>NC_083409.1:32757472-34084917 GCF_020745735.1 Hemiscyllium ocellatum
ATGAGCAGGCAGAAAGAAATTGGCGCACTGTATGAATTTCAATCAACTTACATGGCTCAATATGCATTACAATTCTTAATTCATTTTCGAGCTATTTTGTCTCTCCATGTTTCTGTCAATTTTTTTTAAATCAAAGGGTGAAAAAGACACAGAGTAAGATTTTTCCATTCATCTCCCTGGGTGGGTTTGAATGAATGGCCAGAACACTTGTGCAGGTTCCCCATACAAAATTCAATTTAACCTAAAGCAACTGGATTAATCTGAGGATTTTTGCACGTGTCAATGGCAGGATCTTATTTCTGTGGTATGATCTCAGCTCTGGGTAACAATATTGAAGTAACCGTTGAAAAATAAGTAGACTTAAAATATGTTGCACTTGGAAATGTAAGTACATGTCTTTCCAAACTGTTTGGGATAATACTCATAAAATTGTTCTTCTCAGGTATGTGAATGTTCAGTACATGCCAGATGTCAATTCATAATTTGACATAAAATGAGTGAATGCCAAGGAAAGATAAAGTTACTTAAGGACAATTTGCACAGATTTGTCGAGGACAGGTCTGGGTATCTAACTTAATGGAAATTTATGAGAAAACTACAGCGTTCAAGTTCACACACAGTTGTTACAGTGCAGGAGGCAGCCATTTGGCCCATTGCGCTTGTACCCCGTCTATTACCTCGTGTCAATCTCTTGCCTTTTCCCCATATCACTGCATATCATTTCTATCCAAATAATGATCCAATGCCATCTTGAATCCTTCAATTGAACCTGCCTCCACTAACTGCAGTGTATTCTACACATTAAGTACTCACTGAGTTTTTTTCTCACGTTACCCTTGCTACATTATGCAAATATAAGCTCTCTTCATCTTTTTATTTTCTTTTATGAGTGGAAAGAGCTTCTCTGACAATCTGTTTTATCCAGCCTGCTCATTATATTGAAGACTTCTGTTAAATCTCCTTTTATCCTTCTTCTCTCCAAGGATAATAGTCCCAATTTCTTCAATCTATCCTCATAACTGAGAGCTCGCATGAACCTAGTGGATTTTAAGGATTCATAGGTACCATGTGGAAGATTTATGAAGAACACAAGTTCTCATGGTATTGGAGACAATACAACAACATGCCAGGTGATAGTGTTTAAACGCTTGGCCTAATATTTGTTTTCAGGTTTGGAGTATGAATTAGTTGTGTGACCCAGAGATCTATACTGGGCCTTTAATTGTTATTTCACCTCCATTTTTATAAATCAATTGACCATAGGTACATTGGCATGATATAAGATTCACTTCTTATCCCACGAGATGTGAGGGGCTGCATAAGAGAACAACCACCCGTTAGTTGAGTGAGAAGAGGGGTGGAAATTTCAGTGCAAAAAAGGTGTGAAAGAGATCAGCCACACACAAAGTACAGGTAGTCCAAACGTAACATTACACAGTTTCTTCAAAGTTATTTCACAAAAATGCTGCTTTCTCTCTCTGACCATTTCTTCGACATGCTTTCTGTTTTCACTTTAACATTGATGACACAGCGACGTGTAATGCACAAAGTCAGCTGATGTCAGTACCTGATTGGAACCATGAGAACTCATACTGTCATAGAGACGTACAGCACGGAAACAGACACTTCAGTCCAACCCGTCCATGCCGACCAGATATCCTAAACTAATCTAATCCCATTTGCCAGCACTTGGCCCATACCCCTCTCAACCCTTCCTATTTGTATACCCATCCAGACGCTGTTTAAATACTGTAATTGTACCAGCCACCACCATCCTCAAGCAGCTCACTCCATACACACACCACCGTCTGCATGAAAAAGTTGCCCCTTAGCTCCCCTTTTAATCTTTCCCCTCTCACCCTTAACCTATGCCCTGTGGTTTTGGACTCCCCCAACCCAGGGAAAAGACCTTTTCTATTTGCCTTATGCATATCCCCCATGATTTTACAATCCTCTATAAGGTCACCCCTCAGCCTCTGATGCTCCAGGGCAAACAGCCTCAGCTTATTCAGCCTCTCTCTACAGCTCAGTATTTGTGCATTTCTCATTAGCCAATTGATAACTTAATCTTATGTGCCTTTAAAAATAAAGAAATATTGCTCTGACCCCTTTAAAATAATATCAATGTCAAGACTTCTCTAGTCTTTGAATCAGATTTCACTGGTGAGAATCATTCCAAACTTAAACTACAGTATTCCTTCTCAACACAAGGGGCAGCCTTGAGCAGTTTGGTCAGATCCCAGATTATCCCCCTCAATATTGACATTGCATTGACAATATGTATTTTTCAAAACACCAGGGAAAAAAAAACAGAATCAGAAAACCTTTATTAAGGGAGCTATAACCGGCTTTTGAAAAGAAAATTTCTGGGAGAGAGAGAGAGAGAAAGACACTTGGGAAATGGCAGCAAATTACAGTATATGCAAATAAACAATCAGAGACTAAGACATACAAGAGTTGTTGAGAGTGAGTCCACAATAGAGTGAAAGTATCTTTACAAGCTTGTACACAGCAAAGAGGAAAACAAACTCGCAGAAAAAAATCCACAAAGTATTGAAAGAAACAAAAGAGTTAAAGCAAAGTTGAACTCGGCCTGAACTCTGTCAGAAGACAGAATAGAGACATAAGCACCCAACATTGTCACCTCTCAAGTCTGTTCTAAATGACGCTAAGTCTGTCAATGCCAACATTTTGTAAATATGCCACAAAAATACAATAGAAACACTGTCTCACCTCACAAATTTGCATTAATCAATTAATTTATAAACGTGATTTCATACAGAAAACATTCAATGCCTTCTTATTTTGCGAGTTATTTAAATATTTCAGCTTGTGCATTGCGTTTTTGTAAGGCGAGCAAATATCTGAAGGAACTCTCGGCTTAATATTAATCCATGTGTGAATCTATGATTCACTTAAAGTTATTTCACTTTAAGCAGTGATTCTCAGGTACATTAAGTGTGGACCACCTTTATACCTATGATAATAAGGTTCTTAACAAATTAAATTTACACAAAAGTCAAAGAGGTAATAGTTTTTAAAAGATGGGAGTATATACAGAACATGTCATAAAATGGTATTCTAAATTGTGTGCATTGCATTACTAAATATACATGCCAAAAAGTGATTTTGAATCTGTACGCAATGCGAGCTCAGCAACTGTCTGACTACTAAACGTTGTCCTGAACAATCAACTATATGATTGTATGAAAAAAGTGTATGGCAGCTATGAAATAGGTACAGTAAAAACAAAATGTCAGTTATACCATGAATAAGGGAATATACTTATTAATTAGCTGTGGAGACGAGATGACCTGTATGAAATGCCTTGGAAAAGAAATGGTTTAGAAACTGTGCCTATGGCAGCTTTGATCAGTCAATTGGAAAGCATAAAGCTTCATGCAAAGAGCTCCTTTTTGTGAGGCTCTAGGGCACTACTGACGAGATAGCCAGAGTTTCATGACAGTGGCTGGACTATTACCTGGATGGAATTTTTCCATTGCTTCTGAAAATCTTTCTCCTCTCTCCACCATGTTTGATTGACAGTCAGCCATGAAAGAATGGGCTGTTAAAATATTCCTATTTCTCTTTTATGGCAGAATGAAATAGTGATGGACAGGATGTACATCAAACAAATAAGGGATGCAACTGAAATAAATATTTAATATGATACTTTTGAAATAACCAAAGTTAAAAGTGAACTTCGGGAATTCAATAAGGAATGAAAACAATAAAAGCAAAATCTACAATGAAGGACAACTAGAAAAAAAATTACAATAGATGAAGTAGTGACCTCAATGATTAGGAACAGCTCAGTCCATGTCACAACTTGTTCATGACTTCCTGCAGAGCATACATCACAAATAAGTTAAGTCTGGTTGACTATTTACTCTTTCTATCGGCCAAATCTAATTTACTCAATGTTATATTCCATGTCATGTATTCATTCACTTGAGGGAATGTTCTGCAATTAGTCTTGACAGATTGTCAGACTAAAATTCCCAATATCCATTTACACTTTCATTCTTCTTATCCAAGCATTTTATTGTCTCTATTTAAACTTTCATTTAATTCTCAACTAACTCGAAGCTAAATAAGATCTGACAAATGGTCTCCACCTAAAATATTAATCTGCTTTTTCTGTCCAGATGAACAGATTATGTGTGGTCAGGCTTTTTCCAGTGATATTGAGCATAACATTGACAGTCTGTGAGCCAACCTATATCATAGTGAGGACAATTAATATTTTATGTAATATATAGGTTTTTCTTCTCCCTTAAATCTTACTAAATCAGGTTGAGAGCATGGGATGAATCCTTCCCTGGGCTTGGGAAAACCTGACAGCACACTTTTGTTGCTTGTGAATTACACATCAGCCGCAAGTGCAACTTTACACATCATTCCTGTCTTTTGCATGGTCAGGTTTTGAGTACAGTTGAGACCAACATTGCAGTGCATGAGAAATGTGGGTGAGTTAGAAATTCCAGGCTTGTTTGTTGTTTATCCTAATTTTCCTCTAAACCTCACCTCTTATGCCCAACTCCAAGTCAGGTTGTGCTCTCTCAGATTAGTCCGGCTACCCCACTCTTTTACAATGTACCCACCTGCCCGTTCTCTTGGATCGCTCACAATACTTCTCAACCCTCCATGGATCTTCACTCGACCTATTTAGTACCCTCAAATTCTGTGCAATATCATTGAAAAATATCATTAATTCCTTGGAGAAATAAAATTCTCACTATTTAGTACATTGTGTTCAAGCATTACTATCTAGACACCCCTTCATTATTTCAGAGAACTTTGGAGAAACTCGGTAGAACTAGTGAAGCTCTGAAAAAAATCAGATTGGACCCAAAACATTACCTCTTGTTTCTCTCTCCACAGATTCTGCCAGACCTACTGAGCTTCTTCCGCATTTTCTGTGTTTGTTTCAAACTTCAAGCGCCTGCGCGATTTTGCTTTTATTGTTCACGTTATGTTGTGGATGTCCTTGTGTTTGAGGGAGGCATTCTCAAAATGACAAAGGACTGGTCAGAAGCAACAATAGAACCCTGGGATAGAGAGGAAAAACAGGCTGCCAGATACTGATTACAGTCACATATCCCACAAGGATGGCATTCGAATGAACACTACATGCTGGAAAGGAGGTGGGACAAGTCAAACAAGTACAATTAAGGAGAGTCTTGAAGAGCAGGATATTATGTGTGCAGGAATAAAAAAGATTGCGATGTATCGGAATTGGTGACACAGTCCTGTGCTCATTATTCCATGCAGGACCGGAGGAACTGAGTTTATGTAATTTAGTAAACGCCTCCTTACTGGTACTGAACAAAAAATACATTCTGCCTTTAGAAACAAAACCTTGTAATACTCCTATTCTTTGATGTGGCACCTTTTCAAATGGCTTATTCAAAGTTTCTATCAGATCACTCTCATTCGTCTCAGTCCCAGAGTATGCAGGCCCAATCTCCTCAAAGGACAGTTCCATCATCCTAGAAATAGGAATTCTGCTACATGAATTCCCCTTCTCAAAGGAGGACTTGTCTAACGAAGACAGGTTGACTAAGCTCAGACTTTTCTCTTTGGAGGGAAGGAGGAAGAGAGGTGGCCTGATTGAAGTATAGAAGGTAATGAGAGGCATGGATAGAGTCAATAGTTAGAGAATTTTGCCCAGGGCAGGATTGACTGGCACAAGGGGTTTTATATTTAAGATATTAGGAGGAAGGTATCGAGGAGATGTCAGAGGAAGGTTCTTTACACAGAAAGTTGTGAACGCATGGAATGCAGCGGTGGTCATGGAAGCAGAATCATTCAGGACATTTAAGCAACTGCTGGACATGCACATGGACAGCAGTGAATTGAGGGGTGCATAGGTTAGGTTATTTAATTTAAATTAGGAATAATCCTCAGCACAACATCATGGGCCAAAGGGCCTGTTCTGTGCTTTAATTTTCTATGTTCTATGTTGTAAGTCCACAATTACTTTTCTAATCTTCGGGTTTGTCCACTGACGTTGTACCACACTCTCACTAGAAGATGGCATTTAAGTTCTTTCAGGGGCTTCATCTGTCTTCAGATGTGAAGACAAACACAAAGTGCATTTTAACATCTCCATAATTCCTTTACTTCCGTTTATAAATCTCAGGTTTACAATGGACCCACATTTGTCTTAGCTAATCCTTTCTGTTTTGTACACCCATGGATCCTTTCACATTCAACTTTGCATTTCTTACTCTTTGACATTCATATTCTGTCCTCTCTTTCTTCTTCAATTCCATGCTTGCTGAATTTTAACATTCTCCCAATCATCAGACTTACAATGTTTTTTTTCTAAAACAACTTTGTAAGCCCTGCCCTTTGATCTAACACTATCACTTCTCTTCTTAGCCATGGCTCTCCCCCTTTTCTCTCTCTGCCTCCAAAGAATATAGGCTTTCTCTGAAATCAATTAATTATTTTAATGCTCATCATAGCCTATCCATCATCAAACATTTTCATGTACTTTCCATCCGACGGCGCCCAACATCAGCTTCATGACTTCAGAATTGCCTTTATTTTTAAAACCTCTGGATTCCTAAATAGCAGTGTTTAGAAGGATAAGGGAAATCTAATTGAAACTTACAAGATACTGTGTGGCCTGGATACAGTAGACATGGAAAATATTTGTTTCCACTAGGAGGACAGACTAGGACCCAAAGCACAGCCTCAGAGTGAATGAACAACCCTTTAAAACTGAGATAAGAAAGAGTTTCCTCAGCCAGAGGGCAGTCAATTTATGGAGCTTCAGTGCAAATGGCTGTGGAGGCCACGTCATTGAGTGCATTTTAAGACAGAAATACATAGGTACTTGATTAGTGAGGGGATCAAGGATTATGGGAAGGGTACAGGAGAATGGGGCTGAGAAATAGATTACATGATCAAATGGCAGAGCAAGATTTGATAGGGTGAATGGCTTTACTCTGCTCAAATACCTTATGGCTAAACAGCGAAGCAAGGCAGAAGTAAGGTGAGCCCATATTGAAGATCTGAATTCTGAATACAAGCTGGAGTAACTAGTTGTTGTCAGGAGCAACCATTTAATACATGCTTTAACGAACATAGGCAGCAATAAAATGGCTTCTTAATACAAATAACATGACAAAATGGCTTCTCGGCTGCAAATTGACAATTCTGCTTAAGGCTTTTAACCCCACTAAAAGTTGAATTAACTACAGTGTGTCTCAACAAAGATTAGCAGACAATGCTTCCTTTACAGCATAGCAATAACTAGACTAGATAAGATGTTACTAGCCATCCTAACTGACCTTGCATGTGCAGGTGTAGAGATTAGGTTTGCGAGAGAGGAGTACTTAATGTTGGAAAACAAGGTTGGTTTCCAGGAAATATCATTGGGCCAAGTTGTTGTCAATAAAGGCATTTCATTAAAATTGATTGATAATTGTTTGAATGTGCTGTGTAACGATGGCCTGTACTTCTCTCAAAAAATGTCTTTGTCTTAAGCCATGTGAGCAGTTTCTCCAAGGAACACGAGAGTGTTTAACCTCTGTGTTACTGGACAACCTGCACCCGGCCGAGATTAAATAAAGTCTGAAATCTTACTGAGAAAGACCGAATTGGTAATGTTTATTGACCGATTGTGGAACAGAGAGGAACCACCACCACACCTCCCCCCACCCTACCCCCACCCCAGGGCATGATAAGTGCTATAACTGAAAGCGAGGAGCTTGGAGATGTAGCCTGGTCCACTGCATGAGCTGGCTGTGTGTTCCTGGACCCACAGTGTCCTTGCTGCAGCATTATATTAATAGTTGCTGGTGCAGCATATAGTGCAGAATCCACTTGTGCGTGGATTAGAGATATGCTGTGAGGGTTCAATAAAGCACATACTGGATGGTGATGACCGTGGAGATGGGATGCATGTGCCTGGTGCCCCATGGAGCATGCCTAATATGTTGGTGCCTGGTATTGAACACGGAAGTATTTTTAAGCAAGCAATGAGTTGCATTCACCAGTGTAATGTTTCAGGAAGAATGAGCAGCCAATGTGTTTAACAGCAGCAAGACCTTTATTCGATGAGGTGGTCACTCTCTAAGGCAACAAACTAGACAGAGCTGTTTCCTCCAAAATGACTGATGATATCATCATCACATCATGTGACCAGACTCTTAAAGTGACAGGTCAACATGCACAAAGACACAACAACCAGATATTCAGTCTGGTTTCCATGTTGAGTTTCCTCAATGACTAGATTTTCAGCAGGTTTGGTAAGTTGGAAAGTTGAATATTAATGAGGTGAGATGAGCCATCTACAAGGAGGTTAACAAGCAATACTTTACCTTCATCGGCAACACACAACTGTCTAGCGAGAATCTCACACTTGACAAAAGCATAAAAGATGCAGTGAGATGTTCCTGCTTTTGAGATTGGCCTTTTCTAACTTCTGATGTGGTTCTTCTACAAATCTCACCAAAGCCAACATTGTTCAGACTCCTATGAGATTCTGCCGGAAGGTGCTATTGGTTTTGCAAACCAGAGAAGTCTCAAATGGTCATCTATATTTGAAGGATGGTTGATATATTCCTTTGCTTGAAAAATTGCAGAAACTTTTGGCAATTGAACTGATCTATATCTACACAGTGAACTTGAAAACAATTAACATTTAACCTTCTCAAGGTAACGAGAGGTGGGCAAAACATGCTGGCTGGCCAGCAATGACCACATCCCACAAATGAATTAAGATTACTATGATATAGGATGTGTGAAATTCATTTATATATTTTAATAGCTTATAATTTTGAGTTTGGATTTTTAAATTTTGAACTAGTGGCATGTGGGGCTGTGCATCTGAATTCTTTTCTCAAAACCTGGGGGTGCACCCATAGTTTGGAGAGAAAGCTTTAAGTCTTAGTTTCAGATTGGGGCAGTTGTATAGAACTTTTGGCTGAAGATGTATACGTAAAACAGTTGCTCCTCAGTAGGAGAGAAGATGGTTTGAATTTGTTTTTAAAAATTACCTTAATGGAAGTATTTCAGTAATAGTTCCAGACCAGAAGCATTTGGGTTAAAATTCTGAAAAAGTTGAGAAAGTTCAAGCTCAAGGTATGAAAGTTCAGGGAAAAAACTATTGGATTCTCAGATGGTGAATTAATGCCACAGTTAAATTAGACCATATAGAGGTGAGAGAGAAGAAGATTCTCTCCACCGTGAGTTTTCTAAAGGGTCTTTTTTGGGATTAATAGAATTGGATTTTATCCTGTATTTCTACATCTTTCAATTTGTGTTGCATATAAACAGCTTGTTTTGATAAATTTTTAACATTCATAAATGTTTAATTGACAAAACCAAATATACAATATTGTATGCTTATGTTTCAGCAAGAAATCACCTCATTAAAATGAAAGCAAAAATAAATTAAGAAGTCAGATTTCAGTCTGGGGTCCAGTGATAACATCAGCTGTGATTCTAACAATGCCACTAGCTGAAAAGATATAGCTAACAACAACCCACAGAGGGCCAAAGAAGAGTAGACTCAATTCTGTGCAGGCGTCAGCAGCAGAACATTTGATTTATACCTGTGCCATCTGTGGCCCGGACTGTCACTCGAGAATTAAAGTATTCAGCCAGTCATGGTCTTCAAGCATTGTAGCTTAGGAACTGCTTTGATGTTTACATCATTGCCCTTTGATACAGACAGTTGTCATAAACATTAATCTGATACACACATAAACATGAACCTGTGTAGTTTTGCTCCAAATGATTTCATGGCTCACTTAAAAAGAGCCAGTAGCAGCCAGCAACCAAAAACAGACAAATACCATCAGCGAGCTAGCCTAGACACACACTGATATTGAAGTATTCAAGAAATGTCATCCAAGTCATATTTCCTGAATTGCTCCCAGTAGATTGTAAAGCTGAAATGGTCATTAACTGAGTCTCAACAGATCTTAGTGAAAGCAACCAGAGGCAGTCATTACTGTCTTTTTAGCAGGTCGAAGGAATGACAGAATACTGACAATTCTTTCCGTTAATGATTAAGGTTTTCAAGGTGATATGGAAATGTTCATTAAGATAGCAAACATTTTCTCATTAAAGTGTGCAATTAAATCTTATTACAAACTTAATTAGAAGTGGGGCCGTGGAATGTTTCTGCTTCAGAACAACCTCCCGGTCTGCCTTGTATGTGATGCTGTTTGATGTGCAAAGGTTAAATAGGCAGCATTTCATGGATATAAACAATTGATGTGGCTCCAACATGTACATGTTCTTTATAACAGAGCATTAAAACAGAAAAAGCAGGTTGACTGCTATAAACTTGGACACATATTTAGATAAATTTTGTCAACAAGATGCTCCTTACAAAGTTCCAATCACACTGATTAAAAGACACACAACAGGTAAAGCATGCACACTTGCCCTTTTTACTGTCAATCGTTCATTTCTTTTTTTTTGTCATGCCATGAATCACCACAGCATTTTTGCAAATCTCCAAGTTCCAGAGAGATGGTTCCTCATGAAAGTCATCAGGATTTCACCAACATACTGAAGCCATAGGAGAAACACTTCCAAGAAGTACGAGGCTCGGCAAAGGCATGCGGAAGCCAAGCGTAATGGCAATGCACATTGGTTTGGTTTATTTTGGATGCATACACCAGGTGTAATTCCTAAAGTTGGACAAGAATGCATGTGTACTTTTGTATTGTTGAAAAGAGGACAATGGGTGGAATCTAAGGCTTTAACTGAGGTCGGCAATGATGAGGATGCAAGGTGATTCAGGTGAAAAATCCAGTGAGATCTTTCTCAGCATTGGGAGTAACAAATCACATGTTCAAATAGGGTTCAGGCAGCTAAGGGAGCTATGGGATTCCTATTCATGAGATTGTTGCTTGATATCCACTCTCATTAACGATAAATTTTGGCTCATGAATGTGCTGGTTTTACCATCGGCCTGATAGAAAGGAGATGGTGGGAATTCTTGACATGAAGGTTGGAATGGCTGCTGAGTGACTCCAGCTTACTCCTTTCTTCTCTGGACCTCCATCTTGGACACTAACACCAACATCTCAGGCAGGTTCTATGGACAGCAACTGCATATATCCCAACATCTACATTGGCACTGAACATTTACTAGCCTCTCTGTACCATTATGGTGCATATCTAAAACACTTACATAGTATGATTTAGATGTCAATGCTGCACTTTGGAGCTCCTAGCAGCGCTACTAGAAGGACTCTTTGCACACAGGTACTTGCACCCAGCTTGGGCATCTTCACTGCCCGTATTGGCTCATCTTACTCTTCAGTGGATAATTTTCATGGAAACAGAGATGATAGGGGTATTGAGATGAGAGTGTCTGACATAGCTGTTAGTGTTGGTACAGGTGGCGAAAAACTGGTGAGGTCTAAATATCAGAGGGTTTGCAGGATTAGAGTCTGGGGAGATTGAATGGTTGAAAGCGAGAGCAACAGTGAGAGTGGAAGAGCATGAGCCATAGTGGGAGCTATGAGCAGCAGCAGATAGAGAGTGAATGAATGAGCATGAGGTAGCAGAGAGATGAAGCTGGCAGGGTGGAGAGGATCATTGACCTACTTTCTACTTTGCTGGCCATACCTCCACAAGGCCGCAACCTTGGAGAAGGCAAAGTCTGTTGTTGTGCCCTGTCAGTCTTTGGGAATGAACCTGCCCCTTCTGCACCACCCTTTCCCAGCAGGACCGCCAGTTCCTGCCTGAAAAGCAGCCCACCCATTTTACCTTCTCTGAGAGATCTGGGGCAAAAGACACAACAGGACAAGGCAGCATCAGACCCCAAGCACTGGTCAGGTGCATAATGGCCTTTGAAAGGTGGCACTGATTCTGGAGATGATGGTCTCCTTTGGCAGTAGCCAGTTTTGCCCAGTGCAGTGGGTAAGGGAATCCAGCCAAGAGGAGTGTAATATTGGTGTGTAAAACAATTAATGAGGCAGGTTAGGGACAACAGCACTAGCAAACTCACTAGCCCTCATGGAGAGGAAACCCTCCATGAAATCTGACAGAAATAATACTTAAATAATTCCAAAATTTGGCCTAGTGTGATCAGTATTGATAGAGGAGAAATTTAAAATTGTATTATTAAAGAACTGCATTGCCTACTCCTTAAATGCACTGACAACAACTAAGAGTCAACTGTATGCAGTAGGTCTGGAGTCACATGAAGGACAGCAGATTTTCTTCCTGAAAGGACATTAACCGGATGAGACATTTCGTTTCGACGTGAGAACCAACAGTGCTTACACGGTCACCATTAAGTTAGCTTCTTATTACACTTTTTTAATGAATTCAAATTTCACCACCTGCCATGATAGGATTTGAACCTATGTCCCCAGTATCTTTTCCATTTGGTCTTGATTACAAGCTGGGTGCTGTTGCCTTCATTTGCGTAACAACTTCCCTCAGGCTGATCTTCGATTATAGCTTTCTGAGTGAACTGGGCTCAGTAGTTTTCTTTTCTTTCTGTAGGTGAGGTGTCAGCTTCTTTCCTGCCAGCCACTTGGACATAGACATGGAGCTTCTAGTGCTGTCTGCCAACTTAGTTTTCCTCTGGATGTCAAGCAGTGACGGATCTAGAATCCCAGAACTGTATATGTAAGCAATTCAGCAAGCTTTAATATTAGTCATGTGATCAGAACAGGCATTTCCAGCGCTGAGGTCCCACCTTGGTTGGCCATTTGGCAGGTGGTAAAGTGAACAGTGCAGCTGTAACTCTCCCCATCAGAGTTCCCATTGCAAGGTCACTGTCTTAGAGTCATAGAGGTCTGCAGCATGAAAACTGGCCCTTGGGTCCAACTTGCCCATGCCACCCATTTTTCACAGTTAATCTAGTTCCATTTGCCTGCATTTGGTCCATATCCCTCCATATCCATCTGATACATGCACCTGTCTAAATGTTTCTCACATGATGAAATTGTACTTGCTTCCACCATTTCCTCTGGCAGCCCGTTACAAACACTCATCACCCTCTGTGTGAAAGAATTGCCCCTCTGCACCCTTTTGAATTTCTCCCTTCTCACTTTAAACCCATGCCCTCTAGTTTTAGACTACCAAGGGGAAAAGCTGTTGGTTATCTAGCTTATCTATGCCACTCATGATTTTATAGACCTCTGTAAGGTCAGAGACCTCAGTCTCTGACGCTTCAAGGAAAAAAGTCCCAGCCTACCCAACATCTCTTTATAATTCAGACCTTCCAGCCCAGGTAGTATTGTAATAAATATTTCTGCACTCTTTCTAGTATAATAACTTCTATAGTAGGGCACCCAGAACTGCACGCAATATGCTAAATGTAGCCTCACCAATGGCTTATCAAGCTGCAACAAGACATCCCAGTTCCTGTATTCAATGCCATGACTGATGAAAGCAAACATGCTGAAATCCTTGTTTACTATCCTTTCTACCTGTGACTCCACTTTCAAGGAGAAATGAACCTGTATCCCTAGATCTCTTTGCTCTTATAACACTCTCATGGGTTGTACTATTGACTGTATATGTCCTGCCCTGGTTAGACCCACCAAAGTACAAGACTTTGCATTTATCTAAATTAAACTCCATCTATCATTCCTCAACCCAATGGCTCAGTTGATCAAGGTCTCGATGTATTCCCAGCTAACCTTCTTGGTGATAAGGGAATTGTAAAAAGCATTTGTATCCATTTTAGGATAATGATCTTGATGTTTTCCTTTATCCAGAGAAGGTAAATGGCTCATTTTCAAGTCCCTTTCTGACAGCTTGTGTCTATGTATGGACTCAGGCTGTTGTATCCGAGGAGTCATGAAAGGTGCTGAACATTGTGCAATAATCAATAAGCGTCCCATCTCTGACCTCATAATCAAGGATGGCCATTGATGAAGCAGTTGAAGATGGTTGGTTCTCGAACACCATTCTGGTGAACTGCTGCAGAGATGTCTTCTGACTGTGATGGCTGACCTCCAATAACCACTAACAATCTTTTATTTTGTGTTAGGCATTAGTCTAACCAGCAGAGAGCTTTTCTTCAATTCCCACTGACTCCAGTTTTGCTCTCACTCCCTGATGCCACACTCAGTCAAATTCTCCTTTATGTCCACGGCTGTCATTCTCATGTCATCTCTGAAATTCAGCTGTATTGCCCATGTTTGTTCCAAGGTGATCAAAAGCTGTGTGGCTCCAATGGAACGCAAAATAACAATTAGTGAGCAGGTTATCAGTGATAACACTGTTGATGACCCCTTTGATCACTTTGCTATTGATCAAGAGTAGACTGATAAGGTTATAATTAGCCAGATTAGATTTTTTTCCTGCTTTTTTGTGTGCAGGACACACCTGGGCAATTTTTTGTATTCAAAATCAGATTTTGCTGGAGAAACTTGGTAGGTCTAGCAGGATCTGTGGAGAGGATTCATTTTGATTCCAGTGATCCTTCTTCAAAGCTTAATTTTCTTCAAAGTTGTGTCGATGCCAAAGTTGAAGCTGTTCTAGGAAAGTTCAGAGTTTTTCTTCTTTATTTGCTATGTTTCTAAGTTAAATGGCGTCTTCAAAAAAGCATCCCATTCCAAGTTGTTTGCGTATATCAGAAACAGCCATGCTCCTAATCCTAAACCTGGAGAACCCCACAATATACTCCCCAGTCTGAAAAGTGATCTTTTCATCATAAACCTCTGTTTTAAATAATTAACTAATTTTATGTCTACGCTACTGCCCCCCTTTAATTCCATAGGCCTCAATTTTAAGTCGAGCTCAATCAGTGACATTTTATTAGGTGCACTTTGAAAGTCCACTTGCACAGCATTAACTTTACTGTTTCATTTATTGCTTCTGTTGTCTTATCAGAAACTTTATTAAGTTAGACAAACACAATTTACCCTGAACAAATCTGTACTGGCTCTCTTTTATTAATTCTTGCTTTCCCAAGAGGTTGTTGATGTTGTCATGGTTTAATTGTTTCTAATCCTTGTTTGTGAACAACTCACAAAAAAAAATGACAGCATGTAATTGCCTGTTTTATTCTTTTTAGTAGGCATTACAATTCCATACTTCTCCCCCCAGTACACTGATGAAGAATTAGAAAGTTGAGACCAGCAATCCCACAACTTCAATTTTTTCTTAGTGCAATAACTTAAGGTACAGCTTGCCTGAATTCCATGCCCTTCCACTTAAATTACTGCCAGCCTTCCGAGCATCTTTTCTTTATCTGTCTGCGTATCATCCAGAAACTGAGGTCCAGTTAGCTTAGTTGATTGAATGCAGAGAGATCCCAATAGCAATGGATTCAATTCCACTCTGGCTGGGATGTGAATATGCATCGTGAGACAAATTTCAAACATTCCATTGGTTTTTCATTCAAAAATGAGTTCTCAAAAACATATTGGTCTTTCCTGCAGTCCACCCACTGACCTAGATTTTTGAATATCAGAATGAGAGCCAATGGATATCATTGATCATTCCAGATGATAATGCATGATTTGTGCAATTAATCTAAAGGTGCTACCAGGGCATGCAACTTGTTTGATGGCATCCACACTTTGGCACACAGATCTGAATGGTTAATTCAGTTGTCATTACACCAAAATAGGCTCATCATGTTTTAGACATTCTATTGGATTTTACAACGTAGACGTTGGAATTAGTATAATCGCCTTTACTTTAATAGGACTTCCTCAACAGAAACCTTGCATTCAGTATGCCAACCTATACAGAAGCTTAACTATGACAAAGAGATTCATTGCAAGTAATCATAATGCATTCATCTTCAGGGTTTGCCTCTCCTTGGGTTTTTGAGAGAAAGAAACAATTTCAATTGATGACTTGAGATTCCATTACAACCAGCGGGTTCACTTATTCATTCTGCCCAATCTGTGCATTGTTACTAAGCAAGCGCAGAACAAAGATAGTGACCCTCATGATATGCACTTCCCAAATTCCCAAGACATTTGGCCACAAATGTCAAGTAGCAGACCCCAAAGAGGATCCTATTGAGTGAAGGAAACTTTCTGCAGATAGTTCTCACATTAAGCTCCCTCTTTTATGGGTGACCATTTCTATTGCTTTGGAATAATGGCAATATTTTACATCCATATCTTACTGCAAGGACTTACTGCCTGAAATCAGCAGAAATTCTATGTTGGTATTCCTGTCAATGTCTTGTTATGATGGCCCATCAAGAAGTCATGGAATAATAGAATGGCTGGATCACAGGAAGAAACCATTCTGCCCATTTTCCTATGTCAGCTCTCTCATCTGCACATAGCAGTCAGTACCACTTCCCTGCTCTTCAATGATTATTACACCATTTTGATTCTATTAAGAAACCATCCTAATTTCCTTTTGAAGCACACAACGGTAATGGTTTCCGCTCCTCGTGCGCGCGCGCGCGCGCACACACACACACACACACACACACACACTCAGTGCTTTCTAGACCATAACTCGTGTCTGTGTTAAAAACAAAAGCTTTTTATATTCACTTGTAGGAAGTGGACATTGCTGGATGGTTGCCCTGAGAAGATAGTGGCAAGCTGCCTTCTTGAACCACTGCAGTCTTGCTGTAGGTTGACTCACAATACCCTTAGGGATGGAGTTCCAGGATTTTGTCCCAACAATACTGAAGGAACAGTGATATATTTCCAAGTTAGGATGGTGAGTGGCTTGGAGGGGAATTTGGGATATCTTGTCGGGATGGACTGATTGGACCAAAGGGTCACGAGGGGTATTCTGACCTATCTGTTGCCCTTGATCTTCGAGATGGAAGTGGTGGTAGATTTGGAGGACGTGAAACTTGTGGATGTGGTGTTAATCAAGCAGGCTGCTTTCACCTGAATGGTGCCTTTGAATGTTGTTGGAGCTGCACCCATTCAGGTAAATGGGCAACATTCCATCACACTCCAGACTTGTGCCTTGTAGACAGTGGACAGAGTCTGGGAGTCAGGAAGTGAGTCACTGCAGCATTCCTTGTCTCTGACCTGCTTGTGGAGCCACTGTGTTTATGTGGCAAGTCAATAATAATTCCCAGGGCGTAGATAGTAGGGGTTTCAGTGATGGTAACACCATTGAATGTCAAGGGGCTGTGGTTAGATTGTCTCTTATTGGAGATGGTCATTGCCTGGCATTTGTGTGGCATGAATGTTACTTGCCACTTGGCAGTCCAAGCCTGGATATTGTCTAGACCTTGTTGCATTCGAATATGGACTACTTCAGTATTTGAGGAGTCACAAATGGTGCTGCATATTGCGCAATCATCGGCAAGCATCCCACTTCAGACCTAATGCTGGAGGGAAGGTCAGTGAAGAAGCAGTCAAAGATGGTTGCAAAGACCCTACCCTGAGGATCTCCTGCAAAGATGTCCTGGAGTTGAGATGACTAACCATCAACAACCACAATCATTTTCCTAAGTTTCAGGCATGATTTGAACCAGAGGCAAGTTTGCTCCCTGATACCCATTGATTCCAGTTTTGCGAGGACTCCTTGATGATATACACAAGCGATTAGGCCCTTGATGTTAGGGGCCATCACTCTCATCTCACCTCTGGAATTCAACTTTTATGTTCATGTTTGAACAGAGGCTGTAATAATGTCAGGGGCTGAGTGGCCTTGGTGGAACCCAAACTGTGCATCAGCGAGCCTCACAGTATGAAATGGTTCTCTTATTAATTATTTCTGAACCTCTGAGGTAATTCCAATGGTGTACAATCTGGATGAAAAGAAAATTGAAGGCATAAACAGCTTCAGCAAAATGATGAAACAATCTTATCAAAATTGCTAACTTGGTCTGACCAAAAAATAAATTGCTTTGTTGGAACTATGTGTCATGCTTTCTCAATGGTACTTAGAAGTGTTTCAATTGCATGACTTTGCTTCTTTTTAATGTTCAATGATTGAGTCTTATTTTATTGGGCAGAAGTGGTCACTGCAGATGCTGGAGATTAGAGATAAGATTAGAATTTTGCTGGAAAAGCACAGTAGGTCAGGCAACATCTGAGGAGTAGAAAAATCAACGTTTTGGGCAGAGGCTCTGAATGAATTTTGATTTTATTTTTGTCCTGGTAGCACTTCTGCCTCACAGCACCAGGGTTTGATTTGAGCCTCGGGCCACTGTCTATGTGGAGTTTGAACATTCTATCATGCCCATGTGGGTTTCCTCTGGGGTGCTCTGGTTTCTTCCCACAGTCCACAAAGATGTGCAGATTAGGTAGATTGGCCATACTAAATTGCCCTATAGTGACGAGGGGTGTGGAGGCTTCATGGATTAGCCACGGTACATGCAGAATTACAAGGGTAGGTTGAGGGCTGTTGGGTCTGGGTCGGATGCTCTTTGGTGGGGCAGTGTGGACTTGATAGACAAACTGGTCTACTCCCATACAGTAGGGATTCTATGATTACAACCAGATCTACCTCAACTCTCAATTCACAAAATGTTGCCACTGAGTCGAAGCCAGTGGGACTAGTCATAGAATCATAAAGTCATACAGATGTACAGCATGGAAACAGACCCTTTGGTCCAATCCGTCCATGCCGACCAGATATCCCAACCCAATCTAGTCCCACCTGCCAGCACCCGGCCCATATCCCTCCAAACCCTTCCAATTCATATACCCATCCAAATGCCTTTCAAATGTTGCAATTGTACCAGCCTCCACCACTTCCTCTGGCAGCTCATTCCACTCACGTACCACCCTCTGTGTGAAAAAGTTGCCCCTTTGGTCTCTTTTATATCTTTCCCCTCTCACCCTAAACATATGCCCTGTAGTTCTGGACTCCCCCACTCCTGGGAAAAGACTTTGTCTATTTACCCTATCCATGCCCCTCATAATTTTGCAAACCTCTACAAGGTCACCACTCAGTCTCCGACGCTGCAGGGAAAACAGCCCTAGCCTGTTCAGCCTTTCTAGGATGTGGTATGTATTTGACAGTACAGATTTGATGGGCTGAAAGGCATCTTCTATATGGTTTAACTCTGTGTTTATATAGTTGGCAAATCTGAAACCCAGCTGGAAAATGTGTTGAAAAGTGATATTATCCCCAAATTATTGATGCACACAAATCAAAGTCCACAGGTGTCAGTGGTAAAATGCTCACCAAAATCAAATGATAGTTTCTCAGTAGTTTCAATTCAGCAAACATTCACTGGGGCAAGAGGTCAGAAAATTACAAATGTCACATCCAAACATCATGCGCAGTGCTGCTCGAACTTAAAGATTCAGAAAAAAAAAGTATCTTTACAGAGTGAAAAGAATCTGCAATTAATTGATGCTGTAAAAGGAAAAATGAAATCCAGAATAAAAAGAAAATCACAAAGGCAAATGGATAGGCTGGGGCAGACGTGATGCAGGAGCACAGCAGGATAAATAATTGCTGAGAAAAAAGATAAAATCTGTCAAGACAATGTTACAAATTCTGACGCACTGATTATGGGGCAGTTTACAACAGTTTAATCACAAGAAGACTTGTATCAGACAATAAGATGCAGATGCAAATGGTGTAATGGGACCTGGGACACAGACAGAGAGAAATGCTAAGGCACAGGGAACAGACCTGAAGGGAAAATAATTGAGTTGTGGACGATCTGGCAATGACAAAAATAAAAGCCTGCAGTGTTGACTTATCTGTACAAAATCAGGGACAGAGAGCCATTGCTGCAAAGGGAGACTGAAAACATCACCGGAACATGCTGCTTGAGATGAAAACAAAGCAGATTTTTACTAGGTATTGTTAAAATTAGGAGAGATTTTAGTTGGTTGAAATAAGAAATACAATTTCCTCTAGTTCAGGAAACATCAAAGAGAGTTTAACACTGTCAACAAAAGATTGGAGTTGCTTCAAGAAACTCCTCCATGCCCAAAGCTGTTACAAGCCAGAAAGCTTTGCCAGAGGATATCTCAGCATTGGAGCTGAAATCCGAGTTAAAATTTGAAGGAAAGGAAGACAAAGTACAAGAGGGAGACAAGTGGGATTCTGGATTGCTCTTGCAAAGTTCCAGTATTGGAATTTGAGGTCCTTTTAAAACTGAATTTTTCTAGTTGCTTGTGACCTCACATAATCACTACCGCTATGGTAACTATCTTTCCCCAAACAAATAAATTTCTAGAGAGAAAAGACAAATGAAAATGATACAAGAAAGATACCAAGAATCAACAGGATCATTGAGGCCACAATGACATTAAATTACACTGATGTCAAAAAACTATAATGGTACCATCTGTACCCTAATGCCATGACATTGTTGAGGAAAATAAAAATGCTTGTTCCCAAAATGGATGGGAATTAACATCCAGATAAAAGCTGAGCAAGTGGAGAACTGTTATTCTGACCTCATCAGGAGTTGTTCATGTCCCTTGGTTGGAAGGATTCAGTAATGGGTGATGACACGGTGCAAACCTCTTACCCTTGGGAATAGGGACAGAGGCAGTCGTCGGTGAGTATTTGTCATCAGATTGTAAGAGGCAGTCAGCATCAGGCAACCACCTTCTTTTAGATGGGGGGGGGGGGGTGGACCAGAAGAGATCGAGAAATATTCAGGGAAGAATACCCAAACACTTTGGTTAGACAGAGCAGGATTGTGCCTCACAAGTATATTAAGACTGGCACACTTCATGTCAACAGCCAGTTTGTCCCCTGGTATCAGTGAACCCTGTTCCTCTAAATTGTCACAGGCTACATACAACACTTTGTCAAATTAACCAATGCATCATATCTAAGTTGCAATTTAAAATTTATGGACTATCTGAAAATTCCACCTTCCAAACCCACGACCACTTCAGTCTAGAAAGACAAGGACAGCAGATATATGGGAACATCACCACCTTCAAGTTCCCCTCCACGCCATTCACTATCCTAACTTGGAAATATATCGTCATTCCTTCACCGTCACTGTGTCAAAATCCTTTGAGTCAACCCACAGCATAGGGATGAGGTGATGTGGGTGGGGGGGGTGGAGATTATTGGCAGTACAGATTTGATGGGCTAAAAGGCCTCTTCAATACTCTATAATTCTATGTTTCTAGAATTGTCAACGAGGGATGGGCAAAAATGTTGGCCACTCAGCAATGCCCACGTTCTACAAATGAATAAGAAAAAGATTGACTGCTTCTATTTAGATAATTTTTCTCATGAACCCTTGACATCTAACGACAGCACAGACAAGATGGAATAATTGGCTCTCCATCCATACTGTTAACCTAGCTGGGACTGTAAACTGTGCTGTTACAGTTGACTCAAGCCTGATTACATCTCAGTTCTTGACAATGTGGGTTACTTAAAGTCTGACTGAGTGATGACTGATATATGATAGTGGATAACAACAACAAAAACAAGGTCACAAAACAAACAGGAATACATTGCATTTTAATGGCTATCACAGTGGTGTCAACATCAGTTCTGAACACATTTGAAAAAAAAAGCCTACTCAGGAAAATACCAACAGCATTGAATTTTCTCTGGAGATTTTCTTCAGTAACAGTATTGCATCTCTTGTCAATTTCTACAAGCCCCCAAGATCCCATGACAATGAGGAAAGTGGAGTGTAACTTACTTTCTTCGGGTTTAAATGTCAGGTTTGTACATTTTCACGCTGCAGAAAATGCGACAAACCACAAAAAGAAATGGCAAGGGGTTCAGTATTCCACACAGAAGGTCAGCATGCAGCAGGACCAGGCACAGATTGTAATCAGAGACCTCTTTGTCCTGCTTCATTTCAGTCATTATTCACTGAAGCAGAATTTAGTTATTAACAGATGTCTCTGTATTATGAGAGCCACAGCTTGCAACTGAAACGTTCCTATTAACGCCATAGCACTGGCTGTTTCCCTGCATGGTATGAGATTATAACAAAGTCAACTAATGTGTTTATGTGGCAATGTCACTATATTGTGAAAATTGCAAGAACTTGGAAGAGCTGCATTTAGAAATCCGAGCATCTGTTCGAATAATGGATTTGACTCCATTTAATGCACTGTTGAACAAAAACCGTATCTCTATTTCTAAAAGAATCCCAGCATTGCCAATACGAATAGATACAAGAGATACAACCATTGTTTAAGGCTTAAATCCAAATTTGAATAGAATTGCCAACGGAAGTGCTGCCAATGAATAGGCCATAACACGAGTGTTTTGCCCGGAGGCCCACTGAAGATGTTACCTAGCAGGGTGACGAAACATCTGAAAATGAACCTTCCAACTCAGTGAGCAAACTTACATCCGTAACCGCAACCTGAGCCACAAACCTTCTCCAAACTTGCTAATAAACAGTACTCTCGATCCCAAATAATGTTCAGCCAGTTAAAATGGAAATCTGGAGCAGTAAGCAATAACACTTTCAATATGTATTTCTAGTGAGCAAAGCTAACGGTTATTGTTATACTGCAAGACATCCATGTCAATGGCAAGTGAAGAATGCATTAACAATTCAGGACTAGTTTCTCTGCCCCATCCATCTCTGTACCTTACATTTTCCTCTGCTTCAAATCTAAATCCATTCCTGAAATAAAACATTCAATATTCCCCAGCATAACAGTTGTTTAAAGAAAAAAAAATGATGCTCAGCTAATGGATAAAATGAGAGAAAAATTATAAAAGAATGTGAAGCACAACAGTAGAACTGGGGAATATTTAAGAGATGGAAAACTATTCTCCATCTAATGGAGAATAATCTAACAGAATATTATGAATTGGTTTGATAGGGAAGGTATGGAGCAAACATTTCCACCTTTCATGTACAGCAAACCTAGAATGTATAAATCAAATAGTTATTAAGAAGTTCCAAAGAGAATTCGGGGGACTACCTTTTAGCCTCAAGGGATTACAATGGGGAATCTGCTACTCAAGGCAAAACTGAGATCAATAATATTGTTTCATTTAAAAGGAAACTAGATAAGTGCATGAGGGAGAAGTATATAGAAAGATATACTGATAGGGTACGATGAAGACAGGTGAGTAGAAGTTGAGAAGCTGCATAAACACTGGCTTGGACCAACTGGATCAAATGGCCTATTTCAGTATTGTACATTCTAAGTATTTTGATGTGTGCAATTGAATGCTTCATTCCTTTTGTGTTACAAAGCAACCCATGCACAAAAAATATTTTTGTGTTTGCTCTTTGCAATTAAAACAGGGCACGTGTTAAAACGCTGCTGCTTATACCTTGCCAAATTCAAAGCATTCACCATTACAGAAGAGGTACATTTTTTATTAGCCTTTAAAAATACGTGCCAAGAAAGCAAGGACTTTGTGAAGATTAAAACAAATTGAGGTCTGGTGGTACATATTTCAGATTTTAATATCACAATGGGAAATGAGAACTTCAAAGGGGATTTGTCTTTACTTTTTCCAACCATATAACTGATCGAAAAATTTTAAACAGAAAGATTTTAAACTTTTTGAATGCTGTGACTCTCAAGAACAGTGAAAAAAACATTTCCTTTTGAAAAACGAGGATGTACTTATTTACCAACACCTGAATATATTTACAATAGCGCCTACACACACACAGACACACACACACACACACACACACACACAGACACAGACACACACACACACACACACACACACACGAGGGCATGAAATTTCACTGGTCACCTTTATTGGCTGGAGATGAAGTATCAAAGTGTTGCAGGCTTGTAACTTTCTTTTTTTCTTAGCTCACTGAAGGAATGGAGATTGGAAGCTTCGGACAATGAAATCACAGTGCCTTACTGCTGGCTCTAGCTTTACTCCTGTCAAAGTGCAGTCAATCCTTGAGGAATTTTGTTTCTTTCATTCAAGTCAATTCAAGCTCCAGTTCTCTACCTGTTAGTGGCTTTTAGCGAGGGTCCTTTCCTCGGAAATCTGGATCTGCAGAGATGAGAGGTCACCTCACGAGCCCTCCTGAGTCAACTATGGCTGAAGATAAACCTCAGCTAAGTTGTAACTCAAGGAAGGGAGGCAGTGGCACAGCGGAATTGTCATTAGACGAGGAATCCAATGCTCAAGACATGGATTTGAATTCCACCATGACAGATGGTACAATTTAAAGTCATTTTAATCTAAAATAATGATTTCAGCCATGCAATTATTATTGAATGTCATTTAAAAAAAAGACTCTGGTTCACTAGTGTCCTTTTGGGAAGGAAATCTGTCATCCTCACCTAGCCTGACCTGCATATGATTTCAGACCCACAGTAATGCCACTGGCACTTACTTGTCCACTGGGCACTTCAGGATAGCAAATAAATGCTGGCCTACGCAGGGACATGTACTTTCTGTGGATGAACTAAAGAAAAAGTCATCAAAACTAAATTTTTCAGAACTCTGGATAACTGTGTAATTCAGAACCAAGCTCCTCTTCTGTTTCTGTCTTCCTTAATTTCTTGAGTGCTTCAGAGAGGTAGTGAAGCATTTTGAATGTTTTGTTAATAAAATGCATCTTTGAATTCCTCTTAAGGGTTTCTCTGTGAGTTTAAATCAGAAATTTGAAACTGAAAACCGTGGTTTGGGAAACATCTGTCAGCCTACCTTAATGAGGGAAGTGATGAAAATGGGAAAGGAGTACATCAAACAATATTGCGCTCTCAGGCTTAAGGGAATAGCAAACATAATTCATTCCCCCTTTGTCTCTGTAAAAACATGATGCCAGTTGGAAAAAGCTCCAGTCTCTTGCTCAATCAGTCCTTTGTCCTTTTATCCCGAGCAGACATGTTGCTTTATTGCTTGGTTTATGTATTTTTTTACAGTTGACAAATGTACCTCACAGTGACCTGGAAATATCTTTTGACGTAAGGCTAAGAATATTATTTCCTTCACAATTTTGAGTGGTGGCATACCATTTCTGGAGGCTCTCTGAAAATACATCCACACACCACAGTTTTACTGAAGTGAAGGTGTCTGCAATCAATCTCTTCAGACAGCCCCAGGTATGAGCAACATAATCTGTATTCTTGGATCAAGGGGCATTAGTGAGAGTGTACATAGCCCGCAGTACCTGTGTAGTTTAAAATGGTGCAGAAATGAATTCATCCTTTAAATCTAAGTCATAGAGACAGTGCAGGAAGAGGCCATTTGGCCCAGAGTCCACATTGACACTCCAAAGAGCATCCCGCCCAGACCCACACGATCTCCACATTTAAGATGGCTAATCCATCTAACCTGCACATCCGTGGCCACTACAGGGCCATGTGGCATAGCCAAGCCACCTAACCTACACATCTTTGGGCTGTGGTTGGAAACCCACACAGGCATGGCGAGATTGTGAAAACTCCACACAGTCAGCCTAGGTTGGAATCGAACCAGAGTTCCTGGTGTTGTGAGGCAGCAACGCTAACCACTGAGCCACCCAAAGTAAAACTGGGTGAAACCGTATAAAAGAACACAGAGGCACCCTAGCTCAGAATACAAACCCAGTGGTGCAGTCCAGTCATACAGAAGAAGATGGACCCTCGAACTAGGAACCAGGAATGCACAGAGTTCCTGCTACTTTATAGTTTTAGGCACATGTTATCTTAAAGTAACAAAAGTTGAGGAAGTTTTAAGACAGATTTAACTTGGTGAAGTCTTTACCCACAAAACTTGGATTAGTTATATGATGCTGTATGATTTTCAAGATGAATCCTTGAAGAGCTGAAATTCTTTGTGAGAAAGGCAGAGCTTTGAGGAATGTTGGAGCTGAGATTGATAATATACAAGCTGAGCAGACTACTGATACATTTGTGAGATCTGTCTAAGTTGCAACTGCTTCTTCATGTGTAATGTATAGTTTAGAGTCAACAATTTGGTCATTAATACATGTTCTATCAGTGTTGATTTTGAGTTTGACTGTTATAGTCAACTTTTAAAAAGTTAAATCAAATCTTCTGTTTTCTCACTCTCGATACTTAGCAAATGCAGTTCTTTTAATTTAGTGGTCAACGTGAGCTTCATAGCACTTACAGTAGATTTCCATATTTGCAGAGCAAATATCAAAATACATCTCGAGATCTCAATCTCCCAGCCATTACCCTGTTTTGTCCTCCTTTTTGAGAAGATGTGACAATCCTATTTTAGAGACATACTCACCAGTCCAAACCACAGATTAGTTGAACAGTATTCCGTGTAGGAGGACAATATCATTTTCACATTTAACAACTTTACACCAATCCGTGCTGCAGGAATTGCTGATATTAACACTTTACTTTCCAGAACTTACGCAAATAATGCTCAGATGTTGAATCAACATAAAACTACCAATTTACTGGGAAAGCATGGTCCACAGCAGTCAAATGATTCCATGCACCAAGATAAGCCTCTCATACTGACTGCAATTCAACTAAAAGCCTTGTTTTATCCCACACAAGTACCTCTTACACAGAGGATCCCTTCCAGGGGTTGCGGAGATAATGGTGCTGACAGTCTGAAAATTCAAATCAGGAGAGGAACAGCTAGGTACTGGAACATTTTTTCCAGTTAGCACACAATGATTGTATTCCCTAGGTCAGAAAGAGCAAACAGTTCAGGGGTAATGCTTTAATTGTGCACGTAGCAAGGATGACTCAAGACAGCTCAGAACCATCAACGGTGTGCACAGGTGCCTGAGGAACATGACTTCCTCTAAACTTTCATGTCATGATTTTCAGAGGTTGGAAGTCAATAACAACAGATACATTTTACGAGTTAGCATTCCAGGTACAGACTTTGGCACAACAGGAGACCATGGCTGTTAAGTTCACATAGCTTACAGGTTACACACATACAAATGTTGGAAAGGCTGATCTGGAAAGTTAATTTTCATATCCGACATTGAGAATGTAGACATTCATTGTCCTGGATAAAGTAGGGAAACTGTTCAGCAAGAGCTATTTGAACGGACAGGTTAGACACATAATCCAGCTTGGGCACAGCTTTGGGATCACAGGCCCCCATGGTATTGAACACTTTTTGCCTCAGCCTGTATCAGTGCCACGCTGGCCATTCAGTCACTGAGCTGACAGTTGTGGGAACTCAGTTGTGGAGAGAATGTGAAATTGTTCATTCTGAAAGTGAGAACAAAAGAGCAAGAATTATTTAAATGGAGAAAAAAAACTGTGGAAAGCCACAACCCATAGGGACTTGGGGTTACTTGTGTGTGAAACACAGAAAGGCAGCACACAGTGCAGCAGATCATCAGGAAGGCTTATGGAATGCTGACTCTTATTTCAAGGCAGTTGGGATCTAAGGGGAAGGGTATTCTTATTGCAACTGTACAAGGTGCTAGTGAAACCACATTTGAGGTACCGTGAGCAGTTTTGTTCCCCTTATTTAAAGAACAATATTATTTTATTGGAGACAGTCCAGAGAGGGTTCCCTTGGATGGTCCCTGGTGTGAAGGGATTATCTTATACACACAAGTTAAACAGGTTGGGATTCCACTCATTTGGATTTATAAGAATGAGAGGTGATCTCACTGAAACATATCAGATTCTTAAGGGGCTTGACAGGATAAATACTCATGGGAGAGTCTAGGACCAAAGTGCACTGTTTTAAAATAACGAGGCATCAATTTCAGAGTGAGATGAGGAGGAATTTATTTTCTCAGAGGATGAAGAGACTTTGGAACTCCTTGCTACAGAGAGCTGTGAGGCAGAGTTCTTGTTATTCTTAAGACTGAGGTGGAATCTTGATCGTACGGGAGTCGAGGGTTATGGGAAAAGAGCAGAAATGTGGATGTGAGACAATCATGGTCTTATTGAATGCCAAGGGCTGAAAGGCCAACTCCTGTTCTTATTAGAGTCTTCTTAAACAGGACTTATTAAATATTGTGATTCTATTTGTGCATCCTGTCAGACAGCAAGTCATTCATACTGTAGAAAGATACTTAGCAATCAAGTATTTTTGCATTTAACAGCCCAATCTGATGACCTTCTTCAGAGCAATACAATCTCTACTGTATTCTCCATATCATTATCAGCCTCTAAGCTACTTCCACAATCCTGCCCAACTTCATTGTAATCCTTCAGTTCCATAGTGTGAACTCAATTTTTACAACAGATAGGTCCCTGCTTACCATCAGTCAAGGGAGTTGAGGGATTTAAACTTTTCTGATGATAGCAGGAAAGGGACGGCAGATTTCACTAAACAGTATAGATTGAAATGGCCATGAAAGTGAGCAGCAGCAGTGTTTTTTCCTCTGACCTGCGTGCCAGAAGGATCCAGAACATTGGGAGGACATAATACTATGTCCTCCACATTGACTTTCACAGCACACGTTCTGTGTTCCATTTGTTCCTCTGCTGGACAATAACACAGTCAATAGTTGCAATGACCCTTGTGCTCTTGCATCCATCCCTCAAAGTCAGAGTCACCATACACAATTGTTATCTTTCAATTCCCTGAACACAAAATCATTCCTAACACTTGCTGCTTATTGACCTGGTAGGAGAAAGATTCACACTATATGGCAAATGTCAGATGCATGGGATTCAAGGAATTGTGCCTGGCACCTTGTCAGGAATTGACATTGCTGGACATCGGGAAGGTGGCTTTGTATCAAGAGGCTACAGATGTCAGTAATGACTCTCTGTGAAAGACGGAGCATGATGCTTGTCCACATTGAGATAGCTGGTCTGCCTGCTGATACTTCTTCCATGTATCTCACTGGCCATCTCCTCCACACCATGGCAGTTGAGAATGCAGTTGGTGTTGCTGAAGATGAGTTTGGACATCTTGCAGTGCACAAAACCCTGTTCTAGCTTTTCAACACAGTCAAATGGTGTAGCTGGTTAAGAGCTCCGATGCCATTTGAATGCTGGCATCAATGGAGTGCACTGAGGTCTGGTGAATTGCTGGCCAGGTGAAATACCGTCCAGGCAGTTGGCAATCATCTTGTCAAGCAGTGATAGCACTTACTGACTGAGCAGTGTTTCGCAAAGCAGCCACTCAGCCTAGTCATGCTGGATGCTCTTCAGTGTAACTGCCTGCAGACCTTATAGCTTGTCAGCTTCACTGAGGCGATCCCTCTCCCTTATGCATTCATCTTACCCAACCAGCTGGGTTGGAGACTTAGCATGGAAGTCGAGAAATTCCACTTGGGGAGTTCTCCTAACGGTCGTCTGAATCAGTTTAGTTGCCTTCCTGCCTCAGCTACAGGGGCTCACTTGACCACCAATCTGCTTCTGGGAAAGTCGAAAAGAGGCCAGAACATTTTGGGCAGCAGTCCTGTGGCTACGTTCGCCCCAGTTTTCCTGGATCCTCTACCTCAAAACCTACCTCAGACCTCCTGGGAGCTGACTCCATAATGTGTCTATTTGCCTTCCAAGTTCTTGCTCACACCTGAATTGTTGACTGTTTTAACTAGTAAAAAATGAGGTCTGCAGATGCTGGAGATCACAGCTGCAAATGTGTTGCTGGTCAAAGCACAGCAGGCCAGGCAGCATCTCAGGAATAGAGAATTCGACGTTTGACCAGCAACACATTTGCAGCAGCGACTGTTTTAACTAACCTGGTACCTTACACACATCTGTATATCCAATAATTCCTCCAACCAAGTCGTTAAGAAATATAATGGAAAGTGGTGGCCCCAGAACAGATCCCTAGAGAAAATCATTTTTCATACTGCTTTTTCTTAGCATTCTGTCTTTTACCTCCAAATCGATTTCTAATCTAATAAACAACCTACTACTAATTTGAGTACTTACTTATAACCACTGCCCAGCCACAAAAGCCCCAGAAACAGGATAATAACACATCACAGATGAAAACACTATCAATTGAGCTGTCACTTGCAGCTGCCAGTTCAGGCATTGGCAATTACCTTGGTGCCCAGTGTAGAGTTAGGATCACGATAGGGAACGGTACCACATCTGATTTGGCCGAGACCAAGCTGGGGTACGGCATAGATTTTTTTTTGACAATTCACCAGAGGGCAAGGTCACACGAGCCCTAAGGACTCCAGTGAAGAAGTAGTCAAGCAAGCACTGAATGACGGCCGAGATCCTGGATGCCTCTCCAGCTTTCTGGAACAATCAAGGTAGTTGGAGAATGTTACTGCCAACCTGGTTTAGGTATGGCACAGATCAAACTTGTCTGCAGTTTCTGCTCCACCTTCTGATCAACTTGCAAACCCCAGAGGCACAGGCTGCATGCTGCCACTGAATCACAGGTAGCCTTTGCATGCAGAAGGCACCTTACTCCTCTGCTATTTCTGTGAGGATGAGGTAACATACGCTGATGAATACAGGAACTCACCAAGGCTTGTGTCATCTGTGCATGGAAATTGCACCTCATATTTAACATATCTGCTCTTACTTTGGTTTCGCTAACAATTCTATCATGTGGTAATTCATTATATACCTTTTGAAAATTCACATGCAACACTTACTTCACGACTTTGAACAACCCTTTCTGTTACCTCCATGAAATAATTACAGCAAATTTATGATGTGGCCTAAACAATTCTATGCTGCAATTATTGTGTCTGTGAGTGCCTTCAAGCCCAAAGCAGTTTAGCATGGATGAGGATAGCCATCTTTCTGATCCAATTTGAAGAATTTGTTGCATAGCTAAGAGGAAGCTTAAGTGCATTGCTTCAACTATTTACAGATTAAGTGAGTATGATCCATGTTTCAATAAGAGAGTTAAACGCACACCATTCTTCAACCTTTCCCCTACCATACTGTCCGAGCCCACCCTCATGTCACCATCACAGAAAAAGGTTCTTATTGTACACAAATTAAGTAGTAACCCCCTCAGATCCTTGTACAGTACTTTTCCAAGTTTTTTTTCATGTTATAATTATATTTACATTGAGACTGCATTTGAAGGTACAGTCTGTTCTGATATATGGCAATAGTTCCGTTCCTGAGCGATCCTGCGTTATAAGAAAATTGTGTAATAGTGGTACCATTTAAACCAAAGGGACCAGAACCATGTTATATCTAATACAAGGAAGAAAAGTTCATGTTCTCCAAGTAATTCTTCAATTGTATTATAGCCAATTCGTGTTGAAGAATCGCGCATTATAATGGAACCGACTGTATACTTGATGTTTGCTTTCATTACCTGGGACAGACTATAGAAACAAGGAAGTCCTGGTGCAACTTTCTCGAGCTTAGTTAGGTCACAGATGGAAATACTGTGTGCATTTCTGGTTGCTATAGTATTAAAAGAATGGGATTGCACTGGATGCAGAGGAGATTCACCAGGATGTTGCCAATGATGGAAATTCCTTTTCCTGTGCCTTGGTATACATGACAATAAATTCAATTCAAAATCTCAGTTATGAGGAGAGACTGAATAGGCTGGGTTTGTTTTTGATGGAGCAGAGGAGACTTAGGGGAGAGCTGATTGAGGAATATAGAATTATGAGAAATATAAACAGGATAGATCATGAGAATCTCTTCCGTATGGCACATATGTGAGTAAGGTGAAGATTAAGTAGTTTAGAGGAAATCGGAGGAAAATGTTTCATACACAGTGGGTGGCAGAGACATGGAATGTGCTGTCTGAGAGGATAACGGAGGCAGGAACCTTTGAAACATTTAAGCAGCATCTAGATGAGCAGTTAAAATGCCAAGGCATAGGACACTATTGACCAAGTGCAGGCAAATGGGATTAGTATTGTTCAGAGTTTGTTGGTCGGCATTGACTTGGTGAGCCAAAAAGTCTGTTTCTATGCTAACGGCAGTCTAAAACTTCTGCAAGCCTTCAACTTTGCACATTCAGGCAATCTGAACATTTTACTATTCTCACCATATGTGTTCTCTTCAGAATTGGAAGGACAGTAGCTTGTTGGATGAAAGCTAGTTGATTTGAATGCTCTTCCTGAAATCCTGAGTCTCCACTGTACCTGTTTTTGGCATTTAGTTCATCCAAATAAACCACATGTGTATAGCTTAAGTGTCATGGCATATGGTTCCTGTGATTCCTTCATAATTCCCCTTTGGGGCTGGCTGGTGTTCTGCCATAGATGAGCTGATTTGGGCTCAGTATAAATATTTTCTAGGCTACCAACACCATCCTCCTCCCTCTGCTCCTCTCTCCCCCCCCACATGCAAACATTCGTCTTCGGTGTAGTATCCTGGGATGTATGATGACCACTCCAGGTTGCGAACAAGACCTCAGTTTAGCATCATCTCTAAAATGTGGCACCACTAGCAGGGCAACAGCCTCTCCACCGTGCTGGATTGCCAGTCTAGATTTTACTGCCCTAGTCTCTGGAGTGGCATTTAAACCTATCACCTTCTGACTCGTAGGCAAGTGTGCTAGCTATTGACCCACAACTGCTAAGACAGAGAAGAAAAGTTCATGTTCTACATGTAATCGTTTGAATTCTTCAATGGTATTATAGCCAATTTTACAGTCAGCAGCCAAACAACAGTCTCTAATTCCTCATGAGGCTCAGGAAGTTCGGTGTGTCCACAAGGACTCTTATATGAATTTCCATAAATGCACCACGATGTGGTTTGACAACTGCTTTTCCCAAGACTGCAAGAAACTCCAAAGAGTCATGAATGCATTCCAGTCCATCACCCAAAGTAGATTCCCACCCATTGATTCTATCTTTATATCTCACTACCTTGGGAAGGCAACCAATATGATCAAAGACCCCTCCCACCCCAGTTATTTTCTCTTTCACCCTTTTTCATTGGGCAGAACATGTAAAAGTTCGAATACACATACGGGCAGATTCAAGTACAACTTGTTCCCTGCTGTTATTAGATTTTTGACAGGGCCTCTCAAATGTTAATTCTGATCTCTCTCTTTCTGCACTTTCTCTGCAGTTGTAACACCGTATCGTGCATTCTATTCTGCTGTCCTGATGCACTTTGTGTTATATCATCTGCCTGTATTGCATGCGAAACAACTCTTTCCACTGTTTGTCAGTACATGTGTCAACAATAAAGCAATCAAAGAAACATTGTTAATGATGACCTTGAAAAGAGCCACCAATAACAATTCATCAAGTGCCTGAATTTCTCCTTCCCAGTGTTAATTCAAATCTAGCACAAATTAAAGACAATCTTCAAACATCCGTCAGCAGTGTCATCAAACAGGGTAAACAGCCTATCACAATAAAATATTCTCTCAGCCAAAAAAAGGAAGTGAAATTCATTGCATTTGCTTTTGTTGCTAATTAAAATTTTACAAGAAAGTAAATAAATAATTGGGACATACAAATAGAATTAAGATAGAAATGGAAATACCATAAACATTCGAAAACAAAATTATTTTCATATTATTATAATTGTAAATTGTGCAATACACAAATATATTTTTTACACAAACTATTTTCTGATGAATAGTGAAGCTGTGCTGTTGTAATCATGCGGTTAGCACACTATTAAAGACTCAGATACACCTCCTCCATTAAAATTTTCAAGGGTCTTTGCAGGAAACAAATAGCATAAAAGGGCAACTTCTCATCAATTGTGTTTCAACATGTTAGCAGCATGAGGGATCCTCAGTAGCTCCTCCCCTTGGGCTAAGAGTCACTTTTAGATTGGAGCATTTCACAGAACATCTTCCAGAAATTGCTGAGACATTTTGAGAGACAATGACACTGAATGCTAAAAGTTAGTCCATCATGACACTTGCAGAATCTGAACCATTGAACTTAATGATAATAACAACTTTTAACGTAACAGACCATGCAAGGCAACTCAGCACCTTCAAAAACAATAATCATCCTAAAAGGTACCCAGCATTGGCTATGAATAGGAGGACACTGCCAAAGATACTATGAGTAGGGTAGAATTTACACATGACTTTGACGGTGAGGGGCACCCATTCACTAGGTGGGTTCTGCAGAAGCCACAGCTAAATAATAAGAGACTGAATGGTTAATAAAGGGAACTGTAAATAGGATAACTGTAAATTCGATTAATTCAATCTGTTCTTTGTAATGTTAAGACATGCAATGTATATATCTATGAACGACATGACAAATTGTACAGGTACCAAAGATTTATTTCTATGAATAAAGTATATTTTGAAATTTTAAAAATGATATAAAGAGGTAAAAGGGTTCCAAAAAGAGTGGAGAAAGAGCCATTGTAGGTAAGTGGCGATTGATGTGATAGCAGATGATGAGGGCAGGTGACATGAAACAAAGTTTGGAGTAACTTCAAAAGGTTAGATAATGACAAAGTTACATGTAGTTGAGCTTGAGCAGACCTTTAGTAAGTGTCCACGATAAAATAGCCCAGCTGATCTGAGGTATAATGGAAAAGGAATACATGAATATTGCAGTTGCAAATGATGCTGCTACTTCAGCATCAGCAGAGTATAATGTGCCTAAGTCTCAAATAGATGAACAAGAGAAGCACTGTACTAGAAAGGTGCATTCAGAATAGTTCAAATTGCAGTGTCTGTAGAGAGTTTACAAGACTTACTGAGATTGAGGGCAAGTTACTCATACGAGGATAAAATAGGAATGTGGCAGAGACAGAGTGGTAACAGTTGAGCAAGACAGAACAGCATCTTACAGTACTGTGCAGACATCCAAAGTTCAGATAACCCATATGGGTAGAGTCCATGAAGGGAAAAGCACTTTGGCAAAAACACAATCCATAAGAACAATAGTTGAAGGCATGGTCACAATAGTGATCTCACAAAGCATGAACTATCACCTTTAACATTAATTTCCTAGACTATGGAGCTACAATGGCAGCAGAGTGCACTTTCTGCAGGATGCTCTGTACAATTTGTCAAGTCTCCTTTGACAGACTCCTTCTAAGCTGGCAACTTCAACCATACAAAAGAGCAAATTGATTGAAGCACCACTGCTTGCAAGTTAATCTCCAAGTCAAACACATCCTGACTTAGAACTACATCCCTTTTTCCTGGTATTGGATCAACATATTTGAATTCCCTAACTTTTGGAATTGTAGGTATGGCGACACCATATAGACATTAATACTTCAAGTTGACAGCTCATCAGTACCTTCTCCAGGGCAACGCATTTTGGACTTGCCTGTCAAGCTCACAGTCAATAATCAGATCATAAAACCATGAAAGACCTCAGGCAAACAGATCAGCTATCTTACTGGTAACTGAGCTCCAGAACACTCTAACTATAGCTTGAGACAAAAGTTTCACTCATAGAATGCAGATGCTTTTGGAGAAAGGGAAATAGATAAAACTGATCCCGAAATTGCAATAATGTTAATAAAGAATGGCATATAGATTATAAATTGGAGGGGCTATTGATGGAATCTTGAGTTGCATTTGCAGTGGCCATTATCACAAATGTGATGGCTCTCTTGGCACAAAGTGGGGAAAAACAATGAGCGATTACTGCGATAATGATACAACACAAAGCACGGGCCACCATAGCAAAAGGCAAGGAGGGGTTAGGAAGGATAGAATGTGAATGCATTATTGTTAAAATAAGACTGTACACACTGGCCCAGATCTTCTTGGAATGGAGTAGCTCCAGTAGGTCCCCTATGCTGAAGACTTTACTCACAGTTGAACCATGAATTACATTGCACGTGGAAGTGAATATCATGATTGGAATGACAACAGGGAATCAGGATGTTGTTAATGATAGGAGACCAACACCAACATCTATTGCCTTAAGTAATCAGATAGAATATGGGAAAGAGAAACAGAGGAGCCATGGAAAAGAAAATCATGATTTCGAATTAAATCAGGAACTTAAATAAAAATTAGATTGAGAAAAAGAGAGAAAAAAAAAGACAAAGGAAAAGCAACACTTTTTGTTTTAATCTATCTGTTTGGATTTAGCCAGTGCATGCTGCAGTGGACACTGAACAAAGCCCTCTGGATCAGAGGTAGGAATAAGGTCAATGCACAAGACCTTCAAATCTAGAATCATTAGAACTGCAGACAGCAGCATTAGAGTTAATACATAGAGACCCAGCCATGGTGATAAATTCACAAAGAGGTGATCGTCTTCCCTGAAATCAAAAATGCTGGAGATCACAGCGGGTCAGGCAGCATTCATGAAGAGAGCATAAGTTAATGTTTAGAATGTAGATGTTCCTTCATTATCTAGAATCAAAACATTAGTTTGCTTTCTCTCCATGGATGCTGTCTGGCCTGTTGGAATCTCCAGCATTTGTTGCTTCCTGTACAGATTCCAGCATCTGCTGTACGTTTCTCCAACAATCTGTCCACATGTCTTCACTTACTAATATCTTCCATGGATTTGGAACTTGTGTTTTTTTTTCCCCAAGTATTAACCTGTTTGGGCATGATATGACAACTGCATGGTTACGTGCTCAGGTGGGACTTGTACCCAAACATCGCTCTGCACCATAAGACACAAAAGAATTCCAATTCCAGCAGCTATCCTGGTGAGATTTGAATTGCTGACTCCAGACCAAACGCCTAGCCCTGTGGATTATTAGACCAGAGGTATTACCCCCACAGTATTGCTGTTGCTCCTGAGCTAAATACTCCTGAATTCTCATTTTTTTAAAAATTAGCAACAATAGTTTCAACTGTTCTTTTTTTCCCTGAGCCACACAGGCTGGTTGGCTTTGTAAGGACATGTATTTACATAATTGGAATGATACTGTTCAGTGCCAGTCCATCTTTCTGTGGTCAGTTTAACTGGGCAAATCGTAACACACGACTGTTGTTCATTATGATGCTCACACTGAAACACCCAATACAGTCATAGAGTCAGAAAGATGTACAGCATGGAGACAGACCCTTGGGTCCAACCCGTCCATGCTGACCAGATATCCCAACTAAATCTAGTCCCACCTGCCAGTGCCTGGCCCATATCCCTCCAAACACCTCCTATTCATATACCCATCCAAATGCCTCTTAAATGTTGCAATTTTTCCAGCCTCCACCACATCCTCTGGCAGCTCATTCCATACACGTACCACCCTCTGTGTGAAAAAGTTGCCCCTTAGGCCTTTTTCATATCTTTCCCCTCTCATCCTAAGCCTATGCCCTCTCGTTCTGGACTCCCTGACACCAAGGAAAAGACTTTGCCTGTTTATCCTATCCATGCCTCTCATAATTTTGTAAATCTCTATAAGGTCACCCCTCAGCTTCCGATGCTCCAGGGAAAACAGCCTCAGCCTGTTCAGCCTCTCCCTGTAGCTCAGATCCTCCAACCCTGGCAACATCCTTTTAAATCTTTTCTGAACCCTTTCAAGTTTCACAACATCTTTCCGATAGGAAGGAGACCAGAATTGCACGCAATATTCCAACAGTGGTCTAACCAATGTCTTGTATAGCCACAACATGACCTCCCAACTCCTGTACTCAATACTCTGACCAATAAAGGAAAGCATACCAAACACCTTCTTCACTATTCTGTCTACCTGCGACTCCACTTTCAAGGAGCTATGAATCTGCACTCCAAGGTCTCTTTGTTCGCTGGCCCCAGAGTGCTCCCCTACTGACACCTCAGTCACCTGCCCTGCCTTATTTCTCAAGAGTAGGTCAAGTTTTGCAGCTTCTCTAGTAGGTACATCCACATACTGAATCAGAAAATTGTCTTGTATATACTTAAGAAATTCCTCTCCATCTAAACTCTTAACACTATGGCAGTCCCAGTCGATGTTTGGAAAGTTAAAATCCCCTACCATAACTACCCTATTATTCTTACAGATAGCTGAGATCTCCTTACAAGTTTGCTTCTCAATTTCCCTCTGACTATTGGGGGGGTCTATATTACATTCCCAATAAGGTGATTATCCCTTTCTTATTTCTCAGTTCCACCCAAATAACTTCTCTGGATGTATTTCCAGGAAGATCCTCCCTTAGCACAGCTGTAATGCTATCCCTTATCAAAAAAATGCCACTCCCCCTCCTCTTTTGCCTCCCTTTCTATCCTTCCTGTAGCATTTGTATTGTGGAACATTCAGCTGCCAGTCCTGCCCATCCATGAGCCATGTTTCTGTAATTGCTATGATATCCCAGTCCCATGTTCCTGACCATGCCCTGAGTTCATCTGCCTTCCCTGTTAGGCTCCTTGCCTTGAAATAAATGCAGTTTAATTTATTAGTCCTACCTTGTCCCTGCCTGCCCTGACTGTTTGACTCACTTCTGTTCTCAGCTGTACCCGTCTCAGATCGATCTCTTTCCTCACTGTCTCCCTAGGTCCTGCACCCCCACCCCTCCCCCCCCCACCCCCCCCACCTTACTAGTTTAAATCCTCCCAAGCAGTTCTAGCAAATTTCCCTGCCAGTATATTAGTCCCCTTCCAATTTAGGTGCAATGTGTCCTTCTTGTACAGATCACTTCCACCCCAAAAGAGATTCCAATGATCCAAAAATGTTTTGCTTTCTTTCAGTCAATGATGGTCATTACCCAGAACTTTACTGATTAAAGCATAAATGCTGTTTTTCTGTGTTTTCGGCATATTCATTGGATCCAACAGGATTGCACAGTTGATAAATGGCAAGAAGCTTTGTGTCAGTTTCTCACTTTCATTGCCTACATCAACCAAATGCTTGCAGATATTACAAGCTTTTTTTTGCCTGCGGCAGCGTCAGAATAAATGGTAAGTCATTAGAGAGATGACAGCTGGTGATAGAATGATAACATGTAATTCTTAAAAAAAAGTAATGTGTTCAGCAAAAATAAATGCACACTGATGCAAATGGCAAAAACTAACAAAAGAAAGGCATTGTTTGGTCATCAAGTGGCTAAAATATTCCCATCGCCATATGCTTTAAGATAAATTTATCAGTTGTAACGTCCTTTTAAATCTCTATTTGTAAGGTCCTTTAGAAAGCTCAGACATTATTACACAAAAATAATCAAACGTTATTTAGATTGCTCTGATGCTTTCAATTTCATTCCCATCTTTGAATATTTCTACTCCTACCTTCTCAAGTGAGATAGAAGTAAATTGCATGTTACCAGTCAGCAAAATTAAGATATAGATTATCCATTAAAACTGGCAAAATTCTAAGCTTAATAGTTAGTCCTGTTATTATGTTCTTTTTTTTCTCAACATTAAGCCATCTTATGCACCTTCGACTCTCAATCAAGTTTTACAAAATTGCAAAATGAACTGACTTACTTTCCCCTTTAACTTTACCTGACCTCGGAAAGAATTAGGCAATTGTTCATGGTGAAATGTACATGCCACAATTATATGAGGTGTCAAAAATTAATAAAATGTTTCTATTGTGAATTCAAATATACTTGACCAAGTAGGAGTTATAGAAGTAGTTTCAAGTTTGGATGTCTCTCTCCCCTTGTGTCAAACTGAGTCATGCCATGGACCTCTTTCCCATCATCTACTCACCAACTCCAACCCCATCACAATTTTACCAGCAATCGGGGGACGCAATTGGGCATAGACCTTGTGCCGAGATAATTAAAGGCTTTCAATGGCAGATTAGTGGGTACTTAATACCAGAAGATGTAATTGTGTTGCCCATCAATCTGCTCTGCCATTCAATACAATCATGGATGATTTAATGACCCTCAATTCCACTTTCCTGTTTTTTCCCCCATAACTTTTGATCCCTTTACTGATCAGAAATCTGTTGATCTCAGCCTTGAACATATTTAATGAGCAGGCCCTCTGCAAGTAAAAATAATCTATTCATTCACTCCTCTCAGAACAGAAATTCCTCATCTCTTTATTAAGAGGACAACTCTGAGCACATGCCCACTGGTCCTGGATTTTACTGTGAGGGAAAATAACCTTTCTGCATTGATCCTGTCAACTACTGAAAGAATCTTAGACTGAAAGCTCCCTCTCAACACCTCCCTTCTCCACTAAAGTCAACACACAATTGGGGAAGCTAAACTCAAGCATTTAACCTGGCAGTTTCTAGAGCTGTACTTGGTGGCTGGTGTGGGTGTATTGCTGTGGCTTTAAGAGATTACTTTGCCCTGGCCTTTCTTAAAGGAAAGATTGATCAATAGGTGACAAGCAGGATGTAAGAAATTTTTTTAAAACTGTGAGGCTTTGGGTTTTATTCTTTAAAGTTGGAACAATAGAAGCAGCCTGAATGGGTGTGGTCAAACTCCCACAGAACCTGGAGTTTTAATTTAACTTTCAGTTGTAGGTGTTGGGGTCTTGAAGAGATGGAGCTGCTTTTTCCCCTCTCATGGATACAGCCAAAACCTGGGGGCTCTCCGCATACTATGGGAGTTGCATGTGAGACTCTGTTTTCCGAATTTGACTTTTGATGTGTTTATGATGTGTTACTATTTTGGAACAGTTAACTCGTAATAGTTACTGTGTCTATTATAGAATCATAAAATACCTACAGTGCGGAAGCAGGCCAATGAGCCTATCGACTCCATACCGACCCTCTGAAGAGCATCCCATCCTCCTACCCTGTAACACGGCATTTCCCTTGGCCAAACCACTTAAGTGGCATATCTTTTGACTGTGGGAGGAAACCCACGCAGACATGGGAAGAATGTGCAAACTCCACACCGACAATCGCCCGAGGCTGGAATCGAACCTTGCGCTGTGAGGCAGCAGTGAAAGCCACTTTGCACCCCCTTCAAATACAGTAGAATTATTAACCTGTTAAAGCTTCCAACAGAATTAAGTTATTCCAATTCCCTCTTTCTTTTGTTGTATTTTAACTATAGCCAGATGAATAAAGTATGTTTTGTTTTAAATCCAGTAGGTTGACCAATCAAATTGTATCTGGAACACCACACCTTATGTTTACATTAAAAATAAGAAAAAGTTAGTGTCTCAACTAACTTCTGAATATTTGGAGAGGTTTTGGTCTTGTCCACAACAGTAAGTCTACCTGCTGTGTTTCTGTGTGACTGTGCATTTGTGTGCTATGTGCATATGTCTATGCATATCTGTAGGGTTTGTGTATGCTGAGGTGTGTGTTTACATGTGAGGGTACAGGTCCTTTGGTCTAATATGTGTTTCATCGACATGAATTGGCTATAATGCGACTGCTGAATTGTGGACAGTGTTTGGATAACACAAATTCCGGCTGAACGGGTATAGCGATTTTCTATGGCGATCTACAGCTCGGTTTTCTAAAGCAGATTTTCCTTGCGCGATTTTCTATAATATGGGGGTTTGCACAGGAATACAACAGTCACATTATAGCAGAACTATGTGTATAGATGTGCGGATGTGGGTGAGCGTGTGGCCGGGTATGGCGAGGGCAATGTGAGGGGGTACACGCTCTGCTGGACCTCAAGACCAAAACCCTCCACAAATGGGATGGAAGATCTACCTCAACCCAGTAAACGGCCTGACAGCTATAATAGGGCAGCTGGTCAAGCCTGTTAAGTGGAAATGGGCTTCCTCCTGGATCTTACACTGAGACTCAGGCATTGCCCTACCTTTAGGTAAAATCCTGTTCATGGTATCAACCGACAGCAATTCATTGAATGTTGGAAGTGGAGTTGGCTGATATTCATAAATGGCCAATGGGATCTCACACAAATTGTATGGTGGCAGCCATCTGAATGGAGAGTTCCCACTGGTCATTCATGAGTGCCAATGGCCTACTTTTTCAAAAAAAAACTAAATAAAGCTAAAAGTTCAACAGTCTTTGGTGAGTCCTCCACTTTACTCACTTTCTAAGAGACCTCAGTTGCCTGCTTTCGATGCTGCCACCTCAGATACTGGGGGACCTCCCTCCTGTATTGGGCTACGATGCCATCACTGCGGAAGTTTCCACCTCCCCAATCTCCTCCTGCTGCTTCCAGAACGTTCCAGGGCAGTACCCTCTCACACACCAAGATACCGCCACCCACTGGGCAGAGAGACCAGGCTGAGACACTGCTTTCCACGTGCCACTGAGAGACTGGGCCGAGAGACTGCCCCAAGCCACCGGGACACTACCATGGGCTGTGCTGGGCTCAGAGGACACCTTGCCGGGTCCACACAGAGGCTGGGCATGAAGAAAAGAAAGACCAAGAGGGAAAAAAAGACTAAGAAATGAGAAAGAAACATGGGGAGTGGATGGGCTCTGGCTGAAGTGGGCTACTCTATTGCCGTCTTGGAGAGTATATAGCATTGGTTGTGGTAGCTTTGGAATTCATGTTCCTAGAGCATTAATCTGGGACTCCAGAAATACTAATCTGGGGACATTTCCACTCAGCCATTGTCTCCCTCAATTGAATATGCAGGTCTCACTATATAACCTTATATTTCCATATGGCAATCTTTTCCTGTGATTCACCAATCTGACTTACTACACTCCATGCATTCACCTACAAGCACAGAACCTTAATAACTCACATATTCCCAACTCCAGTGCTGTCCATCACTGCTGATATTATGTGCACGTTAGAATCTCTTTTTGATGTTACCTCCTGATTCCCAGAGCTCTGCGAAATTAGGTTATATCTTTCTGACAGCACGAGCAAATCACCCGGTCAGGAACTTCATGAACTTTAACGTACAATCACTTTGATTTGTCTGAGTCCCATCTCCCCCAGAGTTGGTCCCAAAGCCCCAGGAATCAAAGCATCTACATGAACATGGAATGTGTTATTTCTCAGGCCAGGGGTGCGCACGTGTGACTCAAGAACTGATGTGGGTTTTGATTCATTGCATACTGGCACCAGTATTAGGGAAAGAGACAGCTATAGTGTTCAGATGGGCTTCACTTGAACCACATCAGGGCCAGTGTCTTGGGGAGTCATATAATTCCCCTAGTTATACAGAGATCTTTAAATTAATTAGCACATGGGGTGTTGGTTACATATTAGGAGAAAGACAATAGCACAAAATAGTGCTTCAGGTAATGATAACCAGAATAGGACAGTAAGAGAGACAGAGTATAAACAAAGACAGAGACATAGTAAAGAAAATAAGTCTTAGGCTTACAGGCTAGCTGATGGTCATCAATGGTAACCATGCTATCAGATATTTCTGACCTGGTCAGACACAGTTTTCTGGATCAGGGTCACTTCTGTGGTCAGAGCAAACACTAGCAATGCCAGAAGAGGTGAAGGACCTGCACTCTGACACCATCTGCACTGTGGAATGAGTAGAAATCAATGTTAGTTTCTGAGAAATGTATTGCAATAGTCATGGGAAATTTTCACTTTCGTGCAGACTGGATAAATCAAATTGGAAGAGGCAGCCTGGAGAATGAATTTGGGAGGTTTCGTGACAGCACGATCTGGGTCCAATCAGGAAAACTGGTGATAAGGTGGAATGAGGAAGGATTAATTAACAATCCCAAAGTATACAACATATCAATATTGGTCATCACAGGTCAGAATTTCGTATTCAGGTGAGAACTGTGATTCTGAAACCAGAGTTGCAAAGATTTTAAGAAAAAGACACCTGGTCAGTTGAAGACTGAGTTGGTTACAATGAGCTGGCAAAATAGGTTAAAATTACAACATTAGAGAAGCAGTGGCTCATCATGTAATGATCCATTTAATCACTCATCAAAAATAACCTTTAACGAGGTGTTTCATCAAATCAAAATTAAATTGAGAAACAAAGAATGATGAACCATCCATAGCTAACTAATGAAAAAAGATGCTCTCAACCTTTAAAAATAAATTAGAATGCTGCATAAATTAGTTTGTGTGAGCCCAGAAGGCAGGATAGTTTACAAAGTAATATAGGATGATGAAAAAATCAATAAGAGGGAGAAATTGGGGGAGGAGAGAAATTGAACAAGGGATATAAAAATTGGACAGTAAAAGCTTCTCCACATATGTAGGAAGGAAAATCACAGCTAAAGAAAATAGTTAAAGGGTGAGATTGGGAATTAACAGTAGGAAAGAAGGAAATGATAGCAGTCTTACACCTACGATAACAGTACACAAAATAATTTCAAGAGTAGTAGAAATTCAAGAAATAAACAGAAGTGAGGAACATACAATCATAACCGGAGAAAATGCCGTGGGAATACTAATGAGACCAATGGCTGTCAAGTCCCCTGAACCTGATGACCTACATCCTCAAGTCTTCAAAATGGCTGCAGTGATTGGTGACACCTTGACTGTGATCTTCTAAGTGGAGAAAGTGAGGACTGCAGATGCTGGAGATCAGAGCTGAAAACGTGTTGCTGGAAAAGCGCAGCAGGTCAGGCAGCATCCAAGGAACAGGAAATTCGACATTTCAGGCATAAGCCCTTCTTCAGGAATCTTCTAAAACTGTGATCTTCTAAAACTTCCTAGTTTGCAGTTATGACACATTTGCTCAAGAAATGAGGGTATTGGAAAGCTGGAAGCCATGGTCCAGTTGACTTAGCATCAGTAATATGAAAAATGCTAAAATCTATAACTATGAAGATTTAGGAAATTGGTCATTTTGTAGTATAAAACTTGAAGAGTATTGGTGAAGCTTTTCATCTTCACTCATCAGGACAAATTCCGGAATGCCAAGTTTCAAAATTCCAGATAACATGCCACAGAAGAAAAGGAGTGCTGATTATTTTGGGGTGAATGAAGGGGTACCAGTAGATACAGTGCATTCAGATTTCGAAAAGGCATTTAAAATGTTCCTTCGCAAAAGAAGAGCTCATGTGTTTGGGATCATATGTTAGCACAGATAAAAGACTGGCTAACAGGGATCAGAGGGTTAGGATAAATGGATCACTTTCAGGTTGCTAAACTTTAATTTATGCAATGTCACAGGAGTCAATGTCAACATCTGCACGAAGATGCACAGCTGCTTGCAGAGTTCGTGTATGGCATTGACAGCTGATTCCAGACAGCACTCCCAGCTCAAAGGTCCGTACAGCAGCAGGAAAACTTCGAGGGCTCAACTATTTACAATCTGTTCTCATGACTTGAAAGAAGCATGTGACAGTATTGAAGCCAAATTTGCTAACGATACAAGGATAGGTAGGAAAACATTTGTAAGGGATACAAAGTATTTGGAAAAGAATATGAATAAGTGAAATGAGCCAGAAAATGAAAGTGGCAGATGGAATATATTGGTAGGATTAATAAAAAATGTAAATGGAAAAAGATTAAAAATTGTGACATAACTTGCACATTAATCAAAAAAATGTTAACAATCAAGCACTAGATTAGATTCCCTACAGTGTAGAAATGACCCAACCAGTCCACACCGACCCTCCAAAGAGAAACCCACCCAGACCCATTTCTCTCTGACTAATGTACCTAATACTATGGGCAACTTAGCATGGCCAATCCACCTGCGCATCTTTGGATCGTAGGAGGAAACTGGAGCACCTGGAGAAAACCCACGCAAACATGAGGAGAATGTGCAAACTCCACACAGACAGGAATCAACATTGGGACCCTGACACTGTGAGGCAGCAGTGCTAACCACTGAGCCACCGTGCCACCCCCTAAAACAGAGCAAGATGGCTGTGGATATTGGAGGTAAATCATTTCAGCTGCAGGAATCTCTGCAGGTGTTCCTCTGGAGAGACATTTTTTTCTCAGCTTGTCGGGAATTGGGAGTATGTGAGACTTGAACCTGGCCCAGGTAGCTCAGTGGTGAGGACACAACCATTGTGCCACAAGAGCTACACATGGAATAATCCCCTTGAAATAAGGGCCAACAAGTCTACAAGTCTTGTTACAACCATAGAGGTGATCAGTGAGACTGCACTTGGATGGAGTGCTATATACAGTTTTGGTCTCCCACTTCAGGAGGTTCGTACTTGCAGAGGAATTGGCTCAGAGAAGGTGGATTCCTAAAGGAAGGTGTCCTCTTATGAGGAAGTGTTGAACAACTTGAGCCAATACTCAATGGAGTTTTGAAGACTGAGAAGTGATCTTATGGAAACAGATAGGATTCTGCACAGACATGACAGTCAGCCCCACCCCCCCCCTACCATTTTTATCTCTGCCCCCAACCAACCATCACCACCCCCCCACATTCATGATGAAGGGCTGATGAAACGTCTACTCTCCTGCTCCTCGGATACTGCCTGACCTCCTTTGCTTTTCCAGTGCCACACGTTTTGACTCTGATCTCCAGCATCTGCAGTTCTCATTTTCTTCTGGTCATTAGATCCTTTGTGCGAAGCCTCTTCCAAGGATGCCCACCTTGAAGAAGTTCTCCTCCTCCCTCCACATGGATCTCAGTGAGTCTCTCACTGCAGCCTCCAGGTCGTGTTCTCAGCCCTGAAGCTCCGACCCATCACCGTCACCCTCCACCTTCATCTACTTATTGCCTTCCAAATGACCTTCCCCCAGCCCCGATCCCACACCCCTATTTATCTCTCAGCTCCCTTTCGCTTCCACATGCCTGATGAAGGACTCACCTGTTCCTCGGATGCTGCCTGACCTGCTGTGCTTTTCCAACACCACGAGATGCATGAGGATGCTTCCGCTCATGGAGGAATCAAGCTAGGAAAATACATGGGGTTCCCAATGAAGATGGAGAATAGTGAGAGGAATATTCTTCTCTAGGAGGGCTGTTGATCCTCAGAATTCTTTTCCAGAGAGATTAGTGGAGGCTGGGTCATTGATTACATTCAAGTCTATGTTCTACAGATGTTTAAGCCAAAATGGAGTCAAGGGTTATAAGAACCCATGGGGAAAATGGAGTTAAGGCCACAATCAGACCTGCCCACACCTTTCTGAATCATGGAGCAAGCTCAATGAGCTGGATAGTCTACTTCTGCTCCTATTTCTTTTGAGTTTATGATTTTACAACCTGAAGAAAAACATGAAATGTGACAACATGTGGTTACGATTTAATTTAAATGGTTGGGCAGTGGCTCTCAAAGTGTCCAAAATATTGGTGGACATTCTAGTTTGACGACGAGTGAGGGCTATAATATTTCTCCCCGTTTAATTTCTCCCATGCCCACGTGTTAACACATTAAAGCAACAGCAAGCAAGACAATTTTACTTCGTTTCATCTGCGCAATTCCTCATTTTGAGGAATCGAATATTGAATGACAAAGAAAATTTATTTTCGATGAATTAATGAGAGACAGACAGCATCAAGTACAGTTCAGCTAAGTTGGTTAAAAACTGCCAGAGTATAATGACACCTTCCTAGAGCTGAGTTAGTTCCAAAGAATGAGGAACACAGATAAAGTGTAAAATCTTTGCAAGCAGTTTGGGAATGTTTAACGCACGCAAAAAATGAAGAGTTATGAGGTCTTTAAAAGTAATAATGTTCACCCAAGGCAAGAGAATAGGAGCTGTTGTGAAACACAAGCTGCCAATTCTCTTCAATAATCATTATTTCTGTAGCTGCTGTTTTGTTGGATGTGAACTAATTTCAAAGTTGCCAGGTATTTATATGAATGTTAGTTTTGAGATAGTATGATGTATGGACATGATGCTATTTGATCTCAGCATGAGGTTGGGTTCTGACTGAGTGTTTCTTGCCATTAGCCCTTCAGAGTTCAAAGCCAAGCTTAATTCGCATTAGCAATGGGGAAGAAATATATTTCACCACAAATATTCAACACAGGACATAGTAAATCCAAAATAAGTAGTAAAGAGCTTCAAGTATTGACGGTGCCAGAGGATAGCTGATCCTGTTATTTGCACGTAACCATTAGGAGATTTTACAGGGAGCTCCACAAGCAACACCAGAATCCGGAAGAACTTCACTGAGATTTCCAACTGCATGACAGAAAGCAGCAAAAATCAAATTTATGGAAATATTTACAATCCAGATAGGTTTCATTTCACTATTTGAATTCAGGAGAGACAAAAATGTAACAAAATTATCCCATCATTGAAAATCAAAAAGTACTACATCAGATTTTTGAATATTTCATTTACTTTTCAAATATGTTGTGTAACAATAGATAAAGTAACTTCGAATCAAAAATTGTTCATAACAAAGTATTATGATGAACTTGAGTGATTTCTCCAATATCTTTAATAAGAGGGGCATGTTATCCTCCTGCTAACTGTTGAATTATAAACCATTTCATTCAAGGTGAATAGATTCGATTTGCTTAGTCAGCTTGATTCCAAGTTTTATGTTCCTGCATTTTGAACATTCTAATGCTACATATATTTTTAGCATTAATCTTGACTAAATATTGTAGATGCAGACTCCTCACATTCGATATGTCTGGAATAGGGAGCTCAAACATTGATGGGAAGGGAAATTTGCTACAGATATAGTTATGAACAGGTGAGGAGGGATGAAGAACTGAAGAAAAGAAGGGGTCTGTTCTGAAGGGGGGGGTACAATGGACTCAAAAGGTTAACTCTGCTCTCTCTCTCTCTCACTCACTCCACAAATACTGCCACATTTTTCGAGTTTCTCCAGCAATATCTGTTTTTGTTTGTTTGAGGAGGGGTGGATAACTCTAATTATTTAAAAATTTTTAGTGTGCAGCTATGCGACACTTCAATTGAAACATCACACCAGACAAAATTAAAGAGACAATTAAAAAGTTTTCTTAAGTGGAAAGGAAATATTTACTTACCAATCCTGAGAAAAATAATAAAATGTGACATTGGACAAACACACAGATGTAATGTTTAAAAGGAGACTACATAAAATAAAGACAAATATATTATAGTCGTTGAGATTTTTACATTTAATCTAAGACCATATTGAATTAATTGATATATATCTTCAACAGAAAATAATTATTACATATTTGAATTATCAGTGAAAGAAATATTTTTCAATTTTCTGTATTGCTCAGTGCTGTCTTTCAAGAGCTTGTGAAGAACATAGGTGTTGAGTTAGAGAAAAGCCAGCGTTCTAATTCTGCTGCTACAAAACAATCATTCTCTCTCTGCCCCTTAACTGCAGCTTCCACTTTTGCAATACCACCCTCACTGAAAAAACACTTTTTGAAAAAAAAAACCTACAGACTAAGGATTGTTAGTGGTTTACAAACTCCAGAATTACCACTTAACAACTTCACTGGCATTGCAAAGCTAATTTATAATCCTGGAATGTTAAATTTTCTCACAATATTAACAAAAATCAATATCTTAAACAAAGTAAAAACTTATGTTAAAAATTTGTCTGCAATATTTATGAAACTTCCACAACAACCCCATCATAATAATTTATTTTGTGCTATCTGCAAATCTCAAAATGAAGGTCTTTTCTTAATTTTCTGATTTGCATTACATGAATACTTCACTGCAGTTGGATCTGCATCCATTTGCTGATATCACTGCTACTGCATGCAAAGCCACCTTGTTAATTTGACACATGATTTAAACCTCTATTAGGGAAGTGGAAAATCACTAGATTTTGCATGTGTCTTTCTTCAAGTCAATGATGACAGATCGAGCTTCATTTTCCACAAGGTCCAGACCAACATCTGTAAGTGAAGGAAAGTTCAGTCCTAGACAGGACCAGGTAAATTTTCCTGGAGGAAGTGAGATAGTGTAAAGAGGCTTCTCTATTAGTATTGATGTCGGGTCCTAAACAGCTCATAAATCGTAGGACATACCGAGAATTGGAGAGGAACAGAGGAACTCAGAATGCTTGCCTACAGATTCCTGAATGAAGGTATTTATGATTGTTAAGCTGACAAGTGAAAACATTTCCTTTATTAGCTAAGACAGTGAAAATACGAGCAGTCAGGTTATCCTAAAACTCTATAATGTATCAGTCAGGCCATAGCTACAGGGTTGTGTGCAGTATTGTTTACTGCATTATTGGAAGATTGTATTTACTCTATTAAGACTATTGGGGAGGTTAATGAACGTGCTGCCATTATGGGGGAGTTTTTTTTTGACTGAGAAAAGATTGGATAGGCTGGGGTTGTTTTCTTTGAAATAGTGGAGGATGAAAAAAAGATAAAGTTAAGGTGTACAAAATGGGCAGCCCAGGTAAACTGGATGGAAATGATGCATTTCCCTTTTCTGACTGGTTCATAATCAAGCATTTTGATTTAAAGTAATTGGAAAAAGGAATAGGGGAGACAAGAGGAGAAACATTGTTGCCAACATGGATTGAGTACTGGAAATTCACTTTCTGAGAGAGGTGGAGACAGAAACGTCATACTTAAATAAAAATACTCAGATGACATTCTGAAGTGGATTAGGTATTTTCAGCTGATGCAGTCAATAGGTTGAATGGCTTCTACTAAACCATTGGTTTTCTCTGAAAGAATGGCATACCCAAAGAAGATGATTGATGTTATTTTGCTTAAATCTCCTCTCCACTTCAAAACTCTCAATTGTTTAGCGCTACTTCAAAGTCATTTTGCTGGATGAGTTCTTACTACTGAGGCAGAGACTTCATTGGTCTCTTGACTTAGTGCAAGGAGCAAAACAAAACATTGTTGGCCTATCACCTGCTTTTAAGATGCCAACACTATTCTCTTACTTCTAACAAATTTAAATACAGTAACAACAGGCAATAAACTGTTGCATAATATCATAAGATACACAGCAGAATTAGGCCATCCAACCCATCGAGTCTGCTCCGCCATCATTCAAAGCTAAGATGTTTCTCATCCCCATTTTCCTGCATCTTCCTCATAACCTTTGATCCCCTTACTCATCAAGTATCTATCTATCTCTCAAATCCACTCAATAACTTAGACCACACAGCTTCTTGTGGCAATGAGTTCCACAGATTTGCCACCCTGTGACTGAACAAATTCCTTCTCATCTCGGTTCTAATGTGTCATCCCTTCACTCTGAGGCTGTGCTTTGGCTCTTAGTCTCTCCTATGACTGGCAATATTCTTTTTCAAGTCCATTCTATCCAGGCTTCTCAGTATTCAGTAAGTTTGAATGAGATTTCCCGCTCATCCTTCTAAACTCCACTGAGTACAGACCCAGAGTCCTCAACCACTCCTCACATGACTAGCCCTTCATCCCTGGATCATTCTTGTAAACCTCCTCTGTACCCCTTCCAAGGGCCACACATCCTTCCTTAGATAGGGGGCCAAAACTGCTCACAATATTCCAAATGCACTCTCTTCATGGTTGTAATGAAATAACTACATGAACTAAACAATGAAATAGTGATTGATACAGATAAATGTTCTGAAGAGCAATATAACACAAGTTCCACCCCCTAATGTTATTCCAATCAATTTATAGTTTACACACTGTTTGTTTCCGAATAAGATTTTAGAGCGAGGGGAAATCCACCTGATTTTCAGTGAGAATCCCATTTTTAAAAATTAAATCCACATAAAGATTATAAAAACTGTTTGCAGGTTTTGAATAAGGAAGATTATCAGAGGAGGAGTATAAAATGACACGAGAGAAGTTGAGTTTGCTCCTTACATGTTGCATTAAGATCAGTTCTTATACGATCAAATATGACCGCAGGGCCAGAGATCTCTCTTTGGATATATCTGAAATCATCTGTATGCAAGACTTACAATTTGCAAAGATGTCCATAACAGAACACATTATTTTTCCGCAGTCAATGTGGGAGTCATTCCGAGAATACAAATGCTGTTAATAGGTGTGAAGGTTACAACTGCAATGAAACTTTACACAGCATGCTCCTCCAAGCAACTCTGCCATATTCCCCAACACTTTTAATTACAGCATGTAGATCACACACAGTTCACTAGCCCCTGGAAGAGGACAATGTACCTGTTGCCCTTCTAGCCCCCTGATGGCACGCCTCTCCTCTCCTCTACCATTGACCCCACTCACATTGTATAATCATCTGGAATGTTAATATTTGACTAGCGTTTAAGCACCACATGCTGTGAAGATTTCATGAGGTCTCGGTGGAAGATAAAGTAGGATCTCACAGGAGACAGACCTAAGCCTAGGTCCTCCCTACAGTCATGCAGAACCTATTATTAGATTCTGTAAATAGTTGCAGAGATGCAATAAATTACATGTGGTTGACTTTGAAGTTCGCTTCATATCTAGACAGGGTGGTTAAAAAGGCATTAAGCATGCTTGCCTTCATTGCTCAGACCCTTGAGCATTGTAGTTGAAAGTCACATTGAGGTTGTACAGGACATTCGTGAGACCTCTTCTGGAGTACTGTGTCCAGCTCTGGTCACCCATGATAGGAAGGTTGTTATTAAGCTGAAGAGGGTTCAGAAGAGATTTACCAAGATGTTCTCACGTAGGAAAGGTTTCAGCTATAAAGAAAGGCAGGATAGGCTGAGATCTTTTTTCACTACAGTGAAGGAAGTTGAGAGGTGACCTTACAGAAGTTCATAAAATCATGAGGGTACAGATGGGGTTAATGCCACTTGTCTTTTTCCCAGGACAGGGGATTTCAAGACTGTGGGGCACATTTTTAAAGATGAAAGGGGAGAGGTTTAAAAAAAGACATGGAGGCAAATCTTTCACAGAGGGTAGTTCATGTGTGGAATGAACTTGCTGAAAAAATGATGGATGTGAGCACAATTACAACATTTAAAAGACATTGGATCAATACACGAGTAGGAAATGTTTGGAGGGATATGGGCCAGAAGCAGGCAGGTGGGACTGGTTTAGTTTGGGATTATATGCAGCATGGACTGATTGGGCCAAAGGGTCTGTTTCTTGTGTTGTATGACTCTGACTGCACATGCCTCTTCTCATTAGACCAGAACATAATTACTGCTACACACAATGGACCACTAATGACTATGGATGGTTGTAGAAACAGCCTTGGAAGATGTCGCTGCACCAGAACATGAGAGGCCCGATAAGCTGAGCCCTCAAGCCAACACACCTCCGCAGGAGGCTTGGTACAGTCATCAGTGACAGTGCGCTGAGCTGTTGCCTTCACATCGGCTCCTGATGCTGGGATTGTGGCAAGATGTAATGCCACAAGAGAAAGCTTCAGATTTTGAGACACTACAAAATGTAATAGGGGTCTTTAAAAAAAAATCAATTTGTCACATGTATGTTACTAAACCTTCCATCCATTGACTCCATCTTTACTTTTCACTGCCTTAGAAAAGCAGGCAGAGGCCCCCCCCCCTCCACCCCCACCCCACCCCCCGCCTCACCCACTCTGGCTATAATCTCTTCCAGTAAAAAGTGAGGTCTGCAGATGCTGGAGATCAGAGCTGAAAATGTGTTGTTGGTTAAAGCACAGCAGGTTAGGCAGCATCCAAGGAACAGGAAATTTGACGTTTCGGGCCAGAGCCCTTCATCAGGAATGAGGAGAGGGTGCCAGGCAGGCTCAGATAAAAGGTAGGGGGGCTTTTTAGAACAGTAGAGGTCCTTTGCAGGTCTGTGAGAGTGTTGTCCTGAGCTGGGGTAGGGCTGATTGCAGGGAATGTAGGTAGCGGCGCATGGCTGCAAGGGTGGAGCGGAGGATCCGGAGGGAGGTCCGTTGCTGGAGGCTTCGGATTTGTTGTAGGTACAGGTTGTCCTGGTTGGGTCCAAATTTTGTTGGTTGGAATGTAGTCCGGAGTCCGTGTGGGATCAGTCGGTTCCGTAGGCAGGTGCTGAGGAAGGAGATGTGGCTGTGGTAGCGAGTCTGTTTGAGAACGTGGCTGAAGAGTTTCTGTGCAGAGGAGATGACCTGGGGGGTGCAGTGAGAGAGAGACTCACTAAAATCCTTGTAGAGGGAGGAAGAGAGCTTCTTCAAGGAAGGCATCCTTGCAAGAGGATTCGCAGTAGGTTAAAATCTTCGAGTAAAAAGTGAGGTCTGCAGATGCTGGAGATCAGAGCACAGCAGGTCAGGCAGCATCCAAGGAACAGGAAATTCGATGTTTCGGGCCAGAGCCCTTCATCAGGAATGAGGAGAGGATGCCAGGCAGGCTCCCACAGCCACATCTCCTTCCTCAGCACCTGCCTACGGAACCGACTGATCCCACACGGACTCCGGACTACATTCCAACCAACAAAATTTGGACCCAACCAGGACAACCTGTACCTACAACAAATCCGAAGCCTCCAGCAACGGACCTCCCTCCGGATCCTCCGCTCCACCCTTGCAGCCATGCGTCGCTACCTACATTCCCTGCAATCAGCCCTACCCCAGCTCAGGACAACACTCTCAAAGACCTGCAAAGGACCTCTACTGTTCTAAGCCCCCCTACCTTTTATCTGAGCCTGCCTGGCACACTCTCCTCATTCCTGATGAAGGGCTCTGGCCCGAAACGTCGAATTTCCTGTTCCTTGGATGCTGCCTAACCTGCTGTGCTTTAACCAGCAACACATTTTCAGCTATAATCTCTTCCGCCAGGCAAAAGATACAAAAGCTTAAAGCGTGCGTACCAACACGCTCAAAAACAGCCTCTTCCCCACTGTTATTAGACATCTGAGTGGACCTCTCAAATTTCCAATCTAATGTTGATCTTGCTTTTTGTCCACCTTCTCTGCAGCCATAACCCTGTATTCCTCACTCTGTTCTATCACCCTAAGATCTCTGTGTGGTATGACCTGCCTGTCCTGCACGCAAAACCAAACTTTTCACTGTACCTAGGTACATGTGACAATAATAAATCAAATCAAATTTTTATTTCAGTTTGTTCATGTATACCTTTGTCATCCATTGGAATTCTCTTCGAGAGGTAAGTGTATTAGTATGCCTCACAGCTGGCAGGCTGATGGCTATGCAAAATTAAAGACATTCCTTTACTGAGGAACCATCTCTACTGTGCGTTTGTATTCAGTATACTGTCAAACTGATAGGAAGCAACATCAAGGCAGTCATGCAAAGGTTAGAACATACAGCCCTACCACAAATCCAACCCAAACTCTGGATCAGATACGTCGATGACACCTTTGTAATCATCAAAAACACAGACATAGAAAAAACACACCGAATCATCAACGCCACACTCACAGGAATACGATTCATGAGAGAAGAGGAAAAGGATAGCCAACTCCCATTCCTAGTCGTGTTAGTAGAGAGATCACCCAACGGAGAATTCACCACAAGGGTACACAGGAAACCAACACACACAGACCAAGTCCTAAACTATGAAAGTAACCACCCCAACACACACAAACGAAGCTGCATCAGGACACTATTCAAAAGAGCCACAACACACTGCAGTACACCAGGACTGCGAAAAGAGGAAGAAGAACACCTATACAAGATATTCGCCAAAAATGGATACCCACGCAACTTTATCACCAGATGCCTAAGAGATAGACCACGGAACGAGGACATGCCACAACCAAAAGGATTAGCCACACTACCATACGTCAGGAGCATCTCAGAACTGACAGCCAGACTACTGCGACCCTTAGGACTCATAACAGCCCACAAGCCAACTTCCACACTCAGACAACAACTCACTAGAACAAAGGACCCAATAGCCAGCACGAGCCAACCTAACGTAGTTTACAAAATACCATGCAAGGACTGCACAAAACACTATATAGGACAAACAGGAAGACAGCTAACAATCCGCATCCACGAACATCAGCTAGCCACAAAACGACACGACCAGCTATCCCTAGTAGCCATACACTCAGACAACCAGGAACATGAATTTGACTGGGAAAACACTACCATCATAGGACAAGCCAGACAGAGAACAGCCAGGGAATTCCTAGAGGCATGGCATTCATCCACAAACTCCATTAACAGACACATAGACCTGGACCCAATATACAAACCACTACAGCTGAAATTGACACCCGGAAACGGCAAGAAGATCCATCAACAGACACATCAACCTGGACCCCACATACAAACTACTACAGCTGAAACTGACACCCGGAAGCGGCAAGAACAAACCACTATAAATACCGGAAGAACCATCAAAGCAGCGCTTCTCAGGAGGCTCCAATAGCACTGATGATGTTCCCTAGCCAGGGAACGAAACATTTGCAGCAAAAACTTCCAGCTCGGCGAACAGAACCACAACAACGGACACCTGAGCTACAAATCTTCAACCAGACTTTAAACATATTGTGCATTTGCTTCCAACAGAGTAAATCTGAGCACAGGGCCAGAGCTTATAAATTAGGCAACTAAAGATTGAAATTATATTTACTCAAACACATCCTTGGACCATTTGGAGGATGGAGGTATCCATATTCGTTTTTTTTAAAAACTATGTTTTACCTTTTTTAAAAAAAATTAGGTATGACTTCTGTCATTGATGGAGGCACTGTGGTGGGGTGACATATAAAACTTTTCACTGTATTCTTCAGGTAAAAGAACACAGGACAAAAAATTTCTATTCTGTTCTTTCACTATGCATGCAAAGTGTGTGTGGGTGCATGTGTGCTTATGTATGTGCATGGACGTGTAAGTTTGGCATGTGTTTGCGCATTTTGCAAGTTTGCAATAATGGATGGTGACTTGGTGAGAAGGGAAGAACATCATGGAACATGAAGTCTTCCATGGTGGAGGGCTTGTAGAAGCCTTTTTCTCTTTTACGTATATTAATTTGGACTTGAAGTACAGTTGCTTCAATATTCTTGGAGTGAAACTGGAAATGCGCAAGTGGTGTTAGGACTACCTCAATCATCTCAAATAATAACAGGCTGTCTCTGCCTGTAATTGACTGTAAGCAATTGTATTTCATCTTCTGTACTTAAAGTAAGCATGGTTGCAACAGAAACATCAATATTTCAGAACAAGACTCCCTCTAGTTTCTGAATATCAAATATCAAACTTAACATCGACTCACCATCATGATGTTGGCATGATGAGCTAATGTTCCAAATAAAATCCTAATAAGACCTCATTGTGCCTTCCAACAGCAATTAAGATGCTCACCCAAACTCACGGAGTGACTCAAATGAATCAATATGTGTAGAGGCAGTACATGATGATTACAATGCTGCAAAATCATGTCTAGACACTAATTATTTAAAGGAAAGGATTATAATAGAGATTGTGGTGCTGGAAAAGCGCAGCAGGTCAGGCAGCATCAGAGGAGCAGGAGAATTGACGTTTCGGGTACTCAAAAGCAAAGAAGTCACTGTCACTCCAGGCAGTGAATACCACAGCCCACAGGTTAAAAACCAGTGACCTCATAGCATCAGGAACCCGGGTTCGATTCCATCCTCGGGTAACTGTGTGTGTGAAATTTGTACATTCTCCCCGTTTCTGTGTGACGTTCCTTCCGCTGTCCAAAGATGTGCCGGTTAGGTGGATTGGCCATGGTGGTGTCAAGGGGTGTGCAGGAAAGGTGGACTAGTCATGGGAAATGCAGGGTTACAGGGATGTGGGCAGGTGAGTCTGGTGGAGTGCTTTTCAGAGGGTCAACGTGAATGCAATGGACCGAATGGTCTGCTTCCATTCTGTCGGGATTGTATGATGCTGATTATAATAGAGCTCAATTTTGAGGCGTACAAGGATGAGCTGGACTGTTAAGCATCACTCTCTAGTTTTACAGGTCATTCCTTGTGGGGATTGCCCAGACTATCCAAGCAGCCAGCAAGCTAGAGCATACATGGCAGAGTTTGGAACTGCAGCCTTTCCTTTTAACAGCAGAGCCTCAGGACCTTCAGTCCTAGCTGTAGGGTGAATCCCTCAGTAAGGTGAGACTACAGAAAGAATTGCAAGCTGCAACTGCAGCAACACCACCATCCCCCTCATACCTCAATGGACAGCATGCCTTCTCAACTGCCATTAACTTTATTGGTTTAAAGCTTACCTATCAGGTGTTTTCAATTCTGAGTTCCTCTTGCAGCCACCCAATGAACCCCGATATTGCTCAGCGCCAATACTATTCATTACACTCCTCACACTTGCCCCACCACAAACATCCCATATCTCTCCCTGACTGTGGCCATGACATTGCCCAGCCCCAACCATACATTAAGGGGCAGGGCAGGGTCGAGAGGGTGGGGGCATTTTCAGATCCGTGATCAGAAAGGTTCTGAAGAGAGGGATGAACAGTGTCTGGTGGTGGGACATGGTGGGCGGGGGAATGAGATGGGGTGAACAGTGCTGGGGGACAGGAGAAGCGGAGAACAGTGCTGGGAGCAGGAGAAGGGGTGAACAGTTTGGGGGGAAGGGAAAGGGGTGAGCAGTGCTGGATGGGCAAGGGAAGGGGTGAGCAGTGTTGGTGGCAGGAGAAGGGGTGAGCAGTGCTAGGGGCAGGAGAAGGGGAGAATAGTGTTGTGGAGCAGAAGAAGGAATGAGCAATGCTGGGTGGGTAGGAGGGGTGAGCAGTGCTGGGTGGGCAGGAGATGGGGAGGGCAGTGTTGCGGTAAGGAGTTGGAGAGGGCAGTGTTCGGTGGGCAGAAAGGGTGAGCAGCGTTAAGGGTCATGAGATGGGGTGAGCAGTGTTGGGTGGCAGGAGAAGGGGTGAGCAGTGTTGGGGGGCAGGAAAAGGGGTGAGCAGTTTTGAGGGGGGATGAGATGGGGAGGGTAGTGTTAAGGGGGGAGTGAGATGGGGAGGACAGTGTTGAGGGGGGAATGAGATGGGGAGGGCAGTGTTGAGGGGGGAATGAGATGGGGTGAGCTGTGTTTGGGGGGGGAGCCATTTGATGGGGTGGGTGGGGTGTCGGGGGAATTTGAGAAAGGGTGGGCAGTGTTGCATTTGAAATAGGTTACGCAGTGTTGGAGTTGTATAAGATTCAGAGGGCAGTGTTTGGGAGGGGTTTGAAATGGGATGCACAGTTTTGGGGGGGTTAGATGGAGTGGGTAATGTTTTGGGGGGGTGGTTGCGATGACATAAGCAGTGTTGAGAGGTTGCGTATGAGATACGATGAGATGTGTTGGACTGAACAGAATTAAGTGCTGTTGGAACGCTTTGAAAGTGTCCATGATTTATCAGGTCCAGAGTTCATGAATCAGGGTAATGAACCCATGAAGTACCCAGCAAACTGCCCAGTTGTCAGAGGGGAACACGAGTGAGGGCTCCCATCATGCAATATTGGGCATAAACGGAGTCCCAGAACTTCCAATACCATTGCAATTCTCAATGGCAATGTATAGATCAGCATTCCCCATGACTGGGAGTGGATGATGTTTGTCAATGATTCCTTCATGCAGTCAGTGTACAGACATTTCACACTGGTTGACCTCATCAATCACACTAAGTTTCCACACTATTATCTCAAACGTAAGAGCCTGAAAGGCAATACTATACATGACAAGAGAATCTATAAGTCCCAGTAACACCTGCTTCATCTTATGCTTCAAGCCAGTTCTGAAACCTCCTAAATGAGAGGCGTCTTGAGAAGCAGATATCTGGGCATACACTGTCCCTGAGGCTGCTTGTGCCTCATCTCTCAAGTAATCTCTTCAACTCTGTTGCCCTTTATTTACCTCTGGGCACGATAGGTTTCAAATACAGCTTTCCTGTGTAGCGTCTACAAACTTTCCCTTCATTCTGGGCTAGACCAGGGTCACCTCTGATATCAGAGCCATGTGAACAGTTCCACACAATAAACAGTGATTCACACGAATCCCATTTTGCCATATTATTCGTGAAAATTATCAGTAGGCCCCGTGTAATGTGCTTTTTAAAATTTAAATTGTTCAGTCTTTTGTCAGTTGGTGGCAGAGTGGGTTGTTGAATGAGTCACAGGACAGTTTGAGAGAGCTTCATTGTTCATTTGACAGCATAAATTTTCATGTTCACACATCTTATATAATTAAGTTTATTATTAGGTTCTCATGTATTATACGACTAAAACATGTAGAATTAATTAGCTATATTGTTATAGCCCCCCGTCAGTCTTTTCAATTTTTTTTGCCTAGGACTGGCCAATTATTCAGACAAAACTCTAGGATCCATATCCTAACTCACACTAGATTTCAGTTGTCCATCGTTCCTGTGCGTGCATTAGCTCCCAGTGCACGAAAGATTCAAATTTAAAATTCTCATGAAACCACAGAACGAGTGAGAAGCTTCCAATGCCTCACTCATCCCAGTCTTTGTAAACATATCCAACATTACAACCCTCCGAAAATGCGGTGGGCTTTGGTTTATTTGGCCAGGTTTTGTCGCGATTCCATTGGAGGGTTTTTTCTTTTCTTGTAGGGCCCAGCAAGATCTCCTGCCACATCACTGCAAACGTTCCTTTACTCACCGATACTAGCCCTGGCTTACCAAGCGCCGTCCTCAGAACAGCTCACCCAGTCACTAACTATCCACCGGCATTCCTGGCTCCCTTGCCATCTTTAAAAATATAGAAGCATAGAAGACCGTGCTGTACATCTCCATGACTATGACTCTACAGGAGCAGGAGGAGGCCTTTCAGCCCTTTCAGCCTGCTCAGCCATTCATCACGATCATGGTTGGTTGTCCGACCCAATAGCCTAATCCTGCTTTCTCCCCATTACCTTTGATTCCATTTGCCCCAAGTACTATATCCAGCCACCACTTGAATACATTCAATGTTCTGGAATCAACTACTTTCTGTGGTAATGAATTCCACTATGGGTGGAGAAATGTCTCCTCACCTCCATCCTAAATGGTGTACCAAAAATCCTCAGACTGTGACTCCTGGTTCTGGACGCACCCACCATCAGGAACATCTTCCCTGTCTAGTCCTGTTAGAATTTTATAAGTCTCTATCACATCCCCCCCTCACTCGTCTGAACTCCAATAAAAGTAATCCTGACCGAGGCAATTTCTCCTCATACGTCAGTTCCACCATCCCTGGGCTGTGCATGTGAATGAATGACTTGTCACCTGTACTCCACAGTGAACGACACAGTAAAATACAGTGAAAAGCTTCAACTGTTGAAGGGGCTCCTTCTATGAAAGTGTCAGGTCTCTTAATTGAATACATTAGGCCATTGAATGATGGATCTGTCCCACTCCCTCTGATGTTGCCTGCTGCTGATTGAGACCGTTATAACGACACTCAATGGCCCGTGATATGTCTTACTTAGCCTCTGGGTGGGAGAACTGTCCGAAAGTCCACCCTCCCCAATGTTAAATCGAATAGAGGGCTGGTGGTGGGATTTCCAACCCAATCCCTCTCATTTTATCACACAGCTCTGAACCCCTTACTCCTGAAGTGGCCTCAGGGAGGGAGCGGAGGCCATTACATTCTGCACAACAATTGTTCTTAAAATACCTACAATTCCCACTGAATTGCACAAAGGTTCAACAAACATGATGTTTCATGTACCCTTACATTAATTCTTACTCGTGCTTTTCCAAGAGTGCCACATTATATCGATTAGAATAATCTCTGTGCATGATCTCATTTCCTATCAAGAACCACAAGCTGCACACCACACATTAATTCCAAACCTATTTCAATCATAGATCTTGTGTCATACTTCTTTTTGTCACAGCAATAAGTGTTTGCTGTATTTCAGTATGATAAATAATTAGTTCAAATACCACGTTCACAAAATTATAAATCACAACAAATTACTATTGATTCAGCAATATAGACTGTTTGAATGACTTAAAGACTAGGAAGGCAGGTGGAAAACTACCAATTATCAAGCAGTAGATAAAGCAAGGCAACAACGAGTGACCTGGAGAACATGACAATTGGATTAGAAACCAAAAGCTGAGCGTTCACAGATTCCATTGTGTTTTGTAATGAACCCAAGGAAGCAGAGTGAAAAATAGGAGATAGATTTGATCGCTATTCCATCTAATTTTGGATGCATAAGGCACACAAACATTGGACCAGGAGCTGCAGTGTCATAATTCTGCCACAGCAACACTGTGCAATTTCCTTACTGAGCGATTCCTTGAATGTCCAGTCAAACAGAAACATTCATTTTGCAGCAGAATAGACATAATTACAGGCCATGAGATGAATTTCCGATTACTTTATTCATTGGATGCTAGGAATAGCTGGAGTTCCTGGTATCCATGGCTCCCATTAAATCAGAGGAACGGGAAATTACATTTTAAAGGCTGAGATTACTTCCCTTGTACACATTTGAGGCAAGGAATAGAGTAAACTGTATTGAAATACCCTGCTCCAGAAAAATGCTAACATTATTTAGGTAATCCTGATCCAAAAGAATGTGTAAAGTCTAGGGGCAAAGACAAATGACAGGCAAAAGTCTCACACTGAAGTTGCTTCACCATCACACTGAAAAATACAATTAATTCAAGAGGTTTTGAACACAATAAACAAGCAAGGTTTAGGTATTTTAAATATTTTTAGCCCATTAAAACTCTGTGTGCCCATTTCAGAACCCAACCAAAAGATTTTGCCTAAAACACTTAAATTCTTTCTGAACCTTGAGCTTTACTTTTCTTTTTCTCCCTCATAGTTTGCTTTGTACAGGAGCCCACACAACCAACAGTTTTTTTCGGACTCCATGTATAAATGACCTTTCAGTACTTTGTACATTCCAGGCAATGCCCACAAACCTACCAGTGATTTCCTGGACAGTTAACAGATCCCCTCAGCTCCTGACCTCAACACAGCCTTGATACAAACATGGACAAATGAGCTGGATTCCAGAGGTAAGGTGGAAGCGATTGCCCTTGATATCAAATCAGCAATTGACTGAGTGTAGCATCAAGAAGCCATAGTAAAACCTTAGTCAATGGGAATCAGAGGGAAGCTCTTCAGTGGTTGGAGTCATACATACATTATGCAACTGGAGGACATCGCTGCAGGAGTTCGTCAAGGTAGAGTCCAAGGCTCAACCATTTTTAGCTGCTTCAGCATTGACATTCCCTCCTTCATAAGGCCAGAAATGGGGGTGCTCGCTGATGATTGCACAATATTCAGTACCATTTGCATTTCCTCAGATATTGAAGCAGTCCATGTCCAAATGCATTAAGATGTGGGCAATACTAGGATCGGGTTGACAAATGGCAACACAAGTAGTAGGCAACAAGCATATCCAGCAGGACACACAATCTAACTATTGCTCCTTGATCTTCAATTACACTACCATCACTGGATCTCCAAAAATCTATATTGCGAGAGTGCTATTGGTACATACTGTACACTATAAATGCTACATAAGCAGGTCAGTGGCTAGGTATCCTGAAGCAACTTTCTGACTGGCCAAAGCCTGCCCACCATCCACAAGGCGCAAGTCAGAAGGAAAACTCTCCACTTCCTTGGATGAGTGTAGCTCCAACAACACTCAAAAGATTGGCAGCATGTAGGGCAAAGCAGCCCGCCTGATTGGCACCACATCCACTCCATTCATGGTCCTTGCTTGTTAGTAGCAATGTGTGCAAGATGCACCGCAGAAGTTCACCAAAGCTCCTTAAATAGCACTTACCAAATCCACAGCCATTGCTTTCTAGAAGGACAAGAGTGTCAGGTACATGGGAACAACCACCTCCTGCAAGTTGCCCTCCAAGCCACTCACCACCCTGACTTGGAAATATATGCTGTTTCTTCAATGTCGTTGGCTTAGAATCCTGGAAATTCCTCTCCAATAGCACAGTGAGTCTACCTACAGCATACTGACTACAGCATTTCAGGAATGCAGCCTACAACTATCTTCTCCTGGCAAATAGGGATGGGCACTCATTTCTGATTCACCCAGTGACACCTATATCTCATGAATCAATTAGAAAAACAGGCTGCGGCCCTGAATGTTTGCATTATAACAGACAGGAATAGAAAGAGGCCATTTCATCTGGTTTTTCTATACAATACAATCATGGCTGATCTATCACATCAGATTCACTTTCTTGCATAATACACTGAAGCATGCAAAAATCTATCAAATTCTATGTCAAATCTCCTCAATGACTGAGACTCAGAGGCCTCTTTGGTAGAAAATTCACAACTCCTTGATGAGAGATTTTTTTTCTCACTTCAGCCCTAAATTGTCACCTCGTTTTGAAACTGTGACCTCAAGTCTTAGACTCCTCAGACAGAGAGAACACCTTTGCAGGCTTCCTTGAGAATGGTGTGACTTTCAAAGAAATCACCTGTCATTCTTTTAAATTCGAAGCAACATTAACTTGGTGCATTCAATCTCTCCTTAAAAAAGATAATCCCCTCATCCCACGAATCAGTCTAACAAATCCCTATTTGCTCTAATCAAGATAACTATAGCTTTGCTTCAAAGTGCAGACAAAAACTGTACACAGTATACTGAGTGTGCTCGCACCAAGGGCCAACATAACTGCTAAAAAAAACCTCACAATGTTGTATTCCAGTCCTTTCAAAATAAATAAATGACATATTGTTTGCTGTTCAAATTGTTTCTAGTACATAAATGTCATCTCTTTGTGATGTCTATTCAGAGGCATTTTTGCAATCTCTCACTGGTTAGAAATGTCATTTTATTTCTGTCGTGATTTGAAAATTGGTATTCTATAGACCACCTTCTTGCACACTTGTCAATATCCCTTTGCAGGTTCTTTGTATCCTCCCCACATAGCATTGAATCAACAGCAGTTTCGAATACAGGACACTTAGTCTCTTCCAACAGGACATCAATACAGATTGTAAAGAACTAGAATCTATGCACTTGACCTTGTGGCGCATCACTGGTTACAACCTCCCAACCTAAAATGACCCATTTATTCTTACTTCTCATTATCTATTTATCATCAACTTAACACGTGCTTGCATATGACTTCCAATTTTATAAGTCCTAATTTATGTCATAACATGGAATTCTGCAGAAGATTTGTAGCTCGGGTTGTGATGAATCATGGATTTATTCGCTGAGCCAGTATGTTTTTTTTCTGCAAACATTTTGTTGCCTCGCTGGGTAACATCATCAGTGTGCCTTTGATAAGGTCTGTCCTGCCTGGTGTTTATACGCCACTGCATGTTGGTACTTCCAGTTCTGTATCTGAGTAGCCTGAGTAAGGTGTCTATTGATTGAGTTCCGGTTGAAGTGCCAGGCTTCAAGGAATTCTCCCTGGTGTGTCTTTGTTTTGCCTGTGTTAGGATGCTTATATGGTCCCAATTAGATTTGTGTCCTTCATTGTCTGTGCGGTTGGAAATGAGAGTGTGCTGGACGCATCGGGCAGTGGCAAGTTGGTGTTTGTGCACTTGTATGGTCAGTTTCCTTCCTATCTGTCCTGTGTAGTGTGTTTCACAGTCTTTGCAGTCTATGTCATAACTTCTTGAGAGGTACCTAATAGAACTGCTTCTAAAAATCCAAACACATTACATTCCCTTATCTATACTGCTAGATATAATCGCAACAAGCTAATACAGATATGTCAAACATGATTTTCATAATCTGTACTGACTCTGTCTCATCCCATTATGATTTTGGAAGTGCCCTATTATCACATTCTTAACAATACATTCTATTTGGTCTCAACTAACTGCTCGAAAGCTCAGTGTTTACTCTCTCCATTCTTTCTTTCTTGAATGTCAACATTGTGATTTACACAAATCAAACAAGGGGTATCTTCTGAAACTTGAGGTTGGAATTTTAAGGTTACCACAGTTTCTGCAACTGCCAGTTAAAAAGACAGGGCAAGAGAAACTACAATCCTGTGGCTGCTCCGTCAAAAATGTAACGCTAGCAATGGTGTTAATTGCTCTTAGACAAGGCTTCCGACTTTTGCTGTCAAAACAGAATTTAGTTAGCAAGGATCTGTGAGAGGAAAAGAAATCAACAATACTCAAAAAAAATTGAACTTACAATAACCAGATCAAAGACAACCATTATTGAAAATACTGTAACTTGGGGAGAGGCAGAGATTCAAATCGCTCCCTATTTCTCTTCCAAGTTTTGCACCTTTACAAAAGAAGGTGTACATTATATACTTTAAAATACGCTGAGAAATTACAGATTAGCGTGAAATGTACGTCACCGTAACACTGAACCTTTGACTTACTGGTTTTTCAAAACATTAATCATTTGCGTCATTCCATAGCTCTATTCCTGTTTTACGGACATTTTGTTTCGGCTAAAATCTGCAATTCAAAACATACAAGAAGCCGTTAAGAAAATTACTGAAGTTTTATCAAACTTGTGGAATTTGTTTATGTTAAGCCTGGTCCTGAAAATTGTTTCTGACCTTTTCCCACTGTCCTTCTAACTTACTGAACTATAACTAGAGAGTTGACCATTTTTTTCCCATCATGCAATGTTAAATGTTCTTTACAATACCACATTGCCCATGTCTCAGTAGCAAGTCGCTACAGAACCCATCAGATGGTGGTGATTCTGCAGAACCAGCAGCACCAGCCATTAGCAATGACCACTCTTGGGACTGCATGTAGCCCCATTGCACCAAGGAGGCGTCAAACTAGGTCTGGGATTCAGAGACTCAGCTAAGTGGCTGTAGGGACAGAGGGGCTAGGAGCAGGGTCAAGGTGGAGGATTATCATAATGTGATGCCATCGATGGACATAGGAGGACTTGCCCTCACTTTGGGCAATACCAGTTTGAATGGCTAAAATTGCCGAGAATCCATATCGAATGGACCATCCCTCATTAGAGGTGAAGTACTGGTGGAGGTGTAATGAGACTCTTGTCTGGCCAATGATCAGTCAATAGGGAATGCACCCAGCCCATTTAAACCATCAGACAAGTCAGGATGGGCAGGTTGGAAATAGGAATACCATCTATAATTGGGGTGTCTAAATCTAGCCCCTGGAAATTCTTCAGCAATTCATTCACAACTATTACATTTTCGCCCAATACATTAATACAGCGCTTTAACATGTACCAACTAACGTGCAAAACTGAAGATAATTTAAATAAAACAGCCTTGTGGACAGATACACCATTTCATCTGATGTGAACAAGTCGAATACAATAACAAAACAATGACAATCATTTCAAAAAAATGAAACTTTGTTTGAGGTCACAAAAAAAAATCATGGACAAGAAAAAAATTTAAATCCACAGGAGGTCAGTTCTCCCTTATATGGATTGCACAAAATTATTTGACTGTACAATCATCAAAATTGTTGCCTTTTTAAGCATGTGTTCATTCTTATTCATCCATGGAATGTAGGTTTCACTGATTGGATGAACATTTATTGTCCAGCCCTGGTTGTCTTTGATGAAGATGGTGGTGAACTATCTTCTTGAACTGCTGCAGCCCATTCGATAGTCGGTGTTCCAGGATTTGGACCCATTAATACCGAAGGAGTGGTAATATATTTCCAGGCCTAAATGTGAGGGTTTAGAGGGGAACTTGTAGGTGGTCGCATTCCCATACATCTGCCACCCTTACCCTTGAAGAGGATAATGGACATGGGAGTAGAAAGTGTCATCAAAGCATCTTTGGCAAATTTCTGCATGCATCTTGTAGATAGTGCACACTGTTGCTCCTGAGTGTCAATGGTGGGGGCAGTGTTTGCAATGTCAATCCAATGGGTGCTTTGTCCTAGAAAGTTAGAGACAAAAAAAAATGCAGATACTGAAATCCAAAGTAGACAGGCAGGAGGCTGGAAGAACACAGCAAGCTGGGCAGCATCAGGATGCGTTCTTCCAGCCTCCTGCCAATCTACTTTGTCCTTGAGTGTTTTTGGAGTTGCACTCATCCAGACAAATGGTGAGTATTCCATTAAACCCCTGAGTTGTGCCTCAAAAATGCTGAACAGGCTTTGAGGAATTAGGATATGATTGACTTGTTGATGGATTTCTCGTCTCTGCCCTACTCTTGTAGCCATAGTATATATATATATATATGTATGCAAATCAACTTCAGAGCTATTTGCATGTGGCCAAGGCAGTAATGGGGACGACATGTTGCCTGTTAAAAATGATTGACTTCTGCAACACACTAAGTTGCCACATTGATCAGAAACTGAATTGGACTCTATATATATATATATAGAGTCCAATTCAGTTTCTGATCAATGTGGCAACTTAGTGTGTTGCAGAAGTCAATCATTTTTAACAGGCAACATGTCGTCCCCATTACTGCCTTGGCCACATGCAAATAGCTCTGAAGTTGACTTGCATTAGCTAAGCTTTCATTGACTTCCAACCATATCCCCAAGATAGAAGATATCTGAATAGGAAGCTGATAGTGGCTAAGTCTCAGTGTAATCACCTTCCATATATAAACTTTTAGTATCAATACTGTCATTGTAAATTTTGCTTACCTATTCTTTATGAACATTAAGATTCCCACGATTACTCTTCTTACATGCACTTCTGATTCCTTGATTTATGCTTTATAGCAACTGAAATGATATTTTTCTCAAATCTTGTCATCATGCAATCATCAGGACAAGTGACTCCCTTGTGAAGTTAGCAAGCAAGTATCTGTCACCTACGTTTTGAGTTGGAAAAAGCAGTCCATGTACATGTTTTTTCTCTATCTGCAACGTGCAGTCCCGTGTTTCAAAAAAGTACTTTCTACAAAACATGTCTTTCTGTGCAGCAATGCTCAAGCTTTGTCTGACCAAATGTCAAATGAGACTTTGCTTGGCACCATAATTAACTCTAGAGACCTATAAATTAGTCCCACTTCTTTATTCTCAACTACATTTTGCACTGATTACTGATTAAAAATATTGCCTCTCAGAGTCATAGAATACCTAATGTGCAAGCAGGCCATTTGGCCCATCCCAACCCTTCAAAAGAGCATCCCAACCAGACCCACCCTATCACGGTAACCCTTCATTTCCAACTAATCTACCTCGCCTGCCTATCCCCGGACACTATAGGCTATTTAGTGCCTAACTTGCACATTCTCATGGAATACAAGGAGAACTAGCCATTTGGATACAGAACTGGCTCAAAGGTAGAAGACAGAGGGTGGTGGTGGTGGAGGGTTGTTTTTCAGACTGGAGGCCTGTGACCAGTGGAGTGCCACAAGGATCGGTGCTGGACCCTCTAATTTTTGTCGTTTACATAAATGATGTGGATGCCAGCATAAGAGGTACAGTTAGCAAGTTTGCAGATGACACCAAAATTGGAGATGTAGTGGACAGCGAAGAGGGTTACCTCAGATTGCAACAGAATCAGGACCAGATGGGCCAATGGGCTGAGAAGTGGCAGATGGAGTTTAACTCAGATAAATGTAAGATGCTGCATTTTGGGAAAACAAATCTTAGCAGGACTTATACACTTAATGGTAAGGTCCTAGGGAGTGTTGCTGAACAAAGAGACCTTGGAGTGCAGATTCATACCTCCTTGAAAGTGGAGTTGCAGGTAAATAGGATAGTGAAGAAGGCATTTGGTATGCTTTCCTTTATTGGTCAAGGTATTGAGTACAAGAGTTGGGAGGTCATGTTGGGGCTGTACAGGATACTAGTTAGGCCACTGTTGGACTATTGCGTGCAATTCTGGTCTCCTTCCTATTGCAAAGATGTTGCAACACTTGAAAGGGTTCAGAAAAGGTTTACAAGGATGTTGCCAGGGTTGGAGGATCTGAGCTACAGGGAGAGGCTGAATAGGCTGGGGCTGCTTTCCTTGGAGCATCGGAGGCTGAAGGGTGACCTTATAGAGATTTACAAAATTATGAGAGGCATAGATATGATAAATAGACAAAGTCTTTTCCCTGGCATCGTGGAGTCCAGACCTAGAGGGCATAGGAATCGGGTGAGAGGAGAAAGATATAAAAGAGACCTAAGGGGCAACGTTTTTCACACAGAGGGTGGTATGTGTATGGAATGAGCTGCCAGAGGAAGTGGTGGAGACTAGTATAATTGCAACATTTAAGAGGCATTTGGATGAGTATAGTAATAGGAAGAATTTGGAGGGATATAGGCCGGGTGCTGGCAGGTGGGACTAGATTGGGTTGGGATATCTGGTTGGCATGGACTGGTTGGATCGAAGGCTCCATTTCCATGCTGTACATCTCTAGATTGTGGGAGGAAACCCATGCAGACACAGGGAGAATGTGCAAAGTCCACACAGACAGTTGCCTGAGGGTGGAATCGAACCTGAGGTCCCTGGTGCTGTTTGGCAGCAATGTTAACCACTGAGCCACCGTGCCACTCTCAACTGTGGTTCTTCATGCTCTATTATCAGGACTGCATTCACTCCACTTCCACCATTTCAATTTTGCTCAACTCTTCTAAACGTATCCATGAATATTTAGTACTGATCAATGACCATTCAAATGAATCTTCAAATGAGTGACAAGTCAAACAGTCATTGTTATTTGCATTATTAATTCATCTATTTCCCTTTGACTGCTTAATTCACACATAATTCATTTACTGTTAACTCTTTTTTTAATATTGTTCCCTGATGCTATGAAGATCTTTGAAGGCAATGTAATTGTTTTTTAAAAAGCGTTCATGTGAATGATTTGTGTATTCAGAAGCACTTTTCTTTTATCATGCCAACCTAGACAATATGGAATCTTGTAATTCACTAAACCAAACACAAACAAAGAACTGCAGATATTGGAAATCTGAAACAAAACAGAAATTGCTGGGGAAACTCAGCATGTGTGACCACATCTGTGGAGAGAAAACAGAGTCAACATTCCAGGTCCCTTCTTCAGAGTTCTGAAATGTTAACTCTGCTTTCTCTCCACAGATAACACCAGACCTACTGTGTTTCTCCAACAATTTTTGTTTTTGTTTCAGATTTCTAGCATCTGCAGTTCTTTGCGCTTCTTTTAAAAATTTTGTTCAGTGAACCGTGTGTCTTTCAGAAAGAACAAGTCTCACAAGTACATGGTCCAAAGTATAATCATTCTCATCACTCTTCACTACACTCACATCAATAACAAGCCATTCCCAATCCTTGGACAAATATTCAATGCCTCTCAAATGTAAAAGAGATCATAAAAGACAATGTTTTTAGATTTTACCTAATAGTATCTGCCAGCTGTGAGTCTGAGAGATCAGCAAACCTGTTTACATGGATGTAAGCACTACCTTGAGTGTGTCTACATTGCCCACAAGAGTGTCTTGACTGAACAAAGAGGAAGGTGTTCAGACTGCACACCTCTCAACCCGAATGATCTCATTATTTGTATAATTAACACCTGTAATCTTCCCTGGTCCAAGGCATTTGCCTAATTGCTTCTAGATTGTTCTGACTGTTGAAACATCAAACAGCTGTTAATTTGTACAGCTATTCCCCACTAATAACAAAGGAGACAGCTGACCAGAGGATGTGTTTCAGCATTACTTATTTAGGGTTAGTTGCAAACCAGCCATCCAGCCAACTGAGCGAAATGCCACCCACCCCACAAAGGTATTTTTGGCTAAATGTTAACCAGACACACAAAATGGTGACTGAGGCAGAATGCCTCGAACCTCCAAGCATAAGATGCCAGCTTAAATAGAAAGATTCAGAAAAAGGATTGTGAGATGTACAAGAGTGGAAAGATGATTATTTCACCTTAGTGCTTCTTCCTTTGTTATTTGTGCTATTACTTCATATATTTTCCTTTGAATGCTTAAATCATTTAGACACAATTCATTTAATGTTGACTCTTTTTTATTGTTCCCTGATGCTACAGTGAAGACTTTTGAAGGCAATATAATAAAAAAAACAGAGCACACGTAATGAGTCGTGTATTCAGAAACATTAATCTTTTGCTTTGTCAGCCGAGACAATATGGAATCTTGTATTCGCTAAACATAAAGAATGACTGATGCTGTAAATCTGAAAGAAGAGCAGAAATTGCTGGAGAAACTCAGAGCTAGCATTTTGGGTCCAACAAATGATAAACTCTATTGCAGTAAAACTTTTATTTGTATTCAGTATTTTAGGAGGCACTGAAGCACTGAAGGTTTGAACACAAAAAACTGTTTTCACTGTATTTTTAATGGACATGTGACAATAAATCTAGTTCTAATTCCTTAACTTCCAAGGTTATTTCAGGGACAAGTATATAATTATTGGTTTCAGTCTGAGATGTAGGCTTTAATACATTGCTCAATATGTCTAGAATAAAATTGACGAGAAAAAGATTCTCTACCTCATTTGCTCATTTCAAAATTAAGCACTTCCCTGTCCTTATTCAGGACCTGTTCATGCTAACTGAACGCAGACAAAGATCTGTAATGTTAAAAATTCATTATTGCTAGGGGCTTAGTCATCACAGTTCTGTATATGCAATAGCATTAAGTAAAAATTGAATTGGAAATCAAAGTAAATGTGAGAATTGGAAGCATTACAGCTCTGAACATATTGTGTAAAGATTAAAAGATGTCAGAGGATGATCATACATTGTGATGCGTTAACATCTCAATTGTATAAAATAATAAATATTAATAGCTACACTAACATCTTTGTATTTCAACAAGTTCTGTCAGTACAATTTCTAATCAAAATGAACATACTTGCTGGTTTTGTAAATAATTCAGATCAGAGCTATATTGTATATTCACTCGCGGGACATAAGTGATGCTGGCTGAGTTAGCATTTATTGCCCATCCTTAGTTGCCCTTGAGAAGGTGGTGGTGAGCTGCCTTCTGAAAACTGCTACAGTCCATGTGCTGTAGATAGACCCACAATGCTACATGAAAGAGGGTTCCAGGATTATGATCCAACAACATTGAAGAAACAACTACACATTTCTAAGTCAGGATGGTGAGTGGCTTGGAGGAGAACTTGCAGATGATGGTGTTCCCACATATGTGCTGTCCTTGGCCTTCTAGATGGAAGTGATCATTACGTTTTCCAAATAGTTTAGTCTAAAAATTTAGGGTGAATGCATGGAGCAAATACTTTAGCCTAAGGTTCAAATCTGGTTGACAACACATAAATGTTTGGTCTCATGTTAGAACTCAGGATGACAATAGTTACAGAGCCCATTACCCTAAGATTGGGTTACCAGGTGGTCATATTGATAGGTTTAGGTGCATTGAATCCTACGGTATTCACCATGGTTCAGATTGGCAAAACTTTTCGATTAAGGTTGCCAGATTGTGCACGGTGCCTCATTGAGATGCAGCCAATTGCACAAAGACATTTTTAAAAATTAGATAAAATTGCGCAATGATACAAAGTAGATACTCTTATTGAGTCATGGACAGAACTTTGCAGCATCTGCAGTCATGCCATACTTCATAATGCTTGCTATCACAAGAAATTGGAAATTCCATATTCTTAACTATAATTTGATGTTCACCCCATGTGCAACTCTGTATATTCTGACTTCAGTCTCAAAAATAACTTGCTGAGTTGACTTAATGTTTATACGTGCAAATTCATAGTCAGCAATGTAAGCCATGATTTTTTGGTAATGATAGGGTTTTAGCTAGACTAATTAAACTCATATAGTTGAAGCATGCCTTGCTGTTGTTCCTTTATTGAGCACAGCCGTTCTTGCTGCTAAAAATATTCCCTGCCTTTGAAGTACTCGCCATTTGCCATTGCCTTTAGCTTAACAGATGCATATCCTATGCAAGTACTTCCAAAGGTGTGATTTTTGTCTCAGAGGTTATTCATTCAAAACAGTGTGATACCTTAAAAACAAAATTCTTTTTTAGTTACTGGAATTTTGATAAAAACAGGCAATGCTGGAAATACTCAGTGGATCTGGCAGCATCTGTCGAGAACAAAACAGTGCGACAATTTTGAATCAAATTTGACTCTGCTTCAGAACACAGTTCTGAAATAGTGTAATCTCTTCATAAACTGTTGTTGAAACACATGGAATAAAATCCAATTGCGAGTTTAACAGCTTTAGCTCTATTGTATTATTACTTCATGGGATTTCACATATGATTTGGTGCGACAGTTATAAGTGGTTTAGGAACGAGGCTCCGCAAAGTTAAGGATTTATGAGTTCAACTTTCATGTAGAATAAATCCAGGTATTCCACAGATATGTCTTAATGCTACCAATAACAGTATTAGGTGCTCCACTTTTCATGGTCATGATCCGTGAGATTCCTGCTTCAATTAATCAACATTTTGCATTTTAAACAATTACCCTGATGTTCAAGACAACACAGCCTTGTAAATTTACTTTACGAGTAAGAGTTGTCTCCCGTCAGATTTTTTTGGATGAGAAGCCCTCACGATTTACAAATGAAAGCATGATTCCTTTAATTAAGTGTCTTCTATTTTCTCAGTTACATCTGTATTTTATGGTATACAGTTATTAAAGGCAATGTGGAGCTTATTGAATCTCATCAGCAGTGAAGTAAATTTCAGAAATCAATTGCACCCTCATTATCACATTGCTATAAAACTTACTCTAATTTGGCAATCTTAAGTTAGCTCTGAGTCATTGTACAAACAGTCCTTAGCCAAGGAGCAGGGTTACAAGCTTTTTTTTGTTTAAAAAGCATGAGATGGAGGGGACAGGGCTGAAACTATATTCAGGAACAACTTCAGTCGACAGTTGACAATTCTCCTGACATTTCTGAAGTAGGTCAGATTCACCCAGTTGATTACATTATACTGGACTTCTACTGTACTTCATAAGAAAAGTGCTCGACTTACAATGACACGTTTGAAATTGAATGCTTCAGATTCCATTGTACTCCATGATTGAACAGATTGCCCTCACTTACTGTCTGGGTTCACATATTCACAAGTCGTTACAGAAGTGAAGTACCAGGGATTCAAGCAGCAAATGAGAAAATGCACTGTATTTTTTTTTAGAAAGTCTACAAAGGACATAAATAGAAATGCACCTTTAGTTTATTTCTAACCCTTTTCTTTCCAAAATGGGAACATCACCCTCCATATATGTTTTCAATTTAGGCATCTTTATTATTTCCTAATTGTTGGCTCTATTCTGTTGAAGGAGACTGATTCAAAGTGAATGTGTATGATCAAACATCATTTATGGAATTCCCAGTGTCTGTAAGTGCAAGAGTTGGATTTCCTGGGAATGGAAGCACTGATGGGTGGAATTCAGAGGAGATCCTGAGATATTGAACACTGGCTGGTGAGTTCAAGTTTTCCTGGATGAAGATGAGCTTAACAACAATAGACAGAATTCGGCTTCTGGAAGTGCTGAGGAGAGTAGTGCTAAAGAGTATTGAGGTAGACCAAGGTGAATCTTGGCTGTTCTGCTACTTATCTGCATTAATTGATTTATTTTCAATAATGAAGCCTCTAATTCTCTCCATCTTGAGGTTTACTGAGGCTAACACTAAGGCAAACATCACAGGTATTTTTATTGGAGTGATATGGACCAGGTGGTGGGACTAGTTTAGTTTGGGGTTATGTTTGGCATGGACTAGATGGACCAAAGAGTCTGTTTCCATGCCACCTAAGTCTATGACAGGATGGAATTGTTCCTACTGACTGATGGAGAGAGAAATTTCTTACAGATTTCTTCTTTCAAAAGCTTCACCGTGGGTCACTTTTCAATGCCTCAGAATGCCAATGTTGTCTGTAGACTAATAGTAAAAAAAGAGATAAGTGAATAGACCAGATCACATACACTGTTATGAATCACAATGGTAAGTTTCTTCATGAACTCAGTAAGTAAATGCACCATGCTGTGCGCTATTGTGTTCCAGAACAATAGGAAATAAAGAATTCATCCAACATTTGATTACCTGCCTGTGCTTAAGTAGTTCATCGCAGCAATGATCATGCTGGAGGCATTACATTTCCCCTCACCAGAATTGCATGCCAATCAAAACTGACATCCCAGTCATATGCACCATCTGAAGGGCATTGGAGCAAATACATATGCAATGACAATACAATGAAGCTAAACTCTGATGCTGCCACAATGGAATAGCTTACTACTAATCATCCACCATGCTTACAAGTGAGGGCAGTTGTTTTGTTACTGTCTCCAACCCCAAAAAGTTGTTACGTATGGTTGTACTCACAAAGCCACAGCATCACATCAATCATAGGCTCCAACATGAAGGTGAGAAACTAAAAAATGTTATTTCTTGTGTTCTATCACCATGAGATGGCATGGTGGCTCAGTGGTTGGCATTGCTGCCTCACAGCGTTTGGGACCCAGGTTCAATTCCAACCCTGGGCGACTGTCTCGTGTGGAGTTTGCGAATTCTCCCTGTCACTGTGTGGGTTTTCTCTGGGTGTTCCAGTTATCTCCGAAGATGTGCAGGTTTGATGGATTGGCCATGCTAAATTGCCTCATAGTACCTAGGGATGTATAGGCTAGCCATGGGAAATTTAGGGCTCCAGGGATAGGATGGGTCTGGGTGGGATGCTCTCCAGAGGGGTGGTGCAAATCTGATGTGCCAAATAGCCTGCTTCCACATGAGGGATTCTATGATTTCACATTTTCTTGGTCCATTCATTTTAATGCACAAAAACTTCCTTTTGCTACAACTTCTGCAGCAACATTTGAAATGAATGAAGCTATATTCCTCTGAGGTAGTGTTGTCAAAGTGACAGTGTAAAATGTGACATCCTTGTCCACCTTAAACATTTTTATCTTAACAGACTCCTGTGAGGGAAAACAGGTCATGCTATGTGGAAGTGCTGAACTGCAGGAGATTTACGCACCATTTTAGGGCTGCAAAAACGATCAAACCAAATAAATATTTCAGTGTCAGTCAACCTAGTAGATGCACGCAGAAGTAAACATTTCTGGTCGGCTAAATCCTGGCACACACAAGCTACCATGATTGTGAAATTGAGCTGGACTTCATCAAACAAACCACTTTCCCATGCTGCACACACTATAACAGATCAAATTGATATCTGAAGACATTGTGTTTCATACCAAAAGAATGTATCAATATTGCGTTCCTGCCTCTTGTGTCAGAGGAATGCATTGTCCTTGTAATTTTAGCAGGGCAATATGAGCATTTGAAATTCTGTAGACTTCACCATATTCTCAGATTGAATCAGTTAGCATGACCTGCAATCCTCAGTACTCCTTGAACCTTTTCTCCAGTTTAGACTAGCTGAACATCAGATAGTCTCAAAACAGACTCTCGATTCCACCACTGAACACAGTTTCAAATGAAATGCATTGTAAGTGCATTATCAGTGCTCTATTGCTGACTACACCTGAGGCAAAATGATTCTGAGGATCCGCAAATTACAAAGCATCTCTTGAAGTAGCTTCAAAACCGATCAAGTTACACGGCACAGTCAAACTTTATTATCTGTGCAGTTTATTAGGCTTTTATTTCACTCGATGAGTAACCAAACAGGGATCAAGCAAAAATAATTTCAGAGCTGTGAACACCTAATTAGAATAATTCTATTTCAACTGAAATGTGTTTATTTAATGGAATAAAATCAACATAATAAGAACAGGCCATATCTTTAGACAACTATCGAGTTAAGAAAATTGTCCAGAACGTTCAGTCCTCAAAAATCAGGACAAACGTCACTCAGTTAAGTTCCACCCCTTCAGCTTCCTCTCAATCACCAACAAAGAGATGGAAGATGAGCACGTCTAGCAGAGTCTGTGGGGAGAAAGCAGAGTTAACGTTTTGGGTTCAGCAACCCTTCCTCAACTATTTCTGAGGAAGGGTTACTGAACAAGAAATGTTAATTCTAATTTCTTCCATAGATATTGCCAGACCAAATAAGCTTTTCCAGAAATTTCTAATTTCAGTTCTGATATACAGCACCTGCAGTTCTTCGGTTTTTTGTTTAGAGATGGAAGGTGTTGTCAACAAGACTGTCCAGTAGCATTGACTCATCAGTAATCTGGTCACAATATTCAGTTAAGTGTCTGACAGGGTCAGTTATCTTCAGAACTCTATCCAGCCTTGTTCTCAATCGCAACAAAAATGTTGAATTCCAGAGCCAAGGTGAGTGTGACTGCCCCTGACGTCACCTAGAAGGACATTGGAATGTTGCGTGGAATTCTGGTCTCCTTCCAATTGGAAATATGTTGTGAAACTTGAAAGGGTTCAGAAACACTTTACAAGGATGTTGGCAGGTTTGGAGGATTTGAGCCATAGGGAGAGATTGAATAGGCTAGTGCTGTTTTACCTGGAGCGTCGGAGGCTGAGGGGTGACCACATAGAGGTTTATAAAATCACAAGGGACATGGATAGGAGAAATAGACAAAGTCTTTTCCCTGGGGTGGGGGAGTCCAGAACTAGAGGGCATAGGTTTAGGGTGAGAGGGGAAAGATATAAAAGACACCTTAGGGGCAACTTTTTCACTCAGAGCGTGGTACGTGTATGGAATGAGCTGCCAGAGGGAGTGGTGGAGGCTGGTACAATTGCAACATTTAAGAGGCATTTGGCTGGATATATGAATTGGAAGGGTTTGAAGGGATATGGGCCGGGTGCTGGCAGGTGGGACAAGATTGGGTTGGGATATCTGGTCGGCATGGACGGGTTGGACCGAAGGGTCTGTTTCTGTGCTGTACATCTCTATGACAAAGGAAGTAGATGGACAACTTTCAAGCTCTCCAGCCAAGCATTTATTTGGAACCTTGTGGTTTTCTTTGTTGTTCCTGGATCACGATCCTCGAATCATCACCCCTACCCCAAATAAAGCAGTAGAATCATCTTCAGACAGTGCAGGATCAAGGTAATGATGAGCCATTACTTTGGCAAGGGCATTTCAGAATGGGTAGTAAATGCTGGCCTTGCCAGAGATCAACAGTGGTTAAATGTTGTAATCGCCACAGACTGCTCGCTTCCACAGGATACACCGACAGGAAATAGGTTTCTCATCCCATCAATCAAGCTCATCTAGTCAGGTTATACTGCCTCTAGTGTAATATTCTTTATTACTCATAGAGTCAAAAACTGCAGAAAATTGGCAAGAGTTAGGCGGGATTTTGGTGCTTTTAGTAAATAATGGATTAGATTTTAAAAAGTGCAAAATATTGATTTTAACACAAAGTAAGCATTGAAAAGAAACTAAAAAGATTTGTTACCATATAAAGATATAAAGGCAAAGGTAGTTCTTTCTCTCTTTCTCTCTCCCTCTTTACAGATACACATAAGGCTCTGGTGTGCCATATGAATTTAAATCGAAGAATCCAATTTTCTTCTATGTCAAGCAGAGCTCACTTGAACTGCATTCCAGCTGACCTGGTCCCACATGTACTAATGGGCTCAGGTTATACCCAAAATATCCTAAACACAGGCTGATTCCTTGGCAAAAGCTGAAAACTAGCAAGAGATAATAAAAATAGTGGAAGAAAATAATTACCAGTTTAGGCATTAATTCTGTGGGTGAATAAATGAATTACTGAAAATATTCAGCTCAACAGTGTCTGAGTTTCTAAGCTATTAGAATCTACAATGAAAGAAAGGTCTGAGACTCTAATGCAGTCAATGACCTAGATAAATTCATACCAAATTGCAAGCATAAACCACAATTTACATTTATTTATTATAGATTTGCTGAGGGTTTCAATACTTTATCAGGATGTTTCAGGCTTTCGACATCTGCAATATTTTGCGTTTTAGGGAACTTAAAATTGGAAATATAATCCATCTTCTCAAGGCAATTATAGCATAGAAGACTGGAGGCAAACTGAAAACAGTGCCAAGCCAAATTATCCAATAAATAAAATACCCAAAATGCAGACAAATAGAAATTGGATTATTCTGCACCTATTGATGTCCTTATCTCATGAATGAATAAAAATCAAATCTCAGGACAGAATGCAGAGTTAACAATACTAGGGCAGTTCTGAAAAGGGTCACTGGACCAGAAAAGGTTTGGAGGTGCCAGTGTTGGACTGGGGTGTACAAAGTTAAAAATCACACAACTGCAGGTTATATAGTCTAACAGATATATTTGGAAACGCTAGCTTTTGGAGCGTTGCTCCTTCATCAGGTGGTTGTGCTCACAACTTCCCTTCCCACATGCCCTCCAGCGCATCTCCTCCACTTCATGCACCACTGTCCTTGAACCCCACCCTTCCCAATGCAACTAGGACAGAACCACCCTAGTCCTTACCTTCCACCCCCCCAACCTTCGCATACAACGCATCATCCTCTGCCATTTCCGCCACCTCCAAATGGACCTCACCACCAAAGATATATTTCCCTCCCCACCCCTATCAGCTTTCTGAAAAGACCATTCCCTCTGCGACTCCCTTGTCAGGTCCACCCCCCCCCCCCCCCCCAATCCACCAGCCCACACCCCACTTCTGGCATCTTTCCCTGCCACCGCAGGAAGTGCAAAACCTGCACCCACACCACTCCCCTCACCTCCATCCAAGGCCCCAAGGGATCCTCCACATCCAACAGAAATTCACCTGCACCTCTACCAAAGTCATCTACTGCATCCGTTGCACCCGGTGTGGTCTCCTGCACATCGGGGACACAGGACACCTTCTTGCGGATCATTTCATAGAACATCTTTGGGACACCTGCACTCACCAACCCCACTGCCCCATGGCTGAACACTTCAACTCCCCTTCCCACTCTGTCAAGGACATGCAGGTCCTGGGCCTCCTCCACCGCCAAACCATTTCCACCCGATACCTGGAGGAGGAATGCCTCATATTCCCACTTGGCACCCTGCAACCACACGAGATAAATGTGGATTTCAACAGCTTCCTCATTTTCCCTTCCCCCACATTATCCCAGTCCCAAGTCTCCAACTCAGCACTGCTCTCCGGACCTGTCCATCACTGCCCCCTCTGACCTATCATGTTCTCTCTCACCATTATACACCTATCGCTTTCCCAGCTACCTTACACCCAACTCCACCCCCCTCCCATTTATCTCTCAGCCCCGATCCACAAGCCTCATTCCTGATGAAGGGCTTACGTCAATTCTCCTGCTCCTCAAATGCTGCCTGACCTGCTGTGCTTTTCCAGCACCACATCCTCCACTCTGATCTCCAGCATTTACACTCCTCACTTTCTCCTCTTATATTCTCATCCAAATCATTATATAAATAACAAACAAAAATGGACACAGTACCGATCCCTGTAGAACACGACTAGTTAAATATTGCCCTATGCTTTCTATGCACTAAGCCACTTTGCTCTGGATTCCCATGGGCTCTTAGTTGCTCAACCAGTCTATCACATGAGGCATTCTGGAAAACCTCAAAGTTAGATTGTCATAGTGATAACAGCATGGAAACAGATCCCTCGGTCCAAATGGTCCATGCTGACCATGTTCCCAAACTAAACTAGTCCCACTTGCCTACACTTGGCCTATAATCCTCCAAATCCTTTCTCTTGATGTACTCATCCAACTGTCCTTTAAACTTTGTAACTATTTACGTCCATCACTTCCTCTAGCAGTTCATTGCACACGCGAACCACTCTCTGTGTAAAGATATTGCCCCTCATGTTCTTTTTAAATCTTTCTCCTCTCACCTTAAAAATTTTTGAACTCCCCAACTCAGGGAATAGACCTTATCTATTCCCTTCACGATTTGATAAACTTCTATAAGGTCACCCCTCAACCTCCAATGCTCCAGTGATAAAAGTCTCAGCCTATCCAGCCTCTCCTTATAACTCAAACACTCCATTCCCAGCAAAATCCTAGTAAATCTTTTCGGAACCATCTCCAGTTTAATAATATCCTTCCTATAACAGGACGACTTGAACTGCATGCAGTTATCCAGAAGAGGCCTCAGTAACATTCTGCACAACCTCAACATGACGTTCCAACTCCTATATTCAATGGTCTGAACAATGAAGGCAAGTGGGCTAAACACCTTCTTAACCACCCTGTATACCTGTGACACAAATTGCAAAGAATTCTGCACTAGAACCCCTTTAATCTCTCTGTTCTACAACACTGTCAGGACCCAGCCATTAGTTAAACAAATCCTGCCCTTATTTATTACAAAATACAATATCTCACCTTTATCCAAATTAAACTCCATCTGCTGTTCCCCAGCCCATGACCGAATTGATCAGGATCTCTCTGTAATCTTCTTCATTACAATGAAGATAACTTTCTTCATTGTCTACTATACCACCAATTTTGGTGTCATCCACAAAATTACTAATGATGCCTCTTATTTGCTCATCAAAATCATTATATAAATAACAAACAAAAGTGGACACAGTACTGATCCCAATGGAACACCACTAGTCACAGGCCTCTGGTCAGAAGAACAACCCTCCACTACCACCCTCAGTCTTCTGCCGTAAAGCCACCTTTGTATCCAATTGGCAAGTTCACCCTGAATTCCGTGTGACCTTACTTTAATAATTATTCTACCATGCAAAACATGATCAAAGGCTTTACTAAAGTCTGAGCAAACCGTTCTTCCCTCATCAATCTTTTCAGTTACTTCTTCAAAAACTTCACTCTATCTTGTAAGACATGATTTTCCTGGCACAAACCATGCTGACTTATCCCTCATCACTCCTTGCCTCTCAAAATGCATGTAAATACTATCTTTCAGAATCACCTCCAACAACTTACACACCACGATGCCAGTTCCCAGGCTTCTCCTTCCAGACTTTCTTAAATAAAGGCACAACATTAGCCACCCTTTAGTCCTCTGGCACCTCACCAATGGTTATAGATGACATAAATATTTCTGCTAAAGGCCCCGTAATTTCCTCCCTAACTTCCCACAGAGTCTTGGGATGCACTTGATCAGGTCCTGGAGATTTATCCGCCTTCGTGCATTCTAAAACCTCCAACATTTTCTCTCCTGTCGTGTGAACTGTTTTCAAAGCATCAATATTTATTTCCGAGTTCTCTAGCCTCCATTTCTTTCTCCACCATGATAACTGATGTGAAATATTCATTTAATATCTCTCCCATCTTCTGAGGTTCAACTTAAAGATGACCTCATTGAACTTTAAGGGGCCTTTACTCTTTCTCTAATTGCTCTTTTGCTTCTAATGTATTTGCAGAATCTCCTGGGATTATCCTTAACCTTATCTGCCATGGCAGTCTCATATCCCCTCTCTGCTTTCCTGATTTCCCTCTTAAGAATGCCCCTGCACTCTCTGTGCTTGTCAAAAGATTCATTTGATCCCAGTTGTCTATATCTAATATATGATGCTGCTTTATTCTTGACTGGAACCTCAGTATCTTTATTTGTCAGACTACATCAACTGCACTACTCCTATTTACACATCTAATCACCTCCTTAAAAAGTTCAATCAATTGTTTTAGACACTACCTCCCCTTACAATATCAGGTTAACTATTTTTGATTAATCCTTGCCTCTGCAAGTGAAGTTTAAGTTTGTCCTTCAGAATTTACTTCCCAAAGTTTCCCTACCATAGGTATTGGACTCACTGGACTTATTTTTCTCTTTTATCCATACTACCCTTCTGGAATAATGGAAGCATGTCAGCTGACCTCCAGCTCTTTGGCACTCCTCCTGTTGCTGGAGAGTATCTGAAAATCAACGTCAAACTCCTTGCAATTTTGTCGCTTGCATACAAAATTAGCTTGGGATACATTTCATCTGGATCTAAGGAATTATCCATTTTCAAGCCTGCTAAAAGTGTTCATACTATCTTGGTCTCAACACTAATTTACTAAGCCTGTCACATTATCCCTCTCTGATTTCTGTTCATACATCATCCTTCACCATGGTGAAGTGGAGCTCTTTAATATTCTGTTAAAATCAGGAAAGGGGAATGGCAAATGACATCAGTAATCAGGTGCGTAACTTTGTTAACACTTACATGCACACCATATGAGTGGAATGAGTGCTCACAATCACCCTTTTCCCCTTGTTGGGAAGCCAGTTGAACCACTAAGATGTCAAAAGCCTCACCTATGTTTTATAATATCCCTTTTTTTACTGTATCCACTTGGGCTGTATAAGCCAGGAACCCTTGGAAATTGTAACATCAGCACAGGGTGTTCCACATCTTATTACCATTGATTCTGTCGAGCAACAAGGGTAGGGTTCTCTTGGAATGTTTTCATTAAGATAGTTCAATGAACAAATGCTCAACAGGCAGTTTTAGGTAATGAGAGGCAAGGAGGCAGGGAAGATGACTACATGTCGCAAGAATGTTTTCGTTAGCTGCCTCCATACAGTTGGGACACAGAACAGCCCATAGGCAGTAGGGCTCTACTCAGAGCAAGTTAAGAACCGGAATTAGAGCACTAATTAGCTGCTAGAGTGCAGTCATGTGAAGCTCAGTGGGATGTAGTCTCAGGAGAAGAAATTTAGTAGCTGGGAAGTGAGCATTTGTTGACAGCAGTAAAGTGGGACGAGCTGGGGCCATGCTTGTGTTTAGATACTTGGGTATAGCTCAGCCAAAACTGTAGGATGCTACTTCATAAATAAATCAACTCAGCCGGAAAATAAAACCAAGGCGGCTATATATTGGAGGTCAGGGAAAGACAACAGCAACGCTCACTCAGCAAAGCTAACCGTATGGTTAGTATAATGCTGAAACTTTGCTCATGATTAGACTCATGAATTCGTGAAAAATTTGGACTGTGAAGAATAGATTGAATAACCGGGATATCAGCAATTGTCAAGTGGTCCAAGACTTTTGAAGAAATTCACATGGTGGGTGAATATCCTTTGTGAAAGAGGCAAAGTTTTAATGAGATTTGGTGACCCACAATGCCACTACTGTCTGGATGGATTACTGAGAAATACACAGGATCTGTCTTGACTGCATCTGCCACTTGATGGGATTTCTGTCGTATTCAACCACTGTTTGTCTGTTCAACTTTATTTACCTCATGTTAATTATGGATGTTAGAGTATAAGCTCTGTGGAAATATTTTGCTTTTCTCATTGTGCATTGTGTTTGCTCAAACCATAGAGTTTTGCTCCTTGATTCTTTTTGTAAGTACTTGGGATTTCAAGTCTGCTTTAAACAAAAAAAAAAGTTATGGTACTGAACCAGATCCAATCATGAAATTGGTGGTCTTGTAGAATCATAGAATTTTACAGTACAGAAGAAGGCTATTCAACCCAACGTATCTGGTATCAGCTCCCAAACGATCCACCCAGCTAATCCCATTTATGACTATTTGGGATCATAACATAAATTTAGCAGACTTTGCTGGGACTATAGCTTATTTTGGATGTTAATGAGCAGGGAACATCACAACATTTGAATAGATCAGGGAGAATAGACTCATAACTCTTTCTGTCTTTAATCCATAGGAAAGAGTGTGTGTGAGATCAACGAATAATGTCTTGGATTGGTGGTTGGTGGTGCACCTCCACATTCTCATCCTTTCTGAGGAGATATGTCAAGCCTAATGTGTAGTGGTAAGGCAGGAAGCCATTTAGAGCAGAGTCACTTGATAGTGCAATGTACATGTAAAGGTCACTTCTGCCTCGTGCATGCTGTTGCTATGTAATTGCAGTCTATCAGTTGTGTTGTGAGGTGATACTGCTGCTTCTCTCAGTCCAAATGCCACCTGGAAAGGCACTTGCTAAATAAATCATGAGGCCCATGAATTCTACCCAAGGGTTAAAAGTAATAGACTTGTAAAAATGCAGGTGAACATGAAAATCTCCACCATTGAACAATATACAAGTTTGGCAAAAGTGAGGACTGTGAGATGCTGGAGATCAGAGTTCAGAGCGTGTTGCTGGGAAAGCACAGCAGGTCAGTCAGCATCCAATGAGCAGGAGAGTCGGCATTTCAGGCAAAAGCCCTTCATCAGGAATCCTGCTCCTCGGATGCTGCCTGACCTGCTGTGCTTTTCCAGCACCACACTCCCGACTCTAATATACCAGTTTGGCAGGGCTGTACCACTCCTGGGCCGTTTCTAAGGTACATGATCTACAATTGACATAAACACAATTATGTAAGTACCTTTTTGAAGGTGATTGGGGTTTTCCATTCAGCTTCAGGTCCCAACACTCCTTTTCCACTGAGGTTCAGGAAAGGAGACTGTTGACTGGATGTGAGCTCCAAGCAGGAGACAAGAGACCCAATCTGGCTCCGAGGCAAATCCCACCTACCTGACTACCATTGCTGGTGTTCAGTGGAGTGAGCCCCAACCCCCTCCCACAGTTGTAGCCAGGCTGATGAGACTATTTTAAAATAAATAGGTTGCAGAGACAATGCATGGAGATGGAGCCACTGCACTCCCTGTTACCCGACATGCTTCTGCCATGTTGGACAGCAATCCACCCATCATCCTTCATTGGGCAATAAACCTTGGGTCACAAACTGATCAATTCAGAGAAAAGAATCACTGCCTAAGTGACTGCTACATTTTTGACCTTTCGAACCAAAACCAAAATCCCACTAAAGGTTTGAAACAGTGGATTGGTCATCTGCCTAGTGCCAGGCCTCTGATAAAGGTGGGTGTGCCCAGGTTCAGGGTGAATTGGTTCCTGTTTGGATTTTAATATTTTAACCTCTCAACTCAAACAAACTGACCCTTTCTCAGCATTACGATTACACCAATTCTTGCAATAATTTTTGGTTTCTATTCTCCAGCAATGTGATAAGCAGTAAGATTGAATTCCAACTCCTAACCAAATCTAAGCCACATTTCAGTGCTACTATCCAATATTCCTTTAGGGATATTAATGTTTGTAACCTACAATTTTGTTATGAATGGCTGTGCCTTCACAAACATGCCGTTCAATCTTGATAAAGGATGATGATGATGATGAGAGGTTTTATTATTTGGTCGCTTGGGAGAACTGACAACGTTCTAATATATCCTTGTAGATGGATACATTGAAAGTTATTCCAAGTGAAATCACGGCATTACTGTAAATGATTACTAATCTGGAGGAGAAATAGTTTCCCATAGCAGTTGATCATTTGTACCTTTCAGACAGATCAAGAAACATTGTGAACTGTGTGAAGTCTCTTTTTAATTAATTCGGTGAATGGTAGTTAACTCACGGCAGCTTAATACAAGATGTAAATTACCAGATCTGTAAGGGATTTTTCCAACACTGTTTTCTCACACCAAATACCTGACAATAGTCCCTGAGAACTGCTTCCTCTTGAATATGAAGCATTCGTTTTTCACTGTGGCAGACTCAGTGAATGTGGCCCAGGGCAAGTAATTACTGTAGTTCTTGCCAATGCTGCAATGGTATTTAAATTGGATTCCCAGTAGGTCTCTTGCCAATCCGGAAGGCAGCAGGGTTTGCATCTCTAAATCACTGTGTACATGATGAAACTATAAATCAATTCATTTTATTTTACAATTACACAATTCAGCCAAGCCACAATATAGACATGTACCATACAGCTCAAAGCATTTGCCATACGTATGGCTGCATTAATTGTTTAAAATCATCATTTGCTCTCGTATTATTTCCATCAAAATAACAAAGAACCTGAAAACTGAGGACATTTGGAAAAGGGAAAGAAATTGCTTTCTTTCTGAAAGGGTTAATGTTCATGTGACATTGGTAGAATGGATGGAACCAATGTCACACACACTCTGTGGGTGGAGACAAAAAATGTTTTTGCTAGATTTCGGAGGGAGTAGATGTCCCTCCACCAGGTCCCAAAGATCTGAGTGATTCTGCCTGACCAAATGTTGGTGTACTTATTTGTATCAGGAAATGGGCCTCCTTGCTATCTGAGAACAGTGCTTCTTCTGAAGATACTCTACATTGGTGTATCTTCTACCATTAATCATGAGATAGACACAAGATAAAGCAAAGTCAGAGGAGGATTGGTGACAGTGAACTACCTCAAACAATCCTTATCCAGTACCATAGTGTGACCTCTGTCAGTATATCAGTAAGGTGCTAGATGTGAAGTCGCATGTGGTTCTCAGGTAGCTAGTCTGGCCCCACCATCACCATGACCACCCTCAAGGAAAACAAACCAAGAAGATTCTAAAACATGAAAAACCTTCACATCAATAAGGTTTCTGCTTTATGAGCTTTGCTGGTTTAAGAAACTGCATTCAGTCAACAGCTGAAACACAGTGATCACCACAGAGAGATATCATCGGACCTTTTACACGTTAGATAGTTTTATTTCCCAAAAGACTACAACAGCATCAGATTGGGTGGAGCTAATACAAATTCAACACTAACTCTTTCAGAACCATTATCTTATAAAACAGACTGTTTTGTTGATTGAGAAGCATGCTAAATGTAAAATCCATTGCTTTGATGGTGTGCCATGCTTTGATGCTGTGTCCAGGGTGTTTTGTTGGTAAAAATGCATTGCTTTATCTTATAAAGGAATTTCTCTGAACCTTTAACCTCACTGCTGCATCTCTGAGACTATTTCCCCACTGATGCTTCAAGTGTGAACTGTTACATGACCTTTAAGTGGTTCGTAAAACATCGATGAACCTTGATACGTTGGCCAGCAACGAGAATAAGATTACAAGGCCAAAATATAATGATCTGTATTTAAAATGTAGTTTTCATGAGAACCACATTCCATTCCATCTCCCTCCATTATGTGAAGGAGTGCTTCCTGACCTTACCCTTGAATGACCTACTTCTTTTTTGAGGAATAACCCCCTTTTTCTGGAACATTCTACCAGAGGAAATAGTTTCTACTGATCATACTAAATCTTTCCATCTCCTTAAACCTTTAAATATCCCTTAATTATCAATACCAAACATTGTGCCATACATAAAGTAGAATGGGGTGAATTTAAATGACGTTTGCTTTTTAACTCTCAAGTCCAAAGCAGCAAGATGCTGTTCAGTTGAATCCTCGACTTCTTACTTCTATCCCTTATTGAGGTTAGCTGAAAGGTCCTGCTCAAACCTTGTTCATGGATTCCAATTTTTCTAATAAACCCACAGAAAAGTCCCTTAATAAGATATCAAGGATAGGATTATTAACAAATCTTGGAACAAAATGGAGGAATCGCTTTGCTATTCCATTGACATACACAAGTGCTCAGGGTATTAAGGAAGACAGGACCGGAAAGGAGACAGTGTATAGATTACAGGTTCTGGTAAATCCAGACGCACTAAAAATCAATTCACGCAAGTCACAGATTTCTAGAGCTCAGACTCTGGTAAAAGTTCCCTTAGTGAGCCTGGCTCAGTTGTTTCTCTGGGAGAATGTGATGACTGCAGATGCTGGAGATCTGAGTTGAAGAGTGTGATGCTGGAAACGCACAGCCAGTCAGGCAGCATCCGAGGAGCAGGAGAATCGATGTATCGAGCATAAGCACTTCATCAGAAAGAGCTTATGTTCGATAGATTGATTCTCCTGCTCCTCAGATGCTGCCTGACCGGTTGTGCTTTTCCAGCATCACACTCTTTGATTCAGTTCATAGAGTCAAACAGACCCTTCGGTCCAACCCGTCCATGCCGACCAGATATCCCAACTCAATCTAGTACCACCTGCCAGCACCCAGCCCATATCCCTCCAAACCCTTCCGATTCATATACCCATCCAAATGCCTCTTAAATGTTGCAATTGTACTAGCCTCCACCACTTCCTCTGGCAGCTCATTCCATACACATAACATGCTCTGTGTGAAATAGTTGCCTGTTATGTCTCTTTATATCTTCCCCTTCTCACCTTAAACCTATGACCTCTAGTTCTGGACTCCCAACCCCAGGGAAAAGACTTTGCCTATTTACCCTATCCATGCCCCTCATAATTTTGTAAACCTCTATAAGGTCACCCCTCAGCCTCTGATGCTCCAGGGAAAACAGCTCCAGTCTGTTCCACCTCTCCCTATAGCTCAAATCCTCCAACCCTGGCAACATCCTTGTAAATCTTTTGAGAACCTTTTCAAGTTTCACAACATCTTTCCGATTGGAAGGAGACCAGAATTGTATGCAATGTTCCAATAGTGGCCTAACCAATGTCCTATTCTGGATTAGTGGTGCTGGAAGAGCACAGCAGTTCAGGCAGCATCCGAGGAGCAGTAAAATTAACGCTTTGGGAAAAAGCCCTTCATCAGGAATACAGGCAGAGAGCCTGAAGGGTGGAGAGATAAGTGAGAGGAGGGTGGAGGTGGGGAGAAAGTAGCATAGAGTACAATAGATGAGTGGGGGAGGGGATGAAGGTGATAGGTTGGCGGGGGGTGGGGAGAGTGGAGTGGATAGATGGCAAAGAAGATCGGCAGGTAGGACAAGTCATGGGGACAGAGCTGGAAGTGGGGAACTGGGGTGAGGTTGGGGAAGGGGAAATGAGGAAACTGTTGAAGTCCACATTGATGCCCTGGGGTTGAAGTGTTCCGAGGTGGAAGATGAGGCGTTCTTCCTCCAGGCGTCTGGTGGTGAGGGAGCAGCAGTGAAGGAGGTCTAGGACCTCCATGTCCTCGGCAGAGTGGGAGGGGGAGTTGAAATGTTGGGCCACATGGCGGTGTGGTTGGCTGGTGCGGGTGTCCCGGAGATGTTCCCTAAAGCACTCTGCTAGAAGACGTCCAGTCTCCCCAATGTAGAGGAGACCACATCGAGAGCAATGGATACAATAAATGATATTGGTGGATGTGCACGTAAAATTTTGATGGATGCGGAAGGCTCCTTTAGGGCCTTGGATGGGGGTGAGGGAGGAAGTGTGGGCGCAGGTTTTGCAATTCCTGCGGTGGCAGGGGAAGGTGCCAGGATGGGAGGGTGGGTGGTAGGGGGGCGTGGACCTGACCAGGTAGTCATGGAGGGAGTGGTCTTTGCGGAAGGTGGAAAGGGGTGGGGAGGGAAATATATCCCTGGTGGTGGGGTCTATTTGGAGGTGGCGGAAATGTCAGCGGATGATTTGGTTTATGTGAAGGTTTGTAGGGTGGAAAGTGAGCACCGGGGAGTTCTATCCTTGTTAAGGTTGGAGGGGTGGGGTCTGAGGGTGGTGGTTCGGGATGTGGACGAGATGCGTTGGAGGGCATCTTTAACCATGTGGGAAGGGAAATTGCGGTCTCTAAAGAAGGAGGCCATCTGGTGTGTTCTGTGGTGGAACTGGTCCTCCTGGGAGCAGATACGGCGGGGGCGGAAGAATTGGGAATATGGGATGTCCTATACAGCCACAACATGACCTCCCAACTTCTATACTCAATACTCTGACCAATAAAGGAAAACATACCAAACGCCTTCTTCATTATCCTATCTATCTTCGACTCCACTTTCAAGGAGCTATGAACCTGCACTCCAAGGTCTCTTTGTTCAGCAAAACTCCCGAGGACCTTACCATTAAGTGTATAAGTCCTGCTATGATTTGCTTTCCCAAAATGCAGCACCTTGCATTCATCAGAATTAAACTTCATCTGCCACTTCTCAGCCCATTGGCCCATCTGATTAAGATCCTGTTGTAATCTGAGGTAATCCTCTTCACTGTCCACGAGTATAACTTTCTAAACCAGATTGCTCATTCCCAAATACTTTTTGTCAGCTTCAGCTGGAATTTCTTTACAATGCACATGTTCAGAATCATATTTCTCATTTCAACCAGGATACCAGAACCAAATGTAACTTGCCCTCTCCTCCCTTGTCAGTAACCCACAGGGGTAGTGACATCTGAGGCAACTAGTCCACTCCTACAACATGCCTCTCTTCCCACAGCAATGACCCTTCCAATCACAGCAGGTGTCAAACCTGCCTTCTCATTCTCCAAGGTCTCAATCATTCTTTCCAGATGACGCATCGATTCACCTGTCCACTTTTCAATCTACGCTACTGCATTCATTGCTCACAATGTAATCTCCTCTATACTGAGGGGGACCAAATGCAGGCTGAGGGTGACAGCTTTGTGGAACTGTTCCATTTCATCCGCAAATATCACCCCAACCTTTTGGTTGTTGACTATTTCAATATATTATCTTGCAGTCATTTTCACATTTCTGTCCTCTCTGCTGCTTGCAGTGCTCCACTGAATCCCAATGCAATCAGTCTGCAATTAGGTGCTTCATAGGTTTCTGGTTTCCACATGGGTTTCAACAGCTTCAGACCATGAACTCTGGCCTCCATTACCATCTCTTCACTGAAGTGAAGAGAATCCAATTTTATGCTTTTACCTTTATTCTGGTATTGATATCTGTTCTGGAACAATATCTTTATTTCTCTCCCCAACCATTGCATCTCTCTTTGTTTTTTGTTCTAACAACACCTTTGGTTTCAGACCTCATTCACCCTCTAACCTGGTCTTTGGATCCTCACTTGTTCCTCATCTTTCCCTGCGATATAAAACCCATCACATTTCCAGCTCACTCTTTAGTTCAAAAGAAGAATCATAACAGGGCCAAACTATTAATTCAGTTTCTTGCTCTCTCCCCAGATGTTGCTAGGCCCACTGAGTTTCAGCAGCACTTCCTGTTTTTATTTCAGCCCTCAAGCAACCAGTGTTCTCTTTTTTATTATCCTAGTGAATCAAGGTTGCACCAGAGCAATATATCCTGCCAGAGGTGCAATGGCCTGAACTAGACAGACAAGCAGTCTAACTGGAGCTTGAAATAATGTAGAAACATATTCCAAAAGTTCCTTCCGTTTACATTCTGACATCTTGAGATAAGATCAAACATTTAATTGGATTTTTTTCTAGTGACACGTTATACCTGTCCATTGCTTCTTCACCATTCTTTTCTTCTCACCTTTTAGATAATACTTCTATTAACTGTTTAGATAATACTCCTATTCTTGTAATTTAGGTGTAAAATGGATGACTTCCCATGCCCATATAGAATTTTGTCTGCCAAACTATTGCCCACTTCATCCATCAAATATCTGCTCCCAGCTATACTGTTTAGTAGTGCTATTAACTTGGTGTTGCCAGAAAAAGTGGATGCAAATCTTACTATCCCATTGCAGTGACTCCCATCTGGACTGACTGCTTACCCCCTTCCAGATTTGAGTGGCCCATGCACCCTTCCTATTATTCAGGTTTCTTCTTTTAACTCCTTTATTGCTCAAGTATTGTTAAAAATGTATAAATCCTAACATACATGTGTACAACTTGAATAACAGATCAATTATATTACTCACAGTTGATGGGATGGACCATTGTTCATTTTTTTCAGGGTGAAATGCATACTATTTGGAGTGGGGGGGGGTAATAGGTTGAGTAATTTTCTGTGCAATATAATTTCATTTCATAGCAGTGAGTGGCCAAATCCAATACATTAGTCTTAAACCATATCAAAAACCTTTACATCAATATCTGACGACATGGGAAAGTGTTGTACTCTGGCTTGAACTCAGTGTTGGGTGAGCAGTCAGTTTAAGGTGCCCATTCAGTTTCTTTCCCTTTCTTAACAACAGGTTTTATGATAATGACTATTGCAGGAAAAAATTCTGCAACATGAGTGGTTCCAGATGCTAGTATTCGCATTAAAGGATTGTCATCCGATAATTGCATTGCCAGTTTTGACATGTACACTTAAAGACTGTTCTTGTCGTAGGTCAATCATCATCAAAATTCATGCATGGTTTAGGAAATTCCTGCATTGCTTTTCATGACAGTGCAAGCCCATAATTCTGACAATGACTGAATGTTGTCCCAGACATTGAAGATTAACTGCACTTAGCACTTAGATTCTTAAATATAACTCACGCCAGTGAAAGAATAAATCAGTCAAATAGTCAACCCCTGAGACAGGCCTCCATCATGCCAACAGAGACAGTGTGAGTGGGAATGAATGTTCTGTTATAGAATAATAACTTCTGAGAATGTTCAAGAAGATATTCCTCAGCTGACTACGTGACAGTTCTTGAATGAATACAATAACACATTTTCTTTTTACTACATGGAACAGAAAATGCTTTTTAAAATTGAGTCCCAAGATTTTATAAAATCTGTCATTTTCATAGTATTGTGATTTCCCTCAGGACTTCCTTCAAATGTTCGGTGCCCCTCTGCAATGCACCAACACTGCATTGGGATCGACTACTCTGGCACACAACACTATTTCAGAGCTCTTACCAGACATTGATCCACTTGCTCCGTTGTAACAAATGACAAGATTTTGAGAATTTGAATTATTTTGGCAATGTTTTTGAGTTGGTTAGGGACATCACCTGTAGGTTTTCCCCTCTCACCAGAGTGATGAGCTCCAGATGAGGGTCCTGAAGGTATGGATCAGAATTAATTTTTAGAATTTTTATAATTCATTTTTAGAGTTAAGTTGCCTTCTGAGGGTACCTTGAGATAGAGAGACTCTCCTGTTCCCTTGCTGCAGCAGCACCTATCTCTGCCAATGGAGCTGCCATCTTTCCAAGGCTTCAGGCCTCAAACTGGGCCTGCAGCCTCAAGTCCCTGCTCACTCTCCATCACAGGAATGGGCCTCCCAAAACAGGTCTCTTAACTAGCCACCTCCAGAAAGAACTCACATCGTATTGTGTGTGTATGCAGTTTTGATCTCTCTACCCAAGAGATAATATACTTGCCACAGAGAGAGTGCAGTGAAGATTCACGAGGCTGATACTGGAAATGGCAGGACTGTGAAATGAGGAAAGTTTTGCTTAACTGGGCCTGCATTCATTGCAGTTTAGATGAACTAGAGGGGCTCTGACTGAAACATATAAAATTCAAACAGACTAGATGCAGGGAGGATGTTTTCCCTGGTTAGGGAGTCGAGACTTGGAGTCACAGTATCAGGTTATGGAGTAGGCCATTATGAGGAAACATTTGTTCACTCAGAGTGTAGTCACTTAGTAACTTCTAGAAAGAGACTGGTAACTTCATAGACATTGAAGGCATCAAGCAGACTGGAGAGAAAACAGGAATATTGCATTGAGATAGAAAAGTGATGATAATGAATGATGGAGTAGGCTCAAAGGTCTGAATGATCTACTCATGCTCCCAGTTTCTGTGTTTTTAAAGAAGACACAGCAGAAGAGATTCTTGCCTTTGGTGACAGGGTGCAGTTTATTACAGCTCATTAACCACACGCATTTATTCCTCTCTTTGTATAAGGGTTCCGTTTTGCAGAACCTCTGCAAATAATGAAATCCATGAGCGTGGAGCCAGTTAAAAGTATAGGATAAAAATTGCAAATTTGTGAGTTTGTCTGCAGATGTTGAATTTTGATGCTACTTAATATTTGGTGCGACTGGGTGAATTTGCACATTGTGAACTCGCAGTTGCAGAGGATTCATTGTATGTTACATTAACTCTTGAGTAAAAAAAAGGGTAGGTACAGCATGTATATCTCCATGAAGAGACTAAACCTCCAAATTGCCTAAAGTTCCCCTGAGTAGCTGTTATATATTAGAGTGGATAGAGTTGCATTTTAGCTCAGATAAACCTGTCATGTCCAATTAAATTAGACATTGTTTTTGTTTTTTAAAAAATTCTTTTGCTTGAGTTTTCCGAAAAGTGGATGCCTTGCTGGACTGCCAAAGCACACATTTGATCTCCTAATGTTGAAACTATTTTTGGAAATCTCTGATCAGCAGTAACCAGAGGGGATAACCTTAAATGATCTTCCTGGAATATCACATTCCTTGCATTGTACAGACACACCGGTCGAGGCTACAAAAAGGAACGATTGATGAACAGTTCTGAGGAAGTGTCACTTGATCTGAAATGTTAACTTTGATTTCTCTCCAGATCCTGCCAGACCTGCTGAGCTTTTCCAACAATTTCTGTTTTTGTTTGTGATGAAATATCTATCTCAGTCATTTCAGCACAGAGCAAACCAATGACATATGTAAAAAATAAAATAGCGCTAATTGCTTCAACAGTTACGAACAACCTTAAATATACATTTATGACTTCTTTTGTGAATCTCCTTGTAACACCACAAGAGAAAAACAACAAAATAACTCCAGCCTTTGCTAATTCCTGCCTCTGATCCCAATTTCCCTCCAAAGTCTGATTTATGGAAGGAATCTTGGTCTTCGCCTACAAAATGAACTGATTCGCTCTTTATAATTTCTGCACTTTTAATTGAAAATTCAACGTATGTTATCTCGTGAAACAGACTTCCATTGGGGGTTATTGACTTTATTGTTCTGTACTTCATGTTAATTAATTCACATAACACAAAGTTTTTTCCCTATGGTAGGGGAGCCCAGAACTAGAGGGCATAAGTTTAGGGTGAGAGGGGAAAAGGTATAAAAGAGACCTAAGGGGCAACTTTTTCACGCAGGGGGTGGTAAATGTTTGGAATGAGCTGCCAGAGGAAGTGGTGGAGGCTGGTACAATTGCAACATTTTAAAGGCTGGGTATATGAATGGGAAGGGTTTGGAGGGATATGGGCCAGGTGCTGACAGGTGGGACGAGATTGGGTTGGGATAGCTGGTTGGCATGGACAAGTTGGAGCGAAGGGTCTGTTTCTGTGCTGGACATCTCTATGACTTTATAACAGTAAGATTAAGAAAAAGGCCTTCCCCCCAGGTAATTCATAATTGTAATTTATTTTCTTCTTTCTGTTCCTTATATGCTTGGGTGTGTTGTGAATGATCTCCCAGACTGAAGTATGCATCCTTTTGGTATTCTCTTGAAATGGAATTTGATGTAAGTCATTTAACAACTTAACTTCACAAAGGGAGTTTTGGGCTTATACAGAGAAGACACTGCGGCTTATTTTGCAATAGAAGTACTTTCTCCACATCTGCTGTGCCCAGTTTGAAAATCTGAGGTACAACAGGATTTAGTCAGATGGGCCGATGAGCTGAAGAGTGGCAGGTGGAGTTTAATTTAGATAAATGCGAGGTGCTGTATTTTGGAAAGGCCAATTAGGGCTGGACTTATACAGTTAATGATAAGGTCCCGGGGAGTGTTGCTGAATGAAGAGACCTTGGATTGCAGGTTCATAGTTCCTTGAAAGTGGACTCACAGGTGGACAGGCTGAAGAAGAAGATATTTGGTATGCTTGCCTTTACTGGTCAGTGCATTGAGTATAGAAGTTGGGAGGTCATGTTACGACTGTACAGGACATTGGTTAGGCTACTTTTGAAATACGGCTTTCAATTCTATTCTCCCTCCTATAGGATAAATGTTGTGAAACTTGAAATTAGCAGAGGAGTAACCTTATAGAAGTTTATAAAATCATGATGGGCATGGATAAGGTAAATTGCCAAGGTCTTTTCCCCAGGGTACCTGAGTCTAAGGCTAGAAGGCATAGATTTAAGGTGAGCAGGGAAAGATTTAAAAAGGACCTAAGGGGCAACTCTTTCACACAAAAGTTGGTGCATCTATGGAATGAGTTGCCAGAGAAAGTGGTGGAGGCTGGTACAATTGCAGCATTTAAAAGTATCTGGATGTGTATATAAATAAGAAGGGTTGAGAGGGATATGAGCCAAATGCTGGCAAATTGGACTAGATTATCTTAGGGTATCTGGGTTGGCAAGGATGAGTTGGACCAAAGGTTCAGTTTCTGTGTTGTCCATCTCCATAACTGTATGACGCTTTCAGATCTCTGCTTAGTCTTGTTGTCTCCATGTTCCAAGGTATTCAATCTACCTTCACAATTGAAGTTTCTCATCACTGAAACAATTCTTGCAAATTAAATTCTCAACTCATGACAGAACTCATGATTGGATGCACTGAAACAACTAGAAGGTTATTAATAGATCATTGTAAGGAAACAAAATAATTGCTCATGCGCTTCACTGAAAAAATTAGTTATTGTTCCTTAATCTAGCAACATGTGACTCTTATCCCCCACTATGTTTGAAAAAAGAGCCCATAACTATCTTCTCACAACAAGTGAGAGTGGACAATAAGTGTGATTTTTCCAGATGCAACTTCAAACTTGGAACAAATATTTTTAAAAATGCTTATATAGATCTCCCTTCTTAAGTATAGAGATGTCAACATTCTGGAACACCAAGAACAATGGCTCCTCAGGATCTCATTTGTCAGTTTGTGAAGACTAATCAGTTGGCACTTATTGACAATGGTCTGCAAAAATCATTGCTGGTTCCAGTCCACTATTTCTTCATTCAGACATGTTTCCGTAATACCATCCATCCGTTAAAGGTGACAGTGAAAGGAGGGAAAACAGCTTAAAAAAAAAACATACTTGAAGCTTTTTCAGAATAAATTGGCTGGATTTTATCCTCAAAGTATTCAGACAAATGTCTCTCAAAACCACTCACAATCTGATCTTCCTTTGCCACATGGTCATTTCCCTGTTTAGGAGTATCCTAGTGCAACTGTTCACACTAATCGCACAGAGTACCTGATCAACTGGAGAATTTAATTTTCAGTCCAGCTGTCTTGCAGAAACAAGGATCGTAGGAAAACACTTCTGAAAACTGTTTGCCCCCAATTGTTTACAAGGCAATGGTATCCCTAGAGGGTTAACATATCACTGCCAGCCATTTTTGTCAAAAGCAGTGATGAACCTTTGTGAAGTACAACTTCTTATGGACAGAGTACTACCAAAATAAAGCTAACCTTTTCAGTCAGTGTCACCTGGTTCATAGGTACCCTCAGTCTCATAGCACAAGTATTTGATTCACCTTTTGATTTTAAATGCCACAGTAATGACGATATTTCTGCAACTGTCTTAATAATTACCTACATTTCTTTGGATAATGTTGATATGTGCCACCATTACCTTTTCAGACTTCAACTGTCCCATCATGGGCAGATGCGTACACAAATTAGAATTGAAAATGTCAAAAGGAAGAAGTATGAACAATTAATTTGTACTTATTTTCCATGCAAGTTAATGGATATTGCTAAACACTTCGAAGTTAATGAAGAAGTACCATCATTATTTTATGGAAAGTTGGTCGTTGCTTATTTAAGTTCGATGGGAACACAGGTTTGCTCTCTTAATAGATAAAGACAACTGGTGGTGGTTAAACTCGAGGGTCACCACACCTCAGGCAAGGGAAGAGGTTGAGAAGAAGAGTCCTATCTCAATCAGAGCAGGTGTACTGCTGAAAAATGTCACATTTTGTCAAAGCCCTTCATCTTCCTCACTTCGGAACTATTTGCAAGAATTCCAATGTGAGGAAAAAGCCTTTTATACTGCATGGGAGTAGAGTGATGGTTGATTGACAAATGGGTAGAGGCGTTGCCTTCGAGAATGAACCAAGTAATGATGACTGATAGTTAATGGTCAGGTTTTGTTTACATTTTGAATGAAACAGATTGAATCTGATTGGGCAAGGCACTGTCCTACAGCATGCAGCTTCCAGTACATATACTTCATTTTTATTTCTCTATATGTAACAGGCTAAGTCAAATATCTGATGTGGAATACAAAGAAAAATTCTAAGGAAGCTATTTAATTATCTGTCATTTATGTATAGTTTGAATGTGACCATTTGCAAAGGATCCTTTACCGTCAATAGCATAAATATTGCAATGAAGCAACTGGTGCGATTCAGGCTGAACAAGTCAATCAGTCGGCAAAATATGGTCTGTAAGAAAACATGAACTTCTGCATGTAAATTTGTTTTAAGGAATCACAACAGGGATAAAGTGGCAGGAAAATAGATCAGCAGTTGTTTCATGAATTCAGCATGTTGTCATTTATATTCCAGGCATGAACTCAGAGCGGAAAGTAAGGTAAGTTCCTGCATGGACTGACAATTTTTTTACTAAAAACTGACATTTCACTTAAACTACCGCGATTTGAGCAAGTGCATAAATGTGTCTAAACTAATTTAGTCAGCTTAGCCTTCCAAAGACTATAATACCAGCACATGACATTATTATGGAAGGATCAAAGAAACAATTCAGAGATGAGACCTGAGTGGAATAAATTTTCCGCAGCGAGTATTCTGACCTGCATTGCCAAGAAGTACATAATGTAATAATGATAAAAAAAGTTCATATTTAATTCACTTCCCCAGTTATCAGGCAACATATGGAAAATTACAGTCAATCTTACTTTGAAATGTCTAATGAACATAAGGCCACACAGCAGATATTCTCCATTTATTTAAATGGATTCTGCAAGTGATCCGAAACAACCTCAATGGCCCATCAATGATTTTCCGGTACCAACTGTTATGGTTTGTGCTACTGTGTTAATTTCATCCAAATCATGTTTCCCCAACTCCGTCTATAAGATTTATAAAATGAAGCCTAGCGAGATGCTGGACCTAAGTAGCAGTTTTGGATTTCTGAACGAGGTAGAAACAGCTGTTTACCTGAACTCCAATACATCAATAGTCGATGATGAGCTTTTAGGTTTATGCTGTTATAATGAGAGGTTTGTACTTGAATGGCATTTGAAACATAGATTTCCCAAGCTTCACAACCACACGGTAGCCTAGCATTTCAGTTCCTCCATCAGTTCATGCCAGGATTATGTTGGTTACGAATAGTTCCTGGTGTTCTTCTCAACTTTATCCTTGGATTTGTCCAGCAATCAAGACACTGTCAAAAGTTCCTCTGGGCCTCTGCATTTTTTTTTCTCATGCACACCAAGTAGGTGACTCAGGACAGAGCATGCAAGAACTTGTCTGCTATGGGCAAGAGGGAAGTTACTCAATTACTTCCACAATGTGACTTAGTATCATAGAGTCATAGAGATATACAGCATGGAAACAGATCCTTCAGTCCAACTTGTCCATGCTGACCAAATATCCTGTATAAATCTAGTCCCATTTACCAGCATGTGGCCCATAAACCTCTGAATGCTTCCTATTCGTACACCCATCCAGATGCCTATTAAATGTTGTAATTGTACTAGCCTTCAACACTTCCTCTGGCAGCTCATTCCATGCACACACCACCCCTCTGCATGAAGAAGTTGTCCCTTAGGTTCCTTTTATACCTTTCCCCTCTCACCCTAAACCTATGCCCTCTAGTTCTAGACTCCCCCACCCCGGTTTATCTTGTTTCTTGTAGATTTGTTAGAATTGAGTCTTGCTAAAAAAAGACAGACGTTGCTGAACATTTTCATTTGTACTCATCAGGACAATTTGCAAGAAATACCACTGTAAAGGGAACCAGCATTTAGTCTGGATAAGAAGAGATTGCTGATTGGTTGGCAAGTACACCCTGATTGATAGATGCAGTGTCATGGGCAGTGCCTCAGTTAATGTATATCCATTTAAAGCCAAGCTTTGTTTAAATTTTAAACAGGTCAGAACAAGGTATGGTAATGACCTGAGAAATGAACTGGACACTGGCTGTCACCTATTTTGCCAACTTGAAACACGTACAGTGTATATACTGTTCTTTCTATGTGAAAGGAACAAGGCCCAGTATATTTATATATGTACCTTCCAGTACAGCCTATTATGACTTTGACTAACAATCCTAAATTCATTTTCAGTGTTATTCTTTGCACACTCAGAATTAGGTTGCAAATATTGCTCAATCATGGAATCTTATCAATTGTTCGACACCTTTTAGTATGTCTTGTGAGTAGGGGCTGGTTGGGTACAATGAGTATATTTCTTGTGGTAAACTGCTGAAGGCATATGTTACTGATACGATCCACCAATCTTTGGGCCATACCTGGTATTACAATGGCAATGAAATTAATTTACTCATTTGCGTTTGCGTCAAGATGAGTTTCTAGCTTCACAACGACATCCCATTCATAGCTAACTCTGCTTGTGTGGCTACTTCATATCCACAGAGTGAAACAGTTAGCTTCACCTGTTGCTCAAATATTTGAGATGTCTTATTCTTTCAATTTGAGATTGATTCAAGAGAAAATGGCTGAATTCATGGTTTAGCACAGAATACAGTGAAAATTGATCTGATCAGACTAGGACACAAGCGCATCACCTCAGTGTGAAGGGACGACCCTTTAGAAGTGAGATGGGGGGAATTTCTTCAGGCAGAGAGTGGTTAATCTGTGGAGCTCATTGCCACAGAAGGCCAAGTCATTGAGTGTATTTAAGACAGGGATTAATAAGGGGATCAAGGGTTATTAGGAAGATGGCAAGAAAAATGGGGTTTTGAAACATCAGCAATGACCAAATGGTGGAGAAGATATGATGACCCAAAATGGCTAAATTCCACTCCTATATCTTATGGTCTTACGGTCTATTTGGACATACATTGTGTGTTTAAAACTGACTTGAATCATACAAGTTGCTAAGTTCATAAGTTTAATGAGTACTGATTCACACAAAGGTGACATGTCTCAATCACTTTCATACATACAGAGTTGCAGTGGCAAAATCTATGGGTTTCTTGAGTGGTACATTTTCGAATAGGTTAGTTGGTGCATTTGCCATGTCAATATCTCGACACGTTAGAATCCACTTGCCAACCACTGTTCTCCTCCCAGAAAAATAAATGTGCCTTTTCCTTTACCTTGGTATTCTGGTGATTTGTCTAGATGAGAACAAAGTGAAAAGTTTCAACAAAATATGTCTTTTCTTCAGCAGGTTCAGCACTCCCAAAGGATTATACTTCCAAATCTTGCATTCTGGAGGATGGAGCAGAGATCTTATTTCCTCCCTAAACCTGCAGGTTGGCTGAATGATACTTTGACGTGAGCAAAAGCCTACTAGCTTTGAAGGCCTCAGGTGGAGTGCACCAGCCACCAGTGTGGAGTTAGGGCTGAAGAGTCAAGTAAAACATTATTTCAACTGCTGCTGGATTATCATTGTCATCATTCAGAAAGTATAACACCATCCCTGAGAAGGAAGGGCAATTTGTCCATATAATCTTGGTCTATTGATGATCTAGGCATCTTTAAGAAATATTCATGTGTCACAATGGTCAGTATGTTATAGAACATAGAACATAGAAAAGAACAGGCCCTTTGGCCCACGATGTTGTGTCGAGGTTTAATCCTAATGTAAAATATAGTAACTTAACCTATGCATCCCTCAACTCACTGCTATCCATGTGCATGTCTAACAGTCACTTAAATGACCCCAATGACTCCGCTTCTACCATCACAGCTGGCAATGCATTCCATGCATTCACAACAGTCTGCGAGAAGAACCTATCTCTGACATCTCCCTTGTACCTTCCACCTAATATCTTCAAATTATGAGTCCCCGTACCAGTCAGTCCTGCCCTGGGGAAAAGTCTCTGGCTATTCATCTATCTATTCCACTCATTATCTTGTACACCTCGATCAGGTTTCCTCTCTTCCTCCTTCTCTCCAGAGAGAAAAGTCCAAGCTTATTCAATCTTTTTTTATAGAGCAAACCCTTCAGTCCAGGCAGCATCCTGGTAAACATGGTTAGCAGAATGGTGGCTCAGTGGTTAGCACTGCTGCCTCACAGCACCAGAGACCCAGGTTCGATTCCTGCCTTGGGTAACTGTCTGTGTGGAGTTTGCACATTCTCCCCGTGTCTGTGTGGGTTTCCTCTGGGTGCTCCGGTTTTCTCCCACAATCCAAAGATGTGCAGGTTAAGTGAATTGGTCATGCTAAATTGCTCAGTGTCAGGGGTGAAGGAGGGGAATGGGCGGGGTGGGTTACTCTTTGGAGGGTTGGTATGGACTTGTTGGGCTGAAGGGCCTGTTTCTGTCCTGCAGGGAATCTAATCTAAACCTTCTTTGTACCCTCTCCAAAGCCTCTATATCTTTCCTATAGTAGGTGACCAGAACTGGACACAATATTCCAAATGTGGTTTCACCAGGGACTTGTAGAGCTGTAGCAAAACCTCGCAGCTCTTAAACTCGATCCCCCTGTTAATGAAAGTCAAAACACCATATGCTTTCTTAACCAGATCAAGATCAACCCTATCCACTTGGGTGGCCACTTTGAGGGATCTATACATATGCACACCCAGATCCCTCTGTTCCTCCACTCTGCCAAGAATCCTGTCTTTAATCCTATATTCAGCATTTGAGTTCGACCTTCCAAAATGCATCACTTTGCATTTATCCAGGTTGAATTCCATCTGCCATTTCTCAGCCCAGCTCTGCATCCTGTCTATGTCGCACTGCAGCCTGCAGTAGCCCTCTATACTATCGATGACACCTGTGTCATCTGCAAATTTACGAACCCACCCCTCAACCTCCTCATCCAAGTCATTTATAAAAACTAAAAAGAGCAGAGGCCCAAGAACAGAGCCCTGCAGGACCCCATTCAACACTGATCCCCAGGCAGAAAACTTTCCATCTATAACCACTCTCTGCCTTCTGTCAGCCAGCCAATTCTGAATCCAGATAGCCGAATGTCCCTGTATCCCATACTTCCTGACTTTATGAATGAGCCTACCATGGGGAACCTTATCAAATGCTTTGCTGAAGTGCATATACACCACATCCGCTGCACTGACCTGTCTTGATACCTCCTCAAAGAAGTCAATAAGGTTTGTGAGGCATGACCTGCCTCTCACAAAGTCATGTTGACTGCCTTTAATCACACTATGCGTTTGTCAAATAGTTATAAATCCTATCCCTCAGAAATTTTTCCAACACTTTGCTAACCACAGATGTAAGTCTGACTGGTCTGTAATTGCCAGGGATTTCCCTAATACCCTTCTTGAAAAGAGGAACAACATCCGCTTCTTTCCAATCCTTCGGTACGACTCCCGTGCAGAGTGAGGAGGCAAATATCCTCGCCAGAAGCTTAGCAACCTCCTTTCTCCCTTCCCAGAGCAGCCCTCTATAAATCTAATCTGGCCCTGGGGACTTATCAATATTAATATTTTCCAAAATTCCCAGCGCACCAACTTCATCAATCTTGATCTGGTCAAGAATATATCCCAGCTCCTCAAAGTTTTCATTTACAACAAGTTCCCTTTCCTTGGTGAAAACCGAAGCAAAAAACTCATTTAGGGCTTCCCAATCTGCTCAGACTCCATGCCCAAATTCCCTCCACTATCCCTGAGCGGCCTACACTTCTCCCTGATCATTCTCTTATTCCTCACGTATGAGTAAAATTCCTTTGGGTTCTCCCTAATCCTTGTTGCCAAGCCTTATTTGTGCCTCATCCTGGCTCTCCTCAGTCCATTTCTGAGCTCCTTTCTAGCAAGCCTGTAGTCCTCTAAAGCTGTGCTAGATCCTTGGATGTTGTTGGACCCCTTCTCACCCTGTGTCCTTTACTGTCCAGATTTTTGAGGATCAGTCTTGAATTGTTTGTTTGCTGCCTTCTTGGCTTGCAACCTAGAGTTGTTCTGCCAGACAATGTAGGTGACTTGTTTTGTTGCCAGAGGTCACATATTGTTGAATACTGATGTTCAAACCAAGTGGCCTACACATAGGAGTCCAGCACTGTCGACTTTATTTCAAAGCCAGCTTTTTGAAATGTGTGAAGAACTCTAGATCATTTGTGGACTTAGAATCATAGAATCCCTGGACTGCAGAAAGAGGTCATTCAGCCATCAAGTCTGCACTGACTTCCAAAGAGCATCCCGCATAGCCCCACCCTATCCTTGTAACCTTACATAGGATTTTTACCATGGGTAATTCACCTAACCTGAACATCCGTGGATGCTACGGGACAACTTAGCATGGCCAATATGACATAATGACAGAATATGATATTAATAGGTCTCAATATCTGTATTTCTTTGGACTGTGGAGGAAACCAACACAGACATGAGGAGAATGTGCAAACTCCACACAAACACAGTCACCTGAGACCGGAATTGAACCTGATGCTGTGAGGTAGCAATGCCATCCACTGAGTCACCGTGCCACTCCCAAGCCTTTTTTTTTACAGTTCTCTCCACAGTTGCACACTTCAAAGTTCTCTTGGAATCTTGGTTCTTATGATGTCTTGGTGCTACATGAATACTTGTCACTGAACAAACAAATGTCTGCTTTGTTCAGTCGGCCTGAGCCCTCTGAACGGATAGGAGTGCCCAAAGACACTTCTCTCTCAACACTAGTTTCCAATGACCTGAATGTGCTTTTGGCCTGAGTGCAGAATCTAGGCGAGGGGCATCCTGCTTCACAAAATTGCCCTCACATCAACTCTACATTGTCACAGGAAACAGCAATTGACCATGGTAGATACTTGCACATGCCTTTATTTAAGCTTGGGAATCTCGGTGTACTGCTATCATGATTCTAACATGTTGGCAGTTAGAGTTTAGTGTCACATTGAACACTATGACCGGGACCAAATTGCCTCTGCAAATTTCTTCCACCTTTGCAGCCAGTGGGACTTTGCTATTCCATCATCTGTTCAGCCATTGAGGTATTTTGGACAGCATTCTGCAGAGCCCCCAAAGTGCCCCAATGGGTGACCTTACCATGGACAAGGAGCTCCTAACAGCATCAGGAGTCAACACAGTGCACAATGCTCTCCATGATAAAGATAGCAAACAACAGACAGGCAAGTGACAAGTCTCACTCGTGGCACCTAGTCCACCTGCTCAAATCCCCTTTGTATTCAAAGGCACTCCAATCACTGAATCTCACTCTGTCAACATCCTGGGGAATGGTGATGATCGAAAACAGAACCGGATCAGCCATATCAATACTGCGGCTGCAAGAGTAGTCGGAGACTAGGAACTCTGTGATGTGTAATTCACTTCCTGACCTTCCAGAATCTGTCCACCATTTACAAGGGACATGTCAAGAATGTGATGAAATACAATCTATCTTGATGAATGTCGCTCCCAGAACACTCAGGAAGATATGCAACATTGTAATGAAGAACGCAGCCCAGGTGAACTGTACATCATTGACTAGCTTGAACATTCATTCCCTCCACATCATGGAAGTGTGGACCTACAAGAAACAGCCAACCATTCTTCGACATCACCTTCCAGGCCTCCTTCACCTATCAGGCAATGGCAGGAGATCTATTGGAAGAGCACAACCTAAAAACTTCCCTTAAATCCATACTTCTGCTGGTGCCCCAATAGAATATGAAATATCAACCATCAGACACCATCCTAATTTAGTCTATAAGTACGTTAAAAAGAATGGACTTCAATCTCTGCATGAAGAACTGTCCCAAATGTGTGCAGAACTCTTTCATGCTCCTTGATACTAAACACAGACTCCGTGAAATTAAAAAAAAAAATACTCAATGAATCTGGCAGCATCCGTGAAAAGAAATGGAGTTAGCATTTTAGATTATTAGGACTGATGGGGGTCTGGCGAATTATGATAGAATATGACATAATGACAGAATGTGACATTAATAGGGCTCAATACCTGCCAGTGAGCTCCATAGTTATCTGCTTCCACTGCTTTTTCACCAAGTCCCAATTGATTCCCTGGGAATACAGCCTATTGCTTCTCTTTTCCATTAACGTGATCTGCGAGGCAGCATTAGAAGATTTAGTTATTCAATGTCTCTCATATCCAGCCCTTCTTCTGTCTTTCTCGAGTAACAAAGGATCAATATGCACTCAATACTTTGCAAAAGATCATAGGTTGATGAAGTTGTTATCTTTAAGATTGTGTGTGTGTGTGTGTGTGTGTGTGTGTGTGTGTGTGTGTGTGTGTGTGTGTGTTGCCAGCTAGAAATCTATCAAAACATCCAGGCAATTCATCACACACAAAAAACCATTAAAGGGAACAATGCAAAGAACTCCCATAATCCACATCCATATCGGGGATGTACGCTCGTTTTACGCTGTGCTAGCAATTAGAGCTTTTGAGATCTCTGCCGATGTCTTTCAAAAGCAATAGTGTGCTTAGTGCTTGCTGCTTATAGAAAACATGTACAGAGGAACCTCGATTATCTGAACTAGATGGGTGGGCATGATTTTGTTTGGGTAATCAATTATTTGGTTAAATGAATAAATGCCTTTCCTCTGGGGCTCGGAGTTTTTACAGTCTGCTCCCTGCTCAGGAGACTGCAGCAGCATGCCATGCGCAAGTCCCTGCCCCGCTGTCCAACACTGCACCCCCCCGCACCCCACAACATCACTCTCCCACACCTCCCGCCCCATCCAATACCGCCCTGCCTTGTCCTACACTGCCCCCTGCCTGCCCCCACAACACCACTCACCTGCATCCCTGTCCCACCCAATACCAGCCCCGCCTTGTCCTACACCGCCCCCTAGCCTGCCCCCACCCTGACCCCCAACACCACTGACCCACGTCCACCGCCCCATCCAACACTGCCCCTTGCCCCCGTCCAACACTGCTCCCAGCCCATCCAACACTGTCCATGGCTCCGCCCGCCCTCAAGCCTATCCAAAACTGCCCCCACTCCCCCCCACCACTGTGCAGACCCCCCACCGACCCCCTCGTCCACCTCCCTGGGCCTCCTTCACCGCCGCTCCCTCACCACCAGACGCTTGGAGGAAGAACGCCTCATCTTCTGCCTCGGAACACTTCAACCCCAGGGCATCAATGTGGACTTCAACAGCTTCCTCATTTCCCCTTCCCCCACCTCATCCTAGTTTCAAACTTCCAGCTCAGCACTGTCCCCATGACTTGTCCAGACTTGTCCAACCTGCCTAACTTCTTTTCCACCGATCCACTCCACCCTCTCCTCCCTGACCTATCACCTTCATCTCCTCCCCCACTCACCCATTGTACTCTATGCTACTCTCTCCCCACCCCACCCTCTAGCTTATCTCTCCATGCTTCCAGCTCACTGCCTTTATTCCTGATGAAGGGCTTTTGCCCAAAACGTTGATTTTACTGCTCGTTGGATGCTGCCTGAACTGCTGTGCTCTTCCAGCACCACTGATCCAGAATCTGGTTTCCAGCATCTGCAGTCATTGTTTTTACCTATTTGGTGACGGTGCCTGTTTAATCACATTATAGGGTAAAAAATGAGGTCTGCAGATGCTGGAGATCACAGCTGCAAATGTGTTGCTGGTCAAAGCACAGCAGGTTAGGCAGCATCTCAGGAATAGAGAATTCAACGTTTCGAGCATAAGCCCTTCATCAGGAATAAGAGAGAGAGAGCCAAGCAGGCTGAGATAAAAGGTAGGGAGGAGGGACTAGGGGGAGGGGCGATGGAGGTGGGATAGGTGGAAGGAGGTCAAGGTGAGGGTGATAGGCCGGAGTGGGGTGGGGGCGGAGAGGTCAGGAAGAGGATTGCAGGTTAGGAGGGCGGTGCTGAGTTGAGGGAACCGACTGAGACAAGGTGGGGGGAGGGGAAATGAGGAAGCTGGAGAAATCTGAATTCATACCTTGTGGTTGGAGGGTTCCCAGGCGGAAGATGAGGCGCTCCTCCTCCAGCCGTCGTGTAGTTGTGTTCTGCCGGTGGAGGAGTCCAAGGACCTGCATGTCCTCGGTGGAGTGGGAGGGGGAGTTAAAGTGTTGAGCCACGGGGTGATTGGGTTGGTTGGTTCGGGCGGCCCAGAGGTGTTCTCTGAAGCGTTCCGCAAGTAAGCGGCCTGTCTCACCAATATAGAGGAGGCCACATCGGGTGCAGCGGATGCAATAGATGATGTGTGTGGAGGTACAGGTGAACTTGTGGCGGATATGGAAGGATCCCTTGGGGCCTTGGAGGGAAGTGAGTGTGGAGGTGTGGGCGCAAGTTTTACATTTCCTGCGGTTGCAGGGGAAGGTGCCGGGGGTGGAGGTTGGGTTGATGGGGGGTGTGGATCTGACAAGGGAGTCACGAAGGGAGTGGTCCTTGCGGAACGCTGATAGGGGAGGGGAGGGAAATATATCCTTGGTGGTGGGATACGTGGCTAAAGGAGTTGCCATGGGCACCCGCATGGGCCCCAGCTATGCCTGCCTCTTCGTAGGATACGTGGCTAAAGGAGTTGCCATGGGCACCCGCATGGGCCCCAGCTATGCCTGCCTCTTCGTAGGATACGTGGCTAAAGGAGTTGCCATGGGCACCCGCATGGGCCCCAGCTATGCCTGCCTCTTCGTAGGATACGTGGAACAGTCCATCTTCCGCAACTACACTGGCACCACCCCCCACCTTTTCCTCCGCTACATCGATGACTGTATCGGCGCTGCCTCGTGCTCCCACGAGGAGGTTGAACAGTTCATCAACTTTACTAACACCTTCCATCCCGACCTGAAATTCACCTGGACTGTCTCAGACTCCTCCCTCCCCTTCCTAGACCTTTCCATTTCTATCTCGGGCGACCGACTCAACACAGACATCTATTATAAACCGACTGACTCCCACAGCTACCTGGACTACACCTCCTCCCACCCTGCCCCCTGTAAAAACGCCATCCCATATTCCCAATTCCTTCGTCTCCGCCGCATCTGCTCCCAGGAGGACCAATTCCAACACCGCACAACCCAGATGGCCTCCTTCTTCAAGGACCGCAGATTCCCCCCAGACGTGATCGACGATGCCCTCCACCGCATCTCCTCCACTTCCCGCTCCTCCGCCCTTGAGCCCCGCTCCTCCAACCGCCACCAAGACAGAACCCCACTGGTTCTCACCTACCACCCCACCAACCTGCGCATACAACGTATTATCCGCCGCCATTTCCGCCACCTCCAAACGGACCCCACCACCAAGGATATATTTCCCTCCCCTCCCCTATCAGCGTTCCGCAAGGACCACTCCCTTCGTGACTCCCTTGTCAGATCCACACCCCCCACCAACCCAACCTCCACCCCCGGCACCTTCCCCTGCAACCGCAGGAAATGTAAAACTTGCGCCCACACCTCCACACTCACTTCCCTCCAAGGCCCCAAGGGATCCTTCCATATCCGCCACAAGTTCACCTGTACCTCCACACACATCATCTATTGCATCCGCTGCACCCGATGTGGCCTCCTCTATATTGGTGAGACAGGCCGCTTACTTGCGGAACGCTTCAGAGAACACCTCTGGGCCGCCCGAACCAACCAACCCAATCACCCCGTGGCTCAACACTTTAACTCCCCCTCCCACTCCACCGAGGACATGCAGGTCCTTGGACTCCTCCACCGGCAGAACACAACTACACGACGGCTGGAGGAGGAGCGCCTCATCTTCCGCCTGGGAACCCTCCAACCACAAGGTATGAATTCAGATTTCTCCAGCTTCCTCATTTCCCCTCCCCCCACCTTGTCTCAGTCGGTTCCCTCAACTCAGCACCGCCCTCCTAACCTGCAATCCTCTTCCTGACCTCTCCGCCCCCACCCCACTCCGGCCTATCACCCTCACCTTGACCTCCTTCCACCTATCCCACCTCCATCGCCCCTCCCCCTAGTCCCTCCTCCCTACCTTTTATCTCAGCCTGCTTGGCTCTCTCTCTCTTATTCCTGATGAAGGGCTTATGCTCTAATCACATTATACAAAAGATGTGATCACTGTTAGAAACACATCTTTGATGTAATGTTTCTATTGGGATCTTGAGATCTCCTTCAGGTAATCTGATTTTTGGATAATTGGTATTTGGATAATTGAGGTTCCTCTATAAATGTGTAAGTGATGCAAAGATGCTCCGTTGTATCTGTGACATCCACCAACATTGGTCATTCATGCAGTGTGAGTCAGCACCTGTTTATGATGGTAATCCAATTCAACTCCAATGATATCTACATGAAGAAGAATAGAATAGAATGGAATCGCTCAAGTGGAAACAGGCCCTTCAGCCCAACACGTCTACACCGACCCTCCAAAAAGTAACCCTCTCAGACACATTCCTCTACATTGACCCCTGACTAATGTACCTAACCTACATATCCCTGAATACTATGGGCAATTTAGCACGGCCAATTCACCCAACCTGTACATCTTTGGATTGTGAGAGGAAACTGGAGCACCCAGAGAATAGGGTAGAACCTGTACACCAAAGGATCTGCTGTCTACTGCAGGTGTTCCATTCTGCTTTGCTACATCCTTCAACATTGTATTTGTGATGTTGGCAAAAGATAATGTTCTGCATGTGTAGCTTAAAATTCCATTCAGTCATTCTAATAGTTGGCAAAAAAGAAACTGAGAACTTTTTGTTTTAAAATGTAATGAGTGAAAATATATGGCACTGGCTTTCCAATTAATACACTTCTAACAGCAGTCAGTCCAATACTGGAGACAGAATGGCTGTGATTCATACATATTGAAGACTTCTCACTTCACTTTGATGATAACTTTTTCTTTCTTATAGCTCTGCTTATACTGGAACTCGCCAACAAAATGTATTTCCAGTATCAAAAGAGTGTCTGAGTGGTACTGGTTATCCAACAGTCCATCAAAGCACAAGGATATTTTTCAGTGGAATCTATTAGCAGTATATTTTCAGTCAGAACTGAACAGTACCGGTGGTGATTTAATGAGGTCAGCCAGGTGGACCTCGTAGAATATGAGTTTCCTGATTGTGGCTGTTAATCCAGTCAGGGAGCCCTGGCTAATAGATATAAAGACTAACGTCAGGCATCCTGTTCACTCTGAGACCTGGCTCTGAGGGAGATGGATCAGTGTGAAAGACTCTCCACATGTAAATAAAGAATGACTTGATGATGGGATACTGGCTTCTGCGGAATTATTTCAGCGGTGACCAGAGCAAAGCACGTGCCTGAATAAATCTGCTAGCATAGAGTCATAGGGTCATAGAGACGTACAGCATGGATATAGACCCTTCGGTCCAGCCCATCCATGCCAACCAGATACCCCAGCCCAATCTAGTCCCAGTAGGGATAAGCATTTCTGGCATCATGCCATTATTTGGCAAGCTTGACTCACTCAATCTGACATCAAAGATTAGGCCCAGTATTTTGAAAGAATGTGTTTTTTTTGGGGGCAAATGACACTGCGTAGATGAAAAGCAACCAGCAAATTTCCTGACAGCTTGAGCATCCAAGCTTTGTCGGTTATGAGAAGCCTAACTGCCCCTGAGGCACCAGATGCTAAAACCTTTCAATAGTTGACAGATTTACTTAAGGAATATTATGACCCCAAGCTTCCTCTAATTCTGAGCCGCTATCATTTTACTCAGAAATATGAGAACTCAAGACTCCACATGGGATTTTTGATGAGGTTGAGATGACTGGCAGTAGCATGTGACTTTGGTTTAATTCTTCATGAGATACTGAAAGCCCAACTGGATTTCAAATAGGCACTGCTTCTGTCTTTATCATTGGATAAAGTTTTTCAGAAAGGTCTAGGGACTATCAAAGGAGCCAAGGCCACCTTTCATGTTGACCAGGAAGCAATTCTACGATTCTGTCTTTGGCTTCCAAGAAAAAAGTAGAGGCAGGAATTAGGAGTTTGGAAAGTGAAGGAATCATCAAATCAGTCTGGTTTGTGGAATGGGCAGCACCAATTGTACCAACTGTGAAACCCAATGGGTTGCTTTGTCTTTGTGGGGATTTTGAACAAATGGTAAGCCACTTTTTGCTGCTGGATAATTCCCTAATCCCTTGCATCGAGGATATATGCAAGGCCAGCAGAGAGCCTGCCCTTGACAAAGCCAAACGTGATCCATACGTACTTGCAATTGTGTTTAGAGGAGGATTCCCAGAAGTATGTAAGAATCAATACCCATATGGGGTTTGCACCAATATATGAGACTGCCATTTAGGGTATTGTCAGCCTGTGCAATGTTCCAGTGGACAATAGAGAACATTTTACAAAGTCTACTCCAGGTCGCAATTTATCTAAACGACATGCTAATCACAGGGAAGACCAACAAGGAGCACATAGAAAATTTGAACATAATGCTCAAACATTTCTCCCTTGTAGGTGTATGCTTTAGAAGGGAAAATGTATGTTCTAGGCACACCAAGTGACCTACTTAGACTATAGATGTGACAAGACCAGGTTACAACAAAGCGATCAAAGTGCCCCAGCTCCCATGTCTGTGCTAGAGTTTAGGTATTTTCTTGGGCTGGTGAATTATGACAGAAAGTTCACCTGTAACCTGGCTTCCATCCTTTGCATTGAGCTACCTCCCAGGGGTAACACCCTGGCTGAGTCTGTAATTGTTTCAAATTTCCTGGACACACTTCCAGTCACAACTGACAATATCAGACTTTGGAAGCAGAAAGATTGGGTCCTGGCTGGTGGTGATGGGTGGAGATCAAAGGGCCATCACAACCAGAGCTGAAATCTTTCTGGACCTGGAGAGACCAGATGACAGTTGAGGATGATATATCATTACAGGGAGCAAGAGTGATTGTCCTGAGCAAAACCTGCCATAGAAATGCCACCAGAGTCATCCACGGTCTCCAAAATGAAGATGTTGGTGAGGTGTTATGTCTGGTGGCCAGGATTGGATGCAGACATTGCTGTGTTGGTGGGACAGTGCCCAGAGTGTCAACAAGGACAAAACTTACCACCATTGATGGGAATGGCCTGGGTAAACCATAGGCTCGAGTATGTATTGACCATGAAGGTCCTTTCATGGGCTCAATATTCTTAGAAGTTGTTGATGCCCACACAAAATGGCTGGACATACATAAAATGCATTCATCAAACACTGAGACAATGATTGCATCTTTTGCAATTCATGGACTCCTGGGGTATGTTGGTGACAGATAATGGGTCATTGTTTACCAGCAGGGAATTTGAGTAATTCCCAAACTCAGATGGAATTCCCCATATAAGGACAGCTCCATACCATCCATTATCCACTGGTCTGGAGGAGAGATCAGTCCAAACTTTGAAGGCAGACTTAAAGAAACAGCTTACAGTTTCACTTGATGCTGTGTGGAGTTTGCACGTTCTCCCTGTGTCTGTGTGGGTTTCCTCCGGGTGCTCCGGTTTCCTCCCACAGTCACAAAGATGTGCGGGTCAGGTGAATTGGCCAAGCTAAATTGCCCGTAGTGTTAGGTAAGGGGTATGGGTGGGTTGCGCTTCGGCGGGTCGGTGTGGACTTGTTGGGCCGAAGGGCCTGTTTCCACGCTGTAAGTCTAATCTAATCTAATCTAAATTGTCCCAGTTCCTATATAATTATAGGATCACCCCTCATGCAAAAATAGGGATAGCTCCTGCAGAGTTGCTCATGGGGAGAAGGCTCCACACCAGGTTAAATCTGACTTTTCTGGACTTTGGTGGGAGTGAAGGCCAATGCCAAACATGTCTCTGCTAAGTGAGAGAGACAGTTTACTTCAGGGTGGACAAGCAGAAGGTTGGAAGAACATAGCAAGGAGCAAGTGAAAACATAAAAAAAAAGAAAAGGCTAAGCCCTGCTCAGGAGGTGAAGAAGTCAATGTTTCAGATATAACCCTTCCTCAGGAAGCCTCTGCACCCCAATTTCCTCTACCTCCTGATGCTGTTTAGTTTACCTACAGTGTTGAAACAGGCCCTTTGGCCCAACCAGTCCAAAGAGCCACCCACTTGACCCATTTCCCTCTGACTAATGCACCTAGCACTGTGGGCAATTTAGCTTGGCCAATTCACCAGACCTGCACAGCTTTGGACTGTGAGAGGAAACCAGAGCACTCAGAGGAAACTCACACAGACACAGGGAGAATGTGCAAACTCCACAGAGAGAGTCACCCAAGGCTAGAATTGAACCTGGGACCCTACTGCTGTGAGGCAGCAGTGCTAACCACTGAGCCACTGTGCCACCCAGCTCACTGTGTTCTTCCAGCTCCTATTTACATACTTTGGATTCCAGCATCTTCAGTATTTTTGTCTCTAATTAAGTTTACTTCAGGGGACACAGTATGGTGTAGGAACCACAGGAATAGCCCTGCATGGCTAATAAGCATGATTGATGAGAGGTCAGGTCCAGTGATGTAAAAGTTAGATAGGTGCAATGGTCCTGATCAGGCACATGGACCATATGAAAGCTGCAAATTTGCAAATGGTGTGGGAGCAAAGGCTGGAAGAACCCATGGGTTCTCCCTGTCTATCAAGCATTGAAGATATTTCAGAATTTGAAGTGGACACATTGAATGTCAAAGCCTTTGCTGCTTGAAGAAGAGAACAAATCCATTCCAAGATGCTACAGGTGCAGGTGGAGAGCTATATGTGTTACACATGGTCCATTTCTGAGGCAGAGTCAGAGGTATCTGACACTGTGTTAAAATGCGTCAGGAGTAGTCACACACACAAAAAAAACAGCCTATGTCCTTGGACTCAGAGGGAAGGTAGTGAGTGTAACAAAGTCAGACAGGTGGACCTCATAGAATATGAGTTTCCCGTTTGGGGCAGTTAATCTGGTCATATCAGGGAGCCCTGGCTGACAGCACTGCCAGGCATCTTGTTCACTGTGAGAGAGCTGGATCAGTGTCAAGAACTCTCCATTTTGTCAGGGAGGGGACTAACTCTGAGCTGGCTGCCCACATTCAGGATTTAATGTTCCTGTTGGTTTCTGTTTGTTTTGGGGGGAAACCTTATTCCTGAACTGGCTGAACCATATAGCCAGTTTGTTAACTGTTATTCCTTTTTTTTATTGAGGATTGACTTCTAAACTGGCTGATTTAAACAGTCAATGTGTTTCAGGTGCAACTCAGTTCTCATTAGGGAACTGTTGTATCACTGGTTGGTTACTGCCTGTGTGTTATTCTTTTCTCTTTCACTTTGAGAAATGTTGATTTAATGGCAGGGCTTAGCCCTTGCATTCTGCTTTTCTTTGTTTTTTTGAATGTATTTTCACTTTTATGATATTTGGACTGAGCCCTTGTGAGAAAATACATCTTTCTAGATGGGCTATTCCTGTCTGGGTAGGCCTGGCCCTATGTGGCTGAACTGGGCATCTGCAAATACTGAACACCTGTGTGGGTGCTGGGATGTGAACAATTGCTGCATCCTGGAGTGGACCAAATCCCTGTGAGTTAACTGCGCCTTTGCAATGAACTGAGTTCCTGCTAGTGGGCCTGGTCCTTTGTGTGGACCATGCGTCTGTGGAGTCTGAACCCCTACGTGTATGCTGCAGACTCTGCCTTTGGGTGTGGACCAAACCCCTGTGAGTTAACTGCATCTTTACAATGTACTGTGTTCTTGTGAGTAGGCCTTGTGCTCTATGGATGGGCCAAGCCTCTAGAGAGACTGAACACTTGTGTGTGCGCTGTGGGGTGTGTTTTTGCTGTCTTTGAGTGTCGACACTGCCTTGGTACTGGAAGCTGTATTGTGAGGATTTTGTGAATGTGGGTTTTGTAATTTAGTTGTGTTTGAGTGCAGGCCAGAGTGGGCTAGTCAGTACGTGGGGCGGCTGGGAGCTGGAGGGTCAATGACTGCCCAGAGGGAAAACGGGATGGGGGATGGTTTCTGTTCATATGCAGGATGGGTAAGGGTGAGGCAGCCGGGAGTGAGGCTGTTGGAAAGCTGGTTAGGGGAGGGGCAGCTGGTACGCGAGCTGGCTGGGGATTGGAGGGACAATGACCGGCCTGGCAGGAAGTGGGCCGGGAGGGGCCTGTCAGTATGTGGGACGGGCAGGATCAGGCAACTGATTAGCATCCTTGCAGGAAAGCTGGGAAAGGGCAGGCTGGTCAGTACGTAGGAAGGCTGAGCCAGGTGGCTGACGGCAGCCTGTAGGAAGTCCGACCGGGGAAGGACTGGTCAGTACGCGGGGAGGCTGGGAGTCTGACAGCCGATGGTCGGTCTGTGGGAATGCTGGTCAGGAGAAAGGGTCAGGTAGTACTTGGAGTGGCCGGGTGCTGGAAGGCTGTCAGCCCGACTGTATGAAAGCAGGTCGGGGATGGTTTGGTTAGTACGCAGGATGACCAGGAGCCGGTGGCTGACGTCTGTCATGGAGGAAAGTGGACTGGGGTGGGTCAGCCAGTACGCAGGGCGTCCGGAGACCGGAAAGTCAACAACCAGCTCGTAGGAAAGTGGCCTGGGGTAGTCTGGTCAGTACACAGGGTGACTGGGAGCTGGGTGGTCGACGACCAGCTTAGAGGAAAGTGGGCCTGGGGACAGTCAGTCGGTACGCAGGGTAGCTGGAGACCAGAAGGCTGATGACTGTCCTGCAGAAAGGCTAGCTGACGACGGTCTGATCAGTTTGTTGTGTGAACTGGTGTCTGGCGTTTTCTTTTAAGTGATAATGGGCCTGTGTTCTATGCACTGTTTCTCATTTGATTGCAATGTCTTGTTTGTGTTTGTCCTGTTACCTTTGTGCTGAATGGAAGTGGGATTTGAGATTTGTCCTCACCTCCCTGAAAACTGGCTGAACAGTGGGGTTTGGGGTTTGGCTTTGCTGCCTTTCCCCCTGTATATAGTGGGGTTTTTGTGAACTGCTGCTTTCTACTGATTGGTAACCCTATTTTGTACTGTTTAATAAAATTTAAAAAACCTGGAATGTCAGATGTCTTGTTCACTCTGACAGCTGGCTTTGAAGGAGCTGGATCAGTGTTAAGGACACTCCACATATAAATAAAGGGTGACCTGGTGAGGGGATCCCAGCCTCTGTGGACTTTTTTCAGTGATAACCTCTCAAGTGATTTTCCTACATACATTTGCCTACCTTAAATCAAATGACACTAGGATGACAGCTTACTACATCAACTACAAATGATACAGAACACGTCTGATTTGTGCTTTGAGTATAGTTGTGAGACTTGGTCAATACCCTTGGTAAGTACACCTCAGACATAGCCTTATGCCAAGAAAAAGGAGTCAGAAGTCCAGCTTCCAGCCTAATAACATTGAATCTAGAGAATGTGGCTTACCAGTGGTTTCTCATAGTCATTTAGGTTAGATTAATTGCAGTGTGGAAACAGGCCCTTCGGCCCAACAAGTCCACACTGACGCGCAATCCACCCATACCCCTACATTTACCCCTTACCTAACACTATGGGCAATTTACCATGGCCAATTTACCTGGCCCGCACATCTTTGCACTGTGGGAGGAAACCTGAGCACCCGGAGGAAACCCACGCAGAGAATGTGCAAACTCCACACCGTCAGTCGTCTGAGGTGGGATTTGAACCCGGGTCTCTGGTGCTGTGAGGCAGCAGTGCTCACCACTGTGCCACCGTGCCGCCTTTACTGCCTATGAACAGTATCATATGTGTTGCATATCATAATTGAAATATTTTAGTATGTAACAATGTTTCAAAGTTACAAGCTTTGACACAAACTTATGGTTGCATTTTGACAAAAGGCCTAAAAAGGTAAGCAAATACGATGAGAAAAGTTATTTTGATCCTCATTGACCATTGTTTCCCACCTTCTTTACTCATATTATCCAACAACCAGTTGTTATCTGGGTATTCTTCTGTTTCCCCATGGAGCCAAAATGTTTTCCAACCTTTACGACTTCAGAACTGCATCCCAGAGGGTTATTGCTCTGTATTCAGATGGTAGTGCATGGGTTTAATGTCAGTGATGAGTATCTCAGTATGCCTTGCCTCAGACTTTGAAAGTTGATTCCTTGTGCTTGATTCATTGCGGTAAGAATCTCCAGTTCCATTTTTGCTGAGCCCTTGCAGCTACAGAGTGTTCATTGAACTCATTTGTTTGATGGTGTTCTCAAATATTCTATTAGTTACTCCAGTGCAAATGTATGAATTAAACAAACCTTCCCAAAAATACGAAGCTTCTAACACATTTCTTTTGAATTTGGAGCTGGAGTTAAGATTTAAAGAGAAAAAGAATACCATTTTAAGCAATGCAGTCTGTAGAAATAAACATTTCGACGACTGTTGATCAGTTAACATGTGCATTCTAATATCGAGGCCGAGATAAACCAATATTTCCTCAGCTTAGCATCAGAAACACAATGTATGTTACGAGATGATGGCAGAGTTGGGTTCCAAAGCCAGACCTCATCTGCCAATTTGTTTTCATTTCCTTCTTTTCAGGCTTTTTTTTTGTTCTTTCTTTGTTTTTCTCTGGAATTATCTCGCTTCCCCAGACGGAAGCGGTAGATTTCCGGCCTCAAGGTGAAGCCCAGCGCGGACCCCCTGCCTTAAAACATTCGGACCATAATGCTGAACCTTTACCTTTTTTATTTCTTTGTCTTTCTAATTTTATACTTAAGATTTAGTATCTAGGTATGTTTGTACCAAAAATGACACTGGAATGGCAACTTTGTACACTTTCTGCTGTACTCATGTATCCCTGGACTTGATTTCATGTGACAATAAACTTAATTTTAATTCCTAAATTCCGCTCATCAATAACTATGTAACTATGTCCGAGAACACAATTTGACTTGTACCTGAATGCTTCCCCCTTTTCTATGTCTTTCTTTTAACCAAGACCATTTGCTTGTAACGCTTCCACATTCTGTTCTGACTTATCACCCACTATTGCAAAATCTGAAAAATGTAACATTTTCATTTTAAGATTTGATGGGTAAAATGCCTCCCAGTGTGCCACAATAATATAAACTGTGGACTATTCACTTTGATTTCCATTGTCTAATGTCTGGGACTTCTGTCAATCGAAATAGTTTGAACAAAAGTTATTGATGTAAAATGGCCCCAGGCATCACCTAACAAAGAGAAGTTGTTGAAGTTTCATGAAGCCAATGGGGATGCAGTCTGAGCTAAAATGAACCGTGTATGCAACTGCAAATGAGAGCAGTCAGTCATTTCCTGGGAAGAGTTTTTAACTTAGAAAGCCTTAATCTCTAAATTGTTTCATACCTTGCTGAGAATCTTGACATGTTGGGGATGAAATCGTTGCCCATAATTATGGAATCTGAACACAATTATATCAGCAGATAGAATGTAGATATAAGCTAGGATTATAGAGCTTGTTCAAGGTTTGTGCAAAGATTTGTAGCTCGGGTACTCGTTGTTGTGGTTCTGTTCGCCGAGCTGGAAGTTTTTGTTGCAAACGTTTCGTCCCCTGGCTAGGAGACATCATCAGTGCTCTGGAGCCTCCTGCGAAGCGCTTCTTTGATGTTTCTTCCGGTAACTTTCTGATAGAGCTTGTGTCTGTAGAAAAACAGAGACTTCTTTTTGACTGCAGGGTGGGGAAAGCTTTTTTTTTCTCTCTGCCTCTCAAGGAGAAATTCTCAGGTGACAACACTGACTGCAAAGAAACACCAAGAAACTGAGCACTTAAAAGTTAACAACAGTATTTGGTGCATCACTTAACCAGACATGGTTTCAGGTTAAACCATGGTGCCTGAAGGACATCCAGATAACTCCAAGACAAATTTGTTTTGTTACAACTCTGATGAGCAGAGTGCACTGAAAATCAAGTCTCACACCTACACCAGTCAGACCAAAAGTGTAAATGCCACATTCACTCACTCAAGATGTAGAACAAAAAAGACCTAATTATGTGTTCAATCAACTCACAAATAACATGTTTATTACAGAGGGAAAAAAACATATTCTTCAAACAGGTGGCAAACTGGTTATTAACTCAGACTCTATAGAAATTAAACAATACCTTCTTCATCACAATCACACACATTTCTCATACACAGACAAGAAAAAGACCTGCACAACTTTGCATAGCTATTATGGCAGGAAAAGAAACATCAAAATGAAAGTAAAAAAGAACAAAACATCCTTGTAGATCAAACATGAATTAAGATGCCAAAGGTGGTTGACTTGTCACAGCTTCTTTGATTTCCTGACAAGGAGATCCAATTGCTGACAGTCTCAGACTAGATTTTACATTCAGCTGAACCATAGTTGTATGCAATGATCGATAAAAATTTGAGGTATTTATTTTCAAATTACTGCACAGATATATGGAGAGTGCTGCTTTCACCTAAACAAAGTCAGAGTTGTACAGCACGGAAACAGACCCTTCAGTCCAACTGTCCATGCCAACCAGATATCCCAGGTTAAACTAGTCCCATTTGCCAGCACTTAGCCCTTATCCCTCTAAACCCTTCCTGTTCATATAAAAGGAATACCTTTTAAATGTTATAATTGTACCAGCCCCCACCACTTCCTCTGGCAGCTCATTCCATACACATGCCACCCTCTGCACGAAAAGGTTGCCCTTTTGGTCCCTTTATATCTTTTCCCTCTCACCCTAAACCAATGCCCCTTAGTTCTGGACTCCCCCATCCCAGGGAAAAAAACCTTGTATATTTATCCTATCCAATCCCTCAGCCTCCTATGATCCAGGGAATACAGCCCCAGCCTATTTAGCCTCTCTCTATAGCTCAAACCCTCCAACTCTAGCAACATACTTGTAAATCTTTTCTGAACCCTCTCAAGTTTCACAACATCCTTCCAATAGAAAGGAGACCAGAATTACACATAATATTCCAAAAGTAGCCTAATCAATGTCCTGTACAGCCACAATATGGCTTCCCAACTCCTGTACTCAATTCTCTGACCAATAAAGGAAAGCATCCCAAATGCCGCCTTCACTATCTAATCTATCTGCAACTCTATTTTCAAGGAGCTATGAACCTGGACTCCAAGGTCTCTTTGTTCAGCAACACTTCCCAGGACCTTGCCATTAATTGTTTCAGTCCTGTTTTGAATTGCATTTCCAAAATGCAGCACCTTGTATTTATCTAAATTAAACTCCTCTCAATGTTCTGATTCTTACTGACAGAGAGAGCGAGGGACACAAAACTGCTTGTCATTGCAACCTCTCCATCAACTGTCCTCCAGCTTCTTGCCATGTACCTACTTAAAAAAAATGACTTGCTGACCTCTGTCCAGAAGCTATTGCTAGACAATGGCAGCACAGACCTATTAGGGATTTCAAAAACTGTTTGTTCAACAACTAAAGCAATCCCCCTTAACTTTTGACATTCTAGTTCCATGCAATCACATGATAAATTCATTGCAACTTGTAATGTCCAAACATGCCCATATTCCAATTCTCTTCATCTATAACTATATGTATTCCCAACACTTCTATCTTCTCTTTGTACTGTGCACTCTCCTCTTACAAATTTGTATCTCTGTGTGTTTGCCCAAAGGCTGTGCTTCTGCTTACGCTTTTGCATTTTTATTACTTGCTTTTTATTCATGCAAGAAAATCTCGTGTTGGATCCTTGCAGCTGCAGTAAAAATTAATTAACAGAATTTTAATCAGAGAAAGGAATATCTATGTGTTAGAAAGACAACCAGTAAGGCTGAAAAGAGAGGGGGCGGGGGTTAATTCATCACGTCTCACCTAATCTCACTGCTCCTATATCTTCTAAGAATCCCATTTCATTAAAAATCACCTTGTGTGGACTTTTCCCACCCAGTAGGTGGTGAGAAGAGAAATTAATTGAGCAAATTAGCGTTAGGGAGATATTTGCATCTGTTTTTCGCCCCCCCACCCTCCAGTGTTATGTTGAGTTGGAAGGTTCCATGGGGACTTTTGTGACACAGCTCACTTTCATTAAACTGGCAATTTCCCCACAGAGTTTGGGGAGGGAATGAGAAAGGGGGAGAAAAGTAAGAGGTAAGAGTGGGGAGAGATACAACAACAAAATGCTAAATATAAAGGCTTTCTGTCGGGTTTTTAAGTGTGCTGTCATGACTTAACTGGGAAGAGTAAATGTTCAATCATTCCTCGCTGTTCTACAAGTCATTACAACATGTACATAAACCCAATTTGATAACAGAGATGATCAATTTGCCTGACTGACTGCTATTCAGGACAAAAGCCATTCACACCATTTTTATTAGTCTTTCAGAGGATTCCAGAATCTTCAACTTTCAGACAATCCCTTCAGAATCTGTTATGGTGGAGATTTCCCAGGAACCCTTTAACGAACACCCATCTACAACAGTGTGGCCAGCAGACACTCTGGGGTTCTATTTGTTGTGACAAACTTAATTTTAACAAATGACAGAAGAGAGAGGATTGGCAATCTACCTCTGTGAAACTTAAACTGCTTTCCTCAAAAACTGCATGAAGTCATGTAAAACTCCATTATCTCACTTTTTTAGATTAGAATCAATCTAAACATCATGGCATGGACAGAGAACACAGGGGGCGAACACCTTCAACATATTGTCTAGCTATCACCATTGTTAACAGCTAACCCGAGAATGCAACTTTTTTTAAAAAAAAGGTTTTATGATTTACACATGAAAGAAGTGAAATTGTCATAGTATTCTAACAGATGAAAGGCTTAACAGACAATCAATTTTTCAATGTATAATTTCAGTTACATCACACTGTAAATGTTTGCTATAAATTCTGTGTGTTAGGATTGAGCCCTCCACTACCACCTGATGAAGGAGGGTTGCTACGAAAGCTAGTGTGCTTCCAATTAAACCTGTTGGACTATAATCTGGTGTTGTGTAATTTTTAACTTTGTACATCCCAGTCCAACACTGGCATCTCCAAATCACAAGTACACAGAGTCAGTCCTAGTTAAGACTGACAAATAACGGTTTTATAAATGTTTTGGATGGGGAAAAATTGCAGACAGCAAAAATAAAATTCTGAAGATTCAAAGGAACATCATCTTGCACAGCAAAAAAAAAGTAACACCATACAGTACCGTTTATATAAAATTGCAAAACAGAACTGGTCTTTTAACTCTAACGCAGCATCCAATACTTCTTTCTCGTTTATCGTTTGAAAGTAACAATATGCAAATGGTTTCCCTCCACCTTGGAGAAAGCAGACTATTCTGCATCCAGGTCTACTACTGGAAAAATGTCTGATATTGTGAGTGTATGAGGCCTTTCCAACCATCTAGCCTGCCACCTAGCAGCGATCAAATTATGCCCTTTCTATTTATTTTCATCTTTCACTCACTCTTCACTTTTTCCATCTATTGGCAAATTCTGTTATATCTTCATATTTGTGAGAAATGCCACAGCAGTTCATCCTGTGCACTTTGGTTTTGGTATATTAATGATTAAAACTCACAATGAAGATTATTTCTGTTCAGGTTATAGAGTCATATAACACAGAAACCGGCCCTTTGCTCCAACTCATCAGTGCCAACCAGACATCCCAATCTGACTTCGTCCCATTTGCCAGCATTTTACCCAAAGCACTGTGAACCCTTCCTATTTAATCTATGCAGATGCCTTTTAAATGCTGTAATTGTACCAGTCTCCACCATTTCCCCTGGCAGCTCATTGCATACACACAACACCCTCTGCAAGAAGACGTTGCCCCTTAGGTTGCTTTTTTTCTCTTTCTCTTCTCACCTTAAACATGTGTCCTCCCGTTCTGAACTCCCCTACCCGAGGCAAAAAACCTAGTCTATTTACCCTATCCACGCCCCTCATAATTTTATGAACCTGTATAAAGTCACCCCTCAGCTCTGATGCTCCAGGGAAAATAGCCCCTGTCTATTCAGCCTGTCTCTAAATCAAACACTCCAGTCCCAGTGACATTTTTGTCAATCCTTTCTACACCTTTTCAAATTTAACAATATCTTCCTTATAGAAAGGTAATCAGAACTGAATGCAATATTCTAGAAGTGGCCTCACCAATGTCCTGTGCAGCCATAACATGACATCCCAATTCCTATACTCGGTGCATTGACCAATGAAGGCAAGCATACCAAAGGCCTTCTTCACCACCCTATCTACCTGTGACTCTACTTTCAAGGAACTACGAACCTGCACCCCTGGGTCTCTTTGTTCAGCAAGACTTCAAAGTTGAAATGGAAATCTGACAAGTATGCTTGTGACGTACCCTTTGGAAATATAGCTTACAGGAAGTTATGAAAAATACCAGCTTATTTTAACTTCATAATGTTACAAATAATTTATATATTTAAGTTTCGAAGCTGTGTGAGTCTGAAAATCTTTTTGTTGACATGCATTTGAATGCGATTTTATAACTTTTGAAGTCGATTTGAGATTCAATAGTTCAGTGCATTAGAAAAAAAGGTAAAAGGAAATTAATTAGCAGCAGAAGTCTAATGACAGATAAACTCTATGATCTAGAAAACTAGCCAAGGATTGGGGCACACTTGATGATGGATGCAAATCAGCTAGATAGATGAGTTCAGGAAGTTTGTTTTTGTTGTGATGTTTAAAGTGATAGTGAGTTTAGTTTGCAGTTCATTGAGTCTAAAATAGCTTAAATGAAGGGAAAGAGGATCTAATGACTACAGAGAAATTTGCAGAAAGGAAACCAGTTATAGTTGTCCTAGACTGAGACTGAGCAAGCAACATTAGCGTAGGGATGGTTAAGAGTCTTCACCGAATAGTTAAGAATCTCTAACAATATTGTTGGGATGAAATAGAATATTATGAGTTTGAGTCCTTTTCTGGTTTATTTCTTCCTTTTGCATCGGACAAAATGGAACATAGTTTTTTCATCCCATATTTCACAAACATTGGATACTTTGTGTTGAAATTATATTAGCAGCCTCCTGTGAATGTGTTCACAAAATGACTTCCATTGTTCAAAGTAACACACAGGTCGGACCAAAATTAATCTAGTCAGGTTTAATTTTGGTATGTGATTTGTTCAGTGCTAACTTCAACTAAGATTGTAACAATAAACAGAGTCATAGAGATGTACAGCATGGAAACAGACCCTTCAGTCCAACCTGTCAATGCCGACCAGATATCCCAACCCAATCTAGTCCCACCTGCCAGCACCTGGCCCATATCCCTCCAAACCCTTCCTATTCATATACCCATCCAAATGCCTCTTAAATGTTGCAATTGTACTCTCCGCCTCCATCACATCCTCTGGCAGCTCATTCCATACACGTACCACCCTCTGCGTGAAAAACAATTCTTTACCAATGCTCTAAGTAGCAAAAGATCTGAAAGAGTACCCCTTGGCAATAATACAAGATTAATTTCCCATTGGAATTGTTCTCTTGATGGCATTGAGAAAAAGCTGCCACAGATATATTGAAGATATACTTGCCATCCCATTTGAAGCTTGTCCATTTATAAAATTCAAAACATAGAGACTATCTTCAGAGATGAACGTTCTCTTGAGCATCAGCAAATTCTGCCTACAGGCATTTAGCACGAGTTCATGTCACTTGGCTGTAAGCCTTAATTAACTGAATCAACTATTTCCAGGAAACAGCCAGCAGCTTTCCCATTATGAGATTGACCCAAATGATTTGTCCATGGCCTATTAATACACAGAAACCACTGGGCACCATCTTGCTGGTTTGTCTCTAGGAATGAAAATAAGGCTGTAGCAAAATCTTATTTGGGTTAGTTCCCAAACAAAACACGGTGGCTCAGTGGTTAGCACTGCTGCCTCACAGTGATAGGGACCCAGGTTCCATTCCAGCCTCGGGCGGGTGTCTGCCTGTGTGGAGTTTTGTACATTCTCCCCGTGTCTGTGTGTGTTTCCTCCGGTGCTCTGTTTCCTCACACAGTCCAAAGATGTGCAGGTCAGGTGAATTAGCCTTTCTATGTTGCCCATACTGTTAGGTGCATTAGTCAGAGGGAAATGGATCTGGGTGGGTTACTCTTCGGAGGGTCGGTGTGGATTTGTTGGGCCGAAGAGCCTGTTTACACACTGTAAGGAATCTAATCTAATCAGAACCAAAAGTACCAGAAAGGAAGGATAGAAGAAGAACACATGATGGGCAACATATGTAATGTTTCTGTAGAATTTTCACATTATGTGACAAAGAAACATGGCCCCACCAGACATCAGCACAAAAGACTATGCTAACACTCTAGTGAGGGAATGTTGAAATCTCTTTCGGGTGTGACATTTGGGACTCCATCTGCATTGCCAAGTGAATCCTGGGTTGAAATGTATGTTCATGAGGCTATGAGGTAATGCAGTTCGCAAGAGCTGGACAGAAGGACAGTCAGATAAATGGAGTCGACACAATGCTTACCATGAGATCTTTGTTGAAAATAGAGTGCAGAGAAAATTGTACTGCAAACTATGTCCAAGGTATTCATGTGGGAAGAGAAATCTCATTCAGCTGCAAAATGCATCAAACATGAGGATACTGATCTCAAAACCTGGCAGCACGTGAGAGCAACTTATGCAGAAAAAAATGCTCACAAGTGAAGAAAAGAACTCAGAATGTTGATTAAAAAGGGAACATTCAACTTTCCAAAGAAGATGGAAAAAACACAATGGTAGGAAGCACAATGAGAAGCAGTACTGTTGCCTCTGCTGACTCACTTTCACACTAACCACACTCACTTTCCCAGGCATTCAGAAACCTGGATGGTCCACAGCAAAGGCATCGGTGGGAATCTCTGGAATTGCCATTTCAAAAAGGTACTGAACAGACAAGACAAAGCACATCTATACTTTTCCACGTGCCATTGGGTTCTTAGCCGATAATGTCCTGGCAAGGCAAGAAGTTGAGCATTGCATCTGACGATGAGGTTCCGGGTTGATCTGCTACATATTTCAATCCAAAATTGAGATTTGAACAGGAAGGGTTCACCAACCAGCTTTTATGCAGAATAAAACTTTCTCGGATGATGTGGGGCAGTCAAGGGGAAGTGTTGATTGGAAGCACTCACAATGACCTGTTCTCCCCTGTGACATAACTGGCTCTGCATTGGAATGCTGCTTCCAGGGCAAAGAACTTCCCACCCCTCTCTCTGCTCACTCATTTGTCAAAAGTCTATGTAGAGACAGTCCCTGGTTCTTCATTTCAGAGTTCTTCATGTCACATTGTACAGAGAATAATATTAAACCTTCATTTGAGAGTGATGGGAATGCTGACTGCTCACAATAATAAGGACCTCATCTAATCCTTATGTTCTCTCCACAGATTCTCAGTAACGGAATCAGCCACAGCAATGGTTAACCTCACTGTTGATGCAATGCAATGGAGGACAGAGAAATAGAGGGGAAAGATACACCAGCAAGCTCAGAACGGCATTCATCTCCAGCAAGTGTTCAACAGCATCCACATGAAGACATTACAATTAATGTTCCCTCAGCATGTGTAGGAGTACAGGAAGCACAGAGTCTTTCATCATTTATGCCTGTGCCTTCAGATGACTGGAGTGCAGTGTTGGGGCAGGCTGAGGATGCCTGAGGACACTGTCACAGAACTATACCAACAGCTGCATTGGGACCTGTGGCACAAAGAGGCAGGTGACCATCCTTTTGCAGGGACACTGTGGCCGCCACTGAGCATTCCTGTGTGGAATCTCTCAATCCTTGATCCACAATTGTATCAAGTCTGTTCCTGTTTGCTGTTTGTGCCAGATCACATCACTTGATCTCCTCTTCCTTTGCTGAGTCATTGCAGCGCCGCTTAGTAGACTTTGCCAACAGAACTGGCTTGCCCCAGGTGCAGAGCGCAATACACTGTACTCATATTGTGTTGATAGCCCCATGTCATAACACAGGCTGATTGCATCAGTAGGAAAGGCTTTCATTCCATCAATGTACAAGTCAGCTGTGATCATCGGTCCAACATCTTAAACATCTGTTCCAGGGTACCCTGCAAGTTGCCATGATACTTATATCCTTCAGAACTCCATGTTCCTGATTTGGTTCAGGATTTTGATGGCTGACTAAAGGCATGGTTATTGAGGGGCCAAGGCTCCCCTTTGCAGTCATAGCTGATTATTACACAAACAAAACTCCCCAAAAATTGACCCTTAGGTGATTTTAGTTAAGATTCAGCCCTACATGTTTACATCTACAATATTGTAGCTATAAATAATTTTGTGTTGTCAATTAATTTCAAGACTGTGAGAATCATACATGACAGAAGGTACTCTTCAGGCCATTGAGTCAGCACCACCAAAACTATACAATCCCAATTTCCAAGAGCCTTGAACATTATGGACAGTTGAACTGCTCATGTAAGTACTTCTTAAAGGTTGTGAGGCTTCCTGCCTTAACTACCCTCCCTGGCAGTGCATTCCAGAACCCCACCATCTGCTGGCGGAGAAATATTTTCCTCCAATCCTATCTAAGCCTCTTGTCTTTAATTTTAAAAGTGTTCTTGACATTTTGTTTTGTGACCCTTTCGGCTAAGGGGAACCGCAGCTTTCTGTTCACCCCCTTCGTCCATGTCACTCAGCCTTGCACATCTCTGTCAGGTTCCCACCTCCATCTTCTCTGCTCCAAAGAAAGCCACCTGAATTTACCTAGCCTCACTTCACAGCTGAAAATGCACCCATCCCAAGCAACAGCCTGCCTGGGAGAATACGATTATCAAAAATGACATTTGTGCTCCATCTTAAGCAAATTTCAACATTCCATACTGTCGTTTTAATTTACTATCGATCGATTGAGTCAGAGGACAATACGGAATTAATAATCTCTCCTGATGATCTATCCTACAATTGAATTATTTTTAATTGCATTCGATATTTGGAGAACTTTTCCTTTTTCATCTATAATTAATGAGTGATGGCACACAGATAAATTATTTAAGACAGAGACATGAAAGACTAATAAAATCTCTTCCTCTCTTTGTCTATTTCAATCTCAAGAAAAGACAAGAGACTGAATCCGAAACCTACCTCATCTCTCTGGTGCAGTTACACCTTGGGAATGTACCTTGTAACAATGTTATTGTCAATGCTGGCTGCAATGCTACTGAGTATTAATTGAAGTGGTAGGCTGTTGTGTATTCTTTTTCAACTCGAGAACAAGGGTCTAAATCCAAAGTGATGGGATGAAAAGCAATCTTTCTCTCTCTGACTTTTTCCTCAGCTGAAGGATCCCACTTAAAATGAGGTATATTGAACCAAACAAAACTCCCCAATATTCTGCAATAATTGCCATTACTTTGATAGATTACCTCAACAAAGGGAGAAAGATACATAATGAAAGAACAGACAGCTGTCCAATTAGGTGAAATTAACATTGTTGGGGGAACTGCTCAAGTCAAGTCACCATAGTCTTCCCAGATTGAACAGTGGCACTCTCAATAGCGAGAGACCACGGGTGGTGGTTTAACCTGAGGGATACCATATCTCAACGAGAGATGGAAAAGGAGACCCCTTCATGATAACCTGAGCTGGTGCTGGGAACTAAACCCAAGTGGGGCACTTCATGGGACAACAATGTAAAATGAGTAAATTTGACAGCCAACTTCACATCCTGCCTTTTTTTCAGAGCTACTTTAATTGAAAAGAAAACACGGTAAAATAAAAAACAACAAGCTGGGAATTTATTGTAGGCAGTTTTATACTACTACTTAAAACCAATTTCACTCCAAATGTCTTCTAAGAAATAAAGCCAGGGTCATTAACCTTGCAGCTAATTGGCATTATGTTTAAACTGGGAATATTTGACCCATGAATATTACATTCAAAAGGAGAAAAATGTTCATTTTATGCTGAAATCCATCAGTGTAATTAGCTCAAAAGTGACTCAAAGAAAATAAATTCCAAGAGCTTTGTCAGTTCTGTGATCCATAAAATATACAAAATCATTTTCACTCTAAACTGTGCAGAAAAAATGCATCATTATATCAATGAAGAAAGTAATGCACTCCAAATTATTTCCCTGCTGCTGTGAGCTGTATGTCAATGTCTGATTTGTTCCAACACAGCATGGATTCTATGGAACAGAATTCGCTGTGAAAGGTGATTATTCTAAAAGGGTTGATTTTTTTTTATCTTTCATTGGCATCACCCCTGTTACTGATGTCACCTCTAGTACATGGATGGAGACAAGGAGTGCTACTCTTGCTTTCAGAGGGAGATCATCTCCTTAAGTTCTTGGTCATTATATCTTACCAAATGTTCTTGCAATTAGTGCAAACAAGTTCATTGTCTGTAAATACTCTATGGCAGTGTTCCTTCAAAGTTTAATTACTGGCCTGACCCAAGCAAAGAAAAATGAGGATTGGTGGCAGGGAATTACTTCAAACAACCCTTCCAAAATAACACATACTGGGAGAGGTGACAAATACCACAAGGTGCTAGCAGTGGTCTTTTTGGAAAATACCACAACAATAACATCCCACTCCTTTTCAAAATAAGAGAGCTTGCAAAAGCTATTGGAAAAGGCCGTTAAACTGGAGGTGAAGGGTCATTTTCTTTCCCCCCTGACTGGCCAAACTGAGTAGAATCCTGCCTCCTAGTGCTTGGTGGGGGAGGGAGGGGGTAGTGAGGGAAGAATTTGTTATCAAACTATGTTCTTTGATTTCACTGCAAGTAGCATGCACCTTCATGCTGATTATTCACTTGAATGATCTGTATCCAGCCAAAGCTAACTATACAGTTTATTGGTTGCATAGCATCACCAGAAGACCATTGTTTTAAATGTTCTTTATCACTTGGAACAAGCCTGATGATGGTTCAAAGAGGAGGTTATAAAGAGTTAAGGTTTTGGACAATAGAATTTGGGCTTTAGTAATGGTTTTGATTTTTGAACATATCAGTTTTCAGTTGTATATTATGACAACAGCTTTTCCTGTTAAATTATGAGAATATCTATAATGGGATTAAACCAAATTGGTGTCCAGTGAATTCACTAGATTGACTTTTATGGGTACACAAATTGAGTAAATAGCACAATTAAAGGTTAATTAATCTAGGCAAGCAATCTCTTAATCAAAGCTCAGTTTTCATTATTTGCTGCTTTTCTACAATAAGTGGAAGTCTGTAACTGTAAAATCTGGATGGGTTGAGTTTTTTTTTGAGGCATTCGAAATATAGCCATGCCTGTGATTTTTCCAAAACAACTACAGGATAGATATCATTAAGAGACCCTTGAAACTTTTCCCGTTTTCATGGTGTTTAGGGGAGCGAGAACCTTGAAACAGTCTGAGGGGTCTATCTGCTTGATACTTCCCATTCTGTGAAATTTTTGGGAGTTTTGTAATAGTCGAAAAGGGCTTCTTCAAAACAGTTCGTAGGGACCCTGTTTGTCAGTGAACCATGTGAACATGAAACTAGAAGAAATCACTTGGGCCGGGTAAGACTAACATTCAGAGAATGTGCAACCTTTCAGCTTCCCGATTCATTGAAGAGAGGTATGGGACAAGTGTTAGTGTTGCTATGAATTAAATTAAGAGAATGAGAAGCAATGCTAGGGCCCGTATGGAAGATACAGAGCCCAACTGTGATATAATAAGAGAGTGGAGCAACTCTGCGCAAGCAGTCAATGAGAACAAAGCAAGAATTGATCCATCAATTGAGATTTTATTTTCGTGCTCCGAAATCAACTCTCACTGAAAGTTTATTTAAACTGGTAGAATGGGATGTCTTTGACAACAGACCTTAAAGTTCACAACTACCACCCTCTGAGGGAGATTGGTGACTTTTCTTCCAGTTTTGAATTTTACTTCTTCCTCCTACTCAGGAAATAGTGATGATCCATGTCTGTTCAAACAATGCACTCTCAAAATTATATTGAATTTTTCAGAAGTTGATGCTATTTCTAAGTTACCAACAGAATATGGCAACTCTGGCTTTTTTTTCCCAAGATCTGTAACTAATCTATATAAACTTCAGTATCAAAAGGGTGTTGCCTTTTCAATTATTTATTGCCTTACAAAGAATAATCAGCTATTAAGGCAACACTGTATATATTCAATGCAACACAATCTGTTGTATAACATATTGGATCCAAAAAAGTTTGTACAATCTGTAAGCTTCCTTCAATCTGATGCTGTTACACAGCCTGAATGTGGAGAATCAGGCGGTCTAGTATGTGGTCTCAATGGAGGTGGATGTGTCATCCCTGGCTTCCTATGGTCTTGGGTAATTACCCATAACCCAAACCATTTCCATCAGGCAAGCCAGACTTCCATTCATTTACTCCATCTATACTACTTGCTGCCTCAGAATGCCAGCCAAAGTCATCAAAGATTCCTCCCTCCCCGGTTACAATTGCTTCCAACCTCTTTCGTCAGGCAGAAGGGACAAAAGCTTAAACACATGTACCAACCGGTTAAAGAATAGCTCCTTACCAACTGGTATTAGACTTCTCAATAGACATTTCAAATTTCAGATCTGATGTTGATCTCGTGCACCTTCTCTGCAACCATAACTTTGTGACTCTCATTCTGTTCGATCAGCCTATTATCTTTGTATGGCATGAGCTCCCTGAACTGCAAGAAAAGCAAAACTTTTCACTGGACCTAGACACATGTGACAATAATAAAGCAAATCAAATAACTGATCCATATATTTTTTTTTCCAATTGTGATTGTGCAATTAACTATCTTTTTATAAATTCTCACCAGTGGTTTGCTGCCTGCAATCAACAAGTGGACCAGCTTGCAAATTGAGTACATGGAGTTCCTGGGTTCAGGTCCCACTTACTCTCGAGGTGTGTACTAACATCTCTGAACAGGTTGATCAGACATTATCTAGGCTGAGCCGAGTAGAGAGGGCTTGTGGCAGCACCATAACCTGACCACAATCTGTTGTAAGTTGGCAATCCAGAGCATAAGTACAATGTGGTAATCAGCAATACACACCATTGGCAAAATATCCCAAGACAGCAATGGTAGAGAGAATCCATTTGGACCCTGGGGAAAAAGTGTTTTCTGAACAAAAGCATATTTAAGAGCATTTGAAAAGAATGAGGCAATCAGCAGCTAAAATGTGTAAACCAGCAGGAAGTTAGCAGCACTTGAAGAGCACTGGCAAAGCAAAAGCAGCATTCCAGAATGAAATCCTCATCTGGAGCTGTGAAAAAGTGGGGGAAACAAAAACCAGTGAGGAAAGAGTAACCACATGAAGAGTCCAGGTGAGACCCAGAGGCAGGTTCCAGGCCAGTGTGGAGGCAAGCATTCTTGGCAAGAGACTTGGCCCAGGTGGTCTGAAAGCTGGCATGGGACTTGGTTAAAAAATATAAAACTCTAGGTGCTTTTAAAAAGAAAGCTTGTTTATTCTTTATTCTGAAGCTGAACTTTTACATTTGATTCTCTCAAACCTGCAACACATACCTAAGTATTCTGTACCTAGGTACCCTGTACTAAGATGACACCAAAGCAGTGGCACTACAAACTCTTCATTGTACTCTTTTGAGTGTACATGAGAATAAAGGCTCATTCTAATGGTCAATGTAACTTGTATGCATTTCTATCGTGCAGTAGGTTCTCTCTTATGAGTTAAGACAAGTGTGTCTTGGTGACACTCATTGGTGGTAAGTCCCTCACCACAATTATTAGGTCCTCAGACTAAGCATTAAATTGAGGAAATGTGGTGCAGTAGTAGTGTCCCTGTCTCTGACTCAGGAGGCCTGGGCACAGGTCCTACTTGCTCCAAAGGTATGTAATATTGTCTCTGAACAGGTTCATTAGAAACATCTAAAAAGGAGGATTGGTTTCAGCACTGTAACCCAAACACAAGTTGACAGTGGTTGATAAGGCAGAACCCAATTTGGAAGTCCTCACAAAGATTAAATAAGTTCTTTGATGTACGGAGGGTTGCCAGACTCCAATAAATCAATGCTGAATTCCACATTCCTCATCTATGAGATTTCTTTATTTCTCCATCACATGGTTAAAAATCTTTCTTTTTCAATCCTGCACCTGCAGGAATATTTGATGATTTTGAACAGCCCTTGAAAAAATAAGAAGTTCCCATTCCCAAATTAAATTCCCATCACTCTCATGCATTTGAATTAACTCCGTCAGGTAGTCCACAACTGGTTAGAGTTGATTATCGCCATCTATAAGTTAATCTTTATCTACTTCTCAGACAAGAATGTCATGTCTACATTGTTCAGTCTATACCAATGCTATCATTTAAAATGAAATAATTGATGTAGCAATAGTTGGCAAATGCAATTAAGACAATAGTCCTTCTTTAGAAAGAAGGAATCTGGATATGCTAATCACAACAAATAAGGCATGCTTTTATGCTCAGTCCTGATAAAATTATTTTTGATCTTCCCATCAGAAAAATACGGTTTAAATAATTCATGTTTAATGTGAATTATGATGTTTGTCAACAATATCGGAATTCAAACAAATCAAGGAGGCTTGCTTGATTTTCTTTCAAACACTCCAAATGACAATTTGAGTTCTCTGTTGAGAGGATGACAGTTAATGGTAATGTCACTGGAGCAGTAATCTAGATATTCCAATAAATATCCTCGGAGTAGTGATCCAAATATTCCAGTGAATGCCCTGGAGTGCATCTGGGAAAATTAACAAACGGTATAATTCACAACTGAACTTGGAGAAATCTTTTGGGTGAAGTTCACAGCACAGAAGCAGATAAGTGAATTGTTTTTAAGTGTGACCTACAGAAAGTCTGCAGTAGTGAGTAGACTGGGTTCTTTCTGGATTATGTGTATTTATTGAGACATGTCTCCTGATTAAACTTAAAAATATAAGCCATATTTATTATGTTAACCTGGCACAGTGTTTTGTTGAGGAATAAGAGTGCTACTCTCTGGGTCTGTAGTTTGTGAAAGCAAAAATGACCTTTAGTAGAGTGATATGTACTTCTTGTCAGGTTAGGAGTTTAAAGAGAGTTTAAGGACTACTGCAGATTATATCTGCTATAAATGCTGTTGGTTGCAAATCTTATCAGATCGAATGGATCAGTTAGAGAGACAGTTAGAAACAATGTAGAATTTGCAATAGCAACAGTACGTGATGGATTGCAGTTATAGGAAGGGGGGAAAGTTTCAGATACAGTCACAGAGATGGATTAACTCTAGGAAAGGTAAGAGAGGTAGGAAGCTTGTGCAGCGTCTTCTGTGGCTATCCTCATTTCAAATAAGTATGCTGTTTTGGAAAATGTAGGGGGTGATGGATTCTCAGGGGAACATAGCATGAACAGCCAAGACTGCTCTAATGCAATGAGGGGTACGTCGGGATCCAAGAGATCAATTGTGTTTGGGGATTCTCTAGTCAGAGGTACAGACAGATGTTTCTGTGGCCAGCAGCAAAAAAATCAGAATGGTGTGTTGCTTCCTTCGTGCCAGGATCAAGGATATCTCCGAGAGGGAGCAGAATGTTCTCAAGGGGTAGAGGGGCAGCAAGAGGTCATTGTCCACATTGGAACCAACAACACAGGAAGGGAAAAGGTTGACATCCTGAAAGGAGATTACAGAGAATTAGGCAGGAATTTAAATAGGAGGTCCTCGAGAGTAGTAATATCTGGATTACTCCCGGGGCTATGAGGTAGTGAGGGCAGGAATAGGAGGATAGAGCAGATGAATGCATGCCGAAGGAGCTGGTGTCTGTGAGAAGGGTTCACATTTTTGGACCATTGAAATCTCTTTTTTGGGCAGAAGTGACCTGTACAAGAAGGGCGGATTGCACCTAAATTGGAAGGGGAATAATATACTGGCAGAGAGATTTGCTAGAGCTGCTCGAGAGGATTTAAACTAGTAAGGTGAGGGTGGGTGGGACCCAGGGAGATAGTGAGGGATGGGATCAAACTGAGACTGATACAGTTGAGAACAGAAGCGAGTCAAACCGTCATGGTAGGCAGAGACAAAGTAGAACTAATAAATTAAACTGCATTTATTTCAATGCAAGGGGCCTAACAGGGAATGCAGATGAACTCAGGGCATGGTTAGGAACATGGGACTGGGATATCATAGCAATAACAGAAACATGGCTCAGGGATGGGCAGGACTGACAGCTTAATGTTTCAGGATACAAATGTTTCATGAAGGATAGAAAGGGAGGCAAGAGAGGAGGGGGAGTAACCTTTTTTGATAAGGGATAGCATTACAGCTGTGCTGCAGGAGGATATTCCTGGAAATACATCCTGGGAGGTTATTTCGGTGGAACTGAGAAATAAGAAAGTGATAATCACCTTATTGGAATTGTATTATAGACCCCTCGAGTCAGAGGGAAATTGAGAAACAAACTTGTAAGGTGATCTCCGTTATCTGTAAGAGTAATAGGGTGGTTATGGTAGGGGATTTTAACTTTCCAAACATATACTGGGACTGCCGTAGTGATAAGGGTTTAGATGGAGAGGAATTTAAGTGTTTACAAAAAAAAAATCCTGATTCAGTATGTGGATGTACCTCCTCGAGAAGCTGCAAAGCTTGATCTACTCTTGGGAAATAAGGCAGGGCAGGTGAATGAGGTGTCAGGGGGGAGCATTTTGGGGCCAGCGACCATAACTCTCTCAAATTTAAAATAGTGATGGAAAAGGATAGACCAGATCTAAAAGTTGAAGTTCTAAATTGGAGAAAGGCCGATTTTGACAATTTAGGCAAGAACTGATTGGGGGCAGATTGGGGGCAGATGTTCGCAGGTAAAGGGATGGCTGGAAAATGGGAAGCCTTCAGAAATGAGATAACAAGAATCCAGGGAAAGTATATTCCTGTCAGGGTGAAAGGAAAGGCTGGTAAGTATGAGGAATGCTGGATGATTAAAGAAATTGAGCGTTTGGTTAAGAAAAAGAAGGAAGCATATGTCAGGTATAGACGGGATAGATCGAGTGAATCCTTAGAGTATAAAGGCAATAGGAGTATACTTAAGAGGGAAATCAGGAGGGCAAAAAGGGGACATGAGATAGCTTTGGCAAATAGAATTAAGGAGAATCCACAGAGGTTTTACAAATACATTAAGGACAAAAGGGAATAGGGCCCCTCAAAGATCAGCAAGGCGGCCTTTGTGTGGAGCTGAGAAAATGGGGGAGATACAAAATGAGTGTTTTTCATTGGTATTTACTGTGGAAAAGGATATGGAAAATATAGACTGTAGAGAAATAGATGGTGATATCTCAAAAAATGTCCATATTACAGAGGACAAAGTGCTGGATGTCTTGAAACAGGTAAAGGTGGATAAATCCCCAGGACCTGATCAGGTGTACCCGAGAACTCTGTGGGAAGCTAGAGAAGTGATTGCTGGGCCTCTTGCTGAGATATTTGTATCATCAATAGTCACAGGTGAGGTGCCCGAAGACTGGAGGTTAGATACTGTTTAAGAAGGGTGGTAAGGACAAGCTAGGGACTTATAGACCAGTGAGCCTGACTCTGCTGGTGGGCAAGTTGTTTGTCGGGAATCCTGAGGGACAGGTTGTACATGTATTTGGAAAGGCAAGGACTGATTGGGGATAGTCAACGTGGCTTTGTGCATGGGAAATCACATTTCACAAACTTGATTGAGTATTTTGAAGAAGCAGCAGAGGATTGATGTGGGCAGAGTGGTAAATGTGATCTATATGGACTTCAGGAAGGCATTCAACTGGTTAGCAAGGTTAGATCTCACGGAATACAGGGAGAACTAGCCATTTGGATAAAGAACTGGTTCAAAGGTAGAAGACAGAGGGTGGTGGTGGAGGGTTGCTTTTCAGACTGGAGGCCTGTGACCAGTGGAATGCAACAAGGATCGGTGCTGGGTCCTCTACTTTTTGTCATTTATATATATGATTTGGAATGTGAGCATAAGAGGTACAGTTAGTAAGTTTGCAGATGGCACTAAAATCGGAGGTATAGTGGACAGCGAAGGTTACCTCTGATTAGAACAGGATCTTGATGGGCCAATGGGCCCAGAAGTGGCAGATGGAGTTTAATTCCGATAAATGTGAGGTGCTGCATTTTGAGAAAGCAAATCTTAGCAAGACTTATACACTTAATGGTTAGGTCCTAGGGAGTGTCGCTAAACAAAGAGACCTTGGAGTGCAGGTTCATAGCTCCTTGAAAGTGGAGTCAGAGGTGGATAGGATAGTGAAGAAGGCGTTTGGTATGCTTTCCTTTATTGGTCAGAGTACGGAGTACAGGAGTTGGGAGGTCATGTTGTGGCTGTACAGGACATTGATTAGGCTACTGTTGGAATATTGCGTGCAATTCTGTTCTCCTGCCTGTCGAAAAGATGTTGTGAAACTTGCAAGTGCTCAGAAAAGATTTACAAGAATGTTGCCAGGGTTGGAGGATTTGAGCTATCGGCAGAGGCTGAACAGGTTGGGGCCGTTTTCCCTGGAATGTTGGAGGCTGAGGGGTGACCTTATAGAGGTTTGCAAAATTATGAGGAGCATGGATAAGATAAATAGACAAAGTCTTTTCGCTGGGGTCAGGGAGTACTAGAGGGTGTAGGTTTAGGGTGAGAGGGGAAAGATATAAAAGAGACTTAAGGGGCAACTTTTTCATGCAGAGGATGGTATGTGTATGAAATGAGCTGCCAGAGGAAGTGGTGGAGGCTGGTTCAATTGCAATATTTAAGAGGCATTTGGATGGATATATGAATAGGAAGGGTTTGGAGGGATATGGGCTGGGTGCTGGCAGGTGGGACTACATTGGGTTGGGATATCTGGTCGGCATGGACAAGTTGGACTGAAGGGTCTGTTTCCATGCTGTACATCTCTATGACTCTAGTAATCCAGATATTCCAGTGAATACCCTGGGAAGAGGGGATTGAATCCTGCCATGGCAGCTAATTATGTTTGAATTCAGTTAATAAATCTATAAAATAACGCTGGTTTCAGTGATTGCCTTACAAACTTAAAGGGTTCACCCATATTCTTTAGGGAAGAAAATCCACCATCCTTTCCAGTTTTTGTCAAACTGAAATCCGGAGCCACAATAATATACATGAATCTGAATACTTTACACCCTTTGTAAAGGCTGAGCAAGTTGCGTGGTTCAAGGACCATTCGAGATCAGCAACACGTTCTGGTCTTGCCAGTGATTCTCACATCCACAAACCATGCAAGTTTAAAAGATTCTTGAAAGTTTACCCTCCTTTTCAAACCAAATCAGCACGTTGCTTTAATTTCTTCTGCAATTATGGATTAGTGTAACAACTAAGGCAGTTAATGCAATACGTTTATTATTGACACGAACAAGGCAGGAGCTTTTCAAAATGGTAGAACAATTTAACAAATGAGCTAATTCCCTTTCATTGGCTTCATCTGAAAAAATTAAACAATTATTTCCAGCAGACTGACACTGCAAAGTATCATTTTCACAAGTCATTCTGTACTCCCCCTCTTCTGTGATGGATAACAGGCAGCAGCTTTGATTTTCATGAATATAATTTGATCACAGACCATATTTACTCTGCCATTTAACATGAGAATGCTAATCATCTTGAAATTCTGAAAAAAAGGAATCACCCAACTCTCTTATTCCCAAATCGGTTTGCTATAGTATTGGGTTTCTGCACATACTCAGTCTGAAAGTAGATCGAGTCTTTTAAGTGCAAAAGCCCTTCCCATAATGCACAGTAAAAAGATTTATTACAGTATCCTCTGTTATCTTTATTTTTGTATTGTGTAATGATTTTTTACAACTCACCTACTTTCCAGAAGAAAAGGAAAGTGTCATAAAAATACGGCAAAAGTTGGACTCGAACAAGTTGATTGTGAGCTCATTCTCCCTGGGTCCCTTTCCATTTGGTGAGCAGATTCTAAACCTTCTGGAGGTTGAGTGATGAGGATTCTTCAACTAACATGGTGTCTCAGTGGTTCACACTGCTGCCTCACAGCACCAGGGACCCGGGTTCGATTCCAGCCTCTGGCGACTGTATGGGGTTTGCAAATTCTCCCAGGGAGAACAGTGTTTCCTCCGAGTGCTCCAGTTTCCTCCCACAATTCAAAGATGTGCAAGTTAGGTAAACCGGCCATGCTAAATTGCCTATAGTGTTCAGGGATGTGTGGTTAGGTGCATTAGTCAGAGTAAATGTGGGATAATGGGTCTGGTAGGTTTCTCTTCAGAGGATTGATGTGGACTTGTTGGGCCAAATGGCCCTTTTTCTACACTGTAGGGATCCTAAACAGGAAGCTGTCAAACAGTGATCGTTAGATGTTGACTTCCAGGATTACAGTTCATGGATTATTCAGGCCCATGGTATGTTTATTTAATGCAGGCAATGAAAACTTAACTGTCAACTGACGTCCATGGTACAATTTTGGTGATGGTGGCACCAAGCAGTCGTTTGATCACTACAAACAGAGCTCATAGACATTCATTATCACAAACAATTTGGAAAAACAGCAAGTTGGTCCTCAGGACCAAGCTACTACTTCATAAGGCTTGCATTCTCAGGGCCTTGTTTTCCAACATTGCAACATGACTGACTTACAGTGACCAAGAAGCCCACCAATGTGCATTTTCGCTGTCAGTCATGCATTTCAGCTTAGTCCTGGCCAAATGCAGCAGTCCACTCAAAGGGAGAACTCCCAAGTTCTTTGGCATTCATCATTCAGAGGCAGTTTAGTTGACTTTGACATGTCTATAGGGTGGAGTCAGCCTAATTCTCATTGTATCTACCTCAGAGGGAAAAGGCTCTTCAGCCATCTGCAAAGGTGCTTCATTTGAGAGCACCACATCTGAAGTGGATTCTCACGACCTTGTCCCCTAATATTTAAGGAGATGGATGTTACCAATTGATTAAATGGTTTATTTGCATTGTATTACAAAGGCTACAAAGAGATGAGACAAAGTATAAATGAATTACAGGAGAGGAAGGTTGAATCAAACCATTTCAATGAATATTTTGAAAAGTAAACTACAAAGCTTGACAACATATATTTGCTACCTTTGCATAAAATTTGCAACATGCAATGCACAGTTAATTTTAAGATCGTCGCCATCTGAAATACTCAATGCTAAAAATTTCTTCCGTAATAATGTGCCAAAGCAACAACAAAACTATCAATCACCACATTACTTTTGGTGATTTACCACAGTCCAATTTTTAAGGAATTGGAATAACAGGTTTCACTTCATTCATTAGACATTCTAGATTTGCAGCTTTACTTTTACCTCTGAATTCAAGAAAACTGGGTTAGTTTTTAACAATTAATAACGTCCTCAAAATACCTGAAAGGCTTATAACTGATTTTTATTAAAAAGTTAAAGATTAGATGGGCTGAAAATCCACGGTAAATTCTGAAATCTATAAGCCAGACAGCCAAAAAAAACCGAAGTTGCAATTTTCCTCTATGTAATGATTTTCATTCAGTCTTGTCTAGTGTCCAACCATATTATCCCAGTCATCTATATCTTTCAATTTGCTATTTTATTTCCTCTCCACACTAGAGCTCTCTCTTTCCTAATTCCATTGTCCTTACCTTTACCAAAGCAAGTGACTGAATTGATTGCCACTCATTTTCTCTAATTATGAAAAGCTGGAAAAAAAAATCAACTGTCCACGGGACAACTGATCCAGATGAGCCACACTCCGGAATGAGCATAGAAACATGCCTGTGAATAAATGAAGTCTGATTAATATCTGTAAGAGCTCTCTCAATGCAATAACTATAACCAGGGACTGACATAGAAAACAGAAACAAAAAGAAAGGCTTGGGTGCAGAGTGATCATAGAAAAATGTTCCATTAATGTCAGGGATCTTTTGCCAGTGGAAACTCAGTGCAGAGAAGTGGAAAATGAATGACAATGAGAAGAGGGACAGTTAACACAGGACTGAAGGTGTCATATCTGAATGCAGGCAGAATAAGGAATAAGGTAAGTGAGCCTGTGGCACAGATCAAAATTAGCAGGTATGATGTGATGGGCATCACGGAGAGGTGGCTGCAAGGGGATCAGGACTGGGAGCAGAATATTCAAGGCTATCCATCCAACGAAAAGATCAGCAGGTGGGCAGAGGGGGTGGGGTTGCCTTATTCGTAAGAAATGAAATTAAATCAATAGTAGGAAACACAGTAAGGTCAGATAGTGTAGAATCTGTGTGGGTACCAAAGGTTAAAATAAAAACCCGTAGTTGGAGTTGTGTGCAGGTATCCAAACAGTAAGTCAGGAGATGGGACGCAAGGTACACCAGGTGATAGAAAAGATGTATGGGAAAGGCAAAATTACAGCGGTCATGGAGGATTTTGATATGCAGGTGGACTGGAAAAATCAGGTTGGTAGTGATGCATAAGAAGAGGAATTTGTGGAATGTCTACAGGATGGCATTTTGGAGCAGCTTATGGTAGAGCCCACTAGGGAACAGGCAATGCTGGGTTTAGTGTTGTGCAATGAGGCAGACTTGATAAGGCGAAGAAACCCTTAGGAGGCAGTAATCATAACATGATTGAATTTATTCTGCAATTTAAGAGAGAGCAGATAGAACCAGAGGTAATGGTATTACAGCTGAGTAAAGGCAATGACAGAGGCATGAGGGAGGAACTGGTTAGAATTGACTGGGAGAGGGGTCTAGCAGGAAAGACAGTAGAACAGCAATGGCAGGAGTTTCTGGGAATAATTCAGGGGATACAGCAGAGACTCATCCTGAGGAAAAAGAAGTATGGTACAGTGAGGATGAGGCAACCATGGCTGATTATGGAAGTTGGGGACAGCATAAAAGCAAAAGAGAAAGCATGTAATGTGGCAAATGCCAATGGGAAACCAGAGGATTGGGAAGTTTACAAAGACCAACAGAGGGTAACAAAAAAAGAAATAAGGAGGAAGAAGATTAAATATGAGGCTAAGCTAGCCAGTAATAAAAGGAAGATTGTAAGAGTTCCTTTAGATACATAAAGGGCAAAAGAGAGGCAAAAGTGGACACTGGGCCACTGGAAAATGATGCTGGAGAGATAGTAGTGGGGAACAAGGAAACGGCTGAGGAACTGAAAATATTACTTCACATCAATTTTCATGGTGGAAGACATGGGTAATATCTCCCAAATTCAAGAGAGTGAGGAGGCAGCGCTAAGTATGGTGGCTATCACCAAGGAGAAGGTGCTAGAAAAACTGGATGGCCTGAAGGTGGATAAATAACCTGGACCAGATGGACTATACTCCAGTGTTCTAAGGGAGGTAGCTGAAGAGATCGTGGAGACATTAGTAGTGATCTTTCAGGAATCACTACAATTAGGGAGGATCCCAGAGGACTTGAAATTTGCTCACGTGACACCCCTGTTTAAAAACGCAGTAAAGATGAAAAATTGCAGACCGATTAACCTAACCTCAGCCATGGGTAAGATTTTGGAATCCATTGTGAAGGTTGAGATTTCTGATACTTGGAAGAATATGATAAAATAGGGCAAAGTCAGCGCAGTTTAATCAAGGGCAGGTCACGCCTGATAAATCTGCATGAGTTTTTTTGTGGGAGCAACAAGCAGGAGAGCCAATGGATGTTAACTACCTGGACTTCTAAGAAGGCTTTTGACAAGGTGCTGCACAGGAGGCTGTTGAGTAAGATAAAGACCCATGGTGTCAGATGCAAAGTGCCGCCATGGATAGAAGCTTGGCTGTCTGACGGAAAGCAGAGAGTGAAAGTAAGAGGATCCTTCTCAGAATGGCAGCTAGTGACAAGTGATGTTTCACTATGCTCAGTGTTGTGACCAAATGTTTTCACTTTTAACATTAACGATATAGATGAAGGAACTGTTGGCATTTTGGGTAGGTTTGCAGATGATACAAAGATAAATAGGGGACAGGTGACATTGAGGAGGTGGGGTGTTGCAGAAGGATTTGGGTCAAGAGTGTGGTGCTGGAAAAGCACAGCAGGTTAGGCAGCATCTGAGGAGCAGGAGAATCAACGCTTCATCAGGAATGAGGCTTCTGGGCTGGGGGGCTAAGAGATAAATGGGAGGGGGGTTGGGGGAAAGGTAGCTGAGAGAGCAATAGATAGATGAAGGTGAGGGAGAAGATGATAGATCGGAGAGGAGGGTGGAGTGGATAGATGGGAAAGGTGATGGACAGGTCAGGAGGGCGGTGCCGAGTTGGAGACTTGGGACTGGGATAATATGAGAGGAGGTGAAATGAGGAAACTGTTAGAATCCACATTGATCCTGTGTGGTTGCAGGGTTGTCTCTTCTAAGGATGCCTACCTTGAAGTAGTTCTCCTCCTCTCTCTGTAAGAATTTTAGTGAGTCCCTCTCTCACTGCACCCCCCTAGGTCATTTCCTCTGCTCTGAAGCTTTTCAGCCACGTCCTGAAGCAGACTTGAATAGACACTCTGGGACATCCGCACCAACCAACCCCACTGCCCCGTGGCAGAATACTTCAACTCCCCCTCCCACTCTGTCAAGGACATGCAGGTCCTGGGCCTCCTCCATTGCCAAACCCTAACCACCTGACGCCTGGGGAAAGAATGCCTCATATTCAACCTTAGGACTGTGCAACCACACGGGGTAAGTGTGGATTTCAACAATTTCCTCATTTCTCCTACCCCAACATTATCCCAGTCCCAAGCCTCCAACTCAACACCACCTTCCTGACCTGTCCATCACCTTTCCCATCTATCCGCTCTACTCTCCTCTCCGACCTATCACCTTCTCCCTCACCTTCATCTACCTATCGCACTCTCAGCTACTTTACACCCAGCACCACCCCCCCCCCCCCCCCATTTATCTCTCAGTTTCCCCCGTTCCACAAGCCTCATTTCTGATGAAGGGCTTATGCCCGAAACGTCGATTCTCCTGCTCCTCAGATGCTGCTTAACCTGCTTTGCTTTTCCAGCGCCACACTCTCGACCCTGATCTCTAGCATCTGCAGCCCTCACTTTCTTCATAAATAAATAGGGTTAGACATTAGACTAGGTTGAGTATAAGCCAGGAACCAACACTCCAATCCAGGAAGTGTTAAGGGAGCCCTCATCAAGCAGGTCAGAGGCTCACAAAAGAAAGACTTGACAACCAAGAATCAATTGAGAAGCTCAATGGACAATTTAAATGATTCTGGACACAAACTAGTCCTGATGTGTGCTGTGCTCTAATAGAATAGAATACTCTGCTGAGGGCCCCCTTGTGGCACTGTGGTAGTGTCCCTGCCCCTGGACTGTGAGATCTGTATTCAAGTTCCACCTGATCTGGAGGTGTGTACTAACTATCTCTCAAACAAACAGGTTGATTAGAAAGATAGGTGAAATTTAAAAAAAAAATCCCTGCTGAAATATGTGACTGTTGGCCAAGTACTAAAAGCAAATAACATATCGAAGAAATTAAGTTTTGAACAACTTTTTTGGATTTTCATCCAAAACTGAATAGCATTAGTCAATTTTAGTCACATGTGCCGCAGGATTCATTGCATGTTTAGTTAGAAGAAATGGTAAATACTCTACATTAGGAATAGGAGTTGAAACAAATAAAGAATAGGTAAAAGAACTTTGTCTACGGAAATACTTACACTCCTACAAGAGACAGATTTGAAGAATTTTTAATTGGTACATTAGAAGAAAGTCTATACAAGGGGTAATCATAAAAAAAATGTCTATGGAATGTTACATTGATATGCTTGGTCCTGGAACAACATCCACCTGACAAAAAGGCATTGCAGGAGGGTTTGAAGATTGATCCCTGCAAGCGTAGAAGTGCTATAAGATTTTTTTGTTAAATTACTCAAGTAAAATGGGTGGATTAAAGTCAACAACTAATCAGATTATTTTACAACAAGAAGTGCTTGTCTGAAGAGATTGGACAGAGATGCCTGTGTTACAGTGAATTATTAAAACAAGGAAACATTCATGCTGTAATCATGTTGAAAATGATTTCTGTTTTCAAGATAGAGGAGGTATGGTGTACATTAACAAAGAACACACAACAGTACAACATAGACCCATCAACCCCACTATGCCCATGCTGATCACAATGCCATTCTACACTAATTTTATTATGGTCCATATCCCTCTATTCCTTGTCTGCACATGTGTCTGTCCAAATGCATCTTAAACGTTGCTATTGTATCTGCTTCTACCTCCCCTGGCAGTGTGTTCCAGGTACCTACCATCCTCTGCATGAAAAAGCTGAGCTTGCATGTTTCCTTTAAACTTACCTTCTCTCACTTTAAACCAATTCCCACCTAGTATCTGACATTTCTGACCTGGGAAAAAGACACTGACTACACACTCTTTCCATGCCTGTCATAATTGCATAGATTTCCTTCAGATCACCCCCTCAGCCTCCAACACTCTAGCAAAGATAATCCAAGGGGCGGCATGGTGGCTCAGTGGTTAGCACTGCTGCCTCACAGCACCAGGGACCCGGGTTCAATTCTCACTGTGTGGAGTTTGCACATTCTCCTTGTATCTACATGGGTTTCCTCCCACAGTCCAAAGATGTGCAGGTTAGGTTAATTGGCCATGCTAAATTGCCCATGACGGTAAATGTAGAGGAATGGGTCTGGGTGGGTTGCTGTTCAGAGGGTCGATGTGGACTTGTTGGGCCAAAGGGCCTGTTTCCACACTATAAGTAATCTAAAATCTCTAAGTTTGTCCAACCTTTTCTTATAGCTGCTACTCTCCAATCCAGGCAATGTCCTGGTAAACCGCCTTTGCACCCTCTCTCGAGCTTCTACATCCTTTCCTATCGTGTGGTGACCAGAACTGCCCACAATACTCCAAATGTGGCCTATCTGGAGTTGTAAACAGCTGCAGTTATACAGCTAAAAATTGATTATATTACAGTAACAAATAGTAGTATCATTTTGCATCTTATGAACAGAAGTTTCAAATCAATCTGTTTGAATGTGTATTAACTAAACTTCAAGGTGATTGCATCCTGAAGTGAGAGTTAGACTTTCTGGTCCAGAGTAGGAATATTACCATAAAATCCTCTGAACAGTTTTATTTTTGGTTTGCTTTATTAATAGAGCTGAGAAATAAAAGGAGAAATCTATTAGTATCTAATAGTTTCCATCAATGGATGCTAGACATTTAGTAGTTGAAGGTAAGAAGATTAACAGATGTTTGTGTGAGAGAGTTTCTGCAAGACATAGACAGAGAATTTCCTAAGTTTGTGTATTTGTCATTGCATCTGCAGTCGTTCTCTTCGAATTAGCAGGAACTAAACTTGCTCTTTTTTAAACTTGGCTGTTCACTGCAGTTAAACAAAAAGTTAATTACATTTCAATTGGCAAAAACATATTGCCATGTGCTCAGAAATGAACTTAAGCTTTTTTTTTTAATGACTAATCAAGGATGTTGAAAAGAGGTTAATTAGTCACAAGAAGTTATTAAAAATCGTCAGTGACAATTAAAACACACATAAGATGCTGCCATGTCTCTCTCAGAACACCGCAAATGATATATTTTGCTTCCAAATACTGACATTTTCCTTTAAAAATTTTCTCACTTAAAGAAACCAAACACACAAAAGGCAATTTACCAGTGATGAAGGTTCTATATTCATTTTAAAATAATAATACCAAACAGGCAAAACACCAAACGAAACCACATCAAAAAGCTTTCTTTGCTTATCAATATAGCAGGTTATTTTTTCATTAGCCAAAAGCAAAATTCACTTAACGTTACTAATACTGATATGCATTATTTCACTGTTCACACCAATAACATGGTCATTTTTTTCATCAATAGCTTGAAAGTGACTTATTAATTGCCAATTTAGTCTAACAGCTACTATCAGTTGTGGCTTGACTGTAGCTCACTTGCCTCTGAATCTGAAGGTTCAAGTCCCAGTCCAGGATTTCTGGAGTATTGAACTATTAGAAGTCTCATTTCTTGATGTGATTTGAAGCGGAGATCCTATTGTCTACTTGGGTAGATATAAACGATTCCAATGCATAATATCAAAGAAGAGAGTTGCCTCTGGTGTCTGGAACAATATTCATGACTTAACCAACTTCATGAAGTGAATTATCTGGTCATTATCCCATTACGAAATTCTTAAAAAATCTTTCGCTCAACTCAGAAATAACAAGGACTGTTTTCTGTCTGAGTATTTAGATTGATTAGAAATTGGATGTTCCCTGAAGACCTTTGGAGGCAGAGTCTGTTGTGGAAGGGTCTGTAAGGGTTACTTGATGGTAAAACAGCTGAGGGTCTTGGACGAATAAAATGTAACATTCAGGTTCTCCTCAAAGAGTCTATGTATCAATGTCCACCAGGTCAATATTACCACTGGCTTAGAATAATAGAATCCCTACAGTGCAGATAGATGCCACACAACCCATTAAATCTGCACCAACCCTCTGAAAGGTAGTTCATCATGGGTCCTGGCCTGGTCTCTTGGCAGCTTTCAGCCTGCCCTCTCTGTGTCACGTGATGGGTCCTGGTCTGGTCTCCCAGTGGCACATGGTGGTTCTCAGCCTGGTCTCTCGGTATGTCGGCTGGTCTCTCGGTGGCTCATGCCAGTGTCTTGGTTCAACGTGTGAGTGGACCCTGCCCCGGGCATATTCCTGAGGGACTGGGGGAAGAGCAGAGAGGCAGCAGTTCCAGCAGCAGCGACAGTATCTGTGGTGGTGTCATCAAGAACAGACAGCTGAGGTCTTCCCAGAGACCAAGACAAGCAGAGGACTCATCAAAGGTAGTTGAATTTTTAACTTACTCCTTTATCTTCCTAGTTTAAACTACAAAAGACTTTAAGTTTAACTATTACCTTGTTTCTTTACTTTTCTACTATTCTATGAAGTAATGCTTAACTTTTGAAACTCTTGTTTCTCTTACTACTTTGTACCTGTGTTTTTTGAAATAAGGTTTTTTGAACCTAAGTAACTTGGTGACACCACATTTGGTGACATTATACACTTTTCACTGTATTGTACTTCTGTACTTAAGTACATGTGACAATAAAATGTAAATCCAAGAAATTCCAACCCGGATCCACTCCCCACTTCACAATCTACCTCCGTAATCCCACAATTAGCTTGTCCAATCCACCTATTCTGCACTACTTTGGACTGTGGGAGGAAACTGAGAGCATCCGGAGAAAACCCATGCAGACACGGAGAACATGCAAGCTCCACGCAGACAGTCACCTGAGGGCGGAACTGAACCCAAGCCCCTGGCACTGTGAAAGCAGCAGCACAAACTACTGAGCCAGGGACTTGGGTCCAGTTCCAGCCTCGGGTGACTGTCTGTGTGGAGCTTGCATGTTCTCCCTGTGTTGTCTGCCACTGAGCCACTGTGCCATAAACTACCTCTTGCTTAATATGTGAGCACCTTTTAACCTTTTTAAATGGTTTCCAAACAAGACCAAACAGGCTCTGTACTCTACCCTACAGTAAAAAAGACAGTAGTAGCAAACTTGCCACAAGACGATTGTACCCTCAGACTGGCAAGCAGCTAGACGGCACTGCAGATTTCATCCTAAATACAACAATGACATCAATATTTTGAAAGGATGTTAATGGCTATTCTGGAGTGTGGCAGAAAGATAAAGTTGACCACACAAACCAATCAGCCATGGTCTATTTGAATGGCACAGCAGACTAGACAGACTGAATCGCCTCCTCTTGTTCTTGATTTTTATGTAAGTGTGCTATTGTAGGGGTCAACTGAGCGCAAATGTTTGCAATATCTTGTTCATTACAACAGTGCCTACAATTCAAAATTATGTCAATGATCTATAAAACATTTAAGATATCGAGTGGTTGTGAAAATTGCTGGTTAAAATCTGTACCTTTCTTTCCAGCTTGCAGGTTATAACCTGTTTAGCGAACAATGTTGGCGCACAGGCAATGAAGAAATTACATTCGACACAAAATAGTGTGGTGGTGTGATCAAGCTACCAACATGTTTGAAATGCTATAATTAATTTGTTTTTGTCTGACACACAGATGATGTGAGGTTTATCTTAATTAGAGTAAAGTAAATACAGTTAATACTTCAACTAAAAATGTTGTTTTCCCACCAAATGTTTTGGCAATAAATAATGATTTCCATTAACTAATACCATTTTCCTTTATCATCTTCGAAAGAAGTATTTAATACAATTTCCTTTGACACAAAAACAACAACGTTTCAACTATGTGATTTTGTTTTGCATGGCATTACAATATCTTCATCAATTTCTCAGTGGCTACCTTTCCCTTGCTTTGAGCCATTACGCAGGAGTACTGTGTAGTGACAAATCAATCTTTCAAGCACTACCTAAAATCAGGAGAAAAGTATAGTTCACCAGTTATAAATGTTTTATTCATTCAACTGTTCTCATTTGAAGAGATTTTCTTTGGGGAATTCCAGCTTATGCAACTTTCCAAATCAACAATAGAATAATCAATCAGAGAGATATTAACATGTCTTGTGTTTTTCTCTCCCCACTTACCCCCTCCTTAATAAGTTACAGTCTCAAATAACATATGAAATAAATTCAAGCAAATTAAATTCAGCTAAGGCTGATTGGAAAGGTAAGTCAGTAACCATGTGAAAAGAGCTCAGCTCAATTAAGGATACTTTTCCTCAGGCAGAATGAATAAATCCACCTGTTGACATAGTGCAGAGCAATCCAGTACAAGGTAGGATTCATGCTCTATTAGCAGTTAGCTGACTGCAATTAAAAAAAAATTGAAGGGTACTATTAATGCTTGCAAGGAGGCAAACCAAGGAGGCAAAGTAAGTAATTCCGAGGTTCTGCTTTTTTGTTCTCCATGCCAGTGTCATTGGCAAGGGCAACATTTATTCCCATCTGACAAACCCATTGTGATGCTGCAGGTGAGCCATTGCCTGAATGGCAGCTTTACATCAGTTGGGAGCACCCTTGCCCGTACGTCATGAGATCCCGTGTTTGAGTCCTAATCCATTACTTAAGCACAAAAATCAATGTTGACATTCCAGTGTAGCAATGAGCAACAGCCACTTTGTCAGAAATGCTGCCTTTTGAATGAGATGTTGCTCCAATGGATGCAGAAAGATATTATGGCATCTCTCACACTCTCTCTCTCTCACACACTCTCTCTCACTCTCTCTCACTCGCTCTTTCTCTCTCTCTCTCTCTCTCTCTTTCTCTCTCTGTCTCACTTTCTCTCTCTCTCTCACACACACACACACACACAAGTGCGCTCTCGTTTTGATTTGATTCAATTCATTATTGCCACGGTACTTAAGTACAGTGAAAGGTTTTGTTCTTTATGCAGTACAGGCAGATCATGCCATACAAAGACTATAGGGTGACTGAACAGAGCGAGGAATACAATGTTACAGCTGTAAGGAAGGTGCACTAAAAGCTAGATCAACATTAGATTTGAAACTTAAGTGTATTCAGAAATCCAATAACAGCGGGGAAGAAGCTGTTACTGAATCTGCTGGTACTTATACTTAAACTTTTGTATCTTCTGCCTGAGAGGAGAGGTCAGAAGAGCTTATAACTGGGGTGGGAGAGGTCTTTGACGACATTGGCTGCCTTTGTGAGGCACCAAAAAGTATAGATGCAGTCAAGGATGGGAGGGTGGCTTGCATGATGGTCTGGGCTGTGTTCACAACTCTCCGTAGTTTGTTACTGTCCTCGGCAGAGCGGTTATTGTACCAGGCTGTGATGCATCCAGGTAGAATGCTTTCAATAGTGCATCTATAAAAGGTGTCCTAGTTTATAGCTCTTTATTTCAATCAGCATCACAGGCATTCTTCCATTGATGTTTCCGGAAGTTTGCTACTTGTAAATTAACTGCCAACAGTACAATGGCATCTACAATTTACTAGTCCTTCATTAGCCTTAAGGCAGTTTGAGACATTGGTGGTCAAAAAGTTTAATATGTAAATCCATGTCTCCCTTAATTTACTTATTGACAGTTGAGTGACTTTGTACATCATTTCAGAAAGGCTTTCAGGGTGAAACATTGCAGTTGGTCTATGTATTCACCTGACCAGATGTGGTTTGCAGATTTCGTGGCAGCGCATTAGTGAACCACATAATTTTCTACAATGATACTACAGGAAAGAGTTACCAGAAACATTGAACAAAATCTTCCCAGCTCCTGAGCAATGTGGCCCATAGCATGATATTTGCAGAAAATCAGTAAAATGTCCACTGAGACACTTCTCACATTAAGATCAAAAAGGCTCATTTTGCAACCAAGTATTGAATAGTGAGATGGCATTATCACAAGATGGCAGCATGAGGCTTACTTCCAGGGATTATCACTCATCATCAGTCTCATTACTACCTCCTCTCTCATATGGCCAGATATTGAGAATTCTGAAATTCAGAACTGTAACCTGGTGACTCCAGCTCACTGTTCACTTCTCCAAACCTCTATCTTGGACCGCTGACATCAAAATCACAGGGCAGACTTGGTAGCTGTATTGCTGCATCTTAATTCCTACAGTGATTAACAGCCAAGGATAATGGGGAAAAAAGTGGCCGACTTCAAAGGAATAATAGCCTATTGTGCAAGTCAGAACCAGGCCCTGCTCATGAATCTGGTGATAGGGCTATTTGATCTTTATGTTTGCCAAGGCAGAATAAAGGACAATTTAGATTCAATTCCCTACAGTATGGAAACAGGCCATTTGGCCCAACAGGTCCACACCAACCCTCTGAAGAGTAACCTGCCCACACCCATTACCCTACTCTATATTTACCCCTGACTCAGGCACCTAACATTATGGGCAATTTAGCATGACTAATTCACTTAGCCTGCACATCTTTGGACTGTGGGAGGAAACCCATGCAGACACGGGGAGAATGTGCAAACTGCACACAAATAGTCGCCCGAGGCGGGAATCAAACCCGGGTCTCTGGCGCTATGAGGCAGCAGTGCTCACCACTGTGCTGCCCCACCTTGCCAGCAATTTTACAGATGTATTTTTCACCTTTGTCTGGACAGTAAAGTGGCAGAGTAGACTGCTGCTCTTACAAACAGTGTTCAACCTTCATCCTATTAAAATCAATGGATGATATCATCGAGTGTAATCTTCACTGTCAAATCAGTTCCAGGTGGTGAAAGTAAAATCACCACCATCATTTCCAGGCTGAGTTTGAACATAATTTAATACTGTCACGCAAAAATTGTTCTGCTTTTCAACACAGCAGTGCTATAATGATTTCTGCCACATAATCCTGACATCTTTAAAATGTACAGCCAAAATATAGGTGAGGTCTTCCTCCTACCAGCTAATTAAAATCAAGTGTTAACCCAAATAATCTTATACAAGCTTTTACGAACACCATATGGCCTTGTCCGAATATTGCATGGTTTCTCTTTGTAAATAAGCAATGAATTTACTCATTGTAAATGAATGTGGCTTTATAAACTCTGTTGGAAGGCAAGTAATTCTGACGTGCTTGTTCAGGGTCTTTCACGAACCAACAGTTCATAACTTTCCTCATAATGGAAGGGTAGAACATGCATGTACCTGTTACTAGGCAACAAGCAGCCCTCATGTTCAAAGCAGATTGATGAATCCTCAGTTTAACTTTCACCTCAATATCAGAACATTTTGTTTCCATTTAAGGCATTTAGATTAATTCCTTGAAAGATCTAAAGCAAATAAACTGGCAAAGCAGCAAATACAAGAGCACATAACTATTTAAAATCTAATAATAGTTCAGAATAGTTTATTAAACAAAAAGTTTCATACGTCAGAAGAGTAAAGTTACAAAGTAGAAACAAAATCTGTCCTTTGGCTGGGATTTGAAAATGTCCAGACCTCAACTCCAAAGTTTTGCTCTTTAGAAAGACCCACCTCCCATTTTCAACTGGAATATTCAAAGTGGCAAGATTTCTGCTGGCAAATGTTCTGTCATTCATACTTTAACATCAAAAATGTAATTGTGTTTTCTACTGTTCACTAGTGTTAGCGCGGTGGAGAAAGATTTAAAAAGAAATTAGAGGCATTAACTGCTGAAGAAAATTCCCTTACCCATCCAAGGCAGACGACCCAAGCAGTATCAGAATTCAGTCTGTGACAAATATTAGAATGTGCTTGGTTTTGGCTTTTCTGCTGCAATGAGAGTTGGATGTGTGCAAGGGCTGTATTACCACTGCTGTAGTGGGATTCCTGGAAGATTGGGCTGATGCTGTGGATGAATTTGCCAATCTTTACACAAACATCAGATCACCTTTCTCTCATCCATCAATTTTTCAATTGCTATGGTGATGAGAATAATTATGATTTTCAATTAGCAGACTCACAAGCATTTGTTAAACGTAAGGATTCCACTAGCCATTAATGAGATAGAAACAAATGATGTGTACACTCTCCAATTAAAGTGTGCACGCTGCTACTTCATTAGCATAAATTCGGGTGACCCATTATCCTTTTTCAGAACAGTAAGAGCATCGATTTTTGACAGATCTTGATGTTTTTCTCCCCGTTACTGAATATCACGGGAGAACACTTAGTAGATGGATTTTAAAATCTGCCCATAAATGTGAGGACATAGTTCAATCTATCAATAGAGATGACACAGGACTTTCCATTATTTTAAGTATAAGAACACATTGATAGCTATACTCCCACTGATCAGTAGAAGCTTTTTCTGGAAAAGAAGATGCCCAGGTTTAATCTCTCCATCATACCCGTCACCAAAATCTCTTTGAACCATGAAGACTGCGAGATCTGCCAATTTGCAGGTGCTTTGAAGCAATTAAGTGGATGGCCACTGGCAATCCTTGCAACACAATTTATCCAAACAACATCCTTGCAATATCAAGACTATTATGGAAAAGCAACACACACTGCAAACAACATTCACCTCAGCTTAATATCATATTAAAGTAAATTGTTAAAAAATTTTTAAAAAATTAACAAAGGGAAAAGGATTTAAAATAAATAGTCAAAATAGTGGAACTGACCATCACGGAAATATGGAGGATACGGAGTTCTTCCTCAGCAGAATCTGTCTGGGAATAGATAGTTGGGACGAGCCCTGGTAAGCGATGGGCAATATTCTGATGATGAACATGGAAAAGCAAGGTTCCATTTTCTAGCCACTGCTGCCTCCAGCGAACAAGGGGAATCTCTTCTGAAGAGCCAGATATTTCTGCAAAAAAACAAACGTATTGATTTGGAATTTCAGTCAAGAAAGTGGAAATCTCACAGGTGTGCTGAAAGCAATTTCAAATCTAATGACATAACAACACTTCAGCTAATACAATAATGTATAATCTGTCCCCTGGACTAGTGGGGACTAATTTATTGATTTGAACAAAAGGGAAGCTGGAAGCATCCCTGAAGTTAAATTAAAGTTCAATCAAAGAAAAGTGAGGGATATTGAACTTTCAAATTGCAGACTAGATGAGCTCGGAAATAATGGTACCTCATATTCCTCATTCAGTTCTTTGCCAAGCCAAATCAGGAAATAATAAAGTCTGGTTCGATTATCATGAATAATGCCTTCATAAATCACAAAAAAAATGAGAAATTGTTTCATTGTAGTAAGTAGAATATTAACCATGCATCCAAATCCATCAAATGAATGACATCTATAAGACACATTGCTGAGCTGTGGAGTAACTTACCAGTATTAATATTTCACATTATAAGAAGCTTCCCTCTGCATTGGGCACATAAAATGGGCAGAATCTAAGGGTGATCCAACAGAAATACAACTTGAGACTATTTCCAAGTCCTGAACCCACAGGGATCGGGGTGGATCAGGAGACAATATCATGGAGGAGGCAGCCAGACAAATTACCACCTTTTACAATTTAGTTAAAAAAATCACACAACACCATGTTATAGGAAAACAGGTATATTTGGAAGCAGTAGCTTTCGGAGTGCTGCTCCTTCATCCGGTGGTTATCCCTAGTGCTTCCAAATAAACCTGTTGGACTATAACCCAGTGTTGTGTGATTTTTAACTTTGTCCACCTCAGTCCAACACCAGCACCTCCACATCATTTCTAATTTAGCATCTCTTAAGGTGAGAATTGTACGCCGAGCTGATGTGCGCAGAGCTCGGCAAACAAATCTGCAACCTCACCCATTACCTGAGCTACAAAGTTTTGCAAAAGAACTCTAATCTCATTAGGTTCCAGCAATGTTGTGCCTGTTATACCCCAGACCATGCAGTGTAGGAAGAAAGCATTGGCAACACAGCAACCCATAGGAGAGGTTAGATGTCAGCATGAGAGTAAAAGTGTGAAGTGCTCTTTTGTGCCATTTCCATCTCAGCTGCTGACGTTTGCCCACCCAGTCATGAAAATGCTCTCATCCAAATTGCAAGGAGGAAAAGACAAAGATTGCACGTTGCCCAGAGCTGAAGGCAAAGTGAGGGTAGGATTGCCCACATTCCTGGAAAAATCCCATGATGAAGGGCTTTTGTCCGAACCGTCAATTTCGCTGCACTTTGGATGCTGCCTGAACTGCTGTGCTCGTCCAGCACCAATGATCCAGAATCTGGTTTCCGGCATCTGCAGGCATTGCTTTCACCTTGCCCACATTCTTGTTCTGACGCAATGGAGGATGGGCATAGTGCAGAACTCCGAAAGGAGGTGGGGTCATAGAGTCATACAGCAGGGAAACGAACCTTGTGGTTCCAACCATGCTGACCATGTTTCCAAACTAAACTAGTCCCACCTGCCTGCGCTTGGCCCATATCCTTCCAAACATGTCTTATTCATATATTTATCTAAGCATTGTAACTGTACCCGCATCCACTACTTCCTCTGGAAGTTCATTCCACACTCGAACCACTCTGTTTGTAAACATAAATGCTCTTCATGTCTTTTTAAAACCTTTCTCCTCTCACTTTACAGATATGCCCCTTAGATTTGAAATCCCCCACCCTAGGAAATTCACCATATCTGTACCCCTCACAGTTTATATACCTCCACAAGGTCACTCCAAAACCCTTTACACACTAGCGAAAATAGTCCTAGCCAATCCCGCCTCTCTGCATAATTCAAACCTTCTATTCCGGGCAACATCCTGGTAAATCTCTTCTGAACCCTCTCCAAGATAGGCAGGAGTTGGCAGGTAGGTGGCAGATGATGTTCAATGAAAACTGTGAGATGATTTATATTGTTGGGAACAAATAGACAGACAAAATAAGGGACACCGATCTTAAAGGAATGCAAAAGCAAAGGCATTTGGGTATCTAAATGCATAGATCACTGAAGGTGGCAGGACAGGCAGATAGAGCACATAGTAAAATAGCCTGTATCCTGAGGTTTATTAATAGAGATAAAGTACAAGAGCAAGGAGGTGATTCTGAACTTAGACAAGACACTATTCGTCTTCAGCTGGAATATTGTGTGTAGGACTTGGCAACATACTATGGGAGGAATGTGAATGCATTGGGAAAAATGCAGAATAAATTTACAAGGATGATTCTAGGGTTAGAAACTTCAGTTCTGAGGATACGCAGGCATGCTTAGGATAGTTCTCTTTGGACAGAAGGCGGCTAATAGGAGATCTGACAGAAGATTTCAAAATCCCGTAAGCTCTGGCTAGAGGAGGAATAGAGAGGAACTGTTGGCTGATAGGGAAGAACTGTTCCCACTTGAAAACAAGGATCAAGAAAGAGACGAGACAAATTTAAAGCAATTTTCAAATTAAGCAAATGTGCTGTGGGAATTGTGTTTTCATTCACTGAGAGGTTTGGGTTTGGAATGCACTGCCCAGAGGTGCGGTGGAGGCATCTTCAGGATTTTAGGCGATTACTGAAACAGAAACATGTACACGGGGATTGGAAAAGGCAGGTGATTAGCATAAAGTCATAGTGCTCATTTGGACAGTTGCTTTAGATAGTTTGTGCCCAATGGCCTCCAGCTCTACGATAACAGTTCTGTGATTCTGAGGTGCAGGTGAAGCGCAGGTTATTTAACAAGACATCGAGTCATAGAGATGTACAGCATGGAAACAGACCCTTTGGTCCAACCCATCCATGCCAACCAGATAACCCAACCCCATCTGGTCCCACCTGCCAGCACCTGGCCCGTATCCCTCCAAGCCCTTCCTATTCATATACCCATCCAAATGCCTCTTAAATGTTGTAATTGTACCAGCCTCCACCACTTCCTCTGACAGCTCATTCCATACACGTACCATCCTCTGTGTGAAAAAGTTGCCCCTTAGGTCTCTTTTATATCTTTCCCCTCTCACCCTAAACCTATGCCCTTTAGTTCTGGACTCCCCAACCTCAAGGAAAAGACTTTGCCTATTTACCCTATCCGTGCTCCTCATAATTTTGTAAACCTCTATAAGGTCACCCCTCAGCCTCCGATGCTCCAGGGAAAACAGCCCCAGCCTGTTCAGCCTCTCCCTATAGCTGAAATTCTCCAAACCTGGCAACATCCTTGTAAATCTTTTCTGAACTCTTTCAAGTTTCATAAAATCTTTCCGATAGAAAGAAATAATATGAACGTTCAACTGAACTGAGGTGCAATTTTATACATAAGGAATGGTATACTAATGGAACTGATACAGCATATTTAGTGTTATTTGCAGACTTTGGCAATTAAACAATTCCAGAACTGTGAAGTGAAAAGGAAGCAGAGATGTCATATTCATGAACATGTGTTCTCCTGACACCAATAAGCTAATGCCAGAGGAGCAGCAGGAGGAACAGATAATGCTCAGAGAATGACAGACACTTGGAACATATAGTACCACACAACACAGGTATACCATCCCCGCAGGGTAGAACCTGCAACTCAATGCATCTCAAATGTAACATGTCACAGGTTGAGGATCACAGCAAATTTGAGCAGGTGACTCGGGACATGGAGGTTAATGTCAGTCCTTGATGGAGGATGGATGATAGCACCAACCATGCTCAGTTGGCGGGGAGGGGGAGCGGAGTAGCCCAGATTGAACCATGGGGGCTATTCACACAGCGCATCACTAATGACCAAAGTTGATTGTTCCCTTCATTGATTGTTAACTGCACCGATGCTTTATTAGATTTGGTAATCTATTGCCTCCAAGCTCACATAGTATATTTCCTCCAGCCTCACATAACTGTTTTGTTCATGAGTGTCCTTGACTCCACACCAGATACATATGCGATATAGATGAGCTGACTTGCACTGTGGGAGCGCGACTGGGGGAGACAATGACTTTGGAACTACAGAATCAAGTCAATTGTTCTTTAATGCATCAAGCTTCAGCCAATAGTTGAGTTGAGACGAGGGAACAATGTTGAGATGGTGTCTGAAATAGTTAATCTCAAATTAAGGCCGGCTTAAAAAAAATGGCATGAATGAGGGCAGTCCTTGCATCCTAGCATGGAGGTCTGTCTGCTTACAATGAGAAGGAGCATCCACAGGGACAGCACTGCTTTTATCTTCACGATGCAATTGGTCGAGTAAGTTTACAAGTGTCTCCAGCTGATGCTGAAACTGAGCCGATGGCATAGACAGTAACCTGAACAACCCTGGGAATAGGGTGACCATTCACACTATGTGGCCTGAGTTATTATCCAGATGTTGGGAAGCTCCTGTAACAAGAAGTGCTACCTTTTAAGACACTGTTTTTCTGACAAGTCATTCAAACAGAAGCATTGCCCATATTTACGTTGCCCCTCTCCCCCAAGCCAAAAAGAACGTTGTGTCTTATACATCCTATTGTGACTGTAAATTATTGGCAACTCTCCACCACTGAAGTGTGTGTGTTCTCTTCAGTCTGCTTTTCTTGAATTGCTCAGCCAACTACTGTGCAAATGGACCACATTAACACGTCCACATGCCACTACTGTGTAGTGGACAGCCCTAGGCCGAGATACTTCAATTCATAGGTCTTCATTTGCTGAGATAAAGCTCTCTGCTTCAATCCATGGGTCTCGTCACATGAGGGCTCATCCCTACTGCAAACTCTTTTTAAACCAACATCAGCATTAGGCTTTCATCAAATAAACTCCCACTGTGTGGACTCTTCAGGTAAGCTGCTGAAGTGTTGACAAAACTTGCCATCTGTGCCAAGATAGCCAATATTAATGCTGTCTCATTAACCTCTGGTTGGCAATTGGTGATAACCTGCCTCCTGCAAGATTGCCCAGAGACTGAAATGGGTGGATGCTCTTACATCAAAATTAAATCCCAGTCCTACCTTCAAAACTTCTTCCACAGCTCTGGAAAAATGATACTTTATTGTTTCTGTCCTACATATATCCTAAATAGGTCATCATTCATTTATTTTGCAGAACTATCTATGCATTCCCAATTAACTATTAAATTAACCAACCATTCTCTTCAATCATAAACATGAAAATATTTGCAACTGATGGACTTTAGCAAGGCCTTTGACAGGTTCAGCATGGCAGACTGGTTAGTAAAGTTAGATCACATGGGACGCAGGGAGATCTTGCCAATTGGATAAAAAATTGCCTTGACAGTGGGAGACAGAAGGTGGTGGTACAGTGTTGATTTTCAGACTAGAAGCCTGTGACCAATGGTGTTCCACAGGGCTCAGTGGTGGGTTCATTGTTATTTGCCATTTATATAAATGATTTGGATGAGAATACAGGAAGCATACTCGGTAAGTTTGCAAATGACACTAAAATTGGTGGTATAGTGGACAGTGAGGAAGGTTATTTAAGAGTACGATGGGATCTCATCAACTGGGCCAATTGGCTCAGGAGTGGCAGATGCAAGTTTAGTTTAATAAGTGCAAGGTATTGCATTTTGGTAAACCAAACAAGAGCAGGACTGAACAGTTAATGGTAGGGCCCTGGAGAGTGTTGTTGAACAGAGAGATCTTGAGGTTCAGGTGCACTGTTCCTTGAAAGTGGAGTTGCAGGAAGACAAGCTGGTGAAGAAGGCATTTGGTATGCTGGTTTTCATTGCTCAGACTATTGAGTACTGAAGTTGGGATGTCATGTTATGGTTTTACAGTTCATAGGTGAGGCTACTTTTTCAGGATTGTGAACATTTCAGGTCACCCTGCTATTGGAAGGATATTACGGAATTGGAAAGGGTGCAGAAAAGATTTACAAGGATGTTACTAGGACTGGAGGGTTTGAGATGTAAGGAGAGGCTGGATAGGCTGTGACCTTTTTATCACTGGAGTGGAGGAGGCTGAAGGGTGACCTTATAGAGGTTTATGAAGTGATGAATGGGATAAATAAGATGAAGAGCAAAGGTCTTTTCCTATAGATTAGGGGAGTTCAAAACTAGAGGGCATAGTTTTAAGTTGAGAGGAGAATGATTTAAAAGGGATCTGAGGAGCAATGTTTTCACATAGATAGTGGTTCATATGTGGAATGAGCTACCAGAAGAAGTGGTAGATGGAGGTACAGTTGCAACATTTAAAAGTAAAAAATCTCCCCTCCCCTATCAGCGTTCCGCAAGGACCACTCCCTTCGTGACTCCCTTGTCAGATCCACACCCCCCATCAACCCAACCTCCACCCCCGGCACCTTCCCCTGCAACCGCAGGAAATGTAAAACTTGCGCCCACACCTCCACACTCGCTTCCCTCCAAGGCCCCAAGGGATCCTTCCATATCCGCCACAAGTTCACCTGTACCTCCACACACATCATCTATTGCATCCGCTGCACCCGATGTGGCCTCCTCTATATTGGTGAGACAGGCCGCTTACTTGCGGAACGCTTCAGAGAACACCTCTGGGCCGCCCGAACCAACCAACCCAATCACCCCGTGGCTCAACACTTTAACTCCCCCTCCCACTCCACCGAGGACATGCAGGTCCTTGGACTCCTCCACCGGCAGAACACAACTACACGACGGCTGGAGGAGGAGCGCCTCATCTTCCGCCTGGGAACCCTCCAACCACAAGGTATGAATTCAGATTTCTCCAGCTTCCTCATTTCCCCTCCCCCCACCTTGTCTCAGTCGGTTCCCTCAACTCAGCACCGCCCTCCTAACCTGCAATCCTCTTCCTGACCTCTCCGCCCCCACCCCACTCCGGCCTATCACCCTCACCTTGACCTACTTCCACCTATCCCACCTCCATCGCCCCCCCCCCCCCCCCCTAGTCCCTCCTCCCTACCTTTTATCTCAGCCTGTTTGGCTCTCTCTCTTATTCCTGATGAAGGGCTTATGCTCGAAACGTCGAATTCTCTATTCCTGAGATGCTGCCTAACCTGCTGTGCTTTGACCAGCAACACATTTGCAACATTTAAAAGGCAATTGGCCAGGTACATAAAGACGAAAGGTTTAGAGGGCTATGGACCAAGCGTGGACAAACGGGGCCTGACCTTATGACTATGTTTGATATACCAATGTTAATCCAAATACGTCAGTTGCACATTGAGGCCACATAGTAAAAATTGCTTGCTTGTTTCAGTTATGTCCAAGAATGGTTCACATATCATTCCTGGCCTGTTACCCACATTCTGCTATGTTCCATTTCTAACGTTATTGGAAGCCTAAACGGATTATGCAGAGTGCTCCGGGCAACAGGCATAATTGTCCAAAACTATCAGAAACATATAACTGTACAGCAGCAAGAACATCCAAAAAAAAAACTCCAGGATGTCAGCTCAAAATAAAAAAGCTGTATAATAAAGACACAACCTCCTCTCATACTCATTTAGTTGCTCTTCTAAAATTAGTTTGGATTCATTCCTCAAAGACCTTTAAGTCAGAAAGAGAATAATTAATAACCTGAATGAGGCAGACAGCATGAGTCCTCTGTAGAAATCAGAAAAGGGTATCTAATTGACTGGTACCAGTAGCAACTGTTTAAAAATGAGCTCAAGAGAAAAACAGAATATTTTGTGATGTAGGGTTATTGTGAGAGACAGACAGATTAACATTAAGTATTAAACAACAAAAATCAAATCTGCAAGTTCAGTTGCCAAAAAAAAACTTCCTGATCACTTTGATTTATGGCATGACCAAGATTGCTTTATTTGATCATGAATTGGAAAGGTATTAGACTTAGACTTACAGTGTGGAAACAGGCCCTTCGGCCCAACAAGTCCACACCGACCCGCCGAAGCGCAACCCACCCATACCCCTACATTTACCCCTTACCTAACACTACGGGCAATTTAGTATGGCCAATTCACCTGACCCGCACATCTTTGGACTGTGGGAGGAAACCGGAGCACCCGGAGGAAACCCACGCAGACGCGGGGAGAACGTGCAAACTCCACACAGTCAGTCGCCTGAGTCGGGAATTGAACCCAGGTCTGACAGGCGCTGTGAGGCAGCAGTGCTAACCACTGTGCCACTGTGCCGCCTACAATTGTTAAGGTAAGATTTAAAAGCTCACATAGGAATAACAAATAATTTGGGCAATATTGATGAAATTAATAGGAGAAAATGACAATCACTAACAATGAAGTAAAACTAAAAACCCAGAATTTAGGGAAAATCCCTTCAATAACAAGTTACCGTTGAAGTTCATGGGGTTGAGACAAGTTAACCTGTTTTAGAATTTGGCTGAACAGCAAGAAACAGAATTTAAGGATTTTTGGCAGGTAATCTAATTGGCAGGATGTAATTGGTGATGCCCTATAAAGGATCTGTATCAGGACCTCAAGTTTTCACTGTATTTCTTAATGGCTACAAAAATGGAATGGAAAGTGAGTTATGCCTGCCTGTTACTAGACAGAGGTAGACAGCACTGTACGTAGAGTAGATAGCAGCTTAAAAATAATAAAGTAGTGTTGACAGGTTAAGTGAGTGGATGAAATTGTAACAAATGGATTTGTAAATTGTAAGGAGATGTAAGGTTACAATATTAGACTCCTAAAAGAAAGGCCAGGAACAAATACTTTCCAAATTTTAGTGTGGTGAAAGAGGCCAAGAAGTTATTCTCTCCAGGTCTGCGTGAGTTTCCTTCGAGTGCTCTCGTTTCCTCCTGCAGTCCAAAGATGCTTTACTCAGAGAGTATTGAGGGCATGGATCACCCTGCCTGCAAAGACTTGCCAACTTTAAGGCCATTTAAATGGTCATTGGATAAACATATAGATGATATTGCAAAAGTGTGGGTTAGATGGGTTTCAGATCAGTTTCATAGGTCGGTGTAACATAGAGGGCCGAAGGGCCTGTACTGTGCTGTAATGTTCCATGTGCAGACTAAATTGATTACCATGCTAAAAATTGTCCTGTAATGCCCAGGGATGTGTCCACTAGTTGGACAATACATGGGAAATGTGGGGTTGCAGGGATAGGGTGGGCAGCAGGTTGGGTAGGATGCTCTTTGAAGAGTCAGTGCGGACTGGATGGGCCACACTGTAGTGATTCTATTATTCCAAGTCCATCATGTGCATGCCTCCTTGCCACTTCCGTGGCTTGTGAACCTACTCCTGCAGGCCTGTCTATTGCTATGACTATTTTCGACCATACCCCTTTCTTGTTGTCTCTTTTCATTCTTCCTGAGAACATGTTTGCAGCATCTAGAAACAGTGAGCAATTTCTGAAAATTACAGCCAGACCTTCTAGAAATGAAATCAAAGGAACATCATTAAACACAGAGTGCGGTAGAATTTTGAAGCTTCCTTCTGCAGGTCGTAACAAATGCTCGATCAATTTTAAATCTGATAGATTGTGAACAGATGCTATGAAATAATTTGAGAATAAAAGCCTTTGGCGTCATGTCATGGATTTGCCTTGATAAGATCATAAGACACAGGAGCAGAAATTAGGCCATTTAAGTCTGCTCTGCCATTCAATCATGGCCGATATGTTTCCCAACCCCGTTCTCCCACCTTCTCCCTGTAACCCTTGATCTCCTTGACAATCTATTTTCGTCTTAAATATACTCCATGACCTGACCTCCACAGCCTTCTGTGGCAATGAATTCCATAGATTCACCTCTCTCTGGCAGAAGAAGTTTCTTCTTATCTTATTGAATGTCAACAGAACAGGCCCAAGGGCTGAATAGACGATTCCTGTTCTTGTCTTCTCACTTTACTAATTTTGATCAAATTAATTTAGCCCAGAGAGATGGAATCAAAGTTTCTTTTCTATGAGACCCAAAAAACATTGAGACATTGGGTGAGGCTGAAATGCGCTTGACAGTGATACCCACTACAGCTGAATTACTTTCTGACATTCATTATCTGGGAGTGTACATTCATGTTAGTCACTTAAATGAAGGGGATCAGCTATCAGTCCCTGAGAAGCTATTAATTCATTGAGGAGAGGAGTGAAGAAAGTTGAACAGAAATGTGAATGGACAACTCAGAGGGATTAGTGTGAGAGTATCTGTCTCAACATGAACTTCGATTGCAAGTTGTGAGATTCAGTTATTTGGCCTGTCACATTACAAAAGCTTAAAACTTCATTCTGTGATTTCTTTTCTGCTGTTTGGCAATATATTGAATGTGGTTTCCAGTCTTTACTTCAAAATATAATTCTGTATTTTTGGCAAAATAAATATAATTGTTCATAATGGATACAGCGATAAAAGATTAAGTATATTATTGGTGAGCATTATTGCTCTGAGGTAACGAGGCTCTACACAATACATTAACGAAAAGTACTCAACTCCAGATAAGCAAATCATTAACAAAATAAAATTCTGCAACAATTATGTGCTGTTAATTAAAATTCAAGCATTCCAACATCTGTTCTCATCTCCTTAAAATAAATCCAAATGGAATTAAAAGATCACAGTAATTCCAAAATGCTTTGCAGGCTATAACATTCCTACATCCGCATTGTAATGTGATGAATAACATTCATCCCAAAATAAAACTCAAGAGAAAACATGATGTTTTGTGTTTTCATGGATGGCTGTCAGTTACTTCTGTGTTTATGGTACTTTACTGATATAGGAAAAGTTGTCATTAGCCCATAATCATAATCATAATCATAAATGAGAACTTGATCTCATCCGCATACAGATCAAATGTTACAGTGGACAGGGCAGAGCCAGAACAAATGTCATTCACCAGAATTTGGCAAGCCCGGAATGAATGAAACTCATTTCAATCACAAGTATTACAGAATGCAAACCAACACAGATGATAAAATTTCCAACCTCAGGCAGAATGAAGTGGCATTTAGGCAGAGGACTCATAAAAGGCAATGCATCTACAAGCAAATAAAAATGATAGAATAAGGATCTTTGTGAAGCAGAGGTTTGAACACTGACCCTTCGCATTAAAAGCCCAGATTCAAATTCAGCCCATGGTGATGAGACAGAAATCTCTCCTTTGAAAGGCACTACATGAAACAGATTTGACACATGCAGTTGCCACAAGACTATTGACCAGCGCAGCATGTAGCTCTCAGACTGATTACATTAATTCTGTCTCTGGTTAAAATGGATCCATAATCAAGCATTGAACCAAATTTCAAGCTAGATATAGGCAAAATTAGATTGATTTAATATTGCCTCAGGGATACAATTTAGGTAGTCTTACACAGAAACTTCTCTAAAACTGCTCTGCCTGCCTTTATGTAATCCTTTATACATTGATAATTCATTGAAAGGACAAGTTATCTGCCTTTGAACCCATTACCTCATATATTCACACTAAGAAAATAATGAATTCCAATATTTACAGATACTGTCCTGGTTTCACAGTTAAATGCATGTTCAAAATATGTTGTAATCAGAACAAAAACTATTTGTAGAAATATTATTTTATATTTCCTACAGCATAGTTCAAGAAAACAAAGATCTTAAGTTATTTTCAGCTTTGGATATCATAATCATTGCTCTCCTGCGAGATTCAGAATCACTGACAGTCTAACTGCTATTTAAATATATATTGTGAAGCAAAACAGTGAAGTGGTTAAAAAGTGTTGCTTCAGTCAAAATTATAATGAAGCAAAGAGAATATTAGATACATTACAATTGTGATGTTTATAGATTATGGTGTTTGATGATTGTATCTTTTGGTTGACAGGATTGCATCCTCAAATGTTGAGAAAATGGAATGGGTTATGTCATGTGTGCTGGAGCCTGCCTGACAGCAATGGATGGATATTTGATTGTTAAAGTTCAAAAAGGAAAACTTGGTTTGTTTTATTGAAAGGGGATTGGGGTGCACGGTATTTATGTTTCAAGGCCATTAACAGCAGTCTCTATTCATAATCGACAATCAGTAGTAGACCCAAGTCTCCCAAATTGCGAGAAAAGTATTGTCAATACTCAGTTAGAAATAGTTGTTCTCTGAGCTATTTTGTGTTCAAAGGTTTATATTGAGAAGAGGGTAAATGAAGTCACTTTGCAATCAGCTTACAGTCTTACCAATAATCCTGGAAACATCACAAACCAATGGCGAATGCAGTTTGTCTTATGTGGTCTGCATCCAAGTGTAAGGTACAGAGCAAGAGACAGGAATGCCCTGGACTTAACTTGAAGCAGAGAAAATGCTGACTCGGTCGTTCAGCATGCAGAACATAGTTTATATTGAGCAGGGGTTTATGAAGGGTTAAAGTAGTACATAGTTAGGGCAGCATTGTTCTGGAGATCTGCAACACAGACAGCAGACCCTCTGAAGTCTCATGGCATGAGGTAGAACATGGGCAAGGAAACCTCCTGCTGATTGCCACTTACTGCCCCTGCAACTGCTAAATCGGTCCTGGTTCAACACCACTGGGGAAAAAAAAAACTAAGGGTGGCAAATGCAAAGAATGTTCTCTGGCTGTAGCAAGAAACAGCTCAGTAAAACTGGAGTCAATGCGAATCAGGGTTGGTTGGAGTCATGCCTAGAATAAAGGAAGTTGGTTGTGGTAGTTGGAGGTCCATCATCTCAATCTCAGGTCATCCATACAGGAGTTCCACAGGAAAGTGCCCTTGGCCCAATCAATTTTTATAGCTTCATCAAAGACTTTTTCCCACCTTAATGTCAGAAGCGGGGGATGCTCACTGATCATGGACCTCTCAGAAAATAAATGGTCCACCTGAATATGTAGCAACATCAAGGCTTGAGTTGATAAATGGCAAGTAGCATTTATGCCACACAATTACCAAGCACCAGGCAGTGCCATCTCAAACAAGAAGGAGAATCGAACCATTTCCCTTTGACATTCAAATGTCATTAAAATTGCTGAATTATCCACTAGGGACATCCTGGGCATTTTCACTGATCAGAAGTTCATTGAACCAGTTGTGAATACTGGGATTTGAAGAGCAGTCAAATGTTAGGAATTATGGGATGACAAGTCATCTCCGGTCTGTTCAAAATCTGTCTGCAAGCTACAAGTCAGGAGCATAATGGAACATTCTCCACTTGTTTTGATGAGTACAGCTCAACCAACGTTCAAGAAGCTCATCACCATCCCGGACAAAGCACTCTACTTGACTGGCCGCCATCCATCAGCTTCAGCACTTCCTCCCTTCATCATTGATGCAACAAGGCAGCAGCTTGCACCATTTACACACTGATGTATTCTACAAAACAACTCACTAAAACTTCTTTGACAGCACTTCGAAATCCAAGAGCTTAACTACTTAGAAGGACAATGGCCATAGACACCTGGATACTTCACATGTACAACTTTCCATTCAAGTCATACGCCATTTTGATTTGGAACTGTATCCCATTCCTTCACTGAGTTCTTAGATCTCCCTTCCTAACAACACTGTGTGTGTCTCTCCACCAGATGGACTGCATTGTTTAAGAAGGCAGTTCACCCCTTCTTACTCAAAGTGAATTAAGGATGGGCAGTTCAGAAAAGTGGTGGCCTAGCCATTGATCTAAAATCTCATGAAGGAATTAAAAAGAAAATAACAAGTAACCATTCAAGGTATAAGTTGGCTACAAAAAAATTGCATTTTAGTCAATATTATAACATTGTCAATTGATGCAGTAAATAATTTAAAATTTAAAACATTGATGTGTCCTCCTTACAGCTCTTTGGAAGTTGAATTTTTTTTATTCGAAGTTATTAGAGTTTATAGAGATATAAAAGGTGACATTGGTAAAAACTTATATTTTTCCCACTTCAGGTAATCAATACTTACATGACAGCCCTTTATCTGTGGTATTTATATAGCATCAACCTTGATTTTAAAACTGTATATTTTGTTTAGGGATTTAGTCAGTCCTCAGACAGTCTGTTGTTCGTTTGGTCAACTTTAGACCCACAGTCATTCAAAGGATGGAAATTTTTGTGGTAAACCAGGAAACACACTTGAGTTTAAGGCTAGTGAAGATATAAGATGTATCAGATTCACGCTGCAGTTTTAAAAATGTGGGGATACTGACCATAAACCTGAAAATAGCAAGACAATCCTTTCGATCTTACAGCCAACAAAACAGGCTCCAACTGAAAGGGATGGGGGAATATTGTAGCTTCCAGAAAAATAGGAGACATAAACTTCATAGATTTACATGTGATCTGAACAAATTGCTCAAAGTAGATTATGAAATAGTACTTTACTTATTGAGCTAGACAGTAAATGTGCCTGCCATGTCATGTCAACTCACCAGAGATCTCCTTTGAATTGTGAACCTGACAGTATATGGTTGTAGATAAGTGAATGAATTTTAATATTAAGCTCCTCTCGAGACTGACAGTACTGCGGTTTTAGACATACTAACTGTGTTGTCACTGTAAGTAGGTTTATTCTATTAAGTTGCACACTGTGATTATTGCATGGTATGGCTTGCGAGATGTCATCACCAACATTTAAATTCAAAGCAGAATTAGGCCAATTGGTCCCTTGAGTCTGCGACAACTTTCAGTAAGATCAAAGCATGTCTGGTTCATCTACTTTCTTGCATGTTCCCAATGGTCTTGCACCTTGTTGCATATCATGATGTAATCTAAATCGACCTTAAAAAAATTTTAAAGACTCATTCCATCGCCTTTTGAGGAACTGCCTTCTAAGATTTCATGCATGATATTCTTGTGTTAGCATTTTTAAACCAATAGAAGATCATTCCAATCACTTCATCAATACTTTCCTGTTACAATATCTGACACATATTGAAATAGATAGGGAAAAGTGTAAAGGAGAAAGCAAACAAAGGTGAATCGAGAAAAAAAGAAAAAGAGAAGGAAATAAAGGAGACCAAGTTTTGATGTTACTGGCTAAGAGTAGAAACTGACCAGCATGTCAAATTCTGTGAATTATTAATTTAATACATTTAGGTTATGAGTAATTCTATTCAGTGAACGATCTCTCCTCAATAATCAATGCAGAATTGAATAGCTTCATAAAGGCTGAGTTTCCTAGCCAGCTCAATTCAAGTCTCGTTTACAACTCTCACACTCAATGGGGAAAGATGTTCACGTGGATATTGTGAACATTAACAGAGAGTTGGTCTTCTTATTGCATAATATGGAATCTGTCATTAGATTTTGGTTCCTATATCTCCTATATGCCGTAGCTAATTTATTTTAATTATTGTGGGGGACACTGGCTAGTTCAGCATTTATTGCCCAAGAGGACAGCTCAAAATCAGTTACATTGCTGAAGGACAAGGAGCCACATGTAGGCCAGGGTAGATAAAGATGACATATTTCCTTCCCTAAAAAAATGTTAATGAACCAGATGAGTTTTTATAGCAATCACCAGTGGCTAAATGGTCGCCAATAGTTTAAACTAATTTTTTCCCAAATTTTATTTGTTCAATTCAGATTTTGTCACTTGTCATAGCGGGATTTGAACCCAAATGTCAGCCAGGATTACTTGTCCAATGATATTATCACTATGCCACCCTAATCTTCTCATTAATCCTCCAATGTTAATTTGTTATATTCATTTCTCCCATAAACATTCCTTTCTTCTTTCAAACTGCAATCGCAAACATTGAAATGCAATATTAAACAGGCTGAAATGGAAGAGAGCTAATTATGTTGGGGAGATTGACAGATCTGGTCTTGGGAAATGGGATGTGTTAAATCTTTCTATTGTCAGCACAGGCACATTCAGGATCAGTTATCCTTTTAGCATAAGGAGAGAGTGAGGAGTGTAGATGCTGTCCATCTTCCTTCCCACCTATCCTCCGTCCTCTTCTCGACTTATGGCCATCTCATCTACCTACCCCCCCACCCCAGTCCCACCCCCACCTCCCTATTTATCTCTCAGCCTTCTTCCCCCTTCCATGTTCCTGATGAAGGGCTTGAAACATCAACTCTCCTGCTCTTCGGATGCTGCCTGACCTGCTGTGCTTTTTCCAGTGCCACAATTTTCAACTCCATTTTGATATCATAAGCCTTACATTAGTTACAATGGAAGATCAGGAACAATTGAGAATACAAAATACTTAATTGGGAGGGAACCTTCTTCAATGATATGAGATCGGACCCAGCCCAGGTAAAATGGAATCAAAGATTGACAGACAAACTGAATTGCAGTGGTGAATGTCTTCAAAGTGCAGACATTTCAGATAAACTTAAGATGCATTCCAATGTGGGGGAAGGTCTGGGCAAGCAAATACAAAGTTGATGTGTTGCCGAAAGAGCTAGAGAGTAAATAAAGCAGAACAAAAAAAGATGCTTCGAAGAGATATTCGGTAATAGTACAAGCAAGTATAAATGGATTCTTGAAAAGTAAGAGGCTAAGTGAGAAAGAAAAGAGGAGAGGCAAGGAGAGAGTGTAAGAAGACTCTGGTAGCTAATATAAAAGACAACCAAAAGTCATCAATCTATAGTAAAAAATAGTAAATGGAGGAGTCAAGTTTATTTGGGACCAAAAATGGGATCTACATTTGAAGGAAAAACACATGGTAAAGCAAGGACAGCACATAAGTGAATGCTTTGTATCTGTCTTTACTGAGGAAGAATGTGTTGTGAGAGTCATAGAAAGATGGAATGGTTAAGACACCAGATAAGTTGAAACAAACTGGCAAAAGATTGGTAATAGGGATGGCTGTACCTAAATTTGATAAATCACCAGGACCAGGTAAGATGCATCTGAGGACACTAAAGTAATTAATGTTAAAAATTGCAGGTGCACTGATTATAAATTTCGAATATTTCATAGATACTGCAGCAGCATCAGTAGACTAGAGAACTGCAAAGCCTTTTCCCTTTGTTCTAAAATGGAGAGTCAGGGGCAACCCAGCTACTACAAGTCAATCAGTTTGAATGAATGAATGAACAAACAAACAAATGAACTAGCTTTATTGTCAGTGTACTTAATGAGTACAGTGAAAAGTTTATAAGTGCCCACTGATAGCATCATAGGTACAAAGGTATCTAGGTACAGCTTTTTCAGTGAAGATTAGTTACAGTGTAGCAATATCACTAGCACACGACACCATTCCAGGTACCAGGTGTCCCTGCTTCAGTCTGTTGGTCTCTGGTGTCCCTGCCTCAGTCCATTGGTCTCCGGTGTCCCTGCCTCAGTCTGTTGGTCTCTGGTGTCCCTGCTTCAGTCCATTGGTCTCTGGTGTCCCTGCTTCAGTCTGTTGGTCTCCGCTGTCCCAGCTTCAGTCTGTTGGTCTCTGCCATCTTGCTTCAGTCTGTTGGTCTCTGCCATCCTGCTTCAGTCTGTTGGTCTCCGCCGTCCCTGCTTCAGTCTGTTGGTCTATGGTGTCCCTGCTTCAGTCTGTTGGTCTATGGTGTCCCTGCTTCAGTCTGTTGGTCTCTGCCGTCCCAGCTTCAGTCTGTTGGTCTCTGCCATCCTGCTTCAGACTGTTGGTCTCTGCCATCCCTGCTTCAGTCTGTTGGTCTCTAGTGTCCCTGCTTCAGTCTGTTGGTCTCTGCCGTCCCTGCTTCAGTCTATTGGTTTCTGGTGTCCTTGCTTCAGTTTGTGGTCTTTGCTGTCCTTGCTTCAGGCTACTGGTCAGGATTTAGAAATTATAATCCTTGTCAAAGACAGCACACATTTAATACTGTCACACAGACTTCTGCATGTCCTAATTTTAAATCCACATTGTTCTATTGATTTCCAATCAGATACAGCAGCATATAAGTATGGCATATAGAAATGTGATTAGCACAAGCATATTAGAGTGTGTGTGTGTGTGTTTGTGTGTGTGTGCGCGCGCTTTGCCTGTCAAAATGCATATTATGCTTTGATATTATGAAAATACATTCTCTGCTGAAATTCACTGTGCAATCTGTGTGAAAATTTCCAATGATCAATTGTCATGACATTTTTGGGTATCAGCATCTTTGAGTTTCCTATTAGTTCAGGGGAGATCAAAATTTACTGACACATGAGTGAATGTAGACAAAGGAAGTGGAAGCGATAATTTTCTTATGCTTGCTTATTATGCTGCTGAATTTTGTCTGACTTGGTTCTAAACATTTTTTTTTCTTCCCTCCAGGTGATTTTACGACAAGGTGTTTGAATAAAGCAAGTGTATCAACAGCTTAGCAATACCAGAACAACTTAAAAACATCAAATGTTCTTGACATCATTTCCAAAGATGCTTCTAGCACCATCAGAATAATCCTGTTACTCCATTTGATAACTGTTGACATTGCTGAAATTATGTTAGTCTGTTAGGATATCCTGAATAAACTGTGGTAGACAAAACAAATGCTATGATAAATTTTAAAATTCTCTCCAGTGATAAAGTCCAATATGGAAAAACTGGATATGGCTATTTGATAAGGAGCATTTCAGGTAATTTCTCAATGCTGAAGAGTCCTATTGGTCTTCCATTCCAGTCAAGGAATTATATTGAAGTCCAGACCATCAGACCTCAAGGATTCTTCTACCATGTAATATATATCAAAACCCAGCATTGTAGATTAAGAGGCACGTGGATCAAAATTCTGTTAAGAACAACATATAAAATGTATAGGCTATAATTTATTCTAGTCTGTATATTCCTGCCATAGGAATTGTCTGATTGCTTGCCGTGTGTCTAAATACAAAGGAACACAAATTGTGCAGGACGCCTGAGACATGAATATCGTTAATAGGTTTTCAGTATGAAGATGTGGATGTGGTGATTATTTATCTCCCCGTTGTCGTAAAGGTCTCAATTAAAGCTAATCAGTTCAATTCATAGAACCATAGAGATGTACGGATGGAAAGTGGCCCTTTGGGTCAACTTGTCCACGCCGACCAGATATCCCAAATTAATCTCGTCCCATTTGCCAGCATTTGACCCCTTTCCCTCTAAATCCATCCTATTCATGTACCCATCCAGATGCCTGCTAAATGTTGTAATTGTACCAGCCTCCACAACTTCCTCTGGCAGCTCAGTCCATACACGCACCACCCTCTGCATGAAACAGTTGCCCCTTAGGTCCCTTTTAAATATTTCGCCACTCACCTGAAAGCTATGCTCTCTAGTTTTAGACTCCCCTACCTTGGGAAGAAAAGATCTTGGCTGTTCATCCTATCAATGCCCTTCATGATTTTATAAACCTCTGTAAGGTCATGCTTCAGCCACTGATGCTCCAGGGAAAATAGTCCCATCCTATTCAGCTTCTCCCTATAGCTCAATGCTGTGTCCTGAGAAAATGAGTTAGTTTTTAAATCTAAATAACTGATCAATTATGGCTTGCATATCACACTAAGCAATTTCAAGTTTTCTGTATTGAATCCCAGATTGATGCATTGAAGAGATTTCAGAAATACAAGGAAAAAATAATTTCAGGACTTCAGTTAGAAAGATTGATTCAAAACTGTCTGGTTTCCATTGGTGATAATAAAAATTGAGATGGGACATTCTTCAGATTTTTAAACTTCTGAAAGGCATCTTAATACAAATTAAATTTTAACCTGATGTGCAATTGTGTAAGTAAATGACAGCTGGAGAAACAGAGCACTTCAAAAAGAAAGAGCCAGGAAGTTAGGAATCTTTGCCTTTGGTTTCATTGAGAAGTAGACATGCAACGTACACTTCAGAAAAAGCAATTAATGCAAGGATGATTAAGCTTCTTATAAATAAACAGATGGACCAAAATCTGGCTAAGAACAAGATTGAAGGCAATCAGGCTAATTGTGCCAACTGATGTAACAGTAATTGTTGGATCTGTGAAATGATCATTTGTGTTGAATATAATGAATTGCACTGTTAGCTAATATATCCAGGAGATTTCTTCTATTATTTAAAGGTGAAACGGAAACTTTACACAAGATTATTTTTGTAATGTTACCTGTGATTACTCATCTCTTTGGATATTAGAAAAAGTATTTCAAATTGTGTGTGACGGCATTAGCGGCAAGATGAAATTAAGTGCTTTTGTTCTTCAAGGTCCTTTTAGCAAATCCACAACACTAATCCCAAAGGCAACAATAACGTTACATTGGAAATAGCACTTAGCTCAGTCTGCTGATTCCAGCAGCCAACAGGAACATGCAATTTCTTTGCTATCATTCACTGCAATGGTATTGAACCTTTGAAGAAATGTTTGCAATGATCTTGGCAGATGGCTTGGTTGGTATCTGAGGGGATTTCACGGTTTCTGGCACCACTGAAAATGTTTAGTTTAGCTTCAGTTGACACTATGCCAATCGTGTCTCACATTTACTTTCATGCCAGTAAGAGAACTGCTCCCCACCCCTCCTTCTGATAAATGGCACTGTCTCACCTTGTCAAGAAATTAATATTTCATTGATTTACAGTTTCAATCACCCATTTTCGTATTTTGAGGTGATATCCTGTGGAGACCGGATCTGAAATAGTTCCTCACCCACCATTCTGTTTAAGTTCCCTGCAGGCACCAACACTTCAATAAATGATTAATGGTTTCAAAAATTGGAAACTGACAAATTTCACTGGAAAAGGTTATTAATTATTTAACAAATTATTCCCTTTGTGTTCCTGAAGTATGCACGCTGATATATGGCTTCACATGCCATACAGACTGAAATTGCTCTGCCAAGATTTAGTGAAATGTTTTTAAAGGGGCACATGTTGCTGGGCAGTGTGATTAGACCTTTCAAGCTGATGTCCCAGGGTTAAATATCCTGGGTAAAACTTTTCAATCACACCTTCTGGCTGCACATAACTTTTTCTTAAGCCTCAAGAAAATTCTTGTTGACAACTAATTTAACAAGAGAAAGGCAAGGAGAAGGAGGAAGGAGAGAAAAAGGAAGTGATTTTCTGTCAACTGTCTTGGCATGCATGGAGGTGAAGCACTTTAGTGCTGTTGAATGCAATGTTTTCCATTCTGGTGTCATAGACTCATACAACCTGGGGGCAGACCCTTCGGTCCAACTTGCCATGCTATTCAGGTTTCCTAAACTGAACTAGTCCAGTTTTCTTGCATTTGGCCCATATTCCTTTAAATGTTTCCTATTCATGTACCTGTCCAAATGTCATTGAAATGTTGTAATTGCACTCACCTCTACCACTTCCTCTGGCAGCTTGTTCCATACACATTTCACCCTCTGTGTAAAGAGTTGCACCTTTTGAATTTTTCCCCTCTCTCCTTGAACTTATGCCCTCTAGTTTTGGACACCCCTACCCCAGGGAAAAATACCTTGGTTATTCACCTTATCTATGACACCATGATTTTGTAAGCCTCTGTAAGGGTATGCCACACAATCAGTCATGAGCACTCTGAAGTCAGGTTAGATTAGATTCTCTACAGTATGGAAACAGGCCCTTCAGCCCAACAAGTCCACACCGACCCTCTGAACCGTAACCGACCCTGACCCATTCCCCTGACAAATGCACCTAACATCATGGGCAAATTAGCATGGCCAGTTCACCTGGATTGTGGGTGGAAACCGGAGCACCCGGAGGAAACCCACGCAAACATGGAGAGAATGTTCAAACTCCACACAGACAGTCGCCTGAGACAGGAATCGAACCCAGGTCTCTGGCGCTGTGAGGCAGCAATGGTAACCACTGAGTCACCGTACCACCCATCACACAAGTTGTATCACACAAGTATTGAGAGAAACGTTCATTTCACTGCTTCTCAGAGGAACAATCCCGAATCCACTTAAATGTGATGCATTTCCCACACTACTCTGGGAATAGAGTAATATCGCAAATTTAAGTGCCAAAGTGCTGAATTCTGTTCACATATGTTTATTGCCAATAACATGGAGATGCCTCAAACCTATTTCATATTGGAGCCAGCTGAAAGGGATCCAATCTGGAATGGATTTGAACCCATGCCCCAGGAAAGCAAATGTCTAACTTGCTGAAGCATGTTCATCTTGAAAAGTCATCATCGTATTAATTAATCTGAATACAAGCTGTTCCTCTGTTCACATCTGGAAAATTGGATTGAGGTCTATCAGCATACATTTATCATGAATAATGCCTTTGAAGAATAAATGCATCAGCCTCCAAATTGGGAGATTAGGAGACTGAGGCAGATAATCCACTACAATCAAGTATTGTTTGGATTTCAGCTCCATGGTGAAGACAGCTGAAGAACTTTTAAAGAGTGTCAAATCTATTATGGGAATACAACCAAGCTCTCCTGCTCATTGCAAACGTGAGCACAGGAGTGATGACCAGCACTTGGTAAGGAATATCAAGTCAAAAATAATCAAATAACTGGGTGCTCTTCAGTTATGGGCAATTCAGTCCAGTCATCAGTACATTAACCACGTTTCTAAACTAACAGATTTACAGGCATTTATTTCCAATGGATTTATTTCTTTTCCAGTATTTTTCCAACACAACATTGCTTTCAAGTAGTGGCAGGGTTATGCATTGGGGACTTCAGTCTGTCTCAGCTTCTGCCAGGGAAGATAAACAGACTTCACCACTTCAAATCTAGGTCTTTAAGGGCAAAATACCGACAACTCCAAAGAAATCACATTACTCAGATCTGGCAGCAAATTCCTGAGGAGAGAAAAGGTTTCTCTGAAGCCTTAACCAAAAATTGCAATATTACTGAATGGAACTGGTGCAGTATTAATCTACACCGAATCTATGATGGTACTTAATCTATGATTTACAAAAGTGAAGGCTGTTTCATTAAAAAAATAGTTGATCATAAATTACATATCTAATTTCACCCTCTATCAATCACTATCTATGGAATTGATTTGTCTTGTAACTCAGAGGTGTGGCTATAAAACACATTAAATAATATCAAGTATTATTTATAGTTTTCAAATATTAATTAATGTTATAAACATCAATGTCAATGAATTATGTCACCTTTAATGCTTTTTTTCTGGAAAGAATGCATCGCAGAACATGATAAATAAGTAAGCAACCTTAGGAGACTGTTACAGTTTGCTATGGCATTAGTTTCTGCCTCTCTTGACTTTCATTTATCCCATCAATCTGGTTCCTTTGTCTACTGCTCCCAAATCATACACTAATTCTGAGTTGAACATCAGTGACCATGACAACACTCATCAATAGTTATAAAAAAACCCATGTGATTCACAGATCTCCTTTAGGAAAGGAAGTCTGGCCCAAGCCACCTAGTCTGGCCTACTTGACATTAGATCCTTCAAAGTTTGTGAGAAGATTTGCAGCTCGGGTGCTCGTTGTTGTGGTTCGGTTTGCCGAGCTGGGAATTTGTGTTGCAGAGGTTTCATCCCCTGTCCACGTGACATCCTCAGTGCTTGGGAGCCTCCTGTGAAGCGCTTCTGTGATGTTTCCTCCGGCATTTATAGTGGTTTGTCTCGGACGCTTCCGCTTGTCAGTTCCAGCTGTCCCCTGCAGTGGCCAGTATATTGGGTCCAGGTCGATGTGTTTGTTGATGAATCTGTGGATGAGTGCCATGCCTCTAGGAATTCCCTAGCTGTTCTCTGTTTGGCTTGTCCTATAATAGTAGTGTTGTCACAGTCGAACTCATGTTGCTTGTCATCCGCGTGTGTGGCTACTAAGGATAGCTGGTCGTGTCGTTTCGTGGCTAGTTGGCATTCATGGATACGGATCATTAGCTGTCTTCCAGTTTGTCCTATGTAGTGTTTTGTGCAGTCCTTGCATGGGATTTAGTACACTACGTTGGTTTTGCTTATGCTGGGTATCAGAACAGAACAGACAACAAGACGGGGAACCTATCAACAAAGACTGCATACTCAAACTACTGGACCTGTGCCGCACAACACACTTCACATTCAACAACCAAATATATGAACAAATCAACGGCACACCCGTGGGCTCACCTGTCTCTGGACTTATAGCAGAAGTGGTAATGCAAAGATTAGAACAAACAGTCTTACCACAAATTCAACCCAAACTCTGGGTCACATATGTGGATGACACCTTTGTAATCATTATAAACATAGAAATAGAGAACACACACCGGATCATCAACGCCACACTCACAGGAATCCGATTCACTAGAGAGGAAGAAAAGGACAACAACTCCCATTCCTAGACGTGATGGTACAGAGAACACCTAATGGAGAATTCACCACAAAGGTATACAGGAAAGCCACACACACAGACCAAGTCCTAAACTACGAAAACAACCACTCCAACACACACAAAAGAAGTTGCATCATGACATTGTTCAAAAGGGCCACAACACACTGCAGCACACCAGAACTGCAAAAAGAGGAAGAAGAACACCTCTACAATGTATTCGCCAAAAATGGATACCCCTGCAATTTCATCAACAGATGCCTAAGGGAAAGAAAATGGAATGAGAACATGCCACAACCCTAAGGACTAGCCACGTTACCATAGATCAAGAACATTTCTGACTGACAGCCAGACTACTACGACCACTAGGACTCATAATAGCACACAAACCAACAGCCACTCTCAGACAACAACTCACCAGGACAAAGGACCCGATACCCAGCATGAGCAAAACCAACGTAGTGTACAAAATCCCATGCAAGGACTGTACAAAACATTACATAGGACAAACAGGAAGACAGCTAACAATCCATATCCATGAACACCAACTAGCCACGAAATGACATGACCAGCTAACCTTAGTAGCCACACACACGGATGACAAGCAACATGAGTTCATTGTGACAACACTACTATTATAGGAGAAGCCAAACAGAGAACAGCCAGGGAATTCCTAGAGGCATGGCACTCATCCACAGATTCTATCAACAAACACATCGACCTGGACCCAATATACCGGCCACTGCAGGGGACAGCTGGAACTGACAACCAGAAGTGGCAGAGACAAACCACTATAAATGCCGGAGGAAACAACACAGAAGCGCTTCACAGGAGGCTCCCAAGCACTGAGGATGTCACCTAGACAGGGGACGAAACATCTGCAACACAAATTCCCAGCTCGGCGAACAGAACCACACCAACATTAGATTCTCCTGCAATGCCACTGAACCTAACCTGTCCCCTGGGATGGGGGCCGAGTAACTCACTCAGGTCCAGCCCATTTCACGATGGGCAACTGATGTTGGCACTGCCAGCAACTCCCATCCCGTGAAAGAATTAGACAAAAATAATTCACTGCACTTGTTGGGAGGGGTGAAAAGGAAAGGATAAGGCAAAAAGTACAAGAGGAGAGGAGGGGGTGGGGAATAGGGGTGGGGATAGAGAGGAGGGAAAAATGGGCGGCAGACAAGAGGGATGATGAGGGGACAAAGACGGGCAGGGTAGATGGGCAGGTGAAGACAAGTGGGGAGAAGACGGGGGTAAAGATAGGAGTGGTGAAGACAGAAAAGTGAAGATGGGGGAGGATGCAAACTGGAGGAGAGTGAAAACGGGGGAAGGTGAATACGGGGGAGGGTAAAGACGGAGGGGGGTAGGTGGGAGTGGGCACGACAGAGGTGGGAAGACGGTGGGGGGGTGGAGGACGGGGATGGTGAAGTCGAGGGGTGGTGAAGACGGCGGGGTTGGGGAGTTGTGGACATGGAGGGGGGGAAGAGGTGGTAGGGAATGTTGGGGATGAAGACAGGGATGGGGAAATGGGGGGAGTGGGTGACAGAGGGAAGATGAGGGTGGAAGATGGTATGGGGGAAGATGGGGGCAACAGGAATGTAAAGATGGGGGTAATGGCACGGTACAGATGGCAGAGTATGAGGGGGAGGAAGGGGGTAGATGTGGTGGGAGGAAGACAAGAGGAGGATGATAGGAAAGTGGGAGGGGATGGGGTAGAGATTGGAGTGAAGGGAGAAAGGGTGAGAAAGGTGAGCCGGGCAAAGGGAGGAGTGGGTTATAGCAGAGGAGGGAAGGGAGAAGTCACATAAACGGGGAAGAAAAGGAGGGGAAAGGTGAGGAAGGGGTAAAGAGGAGACAAGGTATGAAAGGGGACATTGGGGAGAGGAGGCAGTTTGCTGCATTTGGACATGGACTGCTTCACTACCTGAAGTTTCACAATGATCATTCCTATTTCTGACCTTACGATAAGAGGGAAAGTAATTGTTGATGCAACTAAAGCTGTTTGCGCTGCCGAGGACATGATCCTTACATCCTATAGCATGGTCCTGGGCTGGAAATGATTAACCTTCACCAACTACAACCATCTTCCTTTGCACTAGGCATCATCAAATAGCATCGAATCCTTAACTGATTGCCAGTAACTTCAGTTTTGGTAGGGTTTGCCGAAGCCACACTCGGTCGAAAATTACTTTGGTATCAAGCGCAGTCACTTTTACCTCACCCATTTGCCCATGTTTGGACTGAGGCTGAATGGTGCTGGCAGAACTCAAACAGAGTAGCCATGAGTAGGTTACCTCTAGATAAAGTACCACCAGAACATAGATCAGAGAACTTTACAACGGAGTACAGGCCCTACTGACCTCAATGTTGCACCAACCTATGAAACCAATCTGAAGCCCATCTATCCTACATTATTCCATTTTCATCCATATGGCCAATGACCATTTAAATGCCCTTAAAGCTGGCAAGTCTACTACTGTTGCAGGCAGTCCGTTCCATGCCCCTACTACTCTGAGTAAACAAACTACCTCTGACATCTATTACCCCTCAATTTAAAGCTATGTCCCCTCATGCTAGCCATCAACATCCAAGGAAAAAGCTATCATTGTCCACCCTATCTAATGCTCTGATTATCTTTTTAGTCTCAGTTAAGTCACCTCTCAACCTTCTCTTTACTGAGAACAGCCTCACGTCCCTTAGCCTTTCCTCATAAGATCTTCCCTCCATACCAGGCAACATCCTAGTAAATCTCCTCTGAACCCTTTCCAACGCTTCCAAGTCCTTCCGATAATGCGATGACCAGAACTGTACGCAATACTTCAAGTGCGATCGCACCAGAGTTTTGTACAGCTGCAGCATGATCTCATGGTTCCAAAACTTAATCCCTCTACTAATAGAAGCTCGCGCACCACATGCCTTCTTAGCAGCCCTATCAACCTGGGTGGCAACTTTCAAGGATCTATGGACATGGACACCGAGATCCCTCTGCTCATCTACACTATCAATAATCTTACCATTAGCCCAGTACCCTGCATTCCTGTTGCTCCTTCCAATGTACGGTTGACAAACCCTTCCATTATTTTTACTGCTGAAGGGGAGATTACAGCTCGGATCCAGGAATTGGATTTGCACTGCCTTTGTGGCAGAACATGAACAATTGTCCAAATTGTCAGGCAGATTCCCATGTTTTTCCGTACTGAAACAACAGTCAAAAATTTTCCAATATGATTTCTGTGTTTGTAAGTAAAACATGTACAGTTATTTCCTGCTAGCCATAATGTTTTTTATGTGGTGCATGTGATGGTATTAGGCCTATACTTAAATCGATGTGCAGATAGTCACTGGAAAGATTGTCAGAGTGGGATAAATTATGCATGCACAAAAGCTTTATGCTTACATAATTGACATGTAATTAAAGTCCATTGACATTCCACTCTGTAAAAAAAATTGTTATTCTTGAGTCTGCAGACCCAATTGATTCCATTTATTTCTAAGTGTTTACAATTCAAATGTGTACATATTATTTTCTCACATCATGTTTATCCTATAAATAATGTTGATAGATGTTGATCATCATTTGTGGTACATTATTGTCAACTCTGCTTCAGCATTTGTCATTTGTGTCTCCTAGTAGCTGCAAAACATATTGGATCATAATTTGTTGTAGGAGGGCATCTAATAGTGTCTGCTATTATGTAAACTTGTGCTTGCCATATTTAGTTCATAAATTTCCCATGTGCGTGTGTGTGTGAGAGAGAGAAAGGTGTGTTCAATGTTGTTCAAATGTAAACAAGGCAAACAACTGTGAATTGTCTCCCCCATTAGAGTGAAGGATAATAAAATTCATTGTGCAAGAGTGAAGAGGGAAATGCAAATTAGAGTGGATAAATTCATTGTTAAATCAGCTACAAAAGGAGAAACTCAGAATATAGAAAGAGGTTATTCAGCCCCTCGAGCATAATCTGCTATTTCACGAGATAATGACTGATCATCTACATCAATGCCATTTTCCAGCATTATTCTCATATCTTTTGAGGTCATCAACCTCCAGAAATCTATTCATTTCTGTCCTGAACATGCTCAATGATTGAGCTTCCCCTACCCTCTGGGAAGAGGCTTCTAAAGGTTCAGTGTCCTCAGACAGAAGCAATTCCTCCTCGCTTCAAATCTTAAGAGCCAACAATTTATTTGGAAATTACACCCATCAGTTTCAGACTCAAAAGCCAGGGGAAACATCCTATCTACGTTTACTCTGATCATTATGTCAGAATTTTGTAAGTTCTGTTATGGACTAGACCAAAACCCTTCAAATATATCAAGGAGGTAGCCATTACCCTAATTTTTTTTTATCTCATTTAAAGACAAGTGTAAGGTACTGTGTTTTAGATGTATTTCTATTGGTTACACAATACAGTTTTAAGCAAAACAAATTCATTTTTACCCTACAGTTAAAATACAAACAAAAGAAAGAATGGATAGAATTTTAACTCGGTTGCAAAACTGAACAGAATAATAGATTATTTAACTACTAAACAGCAACTAACTGTCCCAATACAGTAACACCCCATAAACACAACCTTGGCAAACACAAATTCACTGAAACTGATTGTCTCACTTGCAATTCTGGCAGCAGACAGAGAACTCAAGCTTTTAGCTGTAGCAGGGATGGAAAGAGACAGCTTCCACAGCCAACTTCCAATCCCCAACAACTACTGAAAACTAGTTTTGGGGAACTTGGCTGCACTCATTCATGCTCCTTCTTAGTTTCAACTTAAAAAAAAATCCTCAAGGCCTCACAAGCCATTTACTCTATTGGCTTAGACCAAACAGCATGGCACCTCTGTCTCAAGAACCTCTACATAAAATAAACAGGATGGAATGCACCTCTTAAAGTCACAGTAGCGACACAGTTTTAGTGAGCTTCCTCAGTGTCGCCTTATAATACAACCTGACGATATCAGGGATTAGTCTGGTGAATTTCAGCTGCACTCACAGAGCATAGAGATGTACAGCACAGAAGCAGATCCTTCGGTCAAACTCATCTATGCCAATCAGATATCGTAACCTAATCTCGTCCCATTTGCCAGCACTTGACCCATTTCCCTCTAAAGCCTCCCTAGTCATGTACCCATCCAGATGCCTTTTAAATGGTGTAATTGTACCAGCCTCCACCATTTCTTCTGACAACTCATTCCAAAGACATACCACCCTCTGCATGAATAACAGTAGGTAAGGACACTATGTAACTTTTTAGATTAGATTCCCTACAGTGTAGAAACAGGCCTTTCAGCCCAACAAGTCCACACCAACTCTCTGAAGAGTAGGCCACCTAGACCCATTTCCTTCTGATTAATGCACCTAACGCTATGGGCAATTTAACATGGCCAATTCACCTGACCCGCACATCTTTGGACTGTGGGAGGAAACCAGAGCACCTGGAGGAAACCCACACAGACAAGGGGAGAATGTGCAAACTCCACACCGACAGTCACCTGAGGCTAGGATCAAACCTGGGACCCTGGTGCTGTGAGGCAGCAGTGCTAACCGCTGAGCCACCATGCCACCTGCATGCTAACTTTTCATAACAAGAACATCCAGGTCCTTTGAAACTTGAACATTTCCCAGCCTCTCACATTTAAGAAATACTTCATTATTACGTCTTGAGCAGCAGAAGCTACCTTCCACTCCAATTGCCTCTTCCACTGTCTCTACAAGCAACAGCAGAAGCTACTACTATTAAGATTAGATTAGATTAGATCAAGTACAGCATGGAAACAGGCCCTTCGTCCCAACAAGTCCATACCGACCCACCAAAGCGCAACCCACCCAAACCCATTCCCCTACATTTTACCCAATCACCTAACACTACGGGCAATTTAGCATGGCCAATTCACCTAATCTGCACATTTTTGGACTGTGGGAGGAAACCGGAGCACCCAGAGGAAACCCACACAGACACTGGGAGAATGTGCAAACTCTACACAGTCAGTCGCCTGAGGCGGGAATTGAACCCAGATCTCTGGCACTGTGAGGCAACAGTGCTAACCACTGTGCCACCATATTGCCACACTCCAGTTAGTGGTACATTCCCTGACAGACATTTCTCCCCAGCAACAAAGATAATATTTACTAGCACCAAAGTTTATTCACAAATGATAGTAACTTCCCAGCCTAACAGAGTTTTGCTACCTAGATCAAGCAGGGCCAGAGTGGGTCAGGTATGCATCTCTGTGGACATTGCCACTGCATTGAAAACTAAGAGAGAAGTAGGAAATGAGCATAATCAGGAGTGTGATTGCATACATAATGTTCTGAAAGAACCTCAGCAGTGACATGAAGCAGGAATCTCCACCAAAGGTGGGAAGACGGCCAGATCTTTCTTTTCGTGTGAAATATTTTTCTTTTCAACAGCCCAGTAAACCTATCAGGAGCACAGGCTGAAGTTAAACAATTTTTTTACGTTTTAATTTTGCTTTATTGTTGGATTGGGATGCATCACTAATCCAATATCGCCTACATTCATAGGTTTGTAGCTTTTTGTCAAATATTGTCCTTTTGTCTCACTGAATAAATTGCAATGTCCTCAATCTGCGATTACAATGATGCTGTGTTACTGAGGCAAACAAATTCAGTTTGACTCAACTAGTCTTGCATGATGCTAAGAGTCTAATTTGTCACAGGGCTGAAGGGAAGCATAAATGGATTTCCTTCTCTTCCTTATCTTTGTGTCCATCAGGGCAGCTCTGCGTGGATGATGAATGTATTGGTCTTAATCCTTAGAAATAAATAAATCTTGAAAATATTCTACTTTTCTTCAAAGATAACTTTTTGAAAGGTTTTGTATTTTGAATTGCTTAGTCTGTATATTAAAATAGCTAATGAACCAAAACATTCCTTTGGTTCACTCATGATATACTTTAGTCTCATGCAGACACACTTTTACAGTACAGAACAACCTCGGTTATCCAAACATCAATTATCCGAATTTCGAATTATCCGAACAAAATCTCAAGATCCCGTAAACGCTTCCTTTGTTTATGGTCAGATCAGTTATCTGAACAATCTGTTATCCGAACAAAATATTCCCCACCCGTTTCGTTCGGATAATCGAGGTTGTTCTGTGAATAACTTGCCTTTTGGTTCAGCCTTAATCTACTTACACTTTGAATTAATAGTAGCTGAATTTTGACTTGGTAATGTGAAAGTTGAGCAACTAACTAATGAACTAAAGGTGAGGTGCCAGATGACTGAACAGTGGCTCATGTTGTGCCTTTGTTTAAGAGGGGAGTAAGGAAAAGCCCGGGAACCAAGGACTTGTCAGTCTGACTTTGATAATAGATAAGTTGTTGGAGGTGATTCTGAAAGATAGGGAGGTAAAGAATGGTTAGGAACAGTCAGCATGGTTTTGTGCATGGGAAATTGTGACTCTCAAACTTGATTGAGTTTTTTGAGGAAGTAACCAAAAAGATTAAGGACGACAGGGCAGTAGACATTGTTTACTTTGGCTTTAGCAAAGCCTTTGATAAGATTCTGCATGGTAGACTAATTAGAGTCATAGAGTCATAGAGATGGACAGCATGGAAACAGATCCTTTGGTCCAACCCGTCCATGCCGATCAGATATCCCAACTGTTGGGATCCATTATTAAGGTTAGGTAGTGTAAGAAACTTTATTGTTAGGTAGTGCTCACTTAAGGTAGTATTAGCAAGTCTGGAACTTGTTAGCTTCACTAGACAACAGTAAGCCATTATGTTACACTAAGAACAGACTGAAAAGCAGATGGCATAGCCTGAAGAGGCCCCAGGGAGGGTAAGAGATAAAAGGACATTAGAGCCATGTCTAGATGCACGTAGCTCAAACTGAGGTAATAGAACGTTATCAGGTGAGACCCAATCACATACGAAAATTCTGCCTTTTACCAAATAAGGATGTAACTCTGGAATGTGAGAGAACAAAAGGATAGACAAATTAAAAAATAGTCAGAACGCCTTCTCCAGTGAGCTAGACACCTCACTGTTCTGTGTACGATTCTCTCTCATTAAACCTGTTTATACTTTTAATCAGACCCGGTGTCTCTCTCCTCCAAATGAACACGGGGACAGAGGATCTGTCCCAACACAACCCAATCTAGTCCCTAATGCCAGCACCCGGCCCATCTCCCTCCAAACTCTTCCTATTCTTATACCCATCCAAATGCCTTTTAAATGTTGCAATTGTACCAGCCTCCACCACATCCTCTGGCAGCTCATTCCATACACATACCACCCTCTAGTTCTGCACTCCCCGACCCCAGGGAAAAGACTTTGTCTACTTATCCTATCCATGCCCCTCATAATTTTGTAAACCTCTATAAGGTCATCCCTCAGCCTCTGACTCTCCAGGGAAAACAGCCCCAGCCTGTTCAGCCTCTCCCTGTAGCTCAGATCCTCCAACCTTGGCAACATCCTTGTAAATCTTTTCTGAACCCTTTCAAGTTTCTCAACATCTTTCCAAGAGTAAGGAGACCAGAATTGCATGCAATATTCCAACAGTGGCCTAACCAATGTCCTGTACAGTCGCAACATGCCCTTCCAACTCCTATACTCAATACTCTGACCAATAAAGGAAAGTATACCAAACGCCTTCTTCACTATCCTATCTACCTGCGACTCCACTTTCCAGGAGCTTTGAACCTGCAGTCCAAGGTCCCTTTGTTCAGCAACACTCCCTAGGACCTTACCATTAAGTGTATAAGTCATGCTATGATTTGCTTTCCCAAAATGCAGCACCTCGCATTTATCTGAATTAAACTCCATCTGCCACTTCTCAGTCAATTGGCCCATCTGGTCCAGATCCTGTTGTAATCTGAGGCAACCCTCTTCGCTGTCCACTACCCCTCCAATTTTGGTCTCATCTGCAAACTTACTAACTGTACCTCTTATGCTTGCATCCAAATAATTTTTGCAAATGACAACAAGTAGAGGGCCCAGCACCGATCCTTGTGGCACTCCACTGGTCACAGGCCTCCAGTCTGAAAAGCAACTCTCCACCACCACCCTCTGTCTTCTACCTTTGAGCCATTTCTGTATCCAAATGGCTAGTTCTCCCTGTATTCCATGAGATCTAACTTGCTAATCAGTCTCCCATGGGGAACCTTGCCGAATGCCTAATTAAGTCCATATAGATCACATCTACTGCTCTTCCCTCATCAATCTTCCTTGTTACTTCATCAAAAAACTCAATCAAGTTTGTGAGTCATGATTTCCCACACACAAAGCCATGTTGACTATCCCGAATCAGTCCTTGCCTTTCCAAATACATGTATTTCCTGTCCCTCAGGATTCACTCCAACAACTTGCCCATCACCGAGGTCAGGCTCACCGGTCTACAGTTCCCTGGCTTGTCCTTGCCACCTTTCTTAAACAGTGGCACCATATGAGCCAACCGCCAGTCTTCTGGCACCTCACCTGTGACTATCGATGATATAAATATCTCAGCAAGAGGCCCAGCAATCACTTCTCTATCTCCCCACAGAGTTCTAGGGTACACCTCATCAGGTCCTGGGAATTTATCCACCTTTAACCGTTTCAAGTCATCCAGCACTTCCTCCTCTGTAATCTGGACATTTTGCAAGATGTCGCCATCTATTTCCCTACAGTCTATATCTTCCATATCCTTTTCCACAGTAAATACTGATGCAAAGTATTCATTTAGTATCTCCCCCATTTTCTGTGGCTCCACTCAAAAGCTGCCTTGCAGAGGTTGTTTGCAAACTGGATACAAAATTGGCTTAACAGCAGGAGACAGAGTGATGGTGGATTGGGACCCGTGGCCAGTGGTGTTCCATCGAGATTTGTACTGGATCCACTTTTGTTTGTCACTTGTATAAAATGCATTAGATGAAAATATAGGAGGCATGGTTAGTAAGTTTGTGGATGACATCAAAATTGGTGGCACAAGGGACAGTGAAGAAGGTTATCCAAGATTACATAGTGAACTTCTTCAATTGGGTCAATTGGCTGAGGAGTGGCAGATGGAGTTTAAGCTGGATAAATGTATGGTGTTGTAATTTGATAAAACAAACAAGGGCAGCACTTATACACCTAAAATTAGGGCCTTAGGTAATACTGTAGAACGGAGAGACCCAGGGATTCAGGTACACAATACCTTGATGTTTGCATCACATAGAGCAGTTAAGAAGGCATTTCACACACTTACCTTCATTGCTCAGGCCACTGGCATAGGAGTTGGCACGTTATGTTGAGGTTGTACAAGATGTTGGTGAGACCCCTTCTGGAATACTATTCACAGTTCTGATCACCTTGTTATAGGAAGGACAATTTTAAGCTCGAGAAGGTTCAGAAGCAATTTACCAGTGTGTTGTCAGGAATGGGGTGTTTAGAGTCCGGAACTTTTTTCACTGGAGCATTGGAGGTTAAGGGGTGACATTACTGAGTTTTATAAAATCATGAAGAACATAGATTAGGTGAATGGCAGATATGTTTTCTCTCAGGTGGAGGATTTCAGGATGAGAGGGCAATTTTAAGGTGCAACGAAAAAGATTTTAAAACAATGGGGCTTTTTTTTTAAATACAGAGGATGGTTCATGTCTGGAATGAACTGCCAGAGGAAGTGCTGGATACAGATACAGTTACAACATTTAAAAGACATTTAGATAGGTACATGAAGAAGAAATGTTTGGAGCGGGTATGGACCAAGTGCACCTAAATGGGATTGATTTAGTTTGGGATTATGGCCGGCATGGACTAGTTGTGTTCCAATGATAGACCAAAAAATGTCTGAAAAGTCAAGTAAAAGAAAATACATTTGAATATCATGAAAATATCCAACAATGGAATCCTGAAAGAATGAAATGTCACATTTATAATAGTTCATCAGCGCCAGATGTATAATACTATACTAGTGCCAGAAAGGTTGCTTGTCAGTAATCAACACTTCCCAAATCAATGGGGGGGTAATTAGACTGGAAAACACAACAGGTTGCTGGTGAGTCTAGATTGTACCTGCCTCCAGTTGCAACTTAAAACCTTGGAATGCAATTCAATAATAAACTGTATGATGAGGTACAGAGGTATAGAGCTATCAGTGGAATAATGCAGCTTGACAGCATTTGTATTGGATATTTGACTTTCACCATGAATCTGCCTCTTGTTAAATAACTCCACGTAGGTCTGTATCCGATCACCTTTGGAGAACACATGGAGAGTTCTTGATGCTGATCCAACTCCCTCAGAGCCAGCTCGCAGAATGAACAGGACATCTAACAATCCTGTTCTTACCTGTCAGTCAGAGCTCCTGATTCACTGTTAATTTGGTCCAATCGAGGAACTCATTTTCTAGGAGGTCCACCTTATTACAATCACTGCATCTGTCCTCCACAGAGTCAGAGGACACAGGCCAGTTCTGTTTTTTTATAGCACCTTCTGGGGCATTTTAGCACTGGTTGAGATTCCTTCAAGTCTGCCCTTGATACAGGCACTGTGCCATGCACAGTATCTTATCTCTTGCACCTGGAGCATCTCTGAAGAAATTCATTCTTTTCTTCAGGCAGCAAAGGTGTCAAGACAGCAAAATCCTCCATGTCCTTCTCAGATTCATCTTCAATACCAGATGGAGGGGGAGAGAACCCCCAGTTTACAAAAGAATCAGAAAGGCCATGGAGGTGCTGGCATTTTCTGCTTCCAAACTGTTTGCGAGTTTGCAGCTTTCATATGGTCCCAATGTGTGTTGAGGAATGTCGCACCTACCTGAACTTGCATTGACCATGCCCCTTACTCATTCAGTGCCATTCCCATGGCTCTCATACCAAACTTTGTCTCCTGACGTAAACTGTCTCACTAGCTTAGTGGAATCTTGTCTGATATTGGCATTCCAGATGCCATCTCACCCTCCCACGGGTCCAGGAAGATCAAGTTTAACCTGGTTTGGAGTTTCTTTTCCCCATTAGCAACTCTTTTGGAGCTATCCCTATAGTTGCATGAGGGGTGGTCCTACTATCAAAAAGGAAGCAGGACTGTTTGGTTTCGAGTGAAGTTGTCGGCTGTTTCTTTAAGCCTGCCTTCAAAGTTTGGACTGCTCTTCTTGCTAGACCATTGGATGATGGATGGCATGGAACTGTCTGAACATGCCAAATGCCATTTGACTTTAGGAAATACTCAAATTCCCTGTTGGTAAATGATGGCCTATAGACTGTGACCAACACTTCCAGGGGTCCGTGCACTACAAAAGATGTATGCAGTTTTTCTATCATTTCCCCAAGTTTGATGAATGTACTCTGCATGCCCAGCCATTGTGAGTGGGCATTGAGCCATGAAAGGAGCTGTTCAGTTGACACGAAACTGAGTCCAGAGTTTACCTGGCCATTCCCAGGTAAATGTGGGGTGCTGCTTGTGATAATTTTTGTCCTTGTTGGCAATATAGGCACTGCCCCACCAACGCAGCTACGACAGTATTCTATTCCTGGCCACCAGACATAATGTCTCCCCAACATCTACATTCTGGAAACACCAGCCTGCATGATCCTAGAGGTCAGCCAGTATCTGGCAGCAACCTTTGCTCAGGACAATCATTCTTGCTTCCCATAATAATATGCCATCCCCTAATGTGATCTGGTCTCTCCTATCACCACCATGTGTTTCAGTTTTGTCAGGATCTGTGTCAATGCATCCACACTTGCGACTTGGCCTCCTGGACAGTATTCCAATTCCAATTATGTGCACTTAATGCTACAGCCCACTGCTGAACTTGGCCTGATGCTTTGGATGGCACTGCTTTGTCCCCTTTAAGTGGATCCATCCAAAGTTTATGGTTTGTTATTATTACAAATTGAAGTCCATAAGGTTATTGTCAGAACTTCGTCACTTCAAGTATGATTGCCAAACCTTTCTTCTCCATCTGGGTGTATTTGTGCTCTGCATTAGCCAAAGGCCTGAATGCATATTGGGCATTCCTTTCCATTGGGCCACCTGTGAGTCTATACAATTCTAATGCTGTTCAGGGAGGTATCACATGTCAATACCAGATCTCACTTGGGATCATAGTGTGCTAAGACCTCAGAGGATGATAGATGTTTCTTCACTTCCCTGAAAGCTATAGCTTGGCATCAAAATTATTTCCAAGGCTGATCCTATATGACTTGATGCAGATATGCCAAGAAGGATGCCACATTATGTGTGAACTTTCCATGATAATTCACCAGCCCAAGTAAAGACCTAAGCTGTGGTACAGAGATGGAAATCAAGGCACATTTGATCACCCTCACTTTATCTCTCAATGGGTGTAACCCAGTCTTGTCGACGGTGCAGCCCAAGATGGTTACTTAGGGTACCTGGAACATATATGTTTCTCTTTTAAGGCCTATGCTCACCTGGGAGAAATGGCTAAGGACTCTGTCCAAGTTCTCTTTCTTGGTCTTCCTTGTTATTAGCATGTCATCTCTATAAATGGCAGTCTGAGGTAGACCTTGCAAAATATTTTCCATTGTCCTCTGAAATATTGCACAGGCTGATGATACCCCAATTGGCTGTCTCACATATTGGTACAAACCCTTCGCAATATTAATTGTTGCATACTTCTGGTAATTCTCATCTAACCACAGGTGCAGGTACATGTGGCTCATGTCCACTTTCATGAAGGGCAGCCTTCCCCACCAGCTCTGCATATAAATCCTCGATGTGAGGGCTTGGGTATTTACCCAGCTGTGAGAAATGGTTTACCATTTGTTTAAAATCCCCACAAAGGCAAGCCGACCCGTCGGGCTTCACAATCGGTATGACCGGTGCTGACCATTCCACAAACTGGACCAGTCTGATGGTTCCTTTACTTTACAGCCACCTGATTCCTGCCCCTACTTTTTCCCGTGAGACAAACAGCACTGGGCATCCTTGCAGAATTGTGGAATTGTTTCCTGGTCAACATGCAAGGTGGCCATGTCTCCTTCAATAGTCCCTCAACCTTCCTGAAAAAAATCTGGCTATTTACTTCGAACTTGACTTAGGCAGCCATCTTCTCAGCAAAAAAAAATGTTGAGCCAATCTAGGTGAATCTTCCTCAACCAGTGTCACCCCAGAAAGCTGGAGCCTGAGTCTTTTACTATAATCAGTGTTAACAGAACTAGCTGCTTCTCATAAGAGACCAGAACTGAAGTTGTGTCCTTAATCAGTAAATGTTCCCTCATATAGAAGCTCAGCCTAGTCGAGATCTTGTGCAAACTTAAGGATTGGAGTCCAGAGGGAATTATGTTAAAGACTTGTTCTGCAATCACTGCAGTGGCTGTGCCAGTATTGACCTCTATTAGGACCGGGTAACTATTTAACCATATGTTTATTTTGATTGGTTCTGATTTGAAGGTTGCTTTGACTGTTCTAAACCAGATGTCGGTGGGCATTGCAGGGTGTGCACTCTCCTGGATACTGACCTTTGAGTTCCCTTACTCCATTTAGGCCGAATGGGACTCTTTTCCTCTTTGAATCGGCAAAATAGCAGCAACTACAGTAGCTCGCCAGCGCAGATCCTGAAGAACATTTTAACAGTTTGGCCAATGTTTGGCTTTGTTTTGGGGCTTCTCTGTGGGCTGGCCGAGAATCCCTCTGTTCGGGATATGTCCTGAATGAGGCTATGCAATTGGCTTCACTCAAGTAATGCTCGCCAAGCTTAGTCAGCTTGCCGATGGTGTGCACTTTGAACCCATACGCTCCACTTGCTGTATTTTCCAATGATAAAGTCAGTTGCAGTGCCTATTTGAAATCCAGTTGGGCTTTAGCAAGTAAGCAGTTTTGCATGGTTGCATCATTAATCCAACAGACCAAACAGTCTCTCAACATCTCATTAAACATTAGATCAAAGTCATCTGCCTCTGCAAGTCATCTTCGCCTTGCCAAAAGTCTTGATATGGATTCCTGTGGTTCTTTAATTGCCAAGCAAAACTGATAGCCTCTCAGAATAAGAGATGATCAAAATACTCGGGTCCTAATATTCCTTAACTAAATCCATCCACTCTTGAAAGGTTTTAGTATCTGGTGCTTCAGGGACAGTCAGGCTCCAAACAAATTGAAAAAGCTGGAAGCCCACAAGCTGTCAGGAGAATTACTCCATGCTTCCCATCAGTCCCAATGTCATTCTCCCAGAAAAAGAAATGCATCCTTTCTGCATACTAGGCCCAGTCTTCAACAGCAGCATCAAGTGAGCCAAGCTTCCCAAGTGACGGCATAATGCCAGGAGTGCTTACCGCCAACAAAAAAGACAGTTGCGAGCAAATTTCTTCTCCTTGTTGCCACTGAAATAATTCATATAGACCAGTATTCCATTGTCAAGTCACCCTTTATGATACATGGGGAGTCCTTGACACTGATTCAACACCCTCAGAGCCCGCTCTCAGAGTGAATAGAATTTGAGACTCCTGTTTTTTTTCTCCTGGTTATTTTATTTTATTAAACAATTACAAAAGAGTTGACAGAAAAACAGTTAACATTTACAGCTGTTTACAACAGCAATTTTACAAGGGAGAGGAGCAGCAAAGCTAAGCCCCAAACCCTATCATTCAACCAGTTTACAGGGAATTGAGGACAAACCACAAATCCCAGTTTCAAATATGAAAAGAAAGTGACAATGACATTTGTACATAAGACAATCCTGTTACATGTAAAAGTGCAGACAATACAGACCCAGCAAGCCCCTGTCCCTCCCACATTCCGACCACTCTAAGGCAGCCCGCCCCTAAGCACCTTCCGGTTCTTGGCCCACCCCATGCCCCTTCCAGTTCTCGGTCCGTGCCCTGACACACCTTTCGACCACCTCTAGGACAGACCGCCCCGGTACCTGCCCAGGATGACAGCGCTGAGGACGGCTACCTGCCTTCTGGCTCTCGGTCTGCCCCTACGTACCATTGGGCTCTCACCCACCCAGATGCACCAACCGGCCACTGGCCTATCCTGGCACACCTTCTGGCCACCTCCAGGACAGCCTGTCCCTTTCCCTGGGATGACATTGTGCAGGGTAGCCCACAAGCCTTCCGGATCTCAGCCTGCCCCTACTCGCTTTCTGACTCTTGGCTGCCCTGACAAACCTTTTGACCACCTCTAGGACAGCCCGTCCCAATCACCCCTTCTTGGGACGAGAGTGCTCAGAACTGCCTACTCACCATCTGGCTCTTGGGACAACTGGCATCAGGGTGGCCTACCCACCCTCCAGCTTTCAGGACAGCCTACCAACCTTCAGGTTCACAGGATGGCCTACCCACCCTCCGGCTCTCAGGGTGACGCTTTCAGGATGACCCATGAGCCTCCCAGCTCACAGTAAGGCCTGACAGACCCAGGGACACACAAGACAGTGCAGGTGATAACTCCAACAAACACCACAATACAGTTAATTACCAAAACACAGAGTCCTTTCTGGTACACAGCCCAAATAGTCTTCAAAATGTAGAGTTTATTCCCAGGAATGGAGTCCACTCCAGTTTATGAGGTGCATTGTCCAAAATGGAGTCGACTCCAAACTGCAGAGTCCCTGCTAAAAAACAGGGTCCACAACCAAGGGCAGAGTCCACTCCCGAAGGCAGCAAATGCACACCCCACTGCACACAGGTCTTCAGTCTCCATGGAGTCCTGCCCAGACTTGGAGAAAAATTCCTGAAGAAGGGCTCATGCCCGAAACATCGATTCTCCTGCTCCTTGGATGCTGCCTGACCTGTTGTGCTTTTCCAGCAACACATTTTCAGCCCAGACTTGGAGACCCAGGGCCACTCACAGGAACACAGTACAATTTAAAGGAGCAGTTAACTCACAGGGGTTTTGGTCCACTCCTCAAGGAAAGGTCTTCTCCCAAACTCCAGGATACAGCTAGTGCCCAGCTCCCAGCACACACACAGGTGTTCAATCTTCAGAGGCCCAGTCCCAGGGCTAAGCCTCCCCACCGGTAAAATGTATGTCTTCCACAAGGGGTCAGTCCAAATACCAAAAAAAAGTGAAGACACATACAAAAAACAAAGGAAACTAGAGTCCAAGGGCTAAGCCCTACAACAAAATTAACATTGTCCTTTTCTCAAAAAGGAGAAAGAGAAGAGTAACACACAGACTGTAACTAGCCAGTGAAACAACATTCCCCTAATGAGAACTGAGCTACACCTGAAACACATTATGTGCATCAGGAGTTTAACAATCAGTCCTCACTAAAAGGAATGCCAGTTAACAAACTGGCTAAATAATTCATCCAGTTCAGGAATCAGGCTTCCACCCCAGAAAAAAAGAGCAGAAACCAACTGCAACAGTAACACACTGACTATAGCACCAGCCAGCACAGAATCAGTCCCCTAAACTGAGGAGACTCTGAATCCCCTGTTTATATCTGTCAGCCAGGGCTCCCTGATTGGACAAGGTTAACAGCCCCAATCAGGGAACTCATATTCTATGAGGTCTGCCTGGTTGACCTTGTTACAATCACTATACCTTGTATGAATTTACAGCGCCACCTGTGCATCAATAACAGTGAACAGCATTTGCCTCATTGTCGGTCTGACAGGAAAATCTGGATCATTAGAGAATGGAAGTCATATTATGACTGCAACATGGCTCCTCGCTGCAAGTGCAATTTAGCTGGTCCTTATTATTATTATTAATGGACAAATCTAATGAATAAACCATGGCTCTTATTCGGATTATGGTCTTCCAAAGTTGGATTAGAAACATAAAAATTTATTAAATTGCGTTATCTTGTAAATGCTTGTTCAAGGATATCTTAAACCTTTTGTGTATAAGTACGTCTGCTGCAAGTCACCACACAACCTTTGCTATTGTCAGATGCAATATCCAATGCATTTGAATTACTGCATGTACTCCAACAAATTAGACATGACAGCTAGCAAACTTTCTGTTACATAAATATGAATGAATGGAAACATTGAAGTTTTCACCATGAAATGTGTCAATTTATAATTATTTCTATCCCAATTATTTTCAACCAATGAGAATAAGAGTCATGAACCCCACTGCTGCGCCATGTTAAAATCCACTTCCAGTCAAATTAATTGGCTCTTGATCTGTTATGAATGCTCAGGTTTACACGTCCATTCTAAAATCGAGCTGAAAAATCAAACCAAACTGACATCAAACCTTCCACCACTCCTCAAACTCTTTTGCTTAGGATCTGCAAGCCATCCTTCATGATAAAACTAACTTTCATTGTTTAATTTGACAGTTTAGCTCTCGAACAAGAATATTTTATGTCACTGTTTCAATTTCTAAGTGATTGGCTGTTGGATTTTCTCTGCTGTTTCAGAGCAATGGATGCACAGTTACAAGGCCAGGGAATTTTTCTCAGGATAGTTAATGAGGTTAGATACTGACGCCATCACTATTATTTTATGTATACTTTTCTCATTACCAAGGTCATCATAATTGACTGACTGAGCTGTCAACTTTCCCTCCTTGCCCTTTGGCTGACAACTTGCAACACCTCTCTGTTTTTATCCAGGTTGGTTGGACTGTTTGCAGTGAGTTCCATCTTTATCTGTTAGTGATGGATGACTTAGTCATAGAGTCATAGTCCACACCGACCTTCCGAAGAGTAACCCACCCATGACCCATTCCCTACTAATGTACCTATCACTGGGCAATTTGGCATGGCCAATTCACCTGACTTGCACATCTTTGCATTGTGGAAGGAAACCGGAGTACCCAGAGGAAACCCACGCAGGCACGGGGAAAATGTACATTGTCTTGAAATTATAAGACTGAAATTGGTTCAGCAGAAAATTCTTCCAAGTTAATATTGGACGACTGAAACTATTATGTTTGGTTGCTGATCCAAACCCCATTCCTGAGACACTGACTCCATCCCTCTCCCTGGCAACAGCCAGAGATGAGGGAAGCCTATCCATAACCGAGTTTTGCATTTAATTCAGAGGTGAACATCTGGCATTATAATGTTGCAATCATTATAATGTCTGGGTTCCACTTTTTACAAGTTTGTTCATGACATTAAGGAATTGTTAGCATTTATTATATAGCACTAATTACCCTGGAGAAGACGATGGTGAGCTATTTCCTTGAACTGCTGCAGTCCTTGAGGTGTGGGGACACCCCTAACACTGACAAGGTGGAAGTTCCAGGATTTTGACTCACTGATGGGGAAATAACAGTGATATATTTCCAATTCAGGATGGTGTGAGAGGCTTGGAGGGGAACTTACAGATGGTCGTGCTCCTATCCATCTCTTGCTCTTGTCTTTCTAGGTAGGAGAGGCCACACATTTAGAAGTCACTATCTAAAGTACGTTGGTTAATTGTTACAGAGCATCTTAAACTTTAACTGTACACTTTCCTCTCATGTGAAATTACTACACCACTCTGAGTGTCAGAACATACGTCACATCACTCAACGTCACTCCTCAGTGCACCAACTACTGAAACCCTCGTTCATGCCTTTATTACTAGTCTCAATTAATCCAATTTATGCTTAATTTATCACCCTGATTATACATGCACCTGAGTAAGTCATAAGTTCTCTTCCTCCATCACTCCTGTGCTGTCTAACCTTGACTGGCTCCTAGCGAAGCAACACCTTGACTTTGAAAAAGTTTTAACATTGCTTTCAAGTCTTTCCATGGCCTTATCCCTCCCTATCTCTGTAATCTCATCCAGTTTCACAAGTCTCAGATATCAGGGCTCATTTAACACTGATGTCTTGCACATCCTGAGTTTAATTTATCTAAGTTGAAAAATGTGGTGCTGGAAAAGCACAGCAGGCCAGGCAGCATCCGAGGAGCAGGAGAATAGACGTTTCGGGCATAAGCCCTTCTTCAGGAATTTAATTTATCTAACACCAGTCACTGTACATTCCTTTGACCAAGTTCAAGCTCTGGAATACTCTTCTTCCACCTTTTGCTCTCCCTCAGTTTCCTCTTTTCAGGCACTCCTTAAAATATATTTCTTTGACTCAGCTTTCGGACAGCTGATCTAATTTTATTTGTACGACTCAGTGTCATGTGTTGCTTTACAATACTATTTGTGGAGTTCCTTGGGACATTTCATTACATTAAAGATTCTTATAAGATACTTTGTTGTTCTTTGAATTGTTAACAGTAAGGTCAAATGCTGCATTTTTCTTGGGAGCTAGCCTCTTCTAATCTGAATATGATTATTAAAGCATTGTCATAAATTAAAAATGTGAGGACAGATACAATACAGAACACCAAGCCATGCTTGATCTTTCAAAATAGTTTGGAATATGAATTATATTTTTACATAGTTAAGTTAAAAGAGCATTAAATAAGTTGCAATTTCTCAATATGTGTCACTTTTTTTTCCCGACAAATTAGTCACTCTCCCCCTACAAGCTGAATTCCATGTTCCTTGATCCACGTCACTGACAACAGCAATCGGCTAAACTGTTTTCAACACATTAACTGGTCAAAAAGTGTTCAAAGCACAGACAACAGGCTCAGTAAGTAAACTGGTAACGAACAGAAAGAAAAGGCAGGCCTAGTGGCAAAGACTAGTGATAAATCAGAAGATTGGGGTTTTGAAACTAGCAACAGATGACTTAAAAAAGGAAGAAATTAGAATTGGGGTAAATGGGCCAGAAGTATTTAAAAGAAGTAAAACTTCCTACAAGCATCCTTCCACAAGAAAATGAATCAAGTCTTTGAGGATGAGACTGAGGAATTAGAAATGGGAAATAAAAAAAAGGTGCAAGTTTTGAACAAGAATTCCATTGCATTCTTCATATCAAAAGACATTTTAAATATTGATTGAATAGCAGAATATCAAAGGTAAAAGGGAGACAGAAATTTAGCAAACTATCATTAGAGAAGGAACAAGGGAGACTAGGAGACTGACAAGCTCTCTCGACTTGATGGTCTACATCCTAGGTTCTTAAAAAAGTGGCTCCAGAGGCAGTGGATATATTGCTTGTAATATTTCAATATTCTTTAGATCCTGCAAAGGTTTTAGGCAATTTGAAGACAACAAAGGAGGGAAATCAAAAGTTAAAAACTGTAAGTCAATTAGCCCAACATCTGTCATTGGGAAAAATGCTAGAATCCATCACTCAGGAAATAACAATAGAACAATTAGAAAATCATCGCAGTCAGTGAGAGTCAGCATGACTTGTGAAAGGGAAATGTTTTATTACAGGTTCTTTGAGGATATAACTAGTAAGGAAGGTAAAGGGAAATTCAACATATTTTCATTGCCAAAACACCTTCACTAAAATGGAACAGAAAAGGTACCAAATGAGAAAAGATTTCTTAATGCTGGGGGTGACATATTAGCATGTATTGAGGGTTAGCTAATGAACAGATAAAAGGAGATTTGGGTCAAGTGGGTTCTTTTCAGGATTGCAAACTAATGACGATGGGGCATCAATTATCTGCAATCTCTGTTAATGACCTGGACGATAATTTGTTTACCGAGATGTTTCCTTTGGCAAGAGAGACTAGAACTGGAGGGCACAGCCTTAGAGTAAAGGGAAAACCCTTTAGAATGAGATAAGGAGAAACTTCCTCAGCCAGAGAGTGGTGAGTCTATGGAATTCATTGCCACAGAAGGCTGTGGAGGCTAGGTCATTGAGTATATTTAAAACAGAGATAGGTAAGTTCTTGATTGCCAAGGGGATCAAACGTTATGGGGAGAAAGCAGGAGAATGTGTTTGAAAAACCTATCAGCCATGTTTGAGTTGGGGAGCAGACTCAATGGCCTAATTTTGCTCCTATGTCTTAAGTTCTATATAATACAGATGGTACACAGTAATGCAAAAGTCAAATTTCTGAGAATAATTTTTCAGACAAACAGCAGGGAGCACAAGTCATATTTTAAAGTGGTTGAAACCAAGGTTCTCCCATAATCTTCTGCTTTTCTGTTTATTGAAGCACATCAGTTGATTGCAGAAGTAAGAGATCAGAGGCTGATAAGAAGTAGCTTGAGAGGAACCATTTTACTATTCTGCACAGGCTGAAATGTTTTGATCCATATCTGTGTCAAGGGTTATGAGGTGCAGGCAAAAGTGGAGTTGAGGTGATGATGAGATCAGCCATGCTCTTACTGAATAATGCAGCTTGTTCAAGGGGTCAAATGTCCATTCTGGGTCCTGTTTATTATGTTCTTACATACATTGATGGAGGAGAATAAATTCGGAAAACAGATTTTAATGTCAACAGTTTTCAAGTCACACTTACAATGTTCTTACCATTGTTCCGAAAGGAGAATTCTGATTCTAGGTCACTCTACATAGTCTTTAGTACCTTGAGCTAGTGATAACTATTTCATGAGTCCTTCAGACTGTTCAAAACAAAGGCACCACAACCACATCCAAGGAGAAAGTGAGGACTGCAGGTGTTGGAAATCGGGCTGAAGAGTATGGTGCTGGAAAAGCACAGCTGGTCAGGCAGCATCCGAGGAGCAGGAGAATCGATGTCTCGAGCATAAGCTGATGAAGAGCTTATTCTTGAAATATCGACTCTCCTACTCCTCGGACGCTGCCTGTCCGTCTGTGCTTTACCAGCACCACACTTTTTGACAACCATATCTAACCCTAGTTTGGTTAGCCATTCACCTGTAGCTAAAATGAGTGGAGTGGGATTTTTCATCAGATCTGGATTACCTTGTACATTGTGATACATGCCTTGATAAGGGCAGAAAGCCTGGTGCAAACGTATCCAAGTGAAATATTGATAAATGGAGTTGCAAAACCAAAAGCTTTCAAGAAATCTCTCTGAGGGAGTTTTTCTTCCCTTCCCATATTTTGTATGTGTTTTGCAGCATGTGTTACTCAACAAATCATTGAAGGTGACAGGATAGAATAACAAAGCACATAATGAATCATCTCTGATCCTGTGCAAGCAAGGGGCACAAAAGCCAGGAAGAGCTGGCTAGACAGTTGTCCTACTCCAGTTGGATTGTACCCAATTCTAGGCACTACATTTTAGGAAAGACATGACATCTCTTGAGAGAGTTTGGAGTGGATTCATGTGACTGATTTCATTGGATATGGGATTACAGGTATGTGAGTAAACGCTATTAACATTGCTGACTAGAAATGGCAGGAAGGTGGAGCTTTTAGTTGATTTATTGGTTGTTGGATCATTTGGTTCCAACGATTATGTACAGCTCCTGTTGTTAACATACAGGTCGTACCGTGGTGTAACTTCATCAGATTGACATTTCATTTTTGGTGAGGCAGCACTAATGTACCAAGGTGATAGGTGTATTTTCAAAAACAGTCTTAGTTAGATAACTACCTAAAGATGTCAATTTATAGCAATATATAGAGAATGAAAAGCGGAATGCAATGGACATGTTGGCTAGCAATTTTTGAGAAGATTTGTAGCTCAGGTTGATGATAAGTATGTAAGTTAGCTCACTGAACTGGAACGTTTGTTTTCAGATGTTTTGTCACCATGACTAAGTAACATCATCGGTGAGAGTCTCTGGTGAAGCACTGGTGGTATGTCTCACCTCTCTATTTATAGGTTTTGGTTTCTGAACGTGGGTGATGTCATTTCTGGTAAAAAAAAATGAGGTCTGCAGATGCTGGAGATCACAGTTGAAAATGTGTTGCTGGTTAAAGCACAGCAGGTTAGGCAGCATCCAAGGAATAGGAAATTCGACGTTTCGGGCATAAGCCCATTCCTGATGAAGGGCTTATGCCCGAAATGTCGAATTTCCTATTCCTTGGATGCTGCCTAACCTGCTGTGCTTTAACCAGCAACACATTTTCAACGATGTCATTTCTGGTTCTTTTTTCAAGAGAAGGTCAATGTGTTTATTGATGGAATTCTGGTTAGAATGTCATGCTTCTAAGAATTTTCATGGATATCTTTGTTTTGCCTGTCCTAGGATGTGTGTGCTGTCTCAGTCAAAATGGTGTACTTCATTGCCTGTATGTATGGAAACTGATGATAGTGGTTTTGTCTTTTGATGGCTTGTTGGTGTTCCTGTATCCTGTATCCTGGTGGCAAGTTTTCTGCTTATTTATGTGATGTAGTTTTTTTTTACAGTTCTTGCATGTTATTTTGTAAACGACATTAGTTTTGCTGGTAATATATAATGGATCCTTTAGGTTCATTAGTCACTGTTTAAGTGTGTTAGTAGGTTTGCGGGCTACCATGATGCAAAGGTGTGTGAGTAGTCTGGAGGTCATTTCTAATATGTCTTTGATGCAAGGTAATGTGGCTATAGTTTTTGGTTGTGTTGTAGCTGCTTGTTTGAGTTTGTCTCTGAGGAATGGGTGAATTGTGTTTATTGGACACCAGTGTTTTTTGAAAACGTTGTACTGATATTTTTCTTCTGCTGTTTGTAATGCTTGGATGCTACAGTGTGATGTAGCTCATTGAAATAATGTCTTGATGCAGCTCCATTTGTCGGTGTTTGGAAGATTACTTCTGGAGTTAAATATTTGGTCTGTGTTTGTTGTTTTTCGGTAGGCATTGGTTTGAAGCTGCCCGTTAACCCTATGTTCAACTGTCATGCCTGGGAACTGGAGTCTGTTGTCATTCTCCTCCTCTTCTGTGAATTTTTATACCTGTCAGGATATTGTTGATGGTGTTCTATATTTCCTCTAATTTGTTCTGTTTTGTGATGACAAAGGTGTCATCCACGTAGTGGACCCAAAGTTTGGGTTGGAATGATCAGAGACAGCTTACTCAAGTCTCTGCACAGACGTGTTGGCTCTTTGAAGGACCCCATGCAACCTCAACGAGCCAAGATGGCCACTTGTGATTTATTGTTCTGTGATTTTAGATTTAGGAGGGTACACAGGACAAAAGTCTTATTTCCTCTGACATTTGATATTCTTGGTATTCTGTAGTGTCATTAATGAACCATGATAGCGCTTAGCATTGTCTGCCACAGAATCAATATTCTCATGAAAATGTCCTATATCAATAATTTATCTAGTCATTTCATCGGTTGGTTCCACATATCGAGCCTCTTTTAAAACATTCGCATTGTCGACTTTAGGATAACTGCCAGACTGTTTTGCAGCTTCAAGCTTGTCAAGTCTCTAAGCTTCCAAAGTGGTTTCCAAAAAAAGTACCTAGTCAGCCCCGGGGACTTGTCAGTACAGGATTATTCCAAAGGCAGTAACGGTACTATTCTGATACTGACAGAATGTTTGTCAATCATGGGATAAACAATTTTTTCATTATGAAAGAAAGCAAATTATCTTGTTAATTAACAAGAGGAACAAAAGTTAGCAGCTCAAGTTAGGTGATGGTGGGGAAACCTGTTAGTGGGTTTACCATGGTATTTTGTTTAGAACCATAACCTTGAAGTTTGAAAAGTCATATCTGACAGCAGCCAAGTGGAAGACAGTGATGCTACCTTATTGAGATTCATATGGTGCAATGGCAGTGCCCCTATCCCTAAGCAATTAGTTCTGGGTTCAAGTCCCACTTGCTCCAGAGGTGTGAACAGGCTGATTGGAAAGTATCTAGAAAAAGGCAGGGTCAGCTTTTATCTCCTGAAGCATCATGCAAGATTGATACAAGGTCGAAAGAGGCAACAGCTTTACCATGACTCCTCTCAGAAGCTACACCCCAGTTTGTTGTAATAATACTGAAAGCCTACTTCTGCCATCAACAGATTTTTGAAGGTAGGTGCCAACTCAGTACCACTGTCTCCAAGATAACCACCTAATGTAATTAGCCACATCCTTAAACTAGTATAAATCATCTGTGGAACATCAATTATATATTTCTTTTACTGTGAGTTTTAAATGTTTATTAACCTATCCTCTAGCCCACTTATGTTTCACCTGCACTATTATGTTGTGAAAGTCAGGATAGACTTTTTTCTAACCATGAACTGACTTTCTTTATTTTTGTTTGAATGCACAGAGTAAAAAACATTAACTTTTTACTATTAATTGAAGGCATCTGCCTTTCTTCACCCTGAGCTATGCAAAGTTAATTAAGTCCACACTGAATTGGAAAAATCATGAATTTGACTCCGTTATAAACAACCCAGGGAGTGAAGCAAAAACAGAGGGTTTGGTTCAGCCTTCCCAACCTGATATAACATGGTGCAAATTGCAATCTTCTCCACTTTGACAAAATCTCTCTATTTACGGTTTCTGGAGCCCTCCGAGTATTTGGCTACCAATGCATCTGGTGGCAGACAAATATTTTCTTTTCAATCCATTAGCGAGATTAATATTGAATTGCCATAAGCTGTTAGGAATAGTTGACAGATCCATGCATAAGTGCTGCAGGAAAATTAAGGTGAATCTGTACTAATACTCTCAGAAACGCAGATATATTTTAATGTCTCGATTTTGCATTTGTCTTCTCTTGTGGGTCAGTGAACAGCTTCATCATGTTTATCAATTTCACAACTGCTGAGCTCACCAGGAAAATCAACAGAGTGCAAATTAAGTCGGTAAATGTCAAAATAGAACAACACATAAAATAATGAACAAAAAATATTAATCAGGTTTCTTATACTGTAAAGCGAGAACACACTTTTATATTCTGAGTATATGCCTGTCTTCAGCAAATGTTCTCACGTGCCTATTTATGAACAGTTATCTATCAGATCTTTAAAGTTACTGAGGTTCCTGTTGTTTATTTATAACACTTTCTACTTTAAGTTCAGATTTACAGCATTTATAACTATTTTTCCTGTTCGCATTTACAAGGAAAAGAAAGAGTAGTTGTATTCTGTATTTTCAATGGTTTAATCTGGCTTTGAATGAGTATCTGCAGAGAAAGTGAGGGAACAATGCAAAACTTAATCAATGGTTATTAATCTTTAAGGAAAAGGATCAAACCAAACTAAAAGGAACCAAAACCACACTAAACCTATGCGTCCTGAACTAGATCAACTGAGGCAATTGAGACAGAAGTCAAGAAGCCAATAGGAGCCTGTTCACCTCAAAACTAAGTTCCTTTAGTTGCAATAAACTGGAGCAAACAGAATTGAACATAACACAGTCAATATAACTCAGGCTGCTGAGACCTGGACAGAATGAACTATCCCAGTGTGCAGCTTCAATATTTTATTTGATCTGAAGCTAAGCTTCAAATTCCACATCCCTAAAGCCTTTTCTCTGCTTAACATTATCAACCACTGCTTGACCTCACTTCCAACATTTTGTTTCTGTAATCAACCTGTTCAGGGATGTCATTACACACATCTGGAGCAGACAGGACTTGAATCTGGGCTCCTGCTCAAGGGGTATGTACACTACCACTGTGGGCTCTCAAAATATGTTGCTGAAATCCTCCCTCATGGCTATCAATTCCAGTTTCAATTTCTCTCCTCACTAGCTTTCCACCTCACACAGAGAGTCATATGATACAATCCCTAACTCAGTCCCACTTTCCTATAATCCTCTCTCACCTTCATTAATTCACTTTTAAATGCAACAATCTTGCCCTCACCTCATAATCTCACCATCATCTTACCTTACCTGCATTGGCAACCTCATTCATCCCAAGTGACAGTGCTCGTCCACTGTTCTTAATAGGAATACGAGAGAATAGGCTATTTAGACTCATGCATTGTAAAAATTAGTAATTTTGTAATAATTAGTAAAATAATGGATGATCTGCAACCTAACTCCACATACCCAATTTTACCCTCATACCAATTGATACATTTTATTAATTTTAGATTCCAAATTAATCATTGATTTAGCATGAGTTTGTGGAAGAGAGTGCCAAACTTGCTCCACTGTTGTGTGAAAGTATTTACTCATGTCACTTCTGAAAAGTTTGGTTCTAAGTCATAGACTATAGCCCTGCTAATAAGTTATTATCTAACGGATTAAGAAAATATCACTGGTATCCTTTTCATCCTCTTTTCTATTCTCCATTTTTTAGTTCCATAGCATTTAGTTATTTTCAGACAGAAACTGTTACCATTTGCAGGAGGGTCAAGTACCAGAGCACAAATATTTAATCTTTTAAAAAATAATTCTGGAACATAAGACATAAGAGCAGGAGGATTTATACATCACCTTGAGCCTGTTTTACCATTTAAAATAATCATGACACAAAGAGAGGAGGGGCAGGTAGTATTGAGGAAGTAAGGAGGCTGCAGAAGGACTTGGAGGATTGGAGAGTGGGCAAAGAAGTGGCACATGGAACATTATGTGGGAAAGTGTGAGGTTTGCATTTTGGGACGAAGACTAGAGGTTTAGGCAATTTTCTAAATGGATAAAGGCTTCAGAAATGTGAAGCACAAAGGGATTTGGGAGTCCTAGTTCAGGATTCTTTTACGGTTAACATGCAGATTCCGTTGGCAGTCAGGAGGACAACATAATATTCACATTAATTTCAAGAGGGCTTGCATACAAGAGCAGAAGTGTATTGCTGAGGCTGTATAAGGCTCTGTCAGATGCATTTAGCGTCATACAATCATAGAGTTGTACAACAGGGAAACAAACCCCTGGTCCAACTCGTCCATACTGACCAAATATCCTAACCTAATGTAGTCCCACCTGCCAGCACCCAGCCCTTACCCTTCCAAACCTTTCCTATTCATGTACACATCCAGATGCCTTTCAAACATTGCAACTGTACTAGCCTCCACCACTTCCTCTCACAGTGCATTCCATACACACACCACCCTCTGAGTGAAAAAGTTGCCCCGAGGTCTCTTTTATATCTTTCCTCTCTCACCCTAAACCTATGCCCTCTAGTTCTGGACTCCCCCAATCCAAGGGAAGAGACTTTTCCTATCTACCCTATCCATGCCCCTCATGATTTTATAATCCTCTATAAGGTCACCCCTCAGCCTTGGATGCTCCAGTTAAAACAGCCCCAGCCTATTCAGCGTCTCCCTATAGCTCAAATCCTCCAACCCTGGCAACATCCTTGTTAATCTTTTCTGAACTCTTTCACGTTTCACAACATCTTTCCGATAGGAAGGAGACCAGAATTGCACACAATATTCCAAAAGTGGCCCAACCAATGTTCTGTACAGCTGCAACATGACCTCCTAACTCCTATTTTCAATATGCTGACCAATAAAGGAAAGCAGGCCAAATGCCTTCTTCACTCTCCCATCTATCTATGACCCTACTTTTAAGGAACTCAGAACCTGCACTCCAAGGTTTCTTTGTTCAGCAATTCTCCTTTGGACCTTAACATTAAGTGTATAAGTCCTGCGAAGATTTGCTTTCCCAAAATGCAGCACCTCACATTTATCTAAATTAAACTCCATCTGCCACTTCTCACCCCATTGGCCCATTTGGAAATTGAGAGTAGTTTTGGGCCCCCTCCTTCAAAAGAAGGATGGGTTTACATCGGAGGGTGTCCAGAGGAGGTTTACAAGAATGACCCCTAGGATGAAGGGTTTGTCATGTGAGGAGTGGTTGAGGACTCTGGATCTGTACTCAATGTAATTTGGAAGGATGTGGGAATGGAGGCTCTCATTCAAACTTACAGAATATGGAGAGGCCTGGATAAAGTGGACATGGAGAAGTTTTCACTAACAGGAAAGGCTTGCACCAGACAGCACAATATCAGAGTGAAGGGACAACCCTTCAGAACAGAGATCAGGAGCAATTTCTTCAGCCAGTTGGTGGTGAATCTGTGGAACTCATCGCTGCACAATATTTATGACAGAGATAGAGAGATTCTTGATTATTAAGGGGATTAAATGTTACATGGAGAAGGCAGGAAATTGGGTTAAGATATCTGCCATGATTGAATGGCAGAACTGATGGGCTGAATGGTCTAATTCTGCTCTTGTATTTTATGGCTAAACTTCTACATCAATTTCATTTTCCTACACTACCAACATATCCCTTAATTTCTTAGAGTCCAAAGATGCATCAGTCTTGGTCATAAATCCTTGCAGATTGAGAATCGATAATCCTCAGGGGTGATTAGATGGCAGCGGTGGAGTGGACGGCATTTCTGTTCCTATGCCTGGGCTTATCCTACATGTCTGCATTTTTCTTTTTCTCTTTTTACTTCTACTCCTTCTTTTTCTTCCCAAATGTACCTGATAGACAGAGCTGTCTGGCAGGAGGCAGCTTCGATAAGATCCAGAATGGCAGCTGCGTCTTTAAAGACAGCATGGCTGCAGAGTCGGTCAGTCGGCCTGTGAAGCCTGGATAGGGACTTTCACTTCCATAGGGAGTGGGCCCCTGGCGGCCTTGTGGTGTGGGATGGGAAGCCTGGAGTGGGACACTCTCACCTGCGTGGTATGGTCTGGGAAGCCCAGAGCGGACACTCTAAAGAATTACACAATTTCTTCTAAGACAGCTCTATTCCCCTTGTAGTTGACCTATTAAAGAATTTGTAGCTCCCTTCCTACTCCAAAACCTTGCCCCTTTCAGAGATACCAATCTTTTCTTCAGCAAGGTGACTAAAACCATACACAGAATTAAAGCTATATTCGCACCCAAAGTGGCATATATCTACGATAATTTCTCTTTACTCTCACACTTCAAACACCATTGCAATAAAGGCTATTTTTTGTTTTACTGTACCTACATGTTAAGGTTTGACATAAATAAAGAGAAATTCCCCTAAAAAACAATGTTTACTAGTCTTTCACCTTTTAAAGAAAATGCTTTTTTTCAATTTTTCCAAAGTGGACCGTTTCATACTTTCCCACATTGTATCTCAAGTGTAACTGCCATCCCCAATCATTAAACAAATCTTCAACCTCTTTGCACCCTCCTCACAGTTTACTTTCTTACTTTGCTTGTAATATCTGAAGACATGATTATACTTACTGACTGAGCTTTTATCTAAGTCATTGATTTGGATTATAAAGGAGTGACTTCCCCAGTCCATGCAGTTATTTTAACTCCAACTTCATGAGCCCTAACCTTGTGAAACAAACTTAAAACATGGTTCCTTTTGGAAGTTAAAATATAGTACATCCATTGGTTCTGCCTTGTCTACTCTGATGGTTACATCCTAAACCATAGAGTCATAGAGATGTACAGCATGGAAACAGACCCTTCAGTCCAACTCGTCCATGCCGACCAGATATCCCAACCCAATCTAGTCCCTCCTGCCAGCACCTGGCCCATATCCCTCCAAACCCTTCCTATTCATATACCCATCCAAATGCCTCTTAAATGTTGCAATTGTACCAGCCTTCACCACTTCCTCTGGCAGCTCATTCCATACACATACCACCCTCTGCATGAAAAAGTTGCCCCAAGGTCTCTTTTATATCTTTCCCCTCTCACTCTAAACCTATGCCCTCTAGTTCTGGACTCCCCGACCCCGACTTTGTCCACTTATCCTATCCATGCTCCTCATAATTTTGAAAACCTCTATAAGGTCACCCCTCAGCCTCCGACGCTCCAGGGAAAACAGCCCCAGCTTGTTCAGCCTCTCCCTGTAGCTCAGATCCTCCAACCCTGGCAACATCCTTGTAAATCTTTTCTGAACCCATTCAAGTTTCACAACATCTTTCTGATAGGAAGGAGACCAGAATTGCACGCAATATTCCAACAGTGGCCTAACCAATTCCTGTACAGCCGCAACATGACCTTCCAACTCCTGTACTCAATACTCTGAACAATAAAGGAAAGCATACCAAACGCCTTCTTTACTATTCTATCTAACTGCGACTCCATTTCTTGATAGATTTTCAAACAGGATTCCTCTTTCACAAAACCATGCTGATCTGCGTCAAAGCAGATCGAGACTTTCTGTTCGTCCTGTTATCACATTCGAAATAATCGGTTCTAGCCTTTCCTGCTGCTGTCAGACTAAATAACCAATCGCTACCCTTTCTTCTGATAAAAATATGTTTTACAAATAATGTTTTGGAATGCACTGAGATAGTAGCAAAAGCAGAATCAGCATTAACCTTCAGAAGGGAGTTGGATATAAACTTTAAAATAAGAAACGTGTAGGTCTATGAATAAAGAGCAACAGTGGCAGACCAACATAATAGCTCTTTAACAGAGTTAAAGAGAGATAGTGAACCCAATCTTTTCTGCTATATGATTTAATGATCTTGACCCTATATTCTGAAGGTAGTGTTTTTGAAAGTTTTGATCTAATTTCTCTGTCTTGTCTGCCTGTAAATTTTATGAAGCACTTTATAACAATCTGATTCTGTTCCTTTATGGGAGGGAAGTGTTGCTGGCAATGCCTGCATTTATTGCTTGTCATTTATTGCCTTTGAGAACGTGATGGTCACATACCTTCTTGACCCACTGCAGTCTATGGAGGGTGGTACACCCACCACATTGTTGGGGAGGGGGTTCCAGGATTTTCAGTGAGTACCAATGGAGGAACAGTGATAAAGCTCCAAGTAAGAATTGTGTGCAACTTAGTGGACACGATGCAGGTGACGTGGATCTCATACGTTTACTGTCTTTGCCTTTAAAGGTGGTAGAGGTCATGGCTCTGGAAAATAATGCTAAAGGAGACTTGCCGAATTGCTGCAGTATATCTTGGAGATATAGCGCAGCATGGTTGGACTCTCACTTGATTGGGGGAGTGAATTGAATGCTGAACTTCTTTTGTATAGCTGCAGATGTATTCATCCAGGCAAGTAATTTGATCACACTCTTGAGTTGTGCCTTGTACCAGTTGGATATGATTTGGGGAACCAAGAGTTAAATAATTCATTGCAAAATTCTTTGCCTCTGACCAGCTCCATTAGGTTTATTATTTGCTTACTTCGTCTTTCAACTTTGTTAATTTCTGTCCACAATCGTGTTAATTTTCTCTCTTCTTTCCATCTCCCTCTCTTTGTCCGTGTTGCTTTAGATCATTCCTGCAGTCAGAGTTATTGTGGCATCATGTAAATTGTAGCCTTGAGTTATGGATGGTGTTGGTAGAGGTTCCAACTTCCTTTCTGTTACCTAGTTGACTTTTGCTACCTGCTATTGGCATACATTGAAATAATTTTCAAATTTTCAACCTGTTTGGTCATGTCATGAATCTTCCATTTTCCAACAGCATCAAGTCCTAGGATGGAACTCAAAGCTAAAAATTCCGACTTAGAGGCAGAAATGCTACTCACCATGCCACAAGACCTCTCTTAACCATAGAAGCTATGTAATCAATTCAGTTCAATTCTGGTCAATGGTAATCTTGACTGGTGATGCTGCTAGATTCAGAAATACTCATGCCAGTAAATGTCAAGGGAAGATGTCAGATTCTGTCTTGTTGGAAATAGGTCATGTTGCAATGTCTTATATTGGAGAAAATAATTACAAAAATAAGAATAAATTCTAATCTTTATGGAACAAAATTCAAATAAGTGAATTGCCTGATCAAAACTTAATAGCTCTTAAGTTGATAGAACTATATTAAATAATGCTTAATTGAAAGTAATTTGAATATTCAAACTGACAAACCCATATAATTATCCCCTCAAATCTTCTTACTACTCTGTGGCAGGTTAAAAGGTGAACAAAGTCTTTTACTGACTTTCCTAAATCTATTTCATGCAAATAAGAACGAAATTCTTAAGTTTCAGATTTAATGACTGTAATTCACCTGATTCCTTTATATTGTATAATTGGCACCATGTTACCACAGTATGGTAAGGAAGGTATGACTGTTTCTTTAACAGAAAAAAGCTAATAATTGACAATTGTTATTCAAGGAGATATAATGAAGATTAATGCCTGTTTAGAGTTAAAGATCCTGGGAATGAAAATTCCTATGGCGTCAATGTCAACAGAAAAGACAGGAATTGCCCATTAGTAAACTCAGGAGGTTCAGTTGACCATGCCAAAGTATTATGGTTGGTCATCACATTGAAATAAATCAATAGGTATCAATGGCACTGGGATGATATTTGAGTACTACCAAAGGTGAAGTCTACAAAATAGTCTGCAAAAAGTCTGCCTACACTTTTTGCTGCCTCAGAAAGGCAGCCAACATTAGCAAAGACCCCTCCCAGTCCGGTTATAATCTCTTCCAACCTCTTCCGACAGGCATAAAATACAGAAGATTAAACACACGTACCAACAGGTTCAAGAACAGCTTCTTCCCCACTGTTATTAGACTGCTGAATGAACCTCTCAAATTTCAAATCTAATGTTGACCTCAGTTTTAGTGCACCTTCTGTCCAGCTGTAACATTGTATTCCTGGCTCTATTCTACCACTTTATGACCTTTGTACGAAATGATCTGCCTGTAATGTACACAGAACAAAACCTTTCACTGATCTTTGGTACTTGTGGCAATAATAAATTAAAAAGTGTCTGCTACATGACAACTCATTCCAGGCAGCTCTGGCAGAAAGATCCCAGGTGTACACATACCAATTCTCTTTGTGGAAGAGATGAAAAGAAATTCAACTTAAGATTGCCAGAGTTTAGGTCATATTCCACACAGAGGTTTGCAACTAGCCACATATGGGTTAAATGAATGACTAACCCTCTGGGATGATACATAAAGGCTGGACATTTAACTGAGATACCAAATCCACAGCTACCACCAGGTGAACAATACCCGAGTATCAGAGACTGTCTTAGTAAAAGACATTAAAGGAAAATAACATTTTTAAAAATGACAGGAGTTAAACAGATCCCTGCTGTTTGGAGAGAAAAATGTATAATTTCTCTACAGTGATGCAGCCTTCACAGTAGGCCGAACTGGACACAGTAAAGAATAGGCCTGATTTATGGCTTGAATAGTACACATTACTTTACATGATCATTAATATGTGTCTCACAGCTTTAGAAAGCAGATTTCACTGTGGCTGGACATAATGAACAATTAATGACCTTTTCCACAGCAGCAATGCTGTGAAGATAGCACAGTTTGTAACAGTAATTGTCAGTCTTCAGTTCTGCCTCCCACATAAAAGCCTTCAAGTAGTGAGATATCTTGTGACTACCTCACAGAAAACTTGCAAAATATGTTTCCGCCCGTATAAAATGACAAAAACAGTAGAGTCCTGTACGAGAGAGCAAGCTCATGTTTGCAAAAATAAAACTTAATAAACCTACATCTCTAATTCCCGCACTTGCAATATGCACTTGCGTTGATTCCGTATTCTGCTATTTTTAATTTAGTTTGCAATTTAAGTATTACTTCATACGGGTGAAGCCCCACTGCCAGTTTAATGCTGTGGTTGGTATTGTTGAGTCAAAATCCAGGTAGGATAACGATGACCCCTCACTGATGACATTTGGGTCTAACTACAGTAGTTCAAGGTGACAGCTCACCACCATCTTCTCAAGGGCAACTTGGGATGGGAAATTATTGCTGGCCCAGCCAGCGATGCCCAAATCTCATGAGTGAATGAAATAATAGTGGTAAATTTGAAAGAGCAGCTCAACTCTGACTACAATGTAGCAAAAATTAATGCAAACATTCTAGTATAAGATGGTTCTGTAATTTTTTTTGTAAATGGAAATTGGATAAACAGTTTCAGGAGTATAAGGTAAGATAAGTAGATTGGGATCAATTGGATAGAACTGAAATAGACAAGAAGAACAAACTTTCCCTCTTCAGTGTTATATCATTCTATAACTTTATGATATCAAACCAAGCTGCAGTTTGTCGCTCTGTAATATCTCAGTCTAAAATGAACAAATTATGGTCCTCAAAGCAAGAGCTGATGTATGTTTGAACTAGTCCAATGCATTCCTCTGATGTTTGACCCCATCAAGAGGGAGCTTCAGTTGCAGCAAGTCTCACTCAGGGTCATTAGTTACACAATGTAAATAACACAACGTTCAGTCCTAGAAATCTACAGCAGCTTCTCCAATCAAGAATTATGGCAAACTATTCTGAAATATCATAGTTTTGGTCTCATTGTGCAATTAAATAACATTTACAGAGCCTGCTGAAATTAGGAAAACATTAACTTTCTTTAAGAATTAACTTAGTGAAATTTCATCTTGACCTCAGCCTGCAAGGAGGGAAAGATCATGTGACATTATATCATCATAGGACGTGGTACCTGCCTCATTAGCATATCATAGTCAGACTTACACTGCATTCACAACATACAGGGTTTCCATCATTTCTAGAAAATTCTGGCATGACTTTTAAGCAGCAGACTATCTACCAAACCTTGCCAAGGTAAATATCATTTTGAGGTGAGTTCTCTATGTGCCAGGAGTTCCCACTTTTCTGAGTGAGATGTGAACATATCGCAAGAAATCTAAATGCTGATGCAAAGAGAAGTAGTTGGTTCAAAAAGTTCTAGAGATTACATTTTTGACTTATTGTAAATACAAAAGGAACCATCACTACTCAGGGTAGAGGTAAATTGTCAGTTCCCTACTCCTGAAAATGTGTTGCTGGTTAAAGCACAGCAGGTCAGGCAGCATCCAAGGAACAGGAAATTTGACGTTTCGGGCCAGAGCCCTTCATCAGGAATGAGGAAAGTTCCCTACTCCTGCCCATAACAGAACTGGGGTTTGGAAGCTTTTTGAAAATTCATTCATGAAATGAGACGTCATTGCCTCGGCCAGCATTTCCTCGGGAGCAGTTCACTGTCAATCACATTGCTGTGGGTCTGCATGTATATCAGACCAAGTAAGGATGGCAGTTTCCTTCTCAAAAGGACATTACTGAACCAGATGGGGTTTTCCTGACAATTGGCAATGATTTCATGGTCATTATTAGACTCTTAATTCCAGATAGTTCTTTGAATTCAAATTCTGCCACCTACTGTGACAGGATTTGAACCTGGGTCCCTACATATTACTTAGGTCTCCAGATTGACAGTCCAAACAACCAACTCGTAGTTCTTTGCTGAACTTTCTGAGTCTTATGGACTCCCACGGGTCTCCAGAATACAGGTGGTGAACCAATGTTCTGATACAAACTTGCTTGAAGGATCTCTTTTATGGAATAACTATCATGAGTACTCTCTCCATTTAAAATATGGTACTAAATTCATTGACACAGGAATTATTGAAATATCTCACGAAGGAATATTCTGAACCTTTAATTTTCATTTCAGGTTAAGAAGTCAGAAGTAGACTAATGCATTAATAAGCTGGATTATGATTAGAAGTAAACAGAGGCTGAAAGTGACTGAAGTGTATACATCCAGCAGCATGCATCTAGCTGTGTGAGTGTGAAGCAGAATTGAGGGGCATGTTGTCAATAAACTTCTTGTGAATAGAAACAGCATCCCCCTCCCTCGTCCTTCTCTGCCACAATTCATTGTCACTTTTCTCTTGGGTGAGGTAATGATGGTGGTGGCAGCTGATGCGAGAACAGATGGTTTGTCCTTTTGTGTGCAATGGGAACACATGGCAGTTCCAGGGAGAGTGTGGGCAGGGGTTGTTGCTGCAGGTTATTGTTATTTTGATGCAAACTGGAACCACAAACGACGGTGCCAGAACCTTCCACCTGAATGACATAGCTATTGCTTACAACATCTGCCAACTACAGCCATTGACTCGTTCCTCCTCCTCCTCACAACCAACACAACCTCTCCCATGACCATTCCGATCCAACTCTTAAGATGTTGCTCATTACTGCACTTTGACATTATGGCTCTTTTAACAAAAAAAACCTCAAGATCCTGTATCCACAGCATGAGTTATTGAGTGAAGCTATGTCTTGTGATGAAAGTTCTGAAGGTTGGCCCATTCCATCAATTCTGGCATCTTGTGCATTGCCAATTTCTTTGCCCTATTGGATCATATTTTTAGCATCCTGTTCCTAACCCTCTCCACTATTCTACCTTCTGACCAAACTTTAGGTTACCTGTCCTAATGTCTCCTTATTTGGAACGATGTCAGTTTTGGTCTGATTATCTTATTGCATTGTTTTGCTATGTTGAAAGTGTTTCAGAAATGCCAACAGGTGCATCTTTTCTGACAGTTTTTTCATTCCTTAATCATTAACAATTGGCACCTTTTGGATGAGGCGTGTGCTTTTTGTACTTTCACTTTGATTCTTCTCAGGAGTGCAGACAAATCCTTCAAATTAATATGTCTCAAAACACTCTGATTGTAGTTGACCTACTGGCCTCAGACCTATGTGTTACATCAGGCTGGTCTTCCTTGGGACTATGAGTTGTATGTATGAGATAGGTCATTGTGGAAGGTTCTTGTAGTTCAATTCCACTTCTGTGTTGGTGCTAATGTAGGGGAAGTCATAGCAGCAGATAAAACTTAGCATTATGCAAGTTAATTGAATGTTATAACTGTGTAAAACAATAGCCAAGGCACTTGGGTATTTAAATTATTGTCATATAATTCTTGCATAGTACACAACACATTAATGCATAAAGTCATGCTGCCTCCTGATTTGTATTCCTGAATCTTACAGAGCTTTCACAAAGGTGCTACATTGGAGCCTCTGGTATCTGCAGTTTACACCCTCATCCTTCTCGATGATAGAGGTGGCGGGATTTGGGAGAAGTTATAGAAGGAGCTTTGGTGAGTTACTGCAGTGCACCTGGTCAATGGTTTTGCTTTGGTTTATAAAGTATTTCTAAGTGCTGTATTTTGGACTTTACAGAAATGTTTGCACATTCCATTTGTTAGTGTCCTTTGGCAGTTTTCCTTCCACTTGCCTCTCCTTGATGAACTGACTCCCATTCCAATACAACTCTCCAGCTCTTATATTATAATAGTCCAACAAGAACACATTACCACTTCAAGTAGGGCTGGGGATAGCATTCAGGAGTGGAAATCTTGGGATTACTTTCACCTCCATAATACAGCAACAGCAAGTATTTATACTAAACAAACAAAAAAAAGTTAAAAATTATGCTACACCAAGTTATAGTGCAGTAGGTTTATTTGGAAGTAACTAGCTTTCGATGTGCTGCCTTTTCATCAGGTGGTTATGGAGCAGGACCTGATAAAGGAGCAGTGCACCGAAAGCTAGTGATACCAAATAAACCTGTTGGACTATAACCTGATGTTGTGTGATTTTTAACTTTACCCACCTCAGTCCAGCACCGGCTCCTCCACATCAAAACAAACAAAAAGTTGATGGCGAAGCTCAATGGGGTATGGCAGCAGCACCTGCTCAACAGCTGGAAGAACACCCAACAGAGGGCAGTAGAGAGAAGGGATGGAGGAAGAAGCTGGGACAGGTTTTTCTTTCACACCGGCAGCACCTAATTTGATTTATTGCTGTCACCTGTACCTAAGTACAGTGAAGGGTTATGTTTTGCATGCAGTACAGGCAGATCATAACATACAAGGACAGACAAATCATAGTGTGCTTTGACAGAATGAGGCATACAAGGTTATGTCTGCACAGGAGATGTGCAAAAGTAAGACCAACATGAGACTTGAAATTAGAGAAGTCCATTCATCAGTCTAATAACAGCAGGGTCGGAGCTGTTCTTGAACCTGTTGGTGCGTGTGTTCAAACTTCTGTATCTTCTGCCTGATGGAAGATGTTGGAAGAAAGGATAACTGAGGGTGGGAGGGATCTTTGATGTCTTCTCAGCAATGAGAAGTGTAGATGGTGTCCATGGATGGGAGGTTGGCTTACAGGATGGCCTGGGCAGTGTTCACAACTTTCTGCAGTTTCTTACAGTCCTGGGCAGAGTGGGTGCTGTACCAGACCATGATACACCCTGATAGAATGCTTTATATTGTGCATCTGCAAAAGTTGGTGAGGGGACTTAAGAACATAAAAGGGATGCAAGCTCTTGCAAGTGTGGCATTATTGGAAAAGGGTTGAGAGGTCAAAGTACAGGCTTTAGTGAGCGCTGGAATTTGATGTCAAGGGTGTCAAGTACAGCAAGGTAAGGTCTCCTTTTTTAACCAATAGTTCAAGGAGGGACAATAATGGCACTTAGTGAAGTGGTTTGCTCCTCCTGTCAGATATGGGAGATCAGGGAGGACTCAAAAGTCCCTGACAATGACGTCCATAGGAAGAGTGTCCACCTGAAACTCCTCTCAGACTGCACAGATCAGTTGGAGTGGTAGTCAAAGTGAGGACTGCAAATGCTGGAGTTTGGAGTCGAGAGTGTGTTGCTGGAAACACACAGCAGGTCAGGCAGCAGCTGAGGATCAGGAGAATTGACGTTTCGGGCATAAGCCTTTCATCAGCCATTCCTGATGAAGGGCTTATGCCTGAAATGTTGATTCTCCTACTCTCAGATGCTGCCTGACCTGCTATGCTTTTCCAGCACCACACTCTCGAATCATTTGGAGAGGTGGCTGGACTCAATTGAGGAGCGTACAGGAAGCAGAAAGTTTTATTGATTGGAGTTTCAGGGATCTGATCACATCAAAGGTTCAGTCAGATAGATGGGTGACCATCAGGAGAGGCAGGCAATGCAAGAGTCCCCTGTGGCTATTCCTTAATCAAACAGGTATACTGTATTGGATACTATTTTTGGGGAGGTGGCCTTTCAGAGAAAAGCAGCAGCAGCAGCAGCAGCAGCAAGATCAGTGGCAACACGACTGGCTCTGTTGTAGAGCAGGGAGTGCTGAAATGTCGGTGAGCAGTAGTGATAGGGGACTCTACAGCCAGGGTCACAGATCGTTGTTTATGTGGCTGTGTGCAAGGCTCCAGAATGATGTGTTACATCCCTGGTTCCAGGGTCAATGATATCTCTCAGCAGGCACAGGATATTCTGAAAAGAGACAGTAAGCAACGAGAGGCTGTGGTCCATATTGGTGCTAACAACATGGCCAGGAAGAGAGATGAGGAAATTTAGGGGGGCATGTAGAAAGTTGAAAAGCAGGACCCCTATGGTTGTAATCTTTGGAGCTCTTAATGAGTATTTCTCATTGGCATTCACTGTCAAGAAAGAAACAAATTGATGGAAGATTAGGGAGGGGTATTTCAATATTAAGGAGGAGGTGGTGTTGGGTGTCTTGAAAAACATTAAGATTGATAAGTCACTGAGTAATGATGGGATCTATCCCAGGATATTGAGGGAGGCAAAGGAAAAGAATGATGGGGTGTGATTGAGATCTTTGTATCCTCTTTAGCCACAGATGATGTCCCAGAAGACTGGAGAATAGCCAAAATTTTTCCTTTGTTTAAGAAGGGTATTAGGGATAATTCATGAAATTATAGACCAGTGAGCCTTGCATCAATGACAGGGAAATTATTCAGTAAATTCTTAGGGACAGAATTTACTTTATTTGGAACAGAATGGACTTATTAGGAATAGTCAGCGTGGTTTTGTGCTGGGTAAGTCCTGTGTCTCAAATTTGATTGACGTTTTTGAGGAGGTGACAAAGGTGATTGAGGATAGGCTAGTCGATGTGGCTCTTATTGAAGATGTGGCTCTTACATGGTAGGCTGGTCCAGAAGAGTAAGTCATGATAGGATTTACGGTGAGTTGATAAGTAGATATAAAATTGGCTTGGTGATAGAAGGTAGTCGGTAGTTGTGGAAGTGTGTTCTTCTCACTGGAGGTCTGTGACCAGTGATGTTCCACAAGGATCAGTGCTGGGTCTCTTTCGACTAGTAAGACTGCATGTGACACAAAAATTGAAGAACTTGTGGAAAGTGAGGAAGGTTGTCAAAGAATATAGCAGGATATACATTAGTTAGAATGTTTGGCGGAGAAATGGAGGTGGGGTTTAATCTAGACAAGTGTGAGGTGATGCACTTTGGGAGGTCAAATGCAGGAGGAATGTTTACAGTAAGGGACAGGACCCTTAAGACCATTAATGCAGAAAGGGATCTTGGGATGCAAGTCCATAGCTCCCTGAAAGTGACAGCACAAGTGGATGAGGTGGCAAAGAAGGCAAATGGCATGTTTGTCTTCATCGGTCAGGGTGTTGAGTAATAAAAATGGGCAAATCATGTCTCAGCTAGATAAAACTTTAGTTGGGCCACACTTGGAGTATTGTGTGCAGTTGTTGTTTCTCACTCTGTGGTGGCTTTGGGAAGGGTGCAAAAGAGGTTTACTGGGATGTTGCTGGATTGGAGTATATCAGCTATAAGGAGAGGTTGGACAAACTTGGATTGTTTTTGCTTCAGGCAACCTGATAGAAGTATTTAAAATTGAAAGGCATGGATAAAGTGAATAGTTGGAGACTTTTTCCTGGGGTGGAAATGTCAAATACTAGGGGCTTAGGTAGAAGATAACAGAGGAAAGAATAATGTAGATTTGAAAGGCAAGGTTTTTTTTACACCGGCTGGCAATGGTGTCCGGAACTGCCAAGGGAGGTGGCAGAAGCAAATATAACAGCAGTATTTAAACAGACATGTGGACAGACAGGGAATGGAGGGTTACGGACTATGTGTATGTAGACTGTCATTAATTTAGATGTTGCCAGATCTGTTGAGCTTCTTGTTTGTTTTTGTTTCGTTCAGATCTCCAGCATCTGCGATGTCTTATTATTTTAATATATTTTTATTGCACCATTAACAACAAACTGTCCCAAGGCACTTCCACATGAGTTTTACTGAACAAAATAGAGGCTGTCTGAGACTGCATCAGAGACAGCAGCAGAGGTCAGATCAGTTTTCCATCGTGTAAATCCAAGGAAAGCAATGGGACCAGATGGAGCACTAGGCTGTGCACTCAGAGCATGTGCAGATCAATTGGCAGAGGTCTTCTCGGACATCTTCAACCTCTCCCTGCAGCAGGCCACTGTCCCTCCCTGTTTCAAGAGGGCCAACATCATTCAGCATGTTTCAATGACTACCGCCCAGTGGCCCTAACTTCGATGGTCATGAAATGCTCTGAAAGGTTGGTCATGGCATTAATCAATTTCAGCCTCCCCACTACTCTTGATCAACTCTAATTTGCCTATCGGACTAACAGATCCACATCAGATGCCATATCACTTGCCTTTCACTCTTCCCTGGAACATCTTGACACCAATAACATAAGATCTCGGACTAAGCCCCACTCTCTGCAACTGGATCCTTAGTTTCCTGACCCACAGGCCACAATCAGTGAAGATTGTGAATAATATTTCATCCTCACTAACACTCAATACTGGAGCTCCGCAGGGGTGCATACTCAGCCCCCGATTGTACTCAGTGTATACCCATGACTGCTTCACCAAATACCAGACTAATGCCATTTACAAGTTCGCTGATGACACCACCATAGTCATATGGCGATGAAACTGACTACAGACGGGAAGTGGAAGACCCGGAAAAATAGTGCACTGAGAAACAACCTAATTCTCAATGCCGGCAAAACCAAGGAACTCATTACTGACTTTCAGTGGGATGTTACTCATGTTGCCCCTACACAATAACAGCACAGAGGTGAAATGAGTATAGAGTGTCAAGCACCTGGGAGTGGTCATCCATGACAAGCTTTCTTGGACTCTTCATGTGGACGCACTGGTTACAAAGGCCCAACAACGTCTCTTCTTCCTCAGGCAGCTGAGGAAATTTGGCATGACAGCGAATACCCTTGCCAACTTATATATATGTGCCATTGAGAGCATTCTGTCTGGATGTATCACTACATAGCATGGCAACTGTACCATTCAAGATTGGAGAAGAGAGTGGTGAATTCGGCTCAGACAATCACAAAGGCCAACCTCCCATCTATAGAATCCATCTACCAGGTCCGCTGTCAAGGAAAGGCCGCTAGCATTCTCAAAGATTCATCTCACCCTGGCAATGCTTTTCTACAACCTCTACCATTGGAGAGAAAGTACAGAAGCCTGAACACATGCAGCTGGTTTTGAAACAGTTTCTACCCTACTGTTGTTAGAATATTGAATGGACTCACAAATTCTTAACATTCGCCTGTACCTGTGTCTTTGTTTTTGCCACTGTTTACCTATTATTTACTTATCTATGCTCTTAACTCTGTGATCTGCCTGTATTGCTCGCAAGACAAAGTTTTTCACTGTGCCTCGGCTCATGTGACAATAACTTCAATTCAATTCAATTCTGATCGAAGAACGAAACCTAATCTGTCTTCACCCAGCTAAGATCAGCTGTTTGAGCGCAACAGCTAGGTTTGAACCTGGGATTCTCTTAGTTTAGCTGATCACAAAACCAATTAGGAAGTGAGCCTGCTTGACTAGGCATATAAGCACTTGGCCTGTCTTGGCTTTCCAATGTATGGCTAGATACCACTCAGAACATTATTACACATGCATGTTCCATTAATTGATGGTGTGACAGAAGGAGAAAAATTTGGTGTTTTCTACCTTTTACTGCAATCATTCTTGTTTGAAGATTCTGCATCCCTTCTTCTGAAACCTTGCAGGTCTGGACACCCCTAAGTACATACACATAACCCAATACATGTACTTCTGACCAGATACAAGTATTTCATGTGCATGTTATTGTGGAAGGCTAAGCCAGAACACTAGATGTTGTAGCAATTTGAACTCTGCCCTTTTGATGTGGACAGAATCCGTATAATTGATAGGATTTAAGTTTCCTCTGGTTGTCAGTTTCAACAATCTTAATTGAAATGACAAGACAGACTCAAACCAGTCTCTGGTGAGTGCCAGATCACAGCCTCCAATTCAGAATAATTGGCAAAAACATTTTCAGTTTCACTTCATCATTTATGAAGTGGCATGCAGAAGGATACACAACTGAAGTGGACGGTGTTAGAATTGAATTATAATGCAGGGAATGAATTTAAAAGCAATTTGGCTTCCAACTATCTCATGATTACACTGGCCTGAAAGAATGCTGTTTGTAGGCTATTCAAACGATAAGGAAACTCCATTCCACACGCAAAACAATGCCAAAGATGATTTAATGTTGACCTAAGCAGGTGAAAATGTGTCCTATTTCACAGTATTAATCCTTCGCACTACAAAAATCTAAGCGCATTTAAGGAATATTTGATTAATTCACACAGCAGAATATAGTAGAAGCTCATATCCTATAAATCTAATACGATGTTAGTTTTAAAAAAAAGAGGAGCTGGGTTTTGTCCTACTTATTATTGCTTCTAATAACCATCCCAGCATGCCTTATCCTTGGCTAAGGAATCTCAAGCTGACAAAGTATGAGACTCAGCTCTCTGTCCATTTTTCCAAAACTAGGTCAGTATGTTACGCACCAGTACTCACTGGCCCACACAAAGACACAGATTATTGATAATGAACATCAGTGGAATTGAATGTACCTCTTGGCATTAAATATGCGACATCTTTGTGTTTCAAAAGTTATGGATTAATGCAGGTGAATGCAAACTCTTTTTTAAATTCATTCATTGAATGCGGGCATTGCTGGCTCAGCCAGCATTTATTGTCCGTCCTTACTTGTCCAGATGGGAAGTTATAAGCCAGACCACGTAAGGACAAAGCCTTCCTTTGTGAACTAAATGTGACTTTCCCTCAAATAGCAATGGTTTCACTGTTGTCATTCAATTGTTAATTCCAGATTTTCAATTCTGCCATGGTAGGATTCAAAAACCAGAACATTATCTGGGGCATTGTTCTAGTCATAATACCACTAGGCCAGTGCCTCCTCAATACCATATATTATAAATAGATTCCACATGTGACCAATGGCTCACAAGGTGAAAAATATAAATAAAATATTACTACTTAAGTAGATTGTACAGAGGTAAAATTCTGGTACGAGATGGAACACAATTACCCATTCCCTCTCGAAAGCCATAACCATCCAAACGTGTGGTTCTAAAGTCCAGCCAGTTACTCGATCAGATCATGCAATACCTGGCAGTATGTTGTCCAACGTCACAATGTCTCATTGAATAGCAACTTTGTTCACTTTTCACTGTAGTCCTGTATTCATGTACTTCAATACACATGTCAATAAAATGTAATGCCTAATAAGCTGGAGTGCTACCTATTTTTCCAAGTGGAACTGAGAGATTTGGCACAAGAAGTTTAAACACTGAGCATGACTAATGATTAGTCTTTTTGTACACAGTTCATGAGAGCAATGAATTTGATGGACCAAATAGTCATTTTGCATTTTTAAGCTTTGTAATTATGTCAGTGGACCTCCAAAGCAACAAGCCAGCATTCAGCCTGTGGGCAACCTTCATAGCATGCAATTGCACAAATAGAAACAAATCTATTCTTATTCAAAGTTCAACACATGGTAATTTATTTTGAATCACACTTTTCCTCTTTCCTGAGCCCACACACTAGTGCTTACACTTTCCACCTCGTTGAGAAGAACAGAGCAGTTTATTTCTTGGGCATCTCCTCTAGCATTAGTAATGCCATGCCACATCTGTTATCTTCTTTGGAATACATGATGGCACAAAATCCTGACGCCGTAGTCAGATTTACATTCATCAAGGCCAGAGCTCCCTTGTTGCTAAAGGGAGACCTCTTGTGTGTTAGTGATAAAACAGCTGGAACTAGGGAGTGCTAGTACCATTTAAATCACTTTTATTTGATCATTATTACTGTTTATGCACTTTTCCGGTTTTTAATTTGATGCCTTCAGTACAGAAATGCTGCTGTAGATTTTTTGAACCTCAATTTCCAGGCAGTTCAGGCATGCTTTGACACCTACAAATGAACTTAGATCCAGAGGCATGACACATTTCCAGTGAACATGTGTTTGTCGCTGAGCGAACATCACACTTGCTAAAGATAATCTAAAGACCTACACAACCTGCAGAATAGGAGTTGTAATCATTAACAGTTTATAATGTTCAATGCATGTCACACTGCTAACCATCACTTCCAGGTGCTGTGGGTGTCCTAGCAACAAAGTGAAGACCAACAAAGCCCAGTGAAGCAATCAGCATCTCAATGAATTTTCAGCAGAGGGCATAAAACCGTTTAACTCTTTCACGGCCACAATGCTAGATTCAGACTTGAGCAAACAGTTCTCCAAAATACATGAACTTTGATTCTATTTTTGCTGATCTCTAAGATTCTCAGAGTTAAAAAAATGGCTATCTCATGCAATGTACTACCTAGGGAATATGTTGCAATATTTTGTGCAATGTATCCTAGAATTTGTAGCCAAACCCAAACAACACCTTCACTTATGCTAATGTATGAAATGTGTTGTGGGGTGTTATGATAACACCATCGTGCTTTCTCCACAGGAACAATGAAGTCTTTCCAGCAGCCTGTTTAGATGCTCATTTGGAAGAATTTACGCTACTCAGTGGGTTAAGAGGCAGGCTAACCAGTCATACAGAATTCCTAAAATGGAAGGAGAGTGGGGAAATGCGGATCAGCAGGATAGCTTTGGGATTGCCAATAATGGATGTGACCAAGTGAGAGATGAGAAATGAGCTGTGACAAATGGAGAGCAGACAAGATATGAAAGCATTTATGTTACAGGATTATCCTTTGCAATGGTGTCTGGGTAATCTCGCATAGAGTGGTGCCCATTTCAGGATAAGGATAATTATTTTGGACTAAGATGATACATTACAGAGGAGATGAATCATTGGAATTGTCCATCTGAGAGGTTTGTACATTCTCCATTGTTGATTCCATTCAAGCCTGAGGCAAACAGATCTTGAACTTTGAGATGAATCAGGGAAATGGGAAGTCCGCAGGAAAATACAATTGGGGTTGAGGATCAGCCATGACTGAATTGGATTGAGCAGCAAGCTGGATGACTAGAATACTTCTGTTCCTGTTAGTTTTCTTTTTACATTCTCATCTCACAGAGAGAGAGAGAGAGACAGACGGACAGACAGACAGAGACAGAGCTACATGACTCATCGATAGAGATAGAAATCAAGAGAAAGGGAGAGCTACAGAGAGAGATCTAAGCACAGAGATGTACATTGGCAAAGAGAGCTGGAGAGAGAAATGATATGGAGGTGTTGAACTGGAGTGGACAAAGTTAAAAATCACACAACTTCAGGTTCTCGTCCAACAGATTTATTTGGAGGCACTAGCTTTCAAAGTGCTGCTCCTTCATCAGGAGATTCATCAGGTGAAGAAGAAGCAGTGATTTGAAAGTTAGTGGCTCCAAATAAATAGAACATAGAACATAGAAGGATACAGCGCAGTACAGGCCCTTCGGCCCTCGATGTTGCGCCGACCGAATCCTACCTAACCTATACTAGCCCAATAACTTCCAAATGCCTATCCAATGCCCGCTTAAATGACCATAAAGAAGGAGAGTTCACCACTGATACGGGCAGGGCATTCCATGAACTCACAACCCGCTGTGTGAAGAATCTACCCCTAACATCTGTCCTATACCTACCACCCCTTAATTTAAAGCTATGTCCCCTAGTAACACCTGACTCCATTAGCGGTAAAAGGTTCTTAGTATCTACCCTATCTAAACCCCTAATCATCTTATACACTTCTATCAGATCTCCCCTAAACCTTCTCTTCTCCAATGAGAACAGCCCCAAGTGCCTCAGCCTTTCCTCATAAGATTTTCCTACCATTCCAGGCAACATCCTGGTAAACCTCCTCTGCACTCGTTCTAAAGCTTCCACATCCTTCCTATAGTATGGCGACCAAAACTGCACACAATACTCCAGATGAGGCCTCACCAGAGTCTTATACAACTGCAACATGACCTCAGGACTCCGGAACTCAATTCCTCTGCCAATAAAGCCCAGTACACCATATGCCTTCCTCACAGCACTATTTACCTGGGTGGCAACTTTCAGAGATCTGTGTACATAGACACCAAGATCCCTCTGCTCATCCACACTACCAAGTAGCCTACCATTAGCCCAGTGATCCATCATCTTGTTATTCCTACCAAAGTGAACGACTTCGCACTTAGCTACATTGAATTCCATTTGCCACATTTCCGCCCAGCTCTGCAACTTATCTATATCCCGCTGTAACCTACCACTTCCTTCCTCACTATCCACAACTCCACCGACTTTTGTGTCATCCGCAAACTTGCTTACCCAGCTTTCAAGTCCTTCCTCTAGATCATTTATAAAGATAACAAAAAGCAATGGTCCCAAAACAGATCCTTGTGGTACACCGCTAGTAACTGCGCTCCAAGATGAACATAATCCATCAACTACTACCCTCTGTCTCCTTCCAGCCAGCCAATTCCTAATCCAAACCTCTAATGTATCCTCAATGCCATACCTCCGAAGTTTTAGCATTAGCCTACCATGGGGAACCTTATCGAACGCCTTACTAAAATCCATATACACAACATCTACTGCTTTACCCTCATCCACTTCCTTAGTCACCTTCTCAAAGAACTCAATAAGGTTTGTGAGGCACGACCTGCCCTTCACAAAACCATGCTGGCTATCCCTGATCACGTTATTCCTACCCAGATGTTCATAAATCTTATCCCTTACCATTCTCTCTAAGACTTTGCCCACCACTGAAGTCAGACTCACTGGCCTATAGTTACTAGGGCTATCCCTACTCCCTTTCTTGAACAATGGGACCACATTCGCTATCCTCCAGTCCTCTGGTACTATTCCTGTTGACAACGACGACATAAAAATCCAGGCCAATGGCTCTGCTATCTCCTCCCTAGCTTCCCATAGGATCCTGGGGTAAATGCCATCAGGCCCAGGAGACTTATCTATATTCATCCTTTCCAATATTCCCAAAACCTCTTCCCTGCATATTTCCAGGGCATCCATTCTAAATCTGTTGGACTAGAAAATGATTGAATGGCGGAGTGGATTTGATGGGCCGAATGGCCTTACTTCCACTCCTATGTCTTATGCCTTATGGTCTAACATGGTGTTGTGTGACTTTTTTAAACTTTGAGAGAGAATATCAGCATTTGAGAGAGAGAGCTGCACACAAATCAAGAAAGAGATAAATGAGAAATTAGGAGTTACACATTGATAGAAAGCAGCACACCAGCAGAGAGAGAGAGAGAGAGAGAGAGAGAGACAACTGCACAGTGAGAAATAAAGCTCCTCATCAACAGAGAAATAGGGAATTACATTCCGATAAAGAAAGAGGAGGAGTGAAAAGGGCAAGAAAGTGATCCATGTGGTTCTACCCTCAGGGTCTAATACAGACAGGTCAACAGAAGTGTGGGAAGGATTTAACGAAGATTTCCTTAACCCCTCAGCCTGCTGCAGTGAGGCTCCTGTTAGCCAACAGCTTGGATTCAGTCTCAGTGAAGAGCTTGTCCATTGCTATTAAGATCCTTGGCAGTGAGCCCAAACTGCAAACAAGTGTCCATTTAATTGTCACAAATTGGCCACCCGCCACCAGAAAATGAGCAACAGTTGTTAGTATGCCTCTGCTGAAGTAGCAAGAGAGCCTTAAGGCTAAATCTGTCGTCCCACCTTCAAAACTTTCCTTTGCAGGATTGGGGAAATTCTTTGCACTCTCTCTCTTTTGATGTGCAAGTCTCTCTCTCTCTCACACACACACACACACTCTCACTCTTTGAACAGAATCAAAACATAGCAGGCAATTTGACACTCAGGCCTGCTCCACCGTTCAATAATGTCATGGCTGAGTGAGTCATCTCCATCCATCCTGTCAAGAAATTAACTGCACTTTTCTACAAAAAGTGAATGCAAAAACTGATAACTTGAAAAGCTGGGACAGGTTTTATTCATTAGAGACTGACATGCTTGTGTCTGTAGCAAGCCAAAATCAATAGGGTCCAGAACAAAATGCTGGCTCGATCAGGAGAAAGCCTTTCAAATCGGTAAAATCACTGCATGACATGGCAGTGGAATACTCCCTGAACATAAAGCAGTGATTCTCATATTGCCAACAAATATTCATGATATTTAATCTTCAAAATCTGGAGAAAGTCAGATATGATTAATGCAGCTTTGCATACATTTCAAGCACAAATTCACACAGATTTAATGGGCATTGACCCATGATAATAATCTCCAAGGTAATCTCATCAATTGCAAACCCTTGCTCCATTTCCTATTTGTCCTGCATAGCTGCATTATGATTAGAACTTGTCAGTCGGAGACAGAAATTTAAATGAACAATATTGCATCGATGGATGATATTATCTGGCACAATCATTCCAATCAGATAAAATGAGCGGTTGTGGGTATTGGACTGATCAAAAATAGTCCTCTGATGGCTTGGTTGACATGGATCAATAAGCCGCTGTGACATACAGATACCATGCATCCCGGATTCCCTCTGTGATCAGTAATAAAGTGAAATTAGCCTCGATATCCCTAATGGAAGATGGGATAATCATCCAGCTTTCTAACACTTCATCGTGATCTCAGGTCCCTGTGTTGTGCCTCTCAGTCAGGAATGGTATTGACCACAATGACCAAAGGCTTGCTGACTTGCAAAATTTAGGGTGTCATCTCAAGTCTAAGTATTAAGGTGAACAATGGGTGCGGAATACTTGTCTGCAGATTTCTTCTGAAGAAAGGAGGATAGAATTAGACTGCAAAATTAATTGTTCTGTTAGGTTCACCATGGAATTAATGCAATAAATGGTCTTCTTGTCAGGCTGCATTGTACCTTCATTTCAAAGTAAAAAAAAAGGAACCACACTGATAAAGTATTCCAAGTATGATTTTGTGTTTTCGGTTGATGATTTTTCTTAATGAAAAATCAAAAAAAGTTAACAGACTTCACACCAAAGCATTAATCAGCATCATATTGTCACATAGAGCTAAAATTAAATACATACTCTTACAGAGTCATAGAGTCGTACAGCATGGAAACAGATCCTTCAGTACAACTATTCTATGCCGACCAGATATCCTAAATTAATGTAGTCCCATTTGCCAGCATTTGGCCCATATCCCTCTAAACCTTTCCTCTTGATATCCTGACCAATATGGTTTTTAAATGTTGTCAGTGTACCATCACTTCCTCTGGCAGCTCGTTCTGTACACGCACCATCCTTTGCATGAAAAAGTTGCCCCAAGGTCCCTTTTAAATCTTTTCCCTCTCACCCTAAACCTATGCTCTCTATTTTTGAACTCCCCCAATGACCAATGTTGGTGTAAGGTTAACGTGTTCTGAATAGCCGAAACCAATCCAACACACTCACTTAATTCTTATTAAACCAAACTACAGCATCTTAGATTACATACGGTGCGGAAACAGGCCCTTTGGCCAAAAGGTCCACACTGACCCTCCCACCCAGACCCATTCCCCTATGTTTACCCCTTCACCTAACACTACAGGCAATTTAGCATGGCCAATTCACCTAACCTGCACATTTTTGGAAACCAGAGCAAACCCATGCAGAATGTACAAACCCCACACAGACAGTTGCCTGAGGCTGGAAGTGAATCCAGGTCTCTGGTGCTCTGAGGCAGCAGTGCTAACCACTGTGCCACTGTGCCACCCACACTCTGCTAAGGAGATGAAATTAAAACACAAAATAGACCTGGACCCCATATACAAACCACTACAGCTGAAACTGACACCCGGAAACAGCAAGAACATCCATCAACAGACACATCGACCTGGACCCCACATACAAACTACTACAGCTGAAACTGACACCCAGAAGCGGCAAGATCAAACCACTATAAATACCGGAAGAAACATCAAAGCAGCGCTTCACAGGAGGCTCCAATAGCACTGATGATGTTCCCCAGCCAGGGAACGAAACGTTTGCAGCAAAAACTTCCAGCTCGGCGAACAGAACCACAACAACTGACACCCGAGCTACAAATCTTCAACCAGACTTTAAACACAAAATAACACAAGCATTCAATAAATCATGCAGACACTAACATTTTCAGTTCAGGGCCTTCTTTTGACCAAAATTATTAGCCCCATTTTCCTCTCAGCAAAGAAAAACCTAAATTGCATTTCACTGGAAAATTATATGAGTCATGATTAACTGTTCACTCACAACACAAAACTGGTTTCCTCTCACAGTGGAAAGATGTGCAGGTCAGGTGAATTGGCCATGCTAAATTTCTCATTGTGATATGTGTATTAGTCAGAGGGAAGTGGGTCTGGGTGGGTTACTCTTCAGAAGGTTGGTTTCCACACTGTAGGGAATCTAATCAAAATAGGACGATGTAGCATTTCATACACTTTGTGGTCAGAAGAGAGACCAGTATTAGGTTTGACTCCTCAGTAATATCCTATTATCTCCAGTGTCAATGCTGCAATGCAAGTATAGTATTAAAGAGCATAAGCTGTTCAGAAACCTCAAGAAAAATTTGAAGGAATTACATTTCTTATTGTTTTCCTGCACATATGCAGTCCAACCATTGAGACAATTCTGAAAGATACATGCAGTTGTTTTCACAGTCCAGCTATATTTGAAATGGGCAAAGGATCAGGGGAGCTGTGAACAAAACATATAGTTGAGCTGGGTCTCAGAATATTTCATGAAATGACCTAAATTGATCTCAACAGTCATCAACATTGGCAAATATCTGCACTTCGCTGTGACTTTAATTTGATTCAAGTGTGACCTATTGTTCAAACAAAAGCAACATTAGAATGTGATCATCAATCCTGGACATAGTCCTGACATTTGCAATAGATGCTTTCCTGTATCCAGCTCCCCTGTCCTACCATTCATCAGCTCCTAACTCTTCAACACACCAACTGCTTGTATCTGTTCAAGGTTTGTGTGAAGATTTGTAGCTCGGGTGCTCGTTGTTGTGGTTCTGTTCACCGAGCTGGAAGTTTTTGTTGCAAACGTTTCGTCCCCTGGCTAGGCGACATCATCAGTGCTCTGGAGCCTCCTGCGAAGCGCTTCTTTGATGTTTCTTCCGGTATTTATAGTGGTCTGTCCTTGCCGCTTCCGGGTGTCAGTTTCAGCTGTCCGTTGTAGTGGTTGGTATATTGGGTCCAGGTCGATGTGTTTGTTGATGGAGTTTGTGGATGAATGTCATGCCTCTAGGAATTATCTTGACAGTCAGATAAGCCCTTCCCCTCAGCCAACTTCAATAACTTAAAGATGAATCACCGGAAGTATAAAGAGAAAATTGAGGGAGAAGGCTTTTTTTTTTCCACAGTGCTTGTATGCTTCTTGGTTTCACAAAGTAGTGTCCACCACTTAATCTGGACAATCCTGGAGACTCATGATTCAAACTTAAATAGACTAATGAAATTCCCATATCTGCTGCTCAGCATTAATCTCAACATAGCAACACAGTCAGGGGAGATTTGATGTGATTTGATTTATTATTGTCACATGTACATGGGTACAGAGAAAAGTTTTGTTTTGTATGCAGTAAAAGCAGACCATACCATATAAAGTTCACAAGGTAAATATAATAGAGCAATGAATATACTGCTGTGGCTACAAAGAAGGTACACAAAGAGCGAGGTGAACATTAAACTTAAAATTTGAAAGGTTCATTCAGAAGTTTAATTCAGAAGTAGGCGGCATGGTGGCACAGCGGTTAGCACTGTTGCCTCACAGTGCCAGAGACCTGGGTTGAATTCTCACCTCAGGCAACTGTCTGTGTGGAGTTTGCACATTCCCCCCATGTCTGTGTGGGTTTCCACTGGGTGCTCTGGTTTCATCCCACAGTCCAAAAATATGCAGGTGAGGTGAATTGGCCATGCTAAATTGCCCATAATGTTAGGTGAAGGGGTAAAAATGTAGGGGAATGGGTCTGGGTGGGTTGCTCTTCAGAGGGTGGATGTAGACTTGTTGGGCCGAAGGGCCTGTTTCCACACTGTAAGTAATCTAAACAACAGGGAAGAAACTGTTTTTGAATCTGTTTGCACATGTGTTTAAGCATTTGTATCTTCTGCCTGATGGAAGAGATTGGAAGAGATTATAACCAGGATGGGGGGGGCGGTTGGGGGGGGGGGGTCCTTTGATATTGGCTACCGTTTGGAGGCAGTGAGCGTATGGATGGAGTCATTGGGTGGAAGGCTAGCTTGTGCGATTGACTGGGCTGTGTTCACAACTCTCCGCAGTTTCTTACGATCCTGGCCAGAGCAGTTGCCATACCAAGATGTGATATGAGTGATAGTAATGCAATGGAAGTGTCCCTACCTTTCAGCCAAGAGGCCTGGATTAAGTCCCAGCTGGTTTTGAGATATGCAATAACATCTCTGAGCTGGTTGATTAAAAAATGTCAACACAGTCCGATATACCTCTCCTGACACCGATTCAGTCATTAGACAATGAGGATGCAGTCCACTTAAGAAAGGGAATGATTGATACTAATTGCAACAAGTAAATTCACTTCCACAATGGAAGCTTCTTAGCTGCCAGCAGAAGCATTTATTTCTGTAGGTACAATATAAATCAGATTTCCCACTGTCCTGGAAACTCAATGAGTGGCTCTGCAAAGCACATGAAACATGAATTGTCCAACTGAACTTCAATGGAGACAAGCAGCCAACTCAAAATGGCTTTCTCCCATCTATTATTCAAGAATTAAAAGCTTGATATTATGGATGCTGGGAAGCTGAAATAAAACACAAAATACTGGAAGCACTCGATCCATCGGACAGTATCTGCAGAGAAGCAAAATTAATGTTTCAGCCCAGTGATCTATTGTCATAAGGTCATTGTGTTCTCATGTGAAGTCAATGATTTAAAAAATTGGGGTTAAACAGACCCTGAAAATATCACGCTATGCAATTACTCTATGGTCATTCAGTGTACTATACACTTCATGGTAAATTCCTATTGCCTTCTCTTGATGATAAGTGCAAACCATAACATGCACTGACCGCATGCATCCATAGGTGGATCAATATGATGATGTTCTGGCTCTAATTAAAGGTGGACAGTGTGAATTAAAGCTAACCTGCACCTCTTAAATGGCAGATGCATTGTGGTTGTTGAAAGTGCTTTGATAATTGGGAATAGTTTGTTGCATAACAATCAACCATGTTTGACACTTAGAGTCACAGAGATGTACAGCACAGACACAGACCCTTCGGTCCAACTTGTCCATGCCGACCAGATATCCTAAACTAAGCTAGTCCCATTTGCCAGCACTTGGCTCAGATCTCTCTTTAACCTTTCCTATTCATATGCCCATCCGGATGCCTTTTAAATATTGTAATTGTACCAGCCTCCACCACTTCCTCTGGCAGCTCATTCCATACACACACTATCCTCTGCATGAAAAAGTTGCCCCTTAGGTCCCTTTTATATCTTTTCCATCTCACCTTAAATCTATACCCTCTAGTTCCAGGCTTCCCCATCCAGGGAACATACCTTGACTATTTACCCTATTCATGCCCTGCATGATTTAATAAACCTCTACAATGTCACCCCTGAAGCTCAAACACTCCAGGGAAAACAGCCCCAGCCTATTTAGCCTCTCCTTATGGCTCAAATCCTCCAGCCCTGGCAACGTCCTTGTAAATCTTTTCTGAACCCTTTTCAAGTTTGACAACATCCTCCCTATAGCAGGGAGACCAGAATTGCACACAATATTTGAAAAGTGACCTATACAATGTTCTGTACAGTTGGAACATGATCTCCCAACTCCTATTACCAAGGCTTTGACCAATAAAGGAAAACATATCAAATGCCTTCTTTACTATCCTGTCTACCTAAGACTCCATTTTGAAGGAACTATGAATCTGCACTCCAAGGTCTCTTTGTTTAGCAACACTCCCCAGATCCTTACCATTTAAGTATAAGTTCTGCCCTGATTCCTCTTTCCAAAATGCAGCACCTCACATTTATCCAAATTAAACTCCACCTGCCAAACCTTAGCCCAAAAGTAAGAAGTGAGATATTGAGTGCTTCAGTTTTTGGATACCACTTTGGAGGTCTTGGAGAAAGATGCAGAGGGGAAGAGAGAGGTCTGGATCCACAATGGGGCAGGACACCTTTTAGACATAACTTTTCACAGTTAAGCCCTCCCAAAGACCTGGATGCAATATCACAACAGCTTTAGTTAGCCATGCACAAGGGGTCAAGTTCAATGAGTGTAAATCCACACACACACACACACACACACACACACACACACAAAAGCTATGTCACACACACAGATTCTGCAGACAATCTGTGCGTTGAGACACCACTTCAGTGTAACTCAAGTTGTCTGCACATACATTGTTTCTGAAGTTGGTTGATCTACATTTCGAAGGAAGGCTTTATTTACTGTAAGACTCTATGTTTACATCTAAATAAAGTGGGCTATCAAATGCAGCTGTTTACGGAGCTGGTCTAGTGTAGTACCCAAGACCTAGATTCACAATTCACCCAAGACTGGTTTCCTCTCTTAGCTAGGTCAGAGGCATGTGATCAGTTGAATTCTTTGATGTACATGATTCCCATTATAACACATCACCCCCAACTTTCTCTTTTCTTAGTTTACATTATTCTATAGTTCATTTTTATTACTTAGTATTTTTATTAGATTTTTATTTATAATGTTTATTGTCATTATTCAGATAATTAGTATCATTATTATTACCATCCACTAACCCCTCAAATGGGCAGCACAGTGGCTCAGGGGCCTGGGTTTGATTCTAGCCTTGGGTAACTGTCTGTGTGGAGTTTGTATGTTCTTCCTCGTGTCTGTGTGGGTTTCCTCCCACAATCCAAAGATGTGCAGGTTAGGTAAATTGACCATGCTAAATTGTCCATAATGTTCAGGAATGTGGAAAATAGGTTCATTAGTCAAGGGTAAATGCAAAGTAATAGGATAGGGGAATGGGTCTGGGTGTGTTACTCATCAGAGATTCAACATGGACTTTTTGGGCCAAATGGCCTGTTTCCACACACTGTAGAGATTCTATGATAAATGAAATTCTTGTGTCTAGCCACCCCATTGATTGCTGTATTCTTCCTCTGCTGTTCATGATATATATATTTTATATATATATATATATATTTCCCATGGAGTGTCTGTAGGCTTTGGGGTTAGCCTTTTATGGTTCTGGATCAATAAACTTTCCACAGCTGTCAAGTGTTGTATCTGCTCATGGTATATTTTCACACACGGTCTGCTGAACGATACTTCCATAGTTTTGCAAACTGAACGGTTTGATCTTTGTGTGCTCCTTGTCAGGTTATGGTATGCACAAACTTGTCTGAGTTTATCCTTAGTTACTGGTAAAGTGTTGGTTAATGCCGTAGAGTAGCACACCTTCTTCTACAAGAATTAAGTTTTTTTTTCCTTGGCTCAAATCATTCCTGCCATTGAAAGTTATCTGCTATTTGTTCCTTACCTGGGCATTGTCTATAACATGGCTATATCTCTACAGGGGAATCGATGTTTTAGGCAAAAGCCCAAGGATTCCTGATGAAGGACTTCTGCCCGAAACATCGATTTTCCTGCTCCTTGGATGCTGCCTGACCTGCTGCGCTTTTCCAGCACCACTCTAACCTTGACTGTGATCTTCAGAATCTGCAGTCCTCACTTTTGCCTTATATCTCTACAGCTTAAGCCTGAATCTTTGTACACAGAAAATTTTGAGATCTTTTTCAATCCCAGTAATGTTACTGGTGCCTTGTGATTTGTCTTGACCAGAAAATTCATTTGCATTAATTAGTCTTGCATTTCAATGTAACTGCTAATGCTCGTTCTCTGTGGTTATGATACTTCTATTCAGTTTCTGTGAAAACTCTTGGTGAAATTAAACTGATTTTCATAATTCTTCAGTTTGCACTTGTGATGAAGCTGCTCCCTTAACAAGGTTATTCTGTCCTTGGCTTTATTTTTCAGATAGGTCATTAACAACACAGACTCTGAAAAGTCTGCAGGTTGTAGGGCTTTAGGGCCAGTTTGATAATAGCTAACAGATACTGCCTCTGGCAGAAGGCTTTTGGGTTTAAAAGTAAACACTTGTACAATGAAAGGGGAGTGGCCAGTTCTCCCAGCTCAGATTAGCTCTGGTTTGGTTTGCTTTGTGAGCAGTAGGAAAAAGGGAAAAGCAGTAGGAAAAAGGGAAAAAGCTGCTGGACCCAAAGAAGCAGGTCCAGGCTGATACCCTCTTTCTCTGCCTTCTATCGTGTAAGAACCTGTGTTTGATTTTACCTTTTGTGCCAAGGGGTGTTATGGGGATTGTTGCAAGTATTTGGAACAGCATTGTTAAGTTGGAATGATCTGTTAGGTGTTCAGGGAGGTTAAGTTATTCGGCATTCTGTTTTTTGTTGTTTGTGTTTCGTTCGGTGATCTGGTGAATAAATTCTGTCTTGTTTAAAAGTCAGTAGTTTGACCTGCAGCATTTCTCCTAGAATATAGGGCAGCATGGTGGCACAGTGGTTAGCACTGCTGCCTCACAGCGCTAGAGACCTGAGTTCAATTCCCGCCTTGGGCAACTGTCTGTGTGGAGTTTGCACATTCTCCCAGTGTCTCCGTGGGTTTCCTTTGGGTGCTCCGGTTTCCTCCCACAGTCCAAAGATGTGCAGGTTAGGTGAATGGGCCATGCTAAATTGCCCACAGTGTTAGGTGAAGGGGTAAATGTAAGGGAATGGGTCTGGGTGGGTTGCTCTTCGGAAGGTCGGTGTGGACTTGTTGGGCTGAAGGGCCTGTTTCCACACTGTAAGTAATCTAATCTACATTGCACCTACTCCAAGCAACTGGCAAAGTTAAGTCTGGGCCACTTTCTTGAAATGTTTTGAGGGGGTCTGGCATGGTCTGTAACACACTTGAATAAGAACTGTTTCTGGTTCTGTGGTTGTTGCATGTGTGACTATTACTATGTATAAGTACAACTGGATTGTAACACATCAGTGGAAAGTGCATTCTCTTTAATCTTTTCAAAGACTGTAATCTCTTTATGATATTCCTGCTGGCCTTTCTTCAAAAGCTCTTGTCTTGAATTTGATTGGATACATTGGGGATAAATGTTTCCACTTTCCCACATGCTGTGGTTGGACATTATTTATGCCTTTTGGTACCAGAAGTCTATTGATGGCTCTTGTCTTCCTTAGTGATGCCTTGCTCTTAGACAACGCATCCCCAGAAATGTAATCATTGTACAATGGAATTGTCATTTTTCATTTAGTGTAAGGCCCAAGTGCTACAGTGTCTTTAACCAGTGCCTGACCAGGTTCCTTCTTTCATTTTATATGAACTCGAATGTCACATAAATGGCCTTCATTTCAAAGGAAATGAAGTCTAAAAATAGGGAGATGTTGCCAAAACCATACAAGGAACTAGAGAAGCCAAAGCTGGAATACTGCAAACAGTTTTCTGCCTTTACATAAGGGAATATATATTAGCATAGGAGTGAGTCCAAGGAAGGTTCACTGAGTTGACCCCAAGTATGGAGGGGTTTCCTTTTGAGGAGATTTTACTTTCCCACCAAAGGAATGGTGAATATCCTCCATAGTTACACATTGTATCAGCAATATGCTGAATAGGTTAGATGAAACCACAGTCTATAACCTCCTGGGCTACCATAATACTCATTGTACAGTTATGATCAATCCAATGTATCAACCAGAATGGCATGGCAATGAGTTGGCCTCTATTCACAAAAGAAATGAGGCATCAGCCTGGTGGAGCTACAGGAGCAAGCTATTTGTGGACCAAACAATGCAAGTGACATGTGATAGATAGAGCTGCATGATCCCACAACCAAACGCTCAGTTCTGAGCTTTGTAGTCCTGTCACATCCAGTCACAAATTACCATGAAAACATTCACTGGAACAGGAGCCTCCACAAAACTTCATCCTCATCTATACCAATGTATAGCTGCAACACTCTTCATCCAGAAGGACCATGTCGGTGATCCATCCCGGCCTCTTTCACAGTTTCCCGAAATCACAGATGCCAGTTTGATTTATTCCATGAGATATCAAGAAATGACTGAAGGCAGACATTAAAGGCCATGGGCCCTGACAACATTTTGGCAATAGCATTGAAGACTTGAGCTCTAGAACTCCCAACCAAGTTATTCCAGTAAATTTACAACATTAGTATTCTCCCAGCAAAATAGAAAATTACCCAGCCGCAACCCACAAATACGTAACAAAACCAATCGGGCCAATTACTGTTCAATCAGTTTACTCTCAGTCATGAACAAATTGATAATGTCATCAATGATGCTATTATGGGGCACTTTCTGAGCAATAATCTGCTTACTACAGCTCAGTTTAGGTTCCATTAGCCCTTAATCCACTTATCTCCTGACTTATTTACAGCTTTGATCTAAATGTGGACAAAGTACTGAACATGAGGGGAAGTGAAGGTGACTGGAGTTAATGGGAATCCATTGGAAAACTGTCTTCTGGTTGAAGATGTGATTGTTATCTCAGTTGTTTTTTTGTCTCAATCACAGTTTCCTCTGTAGAACCTCCTCCAGTATATATTTTAAATAAATCTGCTCATATGTATTGTGGCATACCTCTGAAACAGCTGGGTCTTTAACCCAGCCTCCTGGCTCAGAAGTAAGAACACTACCACTGTGCCACAAGAACTTTTTTAGTTCCTCAGGGCTCATATTTTCCAATCATTCAATTCAGAGATGTTATCACATCTCTGGAACAAGCAGGACTTGAATCTGGACCTCCTGGCTTAGAAATACGGACACTACCTCTGTTTCAGAAGGGTCCATCCTCCTCAGGAGGACTGTTTGAGACCTAACAATCTTCAGATGCTTCACTAATAATCTTCTATCCATCACATGGTCAGAAGTGAGACATTCATTTTGCAAACATCAATGCTCAGTACCATCCGCAACTCCTAAGCTACAGAATCAGTCAACTGGCTATGGATTCATTCTTGATGAAGGACTTATGCCTGAGACATCAATTCTTCTGCTCCTCGGATACTGCCTGACCTGCTGTGCTTTTTTAGCACCACATTCTCGACTCAAAGTCAGCAAATGTAGCGAAGCCTGGACAAGGCTTGGACCGACAAGTGGCAAGTAATATTCATGACACGCCAGTGCCGGGCAAATAGCATCACCGACAGGATAAAACATCTAACCATCAATTCTTGATATTCAATGATATTACTATTGCTGAATCCCCATCCCTAGATGGATTTGGATGAACCATAGAAAGACTGTGGCTATAAGAGCAGGTCTGAGGTTAGGAACCCTCCAGCAAGTATCCCACCTCCTAACCCGGTAAAGCCTGTCCACCAACTTCAAGACTCATATCAGGAATGTGGTAGAATACTCCCCAGTTGTCCAGATAAGTGGAGATCCAACAGCACTCATGATTTGGTGCCATCTAGGAAAAAGCAGTCCACTTGATTTACACCACATCCACTCCCTCCACCCCACTGCAACTCCTGTGTGTCAAGTGTATCATATACAACATGCACTGCATAAATTCACCAAGGTGCATAAGATGCTATCTTCCGATCCCATTCCCATGACTATGTAGAAGAACAAGGCCAACAGGCGTTTGGGAACATCACCACCTGCAAGTTCCCCTCCAAGCCACTCACCATTCTGACTTGAAAATATATTACTGTTCCTTTACTGTCGCTAGATCAACATCCTGGAATTCCCTCCCTCAAGGCATCGTGGGTCAACCTACATCACATGAGCTGCAGCAGTTCAAGAAAGCAGCTCATCACCACCTTCTCGAGGACAACTGGGGATGGGCAATAAATTTGAGCCAAGCCTGCGATGCCGATATCCCATAAATGAATTTAAAATGAAAATATCAGGCATTATCTGTGAAGAGAAACAGAGTTAATGTTTGGGATTGACAGAACACTGACCCAAAGCGATAACTATGTTTGTGCAATGGGGGGACTGTGAGAGAGCCTGTGCTCAATATCAAGGAGCAAGGTTGAGTCTGGCAGCAACTTGAGTCAGAGATTTGCACAGAAGTTGGAGGCCATCCTTTCCACCCTGAATGTTGTGGTCAACCACATCGGTGTAGCGAAGGAAGCAACGTGAGGGTGCAGCCGATGGCTGACATCTCATTCCATGACATCACAAGCAAAAGTGGCTCAATGTCTGAGTGCTGCAGTGTCATTTAAGGCTTGGTTTAGGATATCAATACTTACCCCATCATCCTCAATTCCAAAAACAGGGGAGCAGTGAGTGAGCAAGCTATCGTTTTTTTTAACTTCTATCTTTGTTCCTTTATTTTCTACATTAAACTAAAAAGAACTGCAATGATGAACTTTTTAACTTATTTCTTTATTCTTCTATTGTATCGAAGGTGGCAACATTGTACACAAATTACTGTACTCCTGTACTTGAGTACCTGTGACAATAATCCTAAATCTATATCTAGTGCACCCATATCTGTGCATAGCATTCATGTGTGGAGGTCTTGAAGTCTACAAAAGGCACTTCATCACCTGGAACAACTAAGGAAAGCTGTAAAATGTGCAGAATTGCAGAAACATCCTGAAGAAATTTTCATTTATTCCGTTTTTTTGAGAGAAATATGTTCTCCAACAGCACTGCCAGCCACTCCCAGTTACAGAACTGAGCTGAATTGCTGGTCATGTTCAATTTGACTGTGCAGAGTGAACTGCCACAATTACCTTGGGATATGAGGCAAACTAAAGAAGACAGAATACATTCTAAGTGTATGACAATTGCAACAAAACCTCCAGAGAATAATAAATGGAGCAAAACAGTTTTAAAACAGTCCATATAAATATATGGAGAATGTGCCCTAAAAAGACAAAAATATCTTCTAGGTTTGAGGGTTTGTTGCTTTTACTTTCCCCCTACTGTGCCAAGATTTGTATCTGTTACCACAAGAAAACATTAAATTCTTATTGGGTCCGGGTTGGAATCAATCCTCAGTTTGTAAAACTTAAATGTGTCATTGTTCCAAACTACCCCATCCATTCAGCCATCAATGAAGGAAATTGCTCTTTGCCTTTCCTGAGCTGAATCTGAAACTTGATTCAAGACGTGAAAAGACACTGGTCTGTCAAGGACTTGATTAGAAACATGATAGGAGATGCACTTGGCTGAAGAAATAGCTTCGCTTCATTTGCTTCCATCCTTCCAAAACATTCAATTTCATTAAATTGGAATATCTTCTGAACCTCATAACAAAATGAAAGATAGAATAGAAAGTTTGTGGGGAATTCAGCACTCAGCAGAACCAATTCGAAACATGGCACAGGCAATCTCACCGCCATATTTGTAATGTATCCTCAAGTCCTTCCAGCACTGCCCTTGCAGAACTCTGCTTGCTTGTAGTTCTAGCAGTGATTAACACAGGCATTGTCTGCAAATAAATTGACCATATTTAGTAACCTAATATTAAATCAGGTTGTTTAGATCACTGCTGATGATAGCATTCCTTCCAGGTCTGTGGCCTACAATAAGCCAAAGATCATAGGATAAAGGAGCAGAATTGGGTCATTTGGCTATTTGGGCATCACGTCTGCTCTGACAATTGATCCTGTTTCTTAACCCCATTCTTCTCCTTTCTCCTCGTAACCCATGATCCCTTTACTAATCAAGAACATATCTAACACTGTCTTAAAGACACTCAATGACTTGGCCTCCACAGCCATCTGCTGCAATGGATTCCACAGAACCACCCTTCGACTCCAGTTCAGCAATACCATGCATGGACTGTACATGAAGCGGCCAGTACAAGATATTGCAAGCAGCATTGTGAAGTCATAGAGTCATAGAGTACAGCATGGAAACACCCTTCGGTCCAACCTGTCCATGCTGACCAGGTATTCCAACCCAATGTAGTCCCACCTGCCAGCACCCTGCCAAACCCGTTGAAATTTATGCCCAATGTGTTGGTGCTTTCTGCACAAGGGAGCAGAATTGCATGTTTGTGCTTGGGAGCGTTTTATCCTGTGGTCACAGAACAACTCGCCCTGAGAGGTGTTGCATTGTCTAACTCCACACTAAGAAGCATCTCTCTTCACTACGTGATATTGCTGTATCCAATTTTTGAATCAGCAGCACAATCTTCTAGATTATAATGAGTTTTCCCTGCAATGTGTCATTATGAATAAGAAGTCAATGTGCTGGAGGAATTCTAAACCAAAATAAGCTGATTCGAGTAAGCGAGATTAAGCACAACATTTGTACTCCCGCTCTTGAGAAACTTTGCTCAGCAAGCACTACTCAATTAAAATGAGTGCAGAACTCCATTTGTACACAACATTTCATTTTTTAGTGATTAAAGAAACCATTCGTCATAAAGGGAAGAGGCACAAGTACCATTTGTTTTTAGAAAGAAATACTGATTCATCAGTTGAACTGTGGCTTTCATTCAACAGGACAACACTTGATTGTCCCATAAACCAAAATACTGATACTTTTTTGAATCAAGTCTTCCTTGCTAGCATTGCAGCATTTTGTGACATGTTAATCATCTCAGAGCCTCTCTTAAATCTGTACCTCTTTACTTTCAGCTCACAAAAATCAGCTGAAAACGCAGCACAGCGACTTGCCAGTATAAATTATTGCAAGCATTCTTTTTCCCTTCAACTTGAGAATGTTACTTAATACCAAGCCCTCGAGTTTACTGTGCTTTTCTCTCTGGCATAGTGCCACAACAAAGCTCATTTTCATTCATCAGAATCCAGGAGCACACAGTCGCTGTGTGACACTTCAGCATTCCAGATTCAATCTCTTCATCTTCCCCTTAAGCTGCTTTTTTGCACAAATAGTTTATTGGGTTTAAAAAAAAAATTGGTGGCAATATAAGAAGTGTGAAGAGGAAGGTCATGCATCACTGCAATAAACAGATGACATAAAGATGATAAAAGAGAGCTCATTTTTGGAGGCTCATATTTGTTTTCCTTGCATTATTCCATGCACACAGCACAGGACATCTATCTGCTGTGCTCAGAGATTTAACCAAGCAAGGTTTGGAACAATATTCTGTGGTAGTACATTCAAGGTGAGTTCCCTTGATGGTGATAAAGGCATTGCCCAGGGATGCTCAATACAAACAGATCAGAGATTTCAAATCCATTTATTACTCAGTGCTTGTAAACTTGGCTGCAATCAGTGTGGCAAGTGCAGGATCACAGAGAGGAGCGTGAAGCCTGAGTTTCATTCCTGGTTGGCGCCAAAGGGCAAAACACATGGATAGGTAAAGCAGCAAGTCTCACCATCGAAAAGTGCATAGCTAAAGAAATGGCCCTGGAATGATACTGTAACAGGAATCGATGCCATTGGTGGAAAAGGAAAGAAACTCAAGGCAAACATTGAAATGAGTCCTGGCAGTGTCATCAAACAATTGAATTATACTCTCCTGCAATGTAGGTATTAATTCACTTAAGAAGAATCGGCAGCTGGTATTTTCTGAATCTTTTGAAGAAAAGGTCAGAGATAACGATTGCTGGGAAAAGTACATGGGAAGCAGGAGTGGTATGTTGGATATCTGCCTACTGCCATGCCATTTTTAGCAGTTTCAGTAAAGGTAGCCCATCTGCCCAGTAGAACTATTTACTCACTGACCTTTTACCAGATCTGGGGGACCTGGGGAAAGGGTCTCCAGCAGAATCTATATTCTTTTGGTCACAAGTGAGCAATCAGAGTCAGTAGCTACCTTGTGACATTGGTGCTCCTTGCCTTCAGTGATTCACTCAAGTACCTCACTAGAGTCTGCCTGACTGGGCCCAATGCCCCAAGATCCCACTGGAATGACCTTGAGGGTGCATTTCCATCAGTCCACGCTCGTTTTAAAAGCACAGCTCCAGGATTGGTCACCGTTGAAAGTGCGCTGAACTACCAGGCCTATGACTGGTCTGGTAGCTCTGGAGGGTGAGCCAATGTTCCTTAATTTATACATTAGACTCTGGGGCAGTCACTTAATTAGCTGATAGTGGCAAAGTATTGCTCTGCATCCCACTGAACTGTTTGGCTCCCAGGCAGGATCATTGCCACTTCCAAAACTTCCCAGCCAACACCTCTACCAAGATAATGGAATGTTTTTCAGGGGTTCTGAGGAAGGGTCACTCGATCCACAGTGTTAACTCCTTTTTCACCCCATAGTTGCTGCCAAACCTGCTGTTTTTGTTTGTGAGCTTTTTTCACATCGTTTTGTCAGTAATGCCAAATTTAGTTACCAGACATGAAAGCAGTAGCACTAAAAACCATAAGTCACAAATTGAATATTCCTTCACGTCACTCTTCATATACAATAAAGACTCTTGCCATGTGTCATATAAAAATAATAACAGCAATCCGGCACCAAGGTGTTAAGGAAAAAGATAAACAGAGTCTCTATCTTGCAAGGGGGTATGGATCTAACAGTCAAGTTGACAAATTTCAGATGGTTGTGTAATAGATATAGAAAGTATATTGGAGTGCTAGAGTGTAGCACCATGGTGTAGTGGGTTGCAATCTAAAGCTAATGGTTTCCCAGTCATTTACATTTATCTATTTCACTTGCTGAGTGTCCCAAAAAAGTCATTCTTACTTCGATAAGTGCTTTAGTTCTGCAGTCTTTCAGGAAGCGAGAAAGCCCTCTATTGAAATGCCTTTTAAAGTAATGCTCAGGGATATAAACATTGAGTAGCTTGGGGCCGTTTTTTTAATGCAGTTATCCTTTAGGTTGTTTAATTGTTTAAGTAGGAAATAAAGTCTCAAAATTTAATGCAGTGTTCCAAAGAGTAGAGATGACACCCTCTGGTCAAGGGCAATTAGGGATGGCAGTAAATGGTGGCCTTGCTAACAATGTCCATATCCCATGAAAGCATAAAGATAAATGACTAAGTAAGTAGCTATGGGAGTTTAGTCTTAAGAGAATTCGCCCCAGTGTATACCATGAATACCCAATCATCCTCAATCATGCCACCAATTAAACATAAAACATTGTCCAAAATGATTACAGGTAATTTGGCAAACATTGTGAGCTATAGAAAAGGGCAATGTAATGGGTTAGCTAATGGAATTTTAAATGAAGGAATATGTTTGGGGAAGGAAATAAAGGAATAGAAGTGTGTAGAAAGGAGTGTGGTCAAGTGATTGAAAAAAATACAGTTTTGCCAGCATTGGCTATAACATAAATATAAACAATTGATTTTTGTTTCTGAAGTATGGCACATGTTAAAACAAATAAATGATATAACTGTATTAAAGCTGAGGCACTAAAGACAGCATGATGCTAGAACCATTAGAAAAAGATCACAGACCGGAAACTATAATTATGCATTCAGAATTGACACATCAGAATTATTGGGACAACTGTATGATTCTTGACTGACATCCATTAGTCTGTTGAAGCTGCTGTGACCAAGAAAAAAACATGCTTTATTGAGAACTCCTTCGTTTAGATCTATTTTGTTAGTTGCACGCTGTTTAAAGAATACAAAGAAGTGTTAGGTGATTGCGGTTTCTGCTGTTGCAGATCTGAACAATTGGCACTGCTATTGGGTTTTAGTAAAAGCAGTGTTGTTCAGGATGTCTTGAATGAATGACTGTTTTCAACGTTCTTCCACAATGTCATTGTTTCTGTTGGGTCCATTGTTTCTATACAGAATGTATACTGGATGAATAGGCATAGAAGTGTCATAGGTTGACATTACAGGCATGTGGGCCATGGCGGGGTTGGGGAGGAGAGACGTATTGATGGGCATAAGGTTGCATGTGTTAGCTTGGATGGGCTACAAAGAGTATATATTGATGGATGGTTTGAGGCATGAAGGTGAGAGGGCCTTACATCTTCTATGATCACATTGGCAATGCCACAGATGATGGAACTAAGCATTTAACCAGACTGCCTCAGCTTTCAACATACCCTGTGACTTTGTCTGAACAGGTTAAGCAACAGTGAGCCCAAATCCAGTTAGCACCTACTCCCTCTGGAATGAAAACCTCACCTTTTGCAAACACTTTCTCCCAAGGCAAGCACACAAGCCTGGGAAATTCCCAACCCTGCCAACCCATGGGGATGAAAAGTCCAGTCCTATATTTTCATGGGAATGTAGATGTAAGCATTCAGGGTGCCACATCATTAACAACCAGTGTAGGGTCTGTGTATTAAACTAACAGCATCAGGTATGATCTGAGAAATACATAACATATCATCATAGAGTCATAGAGATGTACAGCATGGAAACAGACCCTCGGTCCAACTTGTCCATATCAACCAGATATCCCAACCCAATGTAGTACCACCTGCCAGCACCTGGCCCATATCCGTCCAAACCCTTCCTAATCATATATCCATGCAGATACATTTTAAATGTTGCAATTGTACCAGCCTCTACCACATCCTCTGGCAGCTCATTCCATACACATACCACCCTCTGCGTGAAAAAGTTGCCCCTTAGATCTCTTTTATACCTTTTATATCTTTCTCCTCTCACTCTAAACCTATGCCCCTCTAGTTCTGAACTTCCCCCACCCCAGGGAAAAGATTTCGTCTACTTATTCTATCCATGCCCCTCACGATTTTATAAACCTCTATAAGGTCATCCCTCAGCCTCCGCCGCTCCAGGGAAAACAGCCCCAGCCTATTCAAGGTCTTCCGATAGCTCAAATCCTCCAACCCTGGCAACATCCTTGTAAATCTTTTCTGAACTCTTTCAAGTTTCAAAACATCTTTCCGACAGGAAGGAGACCAGAACTGCATGCAATATTCCAACTGTGGTCTAACCAATATCCTGTACAGCTGCAAATTGCAACATTTGACTTTAAAAAAAAATTATGACTTCAAACTTCTGGAAAACACTTTGTGTGACACAATGAAATTAGGTGTCTGTGAGCAATAGCCAAATATTTAAAAACTAAATGCTGAATTAGATTGAGAATATTCAACATGCTGGAGGGTGGGTAAAATTGAGTGTACTGTTCAACAATAAAATGGACTCTACCACAGCTACGAATGCACAGCTCCAGGCCAGAATGAACTACAAGGCTGAGAGGGGCATTAAGTTCAGTAGTTTCCTAACAAGCAATGGCGGGTGGAAATGATCAGCTACATCTTTTACAATAAGATGATACATGTATTGGTTTTGGGCGATTGTACCCTTTTTGTTATTTGGTAATTATTTTGTGGTGTTTTTGGTTACACTTCAGCCCCATGCTCCTGACCTTTGGGCATCTGGTGTGGAGGGGTGTTGGCAGATTGGAGGGCCTTGTCATGGACCCGATCAGGCTGGCTATAAATAAGTCCAGACTGTGCAAGGGATTAGTGGTAGTGGGTACTGGAGATGCTGGAGATTGGAGTCAAGACTAGAAGGGTGCTGGAGATGCTGGAAATTGGAGTCAAGACTAGAAGGGTGCTGGAGATGCTGGAAATTGGAGTCAAGACTGGAAGCACAGCAGGTCAGACAGCATCCAAGGAGCAGGAAAGTCAATGTTTTGGGCAAAAGCCCTTCATCAGGATGGGATTATATTTGCCAACTATTGGCCCCTCTCCTGCAGTTAGGATTGTGCCTGGGTATCTTTGGAGAGGGAGCATGTGGTGTACTTCAGTGTTCTTGATGCCTTTAGAGAGAGGTGAGCACCATAGGGAATATCCCTCCAACTCCATTTTGATTTGCTCCCTTTCTTTTCTCCCTAACTATCACTTTGCTAGTTTGCATTTACATAATGGGCTTTGCTTGGAAATCTTTAATTGGCTACACAGGTGATTACTGGTGGTAGTTTAACAGTAGAATAAAAACACAAAAATAAATATCACAGTGATTTTGGTGGTGAGAAAGTCACTCAGTTGTAAATGATAACACATCCAAATGTAAGAAAATAATTTTTTTAATGAGTGATGTGATAAATTAGGGCAATAGTCAAAGCTCAGGCAAACATTTATGGAAACTTATCACAGCTTTCAGCTAATTCAAATACTGGAGCCATTAATAAGAATTTCAAAATTAAGGAAGCAGGTGTGCCTGTTGATAATTTCTTCATAAGATTGAGAAATCCAGCAAACAGGTGCAAATTTGAGCAAATAGATTATAGGTTCATGCAAGTACATTTATAATTATCCATCAAAATTAACTGCATATCCACCAAACCCATGACGATTTCTGTTTAGCAGGTCAAAGGCAATGGAAACCTGGGAACACCGTCACCTGCAAGTTCCCATCCAAGCCCCTTGCCATTCTGACTTGGAAATATATCAGATTTGAAAAGTATGGTCCTGGAAAAGCAGCATCCGAAGAGCAGGAGAGCCAACATATTGGGCATAAGTCCTTCATCAGGAATGTGGGGGGGTGGAGGGAAGAGGGCTGTGAGATAAATATGGGTGTGGGGGTGGGGCTTCATTTGGGGGGAAGGTAGCTGAGAAGGCGTCATGTGCATGCAAGTGGGGGCGGGGGGGTAATTGTGATAGATTAGTGGGAAGGGTAGAGTAGATAGGTGGGATGGAAGATTGACAGGTAGGACAGATCAAGAGGACGGTGCCGAGTTGGAGGGTTGGATCTGGGATTGGGTAGGGGGAGGGGAGTTTTGGGAACTGGTGAAGCCGATGTTGATGTCATGTGATTGAAGGGTCCTGAGGCAGAAGATGAGGTGTCCTTCCTTCAGTTGGCAGGTGGCTTTGATTGGGTGGTGGAGGAGGCTCAGGACTTGCATGTCCGGAGGCAAAATCACAATCTCTTCAATGTCACTGGATCAAACTCCAAGAATTTCCTCTCTAATGTCATTGTGGGTCTACCTAAAGCACATGGTCTGCAACAGTTCAAGAAGGTGCCTCACTAATATCTTCTCAAGGGCACCTAGAGATGAACAACAAATGCTGGCCCAGCTGGTGATGCCCAAATCTCATCAATTCATTCCTTAAAAGTCCTTGAATCGATCTAACAATGTCATATGAGGTTGGTAGTGACCAGTAATGGTTTCTTTTTTTTACAGAAATCTAAATATTGCTAAAAAGACAAAACTGCAATGTTTGCAGTTCGATGTGTGAAAGCAGAGGGAGTCATAGAGTCGTAAAGATGTACAGCACAGAAATAGACCCTTCAGTCCAACCCGTCCATGCTGACCAGATATCCCAACCCAATCTAGTCACACCTGCCAGCACCCGGCCCATATCCCTCCAAATCCTTCCTATTCATATACCCATCCAGATGTTGCAATTGTACTAGTCTCCACCACTTCCTCTCGCAGCTCATTCCATACATGTACCACCCTATGTGTGAAAATGTTGCCTCTTAAATCTCTTTTATATCTTTCCCCTCTCATCCTAAACCTGTGCCCTCTAGTTCTGAACTCCCCCATCCCAGGGAAGAGACTTTGTTTATTTATCCTATCCATGCCCCTCATGATTTTATTAACCTCTATAATGTCATCCCTCAGCCTCCGATGCTGCAGGGATAACAGCCTCAGCCTATTCAACCTCTCCCTGTAGCTCAAATCCTCCAACCCTAGCAACAACCTTGTAAACACTTTCTGAACCCTTTCAAGTTTCACAGCATTTTTCTGATAAGAAGGAGACTAGAATTGCACACAATATTCCAAAAGTGGCCTAGCCAATGTCCTGTACAGCTGTAAAATGACCTCCCAACTCCTGTATTCAATACTCTGACCACTAAAGGAAAGCATACCTCTACTACCCTCTTAGTGAGTTATTGACTTCTACCACCCACTGAATGAAAAGGATCTTCTCATTGCTCCTTTCATACTTTTGCTAATTACTTCAAATCTATCTAAAAAAAAATGAAAGAATTGCGGATGCTGGAAATCAGAAGCAAAAACTGAAGTTGTGGTAAAGCTCAGCAAGTCTGGCAGCATCTTTGGAGAGAAATCAGAGCTAACATTTCGGGTCTAGTGACCCTTCCTCAGAAGTTCAAACTATTTCAAACCTATGCAGTCTCATCACTGATTTCTCTTCTGTCAAGAGAACTCTCCACCCTACTCCTTTATTTAGGACATTTGTTATTTTAAACAACTGTAAGAAGTGGGACCTTTAAAATGGTTGTTTTTAAAATTTAGAATAAGCATAGTTTTTTATGGAACTGGTAACGAGGTTGTGATTGAAAATATTTAATACATCTTATAATTTAGGGATTTGGACTGTTCTGGAAATAGAGGCAGAGGCAGTGGGTCAGTCTGTGAAGGTTTATTTTAAGAAAAAGTCAGCAAGTCATTGGGGAACAGTGATCTATATCCAGCCTTGCTCAGAAAGCATATAATTGCAGACTCCTGTGGTATTACTGAAAACATGTTTATACTTTTAAGTTTCTGACTGGCAGCGTAAATAAGTTAAAAGCATTTGACTTGTTTTCAGTTCTGCTCAGAAAATGCAGGAGTTGAATTTTAGAACCAAGCTTTTGTTTATCTCCTGGTAGAAGACTTTTGCAGTTCACTTCAAGGGAGCCAATAATTAAAGTATACGGTCTGTGTCGCTCCCAGTTCAGAAGAGATCTTTGTAAGTTACTGCAACTGATTTTGAAGAGTTCATGTTAAATGACTCAGAAAGGAATTATCAAATTGTCTTCACAAGTCGACAAGAAAGAACCTGCAAGTTAAATAGAAACCTAAAGAATTGAGAGAGGAATGTAGTTTCTCTGGACTTGAATCTCTTTAATGGATGGTGTCAGGTAAAAGGTGAATCTTTGATGTTTGTGTTAAGATCTTTGGAACTATAATAGATGTAACTTCTTTTATTTCTTTCATCTGCAGCTTCATTTTAACATGTTTCAGTGACTAACCACTATGGTTGCACTCTGTGTCGGAAGCGTTTGTGGATTACAAATGCTCCTGTTGGTTTCGAGGCTCCCTGTACATGTGCCCTTATTGAGGTTCTACAACCATGGGGCATCAACAAAACTGAATACCCACTCACTCCATCTGGGATCAGTTCAGGCAAAGTTGACATGATGTTGACCCTGGCAAAAAAAAAACTCATTAGTCAGCTGTCTTCAGTATTTAAATGGTACTGATTGGTGGATCATAGCTATGACATTCCTGATGAAGGGCTCCTGCCGGAAACATCGATTGTCTTTCCTCGGATGCTGCCTGGCCTACTGTGTTTTTCCAACACCACTCTAATCTTGACCCTGGTCTCCAGCATCTGCAGTCCTCACTTTCGCCTCGATCATAGCTATGTCCTCAGTAAAGTTTTGGAAGTATCTGGAGGTAAAATAGCTGACAATGGCTGTGACTTTGACAACCACATCCAGCAGGGAGCAAGTCACCTTCCAGGAGGCTTCAGATGTCTCATCCTCAGCTTCCTTATACATACCGCTGTTCAGACATGACAAGGAAACTGAACCTCTGATTTCGTGTTTAGTAACATTCTTGTGAGCTGCACCTCTCTGCTGCCCCTCTTTGGTGTGCAGTTACGGACCCATAAGCAGTTGGCTGCTGGAGCCATCTAGTCAACCAGATCCTCAACTGAGGTCAAATCTAATCTCTATAGTATAGAAACTACCTTTGCAACAAAAGCAGTGTTGGATACTGAAGGACATTTTCCTAAAATTGGTTGACACCTCAATCACCTCTGCACACTTCTCTCACTTTCACTGGTGAATTTCAGGCAACTTGGTAACATCAAGAGTGTGTGGAAATATCATTATAATTTATTGACTGACATAGAGCAGTTAAGGGCAATGGTCATACAAAACTTTCCTTAATTTTGTTCAATTGTGCATTCCCCATGGCAGTGCTCTGACCAAGCTAAGCTGACTTGTTTTTGATTGTTAAAAGTATAATTACAGACTTGGAAGATAAATGTTCCCTACAACCAGTGGTCAACTAATTAACACACTTTTTCTCATGTGTAAGAATTGGTGTCACAACTGAAACTTGGTATCCTTGTATGTATCCTGAAGAAATAAGGTGAAAGTTTTGACATCATGCATCTTTCTTTCTGAAAACTCTAGTTCTCGACTACCAAGTGACTAGGTGGTCATTAACAATCCACCTTTTTTGAGGGGTTGTGCACTTGGAACCTAACATGTTCAAGGCAGATGCTGAGTTAGATGGGCTAGAGCTGATTGCCAAATATTGCAGAACTGATTTCTCAATATTGCAGAACTGATCTCCCAATATTGCATGAAGTTAGATGGATTAATATCAAGTCAGGCAGCATCCAAGGAGTAGGAGATTTGATGTTTCAAGCATAAGCCCTTCATCAGGAATCTGAAGAAGGGCTTTTGCCCGAAACGTCGAATCTCCTGCTCCTTGGATGCTGCCTGACCTGCTGCGCTTTTCCAGCAACACATTTTCAGCTCTGATCTCCAGCATCTGCAGACCTCCCTTTCTCCTGGATTAATATCAACACAGCATTCCTTCAGGTTAAGATGTCTGTCCAAAGCATTCCCCTGCAAATACAGAACTAAGAAAGTACGCAACTACATTGCTCTACAAACTAGATGCAATAACATGATGAATATAAAATAACTGTTTAGCTTAATAATAAATTCATGAAACGTTTTGTAATGGCAAAAGGACAATATTGATCGAGCTATATTTCAGGATCTTTCTCAGCTGTTCAAACCCATTTCTATTCTAATGTTGATAATAACTTGTTACATCAAGCTCCTACTTCTCTCAATTACTAGTAGATGACACAGGCTAGCAATTTCAAAAGCTCTAATGTGTATCTAATTACTGAAAATGAACAGCTATTATAATTCCCAATGTACCACATTTCAAGTCTTACAATCTCTCAGGCATCTGTTCCAAAACATTTTGATGTTTCACAAGTAAATCTCAGTTGTGTTATAGAGTAAGTAAGAAAAATCAATTGATGAAAATGTGTTTGCTGTGTCATGGATTTTACACCTTAGAATGCATAAGTATGGGCATTAATTCCACCCTTTCATGAGGCCATTCAAGGTTATATCTTAACGCCATTGATATATAAAAAAATCAGCAATTGGTAAAACGTTCAGAGAAACTAAATGAGTTGCGAGATTACCTGAAATAAGAGAGCTGAAGACAATCAAAGAGATTAGAATGAAACATACAAAAACGAAATATCATTTGGCAAGATAAAGTAATTTGAACTTTAGACATTTTCTATGAGGCAGACCTTTTTTTTAAAAAGTTCTTGAGCAGATAAATAATCTATAATAGACCGGCACACATTAGAATTAAATTATTTCAAGGAAGTTTTCTACCCAATCTTTCAACATTACTTGATAATTGTCTCTCAAATAAATTAGGAAATAATTGTGGCGTAATAAATAATAATTTGGTGCCTCAATATTATTGCTTCATTGCCAGCAATTACAGTTTGTTATTAGAGAACACATAAACATGTTCAAGAAACATGAATATTGTGGTATTCCACTGAGAGCTAATTTAATTCTTTCATTATGTGGGAATAAAATGTGATATGTAAATGAGAAATCTCTGATGAAAGATCTTTGCGGAGATAAGCGAGAAGTAAAGATCATTTGGTAAACAAAAAATCAATTTTTAGTTGCACAGGAATTAAACTGTCACAGTTTACGCAGTCATCTGAATTTCAGGCACACAGGGTAATTGCTGTAATGTTTTTTAGCCTGTTCTCTTGCTTTATACGGAATTTAACATGGGTTTGACCTATGTTGGGGGTCTGTTCTTTCTAACGAAGCTCAGCTCCAGTCAAATGTAAAGAGTCTATATCGATCCTACTTCAAGTCACCAAGGGCTTGTTGGCCAATATGAGCGAAATGAGTAGATAGACACAAAACATACTATGTTTAATGACCCATGCTTGAACATTTAATAGTTTAGATACAAACAGGTGCCGAGTTTGCTTATTTAAAAATGTATTTACAAAGAACTTTGTGGTCCTAGCAGCACAGCAGACTCGGCTCCTCATAAGACTAAACAGGTACATTAAGCAAGTAACATTGGGACCACTCAAGCGTCAGGCAATGACCGTCTCCAACAGGAAAGGATCAAGCCATCAGCCCTTGACATTCAATGGCATTATCATGACTAAATCCCACACTATCAATATCCAAGGGCTTACCGATGACTAGAAACTGAACTGGACTAGCCATATCAATACCATGGCTACTAGAGCAGGTCAGGGGTGAGGAATCCTGCAGTGATTAACTCAACTCGCAGTTTCTCAAAGCCTGCTCACTATCTACAAGGTACAAACTGGGAGGGTGATGGAATAGTCCCCACTTGCCTGGATGAGTGCAGCTCCAGAAAATCTCTGTTTGATTAGCTACTTTAGTATGGAACATTACATTATTTAAACCGATGCAATGGAAATGGGGAAACTGCATCAGAGAATGGAAGGAAGGAAGCAAAATATAAGAAAGTAGAGTCATGGTAGTATTGTGAATGGGCACATGCCAAATACCAATTGATAGTTTGCCCACAGAAATGAACAGAGAAAAGTTCAGGAACGGGAGGATCAGATATGGATCATGTAAATGTGAGAAAAGGATTGAAATTGGAATCAAAACCAATGGATTTTTCCAGTTCATGTTGAGGTGAAAGTGGCACCCATACAGTCAACAATACTGTAGAAAAAGAGGTAAAGGAGACCTGAGTAGGGCTGGAATAAGAAACGATCCACATGGATCACAAAAGGATCAGAGTAGTCTGACTCCACCGCAACCCCAACCCTGTCCCCCACCCGCCGCCACCACCACCACCCCCACTCCCACCCCAGGTACCTATAGCAAAACTTACTATTTGGAGGGAGGGAGTGCAGTTGAAGCAGAGGTTGGTGAAAGTAAAGGCAGCAGAGAGGGATGATAGTGATAATGCAGACTGATTTAGTCTGCATTAACAGAAGAAGAGAGTTCTCAGATAGTCATGCTGGTGATGGAGGTGTAAACAGATTAGATGGCCACAGTAAATAGTCTCCCAGTTTCTCTGTCTCTGACACAGCAATTTACTTATACTTTATTCAGTTCAGCATACTATGTTCCCTGTTCACCAATGTGGTCTACTCTACACTGGGAAGACTAAACACAGTTAAGGGACTGCTTTACAGAATGCTTCATTCAGTTCACAAGTGTAACCTGAGTTTCCTGCTAACTGTCATTTCAATTTTCTTATCCCTGTCCTGCTACACTGTTTCAATGAATTTCATCACAGAGTCATCTTTCCAAAGGACGCTTAATTCAATGTCAAGTTCAACAATTTCAGATCATAATCTCTGCCTCAGTTTTGTTTCTTTTTTAAATTGTGGCTCATTTTTGCCTGGTCTCTCTCTCTCTCTCTCTCTTTATTATTTCATTTTGTAATCAGACAATGTTTATGCAAACATACATCCATCATGTGGACACATCTTCTGTGTTTTCCTATACTCTACTTTTTAAAATATTTATACCACAAAACCTTGCCATTTAATCTCTACTGTCATCAACCCACTGTTTCACAGGCCATTTTTTTTAACCAAATCCTGCTCCCTTCCAATTGCTCAAACCCATTACACTTCCTTCTTTCCTCATTTTAAGTGAAGGAAGATTGCAACCTGAAATATTCATGATTTAGAGATGCTGGTGCTGGACTGGGGTGTACAAAGTTAAAAATCACACTACACCAGGTTATAGTCCAACATGTTTAATTGGAAGCACTAGTTTTCAGAACAACCACCTGGTGCTTCCAATTAAACCTGTTGGACTATAACCTGGTGTTGTGTGATTTTTAACTTTGTAATATTCATGGTGTTTCTCACCTGCGGGACCTGTACTTAGAACATTTTCTCTTTTTTCTTATTTTTTTCTTTAACTTCTGTAGAGCTTTGCTCTCTTACAAAACGTAAATTGGTCAATTTTCTCACTAGCTATATTTACCAATGGTAAAAATTCAGTTTTAAATACAAGAGAAACACATTCCTTCTTTGTAACTGCATGATTATCTTTATCAATTAGGTCTATCAATTCAAATACTTGGCTGATTTCTGACGATATTAAATGCCAGGCTACTGTCCAGGTTAACATTCAAAACCTCCATTAAGCCATCATCTTGTGGTATGCCTAGGAGGATAAATTGTAAATTTGGAAGGCTCCAATAGGAAATGTTTTCATTGTAGTTTGATTGTTTGATACAAGTAATTATTCAAATAATGTTTTATTTCTGTACTGCATATGTCTCAATTGGATTTAAAAGTTACGTCAAATCTTTGCAGAAGCTGGAAAGCAAACTTAGATAGAGAACATTACAGTACAGTACAGGCCCTTCAGCCCTTGATATTGCGCTGACCTGTGAACCAATCTAAAGCCCATCTAACCCACGTTATTCCATTCTCGCCCATTTTCCTATCTAATGACCATTTAAATGCCGTTAAAGTTGGCGAGTCCACCACTGTTGCATTTGAAAGGGATAGTGTGGAATCATAGAATCCCTACAGTGTGATAATAAGCTATTTAGCCGAACAAATCCACACTGACCCTCTGAAAAGTATCCCACTCAGACCCATTCCCTTATCCAATTAGTCTACATTTCCCATGAGTAATGCACATAATCTACACATCCCTAGACACTGGGCAATTTAGCATGGCCAATTCACCTGACCTGTACACCTATGGACTGTGTGAGGAAACCAGAGGACTCAAAGAAAACCATGCAGACACAGGGAGAACATGCAAACTCCACACAGATATTTGGCCAATGGTGGAATTGAACTTGAGTCTCTGGTGCTGTGAGGCAGCAGTGCTAACCATTGAGCTACTGCGCTGCTTCCCTCCTTCACAAAATGAATTCGAAGTCTACCATGGCAAGATTTGAACCCAGGTTCCCCAGAGTCTCTAGATTAATAGTCACATGATAATACCACTAACCCATTACCTCTCCCTTTAAAGCAAAAAAAAAATACCAAAGTGTGAACCCACAGCTTGCAAATCACTACAGCTCATCTGGTCAGTATGGGGAATTGAAAGTACAATCTTAGTGTTAGTAGTACCACACTTCAACCATCTGAGTTAACCAACCTACACAGGTGCTAATATTTTACTATGTATTTCGAAAGTTCTTCCATTTGCACTTTTTCAATGGGGGCTCATTGTCCGTGTATTCACCTTCACTATTGATCAAATACAGTAGTTACATTGCAGTAGCTTTGATCATTACATCAGGGACAAATCAATCTGCCAATTTTGAACAATTATCTGGTTTTTAGTATGCGTGACATACCATCACCACCAGAGTTGAACACATGTAGTGTTAGTTAAACCCAAATTGTTTGGGTCTCAGCCCTCAGCCCCATCCCTAATAATTTGGATTGGGACCTAGTCTATACCTCTCTACATCTGCTTCTTGACCAAGACAGCAAGAAAATATTTTATTTGTTAGCTCCGCTGCTGAGCACCTTTAAGATATTATTTTTATTTATTATTCAAGTTGTTGCTTTAGTTTTACTTTTTTAAAAATTCATGTGTACCTATTGTTATTTTCAACTTTGCTCACCAGCTCCTTGGAGTGAGAGAGAAATGGAAATGTGGCCTTCCATGGAAAAAGTATTGGGTGACCTTGTTTTATCTAAACCAGACTACATTATGTTCTGCAATGTGGAATGCTGTTAAAAAACAACACTCAATTATATACTGTTATACTGGAGTACTGTCCAACTCCTAAGTGTGAGTCTCACTTCTGTTGTGGGCAAAGTCTTAGAGAGAATTGTAAGGGATAGGATTTATGAACATCTGGATAGGAATAATGTGATCAAGGATAGTCAGCATGGTTTTGTGAAGGGCAGGTCCTGCCTCACAAACCTTATTGAATTCTTTGAGAAGGTGGCTAAGGAGGTGGACGAGGGTAAAGTGGTAGATGTGGTGTATATGGATTTTAGTAAGGCGTTTGATAAGGTTCCCCACGGTAGGCTACTGCAAAAAATACAGAGGTATGGCATTGAGGGTGCATTAGAGGTTTGGATTGGGAATTGGCTGGCTGGAAAAAGACAGGGGGTAGTAGTTGATGGTAAAGGTTCATCTTGGAGTGCAGTTACCAGCGGTGTTCCGCAAGGATCTGTTTTGGGACCATTGCTGTTTGCCATTTTTATAAATGACCTGGAGGACGGGCTAGAAGGTTGGGTGAGCAAGTTTGCGGATGGTACGAAAGTCGGTGGAGTTGTTGACAGTGAGGAATGATGTGGCAGGTTGCAGTGGGATATAGATAAGATGAAGAGCTGGGCAGAAAGGTGGCAAATGGAGTTCAAAGTAGGTAAGTGTGAAGTGATTCACTTTGGTAAGAGTAACAAGAAGATGAAGTACTGGACTACTGGTCGGATACTTGGTAGTGTCGATGAGCAGAGGGATCTTGGTGTCCATGTACACAGATCTCTGAAAGTTGCCACCCAGGTAAATAGTGCTGTGAAGAAGGCATATGGCGTACTGGCTTTTATTGGTAGAGGAATTGAGGTCTGGCCTCCTGAGGTCATGTTGCAGTTGTATAAGACTCTGGTGTGCCGCATCTGGAGTATTGTGTGCAGTTTTGGTCGCCATACTATCGGAAGGAGGTGGAGGCATTGGAACGGGTGCAGAGGAGGTTTACCAGGATGTTGCCTGGTATGGTAGGAAGATCATATAAGGAAAGGCTGAGGCACTTGGGGCTGTTTTCATTGGAGAAATGAAGGTTTAGGGGTGACTTGATAGAGGTGTACAAGATGATTAGGGGTTTAGATAGGGTTGACAATGAGAACCTTTTTCCACGTATGGAGTCAGCTATTATGAGGGGCATAGCTTTAAATTAAGGGGAGATAGGTATAGGACAGATGTTAGGGGTAGATTCTTTACTCAGCGAGTCGTGAGTTCATGGAATGCCCTGCCAGTAGCAGTGGTGGACTCTCCCTCTTTATGGGCATTTAAATGGGCATTGGATAGGCATATGGAGGATAGTGGGCAAGTGTAGGTTAGGTGGGCTTGGGTCGGCACAATATCAAGGACCAAAGGGCCTGTACTGTGCTGTATTTTTCTATGTTCTATGTTCTAAAAGCACTGTGGTAGAATGGTGAGAGTTTTTGTACTGTCAATAAGTTCTGATATATTATTCTATTTGTGCTTTAGACTAAGAAGGTGCCAGGGTTGAGTTATCACTTGTACTGGGACAAAGCTGAGTGTCTTATTGGCTGCATGTCTCGTTCTTCATTTGAGTACAACTGTGCATTTTGTCTTAGTCACATCACACAGTGCTTAAAATTAATCATTTTTATGCACTTCCATCTCTTGGTATCATCTTCCAATGATAATTGAAATAAATTAAAAGGGCATTAACTATCAAAATATCACAACCACGCTTTATAACCTAAATCACTCATGAACTACACAGTGAATGCTGAAAATGGACACAACTGACTGAATGGGATAGATAAATGAGAGAGTGGCGTGGAGGAATTATCACCGAGAATTAAGGTGAAATCCAAACTTCTTATTAATAGACAACTAGGCGTTAACTGTCAAATTTTGGTGGTGGAAACAAGTTTAATGATGAGAAAAGTGAGAATCAGTGCCATGGCAATATTTTCATCTGATTATGATACACTTGTATGCCTTAGCATGCAAAGATGATTGTAACACAAGGGAATTGTGCATCTTAAGTTCACAGTGGTTTCATTAATCTCATGTAATGATTTCAGAATTATGTTTGATTTGTGGGAATGCAATATGAGTTGAATACATCAGGTACTAGGTTGGTGATCTGATTTTAAATGCTAAGTAAACATCATTTCACAATTTGCCAAGGCTGTCTCATCCCACTGCATCATATACATCCAGTAAGCATAAGGCCAGTCTTGGAGAAACCTTCTCTGGGGGAGATACCGCAGGTCACAGTCCTTCTATGGTTCATGAGCTATTCCTTAGGTTTTGAACCTACTTCTAATCTCAATGCCATCAGAAATATCCTAACCTGAACTTTCTACTTGTTTTCATTGAACTAGATGGATGTTTCCCCTTCTGGGGCAAGCTAGAATGCGAGGGCATAGTTTTAGGATAAGTGTAGCAGATTTAAAACAGAGTAAGAGGCAATTACCTCTCTAAAAAGCTTGGTATGCCTGTGGAATTCACTACACCAGAGTGCAATGGGTTACTGAATAAATTTAAGGAGGAGATGGACTTTTAATTTGTACATGGTTGAAGAGTTATGGGAAGCAGGCAGGAAATTGTGTCCAAGATGAGATCAGCTTTGATTGCACTGAATAGCAAAACAGGGTCAAGGGCTGAATTGCCTATTCCTGCTCTTGGCCCTTACATATGAACATGTGCGCTGTATGTATATTCATCATCTGAAGATGGAATTGGACTCAGGTGTGGTTATTTATTGCTGCCCAAAGATCTAATAAGCTCAGCTGCATAAGATATCTATGCTTGTTGCTTTTGACTGCAACAGCATCATATACTTTTATTTTCACTCAGTATTTAAGTGGAAAACAAAGCTTTGTTCTAAATATCTTAACAACATCCAACTCAGTCAGCGTGAGGCCTGGAGAACGAGCCACTCCTGGCATCTAGGCCTTTGCTCTTCCAACCAGAAGCTCTTCTCTTCCAATTTGCTGCTGATTGCCACCAATGGGCTGGTCAGACTAATACAGGAGAGTATGGTCTCTGACTGAAGGAGTGTCTCATTGCAGGATCTTCCACATATCCTTATTTCTATTAGGAGCATGGGTGGCGAGCCCTTGGCCCTGTCCAAATCTGGTCTGTGTTAGACCTGTTAGACAAACCTGATGTTAAAATAAGACAATATAAAATGCTTTGCTTTGCTTTACTCGTAGCAGTCTTGTGTTGCAGTCAGCCAGTTAGAGGTCAAAATCCATTCAGTGCTTCAGCATTTAAATTAGACTGACAATTCAGTGCAGTACTGCTTTATCTAACCTAGTACCTTTTGAATCAAAGTGAGGACCCATTAATATGGATGCAGCAGATCCTGTTGACTTCATATGAAGAACATGGAGTTCCCTAAGTCAACACATTCCCTTAACTGCAACCAAATACTGTTCACCATTTGTTATTTTTGCAAACACTTGTTGTTATTATGCTTGCAATCATAATAAATAACTAAACTTGTGAACAAATAATTAATTGCAACCCATTGCACAAAACAGCCTTATTGAATTTCCTGATATGCTCTTTTTATAGCACAATTTAAAAGAAGTCTTTATTTTCGCAAAGATGTGTGAAACATAGCTTAAAATTGGTACCGTAAAAAGACAGGAGTTTTTGACTTGCAAACAAACTGAAAGCATTCTAATGGACTGCTTACTTAAATTATAACGCAGAGACACATGGCCGCCAAAGACAAGCTATATGAGAAGTATTTAAAATTTTGATGAGATGGCATCAGATGGACAAGAGCAGCATGCCTCCAGTAGTTAAAGGATGTGAAACTGGAGTCTGTTCATATGTGATTAAATATATGAGACTTAAAACAGAGTCGAGGCCTGAAATTTCATTGTAGAAATCGTTGTGAAGCTATAGCATGGTTGATATTCAAGGCAGAAACAATGTAAATATTCAGAATTTGATTGAACTATTAAAAATAGTTTAAAGGGATAATAGGAACCTGAGAATTAAATGTCGTTTGAGCTATTTGCACATATGGGAATAAACACCGACAAGAATGGAATAATCCATTCCTCCGCTGCAAACTCTAAGTCTTCCTTTGCATGTATGATCAAAGGTGACCCCACTTAGTCCATTGAAGAAGATCAAAATTGGAACATTGAGGGTGGGGGTGGTAAGGGGCGACTACTTAAAGAAAGGCTGGAATGTCGAAGCAGATCACTGCAGAAACTGTCCCAAAGCACAACTTAACTGCTTATCCATCTCATTGCTGCTGCTGCTGCTGCTGCTACACTGCTGGCACAGGATTCTCCACATAATAGTCACAGTGTTTTAAAATGATTCAATTTGACATGATAAGACACTTCATAAAGTGTAAGCTATTTTCCCACGGTAGTAGTTTCGCCAGTCTGGTTATGACAACTATTTGTATACAAGAGATACAGACACGTTTTTTTCTGAAAGCGAGAGTTATCGACCAACAAAATTCAGTGTTTTCCAGACCTAGCCATCTTGAAAGGTATTCTCGACAAAACAATGATTTCTTTGAAATGGAAAATAATGACTAAAATGAACAAGTGAGTTATGAATAGTACAAAGCACTGTAGTAATAAATTTGACCTTGTGCCTGTAGGAATCCATGAACTAATTTTCAAAATTTCCACATGAAGGTGAGCTGAAAGAGTGCTGCATGAGCAAAGGGCATAAGGGCAGAAGCAGGGGAAAATCTGATAAGGTGGTGCTGAATACAGCAACAATAAACATCGAGGTAAAGCTGTGATGGATCTAGGATGCACTATCGGCCTTCTCACAATCTCTCTTGTACTGATAAAAACATCTAATCTTAATATGTTCGCCTCAGTATAAAAATCACTGAAAAAGCTACAGCTTATTGAATGACATTATTTGCATTTTCAACAAAACACATCAACTCATCATTACTGATAAACACCCCCACTTGCCCTGGACAGCTCATTTTATATTTCTGGAATTTTAAATTCCTCCACAAGAAGAAAATAGAATGATGTATTTTTTAAAAATATGAAAATCTTTTTTACATTTTCATAGAGTCATAGAGCACGGAAACAGATCCTTCAGTCCAACCTGTCCACACCGACCATAATCCCAAACAAAGCTAGTCCCACCTCCCTTCTCCTGGCCCATATCCCTCCAAACCTTTCTTATGCATGTATCTGTCCAAATATCTTTTAAATATTGTAACTGTCCCTGCATCCATCACTTCTTCAGGAAGTTCATTCCACACGCAAACCACCCTCTGTGTAAAATAATTGCCTCATGTCTTTCTTAAATCTCTCTCTCACACACAAACACACACCTTAAATTGTGCCCCCTAGTCTTGAAATTCACCATCCTAGGGAAAAAGATGTCATCTGTTTATTTTTTTCAGTTTCTACCTGAAGAAAACTGCACAGTTATTCTGCTATCGGAATATTGAAATCATAAGTGATAGATTTTCGTCGTTTGTTGTATGCAAATATTGCAGTGTGATTAGTAGCCTACCAGCTCACTGACACCACTGCTGCTACACTGCAACATGTTGCCTTGACTTGGCGCCTGGTTCAATGTACCTTCAGGAAGAGAAACCTCCAACTGAAGATGTCTCTAAACTCTGCTGACATGTCATGAATTAGATATTGCAGATTTATCCTCAGAATGTCTGTCTCTTGGGCTCTCTTACTGGTCCTAGATGGCCTGTCTACCATGCAAGTTAGGGAAATAAATATGGAAAGCCCAATGTTCCATCGATTTTTGGTAACTTTGTTTACTGTAGCAATATCAGAAATTGGAGCTTGAAGTCATGTGATCCTCTTCACTGGTTCCATCATTCAACAAGATTGTGTCTTGTCTGATCTTGGCCCTAGGTCCACTTGGCTTACTCTTTTTCTCTATTTCTAGAATTGATCTTCAGCCTTGAATTGTTATGTATGCAGTTGCCCCTTTAAGAGGCCAGGTCATGTGACCCAGAGTTAGGAGTAGGAGGGGCAGTCTAGGACCAACAGTGGAACTCAGACCACTATTTGCTGTTCAAGTTTACCCTCCCTCACCCTCATGTTCTCTTTCTGGTCATAGTGAACCACAAACGCAACAGAATATATAAAATGACTCAACCTTCGCTATGGTAAAGAATTCCAAGAATTCACAACTTTCTGTGAGAATACAAAGTTTTTGAATTTCACTCTCTGCAGTATCAGTGCTTTTGTGTTTAATTCACAGACATTCTCTTCAAGGAATGTCAACCCTGACGTGGTTTGACTCTATTCAATGGAACTTCTCTATGTATTCTCATACATGATTTGAAAGAAATGACTAATATCAACATGCTCCAGTTCTGATGAAACATTATCGGCCTGAAACTCTGTTTCTCTTCACAGATGCTACCAGATTGGCTGAGTATTTTCCAGCATTAACTGGCCTTCATTTTAGATTTACAGTATCTGCAGTGTTTTTCATTTGTCACAGAGGGGTACCATGTAACCAAACCATTAGTTTGAGCTTTCACACTGGAATAGCACCCACTCCTGTTGCAGTACAACTCGTTTTCCATATTCCTGAAAGGTTCCCAAAAACCACTTTGAATGAGATGGCCAACCATTTGTAAGGTAAAATAAGTGTTCAGATGTTGTCTGCAGCTCATTAAGTACTGGATAAAGACCACTGAAACTCAGTTCATGTATAAATTCAGCTTGCAGGCAAGGAAAACATTTATCCCTCCAGTTTCTGGTAATTTAACTGATTCAACACGGTAACTGTTAAAAGCAAACTTGTCAGAGTGCTGAAAAACCATTCAACCTAATCAACACATCACTGTCTTTCAATTCAGCTCTATTGCTCAATTGCAGCTCCACTTTTCAAGGTATGTGTAATGTGAACCATAATGGGCCTCTGTGTCCCTGAGCAGAGAGGAAATATTAAAAATACCTCTAAATCAGGTTGTGCTTGTGAACCCTGTTGAGAAGTCTACCTGAAAGGTTTGAGGAAGAACAGGGTACAATTCAGCTTTCATAATCAAGTAACCTCCTGGTACTAACCAGGAGTTAGTACAAGTTAGACACTTAGAAAAGTTTCAGAGATTACACTGGCACCCCTTCAATCATAAATCAGTGAAATCCTTCGCAGGAGGGATAGGGTGAGTGCAGCCTGGAGAAAACTAACAAAGAATTGAGAGGGAAAGAAAATGATGATGGCCCTTATTCTTTACTTAATAAATAAATTATCATCAATTAGCCATAACAAAAGTAATATTAGTGATAAACACATTGTCGTGCTGATTATTTTTATATTATTTCAGTGTTTACTGACCCATCCCAGAAGCAATGCTTAATGCGAGCTTTATTGCTACTAACAGACCCAAATCAGTATAAGCCTAATGTTAAGTTTTTTTGGTAGAGTAAGCAGAATGCCCCCTGTATAATTAGAATTTATTTCAATTGGTGCATTGTCAAAAAATGCAAATTAGATAAGGCAGCAGTATCACGGATATGTGCCATATGCCTAATGACACTTAGTATAATGTTGCATTTCCATTGCGTTCTTTATGGAGACTTAAAAGATTATGAATATTTGTAATTCATTTGCATAAAGTAGAAGTGCATCTTCATATGATGCAAGTCTGGTCACCGCCTGCATGGAATGAACTAAACCAAAAGGCACAGTAATAAAGGTGAGAGAAAAATTAAGTCAATCAGATCGAACTTCAAGCCTGGCAAAGGGACGAACCACATGCTGGATGGTCTACATCAATGTCCAAGGTGCAACTCGATAGGTACCCATTTTATATCTCCAAGTGGAATTCAAACAACAATCAGTTCTTAGCAAGGAAGCTAACGAGAGAGAGGCAAGAATATATTCTGTTGGAGACAAGAAAGGAAACCAGATAATTTATTTTGGTGGATAAGTAACCCAGAGCAAATCAAGCAGGTTAGGTGAATTGGCCACGCTAAATTGCCACAGTGTTCAGGAAAGTGTAGGTTAGGTGCATTCATCACGGATACATATAGGATAATGGGGTAGGGGAATGGTCTGGGTGGGCTACTGTTGGGAAGATCAGTATGGACTTGTTGGGCTGAAAGGCCTGTTTCCACGCTGTCAGGATTCTATGATTCTGTATGAGCTCAAAAGAATGAGATGCATCTCTGCAGAGTGAGATTGTTGAAGGGTCATTTTGGTTGTTAGCTGAAAACTAGAGCTGAAGTTGAAAGACAGTGATGTGTTGATTAGGTTGAATGGCCTTTCAGCATTCTGATAAATTTGATTTTAACAGTTGTCCTGTTGAAAGTGAGAAAACTGTGTATGATTTGAACCACCAGCCTGGGATGGAGCAGGAATAAGACAGTGACATGGGACACAAAAGTGTCGAGATAGTAACTGTTCACAAGTGTTCTCCACATGCATTTTAATGCCCAGCAGGCATCATCACATACCGTTCTTAGATTTTTGAAATAGAATGAACTCCACTTTCTCTCGGAATCCATCCGGAGTAGTATTCTAAGGTAGTTGAACTCCCTACCCTCTTACTACCATAGAACCCCTACAGTGTGGAAACAGGACCTTCAGCCCAGCTAGTCCGCTCCAAACCTCCGAAGAATATCCCACCCAGACCCATTCCCCTATTACCCTTGACTAATGCACCTAACTTACACATACTGACAACTATGGGTAATTTAGCATGGCCAATTCACCAAACCTGCACATCTTTGGATTGTGGGAGAAAACTGGAGCATCCAGAGGAAACCCATATATATTTCCTATAGCCTCTATTCCTCTACCTTACTCCAGCGATAATAGTAATGGAACTCATTGTCCATTTGGCCACATCTATACTACAGCAATATAATACATGACTTGTTCCTAAGTGAGAAGTGGGAGAATTGGCCAACATGTAAATGATAGCTACCACTAGACCATGTTAAGAATTCAGCAAGTAAAGTTCAGTTTATTCCAGACCCATTCTTAAAATGCAGTAGCTGAGTCAGATTTAGCTCCATCCTTACAATTAATTAGCTAATTGCAAAGCTTCTTGTATTCAGACTGATATATTTTCAAAATTAATCTATACTTCCAAATAAGAGCTGAAGGGATAATATCACAAGATCTGAAATGTTATGACATTTACACTCATTGACTAAACATTATCTTTGTTGGAAGATTATGCTTTAAATAATCAAGCAGAAATTTAATATAACCAGCAAAAAAAGACTTAGACATACACTACACTGTCCCACAAATAGATTTTCAGTTATTTCAGACTTGGTCCAAAATGATTCTCAGTTCCCAACGGTTTACTTCTGATCCACTCCTTTCCTAACCTGTGAACTTTTCATGGCAGAATTGCCTTTCATCTTCTAAATGTTACTGGAGATTTAGATATCTAACTAAAGCAAGGCAAATCTTCCAGCCTCATCTGAATTGCCCACAACTTTGCTCTTTCTAAATTGCTCATGGGCTTCCATCAATATTCCAGCATAATGAACCCTTTCATTGCCTCCCTTTTCTAAAGCCTTGGAGACTTACTATATTTGTGATATCTTCGAAATCATTCCCTTCTGAGAGCAAGTTTCCATGGCATCCTAAATTACATGGGCCTTGTATCTAGGTAGAAATCCTGATTGGCTGTCCTTCCAAACCCTATACTTTTTCATCTTGGAATTAAGTGGCTGCACGACTTACTCAGCAAAACTACTTCGACTACCTTTAATCACTCTCAATCAAGTCACCTAGGATTGTTGTCAAGTAATCTTTCAAACAGGTCAAGTCACTGCCTTCATTTTATGACAAGCTCCAGATATATTCTCAACAATCATATAAGCTTAGTAATTTTAACAAAGTACATTGTCCTTCCCTGCAGAACTCAGTTCCTTTTTTTTAATGTGGAAACTCACCCTGAACAGGCAGTCAACTTTGATGCAAGTAACTCAATTGAAGAATTTTGGCCAATAGGCAAAATCTAGCTATGACATGAAGAATATCTGCGTCAGTACCTCAGGAAGATAAAGCATTTATTTAATGCTTGTATGATGAGCTGCTCATATTCCTCCACTTTTAAAAGCAAGTATGGCAGGACTCAGATTTAAATCAGACATGATTGGCACAATGATCATTATACTTCACATATTCCAGGCAATTATATGTGAAAATCATGCAGTTACTCTTTCACACGTATCCCTTTGGGATGGTTATTAAACTTTCATAAGAATTTCACTCAACACGATCTTCCACAGAGAGTAATCAAGACTGAAATGGTGCATCAGTTTCCATTTCAAAACCCAGGGAGAGGCAACCAACAAGTTGGCTGCCCTCCTGTTATTTGGCATCACTGTACCAACCATTTGGTTTATGGATTCAAGTATAGTTAAGTGCTAGTCCTTCTCTTGGCAAGATGCATTCAGAAGTTTGATTTTTGCTCATTTATGGCTTTTGACATCAAGTCATTTGTGGAAGTAGCGAACTGAACTGTGAAAAGACAAGAGGAAATATGATGTTTTCAAATACTGATTTCTGCGATGGCTATTTTTCTGTTCCAATGTAGCTATCACAAAGTTATGATCTGCTGAAAGGAAATAAAGGATCAAGGGCTTCCAAGGACCTGCAATTATAGTCTGCAATTGCTGCAAAACAGTGCCCGTGGAACTTAATGACTATGCAATTAAAACATGCACTTCAAGTCAGAAATAAATTAGAAACTCTAAAAACATTTACCACTTAATATCATTGAAGCCTTAGGTGGAACAGGTGCTGGCTTTGTTACGATTTGGTTGTAATTTCAGCAAAAATAATATTTTGCAGCTTTCTCAGTGATTCTCTCGGTAGTCTTTTGCAGTCATATGGTTAAGTTGTTTCAGTCATCCTCCAATTTACACATTTCAGAACCTTCTTAAAGACAACGGCAGGTGTTCCTGCGTCAGTTGGGAAAAATGACTCACTGTGTTAACAACATCGACCTGTGTTGTCGCAGCCATATTGCGTCAACAAAATAAATTCATTGTCCAAAATAAGATTCTCTATTGTCCGCTCCACAGCAGTAATTTTTTGCTTTTCTTGTAGATTGAACAATTAAGCAAGATCTGTTTTGCTGAATGATTGCTTCACCATCACATTGAATGGATTTGTATTTTGCTGACAGGTTAATGCAATGCGGGCATGTTGAAAATTGAGTGCAACCTGTTCTATGTATATTGACTGGAAGTAATGTTGCAAGAATCCCCAAAGTATCCCAATTGAGACAGTATGCAAATTGGTTTTAGCTGAGAATATTTGGATGTCTACGATAGATAGCAATAATACTCTCTCAAAACAGCTCTGGGTGTTTGTTTAAATACCAAGCACCTGCTATTCAGTGATACTGACAGCTAGTTGTTCTTATAGCATAACTGTTTTTCCAGGATGAAAGTTAACTGTACTCACTGAACTACAAGACTGGATGTGTATATTTATGTCATTTTTAAAATCTCTAGTGCGCTTCTGCTATCTTGATGAATCCACACTGCATCACAAAACCAACACAGGAGAGGTAGGGAACTATGCATAATGTCCACTAACAAGGTCTTCTCTTGCTGATGTGGTGGGGTGGGTGGCTGGGGCAAGACTATGAAAAGTCTCACAACAGGGCACGCACAATGCAGCATATGAGTTGAGAATTCACAAAAGCTTTGAGAGCCAATGCCAGCACGGCCTCCAATGTATGACAGGTAGCTGGGAATTATCAGATTTTGTGCGTCACTACCAACAGTGCAATGAATTTGTGACAGGTAGCTGAGAGTTAGGGGATTCTGTAAGTCCCTGCCAGCTGTGTGTTCGTGGCATGGCTAGCAGCTGGGAGTTCAGGATTTTTGCAACTAACTCTGACAGAATGATTCTCATGTTCAACAGCCCATAATCAATATTGGATCAGTCTGTTAAGCCGGTGAATAAGCTCATTAATGTGACTTTTTCCATCAACATATATGAAAGCAAATATTGCCCGTTAAGATGTTCTTTGTCATAATAAGAGATTCTGACGTGATTCTATAGTTCAATCATGAGACATATTTATTAATCGTAAAACTGCATTATTTAATGAAGGCTGACTATATTAAAGTGATAGTCATGTAGCTCCATATCAGATCTTCAGATTAGAGCTAAATGTTCTGAAATGGTAATCATGTTTTGTTCCAAAATAACCTTCACATTCCTTAACTATTCTCTGGTTCAGGAATACAAACTTAACCATCTCTTGAAGACCAGGACTTAAAAAAAAAATCCTTCATCCGCATCCCAAGGTCAGGACTATGTCACACATCCATCCTTCAAGCAGCCTCTGACAACAGAATATTATGATTGTGATCAGTCCCAGTCAGAAAATAATGTACAGACTTATGGATAATCCAGTTAGAAGGCATCATTATAGATCACAGATCAAATGTCAATTTTAGACAGCATGGGAGTCTGAAATATCAAACCCTTTAAAAAAAAGGTGAGCAGGGGAAAGTGGGTGATTGAAAACGTGCAAAAATCAAAAAGAATGTCAATAGTGTCAGCCATCACATTCAGTCATGTGGATGGTAATATATGCTGTTTTACAGTCCAGTTGTTAAACACACTGTCTGTTTCCATAGACTAAGACAACAAGTGTTCAGTTGGTACGACAAATCAGCTTTGAAAGGTGAAGAATGAAGAACAGTATAATTATCTGTAAGCCACTGAACAGCAACAGAGTTAGTGGAACAACACTGATTGTGTCTCTGGTTGCAAATGGAAACATGGGCTGTGAAAATATGAGATTAAATAGAAGACATAAATGACACAGGAAGAATAATTAAAAACTACATGTTTGTCAGAATTCTTCAAAAGACCAGAAAGGCCAGTTTTAAATACCACAGAACATCCTGAAGGTGATTCAAGCCTTCAGCTTGTTTTTAATATAAAGAGTAAATACATTTATTAGAGTGGAAAACACCAATACACAGTTAATTTCAAACTGTCAAATAATAGGCACTCAAACAATCCCTTGGGGTAAAGCAAAGTATATAATAGCAGTTTCTACATCATGTGTAATAGTGCTGACAGATAAATCCATCTGAATCAGAGTCTCAAAAGGAGAGTTAGAAAGGCCAGCTTTTAACACAAATAAATGCAACAGAAAAACATTAGAATGCTTGTGGTCTCACAGCAACCTACAGGGATGCACGGATACTAGTCCACTTTGTTACATTTTTCCATATATTTTAATTCATGCACATTCAGACGCAAGCATACCTATAAAATATGCACATGTACCGTCCAATGGTAGCAAGGTTCTGCTTTCAGCTGTGCCATTTCCATAGCTTTCAGCTGAACAACAGTATACACAGAAACACTGAAGCTGCAACTAAATCTTTCAACAGTGAAGCTGGCAGTATAGAAACAAACATTGGGTCCCGCCATGATTGGAACTCCCCACCCCCACGCCACTGGGTCCCCACCTCCCAATTGTCTCTAGCCTCTGTTGGTGTGCCTCCCTTTAAGAGGGAGCCAAGCCTGTGTAACAGACTATCTCTTGGTTGACAAACCGAATTGAAATAAGAAAGGCTGGAGATAAAATTTGCAGTGTGTGGGGAAACCTGGACTTTGAATCTTCCCAGACAAGACTCCTCTTGCTGGCTGTAAAAGCCAATTCAGTCAAAGTTAATGCCACAAGCTCATCATAAAACAAAAACCTTCATTATGTCATGTTCCAGCTAAATTCGCTTGCATTCATCATTCAGTTGCAATTTTCAATGTTAACCCACTTGGCTATGGGCTTCCATGTGTGGCTATCCCTGATTCTATAACTGTATTCTGTGAAACATCTCATTTGTAATTCCATCAGTCTCTAATGCTTCCCCTTGGTACTATCAACCAAAGTTGCCAACAGCACCCATGAGACCTCTTCTTTGATCTGCTAACACCTCCCTGCCTTATGTCCTCCACTTCTATCCATAAACCTTGTCACTTCACTTTGACAGATGTTATCAGTGCTGGGTACGCTTAAATATCTGCTGTACTTTACCACCTAGCTGAATCACAAATCTCTCCTGTATGAAGTGAATTCCTTTCTTGCAATTCTAAATGGTTACAGATGGTCCTGAAATTTGGCAGAGAAATAGGGTTTAGTTCACGGCTGGGCCAATTTCGAGGTGAGATTTGGAGAGAGTCAGGTGGAAAGGCAGGGAAGTAAAATAGCCATTTGTGAGGCAAGCCTGCAGCATTCAATTACTTGGAACAGAATTTATTTGGTGTAATGAAATGACACAGGCAAGTGTTCCAATGCCATAACTGAAAATGTGTTGCTGGAAAAGCGCAGCAGGTCAGGCAGCATCTAAGGATCAGGAAATTCGACGTTTTGGGCATAAGCCCTTCTTCAGCCCGAAACGTCGAATCTCCTGTTCCTTGGAGGCTGCCTGACCTGCTCCGCTTTTCCAGCAACACATTTTCAGCTCTGATCTCCAGCATCTGCAGACCTCACTTTCCCTTCCAATGCCATAAGCCCTGTTGTGACATGTGCCTCTCCTGATGAAATTCAATGATCAAAATCAAATATAACTCATTCATCAAAAGTATTGGAACAATGATGGTCCAGACAGTGGAAGATATCTGAAAAATACCTGATCCAGACCTGTTGACTTGGCAGGCAAGGAAGCAACTTGTAATGACCATTATCTGATACAGGGAGTATTGCAGTTCAAATCTCTTAAAAGAGCCAGAAAGGGCAAATTTTGAGTTAAAGGGCTACAATTTCCTAAAATTAAAGGCTTGCAGCAATTTTTCAACATAATTCAATGTTTTTTCATTCATTTATGGGAGGTGGTTGTCACTGGTTAGACCAGTATCTATTGCTCATTAATTGCCCTCGAAAAGATGGCTCTCAGCCTCCATCTTGAACAGCCACAGTCTATTGTGCTATTAAGAAGGGAGTTCTAGCAGCAGTGAAGGAATCGTGTTGTAGTTCCAAATCAGGATGGTTTGTGACTTGGAGGGAATGTTGCATGTGCCGGGGTTCCCAAGCATCTGCTGCACCTATCCTTCAAAGTTGAAAATTTATCCCTCTGACTGGTGGCGGTCATGGATGTGGAAAGTGTTCCCTAAGGAGTGACTTAGCATGGTGCAACCTGTAGATGGTACACACTGGTGCCACCTAATGCCAATGGCGAAAGGAATTAATGTTGATGGTGTCAGAAAGGGTGCAAACAAATGGGATTCTTTGTCCTAGATGGCGTCAAGCTTCCTGACTGTTGTTGGAGCTGCTTTCATTTAGGCAAATAGAAAGCATTATTGATTTGTACCTTTTAGATTGTGGAGAAAGTGAGAACTGCAGATGCTGGAGATCAGAGTCAAAAAGCGTGGTGCTGGAGAAGCACAGCAGGTCAGGCAGCATCTGAAGAGCTGGAGAGTCAACAGTTTGGGCATAAGCCCTTCATCAGAAATGGGCTGATGGGCCACATTCCTTCTGAAGTGCTTATGCCCGAAACATCGACTCTCCAGCTCCTCAGATGTTGCCTGACCTGCTGTGCTTTCCAGTACCCCACGTTTTGACCTTTGTAGATTGTGGACAGGGACTCTGGAGCCAGGAGGTGAGTTACTTGCTGTGGAATTCTTACCTTTGACCAGCTCTAGGAGCACAGTATAATTTCTGATCAATGGAAACACCCAGAATGTTGATGACAGGGGATTTGGAGATGGTTATGCTATTGAATGTCACAGGAAGATGGCTAGATTCTCACTTGTCAGAGGTGGTCATTGCCTGGCACTTTTATAGTGCAAGTATTAGTTGTCACATATCAGTCCAAGACTGAAGCTGTACAGGATTTGTTAGGTATGCAGAGCATCTGTGAAGTTGTAAATGCTGCTGAACATTGTTCAATTATCTGCAATGATGAATAGCTTGTCAATTGGTTACAGGTTTGAATTGCTAATAGGAAACAAAGGGTGGTGGTGGAGGGTTGTTTTTCAGACCAGAGGCCTGTGACCAGTGGTGTTCCACAGGGATCGGTGCTGGGTCCACTTTTGTTTGTCGTTTATATAAACGATTTAGATGAGAATTCAGGAGGCATGGTTAGTAAGTTAACAGATGACACCAAAATTGGTAGTATAGTCAACAGGGAAGAAGGTTAGCTGAGATTACAAAGGGATCATGGTCAATTCGACCAATGGGCTGAGGAGTGGCAGATGGAGTTTAATTTGGATAAATGCACAGTATGGTATTTTGGTAAAACAAACAAGAGCAGCACAGTTAATAGTAGGGCCCTGAGTAGTGTTGTTGAATAGAGAGACCAAGGGCTTCAGTTTCATAGTTCTTTGAAAGTTGTGTCACACGTAGACAGAGTGGTTAAGAAGACATTTAGCATGTTTGCCTTCATTGCTCAGACCATTGAGTAAAAGAGTTGGTATGTTATATTGAGGTTGTACAGGATGTTGGTGAGGCCACTTTTGGAGTACTGTGTACAGTTCTGGTCACCCTGTTATAGGAAGGATATTATTGCACTGGGGAGGGTTTAGAAAAGATTTACCTGGATGTTGCAAAGATTGGAAGGTTTGACTTATAAGGAGAGGCTGGATAGGCTAGGACTTTTTTCAGTGGAGCATGGGAGGTTAAGTCGTGACCTTATAGAGATTTATAAAATCATAAGGGACGCAGATAAGGTGAATAGCAAAGGTAGGTTCTCGGGATTGGGGGAGTTTAATACTCAAAATATTTTTAACTTGAGTGGAGAAAAATTTAAATGGACCTGAGGGCAACTTTTTCACACACGGGGTGGTTTGTATGTGGAATGAATTGTCAGAGGAAGCGGTAGATGCAGTTACAACATTTCAAAGACATTTGGATAAGTACATGAATAATAAAGGTCCAGAGATATATGGGCCAAGCACAGATTAATTTGGGAAACTTGGGTTGGCATGGACGGGTTTGGTTCTGTGCTGTATGATTCTATGACTTTATTACTAACGTATTTCTAACTTAAGGACAGTGGTGAAGCTATTGAGGAAAGAGTTCAAGGTGGTTAGGTCCACAAGTGATGGCCTGGGGCTGAGGTGATTGATGTCCAACAGCCTCAACCATCTTCTTTTGTGCTAGTTATGACTCTAATCAGCAGAGAGGTTTCTTCCTAATTCCCATGGACTCCTATTTCGCTAGGTCTCCTTGATGACACAATCACTCAAATGTAGCCTTGATGACAAGGACAGTCTCTTTCATCTCAACTCTTGAATTCAGCTCTTTTGTCCATATTTAGATCAGGCCTGTCATGAAGTCAGGATCAGAGTAGCTCGGCCAGACCCCAAACTGATCATCAATGAGCAAGTTATTGCTGAACACTTTAGAGAGGACTATTAACCATCCTTCTAGGCTTGTTAAGAGTAACCAGATAGCGCTGTAATTGGTTTGGTTAGGCTTTTGTGTTTTTTTTGGAGTTCAGCACATAAATGAGTAATTTTTCACGTAGCTGTACTGGAACAGCTTGGCTCAGAGCACAGTAAATTCTTGAGCACAAATCTTTGATCCTATTAGAAATATTGTCAAGGCCTTTAGCCTTTGGTAACATATGTGATCATTGAATATGAGATCATTGATCTTAAATTTTATACATAAAACAACAGAGGTACAAAGCAAGTTGCAGAATCAACACAAAGGGGTTAGATATAAACTTGCGTCAGAAATGTCCCTGCTTACTTTTAATAGTTTAAAAGGCAATTTAAATTTGCTCATGTCATCATGAGACTGGTACAAAGGGGACACCTAGATATAGGTTTCTATAGAGAATTACAATTATTTCTGGAACAGATTTGTCCAGCATTTTTACACAGAAATTTTCCAAATTTTCTTTTATTCTAAAGGCCAGTGAAAAACATTCATGAAGCTTAGCATTGCCACAGTATTAAAATCTATATCATGACCGGGAGAAAAACACTCCAAAAGCATTAAATGATCAGTTATATGGCTGACAAATTGCTACGGCATTTAAAAAGTGTCAAGTAGCAGGCCTAACAAACAAAACCTTTCTTTTCCCTATTCAGGTTAGGATATAGTGGTAAAACAGGTCCCTAGTCCTGATCACCAGAGAATTGGGTGAAAACAGCAGTTGAGCCAAAGAGTTGGCTTTAATAAACAGTGACCTGGGTTCACTCCTGGTGGGGTATACACTCACCCAGAAACTCACTCACAAACACATAATTCCTAATCACACACTCACCCAGCCATTCACTCACCAACACATACCTCCTAATCACACACTCACCCAGCCATTCACTCACTAACACATACCCCTTGATCACACAGTCACCCAGTCATTCACTCACCAACATATATCCTCTAATCACACACTCACCCCAGCCACTCAGTCACCAACACATACTCCTAATCACACATTCACCGAGCCATTCACTTGCTAATGCATACCTCCTAATCACACACTCACCCAGCCAGTCACTCACCAAGACATATCTGCTAATCACACACTCACCCTGCCACTCACTCGCAAACACATAACATCCTAAACATACACTCACCCAGCCATTCACTCACCAAGACATACCCCCTTATCACACACTCACCCAGCCATTCACTCACCAACACATACTCCTAATCACACACTCACCCCGCCATTCACTCATCAACTGATACCCCCTAATCACACACTCACCCAGCCACTCACTCACCAACACATATCTCCTAATCACACACTCACCCAGCCACTCACTCACCAACTCATACCTCCTAATCACACACTCACCCAGCCATTCACTCACCAACACATACCCCCAATCACACACTCACCCAGCCATTCACTCACTAACACATACCCCGTCATCACACAGTTACCCAGCCATTCACTCACCAACACATATCTCCTAATCACACACTCACTCAGCCACTCACTCACCAACACATACCCCCTAATCACGTACTCACCCAGCCATTCACTCACTAACACATACCCCAAATCACGCACTCACTCAGCCATTCACTCACTAACAGATACCCCCTAATCACACACTCGCTCAGCCATTCACTCACCAACACATACCTCCTAATCACACATTCACCCAGCCATTCTCTAATCTATTCACCCTTCCTGCATGAGGAAGTTTGACGGTTAATTTTGCCAAGGGGCAGTGCCAGGCTCTAAAGGTAGTGTATCCCTGGAAATCCTCATTGTGCAATTAAAGCATCTTGACCAAATGATCAAGACCTTGCTGTCCCTCTGATTACCAAACTCGTGGTAAAAAGCTATTCAACGTTAAAAGTGTATTGGCAACGAACGGGGGAGTCTGAGTAAGAAAAGTTTACCAAAGTCCAGAATGATAGCTTGACTCTCACCTCTTGTGACCCAGCTCTCAGTCTGTTCATTTCTGTGTCCATCAAGGCAGCATATTTCTAAAAGAGTCCTGGTCCCTCACCATCGAGACTCCAGTCCTTGGGGTTGTGTTAAAATAATCATGTTGCCCAATATCTAGCTCCTCCAATCAAATGCTATTTTTCTCTCACATTTGATGCTGATTGGCTCATGAGTGAATCTGAGCAATCAGAGACGAGAACAGTGCTTCATTGGATGAGCACAATGTTGCGGTCACACTGTATTTTGAACAGTAGCCTTGCGAGTCACACAGGTAAGCCAGTGGGTCTACTGTGTGGACTGTGTGCTGCTTGATGGGCCAGTCTGTTCTCGAACATAACTGTCCTGAGTTCTTTCAGAACCTGAGGAAGTGTACAAATGGTCCTATTGCATCTGAACCCACCTCCCCAATCCTTGAAGAGGTCTGCAAAATCATGAGGGGCGTGGATAGGGTGAATTGTTAAGGTCTTTTCCCCAGGGTAGGAGAGTCCAAATCTAGAGGACACGGGTTTAAGGTGAGAGGGGAAAGATTTAAAAGGGACCCGAGGGGCAAGGTTTTCACACAGAGGGTGGTGTGTGCATGGAATAAGCTGCCAGAGGAAGTGGTGGAGGCTGGTACAATTACAATCTTTAAAAGGCATCTGGATGGGAACATGAATAGGAAGGGTTTGGAGGGATATGGGCCAAGTGCTGGCAAAGGTGACTGATCAGTTCAGGATATCTGGTTGGCACAGACAAGTTGGATTGAACAGTCTGTATAACTTAATAATTCTGTGATGACTTCTCAGGCAGTTCAATAATACTTTAAACCTTCGTATTATTGCTAAATGTCTACAAAACCTGAGATGTTGTCAATGTAGGGGAAAAGCAAACTGAAATTGAGATGGAGAACAGGACTCATTTATCATATTTGAACGTAGTCAGTAAGCGAAATGCTTTACCCCGGGGACACCATGGCTGAGTCCCAGAGAGACACTATTCCCAACAGGACATAAATTTATACAACATCTCATTTAGAACAAGAACGTTGCCTGTTTTCTTTCCTCTTCTGGAACGACATCAATGTGTGATCAACTAATTTGAAGAGAAAATAGAATTTAAATGCAGCATCTTCCTCGTTTGGGTGTTCCAACATCAACATATTGAATATATTTAACAACTGAGCTGGAGCTTCATTGCATAGTCTTCATTCACTGAACATTGAGTGGCAAAGGCAATGAGTGTTCCAGCTGATAACAGCTGCACAAATGTCACTTATACATTTTACATGAAAGGATGATAATGTTTTAGAGCAATATTTACAAATTTCAAATTTCTGCATGTACTATTTAATTATTTATCAGAGAACTCAATGGGATTTATGAAGAATTGATAGCTTGCAGCAAATTTTAAGCCTTCATTATAAACTGCATTTCATAAACCCCTCTGTACCATGTACTAGATCCTTCAAAGTTTAACAAACATCATTCTTCAAGAATCTAAATCAAAGGCATGTTGCAGTGTTTATAAATTCAGCAGAATAGAATTGAACCGTGTCCACACATAACGATTGATGGGAAAGAATTAAAGAGCACAAGAAATTCACTGAAGTGCTATGAGACCTCTGGAGAGTATGAATTGCACCATATAAATGCAAGATCTGTCTTTGAGGTATGCACCACTCGAATTTAATGGAAAACAATCCGAAGGAGATAGACTGTGCAGTTCAGCAATCTCATGAGATTGCTCGTTTGGTGTGCACTAATGCATCAGGGGTACAATGTGAACAGAGAGAATGTGAGCATGTTTCAACAGAACACTCATTTCACCAATCAGTGCGCTGCATTCACAGTCTCCCAATGATCACTAATTTACCTGCTGATCACAAGAGAGTAATGGCCAAAGCTGATGTTATTCATCTCATCATTCCATAGGTTTCTTGCACCTTTAGAGGAGAAGATTTCTCAAAAGCCATGAGTCTTCAGGTGAAAAAGGTGAATGGTGCTGGACTTGTCAGACACTGAAGCAGTCAGTGTCAAAATGCAGCAAGACTTGGACAATATCTAGGCTTGGTGTGAAAATGGCATGTAACATTCATGCAACCCAAATACATGGCAATGACTGTTTCCAAAATGAACCAATCTAACAATCAATGGAGTTTCCATCACTGAATCCCTCACTATCACTATCATGGGCATTTACTATTGACCTTTGGTGGTCTGAGATCTCAGGAATGAGCTCAACGTGGTGATGCAAGTCCCCCTGACATCTGTAGTGATGTTGAAAGCAGGGGGGTTCAAGCTAGCATGGGAAAGCATGCCAAAGCATAGGAGATAAAGCCTTTGCAGGCAGTGTGTAGTTCCAGCATGGTTATATAAGAAAGATTATAATGTTTGAACTTTTGGCTTTATTTCTATATCATTTGACTTAACACTAAGAAGGACTGTAATTTTTAACTTTGTTCCTAATTTCTTTCTACCTAATTCTTATGTTTTTGTACTGAGATATTTGTACGCAAGATGGCACCACATGTGACAACATTGAAAACTTTTCACTGTACTCCTCTATGTTTGTACTTGTGGACACATGACAAATGTAATTAGACTAGCTATGTAAATACCGTGGTACAAGAGCAGGTCAGAGACTAGGAATACTTCAGTGAATAACTCACTTTCTGACTCCCCAAAGCCTGTCCACCATCTATGAGGCACAAGTCAGGAGGGTGATGGAACTGGCTTGTGTAAGTGGGTCAAAATCATGGAATTTACATGCTAATGGCATTGTGGGTCCACCTATAGCACATGGACTAAAGCAATTCCAAGAGGGCAGTTTACCACCACCCTCTCAAGGCAACTTGAGATGGGCTATAATTGCTGGTCCAGCCAGTGACATCCATATCTCCTGAGTGATTTAAAATAAAGGTAACTTGGTGTCATTTGAATAAAATACTGGCAACACATAATGGCCAGTGAGCTATTGCCATCAGAACTGGGCTCATAATGTACTTTTGAATGTGTGTACTAATTTCAATTCTAAGGTTTGTATAATGTTTTTATGGGAGGTCACATGGCTGCTGTTGAATTCTCTCTGTGGAAAAAAATTGCGTGAATGCTTGCATATGATTTATTTTTAGTGTGGCATGTGTGTTTTGGCAGCAGCTCAAGCAGTAAGGATTTTGTGTCAGCCATACCTGTATGAAAACATATGGCTACTGAAAATGCATGGTCGATTTAAGACACAGGACAGAAACACTATTGCAGTTTCCGTAGTTACCAAAGTCAAAGAAAACATCACCAGATAGAAATTCAAGACATGCCATCGTGGCCAAACATTTATGCACGTGCATCTTTGTGAAAAAGTGATATTGAAATCTTCTCCCATGCCTTCAATCAGGATACAACATTGAGAAAATAACAGGTCAAAATAAAGTTGCAACTATCCAGCGGATCATAGGGCTGCTTTCTCACAGAGAGAGGTGACTGAGAGTGAGTTTATCTTGAGGCTCACCATGCCTGAGGCAAGGGGCAAGGTTGAGAGGGAGGGACCTTCAAAGTTACCTCAGCTGGAAATGGGAGTGAGAGAGTATAAAGGTAAATGCAGATAAAAACATAATAGGAAGAGAACAAAAGGGTATGCAGTCTGTTCTACCTTCCATTTTGCCAAATAATATGAAATTATGTGGGTAACTTTCTGGAAAATCCACATTTTAATGATATATCCATCTGGTAGTCTAGTGTAAGCAGGTTCCTGCTGGTGATAGTGTAGCAGGTGTTTGCAACAGCAGTCACTGGCATACATTGAGCTAATCACTTACAGCTACGTGCGCCACTTGTCAGTGCATCAACGTTTAATTGCAATTTCTGCTTGCTGTCAGAAACAAATAACTCTGTTACGGAATACAAATTTACAATCTGTCTAAGATTAATAGCATGCTTTCAAAAAGGATAAACCCTGCTATTTTATCTCCAATAGCCTCGTGCCAAATATGTGGCACTCTTAAGCTTGATTGGTGAGGTCACTCAGTATTGCTCAGTGCAAAACTGAGACATATGTGCAGGCAGGCCTGAGTAGCTTTCAAGGCCGATAGTCAAAACTTCCATGCTAAACCTCCAGTGCTTCAGCATGCATTGGAATGCGGTGATAACTGAAATCTGATCATTCAAATGCTCAGTGATCACTTCAGTAGATGGGTTTCTTCAGCAAACCAGTTGCATGATATCATTGAGTCCAAAATTATAAATCTCTCTCATTTGCAGGAAGCAGAGGACATTTAGCCATGTCAAGAAGCCCATTTACTCTGGGTGTCACAACAGATTTAAGAGATGCACTGTATTATTCATCGACACAATGAATTGCTGTCATAGTTAATAAACAATTGTTAGCATTGGTAAATGCCTTCTCTTTGAACAAAATTGTAAGGGCACTCATTACAAAAACAGTAGGATATTTTTGCGTCTATTTTAAAAATGGAAAAGGTCAAGTGAAACTAAAATCCAGACATCCCAAAAATAACATGATTCTGTTACCAGATTATTAAATTTACTAAAACCTGTGGATAAAATAAGACCCAAATGGAATAGTGGGCCAAGATATTTGAAATAGAAATAAATTTGACAAAAAATCTGCTATTGAAGGAGCTATGACCTGAAATAATATTTCTGTTTCTGTTTCTATAGAATCATAGAGTCATAGAGATGTACTGCATAGAGACAGACCCTTCGGTCCAACCCATCCATGCCGACCAGATATCCCAACCCAATCTAGTCCCACCTGTCAGCACCTGGCCCATATCCCTCCAAACCCTGTGCTGCCAAGTCGGTTGAGAATTTCTAGAATTTTCTGTTCTAATTTTAAGCTGCGCATGCAATGCTGGCCACAGTCAACATGTGATTGGGTATATTTCTGACACCATTCCCTTTTTTCCTTTGAATCTACAAGGGCGACTTGATCTAAAGTTGGAGAGAGAAACCAACGGGTGAAGAGTTTCTTGTCTTAAACAAGATGCAGATTAGTTTACAACAGCAATCAGATACAATTTATTTTAATTGAGACAGAGACCGAGGGGACCTCCATGGTAGACTGACATGTTCGAGATCCATAACTGTCTGCCTATACCCATCTCAGTCCTCATAGCATCATCAGATTGGATGAAGCTGGATATAATATTTAACATTAGTGTGATGATGCTGCCCCTTTAACAAGGTTATTCTGTCCTTCCTTTTTTTTCAAGAGGGGTTGTCAAGGCAGAGGTGCTGATATGTCTCAAAAAGAGCTTACTTGAAACAAAGGCAGGGGAGTGGCCAGTTCTCCCCGTTCAGGTTTTTTTCTAGTTTAGTTCTTTGTAGCAGGCAGTCAGAAAGCCGCTGGTGGCAGAGAAGCTGCTGAAGTGAAACAAGGTTCCATGCTCTCACAGGTGTTTCTTGCCTGACTCTTCTCTCCGAAACCTGTCCTGCCTGTAAGAACCTATTTTTGAATGTACCTATTGCCAAAGGGTGTGTTTATGGCATGTTTAAGGGATTGGAACAACTTCATTAAGTTGTTACAGAGTTGGTTGGATTATCAAATAAGTTCAGCTATTCTAAATTCTGTTTTCTTGTGTTCGCGTTTCAACCATAGTATGTAAATAAATTCTGTTTTGCTTGAAGCCGAATGGTTTGACCAGCTGCATCACTCCTGGAATGTCCACTTTACAAATGCCTTTTTAAAATAAAATGTTAGGATTTAGGCTACCTTCTTAAAATATTTTGAGGGAGTCTGGCCTGGTCCGTAATAATAAGGCGGAAGGAGGTACTGCAGATACTGGAGATTAGAGTCTAGATGACAGTGGTACTGGAAAAGCACAGCAGGTCAGGCAGCATCCGAGGAGCAGGAAAATCGACGTTTCGGGCAAAAGCCCTTCATCAGGGTTCCTGACCTGCTGTGCTTTACCAGCACCACTCTTATCTTGACTCCTGGTCCATAACAACAGCCCTTTCAGAACCCTCGTCTTCTACAACACTAGCCTCTGGAGTATTTTACTTTTGAGATCTTTTGCCATCTGACATAAATTTATTCATCATTCAACCCAAAATGCATATGAGAGAGTTCATATCCCAATGACAGCTATGATTCCATACAAATGGCTTGATATTTGACTTGGAATACCCAATGGTCTTCAGGAACCAAATATCACTTTTAAGATAACATACACACGCACATGCGCATGGACACACATTGCTCTCAGTGAATAATGATTACATTTAAATAGCTGTATACAGGCAATCTGATAGGCTTTTTTTACCATGATTTCCAAACAATACCATGTCTCTTTCCCAATGTGAAAGTGTAATATTTTAAGATGAAAGCTTTGCCAGGCATTTGCAAAGCTTCCCCAGTTGAATGAATAAAGTCTTATATGATTATCCTCTGTGCTGTTAGAGACATAATGGCTGCTCATCTGTAACAAACCTGATTGTCAGAGACCTGAAAGGGCCAATAAATGCTTATTGATGAGCTGTGAAAGACAATTTCTCCTGATTAAACTCTGAGTGACTAAGATGATCCTGTGAACAATCTAGGTATCAGAGCACTGAGGGAGGAATGTTAAGCAATATCCCTAAAAAATATCAATATATCATACATTAGAACTCAGCAATCCACACTCAGACAGTAATCCAAACATTAATTATCCTCTGAGGGGAAATGAAATCCTACCATCTTCACAAATGCTTCTGCTAACTGTGTTCCCTGAGTTGACCTCCCTGCAAAAGGCAATAGATGCTCCGTCTCAATTATACCTGAGCCCTTAATATTTTACACATCTCAACTAAATTGCCTATCAACATCCTTTACTGTAAAGAAAGCATAAAAATGTGTTGCTGGAAAAGCGCAGCAGGTCAGGCAGCATCAAAGGAACGGGAGAATCGATGTTTTGGGCATAAGCCCTTCTACAGCAACACATTTTTAAGCTCTGATCTCCAGCATGTGCAGTCCTCACTTTTTCCCTGTAAAGAAAGCATGCCCTGGTCTATCTAAAACAGAAAGAGGTTGAAAATGCTGAACATCTTGTAACACAATGATCAGAATTGCACGAAGTACGATATCTAACTAGTATTTTACGTACTTCAAGTGTGATCTCCTTCAACACACTTTTTTTTTGTTGTAGCATATGACTGATTCTTTTAACCCCTTAAGTTTCTTTGTCCAGCTGTACATCTGCAGTAATTTAAAGACCTAAAGTGAGAAGCATATGGAAACCTGACCACTCTGCAGTTCCTGCCCATCCATTCCACTTCAACTGTCCACAAGTGCTGCTCAGCTGATGTGATAAAGGTTTACAACATACCTTTATCATTTGGGAATTCGAATTTTTCAGTATTGTTAAAAATTAGTTTTGATTTCAGTCCTGTAAACGTGGCCAAACTGTATTTTGTTTAAGAGATTGGAAGACAATTTGGAACAGTTAACTTTGGGGTGGCACGGTAACTCAGTGGTTAGCACTACTGCCTCACAACACCAGGGTCCCATGTTCAATTCCAGCCTCGGGCAACTGTCTGTGTGGAGTTTGCACATTCTCCCTGTGTCTGCGTGGGTTTCCTCCGGGTGCTCCGGTTTCCTCCCACAGTCCAAAGATGTGCAGGTCAGGTGTATTGGCCAAACTAAATTGCCCGTAGTGTTAGGTGTATCAGTCAAAAGTCTGGGTGGGTTGATCTTCGGAGGGTCTGTGTGGACTGGTTGGTGTGAAGAGCCTGTTTCCGCACTGTAGGGAACCTAATCTAATCAAACTGGAGACGTAACTTCCAGAAAAGCATGTGATTTAAGTAAAAGGTGTCAATCTGCTCCCTCGGGAATTAATTACTGAATGTTTGCAATTCAGGGTTCTGTGACTTATACAGAAACAGATGGGTATTGTCCACTTGGAGATTGATTTCCAAAGTTTCAAATTAGCAGATGGGCAAATTAGTATGTTTATGTTTCTAGACTGAGAGGTTAGTTTTTCGAAATCTTCAGCTTGTGAGAATTGTAAAACAAATGTCCTGGCTGTCCAGACTGGAAGGAAGTCTGCAGGCCTTGGAGCTGGCCGTCTATCAGTCATCAACATGGGAAAAAGTCAAGAGAATAGAAATCTTAAAGTTAGGTGCTTTTTTTATTATTAATTTGTGGGATGTGAGCACAGCTGACTGGCCAGCATTTTAGCCCATCCTTAGTTACCCTTGAGAAGGTGGTGGTGAGCTGCCTTTTTGAACCACTGCCGTCCATGTGCTTTAGGCTGACCCACAATGCCTTAAAGAATTCCATGATTTTGACCCAGTGACAATGAAGAAATGGTAATACATTTCCAAGACAGGGTGGCGAGTGGCTTGACAGGAAGCTTGCAGGTGGTGGTATTCCCATGTATCGCTGCCTTTGTCCCTCTAGATGGAGTTGGACATGGGCTTGGAAGGTGCTGTATAAGGAATTTCTGCAGTGGATCTTATGGTTAATTCACGCTGCTACTGAGTGTTGGTGGTGGAGGGAGCAAATACTTTTGGATATAGTGCCAAAGGTATTAAAGGTATAGCGTATAAGGTAAAAGCAGCTACATGGTACTGAGCTGGATGATTAGCCATGATTAAGTTTAATGGCAGAGTAAACTAGAAGGGCCAAATGGCCTACTCCTGTTTCTATTTTCTATGTTTTTATTCAGATTGGGTTTCCATCAAGGATATGGCTGGGAAAAGGGCTGACTCTTCATTCTTGCTGTTTATGTTATGATAATTCTAAATGGGCTCCAGTGGTCAGCACTGCTGCCTCACAGCGCCAGAGACCCGGGTTCAATTCCCGCCTCAGGCGACTCTCTGTGTGGAGTTTGCACATTCCCCCCGTGTCTGTGTGGGTTTCGTCCAGGTGCTCCGGTTTCCTCCCCAGTCCAAAAATGTACAGGTCAGGTGAATTGGCCATGCTAAATTGCCTGTAGTGTTAGGTGAAGGGGTAAATGGGTCTGGGTGGGTTATGCTTCGGTGGGTCGGTGTGGACTTGTTGGGCCAAAGGGCCTGTTTCCACACTGTAGGGAATCTAATCTAAATTGTCTTTTAGAGGGTTTTTTTAGTGCAATAAACTGGGGTTCTTTACAAAAAGAATATCAGTCAGCAAAATAAAAAGGGCCAAAATTGCAAGCTGCATAAGATTACAATTCGTCAGAAAAACTGGCCCAATATATCCAGAGATGAGCCACTACAATGGCCAAACTGCAACATTCAAAGATATGGTGCCAAATCTGACAGTTTTTTGGCTGAAGGTGAATTGATGGAGTACTTGCTCACCATGAATTTGAGAAAATGTTCTTGCTGTATCTTACCAAACACAGCACACACATTTTGTGATGAACATCAATTGGGAACTTGCCGTTGCCTGGAGAGAATCTCATCATGCTGCTTGAGAAAAGTGTACAAAATGCGACAAATGATCTTGACATCAAAAGAGCACTCACTAAATATATCATCTTATTCAATGTTTCATCTCACCATAGCCCATGTCACTCAGAGTCTGAGAAAATTCTCCCAATAGTCTATTTCTTTGATTCCAGCTAATTTTATTTCTGCACAAGTCAGATTTTAATCTGATAGATCATATTTTGTCTTTATTCTGTTTTTAAGTATGTGATTATTACAACATAACCTCACAAAGTTGCAGATTTAGTTTTGACAAGAAAATGAAACACAAACAATATAGAATGAACCAATAAATTTATGTATAACATATCAGTTCTGGTCTCCCTGCTATAGGAAAGATGTTGTGAAAATTGAAGGGGTGCAGGAAAGATTTACAAGGTTGTCACCAGGGTTGAAGGGTTTGAGCTTTAAGGAGAGGCTGATTAGGCTGGGGATGTTTTCCCTGGCGTGTTGGAGGCTGAGGGATGACTTTATAGAGGTTTATAAAATAATGAGGGACATGGATAAGGTGAATAGCTAAGGTCTTTCTCCCGAGGTAGGGGAGTCCAAAACTTGAGGGCATAAGTTTATTGTGATAGGAGAAAGATATAAAAGGGACCAAAGGGGCATCATTTCCATGCAGAGGGTGGTGTGGTTATGGAATGAGCTGCCAGAGGAAGTAATGAGTCTGGTACAATTACTTCATTTAAAACATCTGAATGGGTATATAAATAGGAAGGATATGGGCCAAATGCTAGCAAATGTGACTCAATCAGTTTAGGATATCTGGTCAGTATGGAAGAGTTGGACTGAAGGTACTTTGTATGTCAGCTTTAGCCACGATGCCTGCCAAAGTCCCAGACTGAAAGTAAAATATTTTTTTCTCTCCATTCTATGGTGCTTTCCCCTAATCAAAATAAAAAGGAAAAGCAATCTTGACTTTCTAAACTGGAGCCTAATGCAAAACTGCTCACTTTGTTCCCTCATAGATTTCTCTCAATGTAAACAAATCCTATTGCTCCTCAGGTAGTCTTTCTTCCTTGCTATGTTTTGAAATAAATCATTAGTGTTACAGAAATTCTTACAAGTTTCTGACATACAGAAAACCCATGAGTTCAAAATGAAAAATCCAATTTTAAGCATAAATGATATTAAAATATACATGAAGTCTGTACCTTACCTCACACTATCAAGCCCATTTTCACTCTGCAGCTTAACATGTCCAGTATTATTATCACCTGGTGCCATAAACTTAGAGTCATGGAGATCAACAGCACAGAAAAAGATACTTTGGCCCATTTTGTCTGTCCTGGTCAAAAAAAGCCACTTAATTATTCTAATCCTATTTTGCAACACTTGTTCCTAATCTTGTGTGCTTTGGCATCACAGGTGTACATCTAAATATTTCTTAAATGTTATGAGGGTTTCTGCCTGTATCGCTCTTACAGCCAGTGAGTTCCAGATTCCCGCCATTCTCTGGGTGAAAACAATTTTCACCCAGCTGGTGAATCGAACCCAAGGATGCAGGTTCGATTCCGCCCTCGGGTGACTGTCTGTATGAAGTTTGCATATTCTCCCCGTGTCTGCGTGAGTTTCCTCCAGGTGCTCTGGTTTCCTCCCACAACCCAAAGATGCATGGGTTAGGTGGATTATCCATGTTAAATTGTCCATAGGCTGCAGGGATGTGCAGGTTATATGGATTAGCCATGCAAAATGCAGGGTTACAGGGCCAAGGGGGTGGGTGTTCAGAGGGTCGGTGTGAACTCGATGGTCCGAATGGCCTGTTTCCGCACTGGAGGAATTCTATGATGTTTTTATGATCCTCTCAAAATCTACCCCTTTACCTAAATCTATGCTCCAGTCATTGACCCCGCCGTCAAGGGCAAAAATGTTTTTCTGCTGACGCAATGTATGCCCCATATCATTTTATACACCTCAATCATATTCCCTCTCAATTTCCTCTGCTCTAAAGAAACAACTCTGGTCTGTGCAATCTCTGTTTATAACTGAAACTGTCGAACTCAGGTAACATCCAAGTAAATCTCTTCTGCACTGTCTCCAGTGCTATTACGTCCCATTTATAGCGTGATTTCCAGACCTGCACACAAGGATCTCGCTGTGGCCTAATGAACAGTTTATACATTGCCAGCGTAACCGCCCTCCTCTTCAACTTGATGCCTCAACTAATGCGCACATGTAAACCAAATGTTTCTTAACTGCTTTATTCAGCTGGCCTGATACCACAAAGAACTGGTGTACATGCGCACCAAAGTCCCTATAATCCTCTGTGCTTCCCAATGTCCTACTGTTCATCATGTATTCCTTTACCTTATTTGTCCTGCCCATTTATCCAAATTGAATTCTATTTCTCACTGATCTGTCCATCTCTCCAGCTTGGCTATATCCTTTTCATTATTTATCACCGTACCAATTCTTTTATCATTCGTAAACGAGATTGCTTCCTTTTGCATTTTTTTAAAATTGACCCATTTGACTTCATTTGAGGAGTCTTCTAAGGCATATCCCTTCTTATTGTTGTAATAGATTCCCAAATCAAAACTGCAACACCTCCTCCCCTTTTGCCTCCTTCCTTGTCTCACCTGAAGATCCTGTATCTTGGAATATTGAGCTGCCAGCCTTGCCCTTTGCTTAACCATAATTCAGTGACAGCAATTGACTCATTTGCCTTAATCGTCAGATTTCTCACCTTAAAGTAAATACCATCCATCCTCGACAAATTCCCTTGTGCCTTACCTGGCTTTTAATGTCCTTACTGACTTGCTGTCATATATAATTCATCTTCCCCTGCTGAACATTCTGGATCTCACTTCTTGCTGACTTGATCTGTAGCATTAAAAATTCTTTCTCTTCAGATAATTATTGGATTTCCTATTGAAAGCCACAACTGAACTGACCTCCTCCACATGTTCAGGCACTGCAGTCCATATTGTAACCACGTGCTATGCAGCAAATTATTTTCCCTCTTCTCATCTTTGGCTGTGTTACCATTTACCTTCAATCAAGGTCCTTTAGTCTTGATATTCCACCAACGGAATCAGTGTCCGCAATAAATAACACATAAATGACATTCATTTAAAATCTTCGAAAAATGATTAGGAAAATGTTTGAGGTTCTCGGCTAATATTTTTAGGAGCTTCATAAATACAAGAGCTGTACCTGAAGACTGACAGTTGGGGAAAATAATGCTGATCTTGAAAACAGCATGACATAAATCAGGAAACAACAGGCTCGCTAGCCTAACATTATTAAGAGAATGTTCAAGAGCATTTTACGAGATGCTATCAAATGTTCAGCTAAGGAGCTGAGAGGCCATAAAGGGTATTTAACATAGTTTTAGAAGCAATGGGTCATGCCTCACAAATTTACTGGAATTCTTTGAAGATGCAAGTAAATTATTGGATGACAGTTATCAAATGCTTGTGATTTAGTTGGGTTTTCATAAAGCATTTGGTGTAGTTCAACATTTGAGGCTAATAAATTTGTAAGGATACATTGGCACTCATGGATGATTGTTTAATAACAATGAAAATTGATAATAGACAGCAATGAACAATAAATAGATGAAGTTGTATGCTGGGAACAACGGCTCCTGGTGTTTTTTGACTGGGTGGTTGTTAATTTTTTGCTTTGATATTTCAAGTAATTTGGCCATGGGTTCTCTAACATAATTCACGCGTAATGCTCATGCACCTGGGAATCTGAAAGTCACATCAATTAAAGAAAACGCTGGAAAATTCACAGAACCAGCAAATTAATCACAAGAAACAACTGATGCTCTTTAACAAAGGTAGAAAAGGATAAAGATTTTAACAAAAATATACTGTCAACAAGTGGTTACTAAAGACAAGAAGAATGAAATGTTATATGTCAAAAACTTTAGATTAGGACACAGCGCAAAACCTGAACCCTGCACAGCTAATGTATCAGGACAGAATGTAAACATCCTGTGAAACATAACTTCATAAAAACTTGATATATTAGATCTAGATCAACAGAAAAGGCAGTCTACATTTAATGCTTGAGCAGATGTAAGGCTGTAAGTGAATGCTGCAGGGAATATTATGCAATATTATAGGTGACATGGTGGCTTAGTGGTTAGCACTGCTGCTTCACAGTGTTAGGAACCCAGGTTCGATTCCAGCCTTGGGTAACTGTCTGTGTGGAGTTTGCACATTCTCCCTGTGCCTGCATGGGTTTCCTGCGAGTGCTCTGGCTTCCTCCCACAGTCCAAAGATGTGCAGGTCAGGTGAATTGGCCATGATAAATTGCCCATAGTGTGAGCAGCGGGAAATGGATCTGGGTGGGTTACTCTTCGGAGGTTTGGTGTGGACTTGTTGGGCCGAAGGGCCTGTTTCCACACTGTAGGGAATCTAATCAAGTTCTATTTACTGCATAAAGTGAAAGCTCTAAACATGTCAATTCAGACAGGTGAGAAAGGAGAATCTTCAATGGAAACACAATTAAAAATCGTAACTTCCTTCCTGGGTAGTAAATGACAAAGAGAAAGGCATGCACTTACATGGAACCTTGATCAGCCTAAAGACATTGCCAAAGCCCTTTATAGAAGAGTTTTGAAGTGTTGTGATGGTTGCAAAATTGGAAACATGACAACTAATTTGAATACAACAAGCTCACACCAACAGAAAAATGAAATAAACCATCAGGCAATCTATTTTGTTTATGTTGGTGTGAAGTAAATACTGGCCAGGATACTGTGCAAATTCACTTGCTGATCTTTGAATAATGATGTTGAATCACTTGCAACCACTTGAGAGGGCAGACTGGGTCTCAGTTTAATGATTCTTCTTATAACCACAGCTTTTTCTCTGACAGTGCAGAAATTCCTCACTACTGCACTAAATATCAGCCTGAATTACTTGCTGAAGTGTTTGGACAGGGATTTGAACCCAAAACCTTAGAAAGGACTAATGTAATTTGTGTGTCTGTTGCATTAATAAGCATCTGACAAGCAGATTTTTCATGCTTATTTCTTACTCAGAAAGCACTTGCTGATCCTGAAAATTGCTTAATTATTTTAATGACTTACATTGTCCTACAACTCTCCGCTCTAGTGCAGCCACAATAAATGCTGATTTCCAAGTTTTCAACTTCTGATTTTATGCTTTGCCTGTCTAGTTAGGGGAGAAAAAAAAATCACAACATATACATGCAGCTTTTTCGTCACCAATCAAAACTACATCGCCTTTTTGATTTTATGATCTCTTTGAAAAGCAAGTGGGATTTATAATTGTGGCATGGAGAAGCCATTCTGCATTGTCAAGCTGCTTTAATATCAGTATATTTTGAGATCTGATGTTTCATTTGTCCGATGGCATTAGAATGTAATTTAGTATCACAGCAAGCACTGAGTCACATCCTATCAAGGATCAGACAACTGGGAGAAGGGTTGGGCGGGGATGAGCGGGGTGGAAAGACAAAAAAAAATCAACAGATGAAAAACATTGAAGGAATTAGTTGGCTTTGGGAGGTTGTGCAAGGCAGAAATTATATTACTCCGTGCAGTAGATTTCCTTTCAAGTTTTCTGAAAATTACAATCAGTCAAAATCAGAACCCAAAACAATACTCTTGCAATTTCAGATGTATTGTAGTCTCATCTACAGTGCATCTGTTACAGACCAGACCAGACCCCCTTAAGATATTTCAAAAAGGTAGCCTAGACCCTCACCTTCTCTTATTTTAAAGGGAGGTGTGTTGAATCTGGTCAAACCACTCGGCTTTAGGCAAAACAAAATTGATGTAAACACTACAGTTGAAACATGAGTCAGTATGGATGGAAGTCAGTAACAGTAAAGGCGCAGTCACTTTATTGGGTGTTTTCTATTGAACCCCATCCCCAATAGCAGCAGAGAAATGGAAGAACAGATTGGGCAGTGGATCTTGGAAAGGTGCAGATGTAACAGCATTGTTGTTATGGGTGACTTCAACTTCCTTAATATTGACTGGAGTGTCCTTAGTGCAGATCATCTAGATGGAGCCGATTTTGTCAGGTGTGTCCAGGAAGGATTCCTGACTCAATATGTCGATAGGATGACTAGGGGTTAGGCCGACTAGGGGGTAGGCCATATTGGATTTGGTGCTAGGCAGTGAGCCAGGCCAGGTATCAGATCTCTTCGTCGGAGAGCATTTCAGTGATAGTGACCGCAACTGCCTCACCTTTACCATAGCCATGGAGAGGGATAGAAGCAGACAGTATGGGAAGGTATTTAATTGGGGGTTGGGGAGTTGGTGGGGGGGGGGGTTAGTGGAATTACATGGTTATTAGACAGGAGCTATGGAGTAGAAATGTGGAGATTGTTTAAGGAGCACTTATTGCAAGTGGTGGATAACTTTATCCCACTGAGACAGGCAAGGAATGGTAAGGTGAAGGAGTCTTGGATGACAAGAACAGAGGAGCTTCTCATCAAGAGGAAGAAGGAAGCCTACTTAAGGTTGAGGAAGCAAGGGTCTAGCACAGCTTCAGAGGATTACAGGGTGGCTAGGAAAGAACTCAAAAATGGACTGAGGAGAGCTCCTAGGGGGCACAAGAAAGCCTTCGCAGGAAGAATTAGGGAAAACCCAAAAGCGTTCTACACTTACATGAGGAATACAAGAATAATGAGAGAGAGAGTAGAGCTGATCAGTAGAGGGAACTTGCGACTGGAGTCTGAAGAGGTAAGGGAGGCTAAATGAATTTTTTGCTTCAGTATTCACTAGAACACTGTAGGTCAGGTTAATAGGCTTGAACAGATTGACATTAAGGAAGTGGATGTGCTCAAAATTCTGGGAAGCACCAAGATAGATAAGTCCCCAGGGCCGGACCATATATATCCAAGGTTACTACGGGAAGCGAGGACCGAGATTGCTGCGCTTCTGGCAATGATCTTTGCATCCTCACTGTCCATGGGAATAGTACTGGATGATTGAAGGGAGCAAATATTGTTCCTCTGTTCAAGAAAGGGAATAGGGAAATCCCTGGGAATTACAGACCAGTCAGTCTTACATCTGTGGTAAGCAAGGTACTGGAAAGGACCCTGAGAGATAGGATTTATGCCTATTGGAAAAAAGAGTTTGATTAAAGATAGTCAGCCTGGCTTTGTGAGGGGTAAGGGTAAGCCTTATTGAGTTCTTTAAGGATGTGACGAGACAAGTTGATGAAGATCGAACAGTGGATATGGTGTGTATGAATTCCAGAAAGGCATTTGATAAGATCCCCATGGTAGGCTCATTCAGAAAGTTAGGAGGTGTGGGACACAGGGAAATATGGCTGTCTGGATACAGAAATGGCTGTCCAAAAGAAGATAGCGAGTGGTAGTAGAAAGAAGACAGCAACTGGAGGTTGGTGACCAGTGGTGTCCCGCAGGGATCTGTCCTTGGGTCTCTGCTCTTTGCAGCTTTTAGAAATGACATAGATGAAGAAGTGGAAGGGCAGGTTAGCAAGTTTGCAGATAACACAAAGGTCGATGGCATTGTGGACAGTGTCATGGGCTGTTGGACACTACAAGAAGACATTGGGAGAAAGTGAGGACTGCAGATGCCAGAGATCAGAGTTGAGAGTGTGGTGCTGGAAAAGTACAGCATGTCAGGCAGCATCTGACAAGCAGGACAGTTGATGTTTCATGTATAAGCCCTTCATTAGGCATGATGAAAGGTTTATGCCTGAAATGTTGATTCTCCTGCTCCTCAGATGCTACCTGACTTGCTGTGCTTTTCCAGCACCACACTCTCGACTCCAACAAGACATTGACAGGTTACGGACCTGGGCTAAGAAATGACAGATGGAATTCAACCTGGATAAATGCAAAGTGATTCATTTTGCAGGGTTGAAGACAGGGTTCTTGGCAGTGTGGAGGTACAGCAGGATCTTGGGTTCCACGTACATAGATCTCTCCAAGTTGTCGTCCAAATTGATATGGTTGTTAAGAACGCGTTTTGGCTTTCACTAACAGGGTGATTGACATTAAGAGTCATGAGATTTTGCTGCAGTTCATCAAATCCTGGTTAAATATTTGGAATATTGTATCCTGTTCTGGTCACCTCATTATAGGAAGGATGTAGATGCTTTAGAGAGGATGCAGAGGAGATTTACCAGGATACTGCCTGGATTGGAGGGCTTGACTTACGAAGAAACATTGAGTGAGCTAGGGCTATTCACACTGGAGAAAATTAGGAAGAGAGGTGACTTGAAAGAGATGTACAAGGTAATGTGAGGCATAGATAGAGTAAATAGCCAGAGACTTTTTCCCCATGGCGGAAATGTCCATCATGAGAGGTATAATTTTAAGGTGATTGGAGGAAGGTTTGGGGAGATGTCAGAGGTCGGTTCTTTACACAGAGCGTGTTGGGTGCGTGGAATGCACTGCCAGCGGTGTAGTAGAGTCAGAGACATTAGTGGCGTTTAAGCGTCTGCTGGACAAGCACATGGATGGCAATAAACTGAGGGGTGTGTAGGTTAGGTTGATCTTAGATTAAGATAAATGCTTGGCACAACATTGTGGGCCAAAGGACTTGTCCTGTGCTATACTGTTCTATGTTCTAAAAGAAAGCAGAATTTAGAATAACATAACTATTGGAAACCTTAACCGACTTGATACAGCAACTTAATTAATTAACTATCCTAATATAGTAGCATTCCATAAACACACCCCTTGGTAAAAAGGTAAATTCAAACACAGATTCTTATAGACAGGAGGGAACAACATCCATAGAGAGGTGTCAGAGAAAGTCAGAGGAATCCTTTACTGAAGCTTGCAACACTTCTGGACTCCAACATCTTGTGTCTGCTACAGCTAAAAATAACTAGAAAATACCTGAACTAGGAGAACTGGCCACTCCCCTTCCATTGTTTAAATATTACTCACTAGACTCCTCGGTGTCTCTGCCTTTACAATCTCTCTTCAAAAAAGCCAAGAACAAAGTAATTTTTTTTAAACTGACAGCTTGGTCACATATCAATGCCACACGTTTCTTCAATTTCTTCCAAAGCATGGTAACTAATTTTTACCTTCACCCACTATGTGGTAATCTGGCACAATGATTCTCCGGCTTGCTTTTGATCAGGCTTAATTTTCATCACATGTAAAATGTGAGCTGTGACAGAGGGTAATGAGTAGTTCTATAATGAGCAGATTTTATCATTTTTCTACAATTTACAGGGTTTCATTCACCCATCAACTTTGTGTTTAAAGATCTATTCCAGACTGTCGCAAAGTTAAACAGCAGCATGATCTTAAAATTCTTCCAAAATGCAACATTGTCATATCATTCCTGAGCACAGTTACATCTTCAAGCGTCTGAGGTTCGATTGGTTGTTCTACATTGACCTATGAAGCATCCCTGATTATAATTGCTTCATTGGCGATGGCTGCACACTCAGATTTCTGAGTCCCAGTACTTGGAATTTCCTTTTTAAACCTCGCTGCCTTTCAATCCTGCTGTCTTCGTTGAAGGCCTGTGTTCCCTTAAAGTTGTATGGCTATGCAAGGACCTAGAAGTATCCTTGCTGGCTGTGTATGAGTTAAGATCATTTAAAGTTAGGACACATAAACAAAGGTTCCCATTGTGATAGTGCTGAAACTTTAAGAAGTTATTTTGTCTTGGTTTTTTTTATATTTGAAGAGAAATTGTGAGGCAGAGGAATTGAGCAGTTGACCAGTACCATGAGAGTAATCAGCTCAGGGAGGCTTTGGGATATTTTAACAGTCTGACTGTGTGTGGCCAGCTCTCTCAGATCAGGATTTTTGGGTTTTCATTTTTTTTCAGTTGTATGAGAAGCCTTTGGGGTCTCAAAAGAGTTTGAAGCTTCAGTGAATGTCTCTTGGCTGCTATTTTCTCTGAATTTTCTCTTGATTTTTTTTTCCTCCTGGACTAAAGACTTGCATGTGAGGATCTTCCCTTTTTGCCAAGGGTTAAGTTACTATATTGGAACAGTTATTTAGTTATAGGTACTGTGTTTATTATTTGGTTAATTTTTCAGCAGTTACGTTATTCTAAACTCCTCTTCCTTTTTTTTGGAGGAGCCAGTGTTGGACTGGGGTGTACAAAGTTAAAAATCACACAGCACCAGGTTATAGTCCAACAGGTTTAATTAGAAGTGCTGGCTTTCAGAGTGCTGCACAACCCCCTGATGAAGGAGCAATGCTCCGAAAGCTAGCGCTTCCAATTAAACCCATTGGACTATAACCTGGTGTTGTGTTATTTTTAACTTTATACACCCCTTTTCTCATTGTACTTTAACTATCGAGTTTAAATAAATTGTGTCTTGCTTAATATCATGTAGTTCTGACCAGTCACAATGCATCTGGAACACAGCACTTCACACCAGCTTTTAAAATAAGAAAATGCTCAGTTCCAGGTTACCTTCTTAAAATATTTTGAGTATGTCCAGTCTGGCCCATAACACAATACACTTAGATAAATCGGCCATGTACAACAAAAATTAATGTTAGAAGTGAAATTTGACTCAAGTCTTGAACATCTGTCCTAATAATTCATTATGTGGTTGAGTGCCAAATTTTATTTGAAAAAGGTTCTGAGAAGTACCTTGGGTTATTTTACTTTGTTAAAGGTGTTACATAAAAATAAATTGTTGCTGTTTGTTGTGTACTTTTTAAATTTCGGAATAATAAAACAATGTCCTGATTAACTTCATGTTGAATACCCAACTGGACTCACCACTTAAATACAATTCTGGATCAGTGGTGCTGGAAGAGCACAGCAGTTCAGGCAGCATCCAAAGTGCAGCGAAATCGCCGTTTCGGGCAAAAGCCCTTCATCAGTTTTTACCACTTAAATACAGTGGCTACTAGAGCAGGTCAGAGCCTAGGAATGCTACAGTGAGTAACTCACCTCCTGACTCTTCAAAGCCTGTGCAAGGCACAAGTCAGAAATGTGATGGGATACTCCCCACTTGCCTGATGGGTGCAGCTCTGACAATAATAAGAATGTTTGACACAAGTTAAGACAAAGCAGCTCACTTGATTGTCACTACATCCACAAGCACCCATTCCCTTGACCATTGACACTCAGTAGCAGGAATTTGTACCATCATAAGACCATAAGACATAGTAGCAGAAATTAGGCCATTCAGCCCTTCAAATCTGCTCCATCATTCCATCTTAGCTGATAAGATTCTTAACCCTATTGTCCAGCTTTCTCCCCACAACACTTGACCCCTTTGATATACAAGAACCTATCTATTCCAGTCTTAAATATACTTAATGACCTAGCCTTCACAGCTTTCTGTGGATGAATTCCATGGATTCATCACTCTCTGACTGAAGAGCTTTCTCCTCATCTCCGTTCTAAAAGGTCTTCCCTTTACTCTAAGGCTATGCCCTTAGGTCCTGGTCTCTCCTACCAATGGAAATAGCTTTTCAACATCTTCTCTGCCCAGGCCATTCAGTATTCTGTGTATTTCAAGTAGATCCCCCTCATCCTTCAAAACTCCATTGAGTATAAACCCAGAGTCCTCAAACTTTCTTCATATGTTACAAGAGGCACTGCAGAAATTCAACAGGCATCCTCAGACAGCACCTGCCAAAGCCATGACCACTTCCATCTGGAAGGACAGAGGTAGCAGATACAAAGAACACCACCAACTGCAAGTTATGTAGAATAAAAGGGTAGGGGAATGGGTCTGGGTGGATGACTCTTCAGAAGGTTGGTGTAGACTTGTTGAGACAAAGGGTCTGTTTCCACACTAGGATTTCATCTAAGCCACTTGCCATCCTGACTTGGAAATATATCGCCATTCCATCACTGTGGCTGGGTCAAAATCTTTGAATTCCCTCCTTGAGAGCTTTGTAGGTCAATCTACTACACATAGACTGCAGCAGTTCAAGAAGGTAGCTCACCACCACCTTCTTAAGGGCAACTAGGAGCAGGCAGAAATGCTGGCCAGCTAGTGACTCTCATGTCCCATAAACAAATAAAAAAATACATTTTCAATCAGCTAAAAAACAATTTTTGCAGTCACCAAGTGTCTGTCCTGTGCTCAAGCTCTCGTTTTCTAGACCTTCTAGAGTACAGTGATCAAAGTGACGGTGATGTGAGAACAAAAGTATGCAACCGAGAGGTGTATTTAGTAACCTTTAAATATATAAACATAAATACAGTATTACTGTATTGAAGAGTGTGGAGAAATGAGAATAAGGATTAACCAGGGATGCTGGAAATCAAGAACGATAGTAACCAAATAAAACACAGCAATCTGAAAGATATATGCATGGACACCCAACATCAAAAGATATATTGAATTACATGTCAAACCATGGGGGCAGCATACTGAATCATGGAGAAAACATATCAAATGACCTTCAACATTTGGTTACTTCCCTCTGTGAGATTCAATAGTAATCAGACTCATGCAGTAAAGCAGAATAATTTAACACAACATCTTTCTCCCCTTGGTAAACTAAAGAGTTGGAGCTCTTGTGGTGTAGTTGGTAGTGTCTCTGCTTCTAAACGTTTCAGGTTCAATTCCCATTCCAGATTGCTGAAACACTATTCGTAAATTCTAAGTTCTATCGTAAATAGTACCTTGCTCACAACTGCCCTCCATGCACCCCTCCCCCTCAAATAAAAACAAATGGCTAACCCTGTTTGTTCTTGGATAATAATAAGCCTTCTCCACGAACAATTGGAGTCCTTGTGGTAATGGCATAGCCAAATAAGGTGTTTTATGATACTGTTATTGTTGCCGGAAGCCATGAAGATAAGAATTGTTCAGTTTAAATTCTGTTTCTTTTAAAAAATGGACAACTGTTGGATTCATAGAGTAGCTGAAATCAATCACTCGACTCCACTTCCAGAAGCTTCAGAGTTCTCTGTATTGAATAGGCATCTTAGCTGAAGTTGACACAGAAGGCTTAGAGACAAGCTGTTTGCTTTCATTCATCTCTGGACAAAGAAAAACACCGACTGTGTTAAAATGGACACTAATGCTTTCACAGTTCCTTCGTTGCCTCGTAATGGAAGCTATATTTGAGGAGCTAAAACTATATTGTTAGCTTAACGAACCTCAGGTGAGCCCACCAAGATAGGCCATCAGCACCTGAAATGTTTGACATTATCACATGACTGAATTTGAAGCTGGAAAGAAGCTGACACTTTTTTTCTGGAAGAAGCATTTTGCCTCCGATTCACTGCAGAAAATAATATTGACCACTGACCTCTCGGAGGCTGTAACTCACATGGACTGAATTCTAACTCTTCAGAATTTGATAAAAATTGTAATTTAAATCAAAAACAGAAATCGTTGGACAAAGTCAGCAAGTCCGACAGCAACTATGGAGAGAAATTAATGTTAACATTTTGGGCCCAGTGAACTGGACCTGGAACATTAACTCCGTTTCTCTCCAAAAATGCTGTCAGACCTGCTGAGTTTCTCCAGTAATTTCTGTTTTGGTTTTAGATTTTCCCATTGTTGTTTTATTATAATTTTAATCATGCTTCCCTTAATTTTCTGAGTTCGCGCGCATGTGTGTGTTTGTGTGTGGATGAAATAGAGAAGCAATCTCCTTGCCCACTAAATACTTTATTCATCTACTCAGATTTCATTTCGGAAGGTTTTGCTGGAGGAATTTGCAAATCTTTGGCCAACCTCAGAAAGAGATGGAAGAGAAAAGTGGAAAGGGTAAATCAAATAATGCCTCACTGTCTCGGGCTTAAGAGGGCAAAAGCAATCATAATTTAAATTTATTCCTATTCCTTTTTGTCTGTGAAACTGTCTTGACACAGTGATGATGAATGAACAAGAACATATGCTCATCGGTTTGTTGATTTGGAATGCACATTGCAGGATTAGAGTTCCCATGTTGTTGCTGCTCTTTGCTTGTTGATGGGAGAAAATGTAGGAGAGGGAAATGCTATTGAAATAATTAGGATCATTGGCAAAGTACAACATGTTGGTTGTCCATTCTGCAGCCACAGTGTACCGAGAGACTATAAGAGTCAATTGGGAAGGGGTCAAGTGTTTTGCTTTGCCCTTTGGATGGTGCTGAGGTTGAACAAATACAGGTGAATGTGCAGTTCTTTTAACCAACCTGCTTGGATATGTTATGATGCACTTCCAGAGCAGCTAAGACTTGAATACAGACCTTCTGACCCACAAGTAGGAACACTACTACTGTGCCATTCTAGGACACCGTGAACTAATTTTCAAAGGTCAAGTAAATGTTTGTTTCCCTCAAGATGCCATTGAGAAGCTAGCCTTTCATTTTGATCGTCCCTTTTCACTTATGGTCAGTTAGCTAGTTTGCAACTCCCAAATTTCATTATTGATGCACTTGTACCTTTTACAATCACTTTGGTTAGTTTTTATTTCTTCTTAATCAGATAATCTACTCTTGGTGTCAATATGTCTTTCCTTTATCTACCTTGACATACTTTTGTAGATACAACCCCTTAAAAAAGAAACATCTCCAAACAAGTTTCACATTTTTAGTTTGTTGATTTCTCATACTCTCTGATATTATTCACAGCAATTCTACAATCAAGAAAGGAATTTGCATTTGTGTTCCCTAATGCCTAGAGGCAGCTGAAGTCCTATCATAGTGTTGCTAAAAATAAACTCCAATTTTACAAGTTTTACAATTATTCCAAATTCAAATATTGTTTCTCAACATGAAAATGGAGTATCCCCAATTGTTTTGTCAGAGTAAACAGTGAGGGCTTGACCTATTTTAAAAAATCATCAGCTGTAAACAGAAAGGATTCAAACTGTGTCAGCCTTAACTGAGAAATAGAGTGAATCCCCAAAACCACTCCACAGGGTATCACAAACATGTTCAAAACTCTGAAATGCTGTGAAAATCCAGTTCTTAGGATACAAATGAAATTTGAACACCAGCGTGAATAGATATCTAACAACGAATTCTCTGCCTAAATTTCAAACTCAAAATATGGGCAACTGCTCCATCAGCGCCAGTCTTGACTGTCTATTTGGCATCTGGGCATCGTGTGCAAGCAGGTCATATTGATGCTAGACCCAGCATAAGTAAGTGTAGGCAGACTTGGCGGAGGAAATTATGGTCAAGTCAGGCACTGCCTTCACACAGCTGCATTTTTCAACAAAGATCACTGGGGGACAATTAAATGTAGAAAATAGGGATGATTCTGCCCACCGTCACCCTCACCCCTCACCCCATCCCATGTCTGTTTTACTGGCACCAGGAATGAGTCAAGCATTATCAAGGCTGAACTGCAGTTGAAGAAGGAACTTCAAAATAATGGAAAAGATGCCACAATGTTTGAGATTGTAAAGTCTGTTACGAGTTGATCAAAGCAATATTGTAGTTTCACAAGGCGAGTGAAATGAGTCAATGCTCTGAGGACAGGAATTTGAAGCCCATGGAAAACTTCAAGTAAATTCAAGAACAAGTTTGGAAGACAAAGATTGTTTCATTCTTGGGGATCATAAATGACCAGCTTGTATTTTTAACACAAACATCTATCTAACTCGCCAATGTTCTTTAGGAAAAGCAACCTGCTATCTGTTATCTGATCAGACCTGAATGTGACTCATAAATAAGTGGTTGACTCTGTCCTCTGAAATGACCTACAGAGTCAATCAACTGCAACATACTTGCTGCAGAAATGCTAAAGCAAAAGAAAAATAGTCATCATTCTCAGTACCAGAAAAAGAAAACAAAGGTATTTCTTCACAAACATCTGAGGAACTGGTCTCAAAACTGGGAGAACTTTGCTACAAACTAATTAAGCACGAACAGTGGCAACCCTCGAGCTCTGACCAAGTCAGAACAGGAGTGCCATTGGTCAATAGGCCCCTGTTCCTAAGAGAGCGTAGTGCTGGAAAAGCACAGTGGGTCAGGCAGCACCCGAGGAGCAGGACAATCGATGTTTCGGGCATAAGCCCTTCATCAGGAATGAGGCTTGTGGGTCGGGGGGCTGCGAGATAAATGGGAGGGGATGGGGTTGGATGGAAGGGAGCTGAGAAAGTGATAGGTAGATGAAGGTGAGGGAGAAGGTGATAGGTCAGAGGGGGGAGTGATGGACGGGTCCGTAGGGCAGTGCTGAGTTGGAAGCTTGGGACTGGGATAATGTGGGGGAGGGGAAACGAGGAAGCTGTTGAAATCCACATTTATCCCATGTGGTTGCAGGGTCCCAAGGTGGAATATGAGGTGTTCCTCCTCCAGACATCATGTGGCAACAGTTTGGTGTTGGAGGAGACCCAGGACCTGCATATCCTTGATGGAGTGGGAGAGGGAGTTGAAGTGTTCAGCCATGGGAGACTGGTGTAGGTGGGTGCAGCTGTCCCAAAGACGTTCCCTGAAAAGATCTGCAAGACGGCATCCAGGTGCAATGGATGCAGTATATAACATTGGTAGAGGTACAGGTAAATTTCTGATACATGTGCAAGGATCCCTTGAGGTTTTGGACGGAGGTGAGGGGAGTGGTGTGGGTGCAGGTCTTGCACTTCCTGTGGGGGCAGGAAAAGATGCCAGGAGGCGGGTGTGGGCTGGTGGGAATGTGGACCTGACAAAGGAAAACCATTCAAGTTTTAGACTTATTCTGACTGAGATTAGTGACATTTGGTGGTATCTATGATGTATGTGTTAGGTTTGCAGAGTAATCCGTCCTCCATGGCACCATCATACACATTTAATCTTGCTTCCAAGGGATTTTTAGATCACCATTATTGAGCCACTTTGCACAGATCTGTGAGGATCAAAGTGTTATAGGACACATCAATGTCCACGAGATACTTTACCCTAATCTGATGTTCTCTGCAGTCACCATTCCAGCATTCACAAACCATGTTTCACCTATTGACATGAATGAACCAAATGGGTGGCACAGTGGCTTAGTGGTTCGCACCGCTGTCTCTCAGCTTCAGGTACCTGGGTTCGGGTGACTGTCTGTGTGGAGCTTTCAAATTGTCCATGCATCTACATGGGTTTCCTCTGGATGTCCTGGTTTCCTCCCACAATCCAAAGATGTGCAGGTCAGGTGAATTGGCCATGCTAAATTGCCCATTAGTTAGGGGTAAATGTATGGTGCAATTTGTGCATGCTTGTTACGTTTATTTTTAGCCAGACACTTGTGAAAAATTATTAACCTCCTTATACCGAGAATAATGATTTCTTTTTGCTCAGCATGCCTCCTGCTCCTTTGTATTACAGCCTCCACAATATATGCAACCTGATTTTTCTGCCTTTTCGGCCAGGCGGGAGGAGGGATGGGATTATGATCTGTTCCTCTCTGGCTGATGATTTACAACCTTGCCACTATGTACAGGTAAATTACTATCTTGCATATATTAGATTAGATTAGATTCCCTACAGTGTGGAAACAGGCCCTTCGGCCCAACCAGTCCACACTGACTCTCCAAAGAGTAACCCACCCAGACCCATTTCCCTCCGACTAATGCACCCAACACTATGGGCAATTTAGCATGGCCAATTCACCTGACCTGCACATCTTTGGGCTATGCTTCTCTCTCAGTAGAGATACTCTCATGATAGGATTTCATACCTGAAACAATTCTATCTTTAATTAGATTATCTTTTAGTTGTACAAATTCACAAGATTCTGTGAGCTGAATCAAAGAGGTCATGTTTTGATCAATTGACTCATGTTTGCCTTGGGCCATAATTTTCAATTTGTGGTCCATATGTTATTTTTATCTGAAGCCTAAGGCGTGCTTTTAAAGCTCTCAATATTTCTGCAATCTGTTTTGATTTTTCCTATTCTTCGGTAGATTCAGGATAAAAGAGACTAAAACAACCTCTTTTAATACTAAAGTAGTAGCAATGTTCTGGTTTGTTAAACAAATAGGTGCTATCCTGCAATTTTGTCCTCTGGCTTGAAGGTAGAAGACAGAGGGTGGTGGTGGAGGATTGCTTTTCAGACTGGAGGTCTGGGACCATCCAGATCAATGCTGGGTCCACTGCTTTTCATCATTCGTACAAATGATTTGGATGTGAGTTTAAGAAGTAGAGTTAGTAAGTTTGTAGATGACACCAAAATTGGAGGTGTAGTGGACAGTGAAGAAGGTTTCCTCAGAGTACACCAAGATCTTGATCAAATGGACTGATAGGCTGAGGAGTGGCAGATTTAATTTAGAGAAATGTGTGGTGCTGCATTTTTGAAAAGTAAATCAGAGCAGGTCTTATACACTTAATGGTAAGATCCTGGAGAACATTGCAGAACAAAGATACCTTGGAGTGCAAGTTCATAGTTGCTTGAAAGTAGAGTCACAGGTAGATAGGATAGTGAAGAAGACGTTTGGTATGCTTTCCGTTATTGGTCAGAGCATCGAGTATAGGAGATGGGATGTCATGTTGCAGCTGTACAGCACATTGGTTAGGCCACTTTTGGAATATTAAGTGCAATTCTTCGTATTGGAAGGATATTGTGAAACTTGAGAAGGGTCAATAAAGATTTACAAAGATGTTGCCAGGGTTGGAGGGTTTGAGCTTCAGGGAAAGGTTTAATAGGCTGGGGCTGTTTTCCCTGGAGTGTCGGAGGTTGGAGTGTTTATAAAATCATGAGGGGCATGGAGAAGATAAATAGACAAGGTATTTTCCCTGCAGTGGGGCAATACAGAACTAGAGCAAATAGGTTTATAGTGAGAGGAGAAACATTTAAAAGGGACCGAAGGGACAACATTTTCATGCAGTGGGTGGTATGTGTATGGAATGAGCTGCCAGAGGAAGTGATGGAAGCTGGTACAATTAAAGCATTTAAAAAGCATCTAGATGGGTATATAAATAGGAAGGGTTTAGACGGATATGGGCGAAGTGCTGGCAAATGGGACTAGATTGGGTTGGGATATCTGGATGGCATGGACGAGTTGTACTGAAGGGCTTGTTTCCGTGCTCTACGTCTCTGTGACTCTATAGCACCTATCCATTTTGAATAGCATTAGGAGAGGAAAAGGAGCAGCCATTGTCTCTTGTACTTGAACTGTGGCCTGTTTCCTTTTTTTTTGTTGTTTTGTTCAGTTACTTGCTACAGCTTTCAGAGTTCTGGAAATTCCTGTGTTTTCCTGTCAATGCCTGTGCTTTGTTTTACAACTTTTCAACATGTAAACTCAGTTTCACTTCTGACACAATGTTCTGTGTTTACAAAGTAGTAGTGTTGCCTTGAACAAGTGTTTATTGAATTATCCCTAAGATGGCTATCTTTAGTGAATGTTCCTTGGTGGATATGAAATGTCTCAGTAAGGGCATTTGTACAGATTGCATTTCATCTCAAATAATCTCAATCGCAGTTAGTGATATTTATTAGTTATGGTCACATTCAATGGTTGAATGATTGAAAGAATTCAGCATGTACATTAGGGATCCACAATTGCTCTTTTTTTCTCTTTAAGGATCAGTCCTTGATTAGAGAATTAATATATCCAGTTCAATCTAGTGCTGCTCAGATTACTGAAACAATTCAGTCTTCCCATTTCAACTGAATAAGCGCATAATCTTGTATTTGCTATGTGACTGGCCAGGACAATCATTTTCTGACAGGAATTATGTTAACCAATGGATACTTATTAAATCAAGGCTGTGAATTTGAATCGTGTGAGGCTGTGTGCAGGAAGAAGATCAGCAGTATTACAACCAAAAGAAGATACAAAGCTCTAATCAGGAACGGTGGCCCCTAGGCTGAGGAATTATCTTTGAAATTGTAGACTAATCCTGTCGGTTTCTGACTATCAAGAAGTCATGAATATACAAGCTTTGTACAGGCAGAAGTACAAATCCTGCCCACCACGGATCAAATAACCACGCAAATTTAATTTCTGAATTCGTTTCTGCGTCTTATTGAACAGATTGTAAGATTTAGGGATTAGAGCCTAATTCAGGAGGCAGTTACTGGCAAGCTCTGCTAATTCATGTTTTAGTAGAGCCTTCCTGGTTAGCAAATCTGCTAAGCAGATAAGCCTGAAATTGTGAGTTGGTTGTGTGAATCTTAACGTTGCTTTTGATGGTACTGTCAAGCTGAAATTAGAATATAAATTGGCATCTACAGGAATCAAATTTGTCATTATTTTATTATTTTAACTTTAGCTAGTTATGTATTGGACATATTAAGAGCACAAAATCACCATCACAATAATGTTATACTCACTGCTGTGAATGGAATTTGCCTGGTTGGTTAATGATTGAGCACTCCCAAATCTCCTTTCAAAAGTCCATCAAATTAAATTTCTTTTAAACTAAGATTTCTTTCATAGAGTCATAGAGTCATAGAGATATAGTGTTATCTGCAAACTTACTAACTGCACCGGTTATGCTCGCATCCAAATCATTTATGTAAATGACAAAAGTAGATGACCCGGCACCGATCCTTGTGGCACTCCACTAGTCACAGGCCTCCAGTCTGAAAAACAACCCTCCACCACCACCCTCGGTCTTCTACGTTGAAGCCAGTTCTGTATCCAAATGGCTACTTCTCCCTGTATTCCATGAGATCTAACCTGGCTAATCATTTCCTCGGAAAATTTTCTGGCAGCCTTGATTCCCATAAGAATCCTGGCAGCCAGACATCAACATTGAGAGGGGAGTTAACCTGATGGATTGGTCACAATGTCCAGCAGTCCATGACACATTCAAACTAATCTTGAAGTGTTTATTGCAATTCCTCGACAAGGAGGAGGGAACAAGATGAGGAACATGATGTGTTCCAGATTGAAAAGAGAGAAAAAAAACCTCACGATATCTTAAGGTTAAAATGATTTCAAGTGACATATATCATTTGGGATCTATAATTCATCTCCAAAAAACATTAAATCTCCTATTGTAGCTATTCCATCTGTGTGACAGCAAGTGGGTGAGACAGGATGAGAATTAACTATTTGAGCATCAAACCTCGATGCACCACATCAATCTTTAAATCGATGAGTATGGGACAATATGCTCTGATATCTATAGGCTACACAGAGTGTATTTACATTATGCAGGCCACAATAAATTATCCTTGTATCTTGAAAGATGATATGTATTTCTACAAATTACAGGATGTAAGTAAAGATGGATATAAATCACTTTTGCTTAAACACCTGGGACAAAAGCACCCTGAAAACATATAAAACATCCTGTGGGGTTCACTAAAGTTATATCTAGCACAAAGGGTTGTTGGAGGTCAATCATCTCAGTCTCATGATATCAATACAGGAGTTCCTCAGTTAGTGTCCTGGGTTGAGGCATCTTCATCTACTGAAGCAACTTGTGTCTATATGCAGCAAATGGTGGACAACATCCATGCTTGGGTGGCAAGGAACATTCATGTTACCCAAAGTGCCAGGAAATGACCAACTCCAACAAATTGGTAGTTTGACCAATCAAATTGCATCCTGGATGAGCCTCACAACTTGTTATGGACCAAGATAAACCCCCTCATAATATATTAAGAAGATGACTTTGACCCTAACTTTTTCTTATTTTAAAGACAAATGCCTGGCATTGAATGACAGATACAGTTTGATAGGTCAAACTGCCAAATTTTCAACAAAACACACTTTATTCATCCACTTAAATTAAAATACAAACTAAAGAATGTCTTAAAACCTCTCTTCAGAAAAAAAAAGATGAAATACACTCTTAAAGCCATGATATTATCACAATAGGCATCCCATCTAATACCTTCAATATTCACTTCCTCCATCAGCAATGCATAATTGAAGAAATGTATGTCATCTACAAGGTGCAGTATAGCAATTCATTAGGCTCCTCTGACAATATTTTCAAACCCACGAAATATACCATTTCGAATTGCAACAGATACATGGGAACACCACTACCTGCAGTTCCCCTCCAAGGCCCAGGACATCCTGACTTGAAACTACGTCACTGTTCCTTCATTATCATGAGGTTAAATACCAGGAATCTCTTCCTGCCCCCACCAGTAACTCTGTAGGAGTACCTACACTTCAAGAAGACAACTCACTTCCAAATTTGCAAGGGCAATTAACAATGGACAGGTGCTGGCCTTTGCCAATGACATGAACATCCATAATCAAGGGGATGGAGTCAAAATATGTGACAATACAAACGGGGGATTGGTATTGTTTTCTGCAGCCAGGTAAGAGTTCCAAAAAGCTTTATTGATTGGCTTGTACAAGGGTAAGAACATCTACTCAGGATTGGAAAGAAACATGGAGTGGGAAGGGGATAATGCAGTTGTTGTGATCCTTGTGAATACCAAAAATTTAGGAAAGACTAAGAACAAGGTTCTTCTGAAACAATATATACCACTAAGGACTAAATTAAAGAGCAGAATTACAAAGATAATGATTTCAGAGTAATTACCTGAACCATGAGCTGATTGACAGAGGAGAAATAAGATCAGAAAATTGAACATGCTTTTCAAAGCTTGGTGTGGGAGAAATAGTTTGATTAACTGGGTATTAGCATGAGTATTGAGGATAAAGGGAGAGGTACCATAAGAACACTGTGCACTGGAATTGTGTTGGGATCAGTATACTATAATCCAATAAGTAGGAGTGCAGAGAGAGATTTTAATTAAGTGGTGGGGAAAGTAAGGTTAATGCAGGGAAGATTTGGAAAGTTAAAAAGAAAGGACAAGGAAATAGTGTAGTGCAGCAATGCAAGACCTGTTACAGTGTGTGACAGGAGGGGATAAACATTAAGAGTATAACAGCTAATATAGTCAGAGTTGGGAAAAGTAATAAGAAGACAGTATTAAAGGTTCATTATTTGAATGCATGTAACAAGATGGATGAATATGAATAAATACATTTTATATGATATCTATTTCAGAAACATGTTCACAAAGTACGCAAAACTGAACTTTGAGGCACATTTTGACATTTTGGAAGGATAGGACAATCAGGTGGAGTGGCTTACTTAATGAAAGATGAGCTCTGAATGTTTATGTAAAATGATTTTGGTTCCGAATGCTTGAGGAATAGAATTGCTTTGCTATGATAAACAGAAGAATGGACTATGAACTATTCCTTTGTTTACAATCTGTAAAGCACACTATTGATGCCATTTTTCATGTGTATGTGTGTGTGTGTGTGTTTGTGTGTGTGCGCGCGCGCATGAATGTAGTCAATAATGAAGTGTTAGAACTTTGGGGTGAATGTGCAAATCAATAATTCTTTTTTGTTTAAACCTCTGAAAGATTGTCCCTGACTTGGAACTTAACAACACACTCAAAGATTGTGAAATACACCTTCCTTTTGACATGAACACACTGATTACAGCCAGTAAAGGATAGAGTATAAAGATTTCAATTCTCTCTTCTCTGTGTCCATAACACAACAGAATGCTACTCTACAGAGGGATCTGAGGGATGGCACTCAAATCATAAAACATCAGCATTCAGTTGAAGTAAGGATTTTGGAATGAAAATTGGTTTTAATTGCAAAGAGTATGAAGTACGAAAGTAGGAGCCTTGTCACAGCTGTACTGATCTGCAGCAACTGCATGTTAAAGGACTTATCCAAAAGTCATGCTTGAAGTTTATCTGAACTGAGAAACAGTAAGAATGGGATAAAAAGAACGTAGCAGGCTGTAAAGTTCTTAGATGCTGCACTGGATTTTTTTTCTTGTACAGAAACTCCTTCAAAAGGTGGCATGGGAGGGAGTTGATGGGGGGGAGAGGATGACTGTCCTGAAGCTGGAGAATCTGCAGCTCCAGACACACCAGACACAGTCAAAAGACAAAAGGTGAAACTTAGAGGCCAAATGGCAACAGGCAGATCCTGGGGGTCTAACTGCAGTGCTTCAAGACATTCGGTCATCTCACTTGAATGGTGAAGGTTATGGATGCACTTTCAATGCTGTATCATGCTGCCTGCACCACCCTGATCAATATATCACATCAACAGTGTCGATCAGTCATGTGAGAAACAATGCTCACTCACTTCAATAATTTCAGTCCGAGACAAGATCTGAATCAGTAGTGTCATTTATTTCACACTTGCAAGTGGGTGTGATGTCCACAAGGCAGGGACAAAACACACTGAATTCAACAAATACTCGATATTTATATAATTTGGTTCCTACATTTTTTTTTCTTATTTCATTGTTTTCCTCCCCCCCCACTGTTTACATCCTCCACTTCCCTAAGACCGGTACCCATTACTTCTGTTTATCTCTTGTCTTATCCGGCCTTGTCTGTGACAAAATGCTTATTTCTGGCCTCACAAGGCCATGTGACCTCATCCCATCCTTTGCTTACCATTATCTACTCCCTCCATCTGTGCTTCCCCTCACAGCATCTTATCACTGAGCCCTTTTAATTGGGGTTTGTTCCTGTGTTTCTGTAAAAGATGTTTATACCTACTGTTTATACAGGCATATTTAGTTTAACTGCCTCTGGTCACAGCAGTTTATCTAGTTGCCTGTATTTCTACCATTGTTTTGCAGTCCCGTTTCTTTCTTGCATACATTTTTAGCTAACACAAAAAAAAATATGCATTTCCTCTACACAGTTTCCATTCTTGTTGACTCAGCTCTTGGCTGAAACAATTCCACACTGATGTGAGTTCATTTATTTTTACATAATCAATTATAATTGCAGAATTGCAGAAGTAACATTAATTTACCTATATCCCACAGTCAAGCCTTCCTGAAGCTGAACATATGCTAAAAGGGGTGCTTCAACTCCAAAATTTCAAGCTGATTGATATCTGCCTGCTCTGAGTGCTTCTGGCTAGCATTCACTGCATATGCTGTAATGACTGCTTCAACATGGCACCTAATGCAATTCACCCGACAAGCATGTGTGTGCTGTGGATGCCATTTTAGAGTTTTCATGGGATATGTGGCACTTTTCTAATGAGCCCATTCTTTTCCCATTAGACCTTAACAGCAAGAAGAAGAAGGAATTCATTTTCTATTGGATCACTCTGCGTAGGAAACTGATTTCACGTCAACATGTGTGTGAGAGGCAGAATTTTTGAATGAACGCTTAGCATGTCAATCTGTCACTGCAGAGCATTCTCCATTGGAAGGTACATGCGAGAATTTAGTCTGCATTTACAGAATCAATGTTATTGAATTAGAGCTCTGACCTTGTACATGTGCTTGACAGGAGGATAAATTGGCCAAGTGAGCACAGAGGTCACTGCACCCAATTTGCAGCCCTATGTTATCCCATTAAAATTAATATTGAATACATCAAACTCTGTATGCCACTAACTAGCAAAGGACTTCGCCTGGGGCATCAGTTTAACCTGCATATTTCAGATAAGGTCATACAGACTCTGCTGCTTATATCTTAATTTGCAATGAGTCCCGTTCACCCTACACCGCTGAGCATACTGCCCTACATTGGCTCCAGGTTAGGCACATCTCATTGTTAAAATTTGTTCAAGAAAATCCTTGTTCTAAATATTCCATGACATCATGCGTCCCCATTCCTATAAACGGGTGTTGCTCTAAAACTCTCTGAGGTCTATATGCTGTTCCAATTCTGGCCTCTTGCATCTTCTAGGTTTTAATTGCTTCACTAATGGCAGCCATGCCTTCAGCTGCCTAGGTCATAAGCTTTGGATTTTCCTCCAGAAACTTCTCTGTCTCTAATTCTTCACTTGAAATGCTGCTAAAAACCAACATCTTTGACCAAGATTTTGAACATTATCCCTGATACCTGCAAATCAATGTTTGATTCTTTTTGTACTTTGAGACCAATATGGTTATGTACATCATCTAGGGTGTTTGACAGTGTCTGAGTTGATTTGATTTGATTTGACCTGTTGTCATATTTACCTAAGTACAGTGAAAAGCTTCATTTGCAAGCGGTACAGGCAGATCATAGGAGGTAAGGACATATGGATCACAGGGTGAAGAAATCTTGGATAGAGTACACAGGTTACATGGTACAGGACATGCGCTAGGCAAGATCAGCATTAATAAGATCAGCAGATTTTGAAGTTAGAGAGAATCTAATAATGGCAGTGAAGAAGCTCTTCCTGAACCTGTTCGTGTGTGTTCAAGCTTCTGTCTGACAAAAGAGGTTATAGGAGAGAATTACCGGGGTGGGAGGAATCTTTAATGATGTTGGTGGCCTTTCTGTGGCAATAGAGAAAGTGAGGACTACAGATGCTGGAGATCAGAGCTGAAAATGTGTTGCTGGAAAAGCGCAGCAGGTCAGGCAGCATCCAAGGAGCAGGAGAACCGATGTTTCGGGCATGAGCCCTTCTTCAGGAGGGCTCATGCCTGAAACGTCGATTCTCCTGCTCCTTGGATGCTGCCTGACCTGCTGTGCTTTTCTGTGGCAATGAGCATGGATGGAAGGTTGGCGTCCATGATGGTCTGGGCTGTGCACACAACCTTCTGTAGTTTTCTACAGTCCCGATCAAAGCAGTTGCCGTACCAGGCTGTTATGCACCAAACAGTAAGTTTTCTATGGCACATCTGCAAAAGATCTGGTTGATATATAGATGGCTAATGCCAACCTAAACCTGGTAGAAGATTCTGGTGCAAATAAGACAACAGCCGATTGACTTTTTAATGAATTGCTGGCTTGGGATTTCCTCCCTTTCCTTTTTTCTCTTTGTGTTTCTTCATTCCTTCCTGGGACCTCACTGTCTGGGAGAAAGTGAGGATTGTAAATGCTGGAGATCAGAGCTGAAAAATGTGTTGCTGGAAAAGTGCAGCAGGTCAGGCAGCATCCAAGGCGCAGGAGAATCAACGTTTTGGGCATAAGACCTTCTTCAGGAAAGAAGGGCTTTCCTGAAGAAGGGTTTATGCCCAAAATGTCGATTCTGCTGCTCCTTGGATGCTGCCTGACCTGCTGCGCTTTTCCAGCAACACATCTTTCACCTCATTGTCTTGGCCAATGATTGTTCTACATCTCTAACTGCCCTGCTCAGTGGTGGTGACCTGCCTCCTTGAACCATTGTTGTCCCTGTGTTGGAGGTACACTCACAGTGCAATTAGGACAGGGGATCCAGGATTTTGACTCAGTGACACTGACAGAACAGTGATATATTCCAAGTCAGGATGGTCTGTTGCTTGGAGGGGAACTTGCAGACAGTGGTGGTCCCAAGCCTTTGTGTTCAGGTTTGGAAGGTGCTGTCTTGGCAGCCATGATAAATTATTGCAGCGCATCTTGTAACTCGTACCCACTGCTGCCACCGAATTGGTGCTGAAGATTATGAATGTTGAAAATATTAGATGGGGTGCTAATTATGTGGATCACTTTTTCCCGGATGGTGCCAGTACCTTGAGTGCTTTTGAAGTCACACCCATGCAAACAATTGAAGAGTACTTCATCACATCCTCACCCGAGCCTTGTAAAGAGTGGACATTCATTCAGAAGAGAGGAAATAGCTTGCCCGCTGCAGGATTCCTAGCCTCCAAACTATGGTGGCCACCTCAGTATATAGTCTCGTTTTCAAGGATGGTTATAACAGAGTCAGCGATCTTTGGTGAGCTTCGTCCAGGATTTGAAGCTGATATCAAAACTCAGTAGTGAAGCCTCAGGTTATTTTTGCAACACTTCCCTTGAAAGTGCACTCTAAATTCAAGCTGGACCAAAGAAGGTTGACATTGGATAGAAAATTTCAGGCATTTCGGCTACATCACCAGCACAACTGGTAAGTTGCGGTCCATACTCAACTGACAGAACATTGGGAGGGTTTATACAGAAGAAAAGCCATCTCATCTGGAGCCCTATAGATCCCAGGTTCCAGTTCCAGATGATCTGACATCACTGCCATAAAACTTCTATGGGAGCCATTCCTCGAATAAATGTAGAATTAACCCTCTACTCCACAGCTGTATTAATGTGGTGAGGATGCTTGAAACCTCAGTTTGGGTGAAAACCTTAGTGCCTGGCATTTTGTCGTGCCATCCAAGCTTCCAAATGCAACCCAAGTGAAAGTGGTTAACTTCTTTGGCCTGATGCTGGTAGACAGTCTAAATCACACATGTAAAACCTTCCATCAGCCAACAGGCAAGGTCCAAACTTAACTTGTCCATCACTACCAAGCCAACATTTAAACTAAACCTTTAGAGCCAACGTATTGTTGAAATCACTGAACCATTGAGATCTTGACTCTCTCAACTAGGTTCAACACATTCAGTTTTAGTTTGATTCTGAATGAGGTTACTTCTCTCAGACTAATTTTATTTGGTATTTATTCGTATCATAAAATTGGTTGGCCACTTTAACTTGTAAGTTCACTATTTTAAACCCTGGTGAAGGTATTATAGTATCACTGCTGAATCATCACACCAAGTGCCAAAGATTGTAGCCATTGGGCACTGCCGTAATAGTTGTTCTATTACTGATGCAAATATTAGAGGCTGCTGTACAGGGTGAAATTAATAAGGGCTCAGCATTGGATGAGGAAAATGGACTTTGGGGTGAACAGTTTCAAGAGATGGCTAGTTTATTTTGCTTTTATAATAGACAGTAAATAGGTTATCAGGAAAACAATGATATATTGTCATCTCTTGACTATAAATAATAATTTCAGGTTGCAATCCCTTTGCTGAAACTCATTTAGACTCATTTAGCTCAAATCCATGGCTTACGTTAGAGAAACTTTGCCTAACAGAATGTACCTGAAAGGAGATCGCAGTGTGAGTGCTGTCGTGCTGAACTGTAAGAAACGCTGAGAGAATCAGCAGAGATTTCTTGGTTTTGTCACTCCTGGTTCAAAGAACAGTTGGTACAATGCAGCAGGGACCTCTGCTGCTCTGTAATCATCCTGCAACAATCAGATGATTAAATCTGTTCATTCCTGTCAGTTTGATTTGTACATTGCTGTGTTTGTGTTACACATAAAACTTGCTTGTCACTTTATTAAGAAAAAAACAACTTTCGTTTAGTTCAGCTCCTGTTCCATCTGTTCTCAGATACAAATAGCCAGACACCATATTTCTTTCTTTGCCTTCCTACTGAAGTTGCATATGTTCCAGCTTTCATCATCCGGCATTATATTTTTTTGCTTCCTTCTTCAAGACGGTGAATCATACTTGGGTTTCGTTCTGTTGTCAAGCAGCAAGTTAACTGGCTGTGCTTTATGTATAAAGGTGAACAGAGCTGCCTATTCTTCCCTCATCTATCAGCACAGCCCAGTGCAGGTCATCAGAATGAATCAGGAACAGCACCTCTGGCTAAATTCTCTGCACTTTACCACAGAGAAAATTACACCAATTGCAAATGCTCAATGTCACTTGAATTGCGATCAGTTTAAAAGATAACCATAGAGATATCTCTCTCACTCTCTCACTCACTCACTCTCTCTCTCTCACTCTCTCACTCACTCACTCTCTCACACACACAAACATGCACATATGCATCTCTTCTGTTGCATGAAGCTCTTCCCAAGTCCCATTGTTTCATTCTAAAGGATTGACATTCTCATTCCCTCAATTCAGTTTCCTACCTCTCCACGCTGAGCATTCCCGAGCTTACAAGATATCTGGCAATAGAAAGTGGTGGCACGGTGGCACAATGGTTAGCACTGCTGCCTCTCAACGCCAGAGACCCGGGTTCAATTCCCACCTCAGGCGACTGATTGTGTGGAATGTTTGCACATTCTCCCCGTGTCGGCGTAGGTTTCATCCGGGTGCTCCGATTTCCTCCCACAAAACAAAAATGTGCAGGTTAGGTGAATTGGCCATGCTAAATTGCCCATGGTGTTAGGCGAAGGGGTAAATGTTGGGGAATGGGTCTGGGTGGGTTGCGCTTCGGCGGGTCGGTGTGGACTTGTTGGGCCGAAGGACCTGTTTCCACACTGTAAGTAATCTAAATCTAAAGCAATGTGATTTAGTTCAAGGACTCACAGGTTATTGAACATACTCATTGGAGGGAATTTCAAACAGTGTGACAAACTTTACCAACTAGGTGATAAGAAAACACAAGAGCAGGTCACTGAGCCCCTCACAGCAGGTACATGCTGTAAAATGAAATAATGGCTTAGTTGTTAACCCAACCTAATGATGCTCCATATACCTTAATATCTTCAATGAACAACAAAATTCTAACTATCTGGTATTTAAAATTAGCAATTGATTGAACATTAATTGCCACTTGTGGATGCAAGTTCCAAAGTTCCACCACTTTTAGCTGTTTGTATGTTGTTAGTTTTTCCAATTTTATTTCCAGCCATAGTTTTCTTTCTACAATTCCTGGTGAGCTCTTATTGGTGGTACTGGATGTAAAGTATGGAGTATGTTTGTTCATTACGGCCAAACTGAGGGCATCCTTCTGTATAAAGTCCTTCGAAGTGCTAGCCATTTTTATCCTCCTAAATCTGAGGAACCACCTCCCCTTTTCTCTTTTGCTTACTCTCAGCTGCTGTAGAAGTTTGCTTTTCCATGTTGACAGTGAAAGGTTGATGGGTTTTCTGAAGTATTTAGCCTCCCTCATTCCAAACTCCAGAATGTTATCTACCAGGTGTCCCACTGTGCAACAGCACTACAACTAAACCCCAGTCTACCAACAACTCCAATACCCTTAGTATTGGACAGCAGTGTGTATGATGTACAGTCAGATGGGAATTTCACCAAGCATCCAGCAACCTGCCCCACACTGTATGCACCCTCCACCCCACACTCATATGGATTGCAGTTGGGCTGTCTTGCATCTACTGAATGAACCCTATGTCTTTTGTCTTGTGGATTACATTGGATTCCCTACAGTGTAGAAGAAGGCCCTTCAGCCCAACCAGTCCACACCGACCCTCCGAAGAGTAACCCACCCAGACCCATTCCCTCTGAATAATGTGGGAGGAAACTGGAGTACCCGGAGGAAACCCACACAGACACGGGGAGAATATGCAAACTCCACACAGACAGTCGCCCGAGGCTGGAATTGAACCTGAGACCCTGGTGCTATGAGGCAGCAGTGCTAACCACTGAGCCACTGTGCCACCCCGTGGAAGAAGTATCAAGATATTTTATATTACTTTACTCCATCCTATCCATCCTATATGTGGAATTATGCAGAGGGGGACCAAGTTACTATGGCTTCAAAGGTTTAGATTACTAATGCAAAATACTTTCTGATCTGCTTTCTTTCCTTTGCCCTCGATGCTTGGGGCACCCAGATCTTTATTTCATTTTAACCCGTGCCCCTCTAAATCTGGCTTCTTGTGCATCCTCAACTTTAATTGGTCAACTATTGGTGACTGTGCCTTCAATTGCCAATCACCAAGCTGTGGAATACTCTCTGCTTCACCATCTTATGTCCCCCCTCACTTTCACATTGTTGGAAAAAGGCATGTTTTGTTGAAGCTTTTTATCTTGCACTCATCAGGATATTTTACAAGAATATAGATCCAAGTGGAAGCCAACATTTACACTGCATGGGAGGAGAATGCTGATTGGTTGGCAAGTGAACCCTAATTGGTAGAGGTATTGCCATGGAGGATGCACCCATTAATACCGATTGACAGTTCACAGTCAAACTTAGTTGCTGTTTAAACAACACAGTTTGAATCTAATTGACAAGGACATAGCTGTGAATGAACCAGTGAATGGCTGTTAGCTATTGTTGAGTTGAAACAGGTACAGTGATTTCTCTGTCTACAAAAACACTACCTTGTGTACACGTCACATACTGTGGGCTCAGTCAACAGTCTAAATTTGTTGTTAGCATAATTCCTTGTGCATCCAGAGTATCCAACAAATGTTATCTGATTACAGAATCACATCCAATGTCAGATAGTGTGCTATAAGTGATACCATTTTGGTACAGTTAGTACTGTACTTGTTGTTGATAGCCAAAGGTATATGCCTTTTCTTTACAAGGAGAAAGTGAGGACTGATAAAGAGCTTACACTCGAAACGTCGACTTCCCTGTTCCTCAGATGCTGCCTGAGCTGCTGTGCTTTTCCAGCATCACACTTTCGTCTTTTCTTTACATGAACCATCAGTCTTTGGGACTCACAGCCTACATACTTACATGTAACAGGCGGAACTTCCTTTTGGCTTGATAACAGAATCCTGATGGTGGTGAACAACATTCATGGCACAACTGCACATTAGCAGCACGAAACACATAGTTTCATCTATTGCTAAGAGAAAAAATTATTCCTTGAAACCATAGAAGCCATTCAACCATCAAATTTGTTCTGTCAATCAGTGAGATAATAACAGGTCTGATCATTTTCAACTCCATTTACTTGCTTTGTTTCCCAAAATCCTTGATTCCCTTTCTGATTGAAAATCTGTCTATCTTAGCCTTGAATAACTCAATGACCCAGCCTCAACAACCCTCAGCACTGAAGAATTCCACAGATTTACAAGATTAGATCTTTTTTAGATTACTTACAGTGTGGAAAGAGGCCCTTTGGCCCAACAAGTCCACACCGACCCGCCGAAGCGCAACCCACCCATACCCCTATATTTACCCCTTACCTAACACTACGGGCAATTTAGCATGGCCAATTCACCTGACCCGCACATCTTTGGACTGTGGGAGGAAACCGGAGCACCCGGAGGAAACCCACGCAGACACGGGGAGAACATGCAAACTCCATACAGTCAGTCGCCTGAGTCGGGAATTGAACCCGGGTCTCAGGCGCTGTGAGGCAGCAGTGCTAACCACTGTGCCACCGTGCCGCCATGTCTGTTGTAAACAAGTAACCTCTTACTCAGAAATTATGCCCTCTTTTCCTGGACTTGCCTACTGGTGGAAACAACCTCTCTGCATTTACACGTCAAGTGCCTTATCATCTATGTTTCAAGATCGCCTCACATTCTTCAATGCTCCAAATGAGTACAGTCCCGGCCTACTTGACCTTTCATCATAGGACAGTGCCTCCATACCGATATCAATGATCTTCTTCTGGACTGCTTCCAATGTCAGGATATCATTCCTTCAAGATGGAGACTGAAATTGTTCACAGTATCACAGCAGTGGCCTGACTCATGGTTTATATCGTTTTTGTAAGGCCTACTTATTTATTATTGCATTCTCTTTGAAATAAGTCTTCCCTCCGACCTGCTGAACTTACTTTATGTATGTGGACTTTCAAATCCCTTTATGCCATAGCTTTCTGCAGCCTGTCTGCATTTCAATAATACTCAGCTCCTCTACCTTTCCTGTCAAAGTATATGACTTCATGTTATATGCCATCAGCCATGTTTTTGCTACTCATTTAACCTGTTCATATATCACTCTTCAAACTGTGTCATCCCTATCACTTGCCTTCACACCTATTTTTGTGTCATTTGTAAACTTGTGATAGTACGTTCACTTTCCTCATCTAAATCATTGATACGTATGGAAAAAAAATTGTGGCTCAAGCACTGATGCCTGTGGCATTCTACCAGTTATACATTGCCATTCAGAAAGTCGTCCTTTTATCCAATATCTTTCTCTTCTGCAATTAGCTGATCCTCTCTACACACAAATATATTACTTTCACGCCAGGTGGCCTGACTGTATTTTGTGGCCTAATATGTGATACCTTATCAAAGGCCAAAATATATTACATCTACTACTTCCCCCTTCCCCTGTCCTGCTTGTTACCTCCTCGAAAAATGATAGTAAATTTGTCAGGCATGATTTCTGCTTAAGCAAGCCATGCTGACTCTATTTGATTATATTACACATTTCTAAATATTCTAATATTACATCCTTTATATTGGACTCCAGAATTTTCTCAATAGCAGGCATTAAGTTAACTTGTTTATAGTTACACCCTTTTTGTCTCCTTCCACTTTCAAATAAAGGTGTTTTATTGGCAATTTTCCAATCCTATGGTCTTTTCCAGAGGAAAACCTGTCTCTTTGACCAAACATGTGGTCACCTGACCGAATATCTCCCTGTGTAGATCAGTGTATTTTCTTTGGCGTCAGTTTAGCTCAGTTGACTGGATTATTTGGTTTGTGAAGCATGGGTTCAGTTCCCATCAGCAGCTGAAGTTACCATGCAGGACTTGCCTTCTCAATCTCTCCTCTTGCCTGAGGTATGGTGGCCCTCAGGTTAAATCATCACTAATTACATCTCTCTAATGATAAAACAGCCCTGTGGTCTGGTAAGACTAAGGTGAAACAAAATAAATACCCTTTGAAACTCTGGGGGGTGGACACTTATTTGGATTAAAATATAATATAAATACTGGTTGATGCTGTTGCTAAAATGAATTCCAAGTAGATGACCACTGTAGATATTGCAGGTAGAAGTATTACATTAAAATTGGAGAATAACTGGTTTCTAGGCTAGCTGAAAGTTAAGGGATTAATTGATATGATCCCTGGATTAATTGCATTGATGTATCAAAATGTATCAGTCAAAGGAGTATGAAGTGTAAGTGTCTTCAGGCCTAACTTGGGAGCGATAATGGGTCCTAAGTGACTTTTGCAGAATACAGTTTATCCATTAGAGGATGTGAGAGTTTTTGATAGACTGGAGTTTAGTTTTGCTTGGGGAGACATCCAGAACACAGCCTTTTGGAGCTGATTGCTCAGAAAGGATATGACAGCTTAACAGCATTAACAACTCAGAAAAGCAAAGGGAAGCCTGGAGAGCTGCTGAGGACATGCAAGCCCAGAATACCCATTTACTTTAATTATTTGAGACTCATGAAATTATCCATGTGGCTTCATCTAGCTACTTCTCAGCTAAGGATTTGAAGAATTATTTTACAGTGAATACTGGCAGACAATTACGGTGCCCACAAAGAATCAATTCTCGGGCAGGAGCCTTCATCCAAGATAAATGGTGAATCCATACATCTCACCTAATATTCTCAAATCCGTTCCTGTTTTGTCAGTACAGGGCAGTTTCTCTTAAAATTTCTCTCACTTCATCCACTTTAGGATTTCTTTCTCCACCTAAGGAAATTATGAGTCAAAGCCCATTCTATCTTACCCAACAATTTTCAGCCATTATATTCTTTATTGCTGACTTCCAAAGCTCTTTGCCTGGCTTCACTCACTGTGAAATTAATTTCTGAGATTTTCCATTGATCGCCTTCCCCCGTTTGCTACAATTTTTGCCACACACTGCTGTTCACTTACAGTTCAGTTGTTTCGTTTTGCACAGCGCAGCTCATTCACAAGAAAGATCAGCCCTCCTATGTACTGTATCTGCAAAGAGGCTCACCTTGGTATATAGCAAGATTAGAAGTGATTGAGTTGAATTGACTGAGAATAGTACTTTCACAATAGGTTGATAAAACACCTAGAAGCTGGGTCCAGCGCAGGAGACTAGGCATGACCATTCTTTCCAAAGCCAAGAACTGTTGACTCTGTGTAAAGAAAATCTCCTTCTCAGGTTAAAAGCACATTCAGGTTATTGTCCAGGTTATTGTCCAGCAGGTTTATTTGAAACTGGTTTATTTTGGAGCTCTGCTGCTTTTTCAGGTAGCTAGTGGGGCAGGATCGTAGGACACAGAATTTATCGTAAAAGATACATGTGTCATACAACTAATGTGATGTATTGAAGAAATCTGGATTGCTGTTAATATATTGCATCAGTTGTATGACATTTTGATCTTTTACTATAAATTCTGTGTCCTATAATCTTGCCCCACTCGCTACCTGACAAAGGAGCAGCGCTCCAAAAGCTTGGACTTTCAAATAAACGTGTAGGACTTTAACCTGATGGTGTGTGATTTTTAATTTTGTCCACCCCAGTCCAACGCCGGCATCTCCACATTATTCTAAAGGCTGCAGGGGACTCCAACCAAGTAAGAGCAACAGAGATGTTGAAAAGAGCCAGCACTGTCTAAGGCTGTGGGTTGTTTTTCTATGAATGACTACCATACGTTGCATCTTTTGCCATGCAATGAAGCAATATGGTACACATCTTTTAATAATAGAATGTGTATAACATTTACAGTGTTTGGAAGGACTGTTCGGATAAGGACCCCTTCTTTAATATTGTGGAGGCTGGCATGCAATTTATTAATGCTCTTGAAAGTTATGAAGAGCTTTGACACATTAGACAAAGAGTAATTATTTCTGCCTGTGTGGGCGTTACAGTTAGGATCACAAATATAAGATACTCATCAAGAAGTACAATAGCGAATTTTAAAGAAATGGCTTTGACCAAGGAGTGATATGAATGTGGATGTTGTCCAAGTCTTGCTGCACCTGGACACAGGCTGCTTCAGTATCTGAGGAATCACAAATGGTGCTGAACATTGTGTAATCACCGGCAAATATCCCCACTGTTTTATAATCACTCGTGGGACATGGGCATGGCTGGCTGGCGTGCATCTATTGCTTATCACTAGCCCATACCTCACCCCCACGTGCATTGACAGGTTCAGGCACGCTGAGCAAAGTAGTCCCTTTCCTCAGTCGCTCAAGTCAAATCCCCTATAGGTTTTCACTTCTCTTTTCTCATAGGTTGTACATTTCCATCATTTACTGTTTATTTCAGATTATTGTTGGTTGGAGACAACCACAGCTTTTTTTAAAATCATTTGTACACGGGACATGGGCAGCATTTTTGATCATTCCTAATTACTGTAGTGCTGGTGAGCTGCCTTGTTGCACCACTGCAACTATTGAGGTGTAGGGACATCCATGGTGCTGTGAGCGAGGTCATACTTAGAGAACCACCCAGTAGTAATGGAGTAAGAGGAGATCACCACTGTTACATCTTTGCGAAATCTATTTGAGTTTCTTTAATGGACTCAGGAATGGGTGAAAGATGTATGCTTCAGACTCTTTTGCCAGCTTGTCCCTCTCTCCATCTGAAAATTGCATTGGTTTGGCAGTACGGGAATAGTCAGCTAGTAGAGACACCTTTGCAGTAGATCCAGGCGTGGTTCACTTCTTCAAATCTATTCACAAGATGTGGACATTTTTTGCCCATTCCTAATTTCCTAAATTGAAGAGTCAATCACATTGCCATGAGTCTGGAGTCACATATAAGCCAGACTAGGGCAAGGACAGCAGGTATCATTCCTAAAGAGTATTAGAGAGCCAGATAGGATTTTCCAACAACCAGCAATGGTTTTTTTATGATCATCAATAGATTCCTAATACCAGATTTTTTACTTAAGTTAAATTCCGCCATCTCCATTTGAACTCGGGTCTCCAGGATATTACCTGGGTCTCTGGATTAATAGTCTAATGATAATACCATTAGGACATCACCCCGTTCTCTAGAGAGATTCTTCACTTAGTAACAAAGCAGAGACCATGAGTGTTCCCACACTGTGCACAACTAACAAGCTGGGGTGAAAATTGTAGTTGCCACGGTACTGGTTCCCTAAAGTGAAACTTTTCTTCATGTCCCCGTACAGACTCACTTTGATAAACACAAATATAAGATCCTCCACAAACCAGTACACTTAGGCCACTCAGTAGAACATTTTTTTCTAAATGTCCCTGCATTAAAAATATTCATTGATGTATTTTAAAAATGTATAAGCCTGATAGAATTGTATTAACTTAGCTGAAAATGTGTTTCTCACAAAAAGATAAGCAATTGAATAAGAGTAGCTAGTCCACTAGTGAGTAATCTGAGGACTGTTTGTAAATAACTTCAAAGACTGTACTGAACCATTAATCAGTTTCATTAATGTGCAAAAGAGTGAAGTTGTAGTAAATTAAACATTTGAATACATAAAATTAAACTTCAGATATATGTCTACTAATGGTCATGCAGTTCATAAAACTAGGTATAATTTGAGGATTAGATTAGATTAGATTTACAGTGTGGAAACAGGCCCTTCGGCCCAACAAGTCCACACCGACCCGCCGAAGCGCAACCCACCCATACCCCTAACCTAACACTACGGGCAATTTTTTTTTTTAGCATGGCCAATTCACCTGACCCGCACATCTTTGGACGGTGGGAGGAAACCGGAGCACCCGGAGGAAACCCACGCAGACACGGGGAGAACGTGCAAACTCCACACAGTCAGTCGCCTGAGGTGGGAATTGAACCCAGGTCCCTGGCGCTGTGAGGCAGCAGTGCTAACCACTGCGCCACCGTGCCTCCCTTAAAGCATGGAGCTCCACCCCCAAAGCATGCTTTTTAGTTCATATGTTGAAGGAAATGAAAAATCAATTTTCTGCACTTAAAGTGACTTGTGCTTAACATGTGTAAAAAGTGAGGTCTGCAGATGCTGGAGATCAGAGCCGAAAATGTGTTGCTGGTTAAACCACAGCAGGTTAGGCAGCACCTATTCCTTGGATGCTGCCTAACCTGCTGTGCTTTAACCAGCAACACATTTTCGGCTGTGCTTAACATGTCTCAACACACTTTTGCTGACTTGACAAATTTCTGCTGAGAATATGCTAAAATTCTATATCCACATATTTTAGCTCACCTGGAATATTAGGATATTTTAAACTATGTGATTATCACTAACAACTGATAACCAATGAGACAAAAAAAGGATTTGAAATGGGTGAGTTACTCAGAAGGGCAAAGTCAATTTTAATCCAAATATTGTCAACATGAACTGTAGTTTACTGATGAAATCCCTTACCTTTAAGCCATCAATTTTGTGTCATTTTCAGAAATTTGTATTGATCTACATGGCCTTAACCCATCAGAAAGGGAAAATTTATTAAAGATAATGTTTTGATTGATAACCGACAATGCAACAAATTTTCAGGTAAGTAACATTTCTTTGCATGGTTTATAAACTTTTCTGTTAAGATCTGCTGTTTAAATATAAAGTCTAAAGGAATTGCGAAACAAGCCGTGTGGATTAAGGGGAACTTGCAGATTTAATTTACTTGAATTTCAGACAGACATCTGACAAAGTGCTAATTCAAAGATTGCTGCACAAAATAAGAACTCATGGTTTATGGTGCATTATGGGGATAAAGGGGACAATGTTAATCCCTCGTATATTTGTGGAAAACGTGTGGAGAGTCATTACAATTCCTTCTATCATTAGAGAGAGACAACCAGTGTTGAGCTTAATTTGAGGGTCATCGCGCCTCAGGCAAAGGGCTAGGTTGAAGAGGCAGGGCCTTTGCAAATTGAATCTATGCTACTGATAACAAATAACTGAACTGGTTGACCCCATCAACTATTTACAAGCTATGACAATAACTTAGACAAAAGGGATGAAATGTATGATGGTTAAATGTGCCAATCCCAGCAAGACAAAATGAATTGTCAAGTTGAGGTAACAAGACCACGAAATGAAAAATGGCTATATTAAGGGAGCAGGCAAAAAGGAATTGTAACATGAAGTATAATGTGAGGAAATATGAACATATTCACTTTGTTGGGAAGAATAAAAAGGCTGGACATTATTTAAAGTGAGAGAGATTACAGAACTCAGTGGTACAGAGGGATCTGGGTGACTTGATATATGAAGCATGAAAAGTTAGCATGCAGGACAGCAAGTGATTAAGAAAGGAAGGAGACAAGAATCTGAAGGTCAGAATGTGTTACTACAGGGCTTTGGTGAGTTTGCACAGTTCTGGTCTTTTCATTTGACAAAGGATATCAATGTGTTTGAAACAATTCAGAGAAGGTCTCATACTTAGGCTATTTTATGAAGAACGATTAAACAGGTTGGACTAATACCATTGCAGTTTAGAAGAATGAGAAGTTATTTTTCTGACTCTATAAGACCTCGAGGGAGTCAGAAACTGGATACTGGAGGCTGTTCCTCCTGTTAGGGGGAGTAGAACTAGGAGTTACAAGTTAGAAATAAGAAGTTTCCCTTTTAAGGCTGAGATAAAGAGAATTGATTTTTCCCTCAGAGAGTCATGAACATGGAATATTCTTCCCCAGAAAACAGTGGAATCTAGTTGATTGAATATATTCAAGACAGAGTTAGATTTTGTTTAGAGATAGAGAACCCTTGGTTATGTGATGCAGACAAGAAAGGGGAGTTGATGTCACATCCTATCAAATGTCAGAACTGCTTGAAGGACTGAATGGCAAACCCTTGCTGCTGCGTCCTCTATTCCTATGGTCCTCAACTTCCACTTCATCCAAGCTAAATCAGAACCCACCAGTTATAAAAGGTAACTTCAAGTTTCTGTTGCAAGTCTGTACTCGCAAGCCATATTGTCATTACAAAAATTGTATCGATCTTCCCATGAAATCTTCAGAACACCATTACGTTCCCCTTGTTACTAGCCCCTTGTGTCTAATATTGTTGGTCAACCTATAATTAGATATTGACAGTTGAGAAAAGATCTAAACCACCTACTGAAATTCACAAACTGGATAAAGCAAGATGCAATGTGCAATCGAGACAATTAGTAGGTTCTGGCCTGAGTACTTTATCAATGTCATTGTAAATACTTTCCAAACAAAGGAAATACTGAGAGCTACCAATGGTGTCGTGAGTTAATGTGTCGATACAGAGGCAGGGCACAATGGAGGATTCCAGTTTGGATAACATTGTGCTGCATTGAGTGATCGCGGTTGGTATTGTGGTTGGTTTGTTTAAAAGTTGTACCTTGAATTTCATTGCTGGAGAGTAGGAAAAGAAGACAAGTGGGTTTCCATTCCTACTGGAAAGTCTGTGTCAAAGAAAGGCTAGGCATCAGCTGTGACATTCTGCAAGCTTTACTGGTCTGCCAAGGAACCTAGCCACACATGAGGAAAGTCAGTCGGGTGAGGTTTTCAGAATAGGTTGGCGTCTATGAAAGTGTATTGTACTATAGATCAGTATCTCTAGAAAAAAACAAACAAAAACACAATTGGTGCAGACAGTTTTAAATCCGTTAAATGTTCTATCGGTTTGACAGTGGATGAACATGTCACCACTGTGATCCTTTTGCCCCTGAGTCAGGAGGTTTCCGGTTCTGCGTTCAAGTTCCCATCCAAAGACTTGAAATCCAGAGGCCAGGCCAAACAAGAAAATTAAGTTTAAAATCATACTGTAGCAGTTTGAGAATCTGAATTTATGTTCTGGAAATAAAAATGCTTGCATCAGTTAGGGCGACCTTGCAGCTGTCACATTAATGTGAAGCTCCAGTGGTTAATGCCATCCATTATCTGACCGGTCCATCTGTGATTTGAGTCCAGTGCCAAGAGAGCTTATTCTTAAATACTACCTGAAGAGACACGGTAAGACACTCTGTTGTGTGAAACCATTTCAAAGTTTCAAATGCAAAAAGGTAGTGGTAATATATGCTGCCTTGCCATCAACACCCACATCAAATTTCTAATCCTCTATTTTTAAAAATGACTTGAAATACAAATCAGCAAATAATTTAATAATATTCATAAACAAAACTAAGCACCAAGGCCAACTACAGTTGGGTGCTACAGAGGACTAAAAACAATATCAATAACAGAATTTCCTAAATTCAACTTAGTTTTCCCTCTAGTTGCTACCAGTAATGTTTATGAATGTCACAGAAATCTGCAACATAAAGTAGCTAAGCACTTGTAAAAATCGAGAGGTGAAATAATGAGTTAGAGGCTTCCATAATGTTTTAATTCCAGTCTGCTCATCACCAACAATAGAAAGATTCAAAAAGGACTTGTGTGAATATTTTAGGGCAGTTAGTTCAGACAGTACACTTACTAACTGTAAACTAATTCAAATCTGCTTGCAATCACACAAGTCATAGTGATATTACTGTCACTCTGTTGACTTCTAAACTTGCCATTATTATGAGTGCAGATGAAAACTGTTTTCATAACTATGTGAAACCTCTGCATCTCAGGGGAGGACAACTAGCTGAGTACTTTCAAATTGGATTATTTTAATTCGCTTAAATTGGCTGCAGCAGACAGGGTGCAGCACAAGGCAAATACAATGAAGGGAACGTAAGAGGTTTTCAGTCACAAACACCGGCCGAAGAACAGGTGGGAGCTCCTGGTCCTCTCATTTGCAGAGCATTGCACATATACACAGCATCACAATTGGTGTGCTTTCTGCAGTGTCTGCTCTTCTGTTCCTCATGAGAGAGCAACTGATCAAACCTGCATCACTCCAGCTGCATGGTATTCCAGGCATTTACATATGAAGGTACCAGGTACTGGTCTGAGAATCCTCAGACTGCAGCAAATATGGCAGCATCTGCAGATATCATTTCAGACTGAAAGCACCTGTGAAGTAGAGACCTGGCTGGAGTTGGAGAGCTACATATTGGCAAAGCAAAAGGTGGCCATTAACATGAAAAGGATTATACTTTAAATTCATGTTTCCCCATAATATTGAATTGAAATGAATTGAATTGAATTGAATGTATTGTCATGTGTACCAAGGCACAGTGAAAAGTTTTGTTTTGTGAACAATACAGGCAGATCACATATTTAAGTAGCATGGATAAGTAAATAATTGGTAAACAGCTGCAAAAACTAAAACATTGGTACAGGCGAATATTAAGAGTTTGTGAGTCCATTCAGTATTCTCACAACAGTAGGGTAGAAACGATTCCAAAACCATCTAATCCATGTGTTCAGGCTTCTGCACCTTCTCCCTGATGGTAGAGATTGTACAAAAACATTGCCAGGGTGGGATGACCATACATGACCACCTGGAGTTCCTGTATGGTGTCTGTGCATGATGGACAACATCTTGCTTTGCAGATGATAAATAGCTTATGTTGAACCTCGTAAGTAACAATTATCAAGTAGGACAGCAAGTGTTTCCTGTGATTGTCATCCATGTGCTCCAGTAAAGGACCACACATTTCATGTAAGCTGTCGGAAAGCCTGGTTAGGTCGAAGGGACAATTATTGCTCCACTCCACACCTTTATTTCAACTCTGATGGTTTTGGGATCTGACAAAGAGTTTAAGATGGTGTGGTAAGGGGTCCTGTGGCAGCATCCCTGCCTCTGAGCCAGGAGCCCTGGGTTCAAGTTCCATCTGCTCTAGAGGTGTGTACTAACATCTCTGAGCAGGTTGATTAGCAATTATTAAATAAAAAAGCTATGGTATCATCAGGGGTTCTTGTAGTGCAGTGGTAATACCCTTGCATCTGGGTCAGAATGTCCATGTTCAAGTCCCTACACATGTTGTGATGTGTCTTAATGATTAAATCTTCAAGTTGATTCATTTTTTTTTGTTTTAACTGCGGTAGGATGCTGTTGATTATCATGCCATAAAAATTCAGCCATGTCTATGTCCCAATTAGTAAGGCTCATTCCTGAGAAATGATGCTAATTCTCTCCTGTTGATTTCTGCCCCTGTCCATTCCGATGATTATGGCACAGAGACACAGTCTGCGCGGCATGCTGCAAGGCACTCCTCTCCCTCGGCAACAGAATCATTGCTTCATACATGCCAAGAAATGAAAGATGTGAGTACCCTGATTTTGGCAAGGATTGCACTAGCCTATCCAGTTAATCATCAGACAAGGTGAGAGAATATTGGAATTGTTTAGCCCCATTCAAGCCAAATTCCTTGGAAGCAATCTTAAAAACTAAAATAAAACACAATATGAGGGATCCCAGGAAGTTTGTACTAAGTTGCAGGACACTTAGATTAACATTACACAGACTGCTCAAACTGAAAGATATATTATTTTTTGTGTGGCACAGTTTGCATTTAAAGTTCAAGTCTCTGCACTCTTGAGAAACTGTCAATATCAAAGCAGCCTGAAATCGTGCTGCTGAAGCATAGCATTAAAATACTCAGAGCACAGTCAATAACACAGTGAGAGGAATTTGTTCAAATTTCATCGAATCCACCTTAGAATTTCTTCTTTAAAGGAAAAGATGTCTTTATGCATTACCTTTAGTCTAAGAGAGCATTCTATGATGCTTAATAAAGAAACTAATAAGCCCTTTCTGTAAAAATATTGTTCTGACTCAAGCTAAAAATGAACAGTAAAGAAAGTTAATAGCACTGCCAACTCTACAACCAAAGCAGTTGAAATTGGCAATCACCATTCTAAACTACATGAATTAAATCAAATTTCACATCTTAAATTATCTCTTTGATGAACCAGAATTGTATTCCTTGAACATTTGCAGACTCAGTAAGCTAGGTATGTAAGTTGCATCTCGAGCTAAGATCTTGCCGCCACCCACCCCTCACCTCCCCTCCCCCCCTCAATTCATTGTCCCCTTCTGTAGCATATTGTGTTATGTCACCCATTTCAGGGAGATAGAATACTCATCACATTCCAACCCAAACATTGATCATTTATATTAATGTTGTTAGCATTCTATCGGAGCCAGAAATATCCCAGAAATATTTCTTAAATAACTTTAATTGTGTCAATCGTTGATTAGATTAGATTACTTACAGTGTGGAAACAGGCCGTTCAGCCCAATAAGTCCACACCAATCCGCCGAAGAGTAACCCACCCAGACCCATTCCTCTACAGTTACCCCTTCACCTAACACTACAGGCAATTTAGCATGGCCAATTTACCAAACCTGCACATTTTTGGACTGTGGGCGGAAACCAGAGCACCTGGAGGAAACCCATGCAGAACAGGGAGAATGTGCAAACTTCACACAGACAGTTGCCTGAGGCGGGAATTGAACCTGGGTCCCTGGCACTGTGAGGCAGCAGTGCTAACCACTGTGCCACCGTGCCACCCATTGGCTCTAGATTCAATTTACATTCCTGTTGGAAGCATCTGAGTTGGTATTTTTATTCCATTACTGGGACCACTGTAAAACTGCACTGAACTGATATTTGGGGGAATATGGCTTTGTGTTAAAAGATACATTTTATGCTAGGTTGCTGTTTTCCACTTGGAACAGAGTCCCTACAGTTATTAACACAAGGTCCTTCAGGCTATTGCAATGGTGTGCGTCACCACTCCCTCAGGTCCAGAATCACCCATTACCATAACCAACTTTTCTATTGTTATCAACTCCAGCACCAGCCATCCCGCCACACTGACAAAAATACTTCAGTGTGTGAATCGTCCTTCTGTGAGCCTATGAGTACATTAACAGGTGAAGAGCTTTGCTATTAGTCTGCAAATATATTGGTCTTCAAATTTTCTTGAATATATTAGTCATATGCATACACTAATGAGCCAAGAGCTTTGCCATTAGGTTCAGAGACGTAACTATGTTGGCATTATTCCCACTTTCTTTTAAATGTATCAATAGCCTTGCATTTGTAATGCATTACAATACAATTAGCTCCCTTATTAGTCTTGTAAGTACATCAGTATATGAATAGTTTCGTCATTTGAGCAATTTGTGAAGCTGACATACATGGTGATTAGTGACATCATTCCCAAAGGTTTGTACGTGCAGCAGATACTGACCAATATGCACATAACAGCAAGGAAAAAAAAGAAAAACTGATCAACCATCACTATAGTCTGGGCTACTGAGATTTTGTAAGTTTTGCTTATATAATTTAAATCAAGAACTTCTGAAACAAGATGAGCTGATATATCTGTTTCCTTTCCAGCAAAGTTGGTGCAATTGAAACATAGAACCATGACATGGACCATAAATTTATCGCAATTTATCTCCTCCTCTTCCCTCCAGTGGAGGTGCTACATGCAGTCCACAGAAGTAATGTGTATTGAAAATGTGAAAACATTATTATTTTACGTGTTGAATATGAATAATTATAGAAAAGCCTGTGCTGAATTGAAACTGTAAGGTGTACTTTAGTTTGACATGTTACTAGGGTATCTGTTAGCAGAAAGATACAAAACTTAAGAAGCAAAAAGCCTTCTATTCATGTTCTAATTAATGCCATCTTACATCAATATACACTTCCCTTGCTGCTTCTCCTTTTCTCACAGGGCGTAATATTAAAATCTCCCAACATAATTTGCAAAATGCAACATGATCATGTGAGAAGGAGAGAGAGCCCATATTAACTTGATTGCAGCCCCCGGATTAGACTGCAGCCTATCACTCATTTCCAGATGTCTCCTGACCAAAACCAAATAAGTCTAATATTGGCATTACCAACAGGGGATTGGAAGGCATGCAGACCAGAAGTTTACATTGCACCAGAATTCAGTTGCCTCGGGCGAACAGTTACATGGTGCGCCTACTCTGTCTTGCTCGCAACAATTTATGGAATGAGGACATTTCTGACATGGCCAACGCTTATTGCCCATCCCTAACTGCCCAGAGGGCAATTAAGATTTAATACTCAACAGGATTGTAATTGGTCTTTGGATAAAATATTCCCCCCACCCCCACCCCTACCTCTGATGAATAGGTCTCTCCGTTGAGAGCCATTGACCATTCAGATGACTGGCAGCAACCTGATCCCAAGCATGGTGGCCATGTGCATCCAGTTTCCAATGTTGAACACAGCTATACCCAAATAGGAGATACTTTGGGGGTTTTAGGGGAGCTAGGTGGAGCTAGATTAGATGTCCGAGGCTAAGGGGCAAATTTAGTGGGTGCCAGTGTGGACAGGGTGGGACTACTTTGGGGATTCCAATGGGTGCAAGAGCCTTGGAAAGAAGGCACCTACTGCATCTCCATTTCCCACCAATAGCCTCACCAGTGAAGCCTGGCTGGCTTCAGATTTGGCACTGGCCTCCTGCTGCTCAGAGACAATTTGTAGTGATTCCAAACCCTTAAGTGACCATCCACTTCCCAAAGGTCGGTGGATTGTGCAGGAGCATGCAGGTAGGCATGTCCATGACATCATGCCCAATTCTAAATGCATCACCACCCCCACCTATCCACCAACCCCACCGACACAAAAAAGTAAAAGTCTGTACATTGTTTTGAAAAAGGCTGTCAGACCATTTGACAGTGACAATCAGAGCCACAGATACTCACAAATTAGGTTCGGTTAAGGTTTTTATTTTGTGATTTGTCATTCATGTTTTGTCCATACTAGTCTATTATTTCCATTAAGAGTTTGGGAAACGCGCTTTACACCACATAGCATATAGTTCATTGTACACTTATTGCTGGAGGAAATGAATCAAAGTTGCCTAACTTCCTATTCCAATCTTTAGATCTTTGCATTACTCGGTATTGTGGAGGAGTTTCCCTCTTCTGAATAGTTCTTGTTTTTGTAGAAGATTGGTCTGTGTTTCCTTCATTATCTTCCTCTCATCCACTTTCTTTGCATTTCACGGACTGGCTCATGTAGCAAAATGATAGGCACAATATTGAAGGTTCTGGCAGAGGCACTCTGTTTAGAAGCAATGGAGGATACACATACAAGAGTCAGTGAAGTGGGGTTTTAGTGATAGAACTAAATCTGGAAAGCAGTAGGGCGAAGGGATGAAGAATAATTAGAGCACTGCTCCTCAAACATTTTCCATGCTGATGCAGCATTAATGTTTCTCAAGTTGAGAGGTGAGAGAGCATCAGTGTTTTGGAAGGGAGTCAGGTTGGATGACACTACGGGTATGTGCTCTAGTGGTTGTGAGAGTGAGATGTGCTGAGAGTGACAAGAGGTCCACAGATTCACTACCATCTGAGGGAATAAATATCTTCTAATCTCTTTCTTAAATGGGCAGCAACTTACTCTGAGTTTATAGCCTCAGGTCCTAAACCCTGGCACAAGGGAAAATGACCTTTCTGCATCTATACTGTCAAATAACCTAAGTGTCTTGCAAGTTTCTTTCAATAAGAGCTCCCTCATTCTTCTCAACTTCAGGAAGGACAAGCTCAACCTACTCAACCTCTTCTGTTCAAAGAGTTGTTCGACACCCATGACGAGCCGAGCAAACCTTCTCTGTATTGCCTCCAATGCCAATATATCTGTCCTTAAATAAGGGAACCACTGATCATTTACAAAGTAAGGCTTTTGAGATTTGGCTTTGATTTTCCTTGCAGTAGAGATACCTCTGATCTCTGTCAAAGCTGAGGAATCAGATATCAGTTTAACCCAAAAGAAGGCAAAAATGAGAGGAGGTGATGACCTAGTGGTATTTTTGCTCAATTATTCATTCAAAGACCCGGTATTGTTTCAGGCACCAGTGTTCAAATCCTCCCATGGCAGCTGATGGAATTTGAAATCAATAAAAATCTGGAATTGAGATTCTAATGATAACCACAAAACTGTTGACAATTATAGGCAGCCCCATCTGCTGCACCAATGTCCTTTGGGAAAGAAAACTGCCATCCTTACCTGATCTGACCTACATGTGACTCCAGACGCAGCACTGCCCTCTGGATGTTTGAATTGAATTGATTGTCACGTGTACCGAGACACAGTGAAAAGCTTTGTCTTGTGAGCAATAAAGGCAGATCGCAAGTTAAATAGCATAGATAAATAAATAATAGGTAAACAGCGGCAAAAACACAGGTACAGGCGAACACTAAGAGTTTGTGAGTCCATTCAGTATTCTAACAACAGTAGGGTTGAAACCGTTTTGAAACCGGCTTGTGCATGTGTTCAGGCTTCCGCACCTTCTCCTCGATGGTAGAGATTGTAGAAAAACATTGCCAGGGTGGAATGGATCTTTGAGAACACTGGTAGCCTTTCCTTGACAGCGGACCTGGTAGTTGGATTCTGTGATGGCCCACTTAGAGATGGGCCATAAGCTAGCCAGTGATTACCATGTCTCACGAATGAGTTAAAAGCAATTTATTCAATTCCCTGGAGCATTAATGTGAGTCAGATTTAGTTTTTAACTTGTTGAAAGAAAACGCCAGATTGTCAGAAAATACAACGCACATAAAATCTGGCAGCTCAAATTTCTGAAAGTTCCCACACCACAGTCAATTCACAAGGCCCTGCTGGGCTGTTCACTTCTTGCTGTTCTTGCAGTAATCCAGCAGGGAACATGACAACAGCCACAGGCTGCCATTAGACAAGCAGTCTTATGGTTAATGTTTGAGAGAGATTTAGTTTCACACAAAAGCCAAGAAAAACAAGGTATTAACGAATTATACATTAGTAATGAATTTATGCTCAATGCTGCAGATGCTGAGCGCAAAACTGGAGCCAATCCATTCCTTGAAATGTTGTTTTCAGTTGGGAAATGGCACCAGAGTTGATGCTGCAGTAGCACCTAACTCTCTCTACGGTGCATTTACCAAACAACAGATTGGCAGCAGGTAAGAATATTTCAGATCTGAATGGATTTATATTCCCCGAAAGTGCAATGCTGGAAGTTGCACACCATCACATGTCAGATCGCACTCGGGTTGTCTGGGTTGAGAGATTAATATTGACATGTCATTTTCTGATGACGGTATATTTCAGGCAATTGAGCTTACAATAGACTTTAAGTTGCTAAAGGACAGTTTCCATCAAACACAACACAGACAATCTTAATTATATGCAATAAAATCCAGTCCACTGAGCTTTAGAGTAGCCTGTTAAGAATGGAAATAAATTTCTCATGACTATACCTTTCATCTTCACTGCCTCATCTGTAGATTTCTCCAAAGTTAATAAGCCTCACTCGGGAACCAAATGAAATGAAAACCAAAATAAACTGAAGTTTGGTGAAATTAGCCTTCTTTTATATGAAAGAATCAGCTTCTATAGAAACTATTTGAAGATTTCAGGATCGTGTAGGGAATTGACCAAATTGTTTACACGCATAAAATGAGGTAAGAAATTAAACTTGCTGACGTTCAGAGCATGGCATCAAAGTAGGACTATTTTATGGAGGAATGAACTCAGGGATGACTACCTGAGTGATGTGCAAATGTGTGAAAAGGCAAAAAGATTGCCTTTTTAACACTATTGATAACTTTCAAATAAACAAAGATTGGTATTAAAATTAGAACAATTAGGATTCTGCGACACAGGATTCACAGACTGTTGAATAAGAAAGGAAACTTGTTGTTCCTGATGGCCTTCTCAGCTCACATTTCTTCTTTTTTATTATAAAATGCTAACTTTCTACATAGGTCCAATTGGACTAGGACTGTCATTCCATCTTTCACAAATTTGATGGCCCTAAGGCTGACCACAAATTGTCTGAGCACAAGAGTGCAACTCCAAAAATAACAATAGATTAGAGGGGTGCTTAGTTGCAACACTATCTTTGCTGGACTTTAGATATGAATTTAAGTCCCGGTGTATACATGTTGAGCAAAGGGGTGACAGTCTTTTTTATCCGTGATGTGTGTCGAGGATTAATGCATTAAAATTCTGGTAGGGATTAAAACCTTTTCAAAAAAAATTTCAGAAGGATTTTAATGCTGGGCAAGTAGCTCAGCTGAAGCATAACAAGGCTACATGCAGAATAAAGTTCCTTTTGCTATATTCACTAAAAATCTCCAAAGCTCATCTCACATGTGTTCCTCTCAGAGGATGGTACTTACTAGCCATGAATCGGACCTTGATTTAAATCCAGATTCCACAGCCAGCAGATAGGACCTGATACACTTCACCACCCACGTCAGATCTCACTGATGCAATGTTGTCGTTTTACAACCATTGAATCGATTGGTAGCTGGATAAGTGATATATTCATAGCGGACAGAACTGAAAATGAAATATTACAGATTCTAATGTAATCAGTAAGGAAAGGGAAGAAGAACATTGAATAGCTATACAAATTAATGACAATGTGATGGTAGTAGACAAAAAGGGCAGGAAAACAGAAGTAGAACATATACAGATTGAAATAAAAGTTAAAAGATCAATAATACTAATAAGGGTACTCTACAAACTAATGTAAAGGAAGACGTAATAAGTAAAAAGCAATTAGAAGGGAAAATAGAAACACAGGAGATTTTATCCACTGTCAGATAAACGGGCAAGAAGAGGTTGTGACAGCAGTACAGGGAATGGCATTTTTACAAGATTTGCAGGACTTCCTTACCTATTACGTACAAAATGAATGAGAGAGGGACTGCTGTTGATTTAGTAATAGGCAATGAATCAGAACACATAAGCACAGGGAAACATCTAGTCAATAATGAGCACAACCTAATAAGGTTTAATATACAGTTTGAGAAGGACGTAAATAACACAAAGACCAAAGTGATAAACTGGGGGAGTAAAAGCTCAAACGACAAAGAATGAAATTAGGACCTGACCAAGAAACAGAATTCCTGAGGGCAGTGGACAGTGTGACAGAGGGCGGAGAAAAAGGTGATTGATAAAACTCAGGAGATATGTATTCCATGAGAAGGGAATAACATGCTAATAAGAACAACAGGGAGAAAGTGATGATTGCAGATGCTAGAAATTAGAGCCAAAAGGTCTGTTGCTAGAAAAGACAGTAGGTCAGGTAGCATCCAAGGAGCAGGAGCGTTCGTGTTTTGGGCATAAGATGTTAATCAGGAATGTGAAGGTGGGGGGGGATGCGGGGAGGGGGCTGAGAGATATATTGGAAGGGGGTGCAAGGACTGGGGTGAAGGTAGCTTGGAAGGCGATAGGCAGGTGCAGATCAGAGGTGATGGTGATAGGTCAGATTGGAAGGTGAAATGAATAGGTGAGAAGGAAGATGAATAGGTAGGACAGTTCAAGAGGCGGTGCTGAGTTGGAGGATTGGATCTGGGATGGGGGGAAGGGGAGATGAGAAAACTGTTGAAATCGACATTGATGTCATGTGGTTGGAGGATCCCAAGGTGGAAGATGAGGCATTCTTTCTCCAGGCATTGGGTGGCTAGAATTTGATAAGAACAACAGACCATGGATGAATAAAGAGGGCAAAATTAAAGATAAAGAAAAAAACACAAGTGCTAAAATTTCAGTAAGAATGGAGAATGACATATGGATAAAGAAAAGGCTGGAAAATAATGAAAAATTTGAAAAGAAAAAATAAAATATAGAATTAAATATTCAATGGATATCTTAAAGACATGCACATAGCAGAGCAACATCAGGATAGTGAAACATGATAAACAAACAGATAATGACAGTAAATTATTAAATTACTATAAGTATTTCAGGGAGACTAATATGGTAGGCATGATATCCAAAAAAGAGATCAAAAAATTGATAAAGACATATAGGAAGGGAAGGTAGGTGGAGGGAAGCTAATTGAAAAATAAAGTAATCACATTTAAAGAGCATAAAACCCCATGAATCGCATCCATGCACGTGAGAAGTTTAAGGGCAGAAATAGCAGTGGCACTATTGCCTATTTATAAAACTTCATTAGACAAGAGAATAATATCAAAGGACCAGTGGCTAATGTATGTTCTATATTTACAAAGGGATATAGAATTAGGACAGGGAGCTAATAATTAAAGTTCACAGTAGGAAAGAATCTTTCATAAAGAAAAATCTGTCATTCTCATCTGGTCTGGCCTACGTGCAACTCCAGACCCCCAGCAAGCCTTTTATTAGTATCTAAACACTCCAAAGTCTAATGAAAGGAATAAAACCAGTCGGACACCCTGTACCTGAAATGAGGAGGTTAAACATTGTCTCGATAACCATGTAAAGTTTTCCTTATACCTTTCTGGGAGCTTGTGCCAAAATTGGGAGAGCTGTTTCACAGACGTTTCAGGCAAACACCTAAACTAGTCAGTCCGGCAGCCTTTTTGGAGGCAGAAACAGATATCTCATCAGTATTGTATGTAGTTAATAGTGTTTTAAATAGCTTAGTAGCGTTTCACACAGTTTCTAACATAAACTCACCCAGGATGGGGAGTTCAAAACTAGCGATCATATTTTTAAGGTGAGAGGAGAAAGATTTTAAAAAGACATGAGGAACGGCAGTTTTACACAGAGAGTGTTTTGTGTGTGGGATGAACTGCCAGAGGAATTGGTGGATGCAGATACAACATTTAAAAGGCACTTGGATCAGTTCGTGTATCGGAAAGTTTGGAGGGATACGGGCGAAGCACAGGCAGATTGGACTAGTTGAGTTCAAGAACATGGTCAGCACGGACTGTTTGGACCAAAGTGGCTGTTTCCATGCCGTATGACTCTACAGCTCTCTAACCACCTCGCTCTTAGATTCTGTGCTTGAATTAATAAAGAACACAATTCTGTATGTCTTCTCAGCTGCCTTTCGACCTGTCTTGCTACCTTCAGAAATCTGTTGACATGCCAAGCAAAGTCTGTCTGCTCCTCTACATTTTGTATTCATCAATCATCTATTGTCCCCTACTTTGTTTGCCCTTACACACCTTGTCTCACACTGCTCCTCACACTGTTCCATTTGCGACTTTTCAGCCCAGCCGATCTGTCTAATGGTACCTTCCTTCACTGTCTTCCTTCTTCATTGTAAACCACAAATCAAATTTTTAACATTTGCAAATGTCATAAATATGCCCCCTACAAAAAGCTGGAATCATTGGTATGTATTGGGAAAACAAGGGACCCATTGCTGAGTCCTCTGGTAGTTTTGATCGAGTAAATATTTTGAAGATGTTTTGACTGGCACAGGATGCTATAATGAAATAATATGAATGTTAACTGGTCACTAATAAATCCAATAGGGTAGTTAGAACATTACAGGATTTTTCTGGAAAATGACTGGGATAAGGAAAGTGAATGTACTATTGCCAAGTTTGTAGCTGACTCAAAAATAGTGGGGAATGCAAATGGTGAGGGTAATATAAAGTATCTGCAAGGAGATACAGATAGGTTATGTGGAATATTGGTAGATAGAATATAATGTGGGGAAATATGAGATTATATACTTTGGCAGGAAGATTAGAGAAGCTGAATATTATTTAAATAGAGAAAGACTGCAAAAAGCTACAGAATCAAGGGATTTGGGTGTCCTTACCATGAATCATGAAAATCCAGCATTCGTAGTCAGTGGATAATATGGAAGACAAATGCAATATTGGCCTTTACTTCAAAGGGACTGCATAAAAGGAAGGAAGTTTTGCTGAACTGATGCAAGGCACTAGTCAGACCACAGCTGGAATTCTGTGGACAGTTTAAAGTCATTGGGTCATCCAGTATGGAAACAGACCCTTCAGTCCACAATGACCATGTTCCCAAACTAAACTAGTCCCACTTGCCTCTGTTTGACCTATATTCCTCTAAACATTTCCTATTCATGTATTTATCCAAACATCTTTTTAATGTTGTAACTCTAGTTGCACTCACCACTTCTTCAGGCAGTTCATTCCATACACGAATCACTTTGGGTAAAAAAGTTGCCCCTCAGGTCCTTTTTAAAACTTTCTCCTTTCACCTTAAAACTATGTCCCCCCCCTGACTCCAATCTAGTTTAGAATTCTCCCACCTTATGGAATAGACCTTATCTATTTTATAAATCTCTATACGTTCACCCCTCAACCTCCTATGCTCCAGTGAAAAAAGTCCCAGCGTATCCAGCCTCTCCTTATAACTCAAACCCTCCATGACCAGTTATGTCCTGGGAAATCTTTTCTGAACCATCTCCAATTCAATAGTATCCTTCCAACAGCCAGTCAAGCAGAAGTGTACACAGCACTCCAGAAGAGGCCTCACCAATGTCCTGCAACAACATCAACATGATTTCCCAACTCCTATCCTCAAAGATTTGAGAAATGAGGGCAAGTAGATCAAAGCAAGGAATACTGGTGTTGGAGGCAATGAGAGGCAGTTCCCAAATGGAGGGGCTGTCGTATGAGGAGAGGTTGAATAGATTGAGCCTGTACTTGTAGGAATATGGAAGAATGAGGAGACACCTTGTTGCAACATATAAGATTCCCAGAAGACTTGACAGTGTAGACAGAGAATGGTTATTTCCCCTTGAGGAAGAGGCACCAGAGGGCATAAGGGGTCACACATTCAAGACACTGATAAAGGGGAAATTTCTTCTCCCAGAGGATAGTGAATTGGTGGAATTATTTATTGCAGAGTGCTGTCAAGGCTGGGCCATTAAGTATACTCAAGGTTGAGATCAACAGATTTTTAATTAGTCAGGGAATCAAAGGTTATGGGGAAAAGGCCAGGAAAGGAGAAATATTAATGATCTCATTGAATGGTGGAGCAGACTCGACAGACTAAATGGCCAACTCATGCTCTTGCATCGTGTGGTCTACTTCTGTTCTTACATCAAATGGTCCTGTGGATTGTGGTTCCTCCAGTCACAAGAAATAATTGAGCTTTCTGGCACAGACACATGTAAGAGGCAGGCTGAAAATGTATGATAGAGAAAAGAAAAAAAGAGTGTTTAGATTGAGAAGGGAATAAAAGGTTCCTGTGGAACAAAAACAAGTTTTGACCCATTGATTGGCCAAACGATCTATTTGTGTGTTGTAGACACTATGGAAGTAATATACTTAGGTATTAACTGAGGCTTTAAGAAAGCAAATGCTGCCCAAAATGATCACATGTATTAAAACTACTTTGAAACGAATGAAATATTCTAAAAATGTAACTGAAATATTAGTAAAGTACTAGGTTGTTGAAGGCCCATCTTTCTTTGTTTATAATCTTCCCCGTGCATAATATATCTTTGGAGAAAATATAATGTAAATGTTAAAGCTTCAGCTCAAAAGAGGTTTGGAGGGTAAAATCTCCATCTCTGTACTTTACCCAATGGACCGGATTTCTCAATGTCAACATTGAATCAGACACAGCAGGAGAAATTTTGTTAAAATGGGACAATATGTCAATAAGCTGCAAAAGACAAACTTTATTAAAATCAAAGACTGAGTGCAGCAACACTTCTTCATTGCAGGGATGATTAATGAGATTAATGAGTCCGCAGAGAGCTGAAGGAGAACTTTCATTCGTTGAAAATAAGTGTTTTCTCCGTGGCCTATTTCTATCTTGCCTTATAATTTCCCGAAATAATGCTCAAGGACTGTAGGAGTTGAAGAGAAGATTTAAAAGAAAAGCTGCTGTTGTCCCAATTTGGCTACACCCACTTAAAAATGAGATATGAATACTAATAAAACTTGTTTAAGAAAGACAATGAGATTCAGGAATACATCTTAGAATTAATTCTCTTCCAGTACTCTTCATGAGAGCGATCAGTTACAGTGTCTAAGTACAAAATGTACTTCAGAGGACAATCATTATGAATTGAGTGAATTGATATGCTGATGGAGGAACAATGCAGAGAGACAGATTAACCTAAATTACTGGTTTTAAAGGACTTGGAAGTTCAAATTCTTAAGACGTTGAGGGTGGCAGGATAGTGTATCAGACACATTTATAAACATGGTCATTAAATACAAGAACAAGGGAGTCAAGTTAAGACCTTGCTAATTGCTGGTTAGTATTGAGTTGGTGTATTGATTAGGTTTCCTACAGTGTGGAAACGGGCCCTTCAGCCCAACAAATCCACACCAACCCTCTGCAGAGAAACACACCCAGCCCCATTTCCCTCTGACTACTGCACCTAACACTATGGGCAATTTATCATGGCCAATTCACCTGGCCTGCACATCTTTGTGACTGTGGGAGGAAACCATAGCACCCAGAGGAAACCCACACAGACACAGAGGAAAATGTGCAAACTCCACACAGACAGTTGACCGAGGCTGGAATTGAACTTGGGATCCTGGTGCAGTGAGGCAGCCGTGCTAACCACTGAGCCACCGTGCTGCCCCCCTCTGTGTACATCTCTGTTCATGACTCTTTAGAGGGAGGTACGGAGAAATTTGACTGCTTTAATTCCAGAGATGAAGCAATTAAGAGCTCGAATTATTCCAAAAGATTATTTTCCTAGACTAGACAAAGTAGAGGAAGATCTAATAGAGATATTCAGAATTATGAGGATTCTTTGTTTGAAACTGTCTTTGTTTGAGCTGTGCTGATAAACAGGCACCCCATATTGACTAGGCAGAAGTGAGTACTGCAGATGCTGGAGATGCTCAGAAGTCAAGATTAGAGTGACACTGGAAAAGCACAGCAGGTCAGGCAGCATCCAAGGAGCAGGAAAATCGACTTTTCAGGCAAAAACCCTTCATCAGGAAATCTGCCCGAAGTGTTGATTTTCCTGCTCCTCAGATGCTGCCTGACCTGCTGTGCTTTTCCAGCACCACTCTAACCTTGACCACATATTGACTGTTATCGACAAAAGGGAGAACCAGAGGGATACTGAGAAATGCTGTCACGCAGATGGGTGGAGCACACTCCCTGAAACATTGTTGGAATGAGACCCCGAAGAAACTTTACAAAGACAATTAGACATGTGCTTGAAGAAAAGTAGTTTCCAGAGTTGTGAGAAAGAATAAATAAGGATGAAGGTTTAAATTAGGCAATGCTTGGAAGGAGTCAGCAAAATGACCCCTCTTCAATGTTGTAAGGTTAGATCAGATTAGATTACTTACAGTGTGGAAACAGGCCCTTCAGCCCAACAAGTCCACACCGACCCGCCACCCACCCATACGTTTACCCCTTACCTGACCCACACATCTTTGGACTGTGGGAGGAAACCCACGCAAACACGGGGAGAACATGCAAACTCCACACAGTCAGTCACCTGAGTCGGGAATTTAACCCGGGTCTCAGGCGCTGTGAGACAGCAGTGCTAACCACTGTGCCACCGTGCCACCCGTTCTTCAGCTACTCAAGCCAGTCAAAGTCAGGATACTCTCCTCAGAAGCAGTGCAGAGTTGAATGTTGCACAGTCTGCCATATGTCTTTCTGCCTGACTGTGGGCTGGTTTCTTCCTCGAATTTGAGAGAAGATGGTGGTAGATTAAGGGAGGTGGAAGAGGGCAGTACTAATATTACTGTTAGTGCAGTCAGGGAGGTTCCCCCAGCCAGTAGACAGCATGCAGAGGGCATGCAGGGTTAGAGGGGTAAGGTAGCAGTGCAAGATAGCAGACGATGACATATCCCTCCCAGATCGTCTCAACGCCTTCTACACTCACTTTTGAGCAGAATTTCAGCAGAGAGGTCCTGACGAACTTATCCCAACAGTCACTGCATCAGAGGACAGATCAGTTTTCCTTCCTCTGAATCCAAGGAAAGGGATGGGACCAGACGGAGTACTAGGCCGTGCACTCAGGGCATACACAGATCAACTGGCAGAGGTCTTCCCAGATATCTTCAACCTCTCCCTGCAGCAGGCCACTGCCCCTGCCTGTTTCAAGAGGGCCAACATCATCCCTGTGCCTAAGGCGGCTCATGCAGCATGTCTCAATGACTATCGTCCATTGGTCCTAAGTTCAGTGATCATGAAGTGCTTTGAAAGGCTGGTGGTGGCATTAATCAACTCCAGCCTCCCCACTACTCTTGACCCACTCCAATTTGCCTATCGGACCAACCGATTCACGTCAGATGCCGTATCACTTGCCCTTCACTCCTCCCCTAAAACATCTTCTCACCAAGAACAGCTATGTAAGAATCCTATTCATTGAATACAGTTCAGCCTTCAACACTATTATCCTCTCGAGACTGTTTACTAAAATAAGTGATCTCGGACTGAGCCCCACTCTCTGGATCCTCAGACCACAATCACGAAGATTGGGGGCAATATTTCATCCTCACTAACGCTCAATACTGGAGTCCTCTATGGGTGCATACTCAGCCCCCTGCTGTACTCACTGTATGTCCATGACTGCATCACCAAATACCAGACTAATTCCATTTACAAGTTCGCTGATGACACAACTACAGTCGGTCAAATCTCAGATGGCAATGAAACAGACTACAGACGGAAGGTGGAAGACCTGGAAAAATGGTGCATTGAGAACAACCTAGCTCTCAATACCGGCAAAACCGAGGAACTCATTATTGACTTTCGGCGGGATGTTACTCATGCCCCCCTACACAATAACAGCACAAAGGTGGAACGAGTGGAGAGTGTCAAACTCCTGGGAGTGGTCATCCAGAACAAACTTTCTTGGACTTTTCATGTGGATGCACTGGTTACAAAAGCCCAACAATGTCTCTTCTTCCTCAGGCAGCTGAGGAAATTGGCATGAAGGCAAATTCCCTTGCCAACTTTTAATAGGTGCACCATAAAGAGCATTCTGTCTAGATGTATCACCACCTGATATGGCAACTATATCATTCAAGATCAGAGATGGTTGCAGAGAGTGATGAATTCAGCCCAGACAATCACAAAGGCCTACCTCCCATCTACCAGGCCCGCTGTCAAGGAAAGGCTGCCAGCATTCTTAAAGATCCATCCCACCCTGGCAATGTTTTTCTACAACCTCTACCATCGGGGAGAAGATACAGCAGCCTGAACACACGCACTGGCTGGTTTCGTAACAGTTTCTAGAATACTGAATGGACTCACAAGCTCTTTGCATTCACCTGGACCTTTTGCCACTGGTAACCTATTATTTACTTATCTATGCTATTTAACTGTGTGATCTGCCTGTATTGCTAGCAAGACAAAGCTTTCCACTGAGTCTCAGTACACATGACAATAAATTCAATTCAATTCAGTTAAGGGGTTGTGTCAGCGAGAATGAGTGGATGTGATATTGCAGGTAATAGTGAGAGCGGTAGAACATATGCCTTGGTTTAGAGAAGGCTGTGGTTAGGGAGACAGAATGAGTGGGAGGTATCAGAAACAAGATGGTGCCACTTAGACAGATAGAGTGTGAAGGTCATTGATCTTTGTCCCACATTGCTGTGTATTTGTGCAGACAGCTGAGTGTGCACTGACCTGGCAATTTTGGACCAGGCTGGCATGGTCTGGTGTCATGGTGTCTGTCATGATTGTAATGATGGCAACCAGACGGACCTCATAGAATATGAGTTCGATGATTGGGGCTGTTAGTCTGATCCAGTCAGGGAGCCCTGGCTGACAGATATAAACAGGAGAGTCAGAGGTTGTGTTCACTCTGAGATCTGGTGCTGAGGGAGCTGGATCAGCCTCAAGGAATTTCTACATGTAATTAAAGGATAACTTGGTGACAGGATACTGGCCTCTGGGGAATTATTTCAGTTTCCACCGCTCATCCTTGGAGTTGAGGCCATCCCATGTTCACACTAGCTATGCAACAGGACCTCCAGGACCCTGGCTGCTAAGAGAAGCACCATTTTTCCCCTCATTTACCATGCCCAGTCCAAATATCAGAAACCGTGGATGATAGCTCCAGAATGGCATTGCTTGATATTGGGTGCACCATGGGCTTTTAAAGGAGGTACAGGTGCAAGAGATCCCAGTTGTCCGGTGGATATCCAATGAGTGATGAACTGTTCTAGGAATGGTGGTGCAGTGAGAATGGAAGGTGAGGGGTGCCATAGGAGCAGGGTAGGTTGTTACTGAGGTGTTGCAGAGGAATTGTACAAAATGTTCAACACAACTCATGCCTTGCCAAAGAAATTAAGCCTATATCTCTATGTTTGTCTTAACAATAGACAAATCAGTTTGAAGCTGATAAAGAAACTTCTCAGAGTCATCTCTTACAAAGGTTTTACAAAATGGAGGTTCAAAAAAAGCTTTGCAATTCTATATTTTTTGAAAATTAGAAGGTGAAATGGAGGACAAACATTGTACTAGTTGAATGATTGAGTAATGTTAAACTGAATAGCCTTCATCAATGTAGTTATCTCATGCATACAATACACTCTGCAGCACATCAATTTCTGACGCATTAAGGATTTGTAGTGTAGAAACTGTTCAATGCTACCAATAGTTGTGCCTGCCCTTGCTACTTGCATAACAGTATTGTCATGATTTTAAAGTCAATGACAGAGTTATCAGGACAATCTGTTACTTGTCAGCAGACAACATTAATGTGAAATTAGCTATCAAAAAATATATATTAATGTTCTTGTCAAATTCAGTGAAGTTATAAATTAATGCAAATATCATGTTCTTCCAGAAGACCACTAGTTTTTAGTTCATGTCAGGAAACTAAAATAGTGCTCAATTCAACCAGTTTATAAAGATTGTGTTAGAGTCACAGAGTCATAGAGATGTACAGCATGGAAACAGACCCTTCAGTCCAACCGTCCATGCCGACCAGATATCCCAACCCAATCTAGTCCCACCTGCCAGCACCCAGCCCATATCCCTCCAAACACTTCCTATTCATATACCCATCCAAATGCCTTTTAAATGTTGCAATTGTACCAGCCTTCACCACTTCCTCTGGCAGCTCATTCCATACACATACCACCCTCTGCATGAAAAAGTTGCCCCTTAGGTCTCTTTATATCTTTCCTCTCTCACCATAAACCTATAGTTCTGGACTCCCTGACCCCAGGGAAAAGACTTTGCCTATTTATCCTATCCATGCCCCTCATAATTTTGCAAACATCTATAAGGTCACCCCTCAGCCTCTGATGCTCCAGGGAAAACAGCCCCAGCCTGTTCAGCTTCTCCCTATAGCTCAAATCCTCCAACCCTGGCAACATCCTTGTAAATCTTTTCTGAACCCTTTCAAGTTTCACAACATCTTTCTAATAGGAAGGAGACCAGAATTGCACACAATATTCCAACAGTGGCCGAATCAATGTCCTATACAGCTGCAACATGACCTCCCAGCTCCTGTACTCAATACTCTGACCAAAAAAGGAAAGCATACCAAACGCCTTCTTCATTTTCCTATATACCTATGACTCCACTTTCAAGGAGCTCTAAACCTGCACTCCAAGGTCTCTTTGTTCAGCAACACTCCCTAGGACCTTACTATTAATTGAATAAGTCCTGCTAAGATTTGCTTTCCCAAAATGCAGCACCTCGCATTTATCTGAATTAAACTCCATCTGCCACTTCTCAGTCCATTGGCCCATCTAGTCAAGATCCCATTGTAATCTGAGGTAATCCTCTTCACTGTCCACTGCACCTCCAATTTTGGTGTCATCCTCAAACTTACTAACTGCACCTCTTATGCTCACATCCAAATCATTTATGTAAATGACAAAAAGTAGGGGACCCAGCACTGATCCTTGTGGCACTCCAATGGTCACAGGCCTCCAGTCTGAAAAACAACCCTCCACCACCACCCTCTGTCTTCTACCTTTGACTCAGTTCTGTATCCAAATGGCTAGCTCTCCCTGTATTCCATGAGATCTAACCTTGCTAATCAGTCTCCCTTGGGGAACCTTTTCAAATGCCTTACTGAAGTCCATATAGATCACATCTGACTGCCCTCATCAATCCTCTTTGTTACTTTTTCAAAAACTCAATCAAGTTGGTGAGACATGATTTCCCACGCACAAAACCATGTTGACTATCCCTAATCAGTACTAGTCTTTCCAAATACATGCCCAGCCTATCCCTCAGGACTCCCTCCCACAACTTGCCCACCACTGACATCAGGCTCACTTGTCTATAGTTCCCTAGCTTGTCCTTACCACCCTTCTTAAATAGTGGCACCACATTAGTCAACCTTCAGTCTTCCGGCACCTCACCTGTGACTATCGATGATATAAATATCTCAGCAAGTGACCCAGCAATCACTTCACTAGCTTCCCACAGAGTTCTCGGGTATACCTGATCAGGTCCTGGGGATCTATCCACCTTTATTTGTTTCCAGACATCCAGCACTTCCTCCTCTGTAATATAGACATTTTGCAAGGTGTCACCATCTGTCTCTTAGAGAGTACTTTCAAAGCTTCAATCACTATAGACTAGGACAAGGGCAGCAGATACATGGGAACACCACTACCTACAGGTTTCCCTCCAAGCTGCTCTTCAGCTGACTTGGATATATTCTTTCAGTGTTATTGGGTCAAAATCCTGGATTTCTTTGATCTTGGATCAAAATACTGGCATTGAAGGTGTATCTACATTAAATGGACTGCAGTGGTTCAACAAGGCAGTTCACCTTCTGAATAGCAACTGGGGATGGGCAATGAATGCTAGCCAAGTCAGAAAACTCTGCTAAAACCTTGAATGAATAAATAAAATTTACAAGTTAATAATTGAAAAGCCCTTTTAAGTTAAATTGTCATTTTAATCATATCATAACTGTTTTTTTTTGAGATGTTATCAAGTAACTGAAGTAAATAACTAAGAAAAAAAATGCATCATTTTGTGTTAATGAAAAAGAATGTCTTTAGTTTTGAAAGGAAGCCATTTGGATGAAAGTGGTTTTCAGTGTTTACACAAAATGGGCAATAATAGGAAATGATTAAAAGAGAAGTCTGTCTTGGACCTCAACCAACTTTTTAGTTTCATTGACTTCAATTGTTAGCTTTTCAAAAGCAATTAGATCATGCATTAAAATTACTGGCCCAACAATGGGCATCCACATTCCATGAAATAACTAAGAAAAGGAAAGGGAATCATGTGGGATGTTCAGAAATGATGCCTATTCACTGCCATTTCCATGTTGATGCTGAAGATCAATTTGCTACCGAATATACCAAACAAATTTTGAATAATGACAGACATTGCTGGAGAAACTCAGCAGTTCTAGCAACATCTGTGGAGAGAAAGCAAAGTTAACATTTTGAGCCCCCCAGTCACCCTTTTTCAGAATGCAAGTTTCAAATAATAATTGGCAATTCTTTCGAAATAATGCTATTTTACACTATAGTAGTCATTCCCAAACTTTAAATATTGTATAATATCTTCCAGATCCATCTATCACAACCCAAATGCAGTTTAATATTTTAATAATTCTAATGCTCAAACATTGTATATAAAGTACAAATTTTAATAAACATGTGTCATTTACTCAATGACTTAACCCTTTGATAAATTGCATAGGTTTCTACATTTAAACATAGATGCATTGTATTTCAAGTGACATTTTGATTGGTGATATTTTGGGTTGCAAATTGCTTTGTCCCTGATTTTCTTAAGTTTTTTTTTTGCATTGTGTGCATCCCTATATGTTTTGCAATTCATTAGTGTTACATTGGGAGCGACTACTCTGATACATATCACTACTTCACTGTTCGTCTATTGTCTTTGGTCCATCAGTGCAGACACCAGTATATTGTGAGCAGATAATAATGTCTTTATTTATGAAACTGCCGAGTAACACAAACATTTTCTCAGCTCTTTTTCTGGTGGGATAACATCTGCCAAATGAAAATGCCATCCTGTTTTGCACCTTTGTAAATATACTTCATATGTGCTAAATAATGAACTAAGACTGACACATCTGTGGAGTCATCCAGCTGCACAGATAAACACGGTTACAAATAATATGGTTCATGATTTGATTTAGGACATCACTAACCATGTCATTAATATGACATGACACTTCACTGTTTGATAATGGCACAAACTGAACTTACATTTGAGTCTTAATTCTCTACAATCATGATGTCAACAGCTGCAGATAACAGTTGCTCCTCTTTAAGCTTGTGAGATTTCTGAACAGATTGTAGAGTCATCGAGGAGAAAGTGAGGACTGAAGATGCTGGAGATCAGAGTCAAAAAGGGTGGTGCTGGGAAAGCACAGCAGGTCAGGCACCATCTGAGCAGCAGGAGAATCGACGTTTCGGGCATAAGCCTTTCATCAGGAATGTGTGGGGGGCACGGATGAGGAAGAGAGACAAATAGATGGCGGTGGGGCTGGGGTGAAGGTATGTTGGAAGGCGATAGGTGGATAGTCATACATCACAGAAACAGACCTGTTGGTCCAACCAGTCTATGCCAAACATAACTCCAAAGTAAACTCGTCCCACCTGCCTGCGCTTGACCCATATCCCTCCAAACTTTTCTTATTTGATTACAAAACTTGTAGAGTGAGAGATTTGCCTGATTTTACAACTGTCTAATCATGAGGATTCAAGAGCCTTCATAACGTCATTGGCAGCTGATAAACACAAAACTTTCTTGCCTCCAATTAAATTACATTATGACTGTAAGTTAAAAATGTGCAAAGTAATTAAAACCATGAAGTTCACTGGAACTATGAAATGAACCGATCAAAAGAATCAAACTAAACTATCAAAATCACTTACCAAAAGGGAGAGATCAAGTTGACAAGACATTTAAATGTTTTATCTTTTATGTCTTTGAGCAAAATTGCATAGAATTAAGTTCCATTAATGTACTTCTGCTGCATGACATCTTTCACAGCCATCTATTATCACAGTCGAATGCATGCCATTTTGTAGTTTGATTGATAAGTAGTTTATGGACACTTTGAAGTGTGACTATGATTTTTCAATACTTGTTGGTGGGATGTACAGAGCATGTGCTTGAGTGAAATATTTGTTCTGAGAAGGCCTTGTATCGTTGAAAGAATGAAAATTATTTTTTTTGTGTATGACAGAATATTTCCAATGTAGTGATGTCTGTGGTAGACACAAAGCTTTAATAGAATTTTGTCTTATTTCATCTCTGTATGGATCCTGAGGCACTCATTATCGTGGTTAGCAGATGAGTTGACATGGTAGGTGTAAGGATAATCATTGTGAGTGGAGTACAAGAATTTTGCATAAATTAGCATCAATTTGTCATATAGGCTTTCAAAGATCTTGGGAATGAGGAACATCTTAGATTAGATTACTTAGATTAGATTACTTACAGTGTGGAAACAGGCCCTTCGGCCCAACAAGTCCACACTGACCCGCCGAAGCGCAACCCACCCATACCCCTACATTTACCCCTTACCTAACACTACGGGCAATTTAGCATGGCCAATTCACCTGACCCGCACATCTTTGGACTGTGGGAGGAAACCGGAGCACCCGGAGGAAACCCACGCAGACACGGGGAGAACGTGCAAACTCCACACAGTCAGTCGCCTGAGTCGGGAATTGAACCCGGGTCTCTGGTGCTGTGAGGCAGCAGTGCTAACCACTGTGCCACCGTGCCGCCCGTATCTGTTGGCATAGAAATTGGAAAAGGGCCATGGAGCAGAGCACAGAGGTATATGTTGACCAATGGCAAAGGAAATGGGTGTGGGGACAGGATCTGCTTCACATCGCAGCCAAAGGGCCATGTGAGGCTATCAATGGAATCTGAATGATACAGGGCACAGGTCAGAAGGAAAATTTCACCTGAATATCACTTGGAACTTCCTGAGATCCCACAGCCCCCTTATTAGGCCAAGAGAGGCTGAACTTTACTGAGGAATCACACCAAGGAGTGAGTGTGAGTGAGAGACTGACTGCATTGGAGGGAGTTTATGAGAAACAGAACAATCCAGTGGAACCAAGGAAGGGATTCATAAAGCATTTTGGGAGCCACTACTCAATGATATTGCCAGTCAGATTTTGTATTTGTAAATGCTGCTCAATTCAAAGATGAGGAGGGATAAATAAAAAACAATTGAAGTGTTCCATGTAACGGGGAAAGAATGGCTCAGATTTTAGCACCAGACAAGTTTGTACACAAGACAGGAACAGAAAAAAATAACTTGGCGATTAATTTAAAGACTAGTGCCCAAAGATCCAGGAGTATATTAATATCTCTAAAATCACCCCGAAAGGTCTGTTTAGCATGGATAGGAAGAAATATCTCAAAGTAAATACAACCAGCTAAACAGCAGAGCAATATCCATGAAACAGTTTCACAGAAGCTTGCAATTCCATTCATATTCAACTAAAAGCTTATTTTGTCATGACAAACAATGTTGAAATATGTTCCTATTGCTACAAGTGTGACTTTTTTTTCTAAACCCTTCCTTGAGATGTGAGTGCTGCTGATATTTATTACCTGTCCCTGATGATACTTGAACTGATGGCAGGGAAGAATCAATGTATTGCTGTGGGTCTGGAGTCACGTGGAGACCAGACCAGAATATGGATGGCAGACTCCTTTCTTTAAATGTCATTAGTGAATATTATTGAGAGTAGCAGCATCGCATGGTGGGATTAAGCTGGACTTCTCAATTGTGAACCCAGCTACAGCACCAATACACTATCATCTTCTCCTAGTGAGTAATAATATTCCCTTCTTTATACTTGTGGATGCATTCATACTCCATGTCAGTCCCCAGGCCAGACCTACTTGAAGAGTTACCAAACACAACATAACATCTGCCACAACATTTCATTTCCCCAGTCTCAGTAACCTGCCCCATCCTTTCACTGAATTTGCCACTGAGATAAGCCTTCTCCTCCACAGCTATCCTGATTCCAAGCTGGAGTCTCCTATTTCATCCAACTGAAATTGGCTTTTCTCCATCATCCAAGACCCTTTCCTTTTGCCTCCTTCAACCTTGGCCCAGTCCCCTCCTCTGCCATTACATTCTTTCTTCCTATCATCTTCCAGTCCATTGCATCTCCTCCTTTCCTCCCTTATGTCCTTTTATTTGCCTCAATAATTTGATGTCTGCTCTTGCTTCTTACCCCCCTCATACCAAATCCATTGTTGCTAACACAACTTGATTGACTGGGTAATTGAAAAACTGATGTGCAAAGCCATTGGAGATCAGCAGAGTACAGTGTTAACTTTTTTAACGCAAGATTTATTGACCACATTGGAAGTGGATAAATATGAACAGTGCATGATTCTCTGAGAAAACATTTCTAGTTTGCTGAAAATATATTCAAAATCAATCTGGTTGTTTCATGTGCTAACATTTATCTCTGCTTTCCCAATTTATGTTGACAACATTCTATAGGATGCAATGTGACAGTATATATCAAACATCTGTCTTCCAAATATGTTTTTGTGACAAGTTGCATTTCACATTGGAAAAAGAGACCCTTGAAATCAATACCTCGTTTAATTTTATTGGGGGCATGGATCCTTGAGGTCCTTATGCACTTCTGGCTTCCAAAACCGGAAATAAACGTGTCCGCACACGCATCTTGCTGATTGCCAATCACAGAAACTCAAAGGGACTTTTCATTGGCTTCTTATGGGGAAAGTTACTTGAGATTGAAGTCAACTTTAGTAAAGATGTCATAAATTCCTGTTGTCAAAACCAGCATATTACCTTGTTGCCCACACTGATGAAATCCCTCCCCCTTCCAGTCCAGTGAGTCGATTGAAGAGAGCAAAATACTGTGGATGGTGCAAATCTGAAACTACAGCAGCAAGTGCTGGAGAAACTCAGCAAGCAAGGCTGCATCTGTGGAGAGAGAGAGACAGGGAGAGTGAGAGTGAGCAACAGAGTTGATGGTTCAGGGAGAGGAACTTTCTCGGTTTTACTTAACTGGTGCCGCCTGATTTCAGGATATGGCTAAATTCCTCGGTGGTGTGAAGAGGAATGTTTCTCTCAGGACATTTTCCCCCACTCCAATCTCCAAAGAAAAGGAGTCAGCAAGATTCTTCAAGGCAATCTCTTCTGACTGGAGTCTATCTGGCCCTGAATTTAACAGAGCATTCATAGAATCCCTACAGTATGGAAACAGGCCATTTGGCCCAGCAAGTCCACACCAAACCTTGGAACAGGAATCCACCCAGACCCATTCCCCTATTCTCATACTCTAGATTTCCCTTGACTAATGCACCTAGCCTATACATCCCTGAACACTATGGGCAATTTAGCATGGCCAATTCACCTAACCTGCACAACGTTGGATTGTGGAAGGAAACCGGAGCACCCAGAGAAGCCCCATACAGACACGGGGAGAATATGTAAACTCCATACAGAGAGTCATCCGTGGCTGAAATTGAATCCAGGTCCTTGGTGCTGTGACGCAGCATTGCAAACCAGTGAGTCACCATGCCGCCCATATTGAATTCAAATTCCACCAACTGCTATGGTAGGAGTTGAACCCAAGTCCCCAGAACTTTGGGTCGCTGGATTAACAGTTCACCGATAAGACCACTCTTCCATCGCCGTCCCCCCTCCCCTCCCCACCACTGAGAGCATGTGGTAAACACGGTAGCTAGACTCAATTCATGGTGGGAGAGGCCTTGTCAAAACATCTCCCCCTTCCCTGCCTCCAGTAAGTCTGAGGACAGGAAAGACAGACGCGGCCCCCAGAACACCTTCAAGTGTGATGTCCACTGGCCTCATTAATGAGCCAATTGACACCTGTTATGCCTGATCATGCCATGATTCAATGGTGATGGCTCAGGAGTATGAAAGCACCAGCAAGACTTCCTCACTTGTAGTCTCTCAAGGCGAGGCCCCCTCATTATCGGAGATGCCTATTTGGAGCACCAGAATCAGGAAGGGAATTCTGCTGCAAGCAGGGAAGGCCCAAGTGTACTGCCTGAGGACACCTCATTCAGCTCGGCCTAGCCCAAGCAACTGAGGGTACAGTCCCTATTAATTCACCAGATGCTGGATGAGGCCCCTCTCACCATTAGTATCAAAATGTCCCAGTTTTGGGTTGAGGTTGAAGACCGGTTAAACAGCTCAGTCAGTCATAAAGACTGAAATACTGTAGCCCCCACTGGTGACCATGGTTATGTGGGAGATACACTGGAAATCAGAGCAAAACAGTAATGGGAGTTGAAACAAAAGTGACAAATGCAATGGGGGAAGGGTGAACCAGCTGCATTATAATTTTAGACCATAAGACCATAAGATAAAGGAGCAGGATTAGGCCATTTGACCCATCAATTCTACTCCACCATTCAATTGTATGATATGTTCCTCGACCACATTGTCCTCCTTTCTCTCTGTAACCTTTGTCCTATCTGTCTCTGTCTTAAAGACATTCAATGAGGTGGCCTCCACAGCCCTCTGTGGCAATGAGTTCCACAGGCTCACCATGTTCTGGCTGAAGAAATTCCTCTTCATCTCAGTTCTATAGGGTCATCCCTTCGGGTGCCCTCAGGTCCTACTGCCTTCTACTAGTGGAAACATATTCTCCATATCCACTCTATCCAGGCCTCTCAGGATTCTGTAAGCTTCAATCAGAGCAACACACACACACACACACACACACACACACACACACACACACACACACACACACACACACACACACACACACACACACACCCATTCTTCCAAAATCCATTGAGTCCTCAACTGCCCGTCATTTGACAAATTATTTGTCCCTGGGATTATTTTTTAGAAACTCCTCTGGACCCCCTCCAGCACATTCATTCTTATATATGGGTCCAAAAATTGATTACACAGCCTCAGCAGTACATTTCTGCTCTTAATTTCAAGCCCTCTTGAAATAAATGCTAACATTGCATTTGCCTTCCTAACCGTCAAGCGAACCTATATGTTAACCTGACGAGAATCCTGGAACCAGGACTTGCAAGTCCTTTTGTGTTTCAGATTTCCAAAGCTTTGTCCCATTTAGAAAGTAGTCGAGACTGGTGCTGGAAAAGCACAGCAGGTCAGGCAGCATCCAAGGAACAGGAGAATTGACGTTTCGGGCAATTGGCCTTCATCAGGAATCCTGATTCCTGATGATGGGCGTATGCTCGAAATGTCGATTTTCCTGGTCCACAGATGTTACCTGACCCGCTGTGTTTTACCAGCACCCCACTCTCAACTCTGATCTCCAGCATCTGCAGTCCTCACTTTCCCCCATTTAGAAAATAGTCTATGCCTCTATTCGGCCTACCTAACCTCACACTTTCCCACATTGTATTTCATCTTCCATCTCTTTTGCCCACTCTACTAACCTCTCCAAATCCTTCTGCACCTTCCCACTTTCCTCAACACTATCTGTGCCTCCATCTATCTGCAATCTGCAGACTAGCAACAATACCCTCAGTTCCTTTGTTTAGATCGTTAATGTATAATGAGAATTATCATAGTTCCAACACTGACGCCTCCACTAGTCACCAGCTGCCATTCTGAAAAAGACCCCTTTATTCCTACTCTCTGCCTTCCGCCTGTCAGCCAATCCTCTATCCATACAAAGACCTTGCCTCTTACTTGAACTCTTATTTAGCAGCCTTCTGTGTGGCACCTCATCAAAGGCCTTTTGGAAATTCAAATAAATCTCTTCTACTGGCTCTCCTCTGTCTACTAGTTACCTCTTCAAAGAATTCTAGCAGATTTGTCAAATGTGACCTCCCATTGATGAAGCCATGCTGATTCAGTCCTACTTTGTCATGCACTTACTCATACTCCACAATCTCATCTATAATAATGGACTCTAAACTCTTATCAACAACTGGGGTCAGGCTAACTGGCCTATAGTTTTCTGAATTCTGTCTCCTTCCCTTCTTAACCAGCGTTGTTACGTTAGCCATTTTCCAGTCCTCTGGAACCCTCCTTGATCATCATCAATGTCTTCACAATCTCCTCAGCCATCTCCTTTCCTGGGGCATGGTCCATCTGGTCCAAATGATTTTATCCCCCTTTCAGCTTCCCTGCCACCTTCTTCTTAGTGATGGCCACTCCGCTTACCTCTGCCCCGAATCTCTTGAAGTACAATTTCTGGTATGTTGGTATCTTCCACTGTGAAAACTTATGCAAAGTACCGATTCAGTTCCTCTACCATTTCTTTATTTCCTATTATACTTGCCCAACGGAATTTTTCAGCAGTCCAATGTCCACTCTTGCCTCATTCTTACCTTACAGATATCTCTTGCCATCTTCTTTTATATTACTAGCTGGATTACTCTCACACTTCGTCTTCTCTCCCCTTATTGCTTTTTTAGATATCCTCTGCTAGTTTTTAAAGTCCTCTGGCTTCCCACTGATCTTTACCATTTCAGCTGTCATTAGCCATGGTTACCTTGACCTCCACTCAGTCTGTTTCTTCTTCCTTGGGATGGATTTCTGCTGTGCCTCCCGAATTACTCACAGAAACTCCTGGACCACTGCTACTTCACTGCCTTACCTGCTATACTCCCCTTCCAATCAACTCCCTCATGTCTATTTGTGTTTACCTTTACTCAATTGTAATACCATTACGCCTGATTCCATCTTCTCTCTCTTAAACTACAGGATGAATTGTATCATATAACTGTCACTGCCCCCCCTCGGCTTTCTGTCACTTTAAGGTCACTAATCAAGTCTGCCTCAATATACGTACCCAAATCCAGAATTGCCTGTTCTCTCATGACTTTTGCTACAAGCCACTCCAAAAAGAACCATCTCATCGAAATTCTACAAACATCTTTTCTTGAGACCTGCTACCAACCTGATTTTCCCAGTCCACCTACATGCTGAAGTTCCTCATGATTATTGTAATAGTGCCTTTCTCACATATCTTTTCCATCTCCTGTATTATTTTCTTGCCGACATCCTGACTACTGCTGAGAGGCCTGTACACTACTTCCATCAGAGTTTTTTTTCTCTTTTTGCAGTTCCTCAACCCGGCCCATAGATTTAACACTTTCTGACGCTATACCACTTTGTAGTATTGGTCAAAAATCATCAGGTCATAGTCCAACAGGTTTATTTGAAACCACAAGCTTTGGGAGCCTTGCTCCTTCTTCAGGTGATTTTTAACCTTGTCCAATCCAGTCCAACACCAGCACCTCCACATCATTCTTGCTATTGATTTAATTTCATTTCTACTAGCAAGGCAACCCTGCCCATTTGCCTGTTCTTTTGATAGGACTCGTATCCATGGATATCCCCAGTCCTGATCCCCTTGCAGCCACATCTCTATGATGCCTACAACATTGTACCTCCAAATTTCAGCACTACAAGCTGATCATTTTGCATACTGCATTGAAGTACAACAGCTCAGTCCTGCATTGACTGCCCCCTTTCACATAGTTGTTCCCATCTCTGTTGTGCCTGAAGTTAGATTCCTGACCCTTTCCATACTCTCTGTCCTATTACTTGCTCTGGAAACTTTAACCTCTGCTGAACCCTCCCTCCCCTTTAACTTTTTCCACAAAGTTCCATGCAACTGAACCCACACCACACAATATTTAGTTTAACACTCTCCACAGTTGTAGTTATGCAATTCACAAGGACTCTGGTCTCAGCATGATTAGGGTGGAGTCTGAAACAGCTCCCTCCTTCTCCAATACGGATGTCGATATCCTATGAGTTTGAATCTTGTCTTGTTTTTATATACAGGGAATGAATAACACTCAAAAAATTTGTTTTCATAATGACATCAGATCAAAATAAAACATTTATGTCCTTAAAGTTCAAATCTACCCTACAAAGCTGATATCCTAATGATAAAGAATGACAGTCTATTCAGTGAGACTATCAAATAATTGATTTCATTATTATTTTGATTAATGAGTAGCAATTAATTAATGAAGTTAAACTCATCTTGAAAGATGTACCCTATCATTCTGCACTGTTATTGCTATCTGAAATTCATATTACTGTTGCTAATAACACTCTCAACAGACACAAACAAAATTATTGATAACCCTTTCTTGATGAAGACATAGTGTTTTAGGATTGAGAAATACCAAGCAAGTGTTGAGACAGATGACATGACCTCCTGTGGAAAGGGCTCCTATGTGGACAGGGTCAATTGACTGTAAGCCAAAGTGAAGCAACCTGACAATGGTCCCTTGTCTAAGTGTAAAATGAAGGACAATCCCAGAGGTTAGATCAAAAGATTGGTCGTGGTTGTGGAATTGTTCCAGGAATCAATGTCTTTATATGAAAGAAGGAAAAGGAAATAGGGAAGAGAAAAGGGCATCTTCTCGTTTAGAGTCACTCTCTGGAGATGGATGAGATGAAGAAGGAATAAAACAATTCATTAACATCTCCAAAGACTCACGTATTAAATAGCAAAATCCTTTTATGCCGGGCTGTATGATGTGAAGTCATAGACTCCCAAATCCTTCTTGTTGTCTCTCATGGAGATCTTAAATGACAACATGTAAGAGAGACTGGACAAACTATTAGCGATTGAAGAGATGACAAAGTGCGCAAAGTCATTAAAGATGAGTAAAAAGTTCCAGAAATGACAGGTCCTGGCCAACTTACATTTGACTCTGTGTTATTAGATTGACCCAGGCTGTCTGCAAGATATCAAAGTATGCATCTGGCTGGCAGTATGTTAGAAACCATGAGGAGAGGCATCATCACTCTTAACTACAAGCCAATCAGGTTAAGTGAACAAATTAGATATTGGTGACCCAGTTCACTGGGCTACACAATTCTATCCAAAGTCATTAATCAGGTCATGTCTGTTCTGTAGGTAATGTTTCACCCTGATCAGTCCTGTTCCGTACTGGCAAGAACATTTTCAACTGCTCAGGAATAGGATTACCAATATTAAAGAATGGAAGGGTGGAAATTTGTGCCATAATCTTGGACCATGAGAAAGCCTTTGACAGAATATTACACATCTGTAACACAAGTGGTCTTCAAAAAAATTGTTGGAGAGGAATGCACAATTGAATTTAACTGCTCTATGTGAACGTTTCAATCCAGGGTTGGGAACTGGAACAGTTTCTAATTAAATCTGAAGCTGTCTTCTCTCCCCTGCTTAATTTGTGTTTTGTACTAAAACCTCTTGGCAAGTCCATCAGGAAAGAGGCAGCATAAAAGGATGGCAATCCTAAGCCATGGAGGTAGTTTAGTCAAAGCCGTCCAGTACATGGGCAACATAACCACCTTTTACTTGGCTCTACTTTCAGTGCAGAGACTGATAAATATCTGCAACCAATTTGAACAGGCTTTGTGCTCCAAAGTCAACCATGACAGGAGTGGGGCCATGCTGTTTGGGAACTGGACTTGTTGATCCTTTGCACATTTCACCATCGAATAAGACTGTCTGGAGGGGTGTGCATTAAAACTGGACGGAGCATGTAGGAATGGTGAACAAAAACTGGACACATGTGAGCGATGTTCCTTTCCGTGTGGTTATGAACCTGGTAATTGACTGTGTGAGGCGCACTTAGTGTTGCTTAACGTGGCCCATGCCTCTCTTCTGCGCATGGTGTTCAATGTGCCATCTCCCATTTTGTCTGGAGAAAGAATATGGAATATGTCTGCACTGGCATGATGTACAAATCTCTGAGGAAAACTGAGATAAATGTACCTAACATCACCCTCATCCAGGTGGCCACCTTTGTGTGTGGCTGCATCCAGCTGTGTGTTGATCTTCAGTTTGCAAAGACTGGACGTCAGTGCATGCCCACAGGTCATTGCAGGTCTGCCTGTCCCCCGACATGCAAAAGATGGGTCTGGCTGGCCATGTCACTGTGGAGCAATCTTGTCATTTGAACTATCTGCCCCTCAGAGAGATGTATATGCAGAAAAACACACTTGACGACAAGTCTACCAGGCAGTGGTCAGCAAATAAGGTACTCGAGCACCTGTGGGAGAAAAGGATGATGGGTCCTTTGGATGGTCCTTGACCAGGCTGTCAAAGTCTCTTGGCCTCATTGCCAATACTTGCCAACAAGCAACAAGGTATAGCTTAGCAAGAAAACCCTTCCTGTCAAATTTTTCCTGCATGCCTAGAGTTTGACACCCACCCTCCCCCAATGGTTTTCTCAGACATGGCTGTGGAGAGGAAAATTCTGTTATCCTTCTGAGATGTGACTTGTTTTGTAAAGAAAATTTGGAAATGGATACAGTGAATTTGGTGAGCAGCTCCATGAGGCAGGACCTTCTTCTTTAGAAGTTGCTCTCACAAATGCACAGCCAGGGAAAGATCAACTGCTGCTAGATGCCCATCAACTCCATGGAATAAACCCTTTGGGCTACACGAGACCTGCTGGTCTTCTAGGTTGTCCATGACTGGGTCTTACCTATTGGAACTTTCCAATTTCCAGGAGAATACACCTACAGGTACGCAAAAGCTTAAGGACAGCCTCGTCAAAGGAGTGATGTAGAAAGATCAATGTCTCAGGCCTTTCACTCATGCTGAACTGAGGGAATGGGAACTGAATGAAACCCCTTGGGCAACATGTTTGACAATGTAATGAATTCTGTAAATGTTGCTTATCATTGTAAATGTGGTGAGCAACATTCCAATAATGAAAGAAACCGATTTGGTTTGCGCCTTAAATAAAGTGAACTTTCAATGGTCACACTATGTACTTCTATACATTTTATGAATAAAACACATTTTTGCAACAAAGTGTAAAGGTCAAAAAAATTTAAAAGATGGTGCAGTCACTGCAGTCCTGTGAGATGAGCCAAATGCAAAGGCAGAGCATTGGTTAATAGACAGTATTCATGAGTAATAGAACAGTTTGTGCTTTCAGGCTAATTTCACAAGAACACTGGGGCAGGTGTTTCTATTGACAAGGAATCTATGAAAGACCTAAAAGAACACTCAGTTGATTTTATGCCAGTCAGTCTAATATGAAGCGATTGCATTAGACTGCTAATATATTCAAAATTGGAGCATCGAATGTGAAACAGACCGAGCATCTATGTCTGATTAAATGAGATGGAAATATAAAAGCAGAGAGCTGACAGACCAACAAATCCAGGGCTCTGGAATAAGCTACCCCAGTCAGATACAATCTTGTAAGATAATTTGTTACAATTTTGAGAAACAACATTCCTAGATTATTCAATAACGACTTAACCTTTTATTTAAGCAACAAAATTTTCAGTGAGCATCAACTCACCCATCATCCTGAGGATAATTGAACCAAAATAGAATAAAGGAATGCATTACATTTTGTCTTGACAACAAAAACAATTAGGAATATAGAGGAAAGAACAATTTAGTGTTCATTATGTCCTGGATCCCCAAGGATTTTGAACCAAGAAACATTTACTTGAAAGGATGGAGGAGTACCAATTTTCTGAACATTGAAAAAGAGGAAAAAATCATTTTGGATTTGCTTTCGGACTTTGGATGTGGGATTCAACAGGTTGAAAAATTACGCATCACTGAATCCGAAACAGGGAGTGCTTTTCAGATCAGTCATGCTTGGTGGATTTCAGTTTAGCTGTCACGAGTAAAGGCTGTGGGAGTGGATGGGATATATAATGTCAGCACTTGCCTTCCCCTCACTGCAACTTCTTCACTTAAAATAAACATTAATCCAGTCAAACAACTGTTCCGAAATCTGAATTCTGCTCCACAGACTCAGCAGTGCGTTTCACCTGAGGAGGCACCCTTGCAAAAATTGTCCAAATCAATATGCCTTACCGCCTTCATTCACACATGAACAATCTTTAACCATACACGGTCACCCATCAATAATCCTTAACATCCTCACTTGCTCAGTATCCATCAGTAATCCTTTCCATTCTTGCTCACACCACAAACAACAGCAGGTGCTGTGTTCAGTCTTAGTTTCACACCTTTGGAAGGATCAAAGAATCCCTACGTTCAGCCCAGCGAGCCCACACCAACCCTCTGAAGAGCATCCCGGCCAAACCCAACCCCTACCCTATCCCCGGAAACCCGTATTTCCCATGGCCAACCCACCTAACCTACACATCCCTGGACACTGTGGGGAATTTAGCATAACAAATCCATCTAACCTGCACATCCTTGGGTAGATCACAATGGAGAGAGCATATTTTGAATTCACTAATTGATTCCCGAACTCCCAACCTTGGATTGTAGTGAGTGAAGACTCAAATAAAGTTTTCTTTCCCTAACATTTTGAAGACAAAGTGGTGATTTGAACAAAGTTTCAAGGTGTTAAGGACAACCGTTAGAATGGATATGTTTGGGCAAGATATCAGGCTGATCTTATCGTTTCGTTCTCACCTCATTCCAGATCCAACCTTCCAACGTAGCATTACACTCTCAAACTGTTTTACCTGTCCATCTTCCTTCCCACCTATCTGCTCCACTCTCCTCTGCAGTCTATCACAATCACCCTCCACCTGCATCTACCTGTTTCCCAGCTACCTTCCCTCCTATTGCCACCCTCCTGTTTATCTGTCAACCCCCTTTCTACACCCCTACATCCCGGATGAAAGGCCCAAAACATCAACCCTCCTGCTCCTTAGATGCTACCTGACTTGCTGTGCTTTTCCAGCATCACACTTTTCGACAATATACCATGATGAGTTTGATGGTTTAACCCTTGCAGCGAGGCTGCATGGGTTTCCTCATCATATCTTATCAAACTTTCCTCAGTAAACTACATTTTCCCCCTGAGAGCGATGATCACGTTTGAGCTCCACTTCCCAGAGATCCCAAAATTGACCAGACTCCCTGGCACCAGTACCACATTTAAAGGGCCAAGCCCTATTCAGCTGGAGCTGCCCTGCACATTTCCCCACATTTCTCCAGAATATGGCAGATAGAGGAAAGTGGGCTGTTTATCAAGTGCTAATGAAGCAAAAAATAGACATCATTTGGCAACTCAACAAACTGGAGTTCAAGGAACATCTTGTCAGATTCTACAGCTCAGCATAGCTCACCATAAGCAATAGAAACAGGAGTAGGCTATTTGACCTCTTGAGCCCACTCCACTATGCAAAATGATCATGGCTGGTGGCTCGAAACCTAGTTCTACTCATAGTTTCTGCGGGTTGTGGAGGGTGCAACTAGGAAAGATGACCGAAAGGTTAGAGCGACAATAGAATTCAGGAAACAATTCTGTCTGCAAGGACTTGTTAAAGTTTGGAATTCTCTCCCACAAAATTCAATTAGTGCCCAGTCACCTGTTGATTTTAAACCAAGATGGCTAGATCATAGCCATAGGCATTATGGTACCTAGGGCAAAAGTGCATTTGTGGAATCCTCTCATAAACCAGTCAGAATCTCCTTGAGTGGTATCATAGGCGAAATAGATGAAATGGCCCACTGCTGTTCCTACGTTCTGTCTTCAATCGCAGCAAATGAGTTACTCTTAACATTCTCATTCATGCGATACACATCAGTGACAAACAAAAACAGAAATTGCTGGAGAAACTCAGCAGGTCTGGCAGCATCTGTGGAGAGAGGACACAGTTGACGTTTGAAGTCTCGTAACTCTGAAGAAGGGTTCCTGGACTTCAAACGTTAACTCTGTTTTCTGTTTAAGCTTATTTCAGCTCTCCAACATATATAGTTCTTTGTTTCATTTCAGTACGTATCAGAACCTGTTACTGTCTCTCAAATGCACACGCAATAATGGTCATTGATAAAGTTTGAACCATTTAGACATGAGGGAATTACAATATTTTGCTGGCTGTCAGGTATTCTGCATGGTCATTTAGTGAGCAGTTCATTTGTTATTTGTTTTGTGTTTTTGTGTTGTATCAGGATGGTGTACAAACATCAAAGTATCATACTTTGTCCTTTATAGAAATACTTAAACTGTGCAAACTCATTCTCACCCTCAGTATATTATATTCTTCAGCATGTTATTTTTGATGCACAGTATTTTTAACTTGTATATTTTATGCTCATGATGCAAAAAAAAAGGAATTAGCTGTGCTGTGGCTGTCTAACTGAACACTCAATGGAAAGGCTTGCTATAATATAAGTGGGTTGGCACTGTGGTTCAGGGGTTAGCACAACATAAGGGACCCGGGTACAACTCTACCCTCAGCAACTGTCTGGTGTGTAGTTTGCACGTTCACCCCATGTCTGCATGGGTTTCCTTTGGGATTCCTCCCACAGTCCAAAGGTGTGAATGTTAGATGGATTGGCCATGCTGAATTGCCCATAGTCTTCAGGAATGTGTAGGCTCGGTGGTTTAGCCATGGGAAATGTGAGGTAACAGGGATAGGGTAGTGGGGTGGGTCTGGGCGGGATGAAATTTGGAGGATCGGCGTGGACTCGAGGGGCCGAATGGCCTGCTTCCACACTGTAGGGATTCTATTCTATGATTCTAAACTACAGACAAAACTACTATTTTGATTAACTTTTATTTTCACTGTAATATAGCAGGTCCTTCTTTAAGATTTGAACAGCCTTGTTGATTTCTCACAGATGGTCATTCCAAGACCTGTGCAATGCAATGAATATGCTGCCTTTTCTCTTCTGAGCCCAGCTTTGAAGCTGAAACAGTCTGATAACTTGGAAGTCTCTTCTTCCTGCCAACAGCTTCACTATTTACTTCGGGGGAGTCTCCAAACATGGTCTAACAGATGTTGTGTTTTCATTCAAAGCCGTTTGCATTCTGGCTACCAATTAGCACAAACTGTGTAAATTCGCACCAGTCTTAAAGATACACCTGGAATTTTTCTAGCAAACTGCAGGCAGGTTTGGGTACAAGGCATTAAATCCCTTCAAATTCAGATTGCACTAGGATCATCCCTCAGCCTTTCCTGGGGAAACTTCCAAGTTCAAAGGTGAAAACCTGTTGAATGTGCTTGAAACAATAGAAAAGGCTAATCTTTGCTCTTTTAAGCCAGGATTTCTTCTTGACCAGCTCTGTACATCTTCTATGTGTGTCTCCGCCTCATCAGTGTCACAGAGTTTCCTCAATGAAACTGGCAAGCTGGGAAGGCTTTGATCTGAAGAGTTCCAGTCGTGCCAAGGTGAGACACCTATGTTCCAATGCACGTTCCATCAACATGTCTTAGCACTGCTCGGCAACTCCATGTAAAGTACTACACTTGCCCACATTACTTCACTCACCTTCAGTTGTGTTTCAGCTGTGGCCAATCTCACCAGGAAGCAATGTATGCAGTCCCCCCATATACCTTTGCTGTAGGTCAACAGAAGAACCCACATCAACATCACCTTCAAGAATAACAGCTTACTTCCCCTTTAAACAGAGGGGGTGTACTGCCAGTGATAGATCCGATGCCCATTCTTGGAAGAGCATTCCCTTACCTTTCAACCCTCAGGTCTCTGCTTCTTGTCACGTTCTGTGATCTCTTCTCTTACAGAGAGAGAAAGCAGAGAGATATAAATGCACATCATGTTTTGACCTGACGGGGGGAAGAAGGGATACTACTTATTGAGGGAAAATCTGTTGCATGGGTGCAGGAGGGTAATAAAATGAAGGCAATTGTCTGTGATGACTGTTCAATGAACCTGTCAGGTGCCTACAAAAACAGGAATGAGTGAAGGTGCAGGATCTGTTGCCCTGAGGAATGCTGTGCTCAGGAATATTGGGCAAAGCAGAGTAGAGTATGGCACCTTATTATATTATAGCATTCATACCCTCTTGAGCTCCTGATCCCTTGGTGCTCCTGCTACTGACTTCCTCAGCCACTTCTATCCACATCTGTTTGATTACTGAGGCTGCCCTGTTCCTCCTGTCACCTCTCTTCAGCCCCTTGGATTCCCCAGCAGAACCTTCTGAGGAGAATGAGAGAGCAGAAAGCAGACTCCTTTCCAATGACAATGCAGCCACAAAAACTCCAAGTGCCTGCTGAGCCACTGTAATCCATGTCACAGTCTCTTTAACTACAAATCTTTCCTTTGACAAGGAAGGTGTGGTCGTGTGATGGGGAGAATGTGAGCACTGCAGAGCAGAGTTGAAAACTGTGGTGCTGGAAAAGCACAACAGGTCAGGCAGCATCTGAGGAGCAGGAGAATTGATGTTTCAGGCATTAGCCCAACACCAGGAATGATTGGTCATATCATTGGTTGGGGAGCCTAGAAGTGGGATTTTATTTTGTTCATTCATGAGACAATGGTGTCACTAGTTGGTCTACCATTTATTACCTGTCTGTGGTTGTATTGGAGGGTTGTAATGAGCTACTTCCTTGAACTACCATAGTCCATATGCTGTAGCTAGACCACAATGTCACGAGGGAGAGAATTCTATGATATTGCACCAGTGACACTGAAGAAATGGTAATATATTTCCAAGTTGGGTTGGTGAGTGTCTTGATGGGGAACTCACAGCTGTTGTATTCTCTGATGGTAGTGGTTGTGGGTTTGTCTAAAGAGCCTTGGTGAATTTCTGCAGTGGGTCTGTTGCTACTGATTGGTGGTAGACAGAGTGAATATTTGTGGATCTGGTGCCAACTCAGGTTAAATACAGATTGGATGCCAAAGGAGCTGTGCTCTTTTGCAACTATTTGACTCAGCCTCAGCCTCTTGGCTTTTTGGTGTCAAGCTTCTTCAGTGTTGTTGGAGCTGCCCTCATTCAGACAAGTGGGGAGTATTCCATCACACTCCTGACAATGTGCTTTGTAGATGGTGGGCAGGCTTTGGGGAGTCAGGAAGTGGGCTGCTCTCTGAAGAATTCCTAGCCTCTGATCTGCTCTTGTAACTACTGCATTTATATGGCTAGTTCAATTCTGTTTCTGGTCAGTGACAATCCCCAGGATGTTGATGTTAAGGGATTCCGTGACGGTAATACCATTGAATGTCAAGGGGAAACAGTTAGATTGTCTCTTATTGGAGATGGGTATTGCCTGGTCCCTGTGAGAGATGTTAAAGCTGTTGGTCTGGGAAACAGCTGGCAAGTATTAAATCCATACAATTCCTCCTTAAAATCCCAGAGTGAAATGAAATAGCTGGTATTCCTCAGAGGCTGGGGCTAAGCCAAACAGATACAACAGAGCACAGCTCCCTTGGTATCCAATCTACCTTATACCTGAGTCGGGCATAATTAATGTCACACTGCCTAAATAACTTTATTCTGCATCTAACCTGGAAGCATTTGGAGGATGACATTATCCTGCCTTGAAAATATACCAAATCTGTTTTGTGATTTTTAAATATTGGAGAGGAAGTCACAGATAACCAAGATTCTTCAAGTTCATACCTCTGCAGTGAATTTTGAAAGAAATTGAATGATCAACTAACTGGAGCAAATTGTGAGAAAAGATTGGTTGACATCAAGGCATTCTGCTCATGTTTGTGGAAATGAATATTATTTTGGAAGAATAAGCTTAAATGACAAACATGTTATCCTCCATGAATTTTCCTCATGCAGCTTCTTTAATGTGATCTTTCTCCTCTGCCCTCTCCTGTCCAACTCTTTCATTCCCTTCCATATCTCCTTCCTTCCCACCCTTACCCCACTCAGAGAGATGTACAGCACCCTTCGGTCCAACCTGTCCATGCCGACCAGATATCCCAACCCAATCTAGTCCCATTTGCCAGCACTTGGCTCATTCCCTCTAAACCCATCCTATTCATATACCCATCCGAAGGTCTTTTAAATGTTGCAATAATACGAGCCTGCACCAATTCTGCTGACAACTCATTCCATACACACACCACCCTCTGAGTGAAAAAGTTGCCCCTCAAGTCCCTTTTATATCTTTCCCCTCTAAACCTAAGCCTATGCTCTCTAGTTCTGGGCTCCCCCAACCGAGGGAAAATACTTTGTCTTTTTTCCTATCCATGCCCCTCATAATTTTATAAACCTCTGGAAGGTTATCCCTCAGCCTCTGACACTCCAGGGAAAACAGCCCCAGCCTATTCAATCTCTCCCTGTAGCTCAAATCCTCCAACCCTGGCAACATCCTTGTTATTTTTTTCTGAACCCTCTCAAGTTTCACAACATCCTTCCGACAGGAAGGAGACCAGAATTGCCTGCAATATTCCAAAAGTGTATATCCGCAACATGACCTCCAGACTCCTACACTCTGACCAATAAATAAAAGCATACCAAACACCTTCTTCACTATCTTATCTATCTGCAACTCTACTTTCGAGGAACTATGAACCTGCACTCCAAGGTCTCTTTGTTCCGCAACACTGCCCAGGACCTTACCATTATAAGTCCTTCTGATTTGCTTTCCCAAAATGCAGCACCTCACATTTATCACAATTAAACTCTATCTGCCACTCCTCAGCCCATCGGCCCATCTGATCAAGATCCCTTGTAATCTGAGGTAACCTTCTTCGCTGTCCACTACACCTCCAATTTTGGTGTCATCTGCAAACTTACTAACTATACCTCCTATGTTCACATCTAAATCATTTATATAAATGATGAAAAGTAGTGGACCCAGCACTGATCCTTGTGGCACACACTGGTCACAGGCCTCCAATCTGAAAAGGAACCCTCCACCAATATCCTTTGTCTTCCACCTTCAAGCCAGTTCTGCACCCAAATGGCTAGTTCACCCTGTGTTCCATGAGATCAAACCTTGCTAACCAGTCTCCCATGGGGAACCTTGTTGAACACCTCACTGAAGTCCATATAAATCATGTTCACCACTCTGCCCTCATCAATCCTCTTCATTACTTCTTCAAAAAACTCACTCTCTGATCTGATCTTTCCCCAAATTAACAATCCCTCAAATTGATTACTCACCTCCCGTGTGTTTTTTCTGTTAAGATGAAGAGGTTATCTTGTGGGGAAAAGATAATAATTCAGGACTCCTAAACTGGGGTTCAGAAGAATGAGAAGTGATCTTATTGTGTCACGTAAGACTCTGAGAGGGCCTAGCCTGGGAGGGTAAATGTTGGGAGGGTATTAGCATTCAGGGTGAATTCTGGAATTAAGGACTATTTAAAAATAAGTTGCCTCTAATTTAAAACTAAAGTCAGAGGCTTTTCATTGTCATTTTCATTCCTGTTTGGAGAGAGCAACTGAAGCTAGATCATCAAATATATTCAAGACTTAGGTAGGTGGATTTTGGTCTGCAAGGCCCTTAAGAATTATGGTGAGCAGACAGTAAAGAGGAGTTAAGGCCACCCCCTTATAAGCTATGGTGTTTTTGAATGGTGGAACAGGCTGGAGGGTCCAAATGGCCTACTCCTGCTCCTATTTTTGTCATCTTACAATTTATTCTTTCATACATCAAGGTCCTGTTAATCCCTGTCCCTGCTTGACCTGAATACTACACTTGCATTAAAACCACTCAAGTATTTCAGGAATGCATCAGTCATAATCATTCAAAGGATTCCCATAGCAATCAACATACCACTTACAGATGAATAAACAGATGAATTGCTGCCTAACAGAAGGGACAGGAGACATTCAGTACACTAAAATTTAATTTGGCTGTGGATAACATGAAACTGACTTGAAACTGACAGAATAAACAAAATGTATTTACACCAGAACACATTTTTAATAAAGTCTTTACTTTGGACATGGGACAATGTTGCACGATTCATATATTGCCATCTGTTCTTTCAAACCTCCCGTAGAAACAAGCTGCAACATTGTGCTAAAAGACAGCTGTTTATTTCCTCAGTGCAGTAAACTGCACAGTTGTTGATGTTCTTGGTTGTTAAGATTTGAAAGGCATTCTTTTCTCTCTCCCTATTGTCTGTCCACCTGCCACCATTAGCAAGTTAAAGTTCACTCGTGCAGAATGTTAAATCACATACTGGAGGCTACGGATGGTTCATTTGTAATGAGTTCATTGTAGGAAGATAATGAGCTAAGATTGGGATTATATGCACTGTCAATAGCTGTAAGCTCCAAAGATTAATTTAAGGTTAATGCTGAGCACTAGAAAACTTTTTAAACAGAGTAGATCATCAAAGCAATCTCGTTATCACCATCACCTGAGGGAATCAATCAAGGTCTAATTTTAAATAAAGTGAAGGAATTTTGCTTAACATCTTTTTTCTGTTACATTCGATTTTGGATTCATTGAGTGCTGATTATTTCAAGGAAACTGATGGAGAACTTACTGAGCTCAGTTAAAGAATTAACACACGTAGTACCAATTTGGGCTAATGACCATTTCTGCTGGCATTTCAATTCCCTTATATGATACGTCTCCATCTCTCATCTTGTCTAAATTCCCCAGCGATGCTATTCATTACTGCTTCAACTAAACTGATTAAGACTAACAGCGAGACAATTATAAATTGTGCAACAAGAGAAAGAAACTGAGAGAGCATGGCACATTATCAACATCATTTGTAGGCTGTATTTTCATTGCTATTCCTCAATCTATTCACACAGATTCCATTTTAACTCAAATGAATGAAGGCGCTCTCCCTTTATTGAACCCTTCCTTACATGGCCAATGACTATGTTCATTATTGCTGGATAAGGATCCTAGAACTCTTCCTCACAGCATTGGAGGTGTCCCTCCACCACATGGATAGCGACAGTTCAAGAAGGTAGCTCACCACCACCTTCTCAAAGGCAATTGGGGTGAGCAATAAATGTTGAACCAATGAGTGATGCCCACAACCTGTGCCAGCATTTTCAAAAAAGATGACAAGTGCAAATTTAGGAAGAATATAAATCAAAATACTGGTGTCAGGTGCTGTACTTGTTTCTTGGCATCATTCTTGATGCCAGTGAGTGTCAGTCAGGGCAGATGACTCCCAGATCCTGTCAAATTCATTAAACAGGACCACTATTACAATTACGGAGCTCATTGAGAGCTATTTAAGGGATATGGGATTTTCAGAGGGGTGAGCAGTTTGCATGCAGTGTTGGGGAAGACCAGCTGAATGGAGTTGGCAGGCTGCCAGCTGTGCCCACTCCACACAATTAGCTGAGCCCTAGAAAAGAATGGATGATGAGGGGGCACTTGAGCATTGCAGGAGACCACAATTGATGAGTCTGCACAGGAAAGAAAGCTGCAACTGGTAACACAGGGTGGAGATTTTCAACGTTGAACTCAGTTGTGATGTGGAACACCACCTTCCACAAAGTCAGTGGCAATCTGAGCACCAGAATCACAGGGAACAGGAACAAGAGCCAAGAGGGTCAATGCTCTCAGTACAAGACAACTGAGAAGCAACGTCATAGTCATAGAGTCATAGAGATGTACAGCATGGAAACAGACCCTTCGATCCAACTTGTTCATGCTGTCCAGATATCCCAATGCAATCTAGTCCCACCTGCCAGCACCCAGCCCATATCCCTCTAAACTCTTCCTATTCATAAACCCATCCGGATGCCTTTTAATTGTTGCAATTATACCAGCCTCCATCACTTCCTCTGGCAGTTCTTTCCACACATACACACACACCACCCTCTACATGAAAAAGTTGCCCCTTAGGTCTCGTTTATGTCTTTCCCCTTTCACCCTAAACCGATATCCTTTAGTTCTGGACTCCTCCACAACAGGGAAAAGACCTTGTCTATTTACCATATCCATGCCTCTCATGATCTTATAAACCTCTGTAAGGTCATCCCTCAGTCTCCGAAACTCCAGGGAAAAGACCTTGTCTATTTACCCTATCTATGCCACACATGATTTTATAAACCTCTGTAAGATCACCCCTTAACCTCCGACACTCCAAGGAAAATGGCCCCAGCCTATTCAATCTTTCCCTATGGCTCAAATCCTCCAACCATAGCAACATCCTTGTAAGTCTTTTCTGAACCCTTTCAAGTTTCACAACATCCTTCTGATAAGAAGAAGGCCAGAATTGCACACAATATTTCAAAAGTGGCCTACTCTGACCGCTGAGCCACCATGCTGCCCTGATCCTAAACTTACCCTTCATTCTCCAAGGGGGCCAGCCCATGGGTAACTCTGTTTCCTGCACACTCACACAATGGTCCTCACTGTTTATCCATACCTGAGGATCTAACTGAGGTGGTTGAATCTGTAATGGCAGATGTTAAGGTGTGATGGCGATTCTGTTGCTGTTGCTATGGGTTGCCCTGGTGCTGGTGAAGGATGTGGTCTCCCTGAGATCCCACACCTTGCAGCTTTGGTTGCAAGGTCCTCAAAGCTTCAATGCTTTTTCAGCAGGCTCACTTCTGGCACCTTCCAGAAATCAGGATCCGGGAATGACTCAGACCTTCAGAGAAAGAGGAGGAACTGGATATGGAGGAAGAAAGGGTGAGGAGGGGGAAGGTGCAGATCATTATCGTAGCCCAACATAAGAGCATAAGAAATTGACAGAGGAGTAGTCCATTCAACTCCTCATATACTATCATTCTATAAGAACATGGTTGATGTGCATCTGCCTCAGCTCTACCCTTGTACCAGCACCTCATACCCTTCAACTCCTGAATAACCCAAAACTCTATCGACTCCACTTCAAATATTTCCAGTGAGCTAACCTCCCTTTCACTTTGGTGGTCTCATGAAGATATTGCAATGCCAGGGATCAGCTGATCCAGGCACATTTCAGCTCAGTCCCTCCGACATAAGTCCCAACTTCGTCTGGAACTCTCACTAAACTGTGAGAGTTGGCACTTCAACTGAAGATGTAGCTTAGAACATGTAAATTCTTTGTGCTAATTTTGGAAGGATATCTGTCCAAAGGTTTCACCCTCACCATCGTAGGACTCATGATTTCCCTCACCCCTTTATCCATCTCTTGGCAGGGCAACATTAGTAAACAGAGACTCTGACATGTCTACATAGTACTCATTGGGAAACAAGCACAGTCGTGACTCTGAAGAGACATGCAGCTATCCACTTGGTGCTCTGGGTTTGTTGGTGCCTTTGGCCACTTTGAGGCCATGTTCCTCTTCTGGCCTGAGATGGCAGCCTCCTCACATGACAAGACTTGTGGGTGTGAAGCACACATGGCTGTCACCTAAGTCTTTGCAGGGACAACCTTTGTCATTCACAACCCAAGGCACCACACTGCCTTAGGGAACTTAGACACATGGGAGAATATCTTGTGGCTTGCTGGTCTAAGTGAAAGCCTCTTTCCTTTGACCCCTGACATAGAATCATAGAATCCCTATAGTGTAGAAACAGGCCATTAGGCCCAACAAGTCCACACCCACCCTCCAAGGTGTAACCCACCCAGACCCATTCCCCTACCCTATCACTCTATATTTATCCCTGACTAATGCATCTAACCTATACATCCTTGAATGCTATGGGCAATTTATCATGGCTAATTCACCTAATCTGCACATCTTTGGATTGTGGGAGGAAACTGGAGCAACTAGTGGAAACCCACGCAGACACGGGGAGAATGTGCCAACTCCACACAGCCAGTTTCTGGAATCGAACCCGGGTCCCTGGTGCTGTGAGGCAGCAGTACTGACCGCTGAGCCACCATGCTGCCCTGATCCTAAACTTATCCTTCATTCTCCAAGGGGGCCAGCCCATAGGTAACTCTGTTTCCTGCACACTCACACAATGGCCCTCACTGTTAATCCATACCTGAGGATCTAACTGAGGTGGTTGAATCTGTAATGGCAGATGTTAAGGTGTGATGGCGATTCTGTTGCTGTCGCTATGGGTTGCCCTGGTGCTGGTGAAGGATGTGGTCTCCTCCCTTCTCTATTTGCATCAGTGGGAAATGCTTGAGGAGAACACGAGGGCTGGCTTTGGAAAACAGAAACTTCGGCCGTATTTCAATTTCCCAAAGCAGCTTCTCGCAGTTTGCTATGCTTCTGGGAGGAGTGCAGTGTGAACGTACTGCACTCTGTAATGACCATCCCCACCTCACCAATTTGACATGGTTGCCTCCATAACTTCCTCCTCCATGACTGTGATGACTCGACAAGTTCTGGACTGACAGGCACAGTGAAAATCCCACACTATCGATCTGGTCAGGTTTGAGATCACAAGCCATTTTTTATCAGGATGAGATGCTAAGATTTTTGTTTTGGTTGTTGGGGGGTGATTCGGCCTCAATTTTCCACAAAGGCTGTAAACACGAGGCTCCTTGCTGATCATAACTTGGTCATCCAAAGCTTTTATTTTTTTTTAGCTACGCTAATCATAGCTTGAAAGTTGGTTGCATAGTGGTAATGTTACTCAGCTAGCAAACTTGAACTCTAGGCTAATGATCTAGTGGTGTTAGTTCAAATCCTACTGTGGCAGTGAAATTTGAATTTAATAAAAATCTAGTTTATTAGTAACTGCTGTCAATTATCAGAACAATCCATCTGATTCACTGGTATCCTTTAGTGGAGGAAGTCTGTTGTCTTTGCCTAGTCTGTGATGCAAGACAGTTGATTCTTAATTAGTGATGGGAAATAAATGCTGGCCTCACTAGTGATATCCCGTGAACAAATTTTTAAATATTAAAAAAAAAGGACTTAACAATCTCTCGTGAGCAGAGGTAGACCATCAGGCACCTTGCAACAATTCCACCTTTCGACCTGATCATGGTTTATCTGATATGACCTCACCTGAGGTATCATTCCCTGCCTACCCGCAATATACTTTGACTCTGCTGCTTGTCAAGAACAGATTCACCTCTTCATTAAAAGTCTCCAATGACCCAAGTACAAGACTGTATAATGAGATTAGATTCCCTACAGTTTGGAAACATGCCCTTCAGCCCAACAAGTCCACACTGTCCCTCTGAAGAGTAACCCACCCAAACCCATTCCACTAACTAATGCACCTATTATAATGGACAATTTAACATGGCCAATCCATCTAACCTGCACATCCTTGGAGTGTGGTAGGAAACCAGACAAAACCCACACAGACATGGGGAGAACGCACAAACTCCACACAGACAGTCACCCGAGGCTGGAAGTGAACCCAGGTCCCTGGCGCTGTGAGGCAGTAGTGTTAACCACTGAGCCACAGTTGTGATATGGAAGTGGTTGGTTCAAGTTTACTGAGTGTGAGCCAATTAGTTGAAACCTGCAGCTTTTACCAATTTCACCTTGAGCCTCGACTCTAATAGATTCTCGAATTGCTGGTACCAGATACAGTCTGTTCTCCTATAACATGATGGTTGCCTTCTCGTGTAACCCAGCATTATAGAAAATTCATAGTTTAGAAACAGCATTTAAAGTGTTGGCGATGTTATTTTAAAAGTTTGCGCTTTGCAAATAGCGTCCCCAATTCATCAATCACATCATAGCAAATTCACATTGAGGAGACAAGCGTTATAGCTGATTGTCCTGCACCTGTCAGATTGGTCATTGAAGGACATTTTGTCTTGACTCACCCTCATTGATTTTGTTGCTTCCTTTACCCTACCCCAGAGATGGTTCAGTTGAGATTTAGAATGATACACATGTTGAACACTAAGACAAAACCACAGAGGGCAAAGTGAACTCTTAGAGCATTTGAGCTATGTCACTTGATAACTCGGCCTTAAAGAACAATGTCATTCACATTTCCATTGTATGGTCTGACAAATTGTTTACAGACCATGAACAGACACCATAATCACAGTTAATTTATTGTCTCTCATTTTGAAAGCTGAACTGTGCCTTGTGCCCTGTGTGTCCCAAAACCATACCAAGCATTTTTTCACAGGTTTATTGCATTGCGAAATGATCTCAAACCAAAAAAGGGCTGTTGCACTCAATTTTTGTCAAAATACCTGACGTTATCATTCAGAGAGAAATGAAAGGATATTTCAGCATTTACTACCTCTCATGAGATAGCAAATTGTAACAATTCCATAATAATTCAATTCAATAACTAAATACATTTCTAACAACGGAGACCACACAATTGCTAACAGAGTCTGTCACTCTTCTGAGTTAAATGTGCAATATAATGATGGCCGATGCTGCAAAGAAGACCAAAAGGTTTAGGAGAGACCTTTATGCTACAAGGCAAAGCTAGCTTCAGAATGTGGCTTAGAAAAGTAAAAAAAAGATTGAACTTTGACAAAAATTAAAGCCCTCTTGCATTTAGATAGTTCTGGTGTTGCAATAAACTTGGGGCCAAAAGTGTTAGCTTTCGATCAACAAGTCTGATTAGCAGTTGGAGACTGGGTCTTTTTTTCTAACAGTGTTATCAATGGTATGTTTTGCTTTAGCTAATGTACAGTATGCCATCTATCCAGGAGGTAGAGGCAATCTTACTTGATAACTTACTTTGTCAAGGCACCCACACTCCTTCCCATTTCCTTTGAATTCAAAGCTTATCTCAAAACATCAATTGGAATTGTCTCCCAAATGAGAGAATGTTCTCCAGTTCAAAATCTGTTCAAATTAACAATATTGCTGACATTTCTTGGAACTACCTGTGCAGCAATCAATTAGCTCTGTCCTCCCGGTGTGGCATCTGGGAACATCAAAAATCAATTTCAATATCCAACTCTTTGACATCTCCTGCCAGCTCAGAAATGTCTTTACTTGAATCACACACACCCCACTCCACCAGCCACGCACATAGAAATGAACCGTGACCCAGATTTTACTCCTGGGATTGTGAATTGAGATCAGGTGAATTAGATGGAAGTGGAGGATTTGGGACATGGGAAATGTATTTTTACAAAGTTGCAAATGTGTTGCTGGTCAAAGCACAGCAGGTTAGGCAGCATCTCAGGAATAGAGAATTCGACGTTTCGAGCATAAGCCCTTCATCAGGAATAAGAGAGAGAGCCAAGCAGGCTGAGATAAAAGGTAGGGAGGAGGGACTAGGGGGAGGGGCGATGGAGGTGGGATAGGTGGAAGGAGGTCAAGGTGAGGGTGATAGGCCGGAGTGGGGTGGGGGCGGAGAGGTCAGGAAGAGGATTGCAGGTTAGGAGGGCGGTGCTGAGTTGAGGGAACCGACTGAGACAAGGTGGGGGGAGGGGAAATGAGGAAGCTGGAGAAATCTGAATTCATACCTTGTGGTTGGAGGGTTCCCAGGCGGAAGATGAGGCGCTCCTCCTCCAGCCGTCGTGTAGTTGTGTTCTGCCGGTGGAGGAGTCCAAGGACCTGCATGTCCTCGGTGGAGTGGGAGGGGGAGTTAAAGTGTTGAGCCACGGGGTGATTGGGTTGGTTGGTTCGGGCGGCCCAGAGGTGTTCTCTGAAGCGTTCCGCAAGTAAGCGGCCTGTCTCACCAATATAGAGGAGGCCACATCGGGTGCAGCGGATGCAATAGATGATGTGTGTGGAGGTACAGGTGAACTTGTGGCGGATATGGAAGGATCCCTTGGGGCCTTGGAGGGAAGTGAGTGTGGAGGTGTGGGCGCAAGTTTTACATTTCCTGCGGTTGCAGGGGAAGGTGCCGGGGGTGGAGGTTGGGTTGGTGGGGGGTGTGGATCTGACAAGGGAGTCAACGGCAGGAAATGTAAAACTTGCGCCCACACCTCCACACTCACTTCCCTCCAAGGCCCCAAGGGATCCTTCCATATCCGCCACAAGTTCACCTGTACCTCCACACACATCATCTATTGCATCCGCTGCACCCGATGTGGCCTCCTCTATATTGGTGAGACAGGCCGCTTACTTGCGGAACGCTTCAGAGAACACCTCTGGGCCGCCCGAACCAACCAACCCAATCACCCCGTGGCTCAACACTTTAACTCCCCCTCCCACTCCACCGAGGACATGCAGGTCCTTGGACTCCTCCACCGGCAGAACACAACTACACGACGGCTGGAGGAGGAGCGCCTCATCTTCCGCCTGGGAACCCTCCAACCACAAGGTATGAATTCAGATTTCTCCAGCTTCCTCATTTCCCCTCCCCCCACCTTGTCTCAGTCGGTTCCCTCAACTCAGCACCGCCCTCCTAACCTGCAATCCTCTTCCTGACCTCTCCGCCCCCACCCCACTCCGGCCTATCACCCTCACCTTGACCTCCTTCCACCTATCCCACCTCCATCGCCCCTCCCCCTAGTCCCTCCTCCCTACCTTTTATCTCAGCCTGCTTGGCTCTCTCTCTTATTCCTGATGAAGGGCTTATGCTCGAAACGTCGAATTCTCTATTCCTGAGATGCTGCCTAACCTGCTGTGCTTTGACCAGCAACACATTTGCAGCTGTGATCTCCAGCATCTGCAGACCTCATTTTTTACTCGAATATTTTTACAAAGTAAAAGGATATGGCAGCATTAAGGGGGAGCATTTTGGTTGTCAATATCCCGAGTAGGAGGGAGAGGGAGAAACATAGAAACAGCAGCAATTGGAGTCAAAAGAGGGGAAAAAAATGGTTAAAGGCTCTTTACTTGAATGTTCACAGTATTCGGAATAAACAGATTAATTAATGGCTCAAATGCACGTTAATGGGTATGTTCTTACAGCTATTATGGTGATAGCTTGGTTGGCAAGGAGATCACAGCTGGGAACTAAATATTCAAGAGTGTGCAAAATTTTGAAAGGAGAGACAGAAAGGAAAGAGTGGTGAGGTAACATTGTTGATATGAGACAGAATAAGTACGATAGAGGGAAATGACCTTGAATCAGAAGACATAGAATCCATAGGGGTATAGGGTATAGGTAAGAAATAAAAAGGGAAAGAAGGCACAGGTAGGAGTAGTTTATAGCACCACCCCCCCCCCCCCCACCCCCACCCCCAACCACACACACACACACACCAACAGTAGCTATGTGGCAGTGCTGGGACTATATCGGGAGGTAATGGGGGCTCGTCACAAAAGCACATTAATAATGGGTAAATTTAACCTTCATGTAGATCGGGATAGTCAGGTTGGCAAAGAAAGCCATGAAATAAAGCTTCCTAAAGTGTATTCAGGACATTTTTCGAGAACATTGTTCAGTGGATCCAACTAGAGATCAGGCTGTTTTGAATTTGGTGGTATGGAATAGGGCAAGTTTAATTAATGATGTCAAAGTAAAGCATCCCCTTGAAAGCAGTGACCGTAACATGGGAGAATCTAGCATTTACTTTAAGAGGGAGGTACTTGAATTTGAAACAACGGCCCTCAGCTTAAATAAAGGTAATTACAAAGGAATGCGGGCAGAGCTGGTTGAAGTGGACTGGGACAGGAGTTTAGCTGCAAAGTCAATGTTTAAGAAAATAGTATATAATGCACAACAAAGATATATACCAATGAGGAATAAGGATTCCAGGAAAGGGATAAACCAACCATAGTTAATCAGGGAAGTTAAAGATAAAATTAGATTGAAAGAAAACAACATCCAATGCAACAAATATTAATGAGAAGACAAATGAGTTGGAAAGTTTAAAAGAAAAAATAAAGAGGAACAAAATACTAACAAAGAGGGAAAAAAAATAAGCTTCCAGCGTAAACTTGCCAGTAATATCAAGATGGACTGAAAGAGCTTCTTCAAATATATATCCGTCATGATACCCTGACTCCTTCCATGACTCTCATATGCCCTGGATCCAAAGTAAATTATGATATTACAATCTCTTAAAACTGTCAATCACCATCCTGATGAAATGTTGTTGGAATGGTGTACAGAAAAAGAATGATAGGCACACACAATAAAATGCTTAGCTCATTGGGAGATCAGAGCTGAAAATGTGTTGCTGGTTAAAGCACAGCAGGTTAGGCAGCATCCAAGGAACAGGAAATTCGACGTTTCGGGCCAGAGCCCTTCATCAGGAATGAGGAGAATGTGCCAGGCAGGCTAAGATAAAAGGTAGGGAGGAGGGACTTGGGGGAGGGGCGATGGACATCTCCATCGCCCCTCCCCCAAGTCCCTCCTCCCTACCTTTTATCTTAGCCTGCCTGGCACATTCTCCTCATTCCTGATGAAGGGCCCTGGCCCGAAACGTCGAATTTCCTGTTCCTTGGATGCTGCCTAACCTGCTGTGCTTTAACCAGCAACACATTTTCAGCTCTGATCTCCAGCATCTGCAGACCTCACTTTTTACTCATTGGGAGATCAGCCAGAAAGCAAGCTGTGACTTTCATGGAGAAAACTGGCATCAACTTGGCACATGAGTTTGCATAATCCTTGAAACTTGCCCTTTCCAGGGTGAAAGTAGAGGTTAACTCCATGAGAACATTCATGAACTCTACATGTCACAGCGTCAGATGGCCAATGTTTCAGCTTCCACTGTAGAACAAGCAGAAGCCACAGGATATCTGAAAGGTTACACTGGAAGCTAAAATGGATGTCAAGAAATTCCAGCTTGTTGCTCTTTATAGAGGCACCTTGATTATCCAAAGGACACAGGTGGGCAGTATTACGTTTGGTTAATCGAATCCTGGATAATCGAATGCCGGATAACATAGTTTTAGCCGAGCATCGGGACTTTGCGGTCTTGCCGGATAATCCGATATTTGGATAATCGAATGCCAGATAATCGAGGTACCTCTGTAAAAGTGCAACTTGGTATCATTCAGTGTCAGTCTAATGCTGCCCCCTGAAAGTGGAGGGCAAGCATATGCTTTTAATTCACAAACAGGTTCTAAATAAAATGAAGACAAATCAGGCTTCTCTGGAACATCTCATGCATTGAGTGGGCACCATTTCCATCCCAATAAGCACCACAGACCAACACGATGGGCTCTAAGCAGTTACATTTTGCAGTCACTCTCTGAAATTAGAATTCGAACAGGCAGGAGGAAAACGTGTAATTTTAGGGCCAAAGGGATCAAAGGGTATGGGGAGAAAGCAGGAACACCGTACTGAATTAGATGATCAGCAATCATCATATTGAATGGTGGAGTAATCTTGATGGGCTGAATGGCCCACTTTCACCGCTATTTTCTATTTCTCTAATATTCAATAACTTCCTTTTGAAACTTCGATAGATACCCAAGTCTGAAGATGTTTCTTGATGTTGCTGTCTCCTCAGCCAGATTATTTTGATCCCAAGCTCTTAGCTGTCGGCAAAATAAAATGAGTTTCAAGATTGAAAAGGCTGGATTTTTGTCAGGTAAGGGTATCCCATTACATTGATGCACAAATAGAATTGAGGAAATGATCCACTATAAATGTTGGAGCAGGCTCATAGGGCTAGAAGATCTCTTCTTAATGTTCTCCTTAAGGTTCAGTTTAGCAGCAACCACTTTTGCCTGAGAGAAAACTGCCTGAAACAACTTTAATCTACAGTCTGTTGAACTGATTTTTAGCACTGCAGTTATTGATGTCTTGTTACATTCTAGTGGTGACTAATACCACATATGACTGATCTGATTTAAAATTCAGTGGCTCGACTGATCTGTAATCATTTGAATCATAATTTCTAATGGGATTGTGACAGAATTTCTCTGGTGCCTGCATTCTAGCCCGTGCAGGAGTTTCACTACTGCCTGTGGTAACGAAATATCTTGGTGATGGGGCAGCTATGTTCCACATGGCCAGCTCGTTGCTCTAGTTAGGTGTGGAGTCATCCTGTGAGAAGATTATGGAACGATAGTCACGGCTCAGAAATGCAGTGGATGAAGAAATAATTCAAGATTGGCGAAAGAATGAGGAGTGTTTTTTTTTAAAAATTGGATTTGATTTGTCCATTTCCCAAAATGAGGCTTTCCGGCAAAGATTTTATTTGGTGATCATGTGCAACCTGTCAAACAGAGCTCTCCACTGTTAAATGACTTATAGTGCCATCACAATTCTCCATAAAGTGGCTGGTCGTGCATTTTGTGAAAATAAGTTTCCTGTGCAGGCGGCCTTTAACATTCATCAGGATAAAAAATGACTTTCAGTGAAATAGTGCATGCAAATACAGAGTAACTCTGTCAAAACAAAATAAATCCCCATTCAACAATGTCCACAAGCTGTGCTGGTAGAGCACCTATGGCACAATGCTTGACAAATTTACTCCGCAGACAAGTGCAGTCAGCTATTAAAATAAAAGCATTGTGCAGTATGTTTCTGTATGGGTTCCGCACATCCTTCAGAATCTTAGCAGGTTTAGTGTTGAAACCCTGGGGAATGTCACCCCAGCTTTTTAATACTTTTTTTTATTAAACGTCTGTCACATTTGATAGAGGTTATTTCTCTGATTCAGAACTCGGCCGATGATTCGGATGCTGCCTGACCTGCTGCGCTTTTCCAGCAACACATTTTCAGCTCTGATCTCCAGCATCTGCAGACCTCACTTTCTCCTCAATGATTCGGAGAGTCATAGAGATGTACAGCATGGAAACAGACCCTTCGATCCAACTCGTCCATGCCAACCAGATATCCTAACCTAATCTAGGCCCATTTGCCAGCACGTGGCCAATATCCCTCCAAACCCTTCCTATTCATATACCCATCCAGATGCCTTTTAAATGTTGCACTTGTACCAGCCTCTACTACTTTCTCTGGCAGCTCATTCCATACACGTACCACCCTCTATTTGAAACATTTGCCCCTTAGGTCCCTTTTATATCTTTCCCCTCTCACCCTAAACCTATGTCCTCTAGTTTGGGGCTCCCCCACCCAAGGAAAAGACTTTGTCTATTTACCCTATCCATGCCCCTCACGATTTTATAAATCTCTATAAGGTCACCCATCAGCCTCCAACGCTCCAGGGAAAGCAGCCCCATCCTATTCAACCTCTCCCTATAGCTCAAATCCTCCAACCCTAGCAACATCCTTGTAAATCTTTTCTGAACCCTTTCAAGTTTTGCAACATCTTTTTGATAGGAAGGAGACCAGAATTGCATGCAATATTCCAAAAGTGGCCTCACCAATGTCTTGTACAGCCACAACATTACCTCCCAACTCCTATACTCAATGCTCTGACCAATAAAGGGAAGCATACCAAATGTCTTAATCACTATCCTACCTACCTGCGACTCTACTTTCAAGGAGCTCTAAACCTGCAATCTATGATCTCTTTGTTCAGCAACACTCCCTAGGTCCTTACCATTAAGTGTATAAGTCTTGCTCTGATTTGCTTTGCCAAACTGGAACACCTCGAATTTATGTCAATTAGACTCTATCTGCCACTCTTCAACAATGACAATGTATTTTCAAAAAGACATTCAAGATGGAAGGTGGTGAGTTCAGTGACAGGATCTTAATTTTGCAGTGCATACTTTCAAGTGAACAAGCACTGAATTAAGCCGAATTCCCCTGGCAGAAACTCTGCAGGCTCAGAGCAGACCTTGAGGAGGTGGGGGTGGGGGGGGTCTTGCATCTTTTTTTTTACTTTTTGCTGAATTGTGGTGAAAAATGGATAAATCCGACTCAAAGCTGCCCTGGTCCTGACTGACAGATGACGATAAAATCAAGGCTGCACGTTTCTTCTTCGTAAAGCTTTTAGCGAGGAATTGTAAAGAAAGGTTGAATAGAGTGAACTGCTAAATTGTCCAGAGAAAATGTTCTGAAGGCTATTAAAGGTCTGTGTGAAGGGAAGGTTTTTTTTATTTTTGAGAGGCATGACAAAACATGTATCTCCTTTAATATTACAAGATATTTTGGTTTTTCAACAGAAATGACTGCCCAAATAGTGTCCCATACCATATATCAAAAGCAAACCTGAGTAACTTTGAGAAGAAGTTGGCTTGATCCTTAGTGATGTCGCAGTGGAAATCATAGGTAAGGCTGTAGTTATATGGTGTGCTGTTTCATAGAATGTCTACAGTGTGAAAGTAGGCCATTTGGCCCACTGAGTCTACACCAACCCTCGGAAGAGTATTTCACCCAGGCCCAACTCCCAATCCTATCCCTGCAACCCTGCACTTCCCATGGCCAATCCACCTAACCTGCACATCTTTGGACTGTGGGAGGAAACTGGACCACCTGAAGGAAAACCAAATAGTTATGGGGAGAACATAAAAACTCCACACAATCGCCTGAGGGTGGAATCAAGCCGGGGACCCTGGCACTGCGAGGCAGCAGTGCTGACCGCTGAGCCACCATGTTGAGCATTCCAGTATTGGAATAATCAGAGCCAGAGAAGGTGTGCAGAGGGGATCAACTGAAACAATACCAGGAATAAGAGGCTCCACAAATTGAGTCTTTTATTTCATTTGGAAAAGAAAGGATGAAGGAAGAGGAATCAAAATGATGAAAATATTTGAAGAGGGTAAAGAGAGAAACACAGTTTCAATTGGATGATAATTTGAAAATAAGGGCACAGACTTGGAACTGTCCTCGGAGAATGAGGTGGAATGTCAGAGGAAAGTTTTTTCAGTGACTATTTAAAAGCAATTGGATTTTGATTATAAGTGAAAAAAGATACATTGACCTAGAAAAAGCTGACCAATAATGTCAAAAGAAATGAAACCAAAAAGGTTAACAACTATGAAAAAAAGCACCATCTATTACAATGTGACATGTAAAAATAAGTACTTATGACCTTCCACCATTTCCTTTCCCTTTATTAATCCGACATACATTTCCCTTCCTCCTACATCATCTTCCTTCTGATTCATCTTCATTCTCCTGCTTATGCCTTCAACATGAATCCAATAACCATCCTCAATCCACTCAGCAATTACTGCTCCCCTCATGGATCTCTGATCCCCTCCGCAATCCCCACTCTCCTAGCAATCTTCAATCCCCTCATCAATCCTCGTTCCCCTCATCAATCCTCAACTTCCTCAGCCATCCCCTCGGCAATTCCTATGCCTTTCTCCAGTAACCTCTCCCCTCAGTGGCCTGACTAACGGTGGTGGTGGTGGTTCCAACCTCAAGACAGGTTCAGTGAAACAATGACCAGTCATACAGGTGTTCTCACCTACAGTGTATAAAGACTAGAGCTACAACTATGGGAGTGAGTAATGGTATTAAAAGGAAAGCAGGATTTGACTGGTCTATAATCATCAGGTATGGGACGGAGGGGACAAGCGTTCTGATTGTACGCAGGAAACACTGAGTTATCTAAGCCCCAAACATGTTGCATGAATTTAGCAAAGATTTCTAATAGGAGTTGGCTCTTATCACAACAATGAAGAATAAAAAATGGCATAGAATTTCTGATTTGAACCAATGTGACCTAATGGGTCAAAGCAGTCCCTCATTTGAACAATTTATATGATTTCAGAAAATGTCACAACTGTCAGGCAGGATCATCAGTATCCGACGAGAAGCTCCCAATTTCTCCATGTTAAACAAATACATTTGATTTGCCTCAGGGCACACGTTCGATCAGCTATTTTCTGCAGACTGTTGAACTGCTACTGCAAGGTTAGAATGATTGAATGCACCTCTAGGTTTTCTGTTCACAATGTGCGTCTTTGAAGGAGGTCAAGGCTCTTTCTCACTTCAGACAGAGGGATAAGTCCCATGTTATAACCCCACCATAGCTTCCTGCAATGTGAGTATTGTGAATAGCTACACCAGAGCACGCCAGAGATTAATTCAGAGTTAATTTTAGAGTCATGGGAATTTATGTTATGTTATACTCAGAAGGTTAGCTCATCAACACCACACTTTACTTTTAAATTGAAACTCTCACCTTTAGGACCTTATATTAGAAAGAACAAACATTACTTAGAATTATGTATTTTAATAACTGACTTTTCACTTGTCCATTCCAAATGATTATTTAAAGAGTTGACAAGTACTAATGGTATCATGGTGTGAACTGGCAGACGGCAATTACCGTTTCTGAGTGTGTGAATTATCAGAGGACATTTTATAAGAGCCCCTTTAATAGAAATCAAAACTTGTTTGCTTTGATGTAGCCTCCCCACATTAATCAGTTTGGTGACATTTTGTGCTGGATGTCTGATTGAACAAGATTCCCCGGTAACTTTCACACAACCTTCACAGTCCATGAAAAATGGTAACTTGGAGATATTATAGTTTGCACATTGGTTGGAAACCTAAACCAGAGGGGACATTATTTCATGATGGTCTCATAATAAAGTAAGATGCAGTGGGTAGCATCTTTGCCTCTGGGCCAAAAGTTCCTAGTTCGAGTCCCACTGCAAGGTGTGATAGCTAAACATGATCAATTTGCAAATCCTTTCAATTCATCTCTGGTGGGTGATCGGAGTGGGAGCCTGGTTCATCATGCTTGATGTAGAATGGTGTTCCTCTGGTGTTAGGCAGGTAGCCTATTTCAGGAAAGTCTATTTATGGAAACTACATAAACATATGCTTTGTCTGTCTCATTTGTGACTAGATGCAAAAAGCTTCTAAATACAAGTTTTGAAGCTAATAGGACTACTCACACACACATTAAGTCAGTTCTTTCAGTCACGGTTTAATTAGTAACAGTCTTGCCTCTGAGTCCGAAAGCTGTGGGTTAAATATCTCATGCTGAGATGTTTTTTCGTTTACAAGAATGGCTGTGCTGGTAAGGTTAATATTTGCTGCCAATCCTGAATTATCTTTGAGAAGAGTCACCTTTTGCACCGCTATAATGTATGTGGCTGTAAGATTAATGGTACACCTACACTGCTGTTAGGGAGGGAATTCTATTGAAGGAACTGCAATCTATTTCCGAAATAGTGAGTGACTTGTATGGAAGCTTAGAGATATTGATGTTCCTGTATTGTCCACCTACAGTCCTTGTCCCAGCAGTTACATATTTGAAAAGAGTTTTTAATGGATCCTGGGTGAATTATTCTTCTGAATATTGTAGATAGTACACACCACAGTCATGGAGGTGACGCTGAATAGTTGAGGTGGTGGATGGGTTGCTAATCAAGCAGATTATTTTGTGCTAAGTGGCGAAAGGTTTCCTCAGTATTGTTGAAGTAGCATTTACCCAGGTCAATGGAGAATACTCAATTACACTCCCGACCTGTACCTTGTAAATAGTGATGATTTGGAGGTGTCAGGGTGTTGGACTGGGACAGACAGAGTTAAAAATCAAACACAACACCAGGTTATAGTTCAACAGGTTTATTTGGAAGCGCTAACTTTCAAGGCACTGCCTCTTCAGCAAGTAGCTGTGGCAGTGCCTTGAAAGTTAGTGTTTCCAAATAAACCTGTTGGACTGTGAGCTGGTGTTGTGTAATTTTTGACTTTGTAACTAGTGGGAAGAGTTTGAGGACTCAGGAGGTGAGATAATCACGACAAAATGAACAAACTGACCTGCTGTTAGAGGGAGCAGTTTTTTTGCAGCTGTTCCAGGTTCAAGTGGATGGTAATCTCCAACATGTTCATGGTGGGGTACACTGCAATAGTCTTATCATTACATTTCCAGGCTCTCTATTGTTGGAGATGGTCATTACCTGGCACTTGGTTGGCACAAATTTTACTTGCTACTTGCTAGTTCCTCCCACACAGCATCCCTGCTAGAACTTCACTCTATTCTCCCAATTCCTCTGCCTCCACCTCATTTCCTTGGACAAGGAGACATTCCACTCACAAGCATCACAGATGTCCACTTATTTCAAACAACATGCTTTTCCTCCATCTGTCACCCAGACAGCCCTCCACCACACCACCTCCATTCCCATTCCACTGCCTTAAACCTACCCTCAATGCAATAAAGACAGAGTCACCCTTGTTCTCACCTATCACCCCACCAGTCTCCGCATCCAACGCATCATCCTTCAACATTTCTGCCAACTCCAACTAGACCCCACCACCAAGAACATCTTCTCCTCCTCCACCCCTCTTTGCCTTCATCAAGGACCATTCCCTTCGATAGTCCTTAGTTTGCGCCATTCTCCCCACCAACCCCCCCCCCCCCCCAGCCCCCAGGTACCTTTCCCTGCAACTGGAAAGGATGCAAAACCTGCCGGTGCACCAACTCCTTCACCTCCCTCCAGGGCCCCAAACAGTCCTTCCAGGTGAGACTGAGGTTCACCTGACTCTAGTTTACTGCATCAGAGGTTCCCGATGTGGTCTTCTCTACATCGGGGAGACCAAACGTAAACTTAGGGACTGTTTGCCGAGCATCTCAGCCAGGCCTGCAGGGGCCGACCGGACCTCCCAGTCACCGCCCATTTTAAATCCCCTTCCCACTCCCTTTCCAACATGATCATCCTTGGCCTCTTCCATTGCCACAATGAGCCACACTGCAAATTGGAGGAACAGCACCTCACATTCCACCTGCGCAGCCTACAGCCCAGAGGACTCAGCACTGAGTTCTCCAATTTCAAATAACCTCCCTCCCTATACCCTGATTCCCTTCCCAGCCAATCCCCGCTCCCCCCGCCCTCCCCCCAATTCCACTGCTCCCAGCCATCAACCTGATCCATTCCTCCCATTGACCAACCAGGTCATAACCTCTACCAGTCTTCACCTATTCTCACTTCACCACCCTGCCCCCATCTCCTCCTTTGTCTGCAACTGCCCCTACATCCATCCCCAGTCCTAAAGAAGGGTTACACCTGAAAAGTTGAGTTCTGCACCTCCTGATGCTGCCTGGCTTGCTGTGTTCTTCCAGCCTCCTGCCTGCCTACTTTGGATTCCAGTATCTGCAGTTTTGGCTTGTCTCATGCCACATTGAGTCAGTCATTGCCTTGATTTCCAGAGCAGTCACTTGCACTTCACCTCCTGAAGCCAGCTCTTTTTGTCCATATTTGGAGCAAAGCTGAAATGAGCTGACTAGTTGTGGGATAACCCAAACTGCACAGCGGTGAACAAACTATTGGTTAGTTAATGCCACTTGACAACATTGTGGACAATACGTACCATTACTTTGCTGATGATTGGGAGTAGACTGTTGGAGTAGTTGACAGGAATGGATATGTCCTGCTGCCATATTTCCACAGCTGAAAACATATTGCTGGAAAAGCGCAGCAGGTCAGGCAGCATCCAAGGAGCAGGAGAATCAACATTTCGGGCATGAGCCCTTCTTCAGGAATGAAGAATCCTCCTGCCATATTTCCAGGTAAACGCAAATCAGAAGCTTGGCTTGTGCCGTTGGTTCTGAAGCACCAAGTGCTTATTCTCAGTGCCACAGACAGGATGAGGGTCAGGCCCCATAGTCTATGCAAAACACCAAGCTATTTCTTGCTGCCACATCAAGTGAATCAAATGAACTGGTGACAGGTATTTGTGATGCTGGGGGCCTCAAGATAGAACGTCCACTTGGCACTTCTGTCTGAAGGTGGTATCGGAAGCTGCAGTCTAGTCCTTTGTGCTCAGGAGGCCCCCGCATTGAGGAGACAAAGATATTCATTGAGTCTCTTTCTCCTGTTAGTTGTGAAGCAATTATTCGCAACCATTCATGACTGAATGTCACAGTGAAAAGTCGAAAAACACACAAAGCAAGTTGGAATCTCAAAACTTATTTGTCTAGATTGTGCTGAACTTTAATTAGTTGCTGGCTGAGTTATAACAAATGCCTCATAGTAAAGCGCACCGTTAGAAATGAAATGAAAAGAGAAAAATTAACTGTGGTTCTATCATTGATAATACCTTTCAATTATGTCTTCCATGATGAAAAGAAAATTGCTTTTAATGTCAAAAATGCACAGTGACTTTGGACTCAGTCGAAATAGATTTTAAGAGCCCTATAACTCAACCCGATGAATCAAAGAGATCAATAAGTAAATCGGGGCAGCACGGTGGCTCAGTAGTTAGCACAGCTGCCTCACAGCACCAGGGTTCTGGGTTCGATTCCAGCCTCGGGTGACTGTCTGTGTGGAGTGTGCACATTCTCCCCATGTCTGCATGGGTTTCCTCCGGGTGCTCCGGTTTCCTCCCACAGTCCAAAGATGTGCAGATCAGGTGAATTGGCCATGCTAAATTGCTCATAATGCTAGGTGCATTAGTCAGAGTGAAATGGGTCTGGGTGGGTTACTCCTCGGAGTGGTTGGATGTTGACTGGTTGGACCAAAGGGCCTGTTTCCACACTGTAGGGAATGTAATAAGCAGCTAAGAGAAAAGGGGGTTAGGAGTCATGAATAGTTGTTTAATGTTCACTTTGTGGACGGCACGGTGACACAGTGGCACAGTGGTTAGCACTGCTGCCTCACAGCGCCAGAGACCTGGGTTCAATTCCCGCCTCAGACAACTGACTGTGTGGAGTTTGCACGTTCTCCCCGTGTCTGCGTGGGTTTCCTCCGGGTGCTCCGGTTTCCTCCCACAGTCACAAAGATGTGCAGGTCGGGTGAATTGGCCATGTTAAATTGCCCGTAGTGTTAGATAAGGGGTAAATGTAGGGATATGGGTGGGTTGCGCTTTGGCGGGTCGGTGTGGACTTGTTGGGCCGAAGAGCCTGTTTCCACACTGTAAGTAATCTAATCTAATCTAAATCCTTTCACACCAGAATGTGTCGGGGAAGTCAGGGTTGAAGGCTATTTTTTGACCAACACCTGGAGAATTATATTCTGCAGGTATAAGGAGGGGATAACATTGCAAATGTCCTGTGGCATCACTTGGACAGAGACCTGGAAATTTATAATCTTTCCCTCACAGGATTCAGGAACTTGGGTAGAGGTAGTCCCAGTGTTGACAGTGCAGTGAGGTGGGAGACTCATACACAGCTTCTCAGCTCTCCTTCCTGAATTTGTTGTCAAAAAAACACAAATGTTTGGTCCATCCCTCAGTTCTTTGCTGACTAGAGACAGAAGCAAGTACAAAGGCTTTATTTAAACATCCATGTCTGGGACCTTTTCCAGCATTTCCTGCAGCACATTAATAAAAAGGTGTGATGCCCTGACAAAGTTACCATTGTGCTCACATTAATGTTATTGTAAGGGCATATGGTCCAACTAACAAGTGGACGCTTTTCCTGGAGTCCAATGGCATTTGGGTACAATGCAGCTTACAGCCAATGTACTGCAATAGATTCTCCCCTTCTATCTGAGGTAAACCAAACACCCCAAATAATTTAGATTTTACTCTTTTCTTTTGGGTAATGTAAACTGTAAGATATTCGAGTAAAAAATGAGGTCTGCAGATGCTGGAGATCACAGCTGCAAATGTGTTGCTGGTCAAAGCACAGCAGGCCAGGCAGCATCTCAGGAATAGAGTAAGATACCACATTTTGTTTGTAATTTTTGGAAGTACAAACTGAAACAGAAGCCACGAGAATACCTGAAACGTTTTGCAACTTGAAAATCAAGTCTCGCAGTTGATGAGCTGTGCAAGACAATTTTGACTTCTGTAAGCGGCAAGACGGAAAATTTAAGACTGAATGGCATCAAGAATCTTTACCGTAAAGAAAAGTCTGTCTGGCAACAGCCCTCTGATTGATTGAGCTGGATAGCGTTATAGAAGCTGTCAGTGCCGGGCGCAGCAGAGAATGAAAAACACCCACACCCTGCAGATAGCATCTCTCTCTGTTTCTCTCCCTCTCATGCTTGTTGGGAATTAAAAACAGAAAACCCACAAAAACCTTAGAAGGTAGATTATACATAAGAAGACCTAAGTTCACCTGATTAACCATCAAGGTGAAGGATGGTTGTCACCTTACTGACAACAGTATCTTATCATTGCACAAATCAAAAGGACTGTGAGGAAAGCTAAATTTTTGCCTTATGGTCTGGACTTGTGGTCTTCAAAACTTTCTATAAACCGTCTATATTCTTTTCCACTCATAGTACATGTCGAATTGGATGTCTTTTGTCTGTCTTAATTGTGATTGAGTCGAAACGTGTGGCACTGGAAAAGCACAGCAGGTCATCCAGGAACAGGAGAGTCAACATTTTGGGCATAAGCCCTTCATCAGGAACATGGAGGGGGGAAGGGAGCTGAGAGATACATAGGAGGGTGAGGATGGGGTTGGGGGGAGGTAGTGGATGCAGGTGGGGTGGGAATATTGATAAGTTGGTGGCGAGGGTGGAGCAGATAGGTGGAAAGGAAAATGGACAGGTAGGACAAATCAAGAGGGTGGTGCCGAGTTGGAGGGTTGCACCTAGGATGAGGTGAGGGAGGGGAGATTTGGAAATTGGTGAAGTCAATGTTGATGCCATTTGGTTGAAGAATGTCAAGGTGGAAGATGAGGCATTCTTCATCCAGTTGGTGGGTGGCTTTGATTTGGCCGTGGAGGAGGCCCAGAACTTGCATGTCCTTGATGGACTGAGAGGGGGAATTGAAGTGGTTGGCCACAGATCGGTGGGAGTTTTGGGTATATGTGTCCCAGAGATGTTCTCTGAAACATTCTGCGAGTTGGTGTCCTGTGTCCCCGATGTAGAGGAGACTACATCGAGAGCAACGGACACAGAAGATAAAGTGCTTGGATATGTAGGAAAATCTCTGCCAGATGTGGAAGGATCCTTTGGGGCCTTGGACGGAGATGGGGGTGGGGGGGGGGCGCAGGTTTTACACCTTTTGCAGCTTCAAAGGAATGTGGTGGGAGTGGAGGATGGGTTGGCAGGGGGCGTGGACCTAACAAGGGAGTCACAGAGGGAGTGGTTTCTGTGGAATGCTTAAAGGGGTGGGGAGGGAAATATATCTCTGATGGTGGGGTCTCACTGTAGATGGCGGAAATGATGAGGATAATGTCCTGTACCCAGAGATTAGTGGGGTGAAAGGTGAGGGGGTTCTATCCTTGTTAGAAGGGTGGGGTTCAAGGACAGAGGTGTAGGAAATGGATGAGATGAGCTGGAGGGCATTGTTGATCACATGGAAGGGGAAATTGTAGTCCTTGAAATAATTGCCCCTGAAATAATAACCCTTCCTGGTGAAGTATCTGAGGACACCAACATTTTTGCCAAAACTGTGTCTAAGTTATCATTCATCATGTGTCCTAATTCAGATTAAACGGCTACAAAGCCAAACTTGACATTGTCCTCTTTTAGTACCTGCACATGAAAACACTGAGCAGCAACAAGAGCATTGACCTCTTTTTCTCTTTCTCCACTAGTTTGGAGGACACTTTCAGCATCAAATCCTCTGAAAGTAGCCTAGACTAAGTGGCTGACTCAACACAGACTATAAATTTCAGGTCTATCTCAATAAGAGCATCACCAAGTCATCAAGAGAAATTCAAAATCCACAACTTTGAGCTGGTTAAGGGTAATGGTATCAGTGAAAAAGATATCATGCTTCGTATCAGTTCTCAAGATGTTCAAGTGTAATCTCCACAAAACAGACATCATTTACTTCATGGACAGGACACACCGAATGGGGGTTTTTCTTCCATTCTTTAAAGAAATCTGTAATTGAAGCCTCATAATACAAGAGTTATATTAATTACACAAATAAATATTGAAGGTACAAAAGAAGCAGGAGCATTAACATAATGAACAAGAGCTGGCAGGAACTGTTGCAAAGTAGCTGTCAGTTCTCAGCCTCCAGCCTTATTATAAAGCACTGAGAAACTTCATTAATATGGAACACCTTCCAGTCACTGTATATTTAATCTGATTCAATGAGTATAATTCTAACATGCTGCTTTACTTGTTATTTTGTATGTAATCATTTTTTTCACTGGCAAATTAATTGTGCAACATTTCTATATGTGATGGATTAACCATGGAGAACATTAGCAATTTATTAAATTGCTAAAACATTCATTTCTGACTATTGATCATTTGAAGATGATGAATGGAAGACAGAAATTTTAGTGGACAAGCATAATAGATTCTTACCAGAAATCAATTCATCTTTGACCTCTTGGTCATTATTACCTCTTGGCCTAACAATCCTGGTATTTTCTTTTAAAGTTGCACCTCTGAAAACTTACTGATTTCCTGTTTGTACAGTAACATTTCAATTCTGGAAGGATCAGGCCAAACCTGGATAGGGCTTCACATAAGAGGAACAGTGAAGATAAATATATGAAGATCATGGGAAAGACTTAGAAGAAAAAGTAACTAACATTCTTTGCATATGAGTTTTTTTTTGCTAAGTTAATGTTAGTCTTAAATGATATATGAACTTCGTTAGCAAAGACCAGCATTTATTCTTCACCTGTAAATGCCTTCAAGAAAGCTGTGGTGAGCTGTCTTACAGAATCACTGCAGTCCATATGATGTAGGATACACCCACATGCTATTAGGAATGGGGTTTCAGGTTTTGACCCTGCAGCAGTGAAGGAATGGTGGTTTAACGCCAAGTATGGCTTGGAGGGAAACTTGCAGTTGGTGATATCCTATTGATTCTGTTGCCTTGCTGTTTTAGTTGACAGAGATCATGTATTTCAAAGGTGGTATTAATGAAATCTTGGTGAGTTTCTGCAGCAATATTTTGTCTTGTAAATGGTAATCAGCGCTGCCAGTGTACATTGTTAGTAGAGGAAGTGAACATTTCAGACTGGGGATTGATAAAGTGGCCTGCGTTATCCTGAACAGTGTTAAGATTCTTGCCTGCTGTTGAGATTCTTGCCTGGTGTTGGAGCTGTACTCATCTATTACAGTCCTCTTTCATAACTGTAGGTGGTGGACAGGGTCAGAGAGTCAAGAGGTGAGTTACTCACCGTAGAAGTGTCTAAGTCTGAGACATTCTTATATCAAATTGCATCCAGTTAAGATTAGATTAGATTACTTACAGTGTGGAAACAGGCCCTTCGGCCCAACAAGTTCACACCGACCCGCCGAAGCGACAACCCACCCATACCCCTACATATACCCCTTACCTAACACTACGGGCAATTTAGCATGGCCAATTCACCTGACCCGCACATCTTTGGACTGTGGGAGGAAACCGGAGCACCCGGAGGAAACCCACGCAGACACGGGGAGAACGTGCAAACTCCACACAGTCAGTCGCCTGAGGCGGGAATTGAACCCAGGTCCCTGGCGCTGTGAGGCAGCAGTGCTAACCACTGTGCCACCGTGCCGCCCCCCAAAGTTAAGTTTCTGGTCGATGGTAAACTCCAAGATATTATTGTTGAGGAATCCAATAGTGGTAATGCCATTGATCATCACAAGACAATGGTTAGATTTTCTCCTGTTGCAGATGGCCTTTCCTTGGCATTTGTGTTGGCCTGGCATTTGGCAAACTGAGCATCAGTGACTAAACATGTCAAACTGAATAAGTGACTGGTCAGTCTCACTGCCACTAGATGGCACTAACTTTGACCCCTTCCATCATGGTGATGATGATTGAGTCAGATTGACAGGATGGTAAGTGTTCGGTTGGATTTGTTCTTCCCTTTGTGGTCAGGAAAAATGTGAGGCATTTGTTAGGTAGATGTCAGTGTTATACTTGCAGGAACAGCTTATTGAGGGGCACGGATAATTCTACAGCACAGGTCTTCAATACAATTGCTGGAACATTGTTGGAGTGCATGGTCTTTGCAATATCCAGTGCCTTCAGCTATTTCTTCATATCAGGTTGGGTGAAGAGAAGTGGATAAAGACTGGCATTGGTTGGGTGGGGACCCCTCGGAGACACTGGGATGGATCATCCATTTCTGGCTTAAGCTTGACTCCCCCAACCAGTTATTTTCTGTTTATTAATTTTCTTAGCCATACAATGCTTTTGACTGTATATCATTGCAAGCATTTGCCATCAGTAGCAGCCTTTCCACTAAGTGTTTCTACTTCCCCCCCTCCCCGCCCAAGCCAATTCTTTAATCCCTTTCCACCCCCAGGTTTCAGACGCATTTGCTCGTTCCTATCCTTCCGCTGCTTAAGTCCCCCAGGCACCTAAAATGAGGGCCAGTGGCTCTACAGTTAACATTTCCTGGTGCTATTGTCCCAGTACATGAGGAACAAATTAGAATGTGAATTACAAGATATGGCTGAGACAGATAAAGAGAGGAAGAATGTTTTGGACCTGAAAACTGGACAATATTTAGCATTCAGACAATTCACAGGTTAAGTGTGCTGTGCATGCAACCCTACTAAGTGTTGTGAATACAGAGATTAAAAAAAAACTTCTCGCCATCTTTGAAAAAAAAATTAGTTGGAGGTAAAGCAATGCTCCAATATGTTTACTGTTTGGTGCATGCAACAAAGACCTGTGTCGAAGTGATGCCTTTCATCAGGTAAATGGTTTCAACCCTGCTGTGTTGTCAGAAATGAATTTAAAAACCCAAACAAAAGCAATTCTTAACATTAGACAAAAATGGTGGCCTAGTTTCATTGAGGTATTATATGTAAGAAAAGACCTTATTTGAAAGAAATGAAAGCGTTTTGATATATTTGATTTACTGGAACACAACAGTAGCAATTAGTTGCCACTAATAAGAATAGTCTTTGACAGAGCTGCAGGGCACCTTTGTTCACATTCCTCAATTCCAGTTCATCTCTGCAAGATTGCTACAAGATTCACTCCATCCTTTTATACAAATGTTGGTTCATGTGGTGAATGTGGCAGTCTGATCCTGTTTCAGGAGTGGCAAACATTGAAACATCATTGAGTAGCATTGATACAGAGGGATGAAGTGAGCGTTGGAACGGTGGAGAAGGGTGAGACTGTGGCAAAATTTAAAATGTACAGGGACGATAAGGAGAAAGACAACCAAACTGAGACCCAAATAGGGAAAAGGGGAAAGGGGTGAACATTGGGGTAATGTAGGGAGGAGACCATACTGTTGGAATGAAATGGGAAGCAGGATTTTATAGAGGTGTGAGTTAAAGATGGGCGGATCGTGATGGTATGAGGTAAGAATGGGAGGATCGTGATGGTATGAGTTAATAATGTCATTGTGCAGTGAAGCAGAAAGGTTTACTTCCTACTGGGTTGAAAAGGTAGAGCCAAACTTGGATAAGTCAAGCGATATTTAGATGTACTTCCAATTAAACCTGTTGGACTATAACCTGGTGTTGTGTGATTTTTAACTTTGTACACCCCAGTCCAACACCGGCATCTCCAAATTATGTTTAGATGAGTGCATCTTAGCTAAGAGGGGAGGAGAGAAACCTGAGACTCAATGAGGAGGGGAAAGTTGATTTGTGTGGTTGATCAATATGGATCATACCAGAGTGAGAAATTGAGACTAGAACTACATTTGGTTGGTCAGAATGAGGATCAACTTGAAAAGAGATAAGCCATTATAAATGGTCATTAGATTAGACTTACAGTGTGGAAACAGGCCCTTTGGCCCAACAAGTCCACACCGACCCGCCGAAGCGCAACCCACCCATACCCCTACATTTACCCCTTACCCCTATGGGCAATTTAGAATGGCCAATTCACCTGACCCGCACATCTTTGGACTGTGGGGGGAAACCGGAGCACCCGGAGGAAACCCACGCAGACACGGGGAGAACGTGCAAACTCCACACAGTCAGTCGCCTGAGTCGGGAATTGAACCCAGGTCTCCAGGCGCTGTGAGGCAGCAGTGCTAACCACTGTGCCACCGTGCCATCACGTGGGGCTCAGGATTGATAGGCTCGTATTAGGGTTGAGTTGCATTTAAATAGTACCTCAGAGTTTCTGACGTATTCCCTCCCCTCCCACACTTGTGTTTCTCTTTCAACCCAAAACTTTTGAAGTATTCAAATTTCATTCCTTAGTCTGTGTCTTGAGGGAGAGAACATAACTTATTTTAAGGACAAAAATGTACAGTTAATTTAGGTTGCAAATCTGATCATTGTGGGAAAATTCAATTTTTCCACAAATCAAACATTGTTTTAAAAAAAACCAACTAAATATTTAAAGATTAGGATGAATCTAATTCCTTTAGCAATTCCCCCATCTGTAATACGAAACCTTGTTATCCTCATTAAACCAATACCAGGAGCATATTATTGGAAAAGCCTAATGTATCATGAATGATAAATATCTCTGGCACACTTAACAAAAACTTGTATTTGCATAGGATCTTTAACATGAAAAAAAATACAAAGGGGTACTTCACAGAAGTTTCAGATAATATTTGATATCAAGCCAGAAAGAGAAGATATCAGGACCAAACATTTGAGGGATGTCGAAAGGATGTTTTGAAGAGAGATGAAGAAGCAAAGAGATTTAAGCACGAGTGCTGGGACTAGATAGCTGAGGATACAGTTGCTTATTGCGTGATGAAGAACATCAGAGGTGTGCATCCCTGGTCTTGTTGCTGTGATCTAGATCTCCTTTCCCCTGTAAGTAATAAGACACAACTTTGTGTGCTGAACTATATTTTGGTACAAAATGAGGAATGTTGCTCTTTTCTCCTGTCTTATTTATGAATTTGTTGCTTTGTCTGGATTGATGGGAAACAAGTTACAAATGTTGTCGTAATGACATTATTAGCATGCAAAAGAATGGATGCTTCCTTTAAAATTACATGCACACGCCTCATGACATGAAGGTGTGCCAAAAGGAAGTATGTCAAAAAATTGAGAGAAAAATAAATCAGTAGAGACTGGTTCAGTGAGGAGGATGAGGTTCATAACTGAGACTGAAATTTCAAAGATGAGCCTTTAGCTTGTGAAGAAAACTACAAAGCTGTACATCTTTAACCCCACTGATGCACAATTACTAATGCTATGCCTGGGTTGTTTGCATGCAAGTGATTTATTTTAAAGAACACAACTCCTTCCTCTGCTTCCAATGCATTTCTGAGTCAACTTCTGGCCTTATACTCAAGGCATACCTCTCTTCTGTGCAACGAGGACTGAAAGCCCTTGTGGTTAATGAATATTCCTGGTCAATCCAGGACTGCCCAGAAGCCACACTGACACAGTTAACGATGGCCCATGCCAGTGGAAACCAGATAAGTCAGCAAACTCAAATGTGTCTGTATTGTGACTGGCACTTCCTGTGTTTAATTTGACATAATTGTTGGTCCTGGCAAAGACGTTTGTCTTATACATTGATGGGTGGCTGACTTAGATGTTATTCTGTCAAAGTATATCCAAGTTCAGCAGGCAAAGCCTGACACTGCTGGAGTGTCTGCTACCATACCAGAACACACTACCAGATGCACCGCTGTTCAGCTATGTCGAGGGAACTCTGCTCTGCAGGCATACTCTGTGGCTAGTAGCTCCTGAGGATACATCCCAATGTTGTTTCTCACCTGTCCACCTTTCTGCCACTCCCCATTTCTGTCTCTCCTCTTCTCTACTACTCCTCCTTTCTCTGTAACCGTGCCATTTCAACAACACTCAAGAAGCTTGGTACCATCCAGGACAAAGCAGCCCACTTGATTGGCACCACATCCACAAGCAGTCACTCCCTCCAGCACCAACACACAGCAGCAGCAGTGTGTACCATCTACACACACTGCAGAAGTTCACCAAAGATCCTCAGACAGCACCTTCCAAATTCATGACCACTTCCATCTAGAAAGACAAGGGCAGCTGATACAAAGGGGAGCACCACCACCTGCAAGTTCTCTTCCAAGCCATTCACCACCCTGAGTTGGAAATATTTTGCTGTTCCTTCACTGTCACTGGGTCAAAATCCTGGAATTCCCTGCCTAAGGGCATTGTGGGTCAACTTACAGCATATGGACTATAGCGGTTCAAGAAGGCAGATCACTACCACCTGCTTATTGGCAATTAGGGATGACCAGCTAACGATACCCACATCTCACAAATGAATGATAATAAACCTCCCCTCTGTAGTGATTGTAACAAGGTCAGAAGTCATATGACACTAAGTGATAGTCCAGCAGGTTTATTTGACATCACAATCTTTCGGAGCACAGTCTCTTCATCAGGTGACGAAGGGGCCATCCTCCAAAAGGAAGTGATTTCACATAAATCTGTTGGATGATAGCCTGGTGCCACGTGACTTTTGACTTTGTCCACCCCAGTCTGACATCGGCACCTCCACATCATGAATGTAACCAGGTCAGCCTGCTGGACATCACAGAATATGAGTTCCCTCTCTGGGGTTGTTAATCTGGTCCAGTCAGGGAGCCCTGACTCCCACCCTGACACTCTGAGAGCTGGCTCTGAACAGGCAGTACTGGAGTCATGGGTTCTTCATGTGTCAATAAAGGGTGACTTGGTGATGAGATATTAACTTCTGTGGAGTTACTTCACCCCCTCTCAGCCACTCTCTACTCTCAGCTACTTCCTCTCTGAATGTCTCTCCCTGGTTGTCCGGTTACAGCCCCCTGTCCAGCAGCAAGCCTTTGTGGGCTGTTTGTGCCTATCTTTCTGCTTGTTGTGACCATACCCCCAGCTCTGATGTTGGGTCCAATCAAACGTGTCAATGCACCAACCATTGTAATGTGATTGATATAACTTGCAAAGTGGGAAAGTAACTATTTAGCAAAAGCATTGTGAGCAAGTATCTCCCATGATCAGACAAGAAAGAAGATAATGGGTATCTATTGTGGTATTTCCTTGGATTTGATTCAGCCTTTCAATTCATGTTGCATTCTCACTTTTTCTTCACTGAAGAATTTAAAGGATTTCATGAAACCCGTCGATGTACTAATAAATTTGGAGATGAGTTGACATATTTCTCTCATTGATGGATTAGCTTATATTAATGGTGAACATGCTTCTGCCAAGATGGCTGCATGCAAACAGTCCAACATTTTTCAGGGGATCCAAAAGAGTGACAAGTCAAACCCAGTTTCCCCACACATTGACACTTTTAATCCTGCACTAAAATCCACATATCCTTCTAGATTAAATTGTCCCTCCTATTTGGTTTGGTAAAGTGAAGCTGACTTCAGAAAACAGAAAGTCCACCATCTATATACTCACACTGATCTCTACCTCTGAGACTGACCTTACTGCATCTGCCTCCAACCATCAGAAGGGAACCTACGACTGCTCATACAAACCATTCTCATCTAGCAATTTGTGTTCAGTTCAGGGCCAGCAAAAAAGAGCATGCATGTAAAGACAAATTACATTCAGTTCAGACAAATGTCATTCAATTAAAACAATTCAGTCGCAGTGTTGGGACTTGAGCTGTCAGTCAATTCACTCTTAGGACTTTTACTTTCTGCCAATCACTAAGTTGCTTTCCAACATCATGGGACTATCCATAAGTCACAGAGACAGATGCCATGGATATATGCAGCCAGTTAGTCAATGATACACTCTTGGGATCCATTCTGGCAGTCCTCCAAGGATATGCATCATTCTATTGACATAAAGACAAATTTGGCTTCTATTCATTACATTATCTGCAGTGGACTAATCTACTGGTACCTCAGGTCAGTCACAATGAGCTACTTTAAGAAACAAATCACTCATGAAAAGCCATTTTTGATGCAACAGTTTTTCAACCATTCACTTTGCCATATTCTATAGGCATAAGTGTCAATCAGTCAGACATGGAACTGCCTCACAGGGCCACCTGCTATGCATCAAGGGCACATTCCACTGACGCAAGGCAGCAGTCAATCTTGGAGGGGCAATTCAAAGATCCTTGCTGTCTATCACTGAGATGAACTGCAAAGGCATGCACCAGCAGTCAGGCATTGAGTCTTATTTCAGGGGCATGTACTCAGTCAGTTATGAAGAGACAATTCAATGGGGACATGCTGTCAGTCAGTTATAGAGCAGTACAATCAGTCAGCCACAAAGCAACTTTCAAAAGGATGTGCCAATACCCAGACACAGAGATATAGTTTATGGCCACATGCTGTCACTCACTGGGACGCAGATCCTTGTTATATAAGAAAATTGTTGGCAAATGAGCACGAACTGGTATTCAGGCTACACACTCACCCAGTCAGGCATCTATCGGATTTCTTGTGATACACCAAAGTGCAGTGTTTTCTTCAACAGTGCTTTCATTGCCTCAATAGCAATCATTCTTTGAACTCAATTCTATTGAGAGTACAGTTCAAAAGTCAAGGAGTGAAGATATTGATGTCTTCAATTAAAGAAAAGATCCAGAGACAAGAATAAACTGATACTGTCTGAGAAAAGGCTGGTTAAGAGCTATAGGGAAACGTAAACCAAATGAAATGTGAAGTATTGGAGTCAGAGGTATTAGAAGATTCAATAATTGATGAAAGCAAAGAAAAATCAAGGCCTTAGGCACTGATGAGTCGAGAGATTCCTTCTCTAATCTTTTTTTTATTATTACTGTTACCATGTGTGGAGTCTATGGAGGGATTAGTTTTCTTTTGTAGGGTTTTTGTTGAACTAGAAGCTGCCAGATACTGTCTGGGAATGTGATAGAATACACAGTTTGGGAGGGATAATCTGAGGGAGAAGAGCCTGATTAACACAGTGTCCTGCCTTTTGAATGATGTGTAGCCATTAGGCTGTCATACAACGCCAACTTACAAACAGAAGCTATGATGGTTCACTTCAGGAGAATAAAAAGAAAGCTGGTTTATCCAATAAAAGAGCCTTACATGACATTTGTTGACAATTACATTGCATACTCCGATGGTTAACATGACATGTTAAACAAAAACAAAACAGGTACCCTCTGGATAATTGCATAATGTACCATACATATCCAAAGGTCATTGGCATAATGTACCATACATATCCAAAGGTCTCCTCACTCTAAATTTGAGCATGTTTTCCTGATTTATGCCAAGGTATTATGTCAGACATGCCCATTAGTCTCAGTCGACTTAAAGGAGGGATGGGAAGGTCGGGGCATTTTCTCTAATTTCTCAATACTGATGCTGAGTCTCAACTGAAATCGGAAATGGCTAGGAGCATCATTCTGCCTTAGCAGTGATGATTTCCTCTTTGGCAGAATACCCTATTTGCATTGACTTGTCTCAACAATCACTTGTCCCAGAGATTGTGAAACACCAGCAGCCCCATTTAAATTGAAACTCAAAAAGAACAGTGCAGAGGGGAGACAATTAGGTAATAAAAGTCAAAGAATAGAATCCCTACAGTGTGGAATCAGGTCCTTCGGCCCAACAAGTCCATACTGACCCTTTGAAGAGTCACCCACCCAGACCAATTCCCTTATTACTTCACATTTACCCCTGACCAATGCACCTAACCCACACATGGCTGAATAGTATGGACAGTTTAGCATGGCCAATTCACCTAATCTGCACATCTTTGGATTGTGGGTAGGAAACTAGAGCACCTGGAGGAAACCGCCGCGGACATGGGGAGAATGTGCACACATACACGCGCCCGAGGCTGGAATTGAACCTGGGTCCCTGGTGCTGTGAGGCAGCAGTGCGGCCACAGTACTAAGCACAGAATGGATGAACGAATTTCAAGATTACTCTTGGAATGTGGAATGTTTAGTCTATTTTAGGGGATTAAATTTGGTAAGAAGTATACAACCCCAATTTTCTTCTTTGAATTCAATAACCCTTTGCAGGAACAAGGCTATTTGCAATGCAACCTTGCCCTGCAATCAGCAGAAAATCCAAAATGTTGTGTCCTTTGTAGAAAGCTGAACTCAAAGAAGATAACTGTGGCTGTTTAATTCTTGCCAAATATCATTATCCTTAAGGTTTGAGACTCAGGGTTGTGTGTTGCCATTAAAGTGCTATAAAAGTTCTAGAAGGGATGATGCTGATCACTGCATTGGGTTCCACCCAATTTGTTCATATTCACAATACTAGGTGGAGAATCAAGGAGTCTGACATGAGATTCTGATGAAGTCAGATGGGGTAGTCTTGAATAATTAAGTCCAGTGAGCCGAAGTAACTTGCACATATTGCTGTTATGCAATAGACTACATCTTGTTAAGACAGGTGACCATTCTTGTCAAGTCTCAGAGTGGTTCATCCTGTACCAATGTTAACCAAATAGGGCCTTCAATCCCGTTTCAGAAAGAAGATTGCTGGCAGCAATCTACCCCGAGAGTAGTTTATGGTGCTTGGCTCCATAGACGTAGTACAGAATGGGAGAGAAAGTACAGAATCTGCTCAGTAGGTAAGGGAAATCCAAGACTTGTATAACTTTCTGTCCCTTTTTTTCAAATTGTAGAAAGGATTCTGGGATTTTTAAGGCTTATTCTGGCAGGTTTTCCTCATTCTCAGAGTGGTAGGGTCAGGATCTGGTGAGTAATATAATGTGAATAATTGTGAGGTTTGGTGGCAAAAACAGGAAGGCAGATTATTCTCTGAATGGTGGCAGTTTAGGAAAAGGAGAGGTGCAATGAGACCTGGGTGTCATGATGTAGCAGTCACTAAAGGTTGGCTTGCAGGTGCAGCAGCCAGTGAAGAAAGCTAATGGCTTGCTGGCCTTCATAGTGATAGGGTTCAAGTATCAGAGTAAGGATATCTTGCTGCAGTTATACAGGACCTGGGTATAGCCACACCTTGAGCACTGGGTGCAGTTTTGCTCTCCTAGTCTGAGGAAGGACACGCTTGCTATTGAGACAGTCCAGCGAAGGTTTACCAGACTGAGTCCCAGTATCAAGATTAGTGCGGTGCTCTGAGGAGCAAGAAAATTGACATTTCGGGCAAATGCCCTTCATCAGGAACCTTCCTCAGTCCCAGTATGGCAGGACTGACATATGAGGAAAGACTGGACCAACTGGGCTTGTACTTACTGGAATTTAGAAGAATTGGGGGGAATCTCATGGAAACATATAAACCACTGATGGGAGTGGGCAGGCTAGATGCAGGAAGAATGTTCCCAGTGTTGGGGATGTACAGAACTAGAGGTCACAGTCTAAGAATAAGGAGTAATCATTCAGGGCTGAGATAAGGAAGAAATTATTTTCTCAGAAAGTTGTGAACCTGTGGAAATCTCTCCCATAGGAAGTTGTTGGGGGCCAGTGAGTTAGATATATTCAAGAGGAAGTGGGGCGTGGCCTTGCAGCTAAAGTGGGAGTGAGTTACTGAAATTACATGATCAACCTCGATCATATTAAATAATGGCTTGAAAGGCTAAATGACCACTTCTGCACCTATTTTCTGTGTTTCTATAATGTGCATGAAAATAGAAAGACTGAGGAAGGGGCCATTACAGTCGATTACAAGGCAGTTAAGACAGTTTTACCAGGAATAATCATTATGAAATTTTGCAAACTGCTGGTCAAACGCTGTACAGCATTATGCTAAAACATAAGCAAAGCTGTCACCAATATGGAGTCAGGTTAAAAGCCTTGATGATATAATTTGCAGGAACTTCTTCTTGCAATGATGAACTAACCAGTACAGCTGCTCCACATTAGCCTTGTAAGGAAAGGTAATTAACTCAGATAAAAGACAAAACATGAAATTCTGAAATCCCTCTGTCAACCTTTAGAAGAGAACTAAGGAAACGTGTGACATATCAATCCAACTTTACAACCTCAATCATCAATCACAAACCTCGTTATTCCCAAACAATCATTTTAAGCCTTTAAGGAATCCTTAAGCAGTCCGAAGGTGTGCAGGATAGATGGACTCGCCATGCTAAAATTGTCCATAGTGTCCAGGGATGTGCATGCTAGGTGGGTCAACCATGGGAAGTGCAGGGTTACAGGGACAGAGTAGGGGGAATAAATCTAGGCAGGATGCTTTTAGCATGGTCAGTCTGGACTTGATGATTTGAACTTCCACACTGGAGGGATTCCCATTAAATGTAGGAGAAAAAAAATATCTCTAGCTTTGAATATTTAGCAAACAGTGGGTGTACATGGTTCTCCCACTTACATACATTGACAAATAGCTAGAATACTGAGAAATAAGAGTGCTTTCATAGGAAAATTGTAAGAATAATGTTTCCTGTTTAAGCACATTGGTGGTCCTCAGAACAGATATTTCCCCACTTACACAGATAGGAACCTGTCACTTTTCTTTTTAATCGATAACTCACACAAGCCCTGCTCTTTAAATGAGGGAAATCTCAGCACTGACCTTTTACTTCGGATGTACCATGGGCATTTATTCATTTATTCATCAGAGAGTTTATGATGACTTCTTATTGCCTGAGCTCCCAAACATTACTAAGGTTGAACAAATTACCCAGAGCTGATATTTTATTATGATCAATTAGTATGCAAGCCCAGTTGATTGTATAGTACCTGAAGAACTTCCACTTGCATAGCACACCACCTCTCTTATCATTTCCAATCCCCTCTAACTTATACCCGTCACTAATTCAGGGTGAAAATGAAGAACTTGTTGCTAGATGCATGGTTTTATAATAAAAAATCATATCAACCAAAGCACAAAAAAAGCTAAACAAAGCTATTGCAGTTAATATTCATCATAAAAAAGTCTTACTATTGTCCTTCAAGCAAAGCAAAGTATTGAATGAATCGCGATACTGTCTTATTTATAACGTCCAATGTGATGAACACAGAAGATTGTTTGCTCCTATGCTTTCTCCCCTATTTGAGCCTTTGTATGTTCACATTGTATATATAAAGGTGTGTAGGCTTTCCTTCTGTAATCATTAATTCAGCACATAGTTACAGAAGAAGAAAAGCTAACTATAATGCTAATTGAAACAAACTGTGTGATACAACTCATTTATATTCAGGATAAAAAGGTGATGAATGCACCATCTGAGATACTCTACTCTATTATTAAAAGTTTACAGTTTTCCAATCCAGCTTTGATCATAAATATGAAATAGCTCCACTGGGACCACTAAAACTGTTATTGAAGAATCCATCTACTAATATATTAAGTGTTCTGCTTGCAGCATTTCAAAGCAAGATCCAAAAAATAGGGGAAAAAAAGGGTGACAGAATACAAGCTGAAGTTTCCTAGTTCATCAGAGAAGGCTTGGGACTAAGCAGGATTGACCATATGGCAGGGAAAGGCATCGGGGTGGGGGAGGCGGTTGGGGGTGGGCAGGTGCGGTTGGTGTATCAAAATCCTCCTGACTTGGTGGTATTTACCTGGGGCAGGCACCTCAGTGACAACACCACCCACTGGGCAGCCATTTAGGTCACTTAAAGGTCGAACCTTCCTCAAACCCTTGGCCATTTTACGGATTAGGGGAAGGTCTGTTGCCATGTGTGGAGATTGCCAGGTAAAACCCTAGTAGGTACTCGCTGAGGGACCTCCTTGGATGTGGGTGCTCCGTGGACCATGAAAAGCACTCCTCCACCCAATGGGCCTCCCATTCCTGTGCCTGGGTAACCCCAGAGAAACTCAGTGGCCTTTGTGAGTGTCTTGGCATAGAGGGCATCGATCTCCATTTGATGGATCCCCATCACCTGCTGCCGAGGCTGCTGAGCTGCTGACCCTCTGATTTGACTGTGGACGGAGAACGGCTTGTGGAAGAGGGGGGAGATTCTGGACATCTTTAATTCAAGGGCGATTCCAATCCAGCCTGCCAATTGGCTGCTGCTGTCAAAATGGTACTCGAGGTTCCGACCAGCTGCTTCTGGAGAAGGGTCATCTCCTGCTCTTGGCCCTGGCTGTCAGACTTGACCTTCTCCACCTTCTCAGTGGCTCATCATTTCTCCCCAATTCTCTCATCCATTTTTGGAAAGGAGGCAGACGTCTTTAGGCTGCTGTAGAGTTTGAAGACTCAGCAGTACTGGATTGCAGGCAGGAACAGAATAGCCCTCCTTCAGTTCCTATAACCTTCACCACTGCTAGGTTCCTCAATACATACCCCCACCTCAGTCATGATGTGGCTTATTTTTAAGGGGCTAAGGTGATGAATGGAAAGTGTGGAATAAATATGAATGTCGTTACTTACAGTCACAATAACTACTCAAAGACAGCGTGCGTGAAAATAATCTCGAGTACACAAGTGAAAAATTGTAAAGATCTTGATAAAGCCCCAAATGTCAACTCTTTACCACAGAACTAATGAACTGGCCGTGCCACAAATGATTTGTTTATGAATTTATGGGTGTGGGGCAAAGTTGGCATAACTGATCAGTCACTTCTTTTGCAACCATGCCAGAGGAAGAAGGCACAAAGGAGATGGGCATGAATGGGAGGAAGCTGAATGAGGCTGGCAATGGTTCTGGGAGAGCTGCGAGAGGAGCATTCCTGCACCTTGAGTTTATCTGCATTATACTGAGATCAAACAGTTCGTGTCAAAATAACACAGGGAACAAAATGAAACACCTGGTATCACCAACCCAAGAAACAACCTGTGGATAAAGGCAAACAAATAGTCAACAACTGCTTTCCCTTTATCTCTGCTTGGCTGTTTCTCAAAGTGCTCCTTACATCTTTGTTTTGTTTCCTAATGAAATGTCTGTCACATCCTATTACAAGAAATGCAGCACTTATTAAAACTAGAATTGCCTTCTCATAGCTTTCAAAAAGCATCAATACTTTTGTTTTGGTGCATTGAAGGGACAAAAAGGTACGAAATATTTTAGACACAACAATAACCACCTATGGTATGGTGAGACCAATTTTTCCAATTAACAGCTGAACCTACAGTTTCATACTAAAAGAGACATCCACTATTGAATTTTCTATTGCTTGCTTGAACTATGAAATCCACATACATTATTCATTATATACTATTTTCATGGCCCCCAGTTATTTTTACTCCTATGTCTTATCTTCTCCATAACTTAGGAGATGTCCTACACCCATTGCCATTTGGCATTCATTCATGGCCTGACTGGCACTGAGATGTTGACCGCACTGGGATTCAGCTCTCTCCTATATCTGTCTTCCAGCACATTTGAAAGAAAACACTGCGAAAAGGAAGTGCTGGCTCAGTTTCTGTTCAGGAAGTGAAAGAACTCTATTCACATCACAGCATTTGCTGGAACTTTCATTTTACTCATTCTCACCCTGATGCTTGAGCTTCACTTAGCAACCTACAATAGCTGAACTTCACTTGGCAACTACCTACAACGACAGGATTCAAATCAAGCATTTGCTGTGAATAATTTCAAATGCTGAGCCATTGCCAATCTGTCCATCACACAGCATTGATGTATCATTAGAAACGGTTCACAGACAAGGGTGAAACTGTGACCTTTAGCAAAATAGTAGCCAGCGAGTAATTTGAATGTGCTCGTTGATGTATTGAGTTCAGTTTACAATGATTGAGCCACATGGTAATAACCTGAATAGTAGAAACACACAACTTCTGGTTATACTAAAACAGCTGCTGAAGAGAACAACTTATGAGTTTCCTGATGAAGAGATAGTCACTCCAGTGCATCGATTCATAGACTGGGTCCCCAATATGGTCTAATTCTAGAGCCAACAAGTTGAGTCTAAAAATTAAGAGGTTTCACCGTCAATTGTTTCAAAAATCAAAGCTCAACCAAGCCACAATTTACCATAAGATCAGATGTAGGAGCAGAAGTTGGTTATTCAGCCCATCATGTTTCTTCTACTATTGAGAGAAAGGATGATTTAATAATCCTCAACTTTACTTTCCAGTCTTTTCCTCACAATGTCTGATTGCCTCACTGATTAAAAAGCATTCTACCCAATTTATTTGATTCTTTCTCATTCACCACAAGATCTTTGATGACTTTCACTAGATTGATTGATTTGCTCATCGTAGATTCTTGATGGTCTTCTGAGGATTGGTGATGATACAGATAACATTTTAGCTAATGGAGAGTCATTGATCTTGATTGCCATAATGGACCATAACCAGAAATTCCATGGGGATCCTGTATGGAGCTCAGAGAGTCTGTGCAGGAGAAACTCAAACCTCGAGGAAAAGGTATTTGAACTTCGAGAAATGCCACACATTGACCACTGTTTGACCGATGACAAGTAAGAAGCAGATCCAACACCACCACGCGCTCCCCCCCCCCCCCCCCCCCCCGCCAAATAAATTGGGTTTTCCTCAACTAAGTCAAAACCAAACTGTGTTCTCTCAGCAAGTTACCATTTAAGTATGGTTACTTAGATTTTCAATTCTTTTTGCCCAACTTATTAACTATATCTCAACCACAGGGGTCTTGAGAAGATAAAGGATGCAGGTACAGTTACAGCATTTGACAGACATTTGGATATGTGAATGAATAAGAAAGGTTTGGAGGGATATGGGCCAAGTGCAGGCAAGTGTGACTAGTTTAGTTTGTGATTACATTTGGCATGGACTGGTTGGACCAAAATGTCAGTTTCCATGCTGTATGACTCTATAAACATGCGGAATGGTACACTTTAAAGAAGGTCAAGCAGCAAGAATCTAATGCCAGAGCCTTTAGCAATTAATTATATTGGAATCATATCTTGGAGCAAATCATTGTCTAAAGGACAGTCAGCAATACATTCCTAAAACAGATTCATTCCAATGGGAAGGCTTTATGGTGAATATACGTGCATATCAAAGTGAAATCATGATATTGACTGACCACAAGTCATTTTTTTCTGAGTATTCAATTACTAACAATGCTGTTCCCTTTGAATACCTGAATGCAAAGGCAAAGTGACTGCAAAGAAAGGTGTACATTGCTGATATCTGCTTAAGCAGATGAAGGTAGAGAAGGAAAGGTGCCAAGAATTTCTTTGGTGGGATCTATAAGTCTTAGTATAATCTGCTAACAGGATCCTTCAACTACAAAAACATCCACAGACAGCCTGCTTCCCAAAGTCACCTGGCCATGATTCAGCTGCTGGAAGTGAGATCCAGTCCGCTCAGTTTTGCTGATTTCAACAGGAGATCAGAAAATGAAGCCATTTACTGCACGCGTCTGGTCTTTCACAAGGCTTACAGTAGCTGAGCGAGGGCAGCCCTGAGGAAATGAGTAGTGGATAGGTTCAATGAGCTCCCTACCCCTCGGCTCGAAAGTCTGGGATCAAGTTTCATAATCTCTGGAAGTATTTCAAAGTGTGTCTGATAAGGTTGAGTAAAAATTGTTAAGGAGTTCTCCTAACTTTCCAACTGTAAGAAACCCTGGAGATACTTTTTCAAAGAATGGTGAGAAAGTGGGTGCAGGATGCTGGGTTGGATGATCGGCCATGATCTTATTGAATGGCAGGGCATTCGAAGGGCCAAATGGCTCCTGTATTCTATGTTTCTATGATTCTATGCTTCTACCTCCATTATAGTTGGTGGATTAGATGGATGAACAGGCCCTGACCTCAAGCCTGGATTCATAAATTGCAAAAGATAACCTCACAGCAGACACCATGGAGCAGAAAGTGAACATGGGAACTGAGCCATATATGTGGGACCATTTACTAGACAATTGATAAAATTTTGCTTTAAATCCCCACCTCTTGCAGGGCTAAAGCTGATCCTGGCTGAGAATAATATAGCAGAGCCAGGAGATCTTTTAACTTCACCTTACACAAGAGACATCGTACCTCTCATTCTACAACACTGCCATTCAATCTTTGCTAATAGGTTGGATATCATTAGAAATAAGCAGTATCCTTTGCGCCTATGTCTGTTTGGAGTACTAATCCTACAGCTGACCAAGATTAGAGTAGCGCTAGAAAAGTACAGCAGGTCAGGCAGCATCAGAGGATCCAAATGAGCTCATTTCTGATGAAGGGCTTTTGCCTAATACATCAATTTTCCTGCTCCTCGGATGCAGCCTGACCTGCTGTGTTTTTCCAGCACCACTCTAATCTTGACTCTAATCTCCAGCATCCACAGTACCCACTTTCGCCTATAGCTGACCAAGTGATGGATGGAACTGTGCTGCTTTACAATGTACTCTTTGAGCCCTACTGACATCTAATCCGCAAGTGCAAATGAACTGCCTGGTGTAATGGAGTGGCATTTAGACTTCGGACCTGCGAAGGTTTTTATTTCAATGTCTTGTGCTATGATTCTTAATAACTTTATCCAAGTGATCACTTGGCAGACAATATATCTGATGAGCCAGTGGGAGTGAAATGACAAAGTGGCCCAGGGAGTCAAAGCTATATCCATCTGGTGAGAAGCCAACTTTCTAACGGCTTGATTACTGGACAGCCTCCATTAAAGCTGGGATCTGTTTGCTTGAAAAATGCATGCAGAGAGAAAGGGCGCTTTGAACGAATAAATCAAGCTTTAAAAAGCTTTCAAAGGTAGCTGAGACATATCCTGCAGGGCAGTGTAGGAGCATGCAAAACAGGTAGCTCACGCTGAGAAGAATATCCATTTTGACTGCTAATTTTCTCCATCAGTGCAAATAGGAGGTCTCGTCATCAATCAAAGCCACAAATTCTTTGACAAGAAGCGAGAATTTTCCTTGTTATACATCCAGCGTGTTGGGGACATAACAATGCTGAGATATAAATGTACCAGGAGGATTGTTGGGACAGAAGGTAAAAGTGCTGTAATTTGTAACGAGTTAAGAAAAAGAAAGAAGCCTTGGATTTACCCAAAATGATAATGCCACTGAAAATTCTTTTTATCAGAGGATGGCTACTTATGCTGCAAAGCCTTTGTGCAGAAGATGGGTTTGGAAGGCTAAGATTTAAGTGCTATAGCTCCCTGCACTGTGATTGGGAAGTAAGTGGAATGTTTTGCAAATAGACCAAAAATGTACTTTACAGGCAGGCAGAAAACAAGAGGTAATCATGATAATAGATGTTGCAAGACAGCAAGGTCGCGAGCAAAGCAATCGGTCATATTGAACATTCTTGAAAAATAGCCAACATGTGAAGATGATGGCCAAGCGACTTTGTCAACTTTTCTATTTGAATTCAAGGTTATTAATCTCAGAACATTCCAAGCTCTCAAAAAAAAAGCAAAAAAATGTTAATAAAAAGTGAAAGGATCTGTTTGTGTAGTAAATACAAAGCAGAAGAAAGCAAACATCTGGGCTGTCATTCAAGGTCCGGATCACATTATGTGATAGACCTTGTTTACTTTTTACAGACTAAATTGCATGAGACAAATAACACAACAGCAAAAATGTCACAAAAGTTTAAGGTTCCACTTCACTGGAAAAGACAAAGGATTGTATTTAGCATCTGACTTGTGATGAAGCAAAGCATGGTACATTGCTGTCAGATATTTGGGAACTTTTAGCTATGGCAAAGTGATCATTGCTTTGTTTTTGGTCTTAGACCTTATGAGTGCCACACCATAATTGTGCTGCATGAAATCCTGAAGGAACTGAGAAATGTTAAAAGTGGCATGTAACAGATTGATCGGCAAACTAAAATGCCAGATTGAATATATAGTTCATTTATCTTACTTTCAATTATATTTCGGACACAACCCAGCAAGGATATTATCCAACATATTGGCACTCTCTTTAAAACCAGGGACTCAGTCACAGAGTAAGGAGCAAGCCATTTAGGACAGAGATGAAGAGTAAGTTCTTCACTCAAAGGATGGTAAATCATTGGAATTCCTCACCCTATAGTGTTATGAATGCCTAACGAAATCGACGTTTCAGGCAAAAGCCCTTGATGAGGGCTTTTGCCCGAAACGTCAATTTCACTGCACTTTGGATGCTGCCTCAACTGCTGTGCTCTTCCAGCACCGCTAATCCAGAATCTGGTTTCCAGCATCTGCAGTCATTGTTTTCACCCTGTTGTGAATGCCTAGTCATTCAATCTGTTCATGACAGAGATTGATAGGTACTAAGATCTCCAAGAGATATGGGAATAGCATGAGAAAATGGCATCAATGTGGTTAATCAGCAATAAACTAGAATGGCAAAAGAGGCTTGAGGGGCTACTCCCATGTTCCCATATTAATAAATTGTGTGCAAACCACTTCCTCCCAGATGTGGGTGTGGTGGATTGGATCATAATTGGATACACTATCAAAATGAGGAAGAATGAACAGAGGTAACACAGAGCAGGATGAGAAGAAGGAGGAGGGATAAAAAGGCCCTCAGTAGGAGGTCATATCCACCAGGGTCCGAGGGACCAACTTTCTTTCCTAGACATTAGCATGAAAGAGAGGGGGAGATGTTGCTGAAGACAGCTCCCTGATGCAATCACACAACTGAATGTGAATAATTTTTTTTATATATAGTCACATGTATTTTAGAGTGAGAAAAACAGTAAAATAAAGTAAAACACTTTTCCACAGTCACCGTGTCTCCGGTGCTATTTTGGATATTTTTAGGAATAAGAAATAAACAGAAAAGTACAGTTTAAAGAGAATCCATCAGTCCCTGAGCCAGCTCATCATCAATGACTTCTGCACAGCCAGGCCTCCTTCACCACCTCACCACTGTTTACACTGGATCTGATCAACATTGAAGTCGCCACTCTTCAGAGCTCCATCTTTTGCCATTGGGCCAATTCTCCTCCACCACCACCTCGCCAGCACCTGCAGCAAACCTGCCAACATCAGAGTCACATCTCTTGCAGCTGGGCCCACTTTGTCAAAGTCACCATGATGGCCATCCACCATCGCTCCATTGGCTGCCAGTGTCAGGCATAGCCGATGAAGAAAAGGCCATCCCTCAGGTGCCATCTTTCGCTGCAGGGCCTATCGCGCCAACATCGCCACTGTCGGCATAGCAGCCGCTTATTCCGATGACAGGTCCTGTGCTCACCTCAGAGAAGTAAGTAGGGGCCCACTTGCCACTGCCATAAGGACTGTGCTGGGCTCACTCGAGCTTGCATTCCTTGCCACCGCCGATGGTGGGAAAGGGAAGTTCGTAAAAAGTAAAAGAAAGAAAAAGACTGGAGAGATTTCCAGCAACCAACTACAAGGGAAATCACCTGCAAAATCCACAAGGGCAGAGGAGTCCTATTCTGGCCATGTTAGGGGATTGCAACACAACCTCTCACCTCCAAATGCAGCCACATGAAGATGCCACCAACTCCATGTAAGTAGCCTGTCTGTGGAGGACCAGGGAATCATCAAATGGAGGCTAGGAGAGGAAAGACAGCTTTAGCAGCCTTGTGATTGACTGATCTTGCCTCTTGGTTTCTGAATTTTATTTTCTACTTAGCTGGACGGAATCCTGCCATATTGAGACTGTCAAAATGCCAAAGCTGGAAGGCCATGTCATTGTCAGGCCGCAAAAAACATCGGAACTGCTGACCCTCAGGTTGAGGTCGGACCTGCTTGCCTGGCATCTTTAATGAGGCAGTGGGCCCACTGGTCTCTTATTGAGAGGACATCCTTAGTAGAATCACTGAACCTTCACTATTGTCAGCATTGGCAGGATCAGGTCACCCTTTACGGTTCAAATCAACTGGCAACCTAAAACCCATAGAACAGGGCTGTTTGTACTGAAATCTGTCACCCACAGCTGCCACAAAAGAAGGGGAAGGACACCGTTGTTAATGGCTGTTAAAACATCTGTGTAAATTAGAGAGTATTACCTTTGTGCGGTTTTCCCAGATGACCACTCCTAGTGCTTGTAGCATTTACCTGCCCTATCAGTATGTGGGTGAACATTGCTTGAGGCAGTTTGCTGATACCAATCCTCCTTTGTCTTCACTTTGTCTTGGGCCTGTCTCGTGATTCGTGCCAGAGGATACACCACCATAGATTATCTACAGAAGAGGCACCGATTTTGGGTTACAAGATGGTTTCCTGCGTGTTCGCTGAGTCAAAATCCTGGAACACCCTCCCAAACAGGTGTACCTACACCTAATGAACTGCACTGGTTCAAGAAGGCAGATCACCACCACCTTCTCAAGGACAAATAGAGATGGGTAATAAATGCTGATCCAACCAGTGATGACCACATCCCCGAATGAATAACAAAATATTGCAGTAAATACAACAATATTTTGTGAGGCATTATTAGCAGGATGTGAGGGTGTTTCCTCGAGCACAGTGTTTTTACTGGATGCAGCAATACAAATGTCATTCCTCGTAACATAATAATCTGAGTTGTGGTCAGAGTCGCAGAGACATACAGCACAGAAACAGAAGATTTGGTCCAACCTGCCCATGCCGAATATAATCCCAAGCTAAACTAGTCCTACCTGCCTGTTTCTGACCCATATTACTCCAAACTTTTCCCATTCATGTCCTTATCCAAATGTCTTTTAAGTGTTGTAATTGTGCCCACATCTACCACTTCCTAGGAAGTTAATTCCAAATGCAAACCACCCCCTGTGCAAAACATTTGCCCCTCATGTCTTGTTAAATTTCTATCCTCTCAACTTAAAGGTATGGCCCCTAATCTAGAAATCCCACATCCTTGGGAAAAGACATCTGCCATTACCCCTATTTATACCCCTCATGATTTTACAAACTTCCATAAGGTCACCTCTCAATCTCCTATGCTCCAGTTAAAAAAAGTCTATCCAGCCTTTCTTTCTAATTCAAACCTTCCATGCCCAGCAACACCCTAGTATATCTTTTCTGAACCCTCTTTAGCTTAATAATATCTTTGTTGTAACAAGATGACCAGAACTGGGCATAAATCTCCAGAAGCGGCCTCACCAATGTCTTATACAAATGCAATATTACTCCCAATTCAAAGGACTGAGCAAGAAGGAAAGCATCCTAAATACCTGTTAAACCATCCTGTCTACGTGTGAAACAAACATCAAAGAAGTATGTTTGTGACCCTCTAGGTCCCTCAGTTCTATTGAAGAATGTAGCAGTCATTTATTGCAGTTAACTATCATGAACAAACATTATATTTACAAGTACCTATGGGTCTGAGGCTAACGTTAAGCTATTAGACTACAATTATTAACATGTTTCCATTCGCATGTCATACTTCAGCTGATCCAAATGGAGCATGAGATCTTTTTACCATTTGATCATTTGTAAGGGTTTAATAACCCACTGTTACCATGATGGTGCAAGTCTGGCCTCAGGAAGGTGGCATTAAAGAACCTAACAGACAATTATAATAGCTAACTATCATGTACCGACACTATATTTGCAGGTACATAATTGTCTGGTTAACATATTAAGCAGCAAGTTTCTAATAATGTGTCATGCTTCAAGTAATCTGCAGTAAGATGGAGTATGGAAGCTTTATACTCACATGGCACGCATTAGGACACAAGGATAATAAGTCATGAGCATATCCTTTATAGTATACTAACCATGCGATGCAACACCTCAAAGAGAACTGGTACAGATATATCTGTCTTCTGTAAGCTAAAGTAGAATTTTTTGCCTCCAAGACTGATGGCTGCCATGTTCAACCCATGTGCATGCAGGTAGCATGCTTAAAAAGAAAAGTTATGTCACCACATGAAATGTGCATGACCATCAATGGAATGGAATGCCTGAACAATGTTGCAGTTGCCCATTCTGCAATAGCAGTGACCTGGAAATATCAAAGGGCTCTGCAGCATGCTGCGGAATGTAACTATTATGAGCCCTTTTCACCCGATATAAAGAAAAGGATTAGCAGGTGGGCATGGAGGAGGGAAAGCACTGCTACTGCCATTGACTCATCCAACTGCATAACGATGAACACAGCTCCAATTCCTCATTCATCAACAGTCTCTCACGTTACTGTCCTTCTCTTTCTGAACAACACTTTGGTCACAATGAAAAGAAGTCACATGTCACAATCTAAAGCAAGTGTTGATGAGAAGCATTTTTGGTTTGGGAATCTAAGAAAAAGTGCACCCATTCTGATGGTAGACAAGCAATTTCCTTTCATGGTGGGAATCTCAAGATGGGTTGACAACGTTACCATTAAGAGAGTTCACCTTTAACAACCAATTTTGCAATGAGTATGCAATGTTGCAACTCTGCCTGGCAGTTTATTTTGTTGTGGGTTTTCAAGCTGCACGCACATAAATCCATTGTTTTAAGTGTAATGTCTGCTCCAAAACTTGCAATATGTTTTACTGCTTTAAATAAATTAACCATGGAGTCAATCAATCCCTAGCAAGCCATTGGTTATTAGACTCTAAATGTGAAAGACAGCATTAAACCTGAAGTAATACAACATCTGAAGCAACTTGGAGACAGTGAGGACTGCAGATGCTGGAAAGTCAGAGTCGATAAAACGTGGAGCTGGGTCAACCACAGCAGATCAAGCAGCCTAACGAAGGGTCCTCCCTGAAATGTCAACTTTCCTGCTCCTCTGATGCTGTTTGACCTGCTTTTTTTTTTCTAGCTCCACGTGTTATCAACATCTGAAGGCACACACAACCTCACAAAAATATCTAATGAGTGACCCACCTTCTGTCCTGTCTCTATTAAATTTTAAATGCACGAGTTTAAAGTGAGTTGGCTTCAGATTTGATATTTTTTACACCTTAACATCACACCCAATCTTTGGGTTAAGGTTAGCCCCATGGCTTTTGGGGACTTTATTCCTGTTTTTCAATGAGCACTGGTCTTTGTGTTTCAAGGAGAGGCTCCCTTTTGACGATTTAGGACACAGAAGGCAGTACAAATCTTTCATCCTCACTGCCTGTTAATGAAAGTTGTATTACGCTGCCTTTTTTGATCATGGCTGATTCAGAAGGTTAGACAGCATGTTAGCAGCTGCAGGAATATTAATGAGCTGCAAATGATGATCTGATATGACTCCAGCGAGAATGAATCTGGAGACCTGTCAAGGTATAGTCATTACAATACAAGGGCTACTGGTCATAAGCAAAGAAATTTCTCTTGGTGAGAAAAAAATCATCAAAATGATTACAATCAAGAAACAAATCTGATAAAAGGCAAAATATAAACCACTCAAGTGGTTATCTACACAGTATGATATCAAAAACCAATTAATTTTGTATTATTTTATGTAGCAAGTCCAGCGAAAGTTATATTTACTTTTATTTCCAAAATAATATTGAGGTTCAGGAGCTAGAATTGGCATCTGATGGCAGCGACTCGTCCCTGCTGGAAGAAGGTAAATAAAACACAAGTTGGGCGGAGAATAGAACAGATTATGAATTCATGAATTCGGTGACCATCCCCAAAAGAATTTCACCCTCCACATGTGAACGAGCCTGAGGTGGCCAGTCTGCGAACTGAGAAACACCAGTAGACCGAAAAGTGGAGGAGGCAGCAATGCAAAAACTTAATTGGTAAGCTCTTTGCATCAGCAATGATATCTCCCTCCTAACCACGAACTGGTTTCGAGATGTGCCTCACTTGATGCTCGTAACCTTAATGAATATTCATTCTTGCTCTGTTGCCATTCTATTACTGTGTTGTTTGCCTTTGACTTCTGGATCATGCATCATTGTGAAAGTCTGGTTTATTTGAGGATTGGGATCTGTGTTTTATTGTCACTGTGTCACTGCTGATACTATTATCAATGCTGTGCAACTTGTAGGCATTTTCCTAAACCTGAAATTTATCTTGTTTTATTTTCTTAAATCAATCTTTACCTTGAACATCTCCATTTTTTTAATAAGATTTAACATTATGCATTTCAAGGAATTTTCAATTCTTGACTGCTCACCAGAGGAGTGAGTTTGCATCTCTGGTTTCTCACATGCTTATTTGATAGCTCATCTTCAGATTCCTAATTCAAGAATTCAAGATTGACAGGGCTCTCTAACTGTCTGTTCCTTCTGCGTATCAGTGTGTGGGCAGCACGGTGGTTAGCACTGCTGCCTCACAGCGCCAGAGACCCGGGTTCAATTCCCACCTTAGGTGACTGACCGTGTGGAGTTTGCACATTCTCCCTGTGTCCGTGTGGGTTTCCTCCCACAGTCCAAAAATGTGCAGGTGAGGTGAATTGGCCATGCTAAATTGCCCATAGAATTAGGTGTCGGGCAATGGGTCTGGGTGGATGGTAGGTTGGTGTGGACTTGTTGGGCCGAAGGGCCTGTTTCCACACTGTAAGTAATCTAATCTAAACATTTTCAGTCATCATGTAAACCTCTTTATTCTCACCACTTTTCATGGAAGACTTTCAAATGATTGTACAAACATCAGTCTTTCTCTCTCATCTTAAACTTGGAGAAACCAAATGGTTAGACCACTCTTAATATGCTGCAAGAAATGTCTGACCTTCAAAAGAAAACATATGGAGTCACTTAAGAAACTACAAAATAGGGTGATTGCAGAGTGGAGAGTGTATAATGATCAGGAAACATTAAACAGCTTTGTATTTTGAGAAAAGGTAAGGCTGAAAGTGGACCTGACAGCAGTCTTTGAGTTTATGAACCAGCTTAACACAGAAGATTTGGGATGACACTTCAACTCAGAGGAAAAGCAAAACTTGGATTTATACATATAAAATTGCTGGCAGTTAATTCAACAAAGAGTATAGGAGAAACTTCTTTATCTGAACAGGAGTGAGAACGTGGAACTGAACAAATTGAGAGAATGGCATTGATGTGTTCAAGGCGAAGTTAGACAGGTAGGAGAAGGAGAAAGGATTAAAGGATATGTTGATGTGGTTAGTTTAACAACCATTGTTGAAAAGGCTCATTTATGCATATTCAGCAATAAGGGCTACTTTGGCCAAATGACCTAATCCTGCGGTGTGAACTTTAATGCTTTAGAAAACTCCAACCTTCTTGCAAGGCAAGTGGTTGAATCACAATGTTTTCTGTCCAAATCTAATGAGTGGGAACACAAATCTCATTCCTCTCACCTCTTCAAAGGTATTGTGTAGATGTTAACTCTAAGAAACTAACTGGTGGAGCAGGCTGGCTTTGTTCCCCATCTAGACATTTTCTAATCAACCTGTTCAGAGATGTTCTGACACACCTCTGGAGTAGCTGATACCTGAGCCTCCTGGACCAGAGATAGAGGTACAAGAACTCCCTTCCTGTATCCTGGTGTATTATGATGTCCTAACATTACAAAGAGTCAATTGAGCCAACTTGCTAACATTGGGTTAGCAGTGATCTACTTCTAATTCTGATTTCCTGATGAAGATCTTATGCTCAAAATGTCGATTCTCTTGCTCCTGGGATGCTGCCTGACCGACTGTGCTTTTCCAACATTACCCTCTTTGAGTCTGCTTCTAATTAATGTCTGCCACACTAGTCTTTCCTATTTTACACTGTTTCAGGATTTATGAACTGTTTTCGAAGTTTCCCTTACAGGCTGGCGTAGTTTCTGAGTTGTGCACTTCCTCTATTAAGGATCCCTGGTGGAAAAGTGGATGGTGGTAGCCCTGTAGGATCCACACTGGAATATGTCCATCCATCTGTTCGGACATTTGAGATGTTGTTACATGTTACCAACATTGATATGATCAGTAATGGTTATGGCAGACAGTGGAGTATCATTATACCTACATATACTACTGTCAACGCCTGTCCCAGGATTTAAAGAGGATTTTGATTTTCCAGAAATCACTCTTCCAGTCTCCATTCATCTCCAAATAAACTTGTGCTGTGTGGCATCAAATGGGAGCAGAAAAACAAGAGTAGGCTATTGAACCAAATAATCAGACCAGCCATTTATCATCTCTGATCGCTCTCACCCCAGAGTTACAACATAATAAAGCTGACAGTGTACAGGACATAGTTCAGGGATGCGCTGGGGCAAAAACAAAGCAGAGATCATAGACTTGGCCCCTTGTCCTTTTGTATTTAGTCCTTATCCAAAGCACACAAACTTCTGAAGGTTTCAGGTAAAGAGCAGTTGCTTGTGCGAAGTTGGTGTTGTGTTCATGACACCAGTCAACGCCCTGCATCACAATTGCTAAAGGCAGGCACTGCTGGCTAATGAGCAAGGCTTCTGTCTGTTCAATTATCTGGCTGAAGCTTTATCTTATTGTTGAAATGAAAAGTGAGATAATGTTACCTTTTTCACAGGTCAACAGATTTTGAGGAAAGTTTGCAGGATGAAATGGTTGCCAATGTTTTATGCAGCCTGCCCACTGTGCATCTCTCACTTTAATTGATGGTAAGGACAATTATCCTTATGTTCCCCACACCAGCTCTTTAAAAATTGGCTTGAATTCCCCTGTTTGGGAAAGGATCGCAGAGAATCAAAATTATATCTTCCATATTGTATCCCAGACCCTCTGATCCTCAGGGCTATAATTGAAGTGTATAGCTTCCTTGATGGTGTCTCCAGGGATGAGAACAGGTTTGTGTCGTACATGAATGTGCAGGACAGCAGCAAATAGCTTCTTTGTAGCAACCATCCCTCAGACACCCAGACCTGGCAGGGATTTCCAAAGTGTTACAGAATCCAAGTCACAATTGAACAGATGGAACAAGGCTCCCCAAGGAAATACTCCAATTTACTTACTGACCTAGCAGCAGCTGATTTGTGACCTTCAAATAGAAACAGCTAGTCTGATTTCTAACACCCTCTCCATCTGCTGCTCACAAAATACACTCTAAAATGTTTCCTCTGTGACCTTTGGATGAAACAATTAAATTGTCCCTCCACTAGGAAGCCAAAAGGCTCAGGTAGCGAAGAGGAGCTGCAGCTGATGGGAGATTCAAGTTGCTGCCAACTACAGGAACACATCTATTCAGCAGTCAGCATACTCCTGAAAATGCTCAGCAATTCCCCTTGATAATTCTCTGCTTTGCAAAGCCAACAGAGCAGAAGAAAAATGGCAAGTGTAAATAGCGCAGCAGGCCAGTCAGCAAGTAAAGAGAGCATTAGCTTTACATGATTTGGAGATGCTGGTGTTGGAATGGGGTATATAAAGTTAAAAATCACACAACACCAGGTTATAATCCAACAGGGTTACTTGAAAGCACTAGCTTTCGGAGCACTGCTCCTTCATCAGGTGGTTTGGAGTACACAACTGCTAGGCACAGAATTTATAGCAAAAGTTTACAGTGTGATGTAACTGAAATTATACATTAAAAAATACCTTGATTGTTTATTAAGTCTCTCATCTGTTAGAATGACCATGATAGTTTCACTTCTTTTATATGTAAATCACAAAACTGTTTTTTAAAGTTACATTCTCAGGTTAACTTTAACAATTGGCGTCAGCCCAGATAATGTGTTGAACAGATAATATGTTAAAGTTAACCTGAGAATGTAACTTTAAAAATAAGTTTTGTGATTTACATATGAAAGAAGTGAAACTATCATGATCATTCTAACAGATGGGAGACTTAAAAAACAATCAAGGTATTTTTTAATGTATAATTTCAGTTACATCACACTGTAAATTTTTACTATATATTCTGTCATACAATTGTGTACTCCACAACCACCTGATGAAGGAGAAGCGCTCTGAAAGCTAGTGCTTCCAAGTAAACCTGTTGGACTATAACCTGGTGTTGTGTGATTTTTAACATTAGGTTTACATTTCAGCTCACCACCTTCATCAGAGCTTGCAGTTCAGTGGGAGAAGTCAATAGGGGCTTTCTGAACACTTCTTATAATGTTAATAATATGTTTCAAGTCTCCTCTTACTGAGGAAAGGAGGCCCTTCCAATGTAATCTTTCCTCATAGCTGCAGCCTCCCAATTCTAATAATTTCCTTTGTTTGCAGTTTCTCCTGTTTCTCAATATCCTTTCTGTAGCGTGAAAACCAGACCTCTGCACAGTTTTCTGACTATAGTCCACCCAAGGGGTCCTATATAAATTTAATATGAAGCTTGTGTATTCAATTCTTTTAGAAATGAACCTCAGTTTTGCTACAATATAATGTATGAAAAAAGGAATTGCTGGAGAAACTCAGTAAGTCTGGCAGCATCTTTGGCGAGAGTTAATGTTTGGAGTTTAAGATGACTCTTCTTCAGATTGCCAGTATGCACAGCACTTTGCTTTAAATCTAGTATTAGTTCTACTTTCTGTATGGCCTCAGCAATGCAAGGTTGACCTATACTGCTGATCATGAACAACACTTATGAGGGTGGGATGCTATCAGAGGGAGAGAGAGAGAGTGCATGTGATTGAGAGAGAATCCATCCCATGGGCTCAAAGAGTAAAAAGAATAACAAATTCATTAGCTCTGCATGTAGTCAACTGCAATAATGAGGCTTATCTTCATGACTCTTTCAGCATTAATGCCCACATGAAACAGTAATGAAAATATGCCAACCAATTATTTCTGTAATTGAATCACTTAATGATTAGATATGTGATGTTATATGGCTGTGAGTGGATGAGAATATAAGGAGCAATACCTGTGGTGCTTCACATTTCACAGTACACATTTCCTAATTACACATCACTTAGATAATACAGTTAAGGCTAAAAAATAGATCCATCTTACTTATGTATAAGTCATGTTTAGAACCGGCAGAATTAAATCTCTTCACCATATCAACATGTCCATGCCAGCTGGTTTGACAGCTAGATAATTAGTAGATTACATCATTATCTGCCCATTAGCATTCTGAATGACTTAATCGATTGTAACTTGATTAATTGCCATGATCGGACTGTATTTGGAACAGATACTGTGTGGTAATCTGTCAGTGGTTACAAGCATTCTCTGCTGTGACCATAGTAACTGGTATTATTCATTTCTTGATTGTTCTTGCTGGCATTCAGTATAGAAAATCTGTTATCCTTGGGCAGTAGTTTGTACTGCCTTCGTTGGAAGCTAGCGAGGGGAGGGGAGGTGTACGATGACAATTTCTTCTTTCAGTTAGTCCCAATCGAGTGCAAAAATGTTCTGCAGAAACTGCATCTCTAAAACGCTTGGGTTGGAATTCATTTCAAATAACAGCACAAAACAGGGTGGTGATAGATTCAGTCCATGTTTAAATACAGGGGCTAATGTTCATTTCCATTGACCACAATATTAAGCAGTGTGTGTATAAAATACACAAATATGATAGATTTGGTTTTACATTTCTGTCCAGAGGATTTTCCAACACATTCTTTTGTACACAGTGATTTGTTCATAGGACTCATGTGCTGCATGTCTAATGACTGCATGAGTTTCTGAACACATCAATTCAGTTGCAGTGTATCCACACTAAGCAAGAGCACACTGTTTAAGTCACTTAGTACTGAGGTATACTATACCATTGTAATAGGCTGGACTAGGTCAATGATCTCTTCTGACTGGGTAACTCTTTGAATGCTGTCTTTATTTACTTGTTTCATTCACACCATAAATGGTTTGGAACATTTTCGATGTACAAAGGCAAGCTGTTGTGAAGTAGAACATTTATGCATTAACCTTCTGTGTTCTATCTAATACTTTACTGTAATGAGAACTGCAGTGCTCTGGCGAATTCAACGCAGTACTGGACTATGTAGATAATAGTGTTCCACACTGCTTTGAACGGTGCAGTTGGAAGCCACTACTTGTTGTTTCAAATAGTATTGTTCTTAAATATTCTAAACTTATATGCTCATATCTATGCTCCTCTACCCATATCCTATTATATAGGGGGCTTTATTATAGCTCCTATTCAAATCTATGTCCCTGTATCTAACCTGTGGTACTTTATAGCCCCCTTACTGACTTAGTGGCTACCAATATCAACCCAAGCTCTCAAACACCACCTCGTGGCCTTACATTAGCAGGCAATATCATCCAGTAACCAACATGGGCAAAGCTCAGGATCCATGCTGAGATAAGGTAGTGTCTACTGTAAGCTTCATTATATTGAAAAAAGATTGCATTCATAAGAGTATTTATCATATTTGCTGTATTTCACCAACATAAGTCATGAAACAACAAACATTTCTTTCAAGTGCACAACCCCTTGGAACAACATTGACTGGAATTTAGGATCTCACTTCAAAGAGCCTAATGGACTGAATCTTACCAGAGAATGGCTATGTGTTATTTTTGCTGAGCAACATCAAGGATTTCATGCTGTGAGGCCAAGCAAATTTTCTCAGGCTATCATCACTAACTAGGTACTAATTTACTGTGATGCCTTGATCAGCCATGCTAGCCCAACTCACCCAATTACTGCAGGTGGAAACACACACTACTGCTGGGAATTCTGGGATCCCTGCTGCCAGTGCCATCTTTGAACCCCAGCCATGCACCTATTCAAGTGTTAAACAATTGCTTCTTTAACTTCTCTCTAACTTTCTCCAAGTCAAAGGTGTGGCCATGGGTACCCACGTGGGTCCTAGCGATACCTGTCACATTGTGAGGTATGTGAAACTTCCCTTGTTCCAGTCCTGATGGGGCCCACATCTACTATCTTCGTCTCTGATACTTCGATAATGCCATGACTGCTCCTTCCTACTCTAAAGCAGAGTTGAAAAATTTTATCAGTTTTGCTTCCAATTTCCATCCTTCTCTGACCTTCATCTGATCTATCTCTGATGCTCCGCCTACCTTCCATGACTTCTCTGTTTCTCTTTCTGGGGATAGGTTGTCCACCAATATTCATTACAAACCCATTGACTCCCATAGTAATCTGGACTGTATTTCCTCACAATTGGCTTGATGAAAGAATTTGATTCTCCCAATTCCTCTTTCTCTGTTGCATTCGTACCAATGCTACCATCCTCCAATGGGCTGATTCTGCCTATTCTTGTCCCATATCCCTCCAAATCTTTCCTATTTATGTATTCATCCAAATGTCTTTTAAATGTTGTAATTGTACTACATCCACCACTTTCTCAGGATGTTCATTCCACACGTGAACTCACACTCTGTATAAAACATTCGCCTTGTATGTTGTCCTCATATTTTTTTACAGCAGAAACTCCTCTGTCCTTACTGTAGTTGGCAGGACCCTTAGCCATGTCCACTCCACCTCCTGCACTTCTGCCTTCACCCATTCCCTTCGTTCCTAGAGCAATGACAGTGTTCTCATTGTTCCTGCTTTCTATCTCGCTACCCCACTGTATTCGCTGTTCACAACGTGATTGCCTCGACATTTAGGAGATGAAACGCCAATTGGATCACTGCTTTCCAGAATGTTCTATCTGACAAAATGACCCAGAACTTAAGGGTGCCTGCCAATTTAACATACCACTGTGTTCCCATGCCAACATTTCTGTCTCAGGCCTGCTGCAGTGTTCCAGCAAGTCTCAGTGCAAGCTAGAGGGAGAACATCTCATTTTCCACTTGGGGATCCTCTGGTATTCAACATTGAGTTCAATAACTTCAGAGTCTGATTCCATCTTTCTGTGATTTTTAGCACCTACACACCTGGTCCTGTTCTGACATGGTTTGCCTTCAGCACAGACTATTTATTCTCTGCTACCCCTCGGCTCTCATTATCACTCATTCAGCTTCTCTTCCATCCTGGCCTGCCATCTATAATCCCCTCATTTACCTACCCCCCCCCCCCCCCCTTTCCTATTGCTGTCTCTCTCTGGGCTCCCTCGCCACCTATCTACTCCCTTTCCCATCCGACCCCCACCCCAACCTCATCTTCAGCATAAATACCACTCTTTCCTAGCTGCTATCAATTCTGATGAATTGTCACCGGACTTGAAAGGTTAATTCTACTTCCTTTTCACTGATGCTGCCATACCTGCTGAGTTTTGCCAGCAATTTCTGTTTTCTCCATTATCTGTACTTCTTTGTTTTATTTTGTTTATACATGTTTACAGTGAACCTATGGGGAGGCTATACGATTCAGAACTTGGCTTTAGTACTGTAATGTGCGCAGTCAGCGTTCATATCAGAAATGACAGCTTACCATGTTCCTGCATGCAGTGGGACATGGAGGACTCTAACAAGAAGGGCTGCAGAATGCCTGTGCATGGACTTGGACATCACCCCTTAGTCCAATAAATGCATCAGCAGTCATGTCACAAAGAGACAACAGAAAATTGTACATTCTGCATGAGTACTGAGACCTTGCCTGCCCAACTTTGCATTAGCCAAGAAAAGCATAATTTCATAGAAGATGCATTCAACATCCAGTTCATGTTAGAAGGGAATCATAGAGTCATAGAGATGTACAGCACAGAAGCAGGCCCTTCAGTCCAACTCATCCATGCTGACCAGATATCCCAACCTAATCTAGTCTCATTTGCCAGCACTCGGCCCATATCCCTCTAAATCCTTTCTATTCATATACCCATCCAGATGCCTTTTAAATATTGTAATTGTACCTGCCTCTACCACTTCTTTTGGCACCTCATTCCATACATGGACCACCCTTTGAGTGAAAACATTGTCCCTTAGGTCCCTTTTAAATCTTTCTTCTCTCACCCTAAACCTGTGCCCTTTAGATCTGGACTCTCCCAGCCCAGGGAATAGGCCTTGCCTATTTACCCTATCCATGCCTGTCATGATTTTGTAAACCTCTATAAGGTCACCCCTCAGCCTCTAACACTTGAGGGAAAACAGCTTCAGCATATTCAGCCTCTCCCTGGAGCTCAAATCCTCCAACATCCTTATAAATGTTGAGGGGGTCATGGGTGATGAGGGAGTCGTGGATAGCATGTTTAGTGAATTGGTCACACCACAGACTGGGATTGCTGAGGAGAAAGGAAGTGGGTGACCAAAAGGCAGAGAAAGAGCAGGAAGGCAGTGCAGGTGTCCCCTGTGGTCATCTCTCTCCAAAAACAGGTATCCTGTTTTGGATACTGTTGGGGGAGATGGCTCACCAGGGGAAGGCAGCAGTAGCCAGGTTCATGGCACCTGTGGCTGGCTCTGCTTTACAGAAGGGCAGGAAAAAGAGTGGAAGGGATATTGTCATAGGAGATTCAATTGCAAGGGGAGTAGTCAGGTTTTTCCGTGGTTGAAAACGAGACTCCCCAATAGTATGTTGCCTCCCAGGTGCACGGGTCAGGGGTGTCTTGGATCAACTGCAGACAATTCTCAAGAGGAGGGTGAACAGCCAGTTGTCATGGTGCATGTAGGCACCAATGATAGAGGTAAAAAATGGGATGAGGTCCTACATGAAGATATTAGGGAGTTAGTAAACAAATTAAAAAGTAGGACTTCAGCAGTGGTAATCTCAGAATTGCTACCAGTGCCACGTGCGAGTCAGAGTAGGAATGATAGAATATTTAGGATGAATGCGTGGCTTGAGAAATGGTGCAGGAGGGAGAGATTTTTGGATTTTTGGTTCTGGGGGAGGTGGTGCCACTGCAAATTAGATGGTCTACACCTGGGCTGGACTGGAACCGATGTCCTTGGGGGTGCTTTTGCTAATGCTGTTGGGGACCGTTTAAACTAATGTGGCAGGGGGATGGGAACCAAATGAGGAGGTTTGTGGACAGTGAGGAGGGAGTAATTAAAACCTGTAAGGAACAAATAATGAAGTCAGAATGACTAAGGGGAAGAGTAGGCAGGGAGCAGCGGATGCACACAAAGGGACAGGTGGTCTGAAGTGCATTTGTTTTAATGCAAGAAGTATAGTAGGCAAGGCAGATGAACTTAGGGCTTGGATTAGTACCTGGGAGCATGATGCTATTGCTATTACTGAGACAAAGTTGAGGGAAGGGCATGATTGGCAACTAAATATCCCAGGATATAAATGCTTCAGATGTGATAGAGAGAAAGGTAAAAGGGATGGAATAGTTGCACTACTGGTCAGAGAGGATATCACAGCTGAAGGAGGGCATATGGAAGACTCAAGAAGTGAGGCAAATATGGGCACAGCTCAGAACTAGGAATAGTGTGGTAACAATTTTGGGGCTGTGCCACAGGTCTCCTAACAGAGAGCGTGAGATAGAGGTCCAAATATGTGGGCAGATTATGGAAAGATATAGGAGCAACAGGGTTGTGGGGATAGAAGATTTTAATTTTCCCAACATTGACTGGATTCACTAGTGTTAGAGGCCTAGATGGAGCAGAATTTGTCAGGAGCATCCAGGAGGGTTTTATAGAGCAGTATGTAAATAGTCCAACTCATGAAGGGGCCATATTGGACCTGGTGTTGGGATATGAGCCCAGCCAAGTTTCAGTTGGGGAATTACTTTGAGAATAGTGATCACAATTCCATATGTTTTAGGATATTCATGGACAAAGACGAGAGTGGCCCTAAAAGAAGAGTGCTAGTGAGGGGGAAGGCCAGCTATACCAAATTTTGGCAGGAGTTGGGGAATGTAGATTGGGAGCAGCTGTTTGAAGTGAAATCCGTATTCGATATATGGGATGCTTTTAGAGAGTTGAAAATGTGTTGCTGGAAAAGCGCAGCAGGTCAGGCAGCATCCAAGGAGCAGGAGAATCGACGTTTCGGGCACGAGCCCTTCTTCATTCCTGAAAAAGGGCTCATGCCTGAAACATCGACTCTCCTGCTCCTTGGATGCTGCCTGACCTGCTGCGCTTTTCCAGCAACACATTTTCAGCTCTGATCTCCAGCATCTGCAGTCCTCACTTTCTCCTAGATGCTTTTAAAGAGTGGTTGGTGAGAGTTCAGGAGAGATATATTCTTGTGAAAATGAGGGATAGAAATAGCAAGATTAGGGAAGCAAGGATGACAGGTGAAAGTGTGAGGCTAGCTAAGAAGAAATAGGATGCAAACATAAGGTCTAGGCAACTGAAGACAGACGAAGCTTTGGAAGAATATCAGGAATGTAGGACCGATCTGAAATGAGTTAAGAGGGCTAAAAGAAATCATGAGATATCCTTAGCAAGCAGGGTTAAGGAAACCCCAAAGCCTTTTATTCATATATAAGGAGTAAGATGGTAACACGGGAAAGGGTTGGTGACTCAAGGACAAAGGAGGAAAGATATGCATGGAGTCAGAGAAAATGGATGAGATTCGTAATGGGTACTTTGCATTGGTGTTCACCAAGGAGAGGGACATGACGGATGTTGAGGTTAGGGATAGATTTTTGATTACTCTAGGTCAAGTCAGCATCAGGAGGGCGGACGTGTTGTGTACTCTAAAAGGCATTAAGGTGGACAAGTTCCCAGGACCGGATGGGATTTAGGGGAAGTGAGAGAGGAAATAGCTGGGGCTTTAGCAGATAACTTTGCAGCATCCTTGAAAATGGGGGAGATCCCAGTGGACTGCAGAATTGCTAATGTTTTCCCCTTGTTTGAGAAGTGTAGCAGGGATAATCCAGGTAATTATAGACCTGTGAGCCTGACGTCAGTGGTGGGGAAACTACTCGAGAAGATACTAAGGGATAGGATATATACCCATTTGGAAGAAAATGGGCTTATCAGTGAAAGGGAGTATGGTTTTGTGCAGGGAAGGTCATGTCTGACAAACCTAATAGAATTCTTTGAAGAGGTGACAAAGTTGATTGATGAGGGAAGGGATGTAGATCTCATATACATGGATTTTAGTAAGGCATTTGATAAGGTTGATAAAGAAGGTGAAGTTGCATGGATTCCAGGGTGTCCTAGCTAGATGGATAGAGAACTGATTGGGTAACAGGAGACAGAGAGCAGTAGTGGAAGGAAGCTTCTCAAAATGGAGACCTGTGAACAATGATGCCCCACAGGGATCCATGCTGGGAACATTGTTGTTTGTGATATACATAAATGATTTGGAGGAAGGTGTAGGTTACCTCATTAGCAAATTTACACTGACATTAAGATTGGTGGAGTAGCACATTGTGAAGGGGACTGTCAGAGAATACAGCAGAATATAAATAGACTGGAGAGTTGGACAGAGAAATGGCAGACGGAGTTCAATCCGGACAAACGCGAGGTGATGCAACCTGGGAGAACTTGCAACCTCTTTTTGCTTTGTGGCCTGCAGGAGCTACGTTCAAAGTCACCTGTGATTACTCTGCATCACAGAGATGACTACCTTCAATCTGCAGCGAACAATAATTCAGCTGAGATTGCTTGTGACCAGCATTTGCAGCCTCTATTATTGGAAACTGCGCCCATTTCCCATGCACACTGATATGATTGCAAATGATTTCAATCCTGTGCACTGAAAATGCACGATGGTCCACTGAAAGGCCTCCTGTCCATCTGAAATTAAGCTCATGTGCAGGGACAAAAAAAAACACTGACTTCACCTACTCTGGTTGTGGTCGCAGCCATTTTGCATTTGTTGTTTGCAGTTTGCTGTTGAGGGAACATAGAAGGCAATGTAGGGGTTCTCACTTGGCAAGGTGAGTCAAACTGGTTATCAGAATGACCCCCAAGTTTCCATGTTCCTATGCCCATGGCACTCCTTCGACAGAACATCACGACTGATCTTTTGACTTGATTTGATTGTTTTATTGTCATGTATACCGAAATCCAGTGAAAAGCTTTGTTTACGAGCAGTGGAGGCAGATCATTGTAAGCAGGGATGTACAAACCAAAAAGGCTTAGACAGAGGCATACAGGTTACGTTGCACAGGGTGTGTGTCTTAGGCATGAACAACATGAGCAACATGAGCAAGATAAATATCATTTGAGGCCAGAGCGTCCATTTGTCAGTCTAATAATGACCTGGAAGAAGCTGTTCCTGAACTTGCTGGTACATGTGTTCAGGCTTCTGCATCTTTTGTCTGATTCTCCATGTGTTTCTCACCATCTGGTACCAACACTGCATCTCTTATGTCCGGTCTTTACAATTTAGTCCTGCCCACCACTATGAAGTGCACTCCTCCCCCACACTCCCTCGAGGGCATAATCATGGTGACAATTCCGATGCATTGACTGCCCTCCCATGCATTAACATCTATTCTCTTCTTAACATTGAATTTCACTCCTTCACTGTCCTTTTGCTCCTTTGTGTCCCTAAATGCTGGCTCCAATGCCCCCAACATTGAATTGCCCCATGTCCCTATGACACCAGTGTCTTGCAGTAACCACACACCCCACTACCACCACCACCTTCACTTTCAATCTGCTGCTTGCCAGCTCCCAAGTGTGGGCGGCACGGTGGCACAGTGGTTAACACTGCTGCCTCACAGCGCCAGAGGCCTGGGTTCAATTCCCACCTCAGGCGACTGACTGTGTGGAGTTTGCACGGTCTCCTCGTGTTTGTGTGGGTTTCCTCCGGGTGCTCCGGTTTCCTTCCACAGTCACAAAGATGTGCAGGTCAGGTGAATTGGCCATGCTAAATTGCCCGTAGTGTTAGGTAAGGGGCAAATGTAGGGGTATAGGTGGGTTTCGCTTCGGCGGGTCGGTGTGGACTTGTTGGGCTGAAGGGCCTGTTTCCACACTGTAAGTAATCTAATCTAACCACTCGGAACTGGTCATCAGATGCAACCCATATCCTAACTGCCCTAAACCCTCGAACGACCATGCCCGCATCTCCAGACAATCGCAGGCATTGCCCTTGACTAAACATGCTGGGATTCCCCTAATGACGGCAACACCCCACCTTGACTTGGCTGAGGACTACCCCCCATTTTGAATCTGAGAGATGTTCGTCTGAGCTGAAAAATGTGTTGCTGGAAAAGTGCAGCAGGTAAGGCAGCATCCAAGGAACAGGAGAATTGACATTTCGGGCATAAGCCCTGAAGAAGGGTTTATGCCTGAAATGTCGATTCTCCTGCTCCTTGGATGCTGCCTTACCTGCTGCACTTTTCCAGCATCACATTTTTCAGCTCTGATCTCCAGCATCTGCAGTCCTCACTTTCTCCTAGATGTCAGTCTGATTAATGTACACACAGAGGATTTGCCATGCTGGCTGTGGCACATCTTATAGGTATGGCATCGAGGTGGGATGGGACCATACCACAAAATGTCCGCCCCCTTTGATTGATGACTGTTGACAACAATGACAAGCTGCCTGACTTTGCATCTGTGCTAGACAGCGAGGCAAGACAGAAGCACTGTGCTCAGCAAGGTATGGCTGAGGGTGAAAATACCAAATGACAAGGCAAGGAAGGGACGCAGTGAGTGTCCAATTGGACACAATGTAAGTGGGAGCAAGTGAGCAGCTCTGTGATGCACCCTCATCCAAACCCACATATTGCAATGAAAGCGTCCAGTGCTTTCCCAGTTACAGCATTGAAATGTAGAACCATCTAGTACTGAAGATGGGATAGTGAGGGTGATCCATGTTGCCATGATGGGACAGTGAGGGTGATCCATATTGAATGTCAACGCCCATGAATGTGGGGTGCATGAGGTCATAGAATCCTAGATTTCCTACAGTGTGGAAACAGGCCCTTCAGCCCAACAAATCCACACCGACTCTCCAAAAACTCACCCACTCCTGCCCTATTATCTTATTTTTACCCCTGACTAATGTACCAAACCTACACATTGCTGAACACAATGGGTAATTTAGCATGGCCAATTCATCTAATATGCACATCTTTGGATTATGGGACGAAACTGAAACATTCGAAGGAAACCCACGCCGGTACGGGGAGAATGTGCAAACTCCATGCAGACAGTTGCCTGAAGTTGGAATTGAACCTGGGTCCCTGGTACTGTGAGGCAGCAATGTTAACCATTGAGCCACCATGCCATCCTAAGTCATTGCCCATGAAGCGTGCCCTGAGATGTTGGTGGCTGGTGTTCAAGATGGGCAGGCATCAGCTACTTGGTCTGACTTTCATGGAGTTATTACCACTTAAATAGAAGAGGTGTATAAATGAGATAAGATTAGGTATTAATGAGGGTGATAATGAGTGATAATCAATGCGAATAAACCTCCGCATCTAATCTCCCATTCAACACTGGTTTGGAAAATGGAAAGCTTTCGTCTCAACATCAGGCAGGTCCTCTATTGAAAATGCCGACAAAATTTCAAAGCTACTTAAAACCTTCAAATAAAGTGAAGAATGATGGGTCGGGCTGGAAAAGAGACCGAGATAATGGGAGGGGAAGAGAGTGAGAGAGAGAGAGATCAAAGCAGAACTGGAGGGAAGAGGGGGGAAAGAGGGGCGGTGGATAAAGTTAGAGAGAGACAGAGAAAACTCTCTTTCAAAACTAAAATGTTTCATGGTAATTCAATCACAAAAACATTCCTATTTTGGTATAGAAGACTCCAGCATTAGCTTAGTTAATTCCATGTTGGGATAAATGGAAAAGTATGAAAAGGCACCTGAATCTTAGGTGTCAAAAGTTGCTTTATTCTATAGTCGCACACTTTGGGTACAAAATGATCTCCCTCTGAATAGCTAATTAACAGGACAAACCACATTATGAGACTAAAAATGGTTTCGGCTATTGGCTTTTTGCCCGGAGCAGTGTTTTGCAAAGCCTTCTTTTCCTTCATCTTGAATTTAGCATTAGGGAAGCATGATAATTTTGTTAAAAAGCAACTCAGGTGAACCCGATTTGCTACATTAATGCATCATGTAAAGCCACTTAAAAGGGTTTCTAATATCCATGGAAATCACTGCCTTCAGAAAAAGAAAGGAACAACAGGAATAAATTAAAGTAAAACAAAAAATAAAAGACCAGGTTTTGGTATTCAAAGAGAAATGAGGTGCACAATGTTCCGGAGTAACTTTTGGAAGCTAAATGGAATGATCCCAGTTGGATTTAGCATTAGCACCAGAGAACTGGAGGGACAAATTGAGCTAAAGCCTTCCTTGTGAAGATGTCCATGGAACATTGTTGGACTAGGTCAGCCATAACGGAAGAGCTGGTTTGATTTTCAAACCAGCTGGATCAGTCTGGGAACAGTTAAAGGAATCAGTTTGCAGGAGAACAGTTCGAGATCGGCTGACCATAGCGACATACAGCACGGAAACAGGCCCTTCAGCCCAACTTGGCTCTGCCGACCAGGTTTCCTAACCTGAACAGGTTCCATTTGCCTGCATTTCACCCACATCCATCTAAACCCCTGTTTATGTTCCTATCCAAAAGCCTTTTAAATGCAATAACTGTACCTGCATCTACCACCAGCAGAAAGTGGGTACTGCAAATGCTGGAGATCAGAGTCAAGATTAAAATGGTGCTGGAAAAGCACAGCAGGTCAGGCAGCATCCAAGGAGCAGGAAAATCGATGTTTTGGATAAATACCCTTCATCAGGAAAGGACTTTTGTCCTAAACATTGATTTTCCTACTCCTCGGAAGTTACCTGACCTGCTGTGCTTTTCCAGCACCACTCTAATCTTGACTGCAACTAACACTTCCAAAGACAGCTCATTCCATATGCGCCCACCCTCTATGTGTAAAGGTTGCCCCACACGTCCTTTTTAAATCTTTCCCCTCTCTCCTTAAATTTATACCCTCTTGTTTTGAACTCCCCTATCCAAGGGAAAAGACCTTAGGCAGAGTGAATCTATGAACTTGAGATTTGCATTAAGAGGGTGAAAAAAGGCAAATGAGGGATGAATTGTCTGAGAAAGAGCAAGCAGAAACCATACAGAAGAAATTGTGAGGGTGGGAGAACTTCGAAGAGAAATGAGTGAGCCTCACGTTGAGACAAAAGCAAGTTGGGTGGGAGACATCATAATAGTTTTGAGACATGCAATATTGCTAAACAGCATTTCCCAATATTTCTAGTGTTACCCTATGATGAGTCCTGATTTATCCCATTCTACAGCTGAGAATATCAGAAGTAGATTGTTCAGCCCTTCCAGCTTGTTGTGCCCTTTAAGTAGATCATGCTTGATCTGAAATGCAAATTCATTTACCTGCCTTGACTCCACCTCCCTTGGTAATCTTACTTAAAAAAATCTCTCATTCAGAAGCTCTAATTGCTCATTGGAGAGAATTCCACACTGTTTCCCTCCTGTATACTAAAAAAGTATACTTCCTGATTTTACATCTGAAAGTCCTTGCTATATTGTTTAAGTTTGTTACCAATCTCACTGTAAGTTACATCAGACAGCAATAGTGATTTGCTGGAAAGCCTGACTACTAATTGCACCAACAACAATCAAGATGTTCCTCTACTATTCAAATATTCTGTAACACACTCATCACATCATCTCTTATTCTGACTCACTCCTTCCTAACATTTCAAAGTTGCATAATTCCTCACCTTACTCAACATTCGCTTTATATTCAGTCTCATTTTACCAGCATTTGTTAAGAAACTCATTTTCATGTTTAATCTTTTCAATCTTGCACTGTGAATCATGGCTGTAGAGGTTTGGTAACTTAAAGAGAAAAGTGATTTTAAGTGCAACCTTTTATATATACATATATATGGGGCGGCATGATGGCTCAGTGATTAGCACTGCTGCTTCAGAGTCCCAGGTTCAATTCCAGCCTTAGGTGACTGTCTATGTGGAGTTTGCACATTCTCTCTGTGTCTGTGTGGGTTTCCTCTTGATGCTCCAGTTTCTTCCCACTGTCCAAAGATTTGCAGGTCAGGTGAATTGGCCATGCTAAATTGTCCATAGTGCTAGGTGCATTAGTCAGAGGGAAGTGGGTTGTGTGGATTAGTTGGGCCTGTTTCCACACTGTAGGGAATCTAATCCTCTATAACTGGAAATTTATTTCAATTAACAAAATTTTTAGATTAAAACAAATGTATTGAAATTTATAATTCATTAAAATAACTGCTATTTTATTCACTTATTTCAACAAGGGATTAATTATTTACAGAATTGTCATTATGTATTGACTTAATCAGGTTTACAGAATAAATTAGTTGAGGTAGTCAATTATTAATTTAATTGTTTGAATCAGTCAGTTCATTACATGTTTGAATAAATCAAATTATCAAGTTATTCAGTGATTGCATTACATTTTCCTTTGGGTCTGATCAGTTGCTGGGTTAGGACTGGGAATTTGGTCAATATTTATTATAAGACTGCTTATCTCCACTAAAAAGAATGCTTGTAATACTTGACAGAGTTTGTTCTCCAAACAGGGGGATGCAAACCAGTCGGGAAGCTAGAGAAGTGGAGCTAGAGATGAGATATGTTCAATCATTATTGGGATGTACATACTGCAAATAAGAGTTAGATGAATATTTGGTTGCATGGTTGTAAAATAGATATTGATTAAATCCTTCACTTAACAGATAGACTATGGAAATAATGAGAACATAGAGATGCTAACATACGAAATTCTCCCCATTAGAACAGTAGGTAGGCGCACCACCTGGGATTGTATTGGTGACAAGTCCCAGACACAATGCTGAGTTGGCTAATCAAAGCAAAGGGCAAGAACAGAAACTGTAGGTTATCTCAGTATCTTGGCAACCAGGAGAGAAAACTGTAAGTCTGTGGAGCTGTGACCAATGCACACGACATTTCTGATATTCTTTTTACACTGATTACTCTGTCTTAATTTATTTAGATACATTTTTGTTTGGAAATTAATCTGAGTGGATTAGCGAAATCTCACTTTCTCCTCCTAAAATATGCGGGTACTGGCTTCATTTTGGAATGATGCTCGATAGAATTGCATTGGGAGTATAATTGAATCGACCCACTTTCCCAATAACTGACCCGTAGACTTTGACAGCCTAGACCAAATTATCCGTAAATGTTTTTCATTAAAATACAGTTCTTCTCCCTTTAAAGTGTTGATATTTGTTAACATTTATATTGGTTTGGCTTCTTCTCATGTACAGCTCAATCAGTATGTATTAAATGGAACTATTACTCCGTGGGTGTTTGTATTTGAATTTCCGTCACACAACTGAATTCAGTTCATTGCTTGTTGGTTTAAAATTAACATTAATGAGCCAGACTCAATCTAATGACAATTTTTCAGTCTCCACATCCATGCTTCCAATTTTCAAACAAAGGCTATGCTTGTCAGATGCTAAACTGTCCACTGGCGGTTTATAGAATAGGACTGCAAACCTGAAGATAGATTGGGATAATCTCTAGGTGACACATGACTAAAAGTCACTTAAAGGTTTAGAATGCTCGAGAACTTCCACTTGTGTGAGTCAGGCCCAAGGATTAAACCAGCAGAAATGTAGACCTGAAGTGAATGTGAGATTTCACTTTCTCACTGCAACAAATGTATCACACACTGGGCAATGCTTGTTGAAAATTGAAATAGCAGGAAGAAAAGTGGGAGTCACTAGCCATTTTACCAGATGTTTAGTAGATTTAAGGACTGTTGCCAAAGAAGAATATTTTTAGTGAGCAGTGCAAAACGTTATTTCTCAGAAGAGAAAGGACTGAGAGATATGATCAGATTGTAACCACAGAAAATGAATACATGAAAAGGGGGTATCTTTCCTGGAAAAGATTGTCCACTGCAAAAATTAACTGGGAACTTTCTCTTATTAGCACAACCTATTCAGACTGATGATTCTCTTATTAGAGTTCTCTCCAATAATATGAATCTTCATTAAAAGCATCTTGTCTGCTTTCCACTTAAATTAAGAAACTAGACAATTGTATTTTTACAGATAAAAATTGCATATATTTGTGAATACAGTGAAGGGAACCTGTCATCAGTGGATGCATTCCACAGAAAGAAGGCAGTCAGGGAGTAATGTGTGAATATTTCGACATTGTGCTTTAATCATCCTTCCTTTCATACCTCCAGAGCTCCCCAACTGTGTTCTACCTGAGTATCTTTCTGGCAGGAACTAAAATCAATTTCATCCTTTCAATGAGATTTGAAAGCCAAGTCCTTGCCTTGCCTGCTGAGGGGTTCCAGGTCTTATATTAACAAAGGTGGAGTGTGCCATTAGTTTCTGAGTGCGGGCCAGTAAGTTGGTGTACAGGAAAGTCAGCTTTCCTTTAACACTGAACTTGCAGCCAACTCGACACTTCAGGAACTTGATTGAGCTACCACAAATATTGAAAGTGATCTGTACCAGCTATGTGGGTTTTAATCTTCAGCTGAGTATTTGTATCTGATGAGGCAATACTTTGTTGGCTCCTGTAGTATATGGGTAAAATAGTATAAAAAGATTCAAGAAACATTTATTACTGATTCTGGTATATTCAAATGTTACAGTCTCAGGCATTTCAGTGTTTTGCCTCATACAAAACAATTTAGTAATACAGTGGCACATTCTCATCAGAGTGCCATGCTTCAGATGGCCCCAGTAAGAATGAAGTCTGTGGCTTTTCCACTTGCATGTTTTATATAGGGATGTCAACATGCACTTATGTCTTTTCGGTTTTACTATATAACCAGCTGTGAGATATCCCACAAGAGACACAAAAGCACCCATTATTTGTGAAATGATCTGCCACAGAAAGGGGCTGAGGTCAAAGTAATGAATGTTTTCAAGAAAGAGTTAGCTACAGTCTTTAGGGCGAAAGGGAGCAAACGGTATGGGGAGAAAGCATACACAGGGTAGTGAGTTGGATGACCAGCCATGCTTACATTAAATGGAAGAGCAGGCTTGAAGGGTTGAATGGCCTACTACTGTTCCTATTTTCTATGTTCTATGAGACGTAATACTTGAATGGAGTGCTCCCCATTTTCCAGTAACGTTTTCCCCACTGTTTGTATTACCATTTAATTCACCATTCACCTCAAACTGATAGCAAATACAAAATGCCGCATCCCATTCATTGCTGTACTCCAGTAAGTAACATAATATGGCACTTTATAAATTCAACTGAGCATGTTTCCTGCAAGAGAATCTCATATTGATATGAATATAATAATACACAAATCGAATAAAATGTCTAAATTGCCTCCTTTATGCCTTCCTCAGAATGGCATGACACAGTGATTTGTTGACAATTCATAATAATCTGAATGTCCATTCAGAACTTCTATGAACCATTGTGCTTTCACAACAATCCATTTGCACACAACATATTTTCAAACCTGACTCATTTGGTCTCTTAAAGCCACCTGACATCAATGAGAATATGCTACAGGCAGATCTCACATTGGTCTCTCATCCTAAGTCACAGCAAGTTCTTCATTCCACTCCTCGTCAAGGTCTTAGAACATCTTAGCAGAATAAAATCATACCACAGATCTTTTGTTTTGCGTTCATAATCATTGTTCATTGTTCATGCATTCTCTAAACGTCTGAGCAGAAAATCATGTAGTGCAATAATGGAGATGTCATTATCAAGGTGGGAGGCACAGAAATGTCAATGGTACTCATGTGTGGACTGATGAATGGGTGGTAGACAACTCAATCATTGCCTAGCAGTGAAAGCTGTATAATTGAAGTGACATTTTACTGTGCAAATGAAAGCTCAATTAGTCCTGATTGTAATTTGTAAACAATTGAGCAAATAGGCCTTTGGGCTATCTCACAACTGATCCTACATATGAACACCAATGTGCTTCTTCAAATATGAGGTAATTCAATGGATGTTAATGCAGATGATTTAATGCTAGCTCAGTGAAAATACGATACTCTCAGTACACTGTTCACTGCAACAGCACAGTACATTCTAAGAAAATAAATCCAATCACAGAATTATGTTATATGCATGAAGTACACTAGGAACATCTCAGACAATTACAGATCACTAAATCAAATCTCAATAAGACATTTTGAAACAAAAATAAGAGACACTGAATTTCATTGGGAACGATTTAAATATCTAAAGTTCGAAATGCACAAAATGGGTGCTTTGTATTTGAGAACCAGGAAGACTTGTAGATCAGGGTGAGGTAATAAAGCACAGAAAACTATCATGAACTAGCTGCATTTTCCTTCGGGAGAACTTTAATTGGCTAATTATTGAGTTTGAGCTTTCCTAAGTTATTTGAAGATGCATTCTGTTTGCACAAACTGTCAATCTTATGTTGAGAGAAGAATGTAGGAGGCACAAACTATAACGGATGTATTCTTACATCTTTAAAAGGACTGTGTCTTTCACTAATGTGCAGACAATATCCACAATGTATCTTATGAAAGGAATTTTGTTGTAAATATAGTCTGAGGGATATTCTTCCTGTATTCTGCACTCAGAATACAACCTAATACGTTTCATACAGTATTAACAACACATGATGAGTATAATGGAAATGCAGAACACAGTAAGTGATGCCAGAAGAGAAAACCATATTGTTGTGTAAACCACATGTGTCTAATGAAAAATGGAACAATGTTCTTTTTTTTCTCAGCACTGTTTAACACAGTGTTAAGTGAATGGATAACTTAAACGTTTTGTACAGAATACACCTTTTCCTTAACAGTTTCAGTGAACCTTACCAACCTCAAGCCTTGTCAAAAGATCTTCAAAAACATGAAGTAGGATCCAACACGGCACTCATTCACGTTAATAAAGTTGGAAAGGAGAAAGAGTAAAGAGACGTATGATCACTGGATCACAGAGTAATATAATCACAGGAAGAGGTTGTTCAGATCATTGTGTCTGTGCTGGTTGGTGGAGCTGCCCAAATAATCCCGTTCCTTTGCTCTTCTCTCAAAGCTCTGCAGTGCTGTTCCTTTCAAGTATTCATCAATTTCAGGCATGCATTCCGGGTCACAAAAAACTGTCTAAAAAGAAAGAACATATCTCTTTTCCACCTTGTCCATTGTAAGGAGAACAGTAGCAATTTCACCAGTCTTCACACTTCTCAAGTGCCCATCCCTGGAATCATACTAGCATATCTCTTCTTCACCTTCTTCAAAGCCTCTGCATCCATTCTAAAGTATAATGTTCCTAACTGAAGACATTGCTACAAGGGAAGGCTAACTGGTAGTTTTTAAAATAAAATTAACAGACCTTCCGTGTATCTTTATGCAATTCTTCTGTAATTTTCCACTTCTATTGCGTTTATGATCTTCACTTATAAATTTTGAGGTTATGTCCTATATTCTCAAATCCACTGGTCAATAATCCATGCCAAAATATCGATTATCCTAATGCTGACCCCTGGGGTCAATTCCTTCAGTCTGAAACATGATCAAAAGGGATTTTTTTTTCCCTTAAGTCATATGGTTTGAGTTATTTTGGAGATAATTAGAGGTTATGTACTGTGCAAACATTACATTTTTTTTCATTTTTTTGCCAAACTTATCTATCAAATTTAGATTTAGATTTAAACTTTATTATAGATTTTAAAGTGGAACCTTTCTGCACTGTTACCTTTAAGAGGTGCTTTTCATCCAAATGATATGGAGTGATACTGCACTGAAGTATTCCTGATTTATTTAGACCATAAGACCATAAGACATAGGAGTGGAAGTAAGGCCATTCGGCCCATCAAGTCCACTCCGCCATTCAATTATGTCTGATGGGCATTTCAACTCCACTTACCGGAATTTTCCCCATAGCCCTTAATTACTTGTGACATCAAGAATTTATCAATCTCTGCCTTGAAGACATTTAGCGTCCCGGCCTCCGCGGCACTCTGCGGCAATGAATTCCACAGGCCCACCACTCTCTGGCTGAAGAAATGTCTCTGCATTTCTGTTCTGAATTTACCCCCTCTAATTCTAAGGCTGTGTCCACGGGTCCTAGTCTCCTCGCCTAACGGAAACAATTTCCTAGCGTCCGACCTTCTATGCCTTGAGTTGCACAATATCTCCCAGACTTGCGGAAATGTTCTGAAAGCAGTTAATGCTGCCTTTACCCTCCTGTGTCTTACAAGCTTATTCTCCACAGCCACCTGATGAAAGAGCAGTGCTCCAAAAGCTAGTGCTTCCAAATAAACCTGTTGGACCATAACCTGGTGTTGTGTGATTTGTAACTTCATCCATCCCAGTCCAACACGGACACCTCCAAATCATTCATCCTCCTCCATTTACTATTAGCACAGACTATCTCCTCTGGTGGTTCTTGCCTCTCCTATCAAACATTTGCTTGTCCTTCTCTATAAACAGGCACAGCACATGCAAAAGCCTTCACTGACTTTGCTCACTTCCATCATTTTCCTTAAAAATTAAAAACTCCACAGGCACCAGGAGACAGTGATGATGAGATTGCAATTCATTGTCATTACTCCACCTGAAACTGGCAGCAGCTTTAGGAGTTTCCACATGCACAGAAAAATACTGAAATCTCAGAGATCCTCTCTCAGAAATCTCAAGAGAGTGTGCTGTTTCGGCCCCCTTCAGTGTTCAATCTGGAAGCGATCACGGTATTGATGAGCACCTCCGCTTTTATGTTGTCAGTCGCACTACAATATCCTTCAAAAGGTTGCACCTCATTGACTGAGATGACCCAGTTTTTTTTTAATGAAGTGCTAAGGTGATTGGGCCTGAAATGTAATCTTGTGTTTGTAACATGTCAAAATGCTTAAATAAGATTTCTAAAGAAAAAAAAATCACATTTTTAAATTAATGATTATTTGTAAAATGTGCTTACTTTTATTTGTGCTGACTTATATCCAAACCCAGCTATTTATTTTTTCTGTGTCTGAGAAGTTAATTGGAAGGGGAGGTGGTTCTGAGCATTTCAGTCTCTGTGAGAAAGCTCGACTCTTGCCGCTGCTTGTTCATATCACTGCTGCTGGTCATTAAGAGATCTCCCCTGACCTGGCTGTTGAATCAGTTTGTTGATGGGAAAGTGTGGAAGCTGGCCATTTGGCCCATTAAGTCCAGACCAACCCACCCCCACATCCCAGCATTTCCCAAGGCCAACTCCCCTAACCTGCACATTTTTGGACCCTGGGAGGAAACTGGAGCACCCAGACAAAACATACATGGGCACAGGGAGAAAGGGTAAACTCCACACAGACAGTGACCCCAGACTGGAATCGAACCCAGGTCCCTGGTGCCATGAGACAGCAGTGGTAGCCATTGTGCCCCCCAGTCATATCATGGAGGTAATTGGATCCCCTTGGGCAACTTTAAGTTCAGGGACCAGCCGCATTGCTTTGCTGCTGACTGTGAACCCCAGCCCGGTGCATTGTTGTTACCAGTTACACAGAGTGGTCCCTTGGAGAAATATTGAATGGATGCTTTTATAGGTGCATCCTGATTGGCTGCCACTCTTTGGATTTTACTCATAGCCCAGTCAAAGTTTAATTCAAAATGAGAAATGTAGCTCAGATTCATGATTGTAATTCCCACTTTACATAAGCTACGGACTCTCACTCAGGCCTTGACTACACATAATCGCAGCAAACGTGAATTGCAGACCTGCGGCCCATTTATGGTATGTAAAATTGCTCTGGTCCCTGTTTGAAATGTAATTCTAAACCAACTCACGTGAACCTTAAAACAAAAGCAAAGAATTGCGGATCCTGAAGGTCTGAGCCTAAAACAGAAGATGCTGAGGAACCTCAGCAGACTTGGCAGCAGTTGTAGACAGAAATGCACAATTCACATTTCAAGACCATAGACCCTTCGTCACAACTGAAAGTAATGGGAAGAAACCCCCGATGCCAGAGGTTGGGGGAAGGATGGGTGGAAAATAGAATACATGGACACTGTGTTAACAGAGAGAGAGAGAAGGGATAGGTAAACAAGTTCAGAATGTTAAACCTGATTTCTTTCTGTTGATGCTGCCAGACCTGCTGAGTTTTGCCAGCAATTTCCTTTTTTCCAAGCAATTTCCAAGGGATTGCTGATGGTAAGCAGAGAGATGGGTGATTACTGAATTGGGTATTAGTGAGAAGTATAAACGATTGAAAACAGTTGATTGTGCTGGGAGCAACCCATGCAAAACAGGACCTTTGTGTGTGTGGGAAGTTAATGAACGCGTCATGGTGAGAAACTCATCAAAGTCTCCTCTCTCCCTGGTAACAAATGATATATTCCCTACAAAATTATTCAACACAGAATGAAGATAGTAGTCTAAAGCAATTATTATACGCCAATTCAAGTGAGGGGATTCCTATGATATATGTATACAAATAAATAAATATGTATAATATGTGTGTGTGTGTGTGTGTGTGTGTGTGCGTGTAGAGAGAGGGTGAGGATGTGGGTATCTCTTGATACATTAATCCATCACAGGATTTTGGAAGTACATATAAAGAGCCATTCTAATGAAGAGTAACCAGGCTCAAGATATTGGATCTACTTTCTATCCACGGGTGCAGCCAGACCTGCTGAACTTCTACAGCAATGTCTGTCTTTTTGCTGAAGACCTCCAGTACCCACAATTCTTTGTTTAATACAGAAAGAGAACGTATGTTTCTGTTCCAATACCAGTAGCTGTGGGACCTCTCTGGTGCAAAAGAAACACAATGATCTGGTGTGAAATTGCAAAAAGCAGAAGCGTTCAATTTTTTTTTGGACAAGATTTGAATGCACGAGTCTCACATGACTTTGTACTCAAAATCCCATTTGAGTTGGGAAGAAGCAGAAGTAAACATGTTATTCTGCAACTGATGGAGTGTTTGAGTGAGATTAGGTCCAATTTCATTGTGTATATCTATTTTTCCCCATATCTACTTCCCTCTGCTTTTATTTCTATTTCAATATCAGTTTCTGTACAATTTGAGTTCTGGTGTAAAGGAACGTCCCAGACCCTCATTATAAACCTTTTTGTGAGGGCCACAATCAAGTAGGAACACTATGCTGTGGGTCTGTTTGGGCTTATGATCCTGAACTAAAGCCCACACTTGCTCTAAAGTTGCCGAGGTCCTGATAGCATTACTCCAGTGGAACCAGCAGAGAAGCACTGAGAACTGTTGCAGCTAAAGGGATCGAGAGGTATGAGGAGAGAGTGGGAATGGGATACTGAGATTGCATGATCAATCATAATCATAATGAATGAAGGTACAGGCCTGAAGGGCTAAATAGCCTACTCCTGCACCTATTTTCTCTGTAGGTGAATTATCAAAAGCATTGATCTGTTTAAATTTATCTCCCAACAGAAGTAACTGCTCCAGTGAAGGAACTGTTCCCGTTACAGTAGGAGTGGGCAGCTGGAGAGGTGGTAGCATTGTGGTAATGTCCAAGTACCACTCCAAGTGTGTCCTCAGGGCTAAGGGTATAGTGACAGAGGGAACAGGAAGCATTGCAGGTGACCGTCCCTCACAAGGAGAAAGATGCCTGGAGAAGAGGACGCATACACAATCCTTTCAGAACTCCCTTCTCAGGCCACTAAGAGGTGGCTGGCTCCTCCATTTCCACATTGCCTGTTTCCCTCTGACACTTGGAAGCTTCAGGTGACAGGGATTCACTTGCCTGTCGCCTGACAGGGATTCAATGGCAAGAGGACACTCAGGACCAGGGTCACCCCACCACAGCTCCAAGACCATCGGCCTCTTCTGTCGGGCCTACTCCATCCATCCCTGCTGTGAGATCAGAGACTGCATTGGGAGGTAGTGGGAGGGGGAGAATTCAGTAAAAATCAATTGAGTGCATGTAGGTGCTCTGTGTGACATTTCTCTGTACATGAATTCTCTTATTTATATAAGTGCCGTTGTTTTGCCTTCAGTCTATTTGTTTTTTGATGCTATCTATAGTCCTGAATGTAACCATGCCAACATGATGCCTAATTGCATGCCCACACCGGATGTACTGTGGGGCAGGTGTCTCTGTTAAGAGTCTGCTGCAGCATCTGGAAGTAACAAGGATCTGGAACAAGGCACATACAGGGCTTCAGTCCCGCAGAACAGCTTCCCTTCTCTCCAACCCACAGCAGCAGTTTCACCTCATTCCAATACCTTTTGTTCCACTTTCCTCTTAGTTCCGTTGGACTGGCCCGACAGACTGACTAGGGTGTACCCACTGGATCAGACCCAGCTGGAAAGGCTTGGATAAGGAATGCCCCCATCTTCAGGTGGCCACACATCTCCTCAAGTGCCTTGGCTGAAATTTCACAGACTGGTAGCTATGAAGCTACAGGACTGATGATAACCCACAACCAAGACTGCAAAGGCACAGAACCAGCATCCCACTACCCCGCCACCCCGATCAAGAACATCGTGATTGGACACCTGATCATAGTCAATCCCCTGACTGGGTTTGGAGGCTGTCATTGACTGACTGGATCGAGTCCCCGTGCCTGACAATGGTCTCCATAGATTTCATTGAGGATCACTCTCCTTAAGATTTTAAGACACGGCTGCCTGCTAACTGCATGTGCTGTGTGTGTTCATCATATAAGCTGCTGGCACACAGGCCAGGAATGAGACTGACAAATGGCACATTGCCTACAGCAGGATGTGCACCCCACTGACTGAGGACTGTAAACCAGTATGGCAAACTGCCTGGTTGTGAGACTGTGCTAACTGGCATAGTATGGATATTGCAAGCATTCAAGTAGTGCGAGTGTGAGCTAAGAGAGCAAGTGAGCAGCCCAGAGATACGGCCTGGTCTGATCTGTGAGCAGAGAGCATGCAAAGTGTAATTACAACAGCCTTTCAATGCAGGCTGTATCCTGCAATACAGTTCCATGTTTCCCAAGTGGCCTGCAAGTGGAGCAAAGGGTGTCAGATACTGTGGAAAGTGGTGGTTGGTGCCCATGGATGGTGCCCTGAGACATTGTTTGGTCCTGAGCAACATGGGAGGCTTTTCATAGCCAGGTACCTGCTCAAGAATTCTCAATATCTGGCTTGTTTGATTTGTTTGTTAAGATAGGAAGGTGAATATTAATGAGGCAAGTTGGGGCGTTATTGAAGTGTTTAACAATTTATAATTTCCCCTTCATTACCAATTCACCGTTGTCCAGTGAGAAACTCACTTCACTGCTCAGCAAGTACATTAAAGGTGCAGCAAGATGCTCCTGAATTTGAGGTGAGCTTGGTTAGACCTCTCCACCAATTTTGTTGTAAAAATCTTGCTATAGACCATGTCTCTCAAAACCTAACAAGGTTCCACCAGTGTTATAGAGTGAATTGGAAAAATCAACAATCAGAATGTCTTCCTCAGACGTATGATCATAAGACCATAAGTCACAGGAGCAGAAATTAGGCCATTCAGCCCATCATGCCTGCTCCATCATTCAATCACGGCTGACAGGTTTCTCAACCCCATTCTCCCACTTTCTCCCCATAACCTTTGATCCCCTTTGAGACTCAAGAGCCTATCTATTTCCATCTTAAATATATACTCAAGACCTGACCTCCACAGCCTTCTGTGGTGATGAATTCCATAGATTCACCACTCTCTGGCTGAAGAAGATTTTCCCTATCTCCATTCTAAAAGGTTTTCCCCTTTCTCTAACTGTGCCCTCAGGTCCTAGTGTCTCCTACCAATGCAAACATCTTCCCAACTTCTACTCTGTCCAGACCATTCAGTATTCTGCAAGTTTCAATTAGATCCTCCCTCATCCTTCGAAACTCCACTGAGTATAGACCTAGAGTCCTCAAACGTTTCTCACATGTTAAGCTTTTCATTCCTGGGACCATTCTCATGAGCATCCTTTGAACACGCTCCAGGGCCAGTACATCCTTCCTGATGTGAATTTCACCTCCCTGGTTATTAATGTGAATTTTACCTCCCTGTTTAGTTTCAGCATGACAGGAAATATTTGGAAACCCCTCCAGTTACATTGTTTCTTGAACCTTATGAGATTCATGGTGAGAAGTTGGAAATTCTTCTGAAGGTATATATAAAAGAGCTTCCGAATGCCTCCTCATATTCGCCTGTGTCTCCTCCATGATCCCTCTTTTGCTTCACATCCTTCTTATCCCCATCACCCCATGTCTCTTTCATACCCCTTCCACTCTCCCTTCCAAATGACAGAACCATAGAAACCTAAAGCATGTTAATTAGCAAATGTTACAATGGTGCATCTTGTACACTGTAAACATTGCAGCTCCAGGATATTAGAAGTGGAAGGAGTGTGTATTAAATTCAGGGCAAAGATACAAAGCAAGCATTCGCTCGCTAGGTTGAGTTAAGCTCCTTGAATGCTGTTGTGGCCACATCCACCTTGGTGAGTGGTGAGTACCTCACTGTATCTCTGACCTTTAGCCCTGTAGTTGAAGATAGTGTATTTCAGGAAGGTAAAGCTATTCACTATAGAGTCCTCAACATCCGAAATTGAAACCATTTAGCCACGGTGTGGATACGGCTGGTTCAGCTACATTTTTGACTCACTGAAGTCCCATGATGTTGATGATGGGAAACACAATGATGTTGGTCCTGTTGAAGATAAGATGGAGTGTTTTGATTCTTTGGTTGTTGAGGTATGCATTATCTACTTTGTTCCATTATAGCTATTTGCTTCCAACTCAATCCTTAATGTATTCTCATCCCAAAGGAAGATACACATAGACTGGTTTATCATTCCTAAAGTTTATCAAATTGCCATGAGCACATAGAACTAACCTATGATCTCATTCTTCCTAATGTGCATCTATCATTGGCACATTCACCCTAAATTATACAGTAACAAAAGCCAATGCGTCACACTTTGCTCATCAAAACATTATATTTACGCATTGAGATGTAAGAATTATCAGTGCGTCATACCTTATCCATAAGCCTATTCTGTTTGAGTCTCCACACTGAACAATATTGGTGTGAACATATTCCCTTAGAGTGCCAAAGTTAACACTGTCATATCACCCAATGCACACACACAATGATAATGGTTGTTTCACATTGCCCAAACTGCCTATGGCATTTATGCAGTGACAATGTGAGAAATGTTACTGTGTCACATCTCTCTGTTGTGGTTATGCAGTGATGATAAGAAATGTCAATGTGTTGCACAATGCCCATTTGTCTACTTTACTTATACAGTGAGCATTAACACTACCTTATCACACTCCTGCATGTACACTGTGATACTGCTTATATTGTACACAGCATCCATTTATTTCACAGTGTGAAATGACCATTTGATAAGTCTGATGAACTACTATCCCTCAATTGCCTTGTTCTTCAACTATCTGTTCAATTTTCCATTAACGTTATTCATAGTATATATATTCTTTAGTTGAATTCATTCAAGGGGAGTGAGCATTGCTGGCTACCATATTTTACTCAAATCTAATTGCCTTGAAATAGTAGTGGTGAGCTGCCTTGTTGAAACAATACAATACAGTACAGCACAGGAACAGGCCCTTTGGCTCAATAAGCCTGCACCAATTCCTAATCCTTATTTAGATCCATTGCAGTGGATGGGATGTACAGAACCAACAATGCTGTGAGGATAGGAGTTCAAGGATTTTGTCCCGGTGACAGTGAAGGAATGATGATATGGTTCCAAATCAGTATGTTGTGTACTTTGGAGAGGAACTTGCAGGTGGTGGTATTCCTAGTATCTGCTACTCTTTTCCTTCTCAGTGGTGGAGATTGTTGTCAAAGGAGCCTTGGTGAGTTTTACACCAGGATGGTATGCCCTGATGTCCCTCTGCTGGTGGTGGCAGATGTGAATATTGAATATAATGGATATGGTGCCAATCATGCAGACTGCTTTGGCTTGGATGGTGTCAAGCTTTTTGAGTGCTGTTGGAGCTGCACCCGTCCAGACAAACGGAGAGTATCCCGTCTCACTCCTGACTTGTGCTTTAATGTTGATGGACAGGCATTGGGGAGACAGAAGACGAGTTACTCATTGTAATATTCCAAGCCTCTGAACTTGCCTTGTAGACATACCAAGGGTATGGTTGGTCCAGCTCAGTTCTAGTCACAAGCAACCCGCAGGATATTGATAGCATGGAATTCAGTGATGCCATTGAAAATCAAAGGGCAATAATACACCCTCTCTTGTTGGAGATGGTCATTACCTAACATTTCTGTGACGCAAATTTTACTTGCCCCATATCAGCCCAAGCATGGGCATTGTCCAGGCCTTCCTGGAAATGGAAATGAACATGGAAGGCTTCAGTATCTGAGAAGTTTAAATGGTGCAGAACATTTTGTAATAATTGTCAAACATCCCCGTTCCTGGCTGTATGGAGGAGGGAAAGTCAATAATAAAGCAGCTGATGATTATTGGGCAGAGGTCACTACCCTGTGGAACTCCTACAGTGATGTTCTAGAGCTCAGATGCTTGGTCTCCAACAACCACAACCAACTTCCTCTGGGCCAGGTATGGCTCCAATCAGCAGAGGCTTTTCCCCAGTTTGCATTGACTCCAGTTTTGCTAGGGTTCTTTGATGCCACACTTAGTCAAATACGGCCTTGGTGTCATGATGGTCACTCTCGCCTCATGTCTGGACTTCAGCTCTGTTGTCCAGGTTTGATTCACGGCTATAATGAGGCCAAGAGCTGATTTGGCTCTGACAGAAACCAAATTCTGTGTCAGTGAGTAGATCACACCTACACAAGTGCTGCTTGATGTTTTGACTATTACCTCTTCCTCTCTCAGCTGATGATTGAGAAAAAGATAAGTTGGTAATTGTCCAGTTTAGATTTGTTCTACTGTTTGTGGAGCGGATACTCTTGTGCAATTATCTGTGTTTTAAAGTAGATGACATTATTGTAACTGCACTGAAACAGCTTAGTTCAGAAGGCAATGAGTTCTGGAACGTAACTTTTCAACTCAGTTGCCAGTCATATGGTCTGCATCCTCGGCACGATGATTTGTTATATTTTGTCAGACTTAACTCGGTGCTGGCATTTCATCTTCTAGGAATACCATGGTCCAAGCCCAACTCCTGACACTTGAACACATGACAGTAGTGGATTGCAGAAGATGGGCTGCAGAGTTGAAGGCATTGCCTTTTGGAAAGAGTTCAGCCTTCCCTTACAGAAGATGAAATCACTCTTAATCATAAAAATTACAGAATGCACACATAGCTAGTGATTAGGAAGAGAAATGGAATGTTGTTGTTTGTCATGAGGGAACACAAAAGTGGTGCGCTTTGACAATGGTTGTACTGAGCTTTGGCTACACTATATCAACGGCTTGGAATACAGTTTTGGTCCCCTTATGGAAGAAAGGACATAATTGCAATGTAATTAGTTCAGAGAAGGTTTATTCAAAGGATTCCTTGGATGGGTCAGGAGATTAGGTGAGGATGTTTAGAGAGCTGAAGCCAGCATCCATTGATGTTTAGAATAACGAGAGGTGAATTTATCAAAAGGTAAAAGATCCTGAAGGATGCTGAGAGGGTGCTTCGCTTGTGGAAGAAACCAAAACTACAGGATTAAAACGGTCTCCCCTTTAAGATGGAGATAAAGAAGAACAGATTCCCCCAGTCTGTGAAATGCCTTTTCCAAGTGAGCAGTGGTGACTGGGTCATTGAATTTTTTTTTTAAGATAAATTCTTGCTTGACAAGGGAGTCAAAGGAATAGGTGGTAGGCAGGAAAGCAGGGTTGAGGCTATAATTGGATTGGCTCTGGTCTTTGGGAATGGCTCAGCGAGCTCCAGTGGCTAAAAGACCTACTCATGCTCCTAATTTGTAACATAATTCATAGTCCTGTACAGTGGAATGCCAAGCTATCTTGCTGATCTTGGCTAGCATTAATGGCACAAGTTTGCATTTCAGGATCAGAAAGCCCTGTTTCTGGTGGGTGGGGGTGGGAGGCAGTTGCGAGAGACCAGTTTTGGAATGGTATGTGAGTAAGGGGAGCAAGATACCAGGGGGATGAGAGGTCAGCATGGCATGTGAGTAAGCATGAGTGTGGGGTACGATGCCAGTTGAGTGAAAGGTTAGAAGTGTAGGTTGGCAGGCTGGTTGAGAGTAGTAGAGTACCAGATGGTTGAGTGCTCCATTGCCAGTTGGGTGAATGGTACAGGTGCCCAGTTGTAGAAGGATGTCAGGCAAGTGTATAAGTGTTAAGGAGCTGCATCCATGAAGGAGCTGTTAGGTTGGGTGGGGAGAGACAGTATCATGTCAGGATTGATGGGTGAGTGAGTGGTGGGGAGGTGGGGGTATGGAATGGCGGGATTAGTAGGAGGTCATTGGGCGCGAAGGGTATGAGGTTGGTGAGTGAGTGGTTTTGGGTCAGAGGGAGTGCTGTTGATGGGGAGTGGGGCGGGACTTCAGTGGTGCATGAGGATTGAATTGATTTTTAAAGCAGGTTATAGTCCTCCAACATATCCTGGGCAACAATCTTTAGTCATTGAGAACCCTCCAAAATGTCTGACACTAACTCAGAATAAGAGGCATGTTTGGGAGGATCACAAATATTCAATTTCCGGCGCAATTCCTGATGGATCAATTGCATCAGATATTCCGCAGTGTCCAGACCCCTAACTCTAGTTTACCGTTCTGAAACAACTACCTCTCAGGGCCATTCATTCAAAAAGCATCACAGATTTTCTGGTTGGTCAATCCTTTGTTGGTTATTGGATTTTGCCATACCAACATGATCATTCCTGATGAAGGGCTTATGCCCAAAGTGTGATTATCCTGCTCCTCGGATGCTGCCTGATCTGCTGTGCTGTTCCAGTGCCACATACTGATGACTTTGCAATGATGACTACATTTCAAAAGTGCTTGCAAACTATTTTAGGAAGTCCCAAAATATTGATGGGCACTGAAATGCTTCAATGTGTGACAGAATTTGCTTGAATTCGAATGGGATCCATCAGCTCTATGTTGAGTGCCATGGAATGTCCCTCAGTTGACATGAGGACAGCACAACCACTGATAAAGACGAATACAGACCACTTGGAAAGAACAACCAATTTGCCTCTTCAAATTTTTTGATACGGTTCCACGAATCGGTCAAATTACAGCTGGATAAGGACAATCGCATGTGCAAATGATGGCAACAATTACTGGCTTTGCATCAGCTGGGACTCAGCAGCAACGTAACACCCATGTTACTAATCTGCATTGGGCAGCTAAATGCCTGCTCTGTGTCTATATACTGCCAGCTGGCAAGGGCCCACCTCACTGATGGCTGCGATTTCTGCTGTCATTTTGGCTTTGATACCTGTGAATGGTAACAAAAACAAACAAGTGCCCCATGAGGTAGTCCCTGTCAGCACTGGAGGCAGCAGTTGCAAACAGAAAGGTCAGCTCACCGGGCAGAGACTAGTCAGGTATAATTGCAACAGGTTATGCTGAAAGGTTCAGTGCGGACCACAAATGTCCAGGTCTTCCCTATCACTGCAATGGATTGGTAAAGAGAGGGACAAGGGTAACTTAGATAGAGATTCTGCAGTTACCATTTGGCTGTCCTTGAGATTCAGGACTTGCTTTCCACCAGTAACTAATATACTCCACACCATGATCCCAGCTGAAGATAATACTAGACGCGTCAGATCCTCGAATGAGCATGGCTTGCTAGATCATGAGTTTAGTTTTTGCATTTAGTTACAGTTATATTGGTCACTGGATACACAAGTGTGTCAAAGTTCTCTAACACAAGTTTATGACACAAAAAATGCAAAATAAAAACTCCACTCACACCATTCCCATTATCTTTTGACACCGTTAACTACATGGGATTATTTTGCAATTATCTCTCCACCTATACATTTTGAGCCTGTGTGCTTCCTTCATCTGACAAAGGAGCAGTGCTCCGAAAGCTTGTGATTTTAAATAAACCCGTTGGACTACAACCTGGGGATATGATAGGGGATGTGACTCGGTGGGTCACTCTTCAGGGGGGTGAGGGGTGGGGGTCAGTATGGACTCAATGGGCCGAATGGCCTGCTTCCACACTGTAGGGATTCTATCAGATCAGCCATGATCTTATTGAATGTCAGAGCAGACCTGATGGGCTGAATGGCATACTTCTGCTTCTACACATCCTATAGTTTTACAGTCTAAAGCAACAACATAGAACCCAACTTTTCCCAAAAAATAACTTCATTATATTATAATCCCCCAGAAATATCAAAGCTGTCTAAATCATTACATTTCTTCCTTAACTGAATCCTTCCAGCTTTACTTCTTAGAATGCTGAAGCTATTTTAAGACTATGCACCTCACCCGTGGCTGTAAGTGATCCAAATATCTCTGCTAGGGATGCTGCAATTTCCTCGCTAAATTCCCACAGTGTCCTGCGATACACTTAGAGTTATAGTCATAGAGTCATAGAGACGTACAGCATGGAAACAGACCTTTCGGTTCAACCTGCCCAAGCCGACTAGATATCCCAACCCAATCTAGTCCCACCTGCCAGAACCTGGCTCATATCTCTCCAAACCCTTCCTATTCATATACCCATCCAAATGCCTCTTAAATGTTGAAATTGTATCAGTCTCCACCACTTCCTTTGGCAGCTCAGTCCATACACGTACCACCCTCTGTGTGAAAAAGTTACCCCTTTTAGGTCTCTTTTATGTCTTTCCCTCTCACCCTAAACCTATGTCTTCTAGTCCTGGACTCCCCCAACCCAGGGAAAAGACTTTGTCTAATTATCCTATCTATGCCCCTCATAATTTTGTAAATCTCTACAAGGCTACCCCTCAGCTCCAGGGAAAATAGCCTTAGCCTATTTAACTCTCCCAATAGCTCAATTCCTCCAACCCTGGCAACATTCTTGTAAATCTTTGTAAATCCCATTGTAATCTGAGGTAACCTACTTCATTGACCACTAAATCTCCAATATTGGTGTCAGCTGCAAACTTACTAACTGTACCTCTTATGCTCGCATCCAAATCATTTATATAAATGATAAAAAGTAGTGGACCAAGCACCGATCCTTGTGGCACTCCATTGGTCACAGGTCTCCAGTCTGAAAAACAACCCTCCACCACCACCCTCTGTCTTCTACCTCTGAGTTAGTTCCATATGCATATGGCAAGTTCTCCCTGTATTCCATGAGATCTGACCTTGCTAACCAGTCTCCCATGGGGAACCTTACTGAAGTCCATATAGATCACATCTACTGCTCTGTCTTCATCATTCCTCTTTGTTACTTCTTTAAAAAACTCAATCAAGTTTGTGAGACATTATTTCCCACGCACAAAGCAATGTTGGCTATCCCTAATCAGTCCTTGCCTTTCAAAATACATGTACATCCTGTTTCTCAGGATTCCTTCCAACAACTTGCCCACCACCAATGTCAGGCTCACCGGTCTATGGTAAGGCTTGTCCTTACCACCCTTCTTAAACAGTGGCACCACATTAGCCAACCTCCGGCCTTCTGGCACCTAACCTGTGACTATCGATGATACAAATACCTCATTAAGAGGCCCAGCAATCACTTCCCTAGCTTCCCACAGAGTTCTCAGGTACACCTGATCGGGTCCTGGGGATTTTTCCACTTTTATGTGTTTCAAAACATCCAGCACATCCTCCTCTGTAATATGGACATTTTTCAAGATGTCACCATTTCCCTCCATTCAATATCTTCCATGTATCTTTTTGTAGATTTTGCTGGAGACTAGCAGAAGACAGTAAAAGGTTCTTTTACACCTTAACTATGTGAATGTCAACAATCAGGTCAAATATGGGCCCCTGATTAACATCTATTCCCCTCAATTCCCTTTACCCTCAGCTAATGAATCAGTCCTGTTCCCTGTTGAATGCCACTTATGTGTAGTACTGAGGGTGGCAATGACACAGATTGGGTTCTGGAAAGGGGCTTCAAGTATCCACCACCAAATGTGGCCTGGAAGTGCCACCACCGACCAATCTCTGAAAGGCAAACTGCACAAAAAGGTCTGCGGCAGGTGATTTGGAAACCAACAAGTGGGAAAGACTCACTTGACCTTATCCTCACCAAATATCTGTGACAGATGCGCATCTGTCCTTGACAATGCAGACAAAATTGAACTGCACAGTCTTTGTGAATACTCTGCCTATCGTGTCATGCGGCATGACCGCTGCATTAAATGAGTTAGTTTCGTAAAGATCTAGTACCTCAAAACTGTGGGACGTGAGTCACAGCAGATTTGTATTCAAACACAATCTATACCTCCATTGGCCTGATATATCCCTTACTCAACCATCATTATTAAAAGAAATGACCAATCTTGGTTGGATGGATAGTGCAAGGAGACATGCATGCGAAAATGAGATCTTGACACAATGATGATAAAACACGAGGTTACTCGCTTTCTAAACAGCAAATGCAGGATGTAATAGACAGAGCAAAGAGATCCCAAAACCACAAGATCAAATCAAAGCCCTGCAGTTCTTTCATATTCTGTCATGAATGGTGGTGGATAAATAAATAACTCACTAGAGAAGATGGCTCCACAAATACCTCTATTCTCAATGTTGGGGGAAGCCCAGCACATCAGTGAAAAGGGCTGGACTGAAGCATTTACAGCGATCCCTCACCAGAAGTGCCAAGTGGATGATCCACCTTGGCCTCATCTTCAGATCTCCAGCATCAGAGAAACCAATCCTCCTCCAATTTGATTTAATGTACATGATATCAAGAAGCAGTTTAAGACACTGAATGCTTCAAATATTAAGTGCTCTGATGATATTTCTGGCAATATTACTCATGATTCATGCTCCAGAAGTAGCCCTGTACTTGAGCTGAACTGTTCTGGTACAACTATGGCACTGGCAAATACCCAACTATGTGCAAAATTGCTCAGTTCTGTACACAAAAAGCAAGATAAATCCAGGTTGGGCACATACCGCAATATCAGTTTACTCTTGATGATCAGTTAAATGATGAATGTGTCACCAACAGTGCTTTTAAACTGCATACCTGTCATAAAAGCTGTCAGCCAAGCTGAGTTTGGGTTGCATTATGGCCCAAGTCAAGTTTCTTGACTTTATTAGACCCTTAGTCCAAACATGAACAAAAGAATTGAATCGCCAGAGGGGAGGTGAGGGTAACTGCACTTGTCTTCGAAGTAGTGTGAGGACAAATGTGGCTTCAAAGAACCCTGGTAAACATGAAGACAAGGGGAAAACTCCCTGCTGGTTGGATTCATACCTGACACGAAGGAAGATAGCTGTGGCTGTTGGAGATCAATCATGTCAGCCCCTGGACCAGCGTACTGGAGTTTCTCAGGGTAGTAACCTAAACTGAACTGTCTTCAGGCTGCTTCATCAATGACCTTCCCGCCATCACAAGGTTAGATGTGGGAAGGTTGATGATAAATGTCCAATGTTCAGCAGTATTTGTAGTTTCTGCATTGCAGTCTGTGGAAACACCATCTCCTGCAGGTTTCTCTTCAAGCTACCCACCATTCTAACTTGGAGCTATATCACTGTTCTTCCACTGCCACTTATCTAAGGTCTTGGCACACCCTTCCAAATGAGACTAGAGATTACATTTGAGTTGCAATACCGCAGTTCACCCTACCCCTCCTCAAGGACAATTAGGGATGGCTAATAAATGCTTGTGTATCCAATGATGCCTACATCCCACAAAAGAATGCAAATATTAAAATAATTTCTACTATTGATATGTCAGGAGTTTGCGACACTACAAGGACTCATGTCAAAGGTCAGTCCAACTTGCTATAAGCAGCCATTATCCAAATGACCTAGGATTGTATCTCAGCATTGTTGGGGAGTTCCAACGATCTATTCAGCTCTTCATTGCAAGACATTGGAGTTCAATTTTGCTCCCGCTCAACATTCATGAAATTAAACTGTCCAATAGATGTCAAAACCAGACAGCAATATGTTGGATATACAATTAAGATATCAGCTTCAGGAAGGCTGAAGACAAATTGTAACAGCCTCTCATACCCTATTTCACTAAGATCAGTTCAGCAAGACAAGAATCTGGAACCTTGTGTGTCTGTGTGGCTGCAATCCATGACAGCTGGTATATTGACGCAAATTCTTGTTGCATGTTTGTTCGTCATTGCTTTTCAGTGTTGACAGAAGCGCCATTTGATCCTCATTTGATCATCTGCGCTGTTCTGCTCTTGAACTGTGATTTCCATTCTTTAAACACCAATTACTTTTGAAGCAAGTCTTGAAATTAACAACATCCTCTAGTGAGTGACACTTGGCTGGATGTCTTGCACTGAGGGTGTTGAATAATTTAGCTGTAAGTCATTTCCGATAAGTGCGACAGGACACAGAGCTGCACAGTTCACGAGGTGAAATTGAATTCTATTTTGTTCATGTTATTGTGGTGACCTTTTAGGTGTAATTGTTCAGTGGTGTTAAATCTTAAAAACCTAGACATCTCTCATGGCCCTTTGGAGAGACAAAACGACAATCTATGAGGAAAGAGTCTAAAACCTTCTTTTACACAGTCTCTTTTCCCAGCTTCCTTTCCAAACAAATTGTATAGTGTTATCTCAGACAAAATGACCGATCTTGATGGGTAAAGTTAGACAATGAGGGAAAGCAGATTTGTTGAGTGACAAGGATCTTTGAAGCTCGGCTGATCCTGTCTGACCTAGTGTCTGTGGAATCAAAGTGTGTAGTGGGAGTGACTGATTAGTGAACAGGATCCCAAATTAAATCTGCATTTTCCTTATCTACTTGCAGTGACATTCTTCCCTGTCCAGCTGCTAATGTTGTTCAGGCGGGACCACATAACTCACCATAGACTTCCTGCTCTGAATGCTGCAATACTTTTCTGTGTTACTTACCCTTAAGGCATCATATTGGAATCAAGTGTTCAAGAAATGCATAATAGCTGCCATTGCTGAGTAAATTTAAACAAGTGCTGCAAAAACATGCTTCAGTCAAAGCATTATAGATTTCCATGAAGGTGTATGATCATAGAAGCCCTACACTGTGGAACCAGGCCATTCAATCCATCAAGTCGACACTGACCCTCTGAAGAACATCCCAACCTTGTCCCCTATCCTTTCCCTGCATTTCTTATGGCTAATCCACCAAACCTGCACAACCCTGGACACAATGGGTGAGTTAATATAGTGAAGCCACCTAACCCGCACATCTGGATTGTGGGAAGAAACCGGAGCACCCAGCAAGAATCCACACAGTTATGTGGAGAATATGCAAACTCCACACAGGCCAGTAATCCGAGGGTAGAATCAAACCTGGGTGTCTGGCGCTGTGAGGCAGCAGTGCTAACCACAGAGCCAACCTTGTATCAGGTATGACTACCATTAAGGAATTTAGATTTTTAAAGGCTTTTGGGTTTTGGCTTAAGTTCTGTGAAGGTAATTTTTTTTTCACTTGAGTTCAAGATGTCATTCAGAAAACTGCAATAAAAGCATCATCCCCAAGAAAACATGTGTCTTATTAATTGCGTAGCCAAATATCTGTGGGGTTCAATGATGGAGTGTTTGCACTGCAGAGTTTCTGGCGTGCAGAAAAACGAATGATCAGAGGCCACTAGTGATTTAGTCAGAGTTCAGTATAGAAGAATCAGGTTTCAGTTTTCACCCTAACAGGAGGATGAGGTCTGCAGGTCAGGAGAACAGCTTCACCCTCGTAGAAAGGCAGCTTCATTTGTGAAATGTCCAAGTTGTGCAGATCTGTATGGAGGTTTTCAAGCTGTCAGTCAGAGCTGAAAAGAACCTTAGGTTGTTGGAATTGGAAAGCAGTCAGGGAATCATAGAGTCAGAGTCATACAGCATGGAAGCAGACCCTTCAGTCCAACTTGCCCATGCTGACAAGTTTCCCAAACTAAACTAGCCCCACTTGTTTGCTTTTGGCCATATCGTTTTAAACCTTTCCTATTTATGTGCCTGTCCAACTGTCTTTTAAATGTTGTAACTGTACCTGCACCTACCACGTCCTCTGGCATCTCATTCCACACATGAATCATTCTCTGTGTGAAAAAGTTGCCCCTCAGGTCCCTTCTAAATCATTCTCCTTTCACTTTAAAAATATGCCCCCAGTTTTGATCTCCCCCACCCTAGGGAAAAAACCTTTGCTGTCCATATGGTCACCCGTCAACCTTCTGCACTCAAGTGAAAGAAGTCCCAGACTACCCTTCAGTCCTGTCAAATCCTGGCAAATCTTTTCTGAATCCATCCAATTTAATAATATCCTTCCAATAACAGGGCCACATGAACTGCACACAGTACACTAAACGTGGCCTCACCAACATTCTGCACAGTTATAATATGACATCCCAACTCCAAAACTCAGTATTCTGAGCAACAAAGGGAAGTTTGCTAAATGCATTCTTCATCTCCCTGTTTACCTGTGCAGGAACTTTAAAAGAACAATGCACCTGCTCCTCCAGGACCCTCTGTTTGACAATTTAACCCAGGGCCCTACCATTAACTGCATAAGTCCTACCCTTGTTTGTCTTACCAAAATGCAAAATCTCATATTTATCCAAATTAAACTCTTTCTGCCACTCTTCATTAGCCCCATTCGCTGTCAACTATACCATCAATTTTAGGGGTGGCACAGTGGTTCAGTGGTTAGCACTGCTGCCTCATGGTGCCAGGGACCTGGGTTCAATTCCAGCTTTGGACAACTGCCTGAGTGGGGTTTGCATGTTCTCCCTGTCCCTGTATGGGTTTCCTCTGGTGCTCCGGTTTCCTCCCGCAATCCAAAGATGTGCAGGCCAGGTGAATTGGCCATGTAAAATTGCCCAAGGTATTCAGGGATGTGTAGGTTAGGTGCATTAGTCAGGGGTAATGTAAAGTAATTGCGCAAGAGAATAGTTCTGGGTAGGTTACTCTTCAGAGGGTTGGTGTGGACATGTTAGTCCTGCAGTGACCTCACCTTGTGCTTCCTTTGTCTGTTCGTCTCCCTTTTAAAAGTGCTGTTGTTTTAACTTTCTTTTTCTCCAAAGTTCCAAAACAATGCAACAGAATATAAAACAGTAATTGTTGCTCCTGGAATTTGAGGAAAAGCTTGATCAAGTCCCAGAGATATATATCCACTTTCATGTTTTTTAAGACCTCCAGCACTTCCTCTTCTGCAATATGGACTTTTTTCAAGGCACCATAATTTATTCCCTGGCCTCCATTTTTCTCTCCACAGTAAAACCTGGCACAAAATATTCATTTAGTATCTCTCCCATCTCCTGTGGATGCACACATAGACAGCCTTGCTGAACCTTAAGAGGCCCTATTATTCCTTAGTTGCTCTGAATGTACTTGGAGAATCTCTTTGGCTTATCCTTATCCTTATCTGCCAAGGCCATCTCATATCCCCTTTTTGCCCTCCTGATTTCAAGAGAGAGAGATAGAAAGAAACCCATACTGCTAACTGACAGAGTTAAGAGTTACTGCCTTTAGATTAGATTACTTACAGTGTGGAAACAGACCCATTCGGCCCAACAAGTCCACACCGACCCGCCGAAGTGCACCCATCCAGACCCATTCCCCTACGTTTACCCCTGCACCTAACAATACGGGCAACTTAGCATGACTAATTCACCTAACCTGGACAGTTTTAGACTGTTGAATTCATTTATCGCTGGACATTGGAGTGCATCCAGAAAATTTAACAAACAGTGAAATTCACAACTAATCTTGGAGGAACCTGTTTGGGAGGGATCACAGCACAGAAACAGATAAATGGATTTTAAGTGTGGTCTTAAAATAAGTCTGCAGTGGGTTCTTTATTGATTATATGTTTTATTGAGCTATGTCTCTTGATTAAACTTAAAGTATAAGGCATAAATGTTAATTTAACTGGGAGCAGGGTTTTGTCGAGGAATAAGACAATGCTATTTTCTGAGTCTTTAGACTGAAAGAAGCAAAAATGGCCCTGAGTAGAGTGATATGCTTTTCTTGCCAGATGTGAGAGTTTAGGGAGTGATTACAGGTTACTGAGAATTATATCTGCAATAAATGCCATTGGTTGCAATTCATACCAGATCGAATGGATCAGTTGGAGAGGCAGTTAGGGGTAATGAGGAATTTACAAGAGCAAGGGGATGTGATGGATGGCAGTTATGGGGAGGGGGGGGGAGGGGAGTTCTCAGATACAGTCACATAGATGGGTTAACTCCAGGAAAGGTAAGAGAGGTAGGCAGGTAGTGCAGGAGTCACCTGTGGCCATCCCCATTTCAAACAAGTATTTTTGGAAAGTATGGGAGGTGATGGATTCTCAGAGGAATGTAGCACGAACAGTCAAGTTTCTGGTATTGGGACTGGCTCTAATGTAATGAGAGGTATGCATGAGAGTTCCAAGCAATCAATTGTGTTAGGGGACTCTCTGGTCCAAGGTACAGACAGATGTTTCTGTGACCAGCAGTGAAAAATCAGAATGGTGTGTTGCTTCTCTGGTGCCAGGATCAAGGAAGTCTCAGAGAAGCTGTAGAATGTTCTCAAGGGGTAGTGGGGTCAGCAAGAGGTCATTGTACACATTGGAGCCAATGATATAGGAAGGGAAAAGGTTAAGATTCTGAAGGGAGATTACAGAGAGTTAGGCAGGAATTTGAAAAGGATCTCCTTGAGAGTAGTAATATCTGGATTACTCCCAGTGCTACAAGCTAGTGAGGGCAGGGAAAAGAGGATAGAGCAGATGAATGCATGGCTGAGGATGTGGTGTATGCGAGAATTGTTGACATTTTTGGATCATTGGAAGCTGTTTTTGGGGTAGAAGTGACCTGTACAAGAAGAAAGGATTGCACCTAAATTGGAAGGGGACTAATGTATTGGAAGGGAGATTTGTGAGAGCTGCTCGGGAGGATTTAACCTAGTAAGATGGGGGTGTGGGACCCAGGAAGATAGTGAGGAAAGATTCAACCTGATACCGGTACAGCTGAGAACAAAAGCGAGTTAAACAGGGCAAGCAGGGACAAAGCAGAGAACAAGGTAGGACTGAAATTAAACTGCATTTATTTCAATGCAAGAGGTCTAACAGGGAAGACAGATTAACTCAGAGCATGGAGTGGAATATCATAACAATTACAGAAACATGGCTCAGGGATGCACAGGACTGGCAGTTTAATGTTCCAGGATATAAATGCTGTAGGAAGGATAGAAAGGGAGACAAGAGAGGAGGGGGGTGGCGTTTTTGATAAGGGATAGCATTAAAGCTGGCTGAGAGAGAATATTCCCGGAAATACATCCAAGGAAGTTATTTGGGTTGAACTGAGAAATAAGAAAGGGATTATCACCTTATTGGGAATGTATTATAGACCCCCTAATAGTCAAAAGGAAAATGAGAAACAAATTTGTAAGGAGATCTCAACTATCTGTAAGAACAATAGGGTGGTGATGGTAGGGGATTTTGACTTTCCAAACATAGTCTGGGACTGGCATAGTGTTAACAGTTTATATGGAGAGGAATTGTTAAGTGTGTACAAGACAATTTTCTGATTCAGTATGTGGATGTATCTACTAGAAAAGGTGCAAAACTTGACCTACTCTTAGGAAATAAGGCAGGGCAGGTGACTGAGGTGTCAGTGGGGAGCAACTTTGGGGCCAGTGACCATAATTCTATTAGATTTTAAATAGTGATGGAAAAGGATAGGTCAGATCTAAAAGTTGAAGTTCTAAATTGGAGGAAGGCAAATTTTAATGGCATTAGGCATAAACTTTCAAAACATAATTGGGGGCAGATGTTCACAAGTAAAGGGACGGCTGGAAAATGGGAAGCCTTCAGCAATGAGATAACGAGAGTCCAGAGAAAGTATATTCCTATCAGGGTGAAAGGAAAGGCCGGTAGGTATAGGGAATGTTGGATGACGAAAGAAATTGAGGTTTTGGTTAAGAAAAGGAAGGAAGCATATGTCAGGTATAGACAGGATAGATTTAGTGAATCCTTAGAAGAGTATAAAGGCAGTAGGAGTATACTTAAGAGAGAAATCAGGAGGACAAAATGGGGACATGAGATAGCTTTGGCAAATAGAATTAAGGAGAATCCAAAGGGTTTTTACAAATACACTAAGGACAAAAGAGTAACTAGGGAGAAAATAGGGTCCCTCAAAGATCTGGAAGGCGGCCTTTGTGTGGAGCTGCAGGAGATGGAGAGATATTAAATGAGTATTTTGCATCAGAATTTACTGTGGAAAAGGATATGGAAGATATAGAATGTAGGGAAATAGGTGGTGATATCTTGAAAAATGTCCATATTATAGAGGAGGAAGTGCTGGATATCTTGAAATGCATAAAAATGGATAAGTCCCCAGGACCTGATCAGGTGTACTATAGAACTCTGTGGGAAGCTAGGGAAATGATTGCTGGGCCTCTTACAGAGATATTTGTATCATTGATAGTCACAGGTGACCTGCCGGAGTACTGGGGGTTGGCTAACATGATATCACTCTTTAAGAAAGGTGGTAAAGACAAGCCAGGGAACTATAGACCAGTGAGCCTAATGTCAGTGGTGGGCAAGTTGTTGGAGGGAATCCTGAGAGACTGGATGTACATGTATTTGGAAAGGCAAGGACTGATTAGGAATAGTCAGCATGGCTTTGTGCGTGGGAAATCATGTTGCACAAAAACTTGATTGAGGTTTTTGATGAAGTAACAAAGAGGATTGATGAGCGCAGAGTGGTAGATATGATGTATATGGACTTCAGTAAGACATTCGACAAGGTTCCCCATTCGTGACTGGTTAGTAAGGTTAGATGTCATGGAATACAGGGAGAACTAGCCATTTGGCTACAGAAGACAGATGGTGGTGGTGGAGGGTTGTTTTTCAGATTGGAGGCCTGTGACCAGTGGAGTGCCACAAGGATTGGTGCTGGGTCCACTACTTTTCATCATTTATATAAATGATTTGGGTGTGAGCATAAGAGGTGTAGTTAGTAAGTTTGCAGATGACACCAAAATTGGAGGTGTAGTGGACGGCAAAGAAGGTTACCTCAGATTACAACGGGATCTTGATCAGATGGGCCAATGGGCTGAGAAGTGGCAAATGGAGTTTAATTTAGATAAGTGTGAGATGCTGCATTTTGGGAAAGCAACTCTTAGCAGGATTTATACACTTAATGGTAAGGTCCTCAGGAGTGTTACTGAACATAGAGACCTTGGAGTGCAGGTTCATAGCTCTTTGAAAGTGGAGTCGGAGATAGATAGGATACTGAAGAAGGCATTTGTTATGCTTTCCTTTATTGATCAGAGTATTGAGTACAGGAGTTGGGAGGTCATGTTGTGGCTGTACAGGATATTGGTTAGGCTACTGTTGGAATATTGCGTGAAATTCTTGTCTCCTTTCTATTGGAAAGATGTTGTGAAATTTGAAAGGGTTCAGAAAAGATTTACAAGGATGTTGCCAGGGCTGGAGGATTTGAGCTGTAGGGGAGGTTGAATAGGCTGGGGCTGTTTTCCCTGGAGTGGAGGAGGCTGAATGGTGACCTTATAGAGATTTATAAAATATGAGGGGCATGGATAGACTAAATCGGCAAAGTCTTTTCCCTGGGGTTAGGGAATTCAGAAGTAGAAGTCATAGGTTTAGGGCGAGATGGAAAAGATATAAAAGAGACCTAAGGGGCAACTTTTTCACACAGAGAGTGGTGTGTGTATGGAATGAGCTGCCAGAAGAAGTGGTGGAGGCTGGTACAACTACAACATTTAAAAGGCATCTGGATGGGTATATGAATAGGAAGGGTTTGGAGGGATATGAGCCGGGTGCTGGCAAGTGGGACTAGATTGGGTTGGGATATCTGATTGGCATGGACAAGTTGGACCAAAGGGTCTGTTTCCATGCTGTACGTCTCCATGACTCTATATGAGGGCATGAGAGATATGAGAGATGTGGAATTTTACAATCCCTGAAAGTAATTGATTTAATTGTAATTGCAATTTGACCAAATCGAATGCTGATGAATAACTCTGTGGAAGAGAGCCAAGATGGTAGATGACAATCAACGTTACCCTCACTCATGAAGCAAATCTATCCAGTGAGTGGCATGAGCCAGAGTCAAGGAAATTCCCTCATTAACAGGATCTATGGTTGAAGAGGGTGACCTGGAATCTGGTTCTCAAACTGATTGGCAAGATTGCAAACATTGAGCATTTCTCAATCACCAAGACCATTTGTTTTTATAAAACCAACTGGTTCTCAGATCCTTGGAAGAGAGGGGAGGGTGCTGATGGGGTGGGAGGCGATGAAAGAAGAACAAGAGTTGTTCATAATCTGGCGTGGACTATGCCAGAAGGTAAAGGAAGGAGGCTGGCTCAGTCAAATTTCTCCATAGACACAGAGGGCGAGAAAATGAGGTAACCATTATGAAAGGATTCCTGTTCCACTTGTTCAAGACAGACTCAAGAGAAGAAATGCAGCAGTCTGTTTTCTGCAGCCAGAGAGAGCCATGAATCCATTGTTTCAGGAGAGGTGGCCATGAATCAGAGATGGTCAAATTGTAGCCGAGTAGAACAACAAAAAGATCTGTAACTGTTCAAGAAATTACACTGGGGTTGATCAGTCCGTAATGCTCCAATAATGTTCAAATCTGAAAATCCATTGTGTTTTTAGCTTCCAATCGTGGGTACTTCTATTAACCCGACAATCTTCACTTACTAAACCAATGAGTGTAAATTTCATTTTTCACTGGGGAATAGTTGCATCTGTCAACTGAGTAAGTGCCCGTAATGGATGAGGGTGGCAGTTCATAACAGTAAGTGCAAGCTTCCGAGGGGCAGTGTCTATGTAGCTATAATGTCTGAGACTCACATAATTAACCTGTCAGTTGACTGCTTTGATCACCATTAATCTGTTAGTCATACCACACGTTATGAATCATGGTGTGTTCTGTTAATTTACTTCCTTCATTTGTTGATCGAGCCAAAGCAACTATCATGAGTTTACTTGTACAAGGCTGGTTCTGTTTCCCATAAAATCGGAGGTGCAGGACCCATGAAGGGTGCAGGTCAAGATAACTTATAGCAATATCTGTCAAATTTTGAATTTGATATTTGTTGTTTTCATTGACAGTCAGTAGTTTAAACAAAGTGTCAGTTTATTACAAGAAAGTGATCTTTTTGCAATGACATTAACAAAAACAGTATAGACCAAACAAATCAGATGAAAAAGAAAACTCTCAATGGAATTTTCTGTAGCTGCCTGACAATGATGTGAAAGTCTATTTTCTTTTTCGAGATCTTGAGGCTTTATCTGAGCAGTTTGCCTCAGTGGTAAGCACTGCTGCCTCACAGTGCCAGGGACCTGGATTAGTTTCCAACCTTGGGCGACTGTCTGTCTGGAGTTTGCACATTTTCCTTGTGTCTGTGTGGACTTCCCCCAGGTGCTCCGATTTCAGTCCCACAGTCCAGAGACATACGGGTTTGGTGGATCAGCCATGGTAAATGTGAGGTGAAGGGGATAGGGTAGGGGGCTAGATGTGGGTGGGATGCTCTTCAGAGGGTCGATGTCGACTGGATTGGCCAAATGTTTCCTTTTCCCAATATAGAGATTCTGTGATTCTATGAATTTGCATCGCTGGAGAATTTCCAGGTATTGAAAGAATAAGAAGGGAATGCGATTGGTGAGCAACTTAATTTTTTTAGAAACTACTTGGAAATTTCCCTGTTGAGCTTTTACCTGTTTGCTTGATGGGCAACGAAACCACTTTTGGGTTATTTGTCGTATCCAACTGCTTCTACCTACTTTGAAAGTTGTTTAAAATTTATTTCAATGCCTGCGGTGGACATCTGTTGGTTAAAAAGTAATCACCAACGGGAAGTAAACAAAGCCCAGACAGTTTACAGTTATGGAAATGTGAGTTGTGAGTATCATAGATTGCAAACCCAAGAGTAGATACGGTCAGTAAATTTCACTTAAACGTACAAATTTTAGTTTCCATTCCTTCTCGGCCTGGCGTGCACTTCAAGTTTCGATGCCGATTCCTTGAAGTGTGGTCCCACTGTGGCTGAGCGCTTAAGAAAGACAGTAATGTTTGAACTTTCAGCTTTATTTCTTTATTTTCCACTTAAAACTAAGAAGGCTGAAATGTGCAAATTTTAACCTTATATTGTATATTTTACATTATACTTTTATTACTGCAATTATTAACTTTTAACTTTGTTCTTTTTTCCAACTTGTTAAGATTCTGCACCAAGGTACTTTGTACCTAACATGGTGTCTTGGATGGTGACATGATACACTTTTCACTGTGAACTCACGTACTTTTGTATCTGAGTACCTTTGACAATAGAAATCAAATCCAGTACAAAAGATTCTTTTTCCCTAATGACTGCAATGTGCATTGTTTTCTTTTTCCAGTGAAAATCAACCCTTTTGGTAAGATTAATACAGTTGAGTTATTACTGCTCTTAATGCCTAGTATGATTAGATTACTTACAGTGTGGAAACAGGCCCTTCGGCCCAACAAGTCCATACCGACCCGCCGAAGCGCAACCCACCCATACCCCTACATTTACCCTTTAGCTAACACTACGGGCAATTTAGCATGGCCAATTCACCTGACCTGCACATCTTTGGACTGTGGGAGGAAACCGGAGCACCCGGAGGAAACCCGCGCAGACACGGGGAGAACGTGCAAACTCCACACAGTCAGTCGCCTGTGGTTGAATGATGTTCCTGTTAGCAACTTTGTTGGAAGGCAATTCCTCATTCTTATCAAAAAGATTAATCGCCTTGTTAAAAAACAGTCACAGCAAAATCATATGAGCCATTAAATACTTGTCTGCCAACAGTAATTTCTAGTTTGTGTCAGAAGAAGTTGGAAATGTACAGTACTTGGATCAGCATCAAAAAGTAAAAGACAGAGTATTGTTTATGCATGATTCTTCACCAGAATTCAGTTCTACAGGTTTATTAATGCCTATCTCCTCTTATTCTTTAAGAAGTTAGTTTAAAAACAACTATATAAAATAGAAAAATTGGATTTATTGCTGTCAGGTTGTGCAAAAGCTTCTACTGAACAAATAAAACTGATAAATTACTGAACACTGTAACTTGCAGTGAAGTTTGCATAACTGTAACAGTTTTCTTATTGCAAGTATCTGCAACCCTCTTCTAGAATAGATTAACCGTGACTGGAAGGCCAGAATTACAATCAATTAAAAAAAAATCAGAAAATATAGCACATTATAATCGAAAATCCAAAGTCTGCTGAGGATATCCCTAGGGCTCTAACTCGTGACCTCAGCACTCAATCACTGTAATAAAAGAGGTAAAATATTAGAATATCTGCAGATTGAGTTATAAAAAGTTCTGTCCCACTGCACATGCAGACCAACTCCTCACTTTCATCTGTCATATGGCTTATAGGTAAAGCAGGTTTATTCTGTCACATTTATTGGGGCAGTTATGTCTTTACAGGTTAGCATGTAAGCAGCAAGTCTAGTCCAGACTGGACTGATAGACAAAAACAAACCGTTTGCCCTGTACACATTGAGACTGCACATTCTCAAATAACAAATATTGCAAATACATGAAATATTAAAGAAAAACGGAAAGTGCAGCAAATATTCAGCTGCTGAGAAAATTTTATGCATAGCTTTTTGTCTGTTGAAAGATGGCAACTGATATATTAAGCTGAAAATTCTTTCTACTGATGGCGGAAGTAAAGGCTACAGCAAGAAATTTGGTTAGAGACAAAAAAAACACTGCCAATGCTGGAATCCAAAGTAGACAGGTCGGAGGCTAGAAGAACACAGCAAGCCAGGCAGCATCAGGAGGTGGAGAAGGGTTACACCCAAAACATTGACTTCTCCACCTCCTGATGCTGCCTGGCTTGCTGTGTCCTTCCAGAATTCTGCCTGTCTCCAGTAACAAACTAGCAGGACTGATACCTGAGCTTCGAGTGAATGCATTGAGAGTAAAGAGTGGATCTGCACCAAATCCATTCCATATCTTGAGTGAGAGTTTTTCATGGGGCACTGTAGAATAAACTCTATTCTGCATTGAATAGAGGGGACTATGCATCATATTTTATCAGAGCGAGGGATGGGCTTGAACAGCTGGTGACTGTAAAATTGCAGGTGATCGTTGTACTTAAACTTACAAAGAACTATGCCTCAAAATGTGGGAACATCATGGCATGAGATACAATCACACAAATACTATTTGCTTCAATCGCATACTGCATGCTGCATTTAAGATTAATAACTACATCTTTTATATTAATAGATGAAAGCATAGCAAAGATGCAGAAAGCAGATTACCAAGAACATGTTATTCTGTTTTCAAAAGGATGATATATCGTTATACATTCTTCATCACTAGGGTTAAGTATAATCACATAGAATTGAATGGAATTTTCAGCACAGAAGTAGGTTATGAAGCACAACTATTTCATATGAACCTCTTCCGTCCACTTTTCAACTCACCCTGAGTATAAACCTTCTATCCTTCTAAGTCTTCTGCAGCGCTACTTCTTGATAATGCTGTGGGTGTACCCACACTACACAGACTGCAACCTTTCAAGATGGTGTTTCACAGATACCTTCTCCAGCACAGTTAGGGCAAGGTAATTAGAGTGAGCCTAGCCACCAAAGTAAAAGGTTCTTCCTCCTGTCCTTGTCTAATTTCTATGGAGTTAGTTAGCTTGGATGGCTGGGTTGCAACATAGAATGTTACCAACATCATGGGTTTAATTCCCACACCAGCTGATGTTACTATGAAGGATTCTCCTTCTTAACCTTTCCCCTTACCTGAGGTGTTGTGACTCTCAAGTGATTTCTCTGTCATGAGAGAGCAGCCCAATGACCTGGTAGGACTATGATGATTTTACCTTTGTCTAAGTTGTCTTTAAATGCAGCTACGCTGTTCACCTGAGCTATTTCATGCAGTCGTCATTTTCACATTCCCATCATTCTCTGGAATTTTTTCATCTGAATTCCTTCCTTATTAGATTTATTTGCAACTGTTCATGATCGATAAATGTCAGTGAAAACATTTTCTCCATGTCGATCCCATTAAACCCTTGCATCATCTTATACAACCTCTGTCAGACAACTGATCAACCTGCTCTTTTTTTTTTGAGAGGTCGCATGGTGTCTCAGTAGTTAGCACTGTTGCCTCACAGCGCCAGGGACCTGGGTTTGATTCCATGCTCGGGCGACTGTCTGTGTGGAGTATGCACATTCTCCCCATGTCTTCGGTTTCCTCCCACAATCCAAAGACGTGCAGGTTAGGTAAATTGGCCATGCTAAATTGCGCATAGTGTTCAGGGATGTGTAAGTTCGGTGCATTAGTCAAGGGTAAAACGTGGACTAGTAGGGTAGGGGAATGGGTCTGGATGAGTTACTCTTCAGACTTGTTGTGCCAAAAGGCCTGTTTCCACACTGTAGGGATTCTACTGCCATTGTTGAAGCATCATCAGTACAAGGATTATAAGAAATAAGGAGAAGGCCCAATACAATGTCCAATAAGTACGATCTTGGCAGCATCACTCACACCCAAAGAACAAATATAAAAGAAATTAGTTAATGAGAAAATCTAACAGATATGTCTTCTTTGCCTATCAGCACCAGTGCAGTAGATTGCCTGATTAATCTGACACTTATTCCATTATGCAAGCAGTTGAAATAGTAATAATTGAACACTGTTATATGTTCTTTGAGATTAAAGAAAATATCCAAGATGGATCTGAAGTGAATGCTTATGGAAGTAGAAGGATATCATTGATGCCTGCCTGTCAGCTCAATAGCATAGCGCTGACAGAAATGTGTTATTAAAAAGTATACTCCTACTGTCGTCATTGTCAGGCGGATTAGCCAGAGAAGAAAAGAAATGAAGTATTAATAGAGACAATGCATCAAAAATCAAATCATGTCCCCAAGGTCTTTCTAAATGAGACATCAACTGTGTACTTCAGCAGGAGCCTGAGAACCAGAAAGTCAGCAATTTAACCTCTACTCAGATCAGACTGACTCATGCTGCAAACCTCTCTGGATGTTGCTTGAGGCAACCCCAGCCATAGGCACTTGATGTCTGCCTTCTTGCAAACACCATCCTCTCTTAAGCCATCAATATCTCAACGTACTTCTATTCTGAAACAGAAAGAAGAAGCTTTTACAAATACACAGCGGTTCGGATGAGGGAAAGTAATATTTTCAGTAAGAACCTATTGCCACATTCTCTACTAATACTGATAGAACTATGTCCATTTTCAGCAGTAAGCCAAAGATGCTTTCAGTGTGTCTAGGACTGGATAGCTCAGATATAGTTGAACTTGCAACCAAAATGTGTCCATGATACATTATAAAGGCTAATAGCTTTAATTTCTGGTTGTTTAATGGCAAAAAACAGGAGGGGAGCCATTCAGTTTCTCATGAGGCCAGATCATCTGGACTTGCACAGGCCATAGGCTGTTACATGCTGAAGCCTTGGGTTAAGTTTGTACATTTTTGTTAATGAAGACAGAGTAATAACTAAACAGGAAAGGGTATACAAAATGGAAAGATGTTTCCAATTGCAGAAGAAATTCAAACAAAGGCTCATAAGTACAATACCATCATGAATAAATCCCGTAAGGTACTCAGGAGAAACCTCTTTATCCAGAAAGTGGTGAGAATGTGAAATTTGCCATCACGAGTTAATGTGTGTAGCGCAGAATGCATATCAGAGAGTAGATAATTCCATGAGGAAGCAAGTAATATAGCATTCAATCAATAATGTCAGACAAATAGGGATGAAGAAAGCTCATTTGGAACAGAAACACTGGAATTGAACCAATTCAGTGAACTTCTTTATTCATTTACCTCCTTGGTTTGTTAGACCAAAATTAATTTATAAAGGATCCCTTTCCTAGTTGATACTTTTCTCCCAGACCCAAATAAAGTTACGTTTTAACAGGAGCCAATTTAATCAAGTTTTCTTGAAATAATGGAAAGTGTGAGCTTCTGAATTAAATGTGAGAAGAAATGGCTAATTCCTAATTTAAAAGACTCAATCAACTGTGTCAAGTGCAGCTGGCAGAACAGAGTTCAACACTTCTGCTATTCTTTCTAATTTCATTCTTGAAAGGTCTGGTTCTAGTTTTTAAACTTTGTCCCCTAAGTTCTAAACACTCCAACTAATGGAATTAGTTTCTCTCAACCTATCCTATTCTTTACACCTAATGCCTGGAAAACATCAAGAAGATCAGCCATGAACGAGTGACATTTTACAGAATACAACCTTCATTAGTTTTATCTTTCCTCTCAATTGAATCCTCGGAATCAAAGTTACATTCTAGTTAAGTAATCGATACAATGAGAAATCAGCAAAGAATTACAGCACTGACACCTACCCAGTTTGAATGAGTTGTTTCTACAATCCTTGGAAAATTGCAGTTGATCTCAGTACCTTTGCATTTCTCGGGAGGGAGTGACAGAATATGTGCAATCAGACCCCTGACAAAGTTCCTCAAACCATTTCAGTTCCAGATGGGATAAGCAAAACTTTTGCTCTTTATTCATTCACGGGATAAGTGGAACTGCTCCTTGGATGCTGCCTGACTTGCTGCACTTTTCCAGCAACACATTTTCAACTTTCATCCCTGGATTAACAGCCCAGCTATAATACCCCTAGGCCATTGCCATAACCTCCTATAAAGTAGTGCAAACTTTTTTTATTCACCTACTCCGTCAGTTTCTTAAACAAAAATAATTTTTTCTTTTTCCCCCAGGCATAAGTAAAGAATATGCTTTAACTAAAGTGAATGTAATCAGGTTTTCTTGCTTTAATGGAAAGAGTGAGTTTGTTAATTATTAAATGTGAGAAGTGTTCATCCAACATAAGAAATAGAAATAAAGAGTTACAAATTTGATAAAACAGTGTCTGAATTATTTGCAGAGAGTGGGTAGTTGAACATTGCAATTATTGCAGTGGTGATTAACAGTAATATTAAGATTGATACTTGTACAGTCATTGTTTAAGGTTCTTTGTGTTCTAGGCTGATTAAAGTTCCAGCATTCATGATTAGAGAGAGTCCTTTTGTTGTCTTGAGTTCTTTTTAACTGGTTCGCAGCACTTGGAGAGAGAGACAGTCTTTACCTGCAACACAGGACTAACCAGGAGATAGTTCTTCAACTCTGCCCATGTTAGCACAGCAATGCTCAAACACAGGCTGGCACACATAACAGCGCAATACAATCCTACTCATCCATTCTATCAGAGATGAAATTACATTTTTAACCCTTGTCCTTTTGTATTCTTCAAAGAGAAAACTCAAATCATGTCTGCAGTTTGAGATTTAAACAGCAGGGGGCAGATTGCTGTTGAACAGGAGTTCATCCACCCTTCATTGTTGTGAAAAGAGATCACAGGTCAGTCGGAAGTTTCCCCGACACTTTGCGGTGTTACATCTCATCGCTCTCACAAGAGTTTTGTTTTTAACCTTGCAGTTATGATTTCGTAGCATCCACTCTTAAAAAAAATGTTTTCAATTAATAATTAAATCAATTAATAACAATTAAAAATACCACAGTACTTTGAACAGAATGGAATAGAACAGAAAAGTCATTTATTGTCATGTGCATTTTTGCAAAAAAATACAGTGAAAAGTTTTATCAGTTGACACACCTAAGTTAATGACAGAATTCAAAAATAAGAGGAAAAGGAATGATATGAAGGAGCCGGTGTCGGACTGAGGTGGACAAAGTTAAAAATCACACAACACTGGATTATAGTCCAACAGGTTTATTTAGAAGCATTAGCTTTCACAGTGCCACTCCTTCATCGGGGAGCTGTGGAGCAGGATCATAAGACACTGAATTTATAGCAAAATATTACAGTGTCGTGCAGATGATATGATATATTGATCAAACCTAGATTGCTGTTAAGTCTTTCATCTTTTAGAATGGGTTGCAGGTTTTGTATTATTAATATTTAAATCCAAGAACTTTTTACGTCACATTCTCATGATAACTTAAGTTTTATAAAAAAAATGACATCTCAGCAATCTCAATGCATTGAAGGTGTAAGATTAGAGTCTATCTGTATCCCAATCTTGAGTCAGACTGGTTCTATTTTCAAAGTGGAATTTATAAAATACTACACGGACTGACTGTCTGCAGATTGTCTGTTTTTTAAGCAAAATAGAATGTATTTGCAAATATAATTCTACAAATGCAAATTCACCCCATAGAGTTGTGTGTGCGTGAGTGCATGCGTGAGAGATAGAGACAATGTAAGTGTCGGCATGTGTGTGTCTGCATGTGAGTGTGAGTGTACATGAGAGAGTGTGTGTTTGCATGTGTGCAGGCTTGGTAAAGTGTGTGCCTGAGTGTGATGGAGTATAAGCCTGTGAAAGAGTGTGTGCTTGGGTGTGAGTGTGGGGGGATGTATGTGTGTGTGTGTGTATGAGAGAGGGTTTGCATGAGTGTGTGAGTATGTAAGGGTGTTTGTGTATGTGTGCCTGTGTGTGTGCACGTGTGAGAGAGTATATAGCGTAGTGGGGTCACCTGCAGTGTAACTTGAACCCAAGGTCCTAGTTGAGGCCATCCCCATGGGTACCGAACTTGGCTATCAGCCTCTGCTCGGTCACTCTGCATTGTTGCCTGTCCAAGGGCTTATGCCCGAAACGTCGAATCTCCTGTTCCTTGGATGCTGCCTGACCTGCTGCGCTTTTCCAGCAACACATTTTCAGCTCTGTCCCAAAGTCTGCCTTGGAGGATGGTCACCCGAAGGTCTGATGCCGAATTTCCCTGACTGCTGAAGTATTACCCGACTGGGAGAGAACACCCAGGACCTTGGGTTCATGTCACACTACAGGTGACCCCTCTGCACTATACACTCTCTCACATACACACACATACACGTATTTTCTGAGCTGAGATGTCACTTGTTTTAGAAAACCTTAAATTATCTCTCAATGTCAGCAAAACTGAAGAACTGATCATTGACTCCAAAAAGAAAGGAAGAGAACATGCCCATCTACATCAATGGAGCTAAAGTAGAGAGCGTCAAGTTCCTCAGAGTGGCAATGGACTTCTCATTTGGATGTGACAGTCAAGAAGTCACAATAACACCTCTTCTTCCTCAGGTGACTTAGGAAATTCAGCATGTCCAGAAGGACCCTCACCAACTTTTACAGGTGCATCATAAAAAGCACACTGTCTGGGTGCATAAAGTCCAGGTACAGCGACTGCTCTGCCCAGGACTGTAAGAAACTATAGAAGCTTGTGCGCACAGCCCAGACCATCATGGAAGCCAACCTTCCATCCATGAACTCCATTTATAGTTCTCCTTGCTGTGGAAAGGCTGCCAACATCATCAAAGACCCTTCCCATCCCAGTAATGTTCTCGTACATCCTCTTCCATCAGGGAGAAGATACAGCAGCTTGAACACCTTCTTCCCACCCATTATTATATTGATGAATGGACTGTCTAGCTTCAAATAATGCAGCTCTTGTTAATGATGATCTTGGCTCACACATGTCCTGTGCAATGTAAGCTGTACGCCTTACTCTGTCCATGTTTTTCTTCACCTTATGATCTGCATGTCCTTGCTTACTATGATCTGCTTATACTGTTCACAAACAAAGCTTTTTACTGTACTTAGGTACATGTGACAATAAATAAATCATTTTAAATCAAAAGTGGTAATGTTCCCAAGTGCTTGTTATTCTAGTATTTCAAGGTGACGGTAGTCGACTTACTGATGTGCAAGTGTTATGCAACAGCCCCTCACATTAACTACAGTGCATACTGAAGTTAGCACATCCTGCAACCACAGGACACTTACCCAGCAAAACAATACTAATTTATGGTTTAATATATTCAGCCAATAGCTTTTATTAAAATAGAATTGTAAAATGAATGAGTCGTATAACTGTAAAGCTTGTCTTCCTGGGTGTCCCAACTTAATGGCCAAAGCTTGTCTCCCCCTACACTCAATACTGAATTTTCCAGCTACCTTTCCCACAGGGATGATATGGGATAAGGATTAAATATACAGAAAGGAATGTTGCTATCAGTATCCGAGAGCAAGCAATGGTTTGACATTGTGTTAAATGGAGAAGCACAGTATTCAGTGTATTTAATGGGTTATCCTGACAGCAGACATAATTCATTCTGAACAAACCTTCGAAATACTGTGAGGTGTGAAGTTGCTATAACTACCCAATGAATGGAGACTTTTAAAAAATGCTATCTCATTTCCTGTACTATTATCATCTCTTCTGTAAAAGAAACTGATCTCACGAACTTGTATATTATCACTGACCTCTATCTTGTTCCCACTTGCCAATATTCTTTCATTGCTGTGAGGGTTGTCAGATAGTGCAAATCTTCATATCACCATTTAAACCCCTGCAAAGGGACTTTGCAGAGTGGCTTTTGTGCTGTGCAGAAATTACAGCATGGCGCTGTTTTACTTGGAGCCAGGAATATCCAGAAGAATTAGGCTCAGTGCATACTGAGCCCAAATTATTAGGATCCATGTCACAGGATAATGAAAGCTGATTGACCTGATGACATACAGTCAATTTGCCAATCTTCTCAGATCTCAGCAGGCAGCAGTGAATTTGATGGAGTAGACATCTCACAATCATTTTGCTCACCCTCTAGCACCAATTAATCTTGCGCCACAAACTGATGGAAGGATGAGCTGATAAGGGGAGCAAGAGGGCAGTTGTGGCCTCTTGATGAACTGCAGGAGTAGCATGCCTTTTCCTTAAATAATGAGATTTAAGGATCGAAAAGGGAACAGAGAGAAATAAACAAGCAATGGAGATGGAAATAGGTGAATTAGAGACCATTTGAGTTTCGGAAAGTGAAGTAGAAGTGAAAAAAAGAAAAAAAATGGACAAGTAAAGAGAAGAAAAGGATTTTTTAAATATTAAGAACTCTCCAGGAACATTTTGCAACATAAGGAAGCAAGAATTTGCAATTTCACTTATTTCAGTCCTAAGATCACGAGTTGAATTTGCATTGGAGAAAAACAGATCTGGCTTTTTTTTTAGATTAGATTACTTACAGTGTGGAAACAGGCCCTTCAGCCCGACAAGTCCACACTGACCCGCCGAAGCACACCCACCCAGACCCATTCCCCTACACCTAACACTATGGGCAATTTAGCACGGCCAATTCACCTAATCTGCACATTTTTGGACTGTGGGAGGAAACCGGAGCAAACCCACGCAGACACGGGGAGAATGTGCAAACTCCACACAGAGAGTCACCTGAGGCGGGAATTGAACTTGGGTCTCTGGCACTGTGAGGCAACAGTGCTAACCACTGTGCCGCCCATTACAGATCTGTTGTGAAATAATGGTGTTGATGTTCTGCAGTGAGTTCAGTTCGTATTTATTCGACAAATCCAGCAATTTCTTGGAATCCGCAGTAGGGCTGAAGACAAGTTTTTATTTGCTCTAGAGGCTGGAGTAACACAAGCCAGCCTGTACTCTGCAGTGACTCCCAACACGGACCATGTATCTTCCTCAGCTGAGATATTTACATGTTAGTAATGACGAACGTTCGCAACTTGCCACTAACTCAACAGCTAATCCTCCCCCCATCACCCTGAGTTTCCAAACCAGTGCTTGTTATAGAAATAGGACTCTCGGACTGTGAACAAGATTGACTGACATCCAGCAGCACCATGGCTCACATATTGATTCTTGCTGAAAGGCAAAATCTCAGATCTATTGGACAATTATCTACAATTTGAAGTGGATACTGAAGCCAAGTAGCTGCAGCTATAAGTCCTACTAGAGGGCATTTGTTTGATAACCTGCCAATTTGAGCCTAGTATTGCCTGCTCTGGGCAGTACCAGAGTTCTATTGTGGAGTTAGATATCTGTGTCCAATGAGGCAAATCTCTGTGGCAGTTTGTAAAACACTTATCCGTCACATGGCAATAGATTCAACAGGTCATGGCCCTCTTTCAAAGTCCATGAATCTTTTTCTCAATGACAGAAACACTGAGAGCTGTTAAAGAAATGCATTGCTTTTAAAAGGCAAGCACTAACCCGAGAGAAAATGTCATCTGCAACACAGGCACCAGCAGGACTCCTAAAATGCTGTGTTAAACATAGGACTCTTCCCGTATCCTAAGCCTGAGTACAGTTCCTCAGCTGTCTTTCTATCCTAGCCATTAATCTTGTTTTTCTGTTATAATTCTGTATCAATCCCAAAGAGAAATACGGTCAGGTTTAGGAATAGGGTTAGAGTTGGCGTTAGAGTTAGGGTTAGGGTTAGGGTTAGGGTTAGGTTTAGGATTAGGGTTAGGGTTAGGGTTAGATCCTGGTTAACTGTTTGCACTCTCTCACATCTGGTCAGGCACTGCTTGCTGACAGGATTTATAATGGAACTGGAGAAATCTAGTTCAATCCAACTTCCAGACCTATCATATTGAGCACAAATAGTCATTAATAAAAACATACAAACAATTTACATTTTTACACCAGTAAACCTATTCAAAAAGGGGAATAAACCAGATTTTTAGTCTGATTAAGGTGTGGGCTTTGAGGTGATGATAGAATTGAGTCCAAAAGAAAGACTTGATTTCCAAAAATTAAAACCGCATCAATTCACTGCTGCACATGAGGATATTTGATAGCATCTACTCATTTCCTTACATTTGCTTTCTATATTTGTGGATTACATTTAATGCTGTCCCCTGAATTATTATTAAGGATATGGACACTAATTAAGGAAGTACATGATTAATTTATTATTGTTGATGTGCTTTCCACAAGACATAGAATTGAAACCATGTTCTTAATAGCACTGAATCAGCGTCAGGTTTTCAACCGACTGCCATGGTTATTATCGCAGGGAACAAGATGACTGATTTGTTCCAAGTACCAGCCCAGAGCTGAACTGTCTCCATCACCATGTCTCTATGTCTGAATTCCCATTCCCAGAACATTTGCTAAGTGGCACCATAAATATTAATACATTTCCTGAGTGAAGCTGGGTGATGCAGATAAGATGAAAATTTCTCATGCCTGGTTTCTGAAACTAACTCAATTTGATCAGGCTCAACTAAACTCCTAATGAGCATCAGTTCACAGTGCTGCATTATCCTTAATGTGGCACTAATTGGCACTAAGTTGTTAGTTACACTCATACAGGTCGGAAGGATGTTTTCTTGAGAAACAGATGTCACACCAGTGCAAAAGAAAGTTCACTTCTGCATGTGGAGCTACACACATCATCAAGGAAGTGAAGATACATCCAAATGTATCATACCAGAGTATGCCTCTGCACTATAAGCATAAAACATTTTCTCTCAATACACTGAGTGACTGAAAGTACAAAACAGAGAGTTTTTGCTTCGGATCAATATTTACTTTAATGACTTTAAAAAGGTCAGCAATGAAATTGGTGATGACTGTCATACCCAAAACGTTCAAATTTGAATTTCAAGGAGACTAATCTTTCTGGGTTAGCTCTCTCTTTCCTCTCTTGCACATTTAATTGAAGTTTTTTTCTGTGACAGTGTAGACAGGATTGTTGTTCTGTTACTAACCTCAGTTACAGATTATCTGCCGGCTCAGGACCAAAACAGGAACGATTTTCCAAGGCCACAATTAGCACATGGCACACCCAGCTTCGAAAACCATGCAAAATACAGTGCCACTAAAATGGAAGATGCATCTTAGTGCATTTCCAATTCATTACTGTGAAAAAGATACACATCAAGAATGGATGAAGTAGAGCAGCAAATCCAAAGCCCACTAATATTTGAATGGTTAAATGGTATTCTGCAAATATGCCATATCCCAGCAAGTTTAGCAAATGGCATGTCTCACTACAACTTCCTACATAAAATCTTGATCATTGTAAGATGTGGCACTGAACAAACCCATGTTTTGCTTCCAGCGAGTGTTCAAGGTGACGTCACAACATCCTGTTAACATGAAAATTACATTTGTCCTTTCATCTAGATTAATCACAGCAGCACGGAAGTATTGCCCTTAATGTTCCTGATTCATGTCTGACAGAAGGAGCTCGGCTGAGAGACGGCATCCAATTGGCACTGCTTTGAAAGTGATAATTTTGTGCACTAGGTCTCCAGCTTTGAACACAGTCACGGGCTCCTTGGTTATTTCCTCACTCTGTTACAGCACAGAAAAATCCTTAACAATGGGACTCTAGAATATTTCATTATTATAATTCAGAAGACAGGTCATGATTATAAGACCTGGAATATAATGCTTAGTGGAGAGGGAAAAAAAACATTTTTGACAAGTGTTAATTTGGATTTGCAAGAACGTGTGAAAATAATACAGCTGCTTTTAAAATTTTCTCGACATTAAAGGATTTTTACTTACTCTGGCTGGGTTCAGTTCTGCACAGACTATACTCTCCATACGCTGCAACCATGTCATAGAATCCCTACTGTGTGAAAGCAGACCAGTCAGCTCACACCGACACTATGAAAAGCTTCGCACCTTGACCCATCTCTCCCCCTAACACTTGCATTTCTCATGGTTAATCCGCCTAGCCTGCACATCCCTGGACACTGTGGGCAATTTAGCATGGGCAGTCCACCTGACCTGCACACCTGGAGGAAGCCCACGCAGATACGGGGAGAATGTACAAACTCCACACAAAGAGTCACCCAAAGTTGGGATCGAGCCTGGGTCTCTGATGCTGTGAAAGACTGGTGCCAACCACTGAGCCACCATGCCATCTTTCCTGCTGGGACAATACGACTGCACATTTTAACCTGGTTGTTGTTTGGTCATGAATGTGGTAACCTTAGCACTTTACCATTTTAATTCCCCAAGCAAGATGGCACTCAGCTTTATCGGACATAATAAATTAGATTTTGTCAAGAAAAATGAAGGTTACTACTTCCACATGTAATCAGAATCAATGTACTTCATAACCACTGAAGTAGGACAAATGGAAAAGCCAATTTACAGATAATAGCTTCCTTCAAACAAAGATAAAAAAAATCAGTTAATTGATATCAGAAAAGGTCCATACCAGATTACCAGGAGAATTCCCCTTTTTTGATTCCCTCATGAAATTTGGGCGTTGCTGGCTGGACTAACATTTGATGTCCGTCCCTGGTTACCCTTGAGAAGGTGATAATGAGCTGCCTTCTTGAACTGCTGCAGTCCACCTGTTGTAGTTGACCCATAGTGCCCTCAAGGAAGGAATTCCAGGATTTTGACCCAGCAATAGTGAAGAAATGGTGATATATTTCCCAGGAGAAAGTGAGGACTGCAGATGCTGGAGATCAGAACTGAAAATATGCTGCTGGAAAAGCGCAGCAGGTCAGGCAGCATCCAAAGAGCAGGAGAATTGACGTTTCAGGCGTGAGTCCTTCTTCAGGAATGAAGAAGGGCTCGTGCATGAAACGTGGATTCTCCTGCTCTTTGGATGCTGCCTGACCTGCTGCGCTTTTCCAGCAAACGTTTTCAGCTCTGATATATTTCCAAGACAGGATGGTGAGTGGCTGGATGGAACATGCAGGTGGTGGTTGTGTTTCCATGTATCTGCTACCCTTGTCCTTATAGATGGAACTAGTCATGGGTTTGGAAGGTGCTCTCCCTGGATCTTTGGTGAATTTCTGTAGAGCATCTTGTAAATAGCACACACTGCTGTTACTCTGCATTGGTGGTGGAGGAAGTGGATTCTTATGAAGTGATGCCAGTCAAGAGAGCTGCTTCATCCTAGATTGCGTCAAACTTCATAAGTGTTATTGGAGCTGCACCCATTCAGGCAACAGGGAGTATTCCACCACATACTTACTTGTACTTTGCAGCCAGTGGACAGGCTTTGATAATTAGATTGGATGCCCTACACCATGGAAACAGGCCTTTCAGCCCAGCAAGTCCACACCGACCCTCCGAAGAGGAACCCACCCAGACCCATTTTCCTCTGACTAATGCACCTAACACTATGGGCGATTTAGCATAGCCAATTCACCTGACCTGCACACCTTTGGACTGTGGGAGGAAACCAGAGCACCCAGACGAAACCCACGCAGACACAGGGAGAATGTGCAAACTCCACAGTCAGCCGCCCAAGGCTGGTATTGAACCTGGGACCCCAGTGCTATGAGGCAGCAGTGTTAACCACTGAGCCACTGTGCCACCTACCGGGCTTTGGGGAGTCAGGAGCTTAGTTAGTTGCCACAGTATTCTGAGCCTCAGACTTGCCCTTGTAGCCACTGTGTTTATATGACAAGTCCAACTGAGTTTCTGGTCAATGGTAATACGCAGGATGTTGATGGTGGAGGATTCAATGATGGTAAGACCCTTGAACGTCAAGGGCGGTGGTTAGATAGTCTTTTATTGGAATTGCTTTTTGCCTGGCATTTGTGGGGCATGAATATTACTTGCCATTTGTGAGCCCAAGCCTTGATATTTTCCAGATTTTGTTGCATTTGAACATGGATTGCTTGTGTATCTGAGGAGTCATGAATAGTGCAGAACCTTGTGCAATCATCGGTGAATATTCCCACATCTGACCTTAGGATGGTGGGAAAATCTGAGCAGATTGCTTGAACAATCTGGCAAGCAATTCCACTTACACCCAAGTGCAAACATGATTAATGTTTAATCAAAAATGCAACTTTTTGGAGAGTGCAGCGTTTTATAATATATGCCTTTGTACCAATCTGCGAGAGAAAATGATTCCATTAGCAACTTGGTCAGTCATTGGTGGATAGAAATTTAAGATGATTGGCAAAAATTAGGACATAACAAGTTTTTTTGAGTGTAATATGTTGCTATGATTACATTAGATTCCCTACAGTATGGAAACAAGCCCTTCAACTCAACAAGTCCACAACCACTCTCCGAAGAGTAACCTACCCTCCATTTATCCCTGACTAATGCACCTAACACTATTTAGCAATTCAGTGTGGCCAGTTCACCTGACTTGCACGTCTTTGGATTGTGGGAGGAAGCCAGAGAAAACCCACGCAGACAATGTGCAAACTCCACACAAACAGTCGCCCGAGGCAGGAATCGAACCTTGGTCACTGGTGCTGTGAAGCAGCAGTGCTCATCACTGAACCACCATATTGCCATGATCTGGGATGGACTACCAGAAACTGATTAAATAGTAACTTTCCAAATGAAATTTCTTCTCTCAGAAAGTAGTAATTATGTGATGTTCTTTACCACAGGGTCATCACCGTTGGATCGTTAAGTATATTCAAGGCTGAGTTAGGGAGTTTAATCAGTTGGGGAGTCAAAGGTTATGCAGATAAGGCAGGAAGGTGGAGTTGTCAGATCAACCGTTGAATGGTGCAGCAGACTTGATGGGCCAATTTTTCCTACTTCTCCTTCTTTGTTTTATGTTCTTATGAGGAAAGAAAATTGCAGGACTATGAAGAGGGAAGAGGAGTTTAGGAACTGGATAATTCTTTAAAAGTGCTGGTAGGGCAGGATGAACCAAATTACTGTTACCCATCATTTGAAATTGTTAAGATTCAACATTCAAGCCACCGAAGTACAGGGTCTTCTTAGTGACAGCTGAACATACACCACTTAGCATGAGAAATAATCATTAATGTGCAAATTCAACTAGGCTAAGTTATTTTGCTTTTTGTGTGACTAAGTGGGAATATTATTTGAAAGAAAAATACAAGTCCAAACCAAATTTCAACTTTATTTTTCATATTATTTACTAAGGGGCCTCAATTTTTAGCATAAATAATGATCACACAAAGCTTTTTAAACAATGAAATAAAGATACAATTTTAGAAGGATTTTAGGATTCAAGTATTTTGAATGACACATAAAACCTGCAATTCTCCTGTTTGTGCATGTGGTCAACATGACATATCACATGGATATTTTCAGAAGAGTGGAGGCCTTTACTTCAACTCCAAGCTAATGGTGGAGGAGTAGTGAGAATGAGCTAGTAATTCAATGTCGATTTCACCAGTTTCCTCATCTCCCCTCCTCCCATGTTATCCCAGATCCAATCCTCCAACTCGGCACCGCCCTGTGAAATGGCCCATCTGCCCATCTTCCTTCCCACCAGTCCGCTCCACTTTCCGCTTTGACCGATCACTATCATCCCCCCCTCCACCTTCATCTACTTATCGCATTCCCAGTTATCTTTCCACTCCCAGCCCAACCAGCCCCTCCCCCCCCCAACTCATTTATCTCTCAGCCCCCTTGGGAAACCCCCACATTCCTGATGAAGAGCTTAAGCTTGAAACATAACTCTGCTGCTCCCCAGATGCTGCCTGACCACTGTGCTTTTCCAGCATTAACTCTGTTTCACTCTCAACGATGATGCCAGACCTACTGAGTTTCTCCAGCATTCTCTGTGTTTGAGGTAGATTTCTAGCATCTACTTTCAGTTAGATAATTACATTTCGGTGACTAACGAAGACAAATCCATACAGTTCTTCTTTACCACACTCACTACTCAACCGCATGGTGCATTATTGATTGATTGTTGTCACATGGACTGAGATACAGTGAGAAGTGCTGTTTTGTGTGCTCTACAGGGAGATTGTACCATACGAAGTGCATCAGGGTAGCAGAACAGAGTGCAGAATACAGTGTTACAGCACACAGAAGGTGCAGAGAGATAGAGAGATTAGAATTAACATTTGACAGGTCCTTTAAAAAATCTGATAACCACGAGAAGAAACATTATTGTCAAAAATAGTACAGCAGTAGGATAAATGAGCGTGCAGACAGAATTGGGACAAGGTATATGAGTTTCAGATCTTCATGAGTTTATGGAAAGTTACTGTATTGTTGTGTCCAGACTCGGTCATAACACATTATGATGATCAATGGTCAATTCCTGCAGAGAAATGGATGACAAATCTATTTCTGCTTATCTTTTATGACCTATCAGACAGAGTGATATCTCAGATTTTGACGATATCATGTCAGATAAATCTGAAACAGAATTTTGCCTTGAATAGATGTTTATTGTACTGATTTGCCCACAATTACTGGTTAGAATTTTCAATTTTGTTTTAATTGCTTAGCCAAGTTTTGGCTATGTCTATGTTTTTTTGACGACCTTATGTGAAAATGAAATAAAGGAATTGTATAGAATATTTGCTAAGGGAGCAACCTTTCTGCTTTTGGACAGTGAAGTCAAATTGAATCCAGACTCTTGGTTTAAAGTCTTCTTGATCTGCCAGTGACTGTTCAAAATAGTATAGTGGGGGCTGCAGAGCATGATAATGAGGGTAATTAATACTTTTATTAGGCATATATAAATGTTCAATATTGACTGGCAGGATGAAATTGAAATTCTTCTTTCTGCCTCTATTGATCTTTCTTGTGTGCACGGTGGCACAGTAGTTAGCACCGCTGCCTCACAGCGCCAGAGACCCGGGTTCAATTCCCGTCTCGGGCAACTGTGTGTGTGGAGTTTGCACGTTCTCCCCGTGTCTGAGTGGGTTTCCTCCAGGTGCTCTGGTTTCCTCCCACAGTCCAATTATATGCAGGTTAAGTGAATTGGCCATGCTAAGTTGTCCATAGTGTTAGGTGAAGAGGGGAATGGGTCTGGGTGGGTTGCTCTTCAAGAGAGCAAGATTTACTGGCCAAGATTCGCCAGTAATTTAAAGTGGGTGGCACAGTAGTTAGCACTGCTGCCTCACAGCGCCAGGGACCTGGGTTCAATTCCTGCCTCAGGCGACTGACTGTGTGGAGTTTGCACGTTCTCCCCGTGTCTGCGTGGGTTTCCTCCGGGTGCTCCGGTTTCCTCCCACAGTCCAAAGATGTGCGGATTAGGTGAATTGGCCATGCTAAATTGCTAGTGTTAGGTTAGGGGTATGGGTGGATTGCGCTTCGGCGGGTCAGTGTGGACTTGTTGGGCCGAAGGGCCTGTTTCCACACTGTAAGTAATTTAATCTAATCTAATATCTGTACTATAGTAAATGATGCAAACATTATTAGCATGTCATCCTTTGCCAGGTAGTCTGAGTTATCTTAAACAGATCAAAAAGCAATAGTAGTTAAGTAAGGTCCATTTATTTCATTCTTCCAAACAAGTACTGAAGTTCCACCCTACGACTCCTTCCAATCCCACTTATAATGATGTCCAAGAGTTGTGAGGATTCAACTATGATTGTGTTTGGAATAATTGTGCAGGCGAGGTAGGTTTGTTTTAGGGTGCATCCAAGAAACTCTTAAAATTATAAAGAAATTCACTAGATTGAGAGTGAAAAAATCCTTTCCATTTGACAGCGAGTGCAGAATGATGTGATGTAACACTAAATAAATCCTGAACAGAACAAGTGAAGAATTCAGGAGGAATTGCTTCACACAGAGATTAATGTAAGCTCATCACATGCAATGGTGGAAGCAGGTCGAATTGACCCATTTAATGGAAGAATCAATTTATAACTCAAGAAACAAACAAAAAAAATTGAGGAGAGAGAGAGAGAAGAGGTAATAAGTGTGGGTGGAAGCACGTGTGAGACAAAATATTTTTGTACATTTTATTCAATTTAGCATTACCTGGGATATTTAACCATTGCCGACACAATTATAGCAAATAAATTGTGAGGTAAATTACCGAGTGTAACATTTGAAGACAGCCCGATAAGCACAATGCGGATAAAAAGGACTGAACAAGTAAAATAAAATTAAGTAATTTATGCTCCACTTCAGAACATTGAAGGGGAAGCTCCCCACAGCCACTTTTCCTTGGGTTCATTCATATGTGTCCTTCCTGAAGACAGGCCCCCAACTCATTGTCTGCTGATGATTCACCCTGAGCCAGTTTCTTGGGAATGGTGACCTGCCATCACCTCCCACTCTCAGGGTCAGGGAGAGGAGGTAGTTCCTGAATCTATGTCAGCTGGACTGGGAGTCAAATGCACAGGGTTGGCATTATTCTGTTCTGCACACTCACTATCTCAGGTAATTAAGCCATCATTTCTTTTATCTTTGGACTTAAATAAAAATCTAGCCAATGCTGGGGTTTGAATATGACGAATTCTGATCGGGCCATTCTTTGGGATCAGCATTTGAATGGTGTGACATATCGTCTACAGTGACACAGCCATTTCAATCCCAACAGGAGGACAGTCAGAAAGAAGGAGATACATTGTCAGGGTTCCACATGCCCGATCAACACTCTGAAGTCATAGTGCCATGTTAGTACACAGAGAAGGTAACACAGAATTGACTGGTGGCATATTCAAGCTCCTGGGGTATTTTCCCATCTGAATCTGAATCTCAATGTGGAACAGATTAAGAGTTGAGGGGGCACCTCAGACACCTGCTGTTCAGGAATCCCTTTGGTATACACTTTAAGTTGCTTTCAATCATTTGTCAGTTGTTAAGGGATAACTCTGTGGACGGATGTACATCTTGAGAAGATAGCACTCCCCACAGTTCCTGACAGTAGTGCAAAGTCTTTGAACACTGTATGTTTAGGGTTCAAAATCTTCCTGCGACTCTGTTTCATCTAAGCAGCTGTCCTTAGCTGTGAATGAGCTCTTTATCTGAAGCTCCACTTATATTTTACATAGAAGCCAATAGAATATACAGAGAGCAACAGCACATTGGTCCAATCCAATTGGATTTGTGTTCCACAGGATTCTCTTTATCTAACCCCATCAGCACAATCCTTGATTCCAATCTCCCTTATCTGCTTATCAGGTGACCTATTAACTACACATCCACTACTTGTCTCAACTGTTTCCTCTGGCAGTATGTGCCACATTTATATCCATTCTCTAGGTTGAAGGAATTTCTTCTGAATTTTTCGTTTGATTTCTTGGTAACTCTGATGGGCCTCCGGTTTTGCTATTTTCACAAGAGGGAAACAGGCCAGGATTTTACAGGACAATGGTGGTCCTTAGTTGGCCACTTAGGGGTCTCAATTGACTGAGGGGTGGAAGGGGTATAAGGGCCATCTACTACTTTCTCCACAAGTGCCACTGACATTTATCCAATGGAGAAGGGTATGTACTCTGTCACCATCGTACTGGAACTTCCTCCCTCAACGTTGACTAGCATGCTCCCCTGAGCCCCATAAAATCGTGGTCTTGCTGTCAACTCTATCAAAACCTTTGAAACCAACAGGAATCGGGGCAAAAGGAGGCCATTCAGCCCCTTGAGTCTGCTTCATTATAAATAAGGTTGAACCATAACCTCAAATTGGCAATTCTGCCTATCCCTGCAAATCTTTCAGTCCCTTTCCTTAAAAATAATTAATGCCTGCATTAAAAATATTCAAGGACTCTGGTCAGAAGGAGCTTTTCGAGAAAAGGGGGTTCAAACCAGGTGTTTTAGTTTGGCTAAATGACAGTCCTGTTACGTTCCATAGAGAATTTCCATACAAGTGAATTTTCAGCCCCTATCTACCACTCAACCTACCATAGTGTGTACTATCTGCAAGCAGAAATTCACCAAGGCTCCTCAGACAGCAACTTCCAAACCCATGACCACTTCCATCCAGAAGGACAAGGGCAGCAAATACATGGGAATACACCATCTGCAAGTTTGCCCCATCCTAATTTGAGGAAATATCTCGCTGCTTCTTCAGTGTCGTGGGGTCAAATTCCTGGAATTCCTTCCCCCATGGCATTGTGGACTGCAGCGGTTCAGGAAGGCGCCTTCTCAAGGGGCAACTAGGGATAGGCAATAAATGCTGGCTAGCCAGCAACGTCTATGTCCCACAAGTGAATAATAAAAACCAGCCTGGAACAACTTGCTAATGCCAAGATATCCCAGAATAGACAGGCATCCTGGTTTGATGCCATCTTCAGAAAGCTAAAAGACATTTTGTTCCCCCAAAGCTGCCTTGCACTGTTCCTGACATTTGCCCCCGACATAGCAGACAAGGGAAAATTGGTAGGGATCTAGAGATCCTGTTGGACAAGGTAATACAAACATGGTATGTCCTCTTGTGACACGGTTGGGGACTTTGGAATGGCACGGTGGTTCAGTGGTTAGCATTGCTGCCTCATAGCACCAGGGATCCAGGTTCAATTCCAACCTCAGGTGATTGTCTGCATGGAGTTTGCACGTTCTCCCTGTATATGTGTGGGTTTCCTCCCACAATCCAAAGATGTGTAGGTTAGGTGAATTGGCCATGCTCAATTGCTAATACTGTTTGGTGCATTAGGTAATGAAGGGCTTTTGCCTGAAACAGTGATTTTACTGCTCCTCAGATGCTGCCTGAACTGCTGTGTTTTTCCAGCACCACTCTAATCTAGACTCTGTTAGGTGCATTAGTCAGGGGTAAATGTAGGGTAGGGGAATAGGTCTGGTGGGTTACTCTTTGGAGGGTTGGTGTGGACTTGTTGGGAAAATGGCCTGTTTCCATAAGGAATCTAATCTAGTCTGTTAGCATCTTAATCACCAGTTTGTAATGATTTTAAAAGCTCAGTTATTTCATTTTTTTTGCTAAATTGTTGTTTATTAAGCTGTTTTAGAGATGATGATGCATGTAAACATGATCCCACTGGATATGAGCCTTCAAATGGAGGGCAGAGTGCAATAACTGATTTTTAAAAAACTGCCTCTATTACCATTTTTGGAAGCAATTGCCAAGATCTCTCCTTTCTCATATTTATTCAAAAGCTTTCTCTTGAGGCTTGAAAATGAATCTTGGGGTGAGCAACTGATTTTAATCTCTCTTAACCAAATGCGAGACTAAACTCCTCTGGTGTTCAGCCTGAAAAAAAAACTGTTCACTGATGACTTGTAAAAATCCAATTCATAAATCATTGATTCTGTTGGAATATTCATCTCCACAAGGCAGATCCATAGTCGGTAAAAGCTGTCAAATTAAATAAAAGACCTTGAAAAGGATTGCAAGGCAAAAACAAGGACTTGAAAAAAAAATGCCAAGAGCTGTTTTCATGGATGCAAGTGTTTATCACAATTCCTTTGGAGAGAATTTGCAGTTCTCTTCAATAGCCGCAGTTGCTTGAATAATAAGTTGGAAACAACAAGGTTAACAGCCTTGTCCTGAAAAACTGGCAAAGCTTCCAGTCTCCTTTGAACAGAAGGCAGGAATTATTCTCCAATTAATTGGAAAGCAGTTGCAGTTTGGTTGCATTTAAGGCTTGTTTGTTCATATCTTCACCGGCTTTTTTTCCCCCTATTGGGGGAACAGTGAGGACACGTTGGAAGGATTCGCAGACTGATTATCAAATGGTTTGAACCACGTCATGAAAGCTCATTCTCTGGCAAGCATTTCCTGGACTAGCTCACTAGCAGGGCTAAAAACAATTGAGAAGCAAAGCCTTTTTCCAAAAAACAGACGACAGTAACTAGAATATGATAACTGGAAGTTTAGACATTTCTTTGTTCTCCTCAACAACTGGGTTTGAGATTTTAGTTCCAAATTTCTACTTAGGATATCATTTTGTGAATGCCCTGCACTCGAAAGTTATTATTCATAATACTTGAACTACAATTTACATGGGACAGACTTAGTGCTTCAATTCTGCATTATAAATCTGATATTCATAATATTTTCACTTATTAACATTACAAGACACATAAGTTAAGAAAACAACCATTTTCATTTATATATCTTAAAAATTTTCAACAAACACACTGAAATCCTGACCACCTTGCAATCTTGCTAAGGAAAACTAATTCAGGATACAAGAAAACATCTTCGCTGACTTGTACGTTACATTTGCATAAATCTGTCTGAGCTTACCTGCAATTGCTGCTAAAGTGTTGTTTTTTGCCATAGAATTAGACTCCAAGGGGAGTTTTGTAAAGGAATTTAGCTGGTGTTAATTTTGGGTTTGATTCCCATCTTGGGTTTTAAGAAGGGTTTCTCTCCAAAAGCTCAAGCAAGGTTTGCACATTATCTTCCCAATCCCCGCATTACTTATGCACCACACACCTATGGCTTCCGACTTGTCATATTCTCCCACTTGCCATGGATGGAAGTACTGGTCACTGCCAAGACCTACCAGTATTCCTGGCACCTGCACCATCTTTAAAGCCCTGCTCTGCACCTGGTGAAGTGCTGACAGTTCACAGCTGCCTTGCACGATTTCTGGCAATTGCCCCAAACATGTTAGACAGAGGTAAATTAGAACCTCCACTTTGCCAATGGGAACTTGGGCATTCTGGTCAATGGGGTTACGTACAGTCACTGCCAGTGGACTGTACCCTGACCCGTTGGTAACTGTTGTCAAAGACAGAGAGCTGAATGAGCAAGGAGTGATCTGGAGTTACCAGGCCTGACTTTCATGTTTGGAGTTGTCACTGTTCAATTTCTATCCAGTGGGTGGAAGAATGGGAAACTGAATATCACTGAGGTGAAAATGGTATAATAAAGAGGATGTTGATACACTCAAGGGCTGGAATAATTCCACCCATTAACTCTTCTACAAGCATAGGATCTTGCCTCCATGCTGCCCTTGAGTGCGTACCAGCCTGGAACACAGATTATATCATTGTCGTACCTGATCAGCCTCATCTTGGGGGTAGCACAGTAAATCAGTGGTTAGCACTGCTGCCTCACAGAGACCTGGGTTTGATTCCCATCTTGGGTGACTGTCTGTGTGGAGTTTGCACATTCTCCCTGTGTCTGTGGGTTTTCTCCCACAATGCAAAGATGTGCAGGTCTAGTGAATTTGCCATGCTGAATTGCCCATAGTGTTAGGTACATTAGTCGGGGGTAAATATATGGTAGGGAATGGGTCTGGGTGGGCTGCTCTTTGGAGGATCGAAGTGGACTTCTTCGACCAAAGGGCCTATTTCCTTCCTGGAGGGAATCTAATCTTGAATCTTTCAAAGTATAGAGGATGTTTTGAGATTTCGTTTGACTCTAATAATGTTAGGAAAGGCTTGTGGTCCATTTCAACGTCCCTATGTAACTGCTAACAGTTTCTTCCCTATGCTATTCCATTCTTATTCAGTCACTGCTGGGATGGATCATGGTTGGTCAGCTTGCAATTGAATAAGGATTGTTCCAAGTCCTGTTGATGATGTATCTGTGGCTACTGTAGTGAATACATTTGGCTTGTAATCTGCAAAAACATCAATAAATAGCAATTTGTCCTTTGCATTTTCAAAACCGGCAACTTTTCCTGACTCCAATATCATTGGTGGTATTTTTCAAAAGCACATTTGAGAGTTAAGGAAGACTAGATAAGTTGTGGATGAGCATCCCAACTTGATTCGCTTACCTCAAAGAAGCCTTATACAACCTTTAAAGACTTCTTGAGTGCTAGAAATTCACTAATGGCACTTGTCTTCCTTGGATTGACCCTGACACCTTGATCTTGGATAGTGTGTCCTTGGAATGTGCTGTAAGACTGGCATTTCTCATTTAGAGTAGTCTTGCAGTCTGTAGTCTCCTTTACATAGCCCTGGCTCATTGGTTGCATTCCTTCTTTGATTTTCCAAGAACTTGGCTATCATCTAACTATGGCAAATGGTTCCTGTTTCCTTTCCAGGATTCAACATTTTGACCTTTGGAAAGTCCCTAGTACAGAACAGAGCCAAAATGATGGATGGTTGAAGCAATATAGTCCAAATAAGATCATAACTGTGAGCAACAATTTTAACTCATAGACCAAGGGTCTCTACCAGAAGGCACAGTTTATATTCACTTTAGTGAAAACTTGCCTGTTGTCAGTGTTGAAGAAGGGCTGAAGAAGGGCTCATGCCCGAAACATCGATTCTCCTGCTCCTTGGATGCTGCCTGACCTGCTGTGCCTTTCCAGCAACACATTTTCAGCTGTTGTCAATTTTGCCAATTTTCAATAGCTTTAGAAATTCTTGCCTTCGCCAAGATTAAATCCTCCTTAGATTGAAGGAAATCTGAAAATCTGAATTCCTTCCCATCGGCAAGCATATGAGTTCTGCTTAAATTATCCATCGAATCTCTTTACATTCAACATTCTGCTAAGCAATACAAGTCCGTTACAATGACTTCCACTCACAATGAATCAATATATTGTGCACATTGTAATATTAAATTTAGTTTGAGTCTACAGTATTTGTTAAATGAAAAAAGAACAAAGATGATTACAGCACAGGAACAGGACCCTTGACCCTCTAAGGCTGCGCCGATCTAGATCCTCTGTCTAAACATGTCGCTGATTTTCTAAGGGTCTATATCCCTTTACTTCCTGCTCACTCATGTATCATCTAGATGCATCTTAAATGATGCTTTCATCCCAATTCTACCACCTCCGCTGGTAATGCATTCCAGACACCCATCACCCTCTGCTTAATGAACTTTCCACACATATCTCCCCTAAACGTTTCCCCTGGTGACCCCTCGTAACTGAGTCCCCTGCTCTGGGAACAAGCTTCTTGCTATCCACCATATCTGTACCTCTCATGATTTTATAAACCTCAATCAGGTCCCACCTCAACCTCCATCTTTCTAATGAACATAATCCTAATCTACACAACCTCTCTTCATAGCTAGCATCCTCCATAGCAGGCAACATCCTCGTGAACTTCCTCTGTACCCTCTCCAATGCATTCACATCCTTTTGGTAATGTGGCGACCAAAATGTCTTATCAATGTGCTTCATTCAATGCATCTTACTTCATCATATTTTCTTCCAGGCTTTGTCTTATGAGATCATCAGCTATTGGACCCATAGCATATAAAAATGTGCTGACTTGACGATACAGCTCCTTTATATGTAAGCCTGAAGCAATTCCATTGTGCTCAAACTGCTTCTTCCCTCACTCTTGCCTTGATGTGGGTCTTCCATGTTGCAAGACAATTGCTGTAATGGTGAAGTCTATACCAGCACTGCCATCCATACAGACTATCGACTGGGCTGGGTGAGTACTTAGCTTCCCCCTCACAGTTGGTGTCTTCTGTCTTACTAATGTCAATGTCACCTGCACCATCATGATTTACATGAACTTCATTAAACCAGGCTCAAAACTGATCCATCTTTGTATCACCAGCAAATTCAGCTATAATCCATTTGGTCCCTTAATTAAAGTCATTGACAGAGACTGTAAATAGCTGAATTTCTGCACTGATCACTGTGGCATTCCACTGTCAACCGATATAACAGGCTAGAACATGAATGATTGACTCTTGATGGCAGCAATTGGTGTGAAGAACACTTTCAGATATATGTAAGTATTGTTGCTGTCTCATTTTACATAACAGTGCTTTGCCTGGAGAAGCAGTCTGTAACCTAGGATACAACAGGCATGCGTCCTGTGATCTGTCCACACAAACCACATGAAACAAATTAGTTGAAAAGTATAAAGTGAAACACTTCCATACATTTCTGAAAATTCCGATTAATAATGTGCATTACATGTAATTCTGCATTTAATAATGATGGAGATTTGTGACCTTGGAAACTTTGGGTCGAATACTTAACAGCCGTTGCTAACTAAGGGTACATAGACACAAGTGTGTGTATCCTTAAATGCAGCACAGAAAAGGCTCACTCTTTTCACTCACACTCAGCACAAGTCACACACTGTAACCAAGTGCAGCTGCTTTGAATCTGTATCTAGTATTCTCATTGACGCATTCAAAGTTAGTGAGGGGGACAATGATGCACACTCACGCTCTGCGCATAGATCCTGCCAAATGGAAGATACATCAAAGGAGCCAAAAGTCTTACCATCAACTGTTAAATCCCACTGGAACTACCAATGAGTTTCTGAATGCATGCCAACTCCAGATTTCCTGAACTTTTATTCAGATACAACGGCACTGTATGGAAAATAAAATGGGTGAAAAGTCATGAGCTGAACTGGTTGGAGTGCTCCCAGATGCAGGAACAGGTGCAATTTGGGTGAGCAAAAAAGACGTGTCTTTGCCTCTCAATTCTGTTTCTCATTAGGGTTCACCCTGCCCAACGTCAACCCCCGTCAATGAAAAAAAAAGCCTTTTTGCTCACAGCATGGCTTCCCTGAGCTTGTGTGCAAAGGTCTAGAGTCACAGAATCATAGAGGTTTACAGTGTGGGAACAGACTGAACTTGTCCATGTCTCCCAGTCTCCACAATTCAACTAGCCCCATTTATCTACATTTGGTCCTTATCCTCCATACCTATCCCACCCATGTGCCCGTATAAATGTTTCTTAAATAACAAAATTGTACTGGCCTCCACCACTCCTCTGGCAGTCTGTTCCAGACATCACCACTCTCCGATTAGAATACCTACAGTGCAGAAACAGGCCCTTTGGCCCGACAAGTCCACCCCGACCCTCCAAAGAGCAACCCACCCAGACCCATTCCCCTACGTTCACCCCTGACCAATGCACCTAACACCATGGGCAATTTCATGACCAATTCAACTGACTTTCTCATCTTTGGACTGTGGGAGGAAACCGGAGCACCCGGAGGAAACCCACGCAGACACAGGGAGACAGTGCAAACTCCACACAGACAGTTGCCCGAGGCTGGAATGGAACCTGGGACCCTGGTACTGTGAGACAGCAGTGCTAACCACCGTGCCACCTCTGTGTGAAAAAAATGTTCCTCTGGACCGTTTTGTATCTCTCCCCTCTCTCCTTAAACCTATGCCCTCTCGTTTCAGACTACTCCACCATGAGGAAAAGCTGCTGGCCATCTAGAATATCTATGTTTCCTATGATTTTATAGACCTCTATGATGTTACCCCTCAGTCTCCTATGCTCCAGTGAAAAAAAAAGTCCCACGTATGGACTAACAATTAGAAATTTTCAAATCTAAGTGCCTTGACTGAGTTGCTGTCTCATAGAAAACAATCAAATAAATCCAACGTGTCATGATATAACAGGACTGGGATGTTCCAACTGCCTCTATCAACTGTGTTCTCAACCAGCCATTTTGATAGATATCCTACATCAAACCTCGTTCAGTTTTTTCCTTTTTTTATACAGGATATGGGTGTCACTGGCAGGGCCAGTATTTGTTGCCCATCCCAAACTACCCTTGAGAAGGTGATGGTGAATCATGTTCTTGAACCACTGCAGTCCATGGTGTGTAGGGACATCCACAGAGCTATTAGGGAGGGTGTTCCAGATTATGGACACTGCAATAGATGGCAAAATAGTTCCAAGTCAGGGTAGTGTGTGGCTTGGGAGGGAAAGTACAGGTGCATCCAGGTTGCACGTTCTACCTTTGCCCTTCTAAGTAGCAGGGTTAACGGTTTAGAAGGTAAATGTCTCATGCTACAATCAGTACTCTGTGGATGTTGCTGATCCCTTCACTCTCGGGTTTTTTGATTGATATGAAAATTGTTTTCAAATGCATCTAACCTGTCGAAAAATTCTGGAGATGAAGTGAACTGGAAATTCACGATAAATATTTTTTTCTTTCTTCTTTCACAGAATGTGAGCAAAACTGACAAAGCCAACAATATTGATGTAAATCTGGAGTCATAGGTAGGCCATACCAGGTAAGGATGGCATCTTTCCTGCCTGAAAGGCCATTAGAGTATCAAATGGGCTTTTCTGACAATTAACAAGAGTTTCGTGGTCATCATTAGACTCTAAATTTCAGATTTTTAAAACTAAGTTCCAATTCTACCATCTGCAATGGGTCTGGAGCCTCATGTTGACTGAACTGGACAAGAGCTGAAAATGTTTTGCTGGAAAAGCGCAGCAGGTCAGGCGGCATCTAAGGAGCAGGAGAATCGACGTTTCAGACATGAGCCCTTCTTCTCATGCCCGAAACGTTGATTCTCCTGTTCCTTGGATGCTGCCTGACCTGCTGCGCTTTTCCAGCAACACATTTTCAGCTCTGATCTCCAGCATCTGCAGTCCTCACTTTCTCCCTGAACTGAACAAGATAGCAGATTTCCTTCCTCGGAGACATTAGTGAACCAGATGATTTCTCATGACAATCCATGATATTCTTAGTTTCAGGATTAGAATTTCCAGTCTAATTTTACTAATTAGACTGGAAATTCTACCTGCAGCCATGGTAAAATTTGAATTTGCTTTCCAAAGAGTTAACCCCAGCCTCAGGATTATATTAATTCCCAAAATATAAACTTTATGAAAATACATTACAAAATATTTCAACTTGAATATTACAATATTTTCAAGAAAGTTCAATATATCACCCATAAGACCATAGAACCATAAGGTGTTGGGTCAGAGGTAGGTGATTTGGCCCATTGAGTCCATTCTGCCATCAATGAAATCAAGGTTGATCTGACGATCCTCAATTTCACTTTCCTGCCTGACCCTCGAAGCCATTGATTCCTTTTATGATTAGAAATATCTTTATCTTAGCCTTGAATATATTTAACAACTCAGCTTCAACAACCTTCTGTGGTAAAGAATTCCACAGATTCACCATCGTCTTAAAGACATAAAATCTTCCTAATCACTGTTTTAAATGGGCAGCCTCTTATTCTGAGATTATACCCTCTGGGCCTAGACTGTCCTACAATGGGAAGCAACTGCTCTGCATCTATCCTGCCAAGTCGTCTTAGAATCTCACATGCTTCTTATATGAATCTTATATGTAAGGTCTTCCCTCATTCTTCTGAACTCAAATGGGTACAGGCCCAACCTATTCATCACCTTCACATGTGATAATCCCTTCATACCCTGGATCAATTTAGTGAACACTCTCTGCATTGCCTTCAGTGCCAGTACATGTTCCCTTAAACTCTACAGTTTGTTACATACAATATTGTTGTAAGAGAATCCATAATTGAAAAAATACATTTCACAGCAGGTACTCAACCCAAATGGAAAACAATCAATTTGGAATTAACAGAAAGTACGTTAGATATAAAGGTGACAGTAACAATGCTCCACTCTGAGGTGCCTCAGCATGTTTTGATAAATTTATTTACAATGTCCACTCTTTGAGATGCACACAGCCCAAAGGGTTCTAGAGTTTCCAGCCCCTTAGTGTAGTGTGGCCGCAAAGCTTCAAGCAATGGCCTTTCCCAATTACACCTCTGTGGTTGATACCCCACATTTTAATACATTGCTCAGGTTGTCGCCCTGAATCTTGGGCCAATCTGCAAGTTGAGTTGTCTCAATGCCACCATCTGACTGCTCAAGACCAGTGCCTCCATTCCTGAAGAAGGGCTCATGCCCGAAACGTCGGCTCTCTTGCTCCTTGGATGCTGCCTGACCTGCTGCTCTTTTCCAGCAACACATTTTCAGCTCTGCTCAAGACTGGTGCCTGAGTTCAACAAACAATTGCTTCTATACTTGAGTATATAGCTGCAAAGTGTCTCCATCATGTAACCTGGCTACATACCCATTTCAAATTGCTAAGTCAGAATTAGATGTATCAACATGCTCTTAGCTCATCAGTCATGCGTGGTCTGTATAATTTATAAAAGCGTGCCTCCATGTCGTGTCTATATGCAAATGTATACCGTGCACATTTGCACCATTTCAAGAGGCTAATCAATTCGTATTGTAACCAAGTGTCAGTTTTGTTGAGTTTAATGGAAGTTTTCTCTCCACAAGACCTAGCGAGTTTTCTTGTTTCATGTTACAAAGCTCCCCAAGGCACCTTTCACATCTGATTATAGTCCAATGCAATCACGTGCTATACTACAGATGTAGGTGAGGGTGGCCAATGCCCTTGGGATGTCGGTGCCTGGTTTCTAATTTATCCATTTTTGAGAGCAAGCATTGGGCTGGAGTCACCAGATATCCACTCTGATTTCTTTATGAGAATTGTCGACATCTAGTTCGCTTGTGGTGGATGGCAGGATAGGTGGCTGCATATTAATGAGGCGAGCTTTTCGGTTAATAAGGTGGTTAACAAGAAACTTTCCCTTGAATAGGTAATTCACTGTTGTTTAGTGAGAAGTTTGTTTTGACACTTGGAACATAGTTTTAAAAAAATGCAGTGAGTTGTTAAAACATTGGGAAAATTTGACTTCTAATGTGATTCTACTAGAGTTCTCACCCACAGCCAACAGCATTCAGGCTCCATAAAGATTGTGTCCAAATATCTTTACAGTTCTGCATTTGATCTACTTGCTATTGTGATCCCACCAAAATATTTAGGATGCCATCAAATGTGCCAGACAATAAAAGACAGACTTCATCTTTATACTGTGTTCCCACATGTGTACTGATGAGAATCAGCACACTGGTGTGGCACATATGATTCTATCCCATTTGAAAAGAGAAAAAAAAAGTAAGATGATATTGAGATTAAAATAGTCACTGGCAACTGAGCTACCTGCAAATCCCAATGGGCTATGTGCATTTAAAATCTGTCTATTCAAAACATACATGCCTGCTACAAATATAGAATTTATTAAGATTTCTTGTACTGCGCAGCAATGTGATCTGACTAGCATTTGTAAACAAATGTAATAAAAGTCTGGCAAAATCTACAAAATCTATTTGACGCTTCCATTAATGCTGCACACTTTTATGCTTTCACTTCACAATTAAGTACTTCCCTGCAACAGCTTAAAATCTCACAGGAGCCCTTTTATATGGAAGCTGTGGAGAGCTCCAAATTGCAGTGCCTGGAATAAACTGAAGTCTTGAAAACTGTGGCAAAGGTGAAAAGACAGAGCTCAGAAGCTGGAACTCAACCTGACAGTAACATGCGTGATATCAGTGTCGTTACCAGTATAAATCAAAGGGAAATGCTTCAGGTTCTTTCTGGATAGTCACGCAAATGAGGCAAATTGGAATTAATTGACAATTTGCTGGAAAATCTCTTTGCCAGACTTCAAGGTTAAAACAGAATTAAATCAAGAAGTTGCAATTAGATGAGGCTGGTGACTTGAAGTTAAAGATTGACAAGTGTAGAAAATGAAGACTGATAAAAGGAGCGAGATCTAGTTCTGAAGACTGAAAGAGTAATAGCATGTGTCTGGCATTCTGACACAATGACTTGGATTTTGCAGTGTGCAGCAAAGTGGCAACACTTGCTGCTGACCTGAAAAACACTCCCCATAATGATCAAGTGAGCCAAATGAAAGATTTTACCTTCCCTGATGAATCTAGTGCCAAACAAAGGGGATCTCAATGCATCTAGCAACAGTGACATCATCATAGATTCATAGAATCCCTACATTGTGGAAACAGGCCATTCGGCCCAATGACTCCACACCAACTCTCCAAAGAAGATCCCACCCAGACTCATCCCCCTGCCCTATCCCTGTAATCCTGCATTCCCTATGGCCAATCCACCTATCCAGCACATCTTTGGACAGTGGGAGGAAACCGGAGCACCCAGACGAAATCCACACAGACATGAGGAGAATCTAAGTAGTCACCAGCCACAGTGAAGAATGCTCAGCAACACCAATCCTGAAAGTAAAATAATAGACTGCATTTCACTTTTCAATCATTCTACAGAGAATGATAAAGATTGGGGCATAGGAATATATTAGGAGCTAAAATATCATAAATTGCCTTTGAAACCTTTTTAAAAAGTCTATGTAACCTTTATCATTGTGCAAATAATTTGACATTGTATAAATATAAAATTAATTTTTTAGGGCTATGGAGGTGATTCCACAATAGTTATGATTTAGTAACCTGCTAGAAACATTTGTAGATTAATTAAAAGAACACTTTTTGCAGAGTTTGTTTTTTGCAGTGATGTTACAGTGTAAAAGGGGGGTTCACAATAGTTCAATGATTTGTAAAAATATGGATTGCGGATATTTCAATAGCATACCTTGTGGAGCTACAGACAGCAGCATTTTAATTTTTGGATTTAACTGAGTAGGTGCGGATTGCAGAAGCTGCTGTCAGTTTCAAAGTTGTAATGATGGTGAACATTGACAATGAGGGTGTAAATTTAAGATACAGTGAGTAATCTATTGAATCACGTCAGTCATAGTCATTATCTACAACAATAAAATGGAAGGTGTCCTGGCAGGGTTGCAATGATAAATCATGAGGAATTCATACAGCATCAGACAGCTGCTGAACCACATTGAAAGGTAAATATTTAACTTGTTAATTATATTATTGTTTGAATTGCTAAGATTAGATTATTAAGATTAAAAATAATAGGTGAGCGACACTGGTTGATTAAATATCTTGATCACACATAAAGAGTGTTCACACTCTGTTGGGCCTGCAGAGCAAAAAGGTATTAAACGCTTGAGACCACCTGCTATTAGTGGGCACCACAGGGGCTCGAGTGCTTCATCTTCCCCTGAAGTATCACTCTCATTTAAATGTTTAAAGTTTCCTTTGGAATTCAGTTGTTACCACAGAGCCACATTCAGGGTGTATCTCGAAGTAAAACAGATGGTTTACTTGATGAGTTAAAAAGAGTTGCCTCCCCTACCATGAGTCACCGCTTAGGTTCACGTTCTGCTACAGTAATCAGCACCTAATTTAGGAAAGGGATTTCAGGTCTTTGATGGATAACTGCTGCTATCAGGCAGATGCCTTTAATAATTAGTTTTTTTTTAACTTACGTAAAAGCTATTAGCTCTGGGTCTGAATCTCACTATAACTTGAAAATTGAACTTGGAAAGGAATTACTAGAGCTAAAGCATCATAGAATCACAGAGATATATAGTACGGAGACACACCCCTAGGTCAAACTCGTCCATGCCAACCAGTTATCCCAACCTAATCTCATTCCATTTGCCAGCACTTGACCCATAGTCCTCCAAATCCTTCCTATTCATATACCCATCATGCCCTTTAAATGTTGCAATTGTACCAGCCTCTACCACTTTGTCTGGCAGCTCATTCCGTACACATACCACCCTCTGCATGAAAATGTTGCCCCTTACGTCCCTTTTAAATCTTTCCCCTCTCACCCTCAACCTATGACCTCTACTTCTGGACTCTCCCATCCTAGGAAAAAAGATTCTGTCTATTTACCCTATCCATGCCCCTCATGATTTTATAAACCTCTGTAAAGTCATCTCTCAGCCTCCGACACTCCAGGGAAAACAGCCCCAGCCTATTCAGCCTCTCCCTATAGCTCAAATCTTCCAACCTTGGCAACATCCTTATAAATCTTTTCTGAACTGTTTCAAGTTTCACAACATCCTTCCAATAGGAGGGAGACCAGAATTGCAAGCAATATTCCAAAAGTGGTCTAACCAACATTCTGTACAGCCTCAACATGACCACCCCACTCCTAAACTCAATATTCTGACCAATAAAGGAAAATATACTAAATGCCTTCTTCACTATCCTATCTACCTGTGACACTACTTTTAAGGAACTATGAACCTGCATTCCAAGATCAGCAACACTCCCTAGTAACTTATCATTAAGTGTGTAAGTCCTGCTATGATTTGCTTTCCCAAAATGCAGCACCTCACATTTATCTAAATTAAACTCTACCTGCCATTCCTCAGCCCATTGGCCCATCTGATCAAGATCCCATTGTACTGTAAGATAACCCTCTTCCTGTCCACTACACCTCCAATTTCGTTGTCATCTGCAAACTTAGTAACTATACCTCACATCTAAATTGTTTATATAAATGACGAAAAGTAGTGACCCAGTACCGAAACTTGAGGCACTCCACTGGTCACAGGCCTCCAGTCTGAAAAGCAATCCTCCACCACCACCCTCTGTCTTCTACTTTTGAGAATTCTGACACTGAATCAGATGCCCATACATAATAAATCAGCCATTGTCTCACTCAGGCAATGTCTCCACTCACATTGACTGTACTCTTTACTGACTGTGCTCCCAAAGCCAATTCTTAATTTAAATAAGTTTGGTTTGGACACTTTATTTTTGTTAGTGTTCCTTTTAAGAGGAAGAAAATGTTTAATGTGATTTGCTTTGGTTAATTTGGTTCAATTGCTTTGAAAAGCATACAAAGGGTGATGAGCCTGATTCTCTTCTGTGTGTCTGTGTCCAGGTGGCTCTGTAGGGGAGTGTGTAATATCAACCACGACGTTTGAGGTCTTTTGCAACTTTTGGACTAAAGGGAGACAACAGAGAGTCATCATCACTCCCCAGCAACCATCCCTTGATATTTTCTTTCAGTCATGGAGTATGTAAGTTGTTGACTTGACTAGCATTTATTATGTATCCCTAGTTGCCTTTGAGAAGGTGATGATGAACTGCCTCCTTGAAATGCTGTAGTCCATATGATGGCGGGACACTCACAATACCATAGGGGAGGAAGTTACAGAGGTACGGCCCAGTGACACTGAAGGAATGTGATATGTTTCTGAGACAAAATGGCGAGGGACTTGGAAGAGAACTTGTAGGTAGTGGTATTCGTATGTATCTACTAACCTTGTCCACCTAGATGGAATTGGTAGTGGTTTAGGAAGGTGCAGTCTAAGGATCTTTTGTGAATATTCTGCAAAGCAGCCTGTAGATGGTACACAATGCTGATACTGAGCATCTGTGGGGGAAGAGGTAATAATGGGGGGAAGGTCATCAGGTCAGAAATTGAGATATTCACTGATGGTTGCACAATAATCAGCACCATTTTACAACTCCTCAGATAGTGAAGTAGTCCTTGTCCAAAAGCAGGAAGACCTGGAAAGTATCCAGGTATGGGCTGACAAATGACACATGAATTCATATAAATACCAGGTAATGACCATCTCCAACAAGAGAGAACTTAACAGTCTCCCCTTGACATTCAATGGCATAGCCATTACTGAATTCCCCATTATCAATATCTTGGAGTTTACCGTTGACGAGAAAACTAACTGGACTTGTCATATAAACATTGTGGTTATAACAGCAGGTCAGAGTGAGAAATCCTTCATTTCTACAAAGTCTGTTCGCCACCTATAAGGTACAAAGATTTGTTTCTTGATTTAATAAGAAACAAATAATTCCACAATGTTTTTGGCTTTAAATACTAGTTTTAAAAATACGGGATGATTTGTTTATTTCAGCGTTTCATTCTTATTGGTTTCTTTAAAGTGACTCAAAGTGAGTTTTAGCTTGACTAGTTTTACAATAGCAGCATATAGGTGCCCTTTTTAAAAGTGGTTCATCATTTATTTATTTGTTTCTTTCTTCCTATAGGTTTCAAAAGAGTATATGGAGAGATTTCTGGAACACCAGGTGTTGGAAGAAGTAGGTAACTATAATGTTGCATTCTGTAAATAATACATATTGTAAAATGTTCCAGTGGAATTGTCTGAATTTTAAGCAATGCATTTCACATTCCAGAACATTACCATTGACACGCACATAAATGGAAAGCAGCAAGAAGTCACCATTAGTAACAGAATCATTAATGTCCCATTCTTCGATGAATTTTGCAATGGCTATTTTTACATCCATTTGGACAGAAATGTGATCACAGTGTTGCTCACCACTCTCTTGTACTTTTAGTCTGTGTACAACTTTGTTAACTGTTTGCATGATGAAAGCGATGAACAACTACGCAGGTAACTAGAGGTTTGAAGGTGATGTAGAAGTCAATGACCTACTGCCCCTTGATGATCACCTAAAGGCATGGAATCAGGTTCCAGACGTACACCAACAACATGCCAGTACATCTCTCAGCACCTCCTTCAATATGTCAGATATCCTATTTCAGAGTAGTCACAATTTTTCCCAATTTGAGACAGTGAATACCAAAGCCATCACTTTCTGCTCCTTCCTTGACATGTGTACCTGATTAACCCCCTTGCACTGTACCCAAGCTGCCCCTCTACCCCAAACCATCTCTCAGGCTATACCATGCTGCCTACAATTGCTATAACCACACAATCATGATTTGAGAGTTGAACTCTTTAACCTCTCCAAATGGAGAACCCCTACTTTCACCTCCATCCCATCACTTTTCTGCAACCATCCTTCTGCCTATTTATTACTGAAACCCTTGTCCATTAAATATTCACTTCCATACTCAACTATTCCAGTGTTCTCTTACCCAGCCTCCGATCTTCTGATAAAGATTAGGGAAAAACAGCAGGAAATTGGAGTTGTTGAGTATCAGATCAGCCAAGACAGAATTGAATGGCATGTATTGGGCTGAATGGCCCACTTTCAGTCTTACATCTTATGGCCTTCCACTCTCCATAATTCTCAGTTTATTCAAGAGATTTTCTGTCCATGGCCGATTCAGTTCAATAAGATCCCATTCCCGTTCTGACTCCTGTTCACTTGCTCCCATTGGTTCCCAGTTCTCCAATTCCTCTAAGTTAAAATCTTTATCCTTCTCACTGGAAGCATCAGGGGATTGGGAGCCCAACTTGAGCAATTGAGGGCAGGAGCGATCGGTGTGCAGGGCCTGACAAGATATGGGCAGAAAGGTTTTGGGCGATGCAAGAACTGCTGTTTTTAGGAAATAAAGACTGGGGAAATGGAAGTTTGGACAGCTGTGTTACAGAGAAATAGTTGAATTTTTTAATCAAAGGGACGTGCTATTCATGTATTAGTTGCACTAGGTTTTTGAGAATGTGGATTTGATATTTTTGTGAGACATTTAGGCACCAGGTGTGTCCCTGTCTCTTTTTTCTCTTCTCTCTCCCTCTCTCTCAGTGGAAAAGAAAAGCACTCAAGGATATTGATAAGAAGAACATCAAACTCACACAAAGACCAAGTGACTGGCTGCCAAGTTGAAGATCATGAAAAGAACTGTGAGAAAGTCACTTCACCTGCTCTTGTGGGCTTGGACTCTTGATTCACAAATTTGCTCCTTTTTGCTTATGTCGTCCACTCACAGTCTGGTTTGCCATCCTGTTTCTTAATTTAAAGGGGGTATTGTTTAAGTTGGCTATTAGAAATGAATAATCCCCTTCACCAATAGTTAAAAAATAAATTAATTTGTAACAAATACATCTAGATCTCTTTTTGTTGATGGATGCTGGTGTAAGTTTCTTTTATCTTCCAGTTCAAGATGGCGGTGAAGTAGGACGCTTCGACTGAAGCATAATCTAGTTCTTTCCCTACTCTTTTTAACCCTCTTTCTGTACTTAATTTCTTCTTCTGTCCCGGCATCTGATGACTCCCAGCCTCCAGCGGACTCCTGGCCTCAGTGCAGACTCAATGAGGGGTCCCCTTGGCCTGGAGTGGCATCCTCTCGGTCCGGTATGGTGGTCTTCCAGCTGTACTTGGCTGTCTCTCATCCTGGCATGGCCCCGTCATGGATTCCTGGTCTTGAGGTGATTCCAGAATGATCTTCGAGCACCATGAACCTTCAGGTGAAACGCAGTGCGGTCTGGAGCCAAGGCCCAGTGCAAATCGAGGTTAGCTGTCAGCGTGGTATGGATTGAAAGATTGTTGTTCTGAACGTTTATTTCTCGAATGTTGGCAGTTTTTATTTCTCTGTGTTTTTTAACATTTTGTAACTGCAGAAGCAGTTAACTTAAGATTGCATTGTAACTGGCCACTTATAAACTTTGCACTGTACACATTTGGGTACATGTGACAATACAGCTAATTCAATTCAATTTTATTCTATTCTATTGTAGATACCGGTAATAGTCTGGGAAATTAACCTCCTTAGTGACTCAATTGGTTATTTATGACAATACATGAAACAGTTAGGCTTGATTTCCAGTGCACTTTTCCCATCAAGGTCATGACAGTGAGTTGGTTCTTCATGGAGAATAAATATTGGAGATTAGAGCCCTCCATTTGTTTGACTTATCCTGGTTCAGCACCACTTCCCATGCCCAGCAGGAACTATGCATTCAATTCACTACCACTGCTCCTTCATGCAGCTCCTCTTCACCCTGAGTCAGTTGCAACAGCTATGGTCAGCCACTAATAACTGCTTATATTTGCTCAATGTCCTTTTTTTATCATCATGTTTCTGTGACACGTGTCTGAGTCTTTTTACATATCAAAGACATTAAATAAGCCTGTAACTGCACACACACACACGAGTCCTATAGTGGGTTGTGACCTCGGAGTCTGGATTAGTGGTGCTGGAAGAGCACAGCAGTTCAGGCAGCATCCAAAGTGCAGCAAAATCGACATTTCAGGCAAAAGCCCTTCATCAGGACCTCGTGACTTCAGTGTCTAGTTCAGTGACAAGGGTGTCACCTACTGTGCTATCTGCACCCCTTGCAGCATCTCAATGAGGACACTGTGATGATGCTGCTTCTTTAACTGGTTGTGTTATCCTTGGTTTTTATTAAGAGGGACTCTGGGAGGTTTGGGTTGGAAGGTTATTAGGGCCATTTTGATGATAACTAACAGATACTGCCTCAGACAAAAGGCTTTCAAGTTAAAGAAAAAAACACTTGTACAATCAAAGGGGAGTTAAGAGTTGGTGCAGGAAAAGCACAGCAGGTCAGGTATCCGAGGAACAGGAGAACTGACATTTTGGGCAAAAGGCCTTTATCAGAAATGAAATGGGAGTCGCTAGTTCTCCAATCTCAGCTTTTGTCTGGTTTAGTTTGGTTCTTACAGGCATTTGTGGTGAAGCTGCTGTACTTAAAGAAGCAGGTCCTTTCTTATCCTTCCTCTCTCTGACACCTCTCCAGTAAGACCCTGTGTTTGATTTTACCTTTTGTACCAGTGGGTGTTTGTGGGGATTGTTGCAAGTATTTGGAATAACATTGAGTTGGGATAGTCTGTTGGGTTTTCAGATGGGCTAAGTTATTCTGTATTCTATTCTCTTTTGCTTGTGTTTCATTCAGTAATCTTGCAAATAAATTCTGTTTTGTTTAAAACAAAGTGATTGGGCCAGCTGCATCCCTCCTGGAATATCTGTGTTACACCTGTTTAAAAACAATTAACAAAGTTATGGTCTGGGCTATATTCTTGAAATGTTTTGAGGGGGTCTGGCCTGGTCCATAACAAAATAGAATAGAAACAGGTTAATGTGAGACAGCCCTGACATAAGATGTGTCAATCTTGCAGATCAAATGCTTGCTTTCTAATTTATTGCAAAGAAAATGGATGTAGCAGATTATCGTAGCATGCTAACAGAAATGGTGTCCTGAACATGACATCAGAATTTTAAAATGGCCGACTTGTGCAAAGGTGTCGAGTTCATGGGGATCAAAATAGCATCACGATTGAATGCTAATACAATATTGATCACATAGTCTGTTACTTGCACATTGTATTACTTGAACTTATACATTCAAAACACAAACAAACAAATGACCGAACATGTAATGGTCTCAAGTACCAAAATAGGTAATCGTGTTTTTGTACATAATAGCTGATTTTATACAAGGCAGAGTGAATCGATAAAAGAACTGCTTCTCATTTATCAACAACCAACACACCCCACTTCAAAAGGCATAAACATTAACACAAAGAAGCATCATTGGACCCGAAATATTAACTCTTTTTCTCTCTTCACAGATGCTGCCAGACCTAGTGAATTTCTCCAGCAATTTCTGGGTTTTTTTTGTCTCAGATCTCCAGCAGTTCTTCATTTTATGAAAGTAGATACATCCTTGAGTGAGCTGTATATCCACATGTAAGTCACTGGCTGGATCAATTTGCTTCCTTCTGCCTGGTATAGAAGGATGGTCGGCGACAGTTGGTCGGAGTATAGTGTCCTGATATTCTCCCTCATGTCCCAAATGGGGAATGAAACATGTTGGAACAGTTGTTTATGCTGCCCTCTACCTTTCAGCCCACAAGAAGGCAGTTACCTGTGAAACTTTCTTCAAAGTTGGCAGATGCTCACATTTCTGCTCTAACGTTACTACGTTTTATTTTAATAAGTAAGGCATTCAACAAGGTTCCCCATGGGAGACTGATGAACAAGGTTAGATCTCACGGAATACAGGGAGAACTAGCCACTTGGATACAGAACTGGCTCAAAGGTAGAAGATAGAGGGTGGTGGTGGAGGGTTGTTTTTCAGACTGGACGCCTGTGACCAGTGGAGTGCCACAAGGATCGGTGCTGGGTCCTCTACTTTTTGTACAGAAACTCTACAGTTTCTCCAGTTTCCTCATTTCCCCTCCCCCCACCTTGTCTCAGTCAAATCCCTCGAACTCAGCACCGCCTTCCTAACCTGCAATCTTCTTCCTGACCTCTCCGCCCCCACCCATTCCAGCCTATCACCCTCACCTTGACCTCCTTCCACCTATCGCATCTCCATTGCCCCTCCCCTAAGTCCCTCCTCCCTACCTTTTATCTTAGCCTGCTGGACACACTTTCCTCATTCCTGAAGAAGGGCTTATGCCTGAAACGTCGAAACTCCTGCTCCTTGGATGCTGCCTGACCTGCTGCGCTTTTCCAGCAACACATCTTCAGCTCTGATCTCCAGCTTCTGCAGACCTCACTTTCTCCTCTACTTTTTGTCATTTACTTAAATGATTTGGATGTGAGCATAAGAGGTACAGTTAGTAAGTTTGCAGATGAAACTAAAATTGGAAGTGTAGTGCACAGCAAAGAAGGTTACCTCAGATTGCAACAGGATCTTGACCAGATGGGCCAATGGGCTGAGAAGAGGCAGATGGAGTTTTATTCAGATAAATGCAAGCTGCTGCATTTTGGGAAAGCAAATCTTAGCAGGACTTATAAACTTGAAAGGGTTCAGAAAAGAGTTACAAGGATGTTGCCACGGTTGGAGGATTTGATCTATAGGAAGAGGCTGAACAGGCTAGGGCCGTTTTCACAGGAGTGTCGGAGGCTGAGGGGTGACCTTGTAGAGGTTTACAAAATCATGAGGGGCATGGATAGGACAAATAGACAAAGTCTTTTCACTGGGGTCAGGGAATCCAGAACTACAGGGCATAGGTTTAGGGTAAGAGGGGAAAGATATGAAAGAGACCTAAGGGGCAACGTTTTCATACAGAGGGTGGTACATGTATGGAATGAACTGCCAGAGGATGTGGTGGAGGCTGGTACAATTGCAACATTTAAGAGGCATTTGGATGGGTATATGAATAGGAAGGGTTTGGAGGGATATGAGCCGGGTGCTGGCAGGTGGGACTAGATTGGGTTGGGATATCTGGTCGGCATGGACGGGTTGGACCGAAGGGGCTGTTTCCATGCTGTACATCTCTATGACTCTAAATTGTGACACAACTAGAATTGCCCCTCATACACGTGCATAGGTTCTCTACTCCTACTCCACAAAGTGCCTCAAGCCTCACCCCTCATGCTTGACGTAAAATTAGCTTGTTCCAGACCCTGTCAGGTCCTCAGTCATATTGAGGTGAACTCCTCTCAGCTGATGTACCACATGTTGACACTTCCTTCAAACGTTTGCAGGGCTGATGAACCCTACAAGACTGTACTCACAATTAATTTCTCACATTAATTACATTAGTGTCTCCAGAATCTGCTGTTAACTCATTTACAACTACAATTAAGAGTACCACCTCATCGATCTGCATAATTTGTAGAGGTGAGATAGCTCATTAGCTGCTCAAGGACTCAAGAAATGAGGCTAGTAGAGGCAAGAATCAAGATTGCTTGCTTTGTTGGTTAACTAAAGTCACATATCTCCCAGCCAGCATACCGCGTGGCCCAGCCATTTTGACAGTGCCTCTGGTAAACCAAACCATATCAAATATGATATTTCCTCCGACCAGATAAAGGTCAATCTCCAAATAACATTTTTATAGGTCAGTCGGAATAAAAGTTGCCACAGTGCACAGTCTGCGAATATCAGGGGAGTTCGTGCTCATGTCCTGGCCAAACTTAATACTGAATTAACAGCTTTAAAACAAATTATCTGGTCACTTACCACATTATTTGTGGGAATTTGCAGTCTGCAAACTGACTGCAATGTCTGTGTGCATTATGACAGTGCTTACACTCTAGAAGCTGTGAGGCATTTCTGGATGTCCTGAGAAGGACATGAAGGGCATTATATGAATGCAAGCCTTTCCTTTCTATTTTGGGAGGAAGTAAAAAAAAATCTTAGAACCTCTACAGTGTGGAAACAGGTCCTTCGGCCCAACAAGTACACACTGACCCTCTGAAGAGTATCCCACCCAAACCCAACACTCATTATTCAATATTTACCAGATTAATGCACCTAACCTACACACCCCTGAACACAATGCACAATTTAGCATGTCCAATTCACCTCACCTGCACATTTTTCAACTGTGGGAGGAAATTGGAGCACCCAAAGGAAACCCCGGCAGACACGGGGAGAATGTGCAAACACCACACAGTCATTCAAGGCTGGAATCAAATCTGGGTCCCTGGTGCTGTGAAGCAGTAATGCTAACCACAGAACCATTGTGCTGCCCCTCAATGACAATGCCACGAGTCCACTGCCACCCCTTCTATGAGAAATGGAGATGATACACTGTTAAGGGAGCTGCGCATAGGATAGCTGTCACTAGAGTGGTCACAAGTGCTTCTGAAATTAGACCTAAACAAGCATTAGTTAAAAATGAGCACATAATGTGCTCTGCTTCACTGCAAATCAACAATGAACAAGGATTAACAATGTAGGAGCAAACTACAGCAGATGCTGGAATTTGTACTGATAACAAAAGATGCTGGAAATCACAGTCGGTCAGGTAGTATTCATGGAGAGAGAGCAAGCTAACATTCTGAGTCTAGGTAACTCTTCATCAGAACTGATCTGAAGTGTGACGGGGACAACATTTATGCAATAGTGGAAGGGGGAAAATGCTGGGGGAGAAAGGATGTTGGTAGTGCAGATTAAGTGATTGGAAAGTGAGGATGACAGAATGGTGGTGTGTCTAGCTGCTAGACTGGGAAGAACAGCCAGTCCTACTGGGTTGGGGGGAGGGGAGAGACGATATGGTGACAGAGAATGGAACATGTAAAGCTAAAAGAAAGTGAAGGAATGGGAGTGGGTTCGTAATCTGAAGGTGTTGATCTCAGTATCAAGTCCAGAAGGCTGTGAAGTGGCTAGTCTAAAGTTGAGATGTTGTTCCTCCAGTTTGTGCTGTGATTCATTGGAACACTGCAGCATGCCAAGGACAGTCATGGGTATACAAGCAGTACGCTGTGTTAAAATGACCAGCTACGGGAAGGTCAGAATGGTGTTTACTCACAGACTGGAGGTGTTCTGCAAAGCGCTCACCCAGTCCCTGTTTGATTTCTCCAATGTGGAGTAGGCCACATTGGGTGCAGCGAATACAAGACACAAGATTGGTGGAGGTATACCCCACTATTGCACACATGCTGCCCCCTCCACACTTCACTTCAGCTCTGATGAAGAGTCATCTCGACTCGAAATATTAGCTTTCTGTTACTCCATTGATGCTGCTTGACCTGCTGTGATTTCCAATATAATTTTGTTTTCAGTACAGAATTAACAGCATATCTTGTAAATTAAGAAGAAATGTGATCCATGACTGGTTTCTGGAATGTAGTGGAGATGGGAAATTTGTCTCAAATGTTTTCCAGGTAAATGCTGTAATGACCAAATGGAAACAACTTCTAACCATATGCTTTGGAAAGTAAGCTTACTGAGAAGAATGTATGTTTCTAGATTAATATAATAAAATGCATAACATACATCTTTGATTATTTATGTACGGAAGGAAAGCAAACATAATAGAGTTAAATCATTCATTTCTGATATAACCAACACAGGGAAATATTAATCAAATGTTTATCTGTGCAAATTTTGCTCCCATTACACACAACAGTGTTCTTACCTCTCAAGGGTTATGCTGACCCTGCATACAAAGTGAGGACCCTGTAGACAGTGATATAGTGTCAGCAGAGAGTCTCCATTAGAACTGTTTACATAATCAGCAAAGGAAAATTAGATTCCATGTACCCCAAATATATTCGTCATAGAGGACCATGACCAGGACTCGAGAGAGAGAAAACATGTCGTGAAGGCCTCCATGGACGCTCAAGACAAAATGGGAGCAATTCAACCTGAGAAGTAGCAGATCACTGACAGTACTGCCTGAGACACAATATTAATTTCTATCTGAATCAAAGGAACTGAACACTGCACATCAGATGCAAAATATGACATACTGCCCTTTTTGTGTAGATGCTAAACTAATTTCTCCCCCTAAGAATCTAATGGTCACTGACAATAATGTCTATACTGGAATAGGAATACTGTATTATTTTAGTTTCATGTTATTAGTGGTGCCCTCCACAGTTGCCTTCCTGTTAGTGGCAGTGCGGCATCTCAGTGTTGAAACTTTTGTTTAATTGAAAGTGGAAAGTCAATCATAAGCACAAGGCATTTACAGTTTGGAACTGTCTCTCATTACTTATTAAACTGCTACCATTAGCTCCTGATAGATGTTTATTGCAGGATACAAATTGTGACACCAATACTGTGACTGTCCCTGAAGTCAACTGCGTGTCAGAATGCAGTTGCTGTAGATGTTAGATAAATATTTATCATTCAGTCATCACCAGTTACATGGTTATTAATATTCTATTGAAGCAAATGAAATCAAATCTAGCATATAGAGTGATTAAAATATACCTAATAATGTCCACGACACATGAAAGCACTCCTCACAATTCTTCTCTGGAATGAAATGTTTTATTCAAATATTTAATTAGCTTCTGCAATGATTATTCAAACACCTTTTTTTTACAATGGTCTGCAATAATAATGAAGCTTTCAGTTGCACGTATTTTTGACCTGAGTTTGAATGTGAACCTTCCATTTCAGTGCAAGAGAAACAGAGATTGTTGGAGGAACTCAACAGTGTGAGGAAGGGTCACCGAACCCGAAACATTGAGACCACTTTCTCTCCACAGGGTAATCAAGAAAGGTTTTGCCTCTGTGTTCAGCCAATCCCGCTCCCTACTTTGCACAGGCCATTTGTTTAACCTCATAGAGAGAAATATTTTCCCAGAACAGACACTTTGAAAGAGAAATTGAGATTGAAGTGTACAGAGACACATGAGAAACCAAATAAAATACAATTAAGTAAATTACTGTAACTTACTGGTGATTAAAACAAAAATAAATACAATGAAGAACAACAAGATTGAATAATTCATATATCACAGAATCCCTACAGTGTGAAAGGGATTTGGCCCAACAAGTCCACACTGAACCTTCGGAGAGTATCCCACCCAAACCCATACCTCTACATTTACTGATGCACCTTACACATCCCTGAACATTATGGGTAATTTAGAATGACCAATTCAGCTAAGCTGCACATCTTTGTACTGTGGGAGCTAACCAGAGCATCCAGAGGAAATCCATGCAGACATGGGGAGAATGTGCAAACTCCACCCAGACAGTCGCTTGAGGCTGGAATCAAACACAGGTCCCCTGCATTGTGAGGCAGCTGTGCTGACCACTGAGCCACTGTGTTACCCAGCAAGTCCACAATGATCCTTGGAAGACCATCTCACCCAAACCCACTCCGTCTTACCTTGCATTTCCCATGGTTAACCCACCTAGCCTGCACATCACGGGCAATTTAGCACAGCCAACCTGCAGCTTTGGACTGTGGGAATAAACCAGAGCACTCAGAGGAAACCTGCGCAGACACAGGGAGAATGTGCAAACTCCACACTGACAGTCATTTCGGAATGGAATCAAACCCAGGTCCCTGGTACTGTGAGGCAGAAGTGTTGACCTCTGATGCAATGCATCTTGGGCAGATAGAAATGATAAAGTGAGAAAATGAAAAGAAAACTGATAAAAGAAATTGAAAAACAATACGAACACAGATATGAAGGATGGGTCTTCACTCTGAGTTTTGGAACCTGCTATCAGACCCAATGGGAATTCTGAACCCGCTCTTGATGGTGGTGGGGCCAGTGCAATAGTTCTGCAGTCGGTCACTGATTTAGTCAATAAGAAAGAGTGCAGTAGCCCCATGAAGGTCTGTGGCTAAGTAGGCTGGAGAGTCCAGGGACACATCAAAGCAGATGCACACTGGAGAGAAAAGTTTAAATTTAATATTCTGGATGTCTGAGGTTACAGTCTCATGGGAAGGCAGGAGGAGGGGGGCGTGGGGCGGGTGGGGGGAGGGGGGGGGTGGATGCACGCTAGTTGGGAAGGTCTTTCCTTCCGGAAGTCCATATTTTTTGAGTTTGGGTTGGGTTCGCTGTTACAAAGTCTCCAGATTCGATGGCTGCTGTATACAGTGGGACTGGGGAGGATTGGGTGGTGGTGGGGGGGTGTGTGGGTGGGAGGGTGTGGTGGTTCAGAAGGATGGTCCAGCAGCTGTCAAGTTGCTACTGGCCCCAAAAACTGTGCCAGGCCGGTGACTTCCCTGTCTCCTCCTACCACCTTAGACAGGCGTTTCTGAGGGTCAGGGTTAGTGTCAGCTTGTGGCCATCCCTATTATATCCAGCCCAGACTACCAATAAATCCTGCTCAAAGATTCTTACAACAGTTGGAGCATCCCTTAAGTTTACACTGCCCTTACTTCTACACATCGTAAATCACCATTGTTTGGAGAATGCAAGTAATCAGGGATTCATAAATTTTCAAACACCCTGTTCAGACAGATAGGACTTGAATTTAGACCAGCCTGGCTTAGGGGCATTACAATTGTGCCATAAGACCTTATAGTAATCAAGGTTTAGGTTGACAAATGCTTGGCTACAAGTTTGGATTATTTATTTCATTGGTTTCTTTAAAGCATGTCCAAGGGATTAAATTAGCTTACTCCTGAAAATAGGCATCGGGAACGCAGTGTCATAGAGTCATACAGCACGGAAACAGGTGCTTCAGTCCAACTCCTCCATGCTGACCAGGTTTCCTGAACTAAACTAGTGCCAATTGCCTCCATCTGGCCCATATCCCTCTAAACCTTTTGTATTCACGTACCTGTGCATATGTTTTAAAAATGTTTTGATTGTACCAACCTTCATCACTCCCTCTGGCAGCTCATACCATTCATGTACCACACTCTGCATGAAAAAGTTACCTGTTAGGTACCCTACAAATCGTTTCTCTCTCACCTGAATGCTAGAGCTTCTAGCTTTGGACTTCCTTTGGCTGGGGAAAAGACCTTGGCTTTTCACTTTATCCATGCCCCTCGTGATTCTATAAACATTGATAAAATCATCCCTCAGCCACCTAGCTTCAAGGAAACAAGTTCTAGAATTATCCAGCTTTTCCTTTTAACTCAAATCTTCCAGTCTCCATAACATCCTTGTAAATCTGTTTTGAATCCTTTCCAGTCTAACAACATCCTTCCCATAACAGGGCAACTATTAGCCAACAGCCATTCATTGTGCTGCAGACAGCAAGCTGCCCGCATTTTTAAATGATGGCTCTGTGTCGCCAACTAGGCCCATTCTGAATTATTGATGGGAGATGATGTGGCTATTGCTATTTAAAGGCAGGCTTTACCTCTTTGAAGAGGTTGTTGTAGGCTGCAAGAGTATTGGGATTTCTTTGAAAATTGCATGTGGGGCTGTGATAATTTACAAAGTGCACTAAAATATTCCAATTATGTAATATAAGCTGCAGAGAGAAGGAGAGACATCCTGTTCCTATATAGCACACACAGTCCTCTGTACATATGCTTAGGAAGCTACTGGGATGAAATAGCGATGGAGGTCACTGCCAGATGCTACACAGGAAGAGATTCAATTGTCTGTGTTTTCAAAATGAGCTACAATGTCAACAACGCTGAAAATGTGTTGCTGGTTAAAGCACAGCAGGTCAGGCAGCATCCAAGGAACAGGAAATTCAACGTTTCGGACCAGAGCCCTTGGGCTCTGGCCCGAAACGTCGGATTTCCTGTTCCTTGGATGCTGCCTGACCTGCTGTGCTTTAACCAGCAACACATTTTCAGCTCTGATCTCCAGCATCTGCAGACCTCACTTTTTACTCTACAATGTCAACAATCCTACCAACTGCACCATAAGCCTCATCCATTGTTTAGTTCGCTACAGCCACATACCAAGAACTCAGGAGTTAACTGTAAAATTTATGTGCTTTATGAAATAACTCCACAGAGGCCGGTATCCCATGAGCATGTCACCCTTTATTTACACATGCATTATACTTGACACTGGTCTGACTTCCTCAGAGCCAGTTCTCAGAGTGAGCAGAACCCCTGGCTCTCCTGTTTATATCTGTTAGCTGTGGCTCCCTGATCGGACCAGGTTAACAGCCCCAATCAAGGAACTCATTTTTTGTAAGGTCCACCTGCCAGACTGTGTTACGATAACTATATTCTCCCCCACCCCCATCTCCCCAAGTCCAGGGACATAGGCCTGTTCTTTATCTTTTAGCCTCTCCTGGGGCATTTTTGCAAGGGATCCTGTTCCTCTGACTCAGCCTCGGAGGGGGTGGCGTGTACTGGATCGTAACTGCTCTTGCAGCATGGTAGCTCAGTGGCTAGCACTGCGGCCTCACAGCTCCAGAGACCCTCAGGTGACTGTCTGTGTGGAGTTGCACATTCTCCTCATGTTTGTGCAGGTTTCCTCTGGGTGCTCCAGTTTCCTCTCACAAGATGTGCAAGTTAGACGGATTGACCACGCCAAATTGTCCAAAGTGTCCAGGGATGTGTAGGTTAGATGAATTAGTCATGGGGAAATGCAGGGTTACAGGGAAAGTGTAAGGGGTGAGTCTGGGTGGGATACTCTGCAGAGGGTCGGTGTGGACTTGATGAGCTGAATAGCCTGCTCCACAGCTGTAGGGATTCCATGAATCTATAAATCGTGTGCACAGAGAGTCTTGGAAGAAAATCATCCTCTTCTTTAGGCAATAAAGATGTCGAGGCTACAAAATCCACTGTGTCTACCTCAAACTTCGAAGATTCTTTTATGCTAGTCAGAGGGGGAGAACCTATGAGTTCTGACAGCTTTTCTGGCTGTTCTGAAGGACTAGGTATATTTTATTCCTGCCCTGTTTGCAAGTTTGCAGCTTTTATGTGGTCCACATGCTTGTTCCCGACCACATCACCTACCCAAACGTTGTACGTCAAGAGAACTGACCTCGTGTTAACCATGCTTCTTAGCCACGCAGGGCCATTTCCTTGGTTCCTGCACCAAACTTGGTCCCCTGAAGTAAACTATCTCTTTCATGTGGAGGAGTCTTGTGTCTGGCATTGGCATTACTGATGCAGTTTCACCCTCCCCCTAGGGTCAAGAAGGTCAGATTTAACTCGCTGCGGATTCTGCTCCCTCTTAGCAACCCTGCTGGACCTATCCCTGTATTTGCATGAGGGGTGGTCATATAATCAAATAGACTCCGTGACAGTTTGGCATCAAGTACAACTGTAGGCTGTTTTGTTAAGCCTGTCTTCAAAGTTTGGACTGCTCTTTCCTCCAGACCATTGGATGATGGATGGTATGGAGGTGTCCTTATATGCTGAATGCCATTTGATTTTTGGAAATACTCAAATTTTCTGATGGTAAGTGATGGCCCACTGTCTATGACCAACACTTCCAGGAGCCCATGTATTGCAACAGATGCTCACAAATTTCCTATCGTAGTCCCCGTGTTTGACGAATGAACTCTATGCACATCCAACCACTTTGAGTGGGCTTCCACAATGACTAAGAATGTTGAAATGGCCAGGATAGTTGACATGGAACTGAGTCCAGGATTTACCTGGCCATTCCAGGGTTTACCCGGACATTTCCATGAATTTGGGGGAACTGCCGGTGGTAATTTCTGTCCTTGTTGGCACTCTGGGCACTTAGACGACCAATGCAGCTAGGTATGCATTCAATCCTGGCCAACTCATATAATCATTTTGGACACTCTGGATGACTCTGGTGCAGTTCATCCAGTATCTGACAGTGACCTGACAAGGTTGTCCACTTCCATCAGGTGAAAGTGAGGACTGCAGATGCTGGAGATTAGAGTCAATATTAGAGTGGTGCTGGAAAAGCACAGCAGGTCAGGCAGCATCAGAGGAACAGGAAAATCGATGTTTTGGCACTTTCTTGATTAAGGGCTCGTGCCTGAAATATCAATTTTCCTGCTCATCTGATGCTGCCTGACCCGTTGTGCTTTATCAGCACGGCTCTAATCTTGACTGTCCACTTTCATTGGCATACTGTGTAACTCACATGCTCCACTTGGGGCATCTTCTTCTGGCAAAGCCAGTTGCAGGGCTTGTTTGAAGTCCAGTTGGGCTTCAGCTAGTGGGTGCTTTTGCATGGTTATGTCATTAATCCCACATACCAAATGGTCTCTCAGCATCCCACTCAAGGTTAAACCAAAATTCCATGCCTCTGCTAGTCATCTTCACCTCATCAAAAATCCCAGCATGGACTCTGCGAGTTCTTGAACTGCCAAGTAACACTGATAGCATTTCAGAATTAGAGAAGTCTTGAGGTCATAATATTAATGAACTAAATCAGTCAACCCTTGAAAGTTTTTAGTATCTGGTACATCAGGAAACATTCAGCTCCTAATAACTGAGAAAACTGTGGGTCCACAAGCCGTCGGGAGAATTAGCCACTGCTTTTCATCCGCCCCAATGTCATTTGCCCTGAAAATAATAATGCATTCTTTCCATTTACTGGGCCCAGTTTTCAACAGCAGGCTCAAATGAGTCAAACTTTGCAAATGATGGCATGATGCCAGAAATTCTTACCCAATTCAAAGACGACTGTTGCAAGCAACATTTTTCAGGAGCTTATTCTTTTTTCTCTTGTCACCATTGAAATAAATCCACAGAGGCCGGCATTTCACCACCAAGAGTCATTGACACTGATTCAGCTCCCTCAGAGCCCGCTCTCAGAATGAACAGAACCTCTGACTCGCCTGTTTTTCTCTGTCAGCCAGGGTTCCCTGATTGCACCAGATTAACAGCCCCAATCAGGGAACTCATATTGTATGCAGTCCATCTGGCTGATCTCATTACAATCATTGCACTTTACCTCAGCCTCATACAATATGCACTGCTGCAAGCCAATCATTCACAACTCATAGCTTGCACACACTTGGGAACTTACTTAACCACGATAACCAAGCCACCCAAGTATCCTTCGAGCAACTGGTGGTGGCACTATACAAGAAGCAGCAAGAAACAAATGATTGTGCTTGTTGGAGGTCAATCATCTCAAGTCATAGAATATTGGTCTCAGTATGCTAGGCCTACCACTGTCAGCTACTTCATCATTGACTTTCCTTTCAACACAAGGTCAGAAGTGAAGAAACTTGCTGAAGATTGCAAAATGTTCAGCATCATTAGCAACTCCTCGGAGACTGAAGCAGTCCATGCCAAAATGCAGAAAGACCTGGTCAATATTCAAGCTTGGGCTGAATAATGCTGATAACATTCTCCAACAGGAAAGAATCTCTCTCCTCTTGTTGTCTAACTGTATTACCATTGCTGATTCCTTTACGACCAACATATTGGTTTGTCCCATTGACCAGAAATTGAACAACAATAGCTATAGGAACGCTGTTGCTGCAAAAGAGGTTCAGAAGCTAAGGATTTTACAACAAATAACTCAACTGCAGACTTCCTAAAGCCTGATCACCACCCACAAATCAGGAATGTGATGGAATACACCCCAGCTACTTGGATAGGCATAGCTCCGACAATATGAAAGAAGCTTCAAACAGCCCAGGACAAAGTAGCCCATTTGATTGACACCAGCTTATACATTAAATTTAAACTCTGATGCACAGTGGCAGTAATGTGTTCTATCTACAAAATACACTGCACCTTCCAAATAAACACCGTTTAGGATGATAAAGACAGTAGTTCCACTTGCAAGTTCCCATCCCTGGTGCATACCATCCTGACATGGAAATATATCTACATTCCTTCATCGTCGCTGGCTCAAAATCCTGGAATACCCTCCCAGAGTGAACTTTATATACCTACATCACATGGACTGCAGTGGTTCAAGAAGGCTGGGGTATATTCCATCACCCCCACCTTCTCAAGGGCAATTGACAAAAAAAAAACTGGCCTAGCATAGTGTTAAGGGTTTAGATGGAGAGGAATTTGTTAAGTGTGTACAAGGCAATTTTCTGATTCAGTTTGTGGATGTACCTACGAGAGAAGGTGCAAACCTTGACCTACTCTTGGGAAATAAGGCAGGGCAGGTGTCAGTGGGGGAGCACTTTGGGGCCAGTGACCATAATTCTATTAGAATCAAAATAATAATGGAAAAGGATAGACCAGATCTAAAAGTTGACGTTCTAAATTGGAGAAAGGCCAATTTTGACGGTATTAGACAAGAACTTTCGAAAGCTGATTGGGGGCAAACGTTCGCAGGTAAAGGGACGGCTGGAAAATGGGAAGCCTTCAGAAATGAGATCAAGAGAATCCAGAGAAAGTATATTCCTGTCAGGGTGAAAGGAAAGGCTGGTAGGTATAGGGAATGCTGACTAAAGAAATTGAGGGTTTGGTTAAGAAAAAGAAGGAAGCATATGTAAGGTATAGACAGAATAGATCGAGTGAATCCTTATAAGAATATAAAGGAAGTAGGAGTATACTTAAGAGTGAAATCAGGAGGGCAAGAAGTAGACATGAGATAGCTTTGGCAAATAGAATTAAGGAGAATCTAAAGAGTTTTTATAAATACATTAAGGACAAAAGGGTAACTAGGGAGAGAATAGGGCCCCTCAAAGATCAGCAAGGCAGCCTTTGTGTGGCGCCGCAGAAAATGGGGGAGATACTAAACAAGTATTTTGCATCAGTATTTACTGTGGAAAATGATAAAGAAGGTATAGACTGTAAGGAAATAGATGGTGACATCTTGCAAAATATCCATATTACAGAGGAGGAAGTGCTAGATGTCTTGAAATGAGTAAAGATGGACAAATCCCCAGGACCTGATCAGGTGTACCCTAGAACTCTGTGGGAAGCTAGAGAAGTGATTGCTGGGCCTCTTGCTGAGATAGTCACAGGTGAGGTGCCAGAAGACTGGAGGTTGGCTGAAGTGGTGCCACTGTTTAAGAAGGGTGGTAAAGACAAGGCAGGGAACTATAGACCGGTGAGCCTGACTTTGGTGGTGGTCAAGTTGTTGGAGGGAATCCTGAGGGACAAGATGTATGTATTTGGAAAGGCAAGGACTGATTAAAGTTAGTTACATGGCTTTGTGCGTGGGAAATCATGTCTCACAAACTTGATTAAGTTTTTTGAGGAAGTAACAAAGAGGATTGATGAGGGCAGAGTGATAGATTTGATCCATATGGACTTCAATAAGGCGTTCAACAAGGTTCCCCATGGGAGTTTTATTATCCAGGTTAGATCTCACAGAAAACAGGGAAAACTAGCCATTTGAATACAGAACTGGCTCAAAGTTGGAAGACAGAGGGTGGTGGTGGAGGGTTGTTTTTCAGACTGGAGGCTTGTGACCAGTGGAGTGCCACAAGGATTGGTGCTGGGTCCTCTACTTTTTGTCATTTACATAAATGATTTGGATGCGAGCATAAGAGTTACAGTTAGTAAGTTTGCAGATGACACCAAAATTGGAGGTGTCATGGACAGCGAAGAGGGTTTCCTCTGATTACAATGGGATCTTGACCAGATGGGCCAATGGGCTGAGAAGTGGCAGATGGAGTTTAATTCAGATAAATGCGAGGTCCACATTTTGGGAAAGCAAATCTTAGCAGGACTTATACAGTTAATGGTAGGGTCCTAGGGAGTGTTGCTGAATAAAGAGACCTTGGAGTGCAGGTTCATAGTACTTTGAAAGTGGAGTCACAGGTAGATAAGATAGTGAAGAAGACGTTTGGTATGTTTTCCTTTATTGGTCAGAGTATTGAGTACAGGAGTTGAGAGGTCATATTGCAGCTGTACAGGATATTGGTTCAGTCACTGTTGCAATATTGCATGTAATTCTGGTCTCCTTCCTATCGGAAAGATGTTGTGAAACTTGAAAGGGTTCAGAAAAGATTTACAAAGAAGTTTCCAGAGTTGGAGGATTTGAGCTACAGGGAGAGGCTGAACAGATTGGAGCTGTTTTCCCTGGAGCATCGGAAGCTGAGGGGTGACCTTAGAGAGATTTACAAATTATGAGGGGCATGGATAGGGTAAATAGGCAGTCGGGGAGTCCAGAACTAGAGGGCATAGGTTTAGGGTGAGAGGGGAAAGATATAAAAGAGACCTAAGGGGCAACTTGTTCACACAGAGGATGGTACGTGTATGGAATGAGCTGCCAGAGGAAGTGGTGAAAGCTGGTACAATTGCAACATTTAAGAGGCATTTGGATGGGTATATGAATAGGAAAGGTTTGGAAGGATATGGGCTGGGTGCTGGCAGGTGGGACTAGATTGGGTTGGGATAACTGGTCGGCATGGACAGGTTGGACTGAAGGGTCTGTCTCCATGCTGTACATCTCTATGACTCTATGACTCTAGTCAGTGCCACCTATGTTCGTGAGAGAAATTTTTTTTAAAAAAATTCCTTCAGTTTTTAATTCCACCTACCCACACATCAGAGACAGGTAACCTTGGGAAAGGGTGTCATTGAGGTTGGGGCTACTGACTGGGTTCAGAAAAGATTCACAAGGATATTGCCAGTGTTGGAAGTTTTGAGCTATAGGGAGACGTTGAATAGGCCGGGGTTGTTTTCCCTGGAGCGTGGAGGCTGAGGGGTGACCTTTGGAGGTTTATAAAATCACGAGGGGCATGGATAGGATAAATAGACAAAGCATTTTCCCTGGGATCGGGGAGTCAAGTGCTTGAGGGCATAGGTTTAGGGTGAGAGAGGAAAGATATAAAAGAGACCTAAGGGGCAACATAAGGTTTTCATGCAGAGGGTGGTGCATGTATGGAATGAGCTGCCAGAGGAATTTGTGGAGGCTGGTACAATTGCAACATTTAAGAGGCATCTGGAGGGGTATATGAATAGGAAGGGTTCGGATGGAAATGGGCCAGGTGCTGGCAGGTGGGACTCGGTTCGGTTGGAATAGCTCGCTTCGGCAGCACATATACTAAAATTGGAATAGCTGGTCGGCATGAACATGTTGGACCGAAGGGTCTGTTTCCGTGCTGCACATCTCTATGACTCTATGACTAGGCAAAGGGATTGATAGTCAGGGTCTGTGCACACCAAATCATCTTTTGGTCTTCCCATTTCTCCCATGTCTCTGAACCATAAGCTGCAGATGGTAAATGCAAACTCCGTCATCAAATCCATTTCCAGGCTCTATCTGGCTGCATTGTACCAAAAAAAAGGACAATAGTGACTAAGCTTTCAAGGTTTTCTATGAAATTCCTTTGTCATAACTGTTAAACTAATCTCATTGACTGAGTAACTGTGAGCTCTTCATTTTGTAACAATCCCAAGACTCCTAGAACTGAAAAATGCTCCAAATCTCTCTACACAGGCTCGCTTCAGGTAAAATATGAACACACAATTCTGCTCCCCTGCTTCCAACTCTTAGCACTGTTTCAACAATAATCTTTTATGTAGCGTTTCCCCACGTGGTACCCACTGGCAAAATCAAATCTCACACCAAATTAGTTTTAAGCTGGCCATGCTTTGTGTGCCTTAACTAATTGGCTGTCAGGTAAGTTGACATCTTCCAGAGACTGAGATGGCTACAATGTTTCTGTCCTCGGCAGACTAACAAACACTCAGTGGCATATCTCATGCATAGATGCAAGTATGTGTAGGGACATGAGCAAGCAGTCAGACTGAGTAGAATCCTTAACAGGACAAAAAAAATGTTTCACAGTTAAACTGCAACCTAGTAACAAAGCAATGAATATCAGATAAAATAGTTGTCTGTCTAATTATCCCCTCTCTTTCCTAAGAGATCTTTTAACATGATTTATAAAGTTTATAAACTTGATGGTACAACATCACTACTGATGGCATGGTCTACTGTTCAACTTGTACTCAAGACTCAGTACCTCAGTACCTAAGGTGATGCTGTAAGTGGCGACTTGAAAACTTTTCACTACACTCATGTGAGTACATGTGACAACAAAGCTAATTCAATTCAAGTATCCTACAGAGACTGTCTGAATTCTTATAACTTCATTTGTCTTGATGTTCTGCTTCTCCTGGTTTTGAGAAATTAATATGTGGCTCAAGATTCTATCCACTTCCAATTCACTGAACATGATTCCTGTTATTTTCCATCAAATATTCGAGTGGCTTCATTCCTTCAGCAATGCTGAAGCAGATGGGCACATTAGTCTCTTTTGTTTGAGTTTGCCAACCATTGTTCATCGTGAATAAGAATTCTGGAATATATTTAGATGAAGTAAATGAAGAAACGAAAAAAAAAGTTTAATTCTTCTTTTCAATCTGCCTTATTTAATAATTTAAAATTGACAATACTGGGCATGTGCTGGGAAGGTGTGGCAATAATCACAGTGAACAGAATCAAATGACTTTAGTTTAATTTTGCTGAGTCCATTAGTTGGTCTGGGATAGAATTGTGGAAATGATGGGCTTGGATGGTGGCATCTTGGTTAGGGATAAATGTTAGTGATGTTATATTGGGTTCTGGTTAGAAAACTGCTGGTGAGTTTGGATAGTTTCTGACATCCACTTTCCTTTCTAGGCTGAGTCTAAGGATATATCTAATTATTGGTGTTAGAGAATAAGCCAGTAGAGAGACGCTTGATAAAAAAGGAACATTTTGTTATAACAAGGTGCAGTTTATTGCATGACAGTAATATGTACAATGACTATTACCTAATTATCAGTAGCTAGAAATTGCATAGCTGTCTTCATAAGGACCTCATGCAAGATTGACCTTTGCACACCTAAAAACTGTGTTACATTATCAGATTTCACGAAGCTTAATGCATTAACTCTTTTTGAACCATTATCTTAAAAATCTCTGTGATTCAACTAAGAACGGGGAGGGATTTTTGTTTTAAAGAAAGCCGGTACTCATGTAATTTGCAAATTTAAAAGCAGCACAGTGGCTCAGTGGTTAGCACTGCTGCCTCACAGTGTCAGGGACCTAGGTTCAATTCCACCCTCTGACGATTGTCTGTGTGGAGTTTGCACATTCTCCCTATGTCTGTGTGGGTTTGCTCTGGTTTCCTCCCACAGGCCAAAGATATGCAGATTGGGTAGATTGTTTATGGGAAATGCACGGATACATGAATTGGAGAGGGGTTTCTGGGTAGGACTCTCTTCAGATGGTCAGTGTCGACTTGATATTGTAGGGATTCTATGTTCACTACCCAGTGGCCACTGCTGCAAACTGGATGGATGAGGAATGGGGTAGGGAAATGACCTCATGGTCAGGTTTCATGCTGACACTCACTGTCACACATTAAATGTGGCCACTGGGTGTCATAAGCTAATGTACACAGAATCCATGTGACGGTGTGCTCATGTGCATCTCTGCCTTCGGGGAAGACAAGGCGGAGACAAGGGAATAAAAGAAGAACTAAGTGTTGAAAATGCTGTTGCTAATGAAAGGTTATGAGCGCAGCATTTCGAAAAGCTCCATCCAACTATGTCATCACATCATCTGGGCCTCGGAGGTATCTATTGCAAACATGTTACTGGTGATGAAGATGCTTTCCCATCTCAAAGCAGCATTAATTTCCCTCTCAAAAACCGCACTCGCTCACAGGTGATGGATTTGCTACAGAGCTTTCTGAATTGAGACACATTAAAGCATCTTAACTGTCTTTTTAGTGCACTGTCTGACTCTTTGAAGTACAACTTTCATGCTACAATGATAGTTCCTGGGAAGCTGCTTCCCTAGGCACAGGACTCCATTTCCAGAGTGATACTAATGAGGCAACATTTCAGTTGCAGTCAATCACAGCATCGTCTAATTAAATCATAAAATTCCCATTCAGCTATCAGCTAGCCAATTAGAAATAAAGTTCTTACTTCTGGGGATCTTCAGACTGCAGAATTTACTTGAAATTCAGCGAGGGCTTCAGAGCTGATGGCTCATAGATGGGCAAGCAGTTAGCATATTAATCAGGGCTGCATTGACTGAAATTTCAATTTATTTTCTTTGTTGAGCTCAGGGTGATTTTTCTCTTATTGTAATATTGTCACGAGGAGCAGTTGAGATGCCTGCCTGAGCTGATGAGGATTACAAGGTCTCCCCAGTGACTCATCTCACCACCCGTCCGGCAAGAACTTCTCTTCGTTGCCAATCAGCACTTTACAGATTTAATTATTAAACCTATTATTCTTGTAAAAGAAAATACAGTTTATAACACAGAACAATTTAAAGCACTTGTTTGACTTGAATATTAATGTGGCGAGTTCAAGCATAGCAAATCTTGCTACAGCACACGGGGTTGTAATTTTTTGAAACAAAATATCACTCTGCTGTTGTCATTTTCTTGCAAGTAAAATTAGATTTTTGTTGAGTGCCCATTCTTAAATTCCTGCAGAAGGGCGAAACGTCGAATCTCCTGCTCCTTGAATGCTGCCTGACCTGCCGCGCTTTTCCAGCAACACATTTTCTGCCCAATTCTTAACAAATGTCTTGAGGTTGACTCTTGTTATTGTTATGTAGACCAGTGAGATGATGGTTTCCACCCATTGTTTCCTGAAGTAAAACCTGGTTATGTCAGAAGTGCTGTCTCACAAGCAAATGGTCCCAATTCTCAAATCATTCCCTCTGGACATACGGCAGAGTGAAAAGGGACAGTGGTAAACACAACTTCACTTGCATCCCCTCTCAGAATAAGCAACAAACACAGCCACACTGGCCTGCTATGGTTCTTGGTAAGATGGACAACAGATCATGTAAAGGCTTGTTAATAAGTGCTATTGCCAGGCTGTGTAAAACTCAGTAAAAACATGCAAGTTATGTGTATCATTCAGATCTAACAGCTTGCTCCATTACTCAATGCACAAACAAAACATCAGAGCACTTGTTTCTTACAAAGATTGCAGTTTGCAAGATGGCCAACAGTTCTGGTCAAATATTTTCTTAATCTACATTTTCAATCCTATAATCAAATCTGATTTGCATCATGTCCTTTTCTTGACAATGTTTTCATGAGTTGTTAAATCTTTGGACCTTGAAACTTCATCCCCATCTTTCTTCACTGTTCGGTATATCCACGAATGTGATCCATTTCCGGAACAGTAATCAGTGTTATGAATAACTGTCCGGGAGTCATCACTGATCCCCAGGCAGTCAGCTGGTCACAGGTTCCCCAATTCCATTGACAACCTTTTGATTTTTAATTACATTGCCACAAGAACACATTGCTCCTTTGTATTATCCCAGATGTGTTTTTTTTTCCCCAAAGAACTTGCAGTGTGATACATTCTATATCACTGACTGTGGCAATAGTTAGGAATTGTGCAACAAACCACCTGATGCAATGGCATACCCCATTTCAAATATCCAATGATCCACTTGACTTGTGTCCATTTCGAAACCATTGTTTTACCAGAGCATTGGGCTGCTCTCTCATTTGAGATGTTATGGACCAAATCCAGATCCCCCTCAAAATATTTTAAGGTAGATTAGACCCTAACTTTGTCTTAATTTAAAGGTAAATACAATGTGCTGTGTCTAAGATGCAATTTGGCTGGTAAAGCTCCCCAACATTAAACAAAATACCCTTTATTTGAACACTATAGTTAAAATACAACAAATGGATGACAAAATTACAATTACTGACTCTATTGGGGAAACTTAACAGAAATAATAGAGTAACTATTACTAATTAACTATTCCAATATTCCATTATTCCAACACTTCCAGTAATATCTTCTGAACACCCCCTTTGGCAAAAAGGATAATTCAGAAAAATAGATATGTCTCCCAGGTAACCCAGCAGCAGAGAGAAACATCAGCTTCTAGCTGTAACCAAGTGAAGGAAAAGGTAACTTCTATTTCTTCAAAACTCCAGCAGCTCCTGCCCTTTTGAGACTCTAACAGCAACTGCTTAAAGCAAAACCTAAGATCCAAATAAAAGTAGAAATGCTGGTCTGTAAGAGCTGGCCACACCCATCCAGGCTGCTTCTATTGTTCCAACTTCAAAACAAATCCCAAGGTCTCGCAAGCTGATTACTTTACTGGCTCTTTCAAATGGACAGCTTCACACCTCTACTTTAAAACCTCTCTTTTAAAAAGAAAGGACAAAATAGTCACTTAAAACCACAGCATTGTCACAGAGAGAGATGACCAGTAATGGATTAACCTGAGGGTCACCACATATCAGGCAAGGGGGAAGGTTGAGAAGGAGAATCCTACTTAATAACCAGTGCAGGAATTGAACCCATGCTGTTGGCATCACTTTGCATTACAAACCAAACACCGATGGATATGCACACCAATCTAAAGTACTTTCCAGGTTCCTACCTTCATAGTGTAATCCTTTTCCTTTAAGCTATTCCCAAATGCATGACCTCACACTTCTCTGGATGGAATTCCATCCCCCACTAATCTGCACACCTGACCAGTCCTTCTGTGGTTTACAGTTGTCGTCCATACTATTCACCCACCTATCAATTTCCCAACATCTAAGAGCTTTTTGATCATATGCTCTACACTTAAGACCAAATAATTTGTGAACACTTCAAACAGCAAGATCCCCAGCACTGAGCCCTGTGGAACCCCACTGGAAACAGACTTCCAGTCACAGAAGCATCCCATTATCATCGCCCTCAGCTCCCTGTGTCTGTGTCTTAGATCAAACATGCCACTTTGCCTTAGATCACATTGGCTCTTACTTTCTTGGTTAGTCTCCTGTGCAAGACCCTATCAAAAGCCTTGCTAAAGGATCACATCAAATATATTACCCTCATTAACACTCTAGGTTACTTCCAAAACAACATTTATAACATTGGTCAAATCTGACCTTCCCTTATCCAATTATACACCAGTTAGTCTTACTACAGTGATGAGCAGGTTATTAGAAATAATTCTAAGGCATAGTATTCTATCTGCACTATGCTCAATTAACATTCACCTCTACCAGTGCAGATACAATGTTATGCCTTAGAATTATTTCTAATAACCTGCTCATCACTACAGTAGGACTGACTGGTGTATAATTTCCTGGTCTACACCTTCTCCCCAATTTTAATAACGAGACAATATTAGCAGTACTCCAATCTTCTGACACTTGCGGCCAGAGAGGATTTGAAAATTACTGCCAAGGCCTCTGATATTCCCTAGTTCTCCATAGCTTAGTGTTTTCTGCCCAATTCACTATCCTCCTTCCCAACACATACATTCTGTCTCCATTTGGTTCCCCAAGCCCTAAGACAAATCCCAAGTCCCAAATTCAATGTGTTCCTTGGACACAAGGTGGTCTAGCTCTTGGACTAGAAAAAGGGTGGAGTGGGGGATGAAAAAGTGGAAGTGACCAAGCCAAGACTGAAATAGCACATTACAACAAATAGCACATATGATGATAAGTTTACTATTGGTTATGTATTCCGTGAGCCAGATGAATGGTCCATGTAGGTCGTTTGTTCGTTAATGTATGTGACAAGACCTTGTCAAGATGGATGAACAGATTTGTGAGGACCATGTAATTTTCACATTTTTGAATTGCATTGGTTGAGGTTTCTTCATCCCCAGATAGAGCCATAGAGTCAGACAGCACCCTTTGGTCCAAACCGTCCACACTGACTAGACATCCCAATCTGACCTAGTTCCATTTGCCAGCATTTGGCTCATATTGCTCTGAACCTTTCCAATTCACATACCAATCAAGATGCCTTTTAAATGTTGCAATTGTTGCAGCCTCCAAGGCAGCTTGTTCCATGCACCCAACATACTCTGTGTGAAAAAACTATCCTTCGGGTTCTTCTAAAATCTTTCCCTGCTTATCTTAAATCTATGCCCTCTTATTTTGGACTCACCCAGCCTAGCAATAAAAACTTGGCTATTCATCCTATCCATCCTCCTCATGCTGGTCCCTTGCAGTATTTGCCATCACAACTAGAATGTGACGCTGGTTGAGGGTTGTTTGAGGTAATTCACTGCCACTCATCTTGAGGAGGATCCCACATCCTTTACAGAAACTGCCAGATTTTGATTCATGAAATGTGGGTGGTTTCTATGGTGATGGGTAAATAATCCTCCATGTTGGCTTACCTCACAGACTGAGAAGATGAATATCCACCATTCTTCCCCTCTTGAATGCCCCCTTAACAATGTCCGTACTCTTCAGAAAGAGAGAAACACTTCAGGCAAAGCAAACATGCCCAAAGGACTCCACAAATCTCATCACAAATTGTCATTATCCTCATTTTATAACAGGTGCCGTGACAGAGACACATTGTGTGAGACATTGGCATTTATAAGGACCATGAAATTTGGAAATAAGCTCTGAGCCTGTGATGGCAGAATTGCAGATACTTGACACTGATGCCAGTATTTTAAGGTTACTTGCAGATACAACCAGCAAGACGTCTTGGATGTTTTACAGTTCTTCAGTTGGCTACACATCAATCTAGTCTTCTGTCAAATGAAGAGAGCACTTATTATTTGGCACATCTCTGACAGATGGAGAAGTTTAAGACACACCAGGACAACTACAGCAGTGACAACAATTTAAACACAAAGCACTTCAGATGAATTCACTGCAACTATATCTTGCTGTTTGTCATTCTTCACAATGTGAAAATGTAGCACCAGTTACTCAAAAGCCAATTAACAAACATATGCCACTCACAGCAGAGACTAAACAGGATGGCCAATAGGCATTTCTTGATCACAGGTATGTCTAATAGTATAATCACTAGCAAAATATAGATATGAGACTTTGCACATCCCCTCACCCAAACTGGCTGGTCTACTGGTTATCTTTGCTTTGATGTTAGCATTTGATATCACAGGGGTCCAGTCACCCTGCTGATGCAATGATACATGGTGTGTATATGAGCTCCTATGGGTGCATGGTACGAAAGGTGAGGGCAGTGGGGACATTCATTGTGGTTTTCTTGCAAACCTAGCCATTTATTTTCTAAATTAATTTGTGGGATGTGGCTGTACAGAAAAGGGAATTGTACCTTTTGTCATATCACTACTAAGTGTGTCCAGTTGGAATTAGTTGATAATCATATTAGATTACATGGGTCTGGAACTGTATGGCTCTGGATAGGATTTCCCTGTTACAATCCTTTGTGAATATTCATATTCAATAGAGTATGCTTCTGTTCACTCACATGAGCATAGATTTCACATTACTGTCATCGGCAAGGCCAACATTTATTGTCCATACCCAATTTCCCTTGAATGACTCATCTACATAACCTGCTACAGTCCATGTTATGCAGAAAAACCTACTATGATGATAGGAATGGTATTCCAAGACTGTGACTCAGCAATGAAGAAGACCTGGTGACATATTCCCAAGTTTGGAAGGCATGCGACTTGCAGGAGAACTTGCGGATGGTGTCCTCGCATACACGTCTTCATGAAACAGGTGGTTCATTCGACTCAAAAGAACAGGTTTAGGAAGGCATTTCGCCCATTGAGTTCATGCTCCCAGAGAAATATTGGGTCCTGACAATGTGCTTGTGCTTGTTTAGAGGCAAAATCATGGTGCAGCAGATACAATGAATTGATCTTTCTTTACCCGCAGCCCATTTATTGTCAATCCCCCTTTATGAAAGACATGCCCCCTTTGAGGCTGTGCCTGTGCCAGTACCTCATGGGAACCATTCCATACACTAACTGACTCATTTTCCATAACCTCAGAGAGCAAATGTGGGGATTAATACTAGGGATAGTTTCCAGAGTAGGAGAGAAAATCCAGGTCTTACTGGGAAAAGAAGGATCAATGATAGACTTAATGGAATGATTTTGTAGGTTAACACTAGTTAACACCAGGATGTGGAATCTACAGTCTGTCTGACCTGGCCTACATGTGACACAAGGACGTCACTATGTATTTGACTCTTCTTGCCATGAACAATAAATAGTGCCTTTTTCAAAGCATTCACATCACAAGAACAAATCTAAAAAACAAGTGTCGGGAATAGAGAATTTGACAAACAGAGAATGTTGACCCATTGCCTCCTTAAGAGGTTACAATATAACATCGGTTTTAAAAAAACTCCTTAATCCTTAGATAATGTTGATATAATTTCTCAAAATCATGACTACTTAAACGTGCGCGAGGTGGTTGGGAACATTGTCTTCTCCAAATTCCTCTACATAACATATACCATCTCGAAATGGGAACATATTTCTGTCAATTCATCATAGTGGCCAATACATGTTACGTTGCCAAACTTCCAACACTTCCTAGAGAGATATGGGTCAGACACTGGCAAATGGGACTAGATTTATTTAGGATATCAGGTCGACATGGACAAGTTGGACCAACTTGTCATACTTGACATCTCAATGACTCTGTATGATCACAGACACCATGCTTCCTTCTCACTTACTGATGAATTCTCACCAGCTGACAGGGCTCTGCATTCTCATAGAGTACTTAGCACTCAATTCCCATCACTCTTAATCCTTCTTTTCCTCACATTACAAAATAATGTGATGGAGGGAGGGGAGCAAAACTGAAATAGCCTGAGAAACTTAATGGGGTCTGGCAACATCTGTGGACAGAAAGCAGTCAATGTTTTAGATCCAGTGACCTTTCTTCATCTTCACAGATTCTACTGGACCTGCTGAGTTTCTCCAGCTATCTGCTTTGGTTTCAGATTTTCAGCATCCACAGTTCTGCTAGTTACTGATACAGCTCTCTGAAGGCTGCAAACAAATTGCTCTCTGCATCTCAAAACTCCTGTGATGACAGGAAAGCCATTGTCCTAGTTTCCTGGCTCCCTGTGTTTAACAGAAAATTAACAAATAGGTTAGTCTTAGTGAACAGAACATCACTGACTTCTTAGATATGCATTTATGAGTGGATGTCTGTGAAGTTCCACAGAGAGTTTTTGATTCCCTAAAATGATCCAGATAAACTGCGAATACTTAAGTTAAATGAGTGGGCAAAAATCTGGCAGGTGGAGTACATTGTAGTAAAATATGAAATTGTATTTTGGCAGGAAGATTGAAAAAGCCGAGTATTACATAACAAGCGCAGAGGGATCTAGATGTTCCAGTTAATGAGCGACGCAAGTTAGTGCGCATTATATTAATGCATTAATAAGTTAATATATGTGCTCATATAATCAAGATGGCCAATAGACGCCATCCTTTATTATACGAGGAACTGAAAATAAATGTTGTGCTTCACAGTTTGTGAGAAGATTTCTGGCTCGGGTGCTCCTTGTTGTGGTTCTGTTTGCCGAGCTGGGAGTTTTTGTTGCAAACGTTTCGTCCCCTTTCTAGGTGACATCTTCAGTGCTTGGGAGCCTCCTGTGAAGTGCTTCTGTGCTGATTCCTCCGGCATTTATAGTGGTTTGAATCTGCCGCTTCCGGTTGTCAGTAGCTGTCTGCTGCAGCGGCCGGTATATAGGGTCTATGTCGATGTGTCTGTTGATCGAATTCGTGGATGAGTGCCATGCTTCTAGGAATTCCCTGGCTGTTCTCTGTTTGGCCTGTCCTATAATGGTGGTGTTGTCCCAATCGAATTCATGTTGTTTGTCATCTGAGTGTATGGCTACTAGGGATAGCTGGTCGTGTCGTTTCGTGGCCAGTTGGTGTTCATGGATGCGGGTTGTTAGCTGTCTTCCTGTTTGTCCTGTGTAGTGTTTTGTGCAGTCTTGCATGGGATTTTGTAAACCACATTGGTTTTGCTCATGCTGGGAATCGGGTCCTTTGTCCTGGTGAGTTGTTGTCTGAGAGTGGCTGTTGGTTTGTGTGCTGTTATGAGTCCTAGTGGTCGCAGCAGTCTGGCTGTCAGTTCAGAAATGCTCCTGATGTATGGGAGTGTGGCCAGTCCTTTGGGTTGTGTCATGTCCTCATTTCATTGTGCTTCACTTATACAGGGTATTGGTAAAAGTGCACAACTTAAATATTGCTTGCAGTTTTGGTATTGTTATTTAAGAGAGGATGCAAATGTATCACAGGTAGTTTAGAGAAGGGCAAATGAGGGAATCTGAAATGACAGGATTACCTTATGAAGATAGATTGGATAGCGTGGGCTTGTTTCCAGTGGAGTTAAGAAGATTGAGAGGTAATTTGATTAAAGAGCAAAAATCTTAGATAGGATAGATATGGGAAGGATGTTCCCTTCTGTGATTCAGTCCAGAACTGAGGGTTACTGTTTTCTTTCTGAGGTTGCCCTGTTAGATTAGGAAGAAGGAGACATTGTTTTCTTTCAGAGGGCTACATGACAATGGAGCTCCATGCCTCAGAAGGTGGTGGAGGTGGGGGTCATTGAATCGTTTTAAAATGGAGGTGGTTAGATTCTGGTGGAATCAAAAGTTATCAGGGCTAGATAGGCATGTGGAGTTAAAAACACAAACAGCTAGGCCATCATCTTACTGAATGGTGAGCAGGCTCAAGGGTTGAATATCCTGGAACCTATTTTGTACATTGATATGCTCATATGTCACCTTCAAGGTAACTGGAATGGGATTTCCTTCCAATCCCTGAGGATGGCAGGACTCAACCTCTGGGGACTCAATGAGATGTTAATGATAGGTGTTTTACAGTTAGCAGTATTAAGCACTGTAGACTCAACCTTAGACCAATGCTCATTGTTCCCATTAACCGCCTCATGGGGAGGACCTCGGCAGGTTGGTCCACAATCATTGCTGTTTCCTGCTGCTATTCCTGTTGTCATGTTTGCTCTTGCTATAGAAGCCCAGACTAAAGCTACGGTTTCTTCTGAGAAACAAGATGACCAGAGGGTTGTTGCTTTAGATGTTGCCTTCAGGAGATCCTTGCAGATAGATACGTTTCTCTTAGACGTCTGTGCCACCAGCTGGTCCTGTCCTTCACCTTACAATGTTCCCCAACTGGCCTGCTTTCCAACCATCATGTACTCCATGGAAACTGCATCCTGTGAGCATTGAAAGGACAGCCCCTTTCAAGTACCATGGAGAAGTACACGCTGTATGCAGTATGCATTACGCTGGATACTGAAAGCAATACCATGCATCTCAATTGGATAGATGTCAATTGGGAAGGAAAGGTTAACTCCAGCGAGCTCCAGTAGGAATAAGGGAAAGCATGTCAGACTTCCCACCATTTACTGACGTCACACTTGACCTTTCACCTGAAGGGGGTAAACTTAATTGCTCAAAGTGATCCTCACTTGATAAAATTTGCCCAAATGCAAATTTTCTTGGTATGGCAGAACGTGGAGAATTCCACTCAATGTTTCTAAATACTCTTTCTCAGCGGTGATCGATGCACAGAGCCCTGTGGGGGTACCAATATGAGTTGATGATAAACCAAAATTACTGTGAAATGCAATCAGTTATCCAGCTCAACAGACTCCCAAAACACACAATCCAACAGAAACTCTAATACCACAGGGGTACTAATTAAACCTCAGCATGAGGAGAAAGGGCAAAATACAACACTGCATGAAATGAGTATTAGTCCCTACAGAATAGCACAAGGTCAATCACTGCACAATACTAACAAACAGTAAGAACATAAATGAAGTACTTTTCAATGAGTTGCAAATTGGTGATTATGTTCCAATGTACAGGTACAGATGGAGTCATTTCTCTTTCAACTGCAGAATTTTTAATGCAACCTTTCCTTTAGCAAACTCACAGAATCTTTCTGGGAACCTGCTGCCTGTAAATGAGCTGTTATCCTCCCTACATTACAGCACCTCAGTACACTTTCAAAGTGCTGCTTGGCTTTAAAGCACCTGAGAAGACATGCCCTAGTTGTGAATGACATTGAATAAATGAACATTTTCCTTTATCTGGGACAATCAAAATCTAAATTCATAAACATAGGTTGCTACAATTCACTACTGAATGTTCTGAAAACAGTGAATTGCTCATTGACTGAAAGGTTAACCAGTGCCAGAACAATAGAAGCAAAAAAAAGTCCTCCTCTGTTTAAACAACCAGTGATTGTTGTATAATACAAAACTATACATCTACACAATAGTACTTAATGGCTTACACTTATGGTACCATGATCCTGTGATCGACTTGTATCACTAATAGATGCAATATGTGCAAAAGTTACTTCCAGATACATTCAGTTCTAATATTGAGTAAAGAGGCATGAAAAGATCAAATGCTTTATTGAATGAAGAGTAGTTTTATGCCTCTGAAATTAAATCAAATGTCTCATCAGATATTTGCAGCACTCTCTTCTGAGCTGAAAAATCAGAGTTCAACCAATCAATATCAAAGGAACTGTCAGACTGGACCAAGGTCAGCTGCAACAGAATATAAACAAATGCGGCTTTTGGTGGAATGCAACGCAAGGAGGTCCAGGTCCTTCATATAACGTGGAATCTTCTGTCATTCATGATAATTTGACTGTGCTGAAAGGTAATAGGCAGGCAGTGACTTGGAACCTGGTCACAGAGTAGTGTCCCTCGCAGACAGGTGCTATTTTAATTCATGATCAGGACTATATTTCAGGGGAATGAAATGCAAGACAATACAAAGATATCAATGGCTGGAGAGGGGACTACTCACGCGGCAGCTTAACAAAAGTCATCGTGGAGAGTGGTCGCGAGGAGACTTGGGCTGCGGGCAATGCCAGGAAAGAACTGTATGCCAGTACAGTCGATGAGGGAACGGCTGGCACAAACAGGGTTCACTGAGGGGACTCGGGCTGCAAATGGCTACGAGACTGGAATAGTGGTAAAAATTCCTGATGGTGGGAAAACAAAATGGCAGGCTAATTTGGAGCGATTGGACCGTTTGATGAAGAGAGACGCTTTGATTTTGTACACCAAACATTTTAAAGATGAACGCACTTAAAGACGAACAAAGTGGCTTCGGATATAGTGGTAGCAGTCTTCTTGAGTACTGTTGGGAGCAAGACCCTCATAATTCTAAGGAGTCTGGATCAAGCAGGGAAACCCATAGAGAAAACATACCAAAAAACTTACAAAGTGCTTTTGCACCAATGCCACAGATGATCGCTGATTGATTCCGGTTTTCTGAATGGGTACATGAGTCAATGCTCAATTTATGACCACTTTAAAGAGTTTAGCGGAACACTGTCAATTCAAAAGGTTTCCTCCAAGACAACTTGTGGGACTGTTTGGTTTGGGGTGGCTCAGTGGTTAGCACTGCTGCCTCACAGCACCAAGATCCTAGGTTCGATTCCAGCCTTGGGTGACTATCTGTGAGGAGTTTGCACATTCTCCCCGTGTCTGCGTGGGTTTTCTCTGGGTGCTCCAGTTTCCTCCCACAGTCCAAAGATGTGCAGGTTAGGTGAATTGGCCATGCTAAATTGCCCCTAGTGGTAGGTGCAATAGTCAGAGGGAAATGTGTCTGGGTGGGTTACTCTTCGGAGGATCGGTGTGGACTTATTGGACTGAAGGGCCTGTTTCCACACTATAGGGAATCAAATCTAAAACATGAAACCATCCAATAGAAACTACTAACAAGGAGAGCCCTGGATTTTGAGGCAACTTTCGAAAATGCTACCTCGATGGAGATGGTCACCAACGAAGCAACACAGTTGTGGGACAACACTGAGTGCAGAAAGTAGAGCAAACTCAGCAGAGAGCAGTACCAAGCATGGAATGTTGATGTGGCAAGAGTGGCCACAAGGAGTCAATGTGTTGGATTTGAAGCCCAGTGCCACAGGTATAAGTAGGCCACGTTGCCGGGAATTGCTGGGTACAACTCAAACAAGAGCGGGGATGTCTAAAGGAAAGAAGCTAGGTAGTTTGGACATGATAAATTGCCCCATATTGAGCAGATTAACTGCATTAACCAGGGTAAATGTGGGGTTATGCTAATGGGCGGGGCAGGGGGGGACTGGCTGGGGTGCTCATTGGAGGGTTGGTGCAGTCTCAGTGGGCCCAATGGCTTCTTTCTGCACTATTCTATGATTCTATTGTTGCACGTCACAGGACTTCATTAGGACAAGCAGATTGCCTCTAATTGCAAACATGAGAGTTACCTGATTGAGTTTTTGAGGACATAACCAAAAAGATTGACGGCAGTACAGAGAACAGACTTTGTCTAAATGGACTTTAGTAAAGCCTTTGACAAGATTCTGCATGGTAGACTGTTTACTAAAGTTAGAAACATGGGATTCAGGGAGAGAGCTTGTCAACTGGATACAAAATTGGTTTGACAGTAGAAGACAGAGGGTGGTGGTAGAAGGTTGTTTTTTGGACTGGAAGCCTGTGCCCAATGGTGTTCCGCAGGGATCAGTGTTGGGTCCATTGTTGTTTGTCATTTATATAAATGACTTGGATGAAAATTTAGGAGGCATGGTTAGTACATTTTACAGTTGACACCAAAATTGGTGGTATAGTCAACCGTGAAGAAAGTGATCTTGGATTATAAAGGGATCTTGATCAATTGGACCAATGGGTTGAGGAGTGGCAGATGAAGTTTAGTTTGGATAAATGTGAGGTATTGCATTTTGGTAAGACAAACAAGGGCCAGGACTTGGACAACTAATGGTAGGGCCCTGGTATGATCAAACAAAGAGACCTGTGCTCAGGTATATCGTTCTTTGAATGCTTTGTCACAAGTAGGCAGGATGGTTAAGAAAGTGTTCAGTATGCTTGCCTTCGTAGCTCAGACCATTGAGTCTAGGAATTGGGATGCCATGGTGAGGTTGTCCAGGATGTTGTTGAAGCCACTCTATGAGTACAGTTCTGGTATAGTTCTGGTTGTTGCTATGTAAGAAGGATATTATTAAATTGGAGAGGGTTCAGAAAAGATTTACCAGGATGCTGCCAGGAACAGAGGGTTTGAATTATAAGGAGAAGCTGGATAAACTGGGTCTTTTCTCACAAAAGCATAGGAGATTGAGGGGTGACCTTACAGAGGTTTATAAAATTACTAGGGGCATGGATAAGGTGAACAGCAAAGTCTTTTCCTTAGGGTAGGGAAGTTCAAATTTAAATGACATTTTTTAAAGGTGAAAGGAGAAAGGCTTAAAAGGGACCTGAGGGGCAACCATGCTTTCACACAGAATGTAGTTCATATGTGCAATGAGCTGCCAGAGGAAGTTGTAGATGCAAGTACAGTGTGAATGCTTAACAGAAACATGAATAGGTACATGAATCAGAAAAATTTAGAAGGATATGAGCCAAATGCAGGCAGATGGGACTAGTTTAGTTTTGAAAACATGGTCAGTATGGATGAGTTGGACTGAATGATTCCATGCTGTATGACTCTCTGACTCGACTGTAGAAGGCTAAATGTTGAACATACCGGTTACACTCTTGAGAAGAAAATCCACGATGTTGAAAAGCAATCCAGGTATTCCAAGGATTTGAGACACAGCAGGAAACTATAACTGGCGCACTTGAGAACCCAAGGGTCTAATCATACAGGGTAGGCTATTTAGGGCTGAGATGAAGAGAACCTTCTTCACCAAGACACTGGTGAGCCTGTGGAATCGTCTACCACAGGAACAGGTTGAAGCCAAAGCATTGAATGTTTCAAGAAGGAATTAGAAACAATTCTTGAAGCTGACAGGAGTCAGGGGGTAAGGGGAGAAAGGGGGTACAGAATATTGAGTTGGATGATCTGCCATTGTCATGGCAGAGGAGGATCGAAGGGCTGAATGGTCTGCGCCTGCTCCTACTTTCTACTTTATGAGCAGCCAGCCTATGGAAAACAGAGGACTCTACCCCACTTTCACAACACATCCATAAAACTGAAAATAGAGAGGTAGGGACTGTTTTCTGTATTTGCTTTTGACAAACTACCCCACAAGTGCAGTCATCTAGTCATAGAGATGCACAGCACGGAAACTGACCCTTTGGTCCAACTTATCCATACTGATCAGATATCCTAATCTAATCTAGTCCCATTTACCGATACTTGGCTAATAGCCCTCTAAACTTTTCCTATTCACATACCCATCCCGATGCCTTTTAAATGTTGCAATTGTACCAGCCTCCACCACTTCCTCTGGCAGCTCATTCCATACACGCACCATCTTCCGAGTGAAAATGTTGACCCTTAGGTCCCATTTATATCTTTCCCCTCTCACCCTAAACCTATGCCCTGTAGTTCTGGACTCCCCCACCCTGGGGAAAAGACCTTATATACTTATCCTATCCATGCTCCTCATGATTTTACCTCTCAGCCTCTGACACTCGAGGGAAATACCTGCCTCCTAACTGGGTTGGGTGGATGGGCAGGGGGTTGTAACTGCTCCCGATTGGACCCTTAACATGGAGGTTCAAGAACAATTCAGAAACTGCAAGATCTACACTGAGAAACAGCCAGAATTAGGCATCACAGTGCAATTCTGGATTTGGTGTCCTGAATAACATTCTCCAGGAAGCTGAAAACATAGAATGTACTCAATACTGACAAGTCTGAGAGCAATGTGTGCCATAAGTAATATTGCATAAGACATCAACAACACGTCAATGCATGGACATACTTGTCAATTCATCTAAATGACCTTGAAATGAAGAAATTGCTGAAAATAGATGTCTTCATCTAATCAGTGTAGAAATACACTAAGTACAGAATACAGAAAATAGGACATGAAGAGGTTAAGTAAAGCTGTTGGGAAACATTTGCTGCTTAACCAGCAACACCCCCCCCCCCCGCTTTAATGGATCAAATACTAATGATAAGCATGCCAAATATACTATGACGGTACCTTAAATTCCATAGGAAGAAACTAGCATTTAATTGTTTGGAAGTTTCATTCTCGTCGCTTTATAGCCTCAATGATTTAGGGCTCAGCTCATGATAAGCTGCTACTCACAGCTAGAAGCATGAATATCCCATTAACAATGAACTATTCACTGTAACTTTGGCTAATTGATTTTAATGCATGCTCCCTCACAATATTCCATGATTTCAGAACATGGGAGTACATGTTGCTGAAGCTAATTTGGAAGTTAATGCCTCACAGATTTCTAAAACTGTGCAAGAATTGAATGACCTGATCAGGGAAAGTCAATTTTAGCAGTGAGAAACTGTGTCTTATTGTATACATAGTTTCCACGATAAAGTTTTAAGTTTGATGACCAGTTTGAAGAAATAGAAAAGAATTAGTTCAATCCCTGAGTACTGCCATGGTGTGGGATTATTGCCTTATTCTATGAGTGTTGTGGCTGAACAAGATGCACTTTACTCAATGAATGATGTGAACATAAGTTGCATTGAGGTCTTCTTGTTTAAAACGAGCACAATCCAACCTCATGGTAAGCACCAAGTTTACTCCATTCTCCCTGACTATTCTTCTGTCCAGCCGCATGTGCTTTCATTACCATTTCTTCCCAGTGACATTAATATGACTACCTTGACCTATCTTGTGCCTATCAGTCAGTGGTGGTAGTCTCTTTCATTTTCATTAATCATAGAATTCCAGAAGTCACATGAGACCATGTTATAATCCAATAGATTTATTCAACATCGCAAGCTTTTGGAGTGCTGCTCCGTTGTCAGGTCAAGCTTCAAAAGCTTGTGATGTTAAGTAAGCTTAATGGACTATAACCTGGTGTCCTGTGGCTTCTGACTTTGTCCACTCCAGGCCAATGCTGGCATCTCCACAACAGACAATTCCAATATGATGTTTATATCACCAATAAAAGGCTTGATCTCTCTCCTTAAGTGTGTGGCTGAGATCCATTGCAACAAGAGTACAAGAATGCAGTAGGATTTTATTTTTATTCCATTTGATGTACAGTTTGTTTAACCCTGTAAATGCTAAGATGGGTTTGAAAACATTTACATATTGTAGAAAAATATGCACAAGTCAGCTTGTTAATGATCTCAATTCTCCTTGCTCACCAATAAGAAAAAACCCACTGTACTTCATTGTGTCCTTGTTATAATATCTTCCTGTCAATCTCTCATTATCTTCATAATTCTTGACAGAAGTATCTTTTTGGTCTGTCGTTCTACTGCTGTTAGATCATCCAGGAGGCTCCAACTTTTATTCAGTGATACTTAAATGCAAACGCAGCCAACTGTTTTCCAATGGAGGAAACATAACTGAAGGTAATTGCATAATGGCCAGTTCATGCATTTCAAGAAGGAGTTGTTGAATAGAAATCAGAAACAGAAAGTAACAGCTCCATTGCTGAGGTAAATCAATGCAATTCAGACCCGCAGAATAGAAATTGCCATGGCAATTTAAATTTAAATTCTCCAATTTTTATCTTTTTTTCCAATTCCCTTTCAGAGTTGTCCACCACCTTGAATTATCCAACCTTCTGAGACCTATTGTCAAACTTGCCGCTTCCTGGGCATCCCTAATTTTCATCTCTCCAACAATTAAGACTTTATTTTCAGCTGCCTGGACCCGAAACTCTGATATTCTTTCCCTTTAACATCTCCACTCCACTCTTCTCCTTTGTAGATCTCCTTGAAACCTTTCACTTTGCCCCAAGTTACTGGTCACCTGTCCTATTATCTCCTTTTGTGGTTGAGTGCCAAATTTCTTTGAAATCATGCTGTCACACAGATTATTATTTGAAAGCTATAAGAAACAATGTTTTCATAAAACTTAAAGCTCTGCATGATTACAGATTGCATTGCTGGAGTCCTAAGTAATAACTATTACATTGGTCGACATCTCCTGTCTGATAGCTGATGATTTCTTCAGTTTGATAGTTCCTTTATCCTCACTAAGAAGGTTTCAGCTTCATTGCTTGCCTGGTTTTGAATTCAACATCTTTCCTCATCTGTAATTGGTAGCATTTGATATCCTGTCTTTCAATTCTACTGTGATTTTCCCCAGGACACATCCTACCCAAACACAACATCTGGTCAGGATCTCAACATCAATTGATCCTTTGAACATGAAATCCCTGCTCAATCAACAAAATAAAAGCTACTTGCAGCACAGATACTCTTTTACTCTCATTGGAATCATTTAGTCTAAATCGGCAACAGTTTTCACACAGTCAAATGCAAATATGTTTAAGCACTGTTACAAATATGAGGTTTGTAAGATTGTTATATCTTGGGTCTGTGTAAAGCAATTGAAGGTTGATCATGTGACCTGTTCAGAAGTCTGCTGGACAGTGAGCATAGGTAGCTTGATTTTTAGAGATAAAGAGGCTGAAGGCTGTTTCACAACGTCAAAGACATAAATGTTAATGCTTGGAGACAATAGTAGAATCCAAAAGTGTTGAAAATGTTCAGTTATAAGCAATTGTGTAGCCTGACTTGCTGCATTCTTCCAGCTTGTCTATTTTTTTAAATTCTCAGCTGATAGACAGTTGGATTTTCATGTATAACCAATCAGCATTTTGGCATGGATACAAGGCCCACGTGTTTCATGTTCCTAGTGTGACTGGTGTTGAGATGGGAAGGGTAGAGTGGGAAGCCATTGTGATATGGCATTATGACAAACTGGCAAAGCAAGGGTCCACAAGAGCTGACTGGAAGTCCCTGTGTTGCTTGTACTTGAAACGTGGTGGGAGTTCGCATGCAGATTTAAAAAGGTAAGAATCACAAGGGGTTAAAAATAAAGCCAAATTTCCTTTAATTCTCACACTATGAAGGACAGTTTGGAGATGAAAAGTTACCAGCCCAAGAAGAAGAGAGCGGAAGTAAGTCATCGGGTGATAGGAATTATTTTGTACTAATTATTGGAGCATTGACCATCTACTTAGAAGACAGTGCAATATATTGCATGAAATGTAATTGTTTTGGTTTAGGTAAAAATGAGGAAGGGTGAACTTCACTTTGTGGTTTGGAAATAAGATGTCTCCAAGCATATTCTTTACTCAATAGTGTTCTTCAATGATTGCTCAGTAAACACCTTAAAATGCAAATCTTGGGTTATCCCTTCAGCTATTGACTGGAAATTCAAATTCCATTTTTTAAAAAATTATCAGTCTCTAAAGAGATCATGACAGTAAAGAAACTGAAGGTTTCTGTTACTTCACTGAAATTCATTGGATGCTGATGACAAGACCACTCACTGTGAAAGCTAAATGGATTTCTCAAGTCTTTGTTGAAATGAACACCAATAATTTATCATGACGAAAAGAGAGAAAAAAAAACTGGTTCATTCAACACTTCTTCCACTAGAACATGCACTGCCTGATAATTAAATGCCAATTCTGTCAATGTAGTACTGTGGCTGCTCGTCAGAACACAACAAATTTCCATTTTCACATTGGCTTTGCTATCGTACTTTCTAAAATACTTGTGAATTCTTTTAAAATAGTAACAGGCAGGTATGTTAACTTATTAAGTTAAATCATACTGCTTTTACTTAGAGAACTGGGCTGTAACAGTGGAATAATATATCCCACTTCTCATTTTTTGGCATGCATCTGACTGATAGATTGTAAGTGTGTTGCTTAGGAAATGTTGCTATAATATGTTTAGGCAGTTTAAACTTACTTAAACATGCACTAACTTACAACCTCACTCCAATAGTCAGTGAAGATGATTGGTGTTCAATGTGGACTATTCAGAAATGCTTTAATTGCAGAAAATGTCCATGGAGTAATTTATATTGTAAAAATATTCAGGTAAATCTAATAAACTGCTGACTAAAAGGATGTGGATTGAGAATGTGGTGCTGGAAAAGCACAGCAGGTCAGGGAGCATCTGAGGAGCAAGAGAATTGATGTTTTGGGTAAATGCCCTTCATCAGGAATTCCTGATGAGGGACTTCTGCCTGAAATGTTGAATTTCCTGCTGTTCGGATGCTGCCTGACCTATTGTGCTTTTTAAGCACCACACTCTCAACTCTAATCTCCAGCATTTGCAATCCTCAATTTTGCCTCAAAGGATGTGAGACCTATTCTTAAAGGAGATTTACATGCAACTGGAATTTATATTTATGGAGCACCTTTAATAGAAAGTTAAGAAAGTTTTAAGCAGTCTTTTGAGGAAGAAAGAGAGTTGTAAGGTGAATAGTTTATGGGGTGAATTGTATTGCTTCATGCCTAAGCTGCTGAAACCAGTGCTGAGAACAACTGAAAATCTGGGATGTGCCAGGGGTCAGAATTGAAGTTGAGATCTCAGAAGTTTACAGCAATGGGGAGGTTGCAGTACTGAGAAGAGGCAAGGATAGCCAAACAGGATCATTCTATAATTAAAGTCAGAAGCACATACCAGTACCATAAAGGATCATAATGTCATATCCCAAGCCAGCCCTGAAGATTCTTCTCCTTTCTATTGATATTTGTCACCAATTCATTTCTTGGTCATTTTTTTTTATGTTCGCTGCAATATTTGGTCACACCATAATAGACCACAACATGAAAGTCAACACATTGGCTATTGAAGACGAACGTAAGATAAGTGGATGACATTAACAAAAGGTACATTGAAATCGGCACATCATAGAAAAAAATAAATTAGTGGGCAACTTGTTTCTGACCATTTCATTTGCTTTAAAAGCTTAACATGCATACGATTGTCAAATTGAAGGCTGTTTTCAATGCTTGTCATTAACTTAGTCATGTGTTAACCAACACTTCACACTTCCCTTCTTCTCCTTCCTAGGCGGCCCCTTGGGATGAAGAAGGATTTGTTTTCACTCCCTTCGACGGGCTCTGAAATGGCTGATAAATCCAATATGCCATCTGCAGCCTCTGCCAAATGTGGGGTAGGTAGTCACTGAGGTTCTTTGAGTTGGTGGATTGTTTTGGAAGTTTTAGTGTGCTCCCAATGCCTTAAATCTTTCCTTACACGCTCCTGGTAAAGTCTGTCAATGTATTTGGTGCCTTTCAAGATGAATATTCTCTTTTCATTCCCACTTGATGACAAGCCAGAGTCTCCCATCAATGGGCAGAACGTTTGACCTCTTCAGGGAAGCTTTCAGGACATCGCTAAAGCATTACCTCCTGGGAATCTTCTGCTGCAACATCTTTCCAAGTACAGCAGTTGCTACAAGAGTCTGGTGTCAGGTGTCTGAACTGTGTGTCCTATGCTGAATTCAGACCAACAGTGAGGTAGCAGCGTAGATTTTAAATTGAATACAGTGACAAGTGATCAAAAAAGGTTGCCTGGAGAGGCCAGTCTTATGCCACTCCAATTTGCCATTGTACTAAGTGTCAATTTGATGTGGTGTTAGGCTAATGTACAGACTTACACGTGCCCTACAAAATGTGCTATTATTGAAATGTCTAAGTGCCTATGTGCAGGAGTCTTAATAGGAAACCATCAGGCTGGTTCAAGGCCAGTTACTTCAGAGCAAACAGAAAGCTACTTTGGTAATTGCGCATTCTAAATGCAGTCTACAGCAGATTGGCCTTGCTTTTTAATAATTGTTTCTACTGAAAATTTGAGAGACTTGTGTTTCTACTTTGGGTGAAATCTTTTGGAGAATTATGCCCAAAATAGACCTGAAAATACACTGGATGCACACAGTTGAAGTTTGTGATAATATTTTCTTTAATGAGAACCAAATCTTCAATGAACCAATGGAATTGAGTGACATAATCAAATTTCTTAGAATCCTGAGATCACACGTATTTGCTGTATTTTATTTAAAGTATTTTCCTGAAGTTTTCAAGAGTCGTAAGCTGTTGCCATACTTTTGGTACTGCTGAACATTGATTAATCGACAAAAATAAAAATTCTTCACAACAAAACCCGGTTTCTATTAGCATCTGTGCAGCCGAGAAAATACATATTTGAAGAGTTATCCCTAACTGGCAGAACGTCAGTTTTGACCTGCGAGTGTGGTCACAGCTCGGGACAGGGTCTAATCCAACAAAGTAAGTCTTGAAAGAAACAAAGTATGGTTCACTGTGCCTTAATAATGTGTACTAGACATATTTAAAACAGGAATAGGAAGCTTTATTTTGCACCTTCTCTTGCAATTTTTCTCTCTTTCAAACAGAATACTGGCCATTTACCAAGTGCACCTAGCACGGTAATTCATTCATACATTTTACACATTAATTCGACAACAGTAATATACTCAATCTTCACACCAAACTCTCGTTTTTTGACATCTGATCCAAGTCATCTACTCAGTATTTCTGCGCTAACATGCAGATTTTCTGAAAATTGTGGAAGCTCCCCATAACTCATATCATCAACAGTGAGAAGATTGTTGGCAGGCGTGGGATAAAATGAGGAAGCATTTTAGTTTGCTTTTGAAATGAAAGAAACTGTTAGCAGTTCGAAAATTGAACTGTATAATGATACATATTAATTTGCCTGCCTTGGTTGATATATCACAGCGTGGCTCTCAGTGTAGCAGAATTATTTTCATCACATTCTACTCCTGTCCAGACTGGTGGAAAGGTGAGTCACTCCCCAAGGACGGAATGAAAGGATAAAATGGGGATTCTAAGAGAGAGGGAGATTCTATCGTAATTTTAAATATCAAATGTGAAGAATGAACCTGTCCAATTCCATGAACAAACTCCGAGATTTAAGAATTCAAGACAACTCAATAACAGGAAGCTATGTAGAGTTGGATGGCACATCTCATGTCCTGACAGTTGTGTTATCACTTTGGAGTGACATCCCTGAAACAACTCCATAGAGGCCGGTTTCCTGTCACTGAGTCACCCATAATTTACATGTGCATAGTACTCGACACTGGTCTGGATGCCACAGAGCGGACAGAACCTCTGACACTTCTGTTTATATTAGTCAGACAGGGCTATTTGATTACACCAGATTTACAGCCCCAGTCTGGAAACTCACATTCTATGATGTTCACCTGGCTGATTTTGTGATAATCACTATAGTCCATTCAAGAACTCAAAATGCAAATAATCCAAGTAACCAGCAATGATCACATTACACAAGCCTTGGCCTCTCTGCTATGTAGCACTCTAGACATAGGACATGCCTCGAGATTACTCTGAACTCTTTAATTGGTTAGCCATAAAAAAAACAATTTATAAATAAGCAAATCCACATTTGTGTAACATTTAAGCGATGCAAGAATATTATTAACCAAATTGCCTTTTATTTAATTCATTCACAGGTTATCATTGCCTATTTATTGCCTAGAGAGCAATTAAGAATTGCTGTGGATCTGGAGTCACACATGGGCCAGACGAGGTAAGGTTGGCACCTTCCTCCCATAAAGGATGTTGGTGAACAAGGTGAGTTTTTCCCCAGAAATAGATTAAAGTTTTAATTCTAGATTTCTGTTGGATTCAAATTTCTCCATCTACCGTGCCAAGTAATGGCCCCAAGATCATTACTTGAGTCTCTGTATTAATAGGCCGGTGATAATACCACTGGGCTGTCATCTTCCCAATCCAAATGCTGCAGTTATAAAAGTTCCAAGTTGCTAAATGAATTTTAGAGTTCTGTGATCCCCAGTATTTAATAAAAGCAGAATGAAAGGAGGTACACTTTGGGTCATGGTATTTAGAAAACCCAAGGAGAATGAGAGAAGGCAGGGAACAAATTTAATTTTCTAGAAATTTTTTGGCAGGAATTTTGTTTGTCTTCTAAATTCTTAAGTTTCAGGAGGCATTAATTACATAAAACAGGCAGCTGAGAACTAAAAAAAGACTTTAAAATCATTTCCATTAATTGAAAAAACAACAGTTTATGTCCATCACATAAGTTGAATAGAAGGGCAAAGTATATGACAAGTGAGAGCAACTTACTGATCCAGGAGGATTAACAGACAGATAAGGCAGAGGATACGGAACTTTACATCTTGCTGGCAACAGTCTTCTGCTCAGCAGCTGCACGATTAGAAAATCTTCCCCTGGTCTTCCTCCACTTTCTTGAATCTATTATTCACCTGAAGAAGACACCTCCCTGATGCGGACAGCTCCTAATGTACACTACTTCCAGTGGGTAGGTTGTATATCCTTTGGCAATCATAAAGTCAGAGAGATGTACAGCATGGAAACAAACCCTTCGGTCCAACTCATCATTGCAGACAAGATATTCTAAATTAATCTAGTCTCATTTGCCAGCATTTGGCCCATATCCCTCTAAACCCTTCCCAATCGTCTATCCGTCCAGATGGCTTCTAAGTTCATCTGGGCTGGCATGGTGGCTCAGTGGTTAGCACTGCTGCCTCACAGAGTCAGGGACTTGGGCTTGATTCCAGCCTCGGGTGAATGTCTGTGTGAAGTTTGCACATTCTCCCTGTGTCTGTGTGGGTTCCCCTCCACAATGCAAAGATATGCAGGTGAGTGAATTGGCCTAACAAAATTGTCCTCAGTGTTCAGGGGTGTGTAGGTTATGTGCATTAGTTGGGATAAATATAGAGTAGTGGGTTTGGGTGGCATACTCTTCGAAGGGTTGCATGGACTTGTTGGGCATAAGGGTCTGTTTCTAATTCTAAATGTTGTATTTGTACCAGCCTTCACTACCTTCTCTGGCAGCTCATACCATACAGGCAACACCCTCTGCGTGAAAAAGTTGCCCCTTTGGTCTCTTTGAAATCTTTCCCATCTCACCTTAAACCTATGCCTCTAGACTACACTATACATGCCTCTCATGATTTTATAGACCTCTATAAGACCACCCTGCAGCCTCTGACACTCCAGGAAAATAGCCCCCAAACTGTTCAGCCTCTCCCTTTAGCTCTTGTTTGAACCTTTAAAATAAATGAATACAAACAGGTTCCAATGTGGTCAGCTGGCCCTTTTCCATGACTGTAGTTTAAGGGCAGATTTGTATTTATCATATGCTTTCATGACAATTCTTTGTTCTGAGCAGACGCGAGTAAGATAGAATTGTGTCCACAATGCTGTATGAATATTAACAGAAAAGCTAGAAACAGGAGCCTTTGACATGTTTGTAGGGGCTGCTTATGTGTTTTTTTCCAGAGAGAGAGAATGAAAACAGTTTCCCTGCTGAGATGTCCTTATGCTATCCTTCATAACTCAATCAAAAATTCTACGCCTACTCTGTAAAAGTACCACTTATTAAAAGGTCTTGATTCTTATAGTCTTTTTCTTTTGATCTGAATTGCTTTATATGAAAGAAAGAGAAAAGTGAAGATGAATGAGTCTTAAATCCAGATTAAAAAGTGAGACTGCAAAAACAGATTTATCATCCAGCCTGGTCATAAGGGCAGTCTTAATCTGATTTGAAACAGTGCTGGCCATTAGCACAACAGAATCTTCTTACATTGAATTCTCAGCTCACAGTACACCAGGATTAGAAGGATGTGCATTTGAGGAAATCATAAATCAGTGAAATAATGAGACTGACTTCACTGGACCATTCTCCTTTTGTCTGAGACATTCGGTTCCAAGGTGGATAATACGTTCATCTCTGTTCTTTTACCTCCATCCATTGTCCTACAAATGTAATACAACAGTCAATGTTCAACCTGTTTTCCTCTGAAAAAGGAGTTAGTTAAAACCACAGGTATTAGAGATCCATTGAACAGGATCCTATTGAAGGACTTGCCACACTTTCATTCAAAACTTATTCCTTAATTCCAAAATATCAAACTTTCTTTTCTTCACATTTCTAATGACAGAGGAACAAAGTTATATCACATTGCACCTTAGCCCGAGAATACAGAAGCCTCATTGCATTGCAATAGTCAAATTTGAAAGTGCAAACTACCTAAACTGGACAGATCAGATCTGAATATCCCAATAGAAGTTCAATTATTTTTGCAACATCTCCTTCGCAAAACGTCCGTCAAAATTTGATTGTTAATTCCCAAATGTACCTGATGGCTTTCCAATGTGTGGCACTCACTTGAGGTAGATTGATTTTCAGCTCATTGCTGCTTTATTTGTGAGAATTTTAAATGAAAACAGTCTACTGACTGATCGAGGTCCTCTGGTTTAGATTTCCAGATGCAGTAAGACACAGATCGCCAGACTGTCACTGTGATGTTCCCCACATCTAGATCCCCAACACAGGCAGGGAGACTGGCTAAAGAATTTTAGAAAGGGTGAGCTGACGTTTTTTTGGAAATCCAGCATAATTTGGAGTGGTATGGTGGCTCAGTGGTTAGCACTGTTGCATTATGGTGCTAGGAACAAGGGTTCAATTCCAGCCTTGGGCGACTGTCTGTGTGGAGTTTGCACATTCTTCCTGTGTCTGCGTAGGTTTTCTCTGGGTGCTCCAATTTCCACCCACAGTCCAAAGACGTGCAGGTTAGATAAATTTCCCATGTGTTCAGGGGTGTGTAGGCCGGGTGCATTAGTTAGGGGAATGGGTCTGGGTGGGATACTCTTCAGAGAGTTTGTTGAGTCGAATGGCTTGTTTCCACACTGAGGGATTCTATGATAACTTTTGTATCAATCTGTGTTGCCATCATTACCTCTGCAATGTAAAAAAAGACCACAAATGTTACACACAGTTATTTAAAGTGATCCTTGGATGCAGGCAGAGTTGGTTAGAAATAGGTTTCATGTTCTTTTCATTCAGACCTCTATGGTTTCGTGGCTGAGGCAGTGCGATTTTAGACTCTGAACTGGCACCTCATCTGGAAAGATGCTGCGGAAACATTCAAATAAACCTTCTCATGTCCAAAACTCATCCCAAACACAGCAGCATTGCAGCAGCATGAGCTTTGACCAACCCCAAGATTGACTACAGTTTCCTAATAAATTGTATGTGCATGTGAAATGAAGAGAGTGATTGCTGATGTCTGAATGTAGAGCTGTGAGAAGAATGGTATTCACGTTGAACTTGGTGAGGGATTGGGTAGCCTCACGCCAACCCCTTCAGTAGCGAGGAATAGGTTGCCAGAAGATGTCTGAATTGAAGAAGAGTTACAACTGAGCCAATATTGTTTGGATTTAACTGTGGAGGTGATGTTGGGGAAAGTTTTGAAAGAGGAAAGAAATCATAGGGAGAGGTTGAATAGGCTGAGGCTTTTTTTTCCCTTGAAGCATCAGAGGCTGAGAGGTGACCTTAAAGACATCCATAAAATCACAAGGGGCATGGCTAGGGTGAACAGCCAAGATATTTTCCCATGATAGGACAGTCCAAAACAAGAGGATATAGATTTAAGGTGAGAGTGGAAAGATTTGAAAGAGACCTGAGAGGCAACTTTTTAATGCAGAGGCAGGTGCGTGTATGAAACAAGCTGCCAGAGGAAGTGATGTAGGCCAGTACAATTACAATATTTAAAAGGCATCTGGATGGGCATATAATTAGGAAGGGTTTGGAGGGATATGAGCCTAATGCTGGCAATTGGGCTTAGATCAGCTTAGGATGTCTGGTCAGTGTGGACGAGGTGGACTGAAGGGCCTGTTTCTGTGCTGTATAATTCTATCTCTCTCACACATGGTCAGTTGGTGCTAGCACATGTTGTCAAATGGAAACATTGTGATGCAGTTAGTAGCAATGCTATTCCTGAGCCTGAAATACCCCTGAGTCCCACTTCAGGATTTGCTGGTCACATGAGGTGCATTCAGAATGCGGCCAAATAGATTGAGTATCAACTTGTGAGTCCTTCCAACAATCACTAATGGCAGGTGGCAAGAGCAGGAAAGTTTCTTTTTAGATTAGATTAGATTACTTACAGTGTGGAAACAGGCCCTTCGGCCCAACATTCCTGAAGAAGGGCTTATGCCCGAAACGCCGAATCTCCTGTTCCTTGGATGCTGCCTGACCTGCTGCGCTTTTCCAGCAACACATTTTCAGCTTCGGCCCAACAAGTCCACATCGACCCACCGAAGTTCAACCCACCCATTCCCCTACATTTACCCCTTTACCTAACATACAGGCAATTTAGCATGACCAATTCCCATGACCTGCACATCTTTAGACTGTGGGAGGAAACCGGAGCACCCGGAGGAAACTCACGCAGACATGGGGAGAACGTGCAAACTCCACACAGTCAGTCGCCTGAGTCGGGAATTGAACCCGGGTCTCTGGCGCTGTGAGGCAGCAGTGCTAACCAGTGCTAACTAGCAGTTCTAGTCAGTCACAAGATGAATAGAATATCATCACTATTCAAAGCTGCAACCCACAACATGAATATAAAAGAGCATGTTGCTAAAACAACGCATACTCCTTGGTGAGCAAGACAGCCAGTGTGAATCAGAATGGAACCAACAGCACAGGATTCAATCACTGTGCTGGCTGGGCTGGATTTGAGACCTCCCTCATTGCCCTAACCCAAGGTGGAGATTGTGGTGCTGAGGGTTAGGCCTGTCTTCATTCTCAGAATAGAAGAGAAAATTGGAGTAAGCTTATCCATCTGGACCATGAAAGCAAATGGCCTTTACATCGCACGCCTTACTGGGGTCAGCTGTGACTCAGTCCCCAAGTCACTGTAAGATTCCAGTTTCAAGTCACACTTCAGCACAAAAATCAAGGCTGACGCTCCAGCACAATAATAAGGAAGTGCTGCACTTTTGGTGCTATTGTCCTTTGGATGACACATTAAACTGTTACCCTATCTGTCTCTTTGGATCCATGTAAAAGCCACTACCAAGTCTCTGTAGCTTACATAAAGTGAACATTTCATAACTACTCACAGTTGTATTTCCCATTATGAATGAAATTGGGGAAAACACCCCTCCGTGTGTGCTGACTATGACTCAGCTGGTGACACACACGCCTCTGTATCAGAATGTTATGGGTTCCATTCTCAGCCCAGGGCTTGAGCACATTAATCAAAGTTGACCTTGCAGTGCAGCACTGAGGGTTAATTGCACTTACAGAGATGTTGTCTTTTGGATAAGATTTAAAACAACTCAATTATCTTATCATTATCACATTGCTAACAATTGGTGCTATGTTTCCTGCATTAGTGCAGTTCAAATGAATTTCATTGGCTGCAAGTACTTTGAAACATTCAGCAGTCAGAAAGTTACATAAATGCGAGTTTTCCTTTATTTGTTCACAATTGTACAGTCCTTCACAATCAATCATTCCCTATCCTGCATCCTATTATCCAAAAATGAAGATCTGACTGCACTCCCTAAATGCTTTACTCACAACCTTCAAACCAGTTGCTGCCCTAACAGCTACCTCTGTGTCAGGGCTATGCTGCCTGTCAATGCTGATTCATACATGACAAGGGTTGAACTTGCTATCTTAGAGAACATTGATCTGTGGTTGCTCTTCTTTCAGGAGAAGCTGGAAGACAAGAGGAAGCAGACAATACAGTGAAATAGGTGCTGCCAATGTACTCTCATCTCAATGGAAGAGGCTGCTATTGACATAATGTCAAGACATTGGCAGAGATTACAACACTGAAATGCATTACATTGGAAAGTTTGAGAACCTCTTTTATTTCTGCGTCACACCTGCAACACTTGCCAAACATATCAACCAGGTGTGACAGAGTTGTGCGTGGGACCTGCCAAGTTGCCATCAAAGAAAGAAAAAGACTTAAAGTTACTGAGCACCTTGCACTACCTTCAGAAATCACAAAGCGAATGAAGTATTTTTGAAATGTCATCACTGTGGTAATGTAATTGCAACACGACAGTTAATTTAAGCTCAGAAAGACCTGACACATAGCAATATATTAATGACCAAGTTGTCTGTTTTCATGATGTCAATTCAGGGAAACATATAAGCCAGGACAGTTCTTCTTTGATATAGTGTCACATGACCCTTCCAACTGAATGACCAAAGGTGACCTCGACTTTAATGCTTCACTCCAATACTGAAGTACCCCCTCAGTACTGCACTGGAGTGTAGTGAAGATGGAAATGTGGAATTCAAACTGCAAAGAGTTCAACTATGATCCTTGAAAAGAGAAGAGAGTTGAGGGGCCAAATGGATTGCTTCTGCTCCTATGTGTCAGCCCAGGTTTTTGTGCTCAAAATTCTGGAATGGGACTTGAACTCAGAATCGCCCAAGTTAAAAACAATTTGACAATCAAATGAACCACAGCTTACTCAATTCTAAGCCCCTCACTCCTCTTTCTCAGGGCTCTATGAGATGCTTCTGCTAGACAAAATGAAGATGAAACTGAGATCGTTCACTCTTACTCAGTGAAACACCAGCATAGAACTGCCATTTCCTGAAATTGTGATAGAAAGCGTAAAGGAGTTCACTGGGATATTAGTGCAAATAAGGTGCAAGGAAAACTGGGGGAAGCTACCCGGCCACATTGATCACAGACTAGCTCTGCTGAAAAGGACAAAGAGGCAGACTTCAAAGTTGTGACCATTTGGAAAAAGAATTGTTTCCATGAACAGCAATGGATCAAGTCATTGGGCTGCTTGCCAGAGTGCTTCCAACGCTCATCAGATAGCTTGGTTGAGTCAATTATATTACTGTGTTTGCTTCTCAAGCAAGGTATAGATATTCATAGTCAACTTTTGAGCATTTTATTCTTTTGATATGTTTTCCAATTGAACACAGCGTGAGACAAACACAAGTAATCACGCCTCTCAGGTATGCTCATACCAAGACCATGAATTTTTAATACACTTCCTTCATAGTAGAATGAAAGTTCCAATGGATGGGGGTTTCACTCAGCTTGACCCACTGATACATGCAGTTTACAGTCTCGCAGTTGGATAGAAATGCTGAGATGCACCCACTGCTTACAGTGGAATAGAAAATGGCTTTACCTTGCATGATGACAACACATCCGGAAACTCTGAACCAATGCTCATTTTTTCACCCAAAGGTATGCATAGCTACTGTGCCAGCCGCTGAACTGATGCAGTTTGCAGCCGGGTCTTCTCAAGAGCGAACTGGTCAATGATAAGGAGCCTCTCAGAAGCTCTTGCTTTAGCCAGATGGATAGGAGTCTCATAGTTCCCAAGTTGGAGAGACTGGGATAGCATTTCAAGTGAACAATACGGGTCACACTTTAGTGATGAATAATGTGTAGGCTCTTCTATCAACCAATGACACCAAGATGCTTCTTGAAGGCTTTGCTTAAAGAGATGTTCCCATTGTGGTTCATGATCCCAAGGTGGCATTAAAGCACTTCTGCTCATTGGGAAGATATTGTTAATGATAAAACTGGACAGATGTTAGCCATGATTGTTAATGCCAGGGAGGATGGCTTGCTTAGTTGAAGTTCTGCTCAGTGAGCTCTTGCTGAGTAGCTCTGTCTGCAGCTAATGGCTCGAGCTGTACCATCTAGGTAAGGGTCTCCTTGAACAATGGCTTAAGTTCCAACTCCAGAGAAATTACATTGCTAAGGATGGGATCACAATGTTGTGATCCCAACAAATGCAACAATCCCAAAGATGTTTCGAGTTATAGACTGAATTCGCAAACCTCTATTTGTAAAAACTGTGATAATTAGTGATAGTATTATTGGCTGTGAAATGGTGTCTTATTGCATGTTAATGAAATAAACAATCGCAATAATTATTTGCAACTATGTAGCAATCATTGCTGGCTAAAAGCTTCAACCTGAAAAAATGTAAACACTTTTGTGGGTCAACTTAATAGATGGGTGAAGCTGGGAGATGGATGTTCATGAAGGAAAGTAGCAGAACAACATGGACAAGAGTTCCACACAATCTAAAGAGAAAGCTTTTACATTTGTTTACTAATCCTAGCAGACTGAATCTAACAGCATTTTGTTTGCTTTATTGTCATTCCATAAATTAGCACAAAATGGATTAAAAGTCATGTTCCACATGTTGGCACTACTCATAAATCCATATTAAAGTTCATCTTTGAGCAACACAGCTACTGACTCCTCATTCAACCAGATAGTCAAGATTTTAAGTTGTAGAATTGACACTCGCTCAAATCTTTCAGTGGTGGCTGTTCATGTCAGTCCCTGAACAGATTCTGTCATTAACAAGAGCAATATGGAGATGCAAGTTGTTTCAGTAACAGCAGAATGGAAGTTGCCTGGGTAACAGAGGAGTCACATGTTGCCTGGGTAACGAGTAAAATTGGTGTTGCCTTGGAAATGCAGATCACTTAGCTCACTGTAAAGGGAGAGAAGAATTGCTTCCGTAAGTTGTGAGGGAATATTTCCAGAAGGTTCTCTAAGCTTGGAGAGGGTAAACAGACGTACTTTGATCATGGTTGACCTGGAATGATGCAGTCACTCATACAAATACCTTACAACTATCAGTGAGCCTGGTAAAAGTAAATTGTGTTGATCCATACAAGTGAAGCATTTGATCCTGCAAAGTTGTATCAGGACTACCCCAAATCTCTCCAAAATGAGGCAAGGGGTAGGTGATTTGATTATTTCAAGCGCTTTTAAATTTTCAGCACAAGGTAATCAGTTTCATTTTCAACTCTCTGTCTTTCTAATCCTTTCTTCAATGCAATATATACATGACACATTCCCGTGCATTTGCAGTTTTTTTGTAATGTATGCCTGGAATTTTGGTGACTTACAGATTCTTCCTGAATGGCTCTGCATTCATGAATATTTAGCTCTGGTTTTAAAACAGGTAGCAATTGGAAAGCTGGGGTCTGAAATGAGTGGCAAATCCACTTGACATGAGGCCTACCGCATTTTAAGTCAAGGCTTTGTTTGTATCAACTCTGCTTCATGGATTCACTTTCCTTATTGAGAACAGAGGGAAAAAGCAACTATCTGGTGTAATGTTGGCAAGAGATTATCATTGAAGTGGAACAAATGGCATCTAGAGCCTTAGAGACTTCACAGAGCTTTTTGTGATTGTGGACGGAAGAGGGTGAGGAGCATTTGTTGAGCTGGTGGGATTCTCTGCTCATGTCTATGGTTGCATAGCAGGCAAGTTCTGATTACTTAAAAGAAGATCCCAATTAACTCTGCTTCTGTCCTTCTCAGCTGCCCAGTAGGTTAAATTCATAGATGTGGGATAAGGGCGTGTGTGTGTGTGTGTGTGGTGGGGTCAAGAATAAAAAAAAAAGACCCTCTGCATGATTCACTGCAGTCTTTTGCAATCTGTCACTGCCACCGGGACTGACTGATAATGCAAAAGGAGTGGAGGCAGTCTACATCTATTATCAGAGCTGAAAATGTGTTGCTGGAAAAGCGCAGCAGGTCAGGCAGCATCCAAGGAGCAGGAGAATCGACATTTCGGGCATGAGCCTTTCTCCAGGAATGAGGAAAGTGTGCCAAGCAGGCTAAGGTAAAAGGTAGGTGGGAGGGACTTGGGGGAGTGGCATTGGAAATGCGATAGGTGGAAGGAGGTTAAGGTGAGGGTGATAAAGTGTGGGTGAGAGGCCGGAGTGGGGGTGGGGTGGAGAGGTCAGGAAGAAGATTGCAGGTTAGAAAGGTGGTGCTGAGTTCGAGGGTTGGGACTAAGACAAGGTGGGGGGAGAGGAAATGAGGAAACTGGAGAAGTCTGAGTTCATCCCTTGTGGTTGGAGGGTTCCTAGGCGGAAGATGAGTCATTCTTACTCCAGCCATCGTGTTGCTATGGTCTGGCGATGGAGGAGTCCAAGAACCTGCATGTCCTTGGTGGAGTGGGAGGGGGAGTTGAAGTATTGAGCCATGGGGTGGTTGGGTTGGTTGGTCCTGGTGTCCAAGAGGTGCTCTCTGAAACGTTCCGCAAGTAGGCAGCCTGTCTCCCCAATATAGAGGAGGCCACATCGGGTGCAGCGGATGCAGTAAATGATGTGTGTGGAGGTGGAGGTGAATTTGTGGCGGATATGGAAGGATCCCTTGGGGCCTTGGAGGGAAGTATGGGGGGAGGTGTGGGCGCAAGTTTTGCATTTCTTGCAGTTGCAGGGGAAGGTGCCGGGAGTGGAGGTTGGGTTGGTGGGGGGTGTGGACCTGACGAGGGAGTCATGGAAGGGAGTGGTCTTTTCGGAACACTGATAGGAGAGGGGAGGGTCCGTTTGGAGGTGGTAGAAATGACGACGGATGATACGATGTAAATGGAGGTTGGTGGGGTGGTAGGTGAGGACCAATGAAATTCTGTCCTGGTGGCGATTGGAGGGGCGGGGCTCAAGGGCGGAGGAGTAGGAAGTGGAGGAGATGCGGTGGAGAGCATCGTTGACCACGTCTGGCGAGAAATTGTGGTCTTTGAAGAAAAAGGCAAGGACATGCAGGTCCTTGGACTCCTCCATCGCCAGACCATAGCAACACGACGGCTGGAGGAAGAGCGCCTCATCTTCCGCCTAGGAACCCTCCAACCACAAGGGATTAACTCAGACTTTTCCAGTTTCCTCATTTCCCCTCCCCCCACCTTGTCTCAGTCCCAACCTTCGAACTCAGCACCACCTTCCCAACCTGCAATCTTCTTCCTGACCTCTCCGCCCCCACCCCTACCCCCACCCCCACTCCGGCCTATCACCCTCACCTTATCCTCCTTCCACCTATCACATTTCCAACACCCCTCCCCCAAGTCCCTCCTCCCTACCTTTTATCCATGCCTGTTTGACACACTTTCCTCATTCCTGAAGAAGGGTTCATGCCCAAAACGTCGATTCTCCTGCTCCTTGAATGCTGCCTGACCTGCAACACATTTTCAGCTCTGATCTCCAGCATCTGCACTCCTCACTTTCTCCTACATCTATTATCAGTCCTGACACCATTTAAGGGAGGCTGTGTATAGCAGCACCGTACAATAAAGCCTTGCCAGGTCAGTCACTGAAGTGCCGAGACAGTGTGGGATTTCACTCCAGCAACGTATAGGTTCTGAACCTGGGCAAGACCATTAGGTGTATCTTACCCTTGTTTCCTTCCTATGCAGCCTAGGGATGCTTGATTCACTACATATAAGCCTTGAATTATTTTGACTGTTACTGGAGATTCTATTCCAGGCAGTTCAATGAAAATACAGATTTCCTCGTCCATTCATTTATCTTAGACAATCAGGGCTTTCTGTACTCATTGCTATACAGAACAATTAGTATTCAGATTTCAGGGTTTGAGTTCTTCTGCAAGTATTACAGACTGCAGTACCTTCAAATCAGTCGGCTGGAGTGACTTGCCAGTGCTATCAACACGAACAGTTTGGCACTTATTTCCATATAATCCAGAAAGCTAATCAGGTGTAGGTGAGTGAAATTACCAATTTCACCCCTTCATGAACCAGCGTTGATACTGCACCAGTGAACTGATTGATTTTTAATGAGTGCTATATTCCATTACATGTACGTGTTATCAAGCTCTCAGGTAGGCAAAGCTTAATCAAGCCAGCAGAAAAGAAATTCTACTTCTCTCTCTCTGTCTGTCTTTCTCTCTCTATCACATTTGAACAACAGATTACTAGCTTTTCTGTGATTAATACTCTAGGATATTTTTTATCTGTTCAGAATTTAAATTCATAGGTACGAAGCTATCAAAGAAAGGTGACTCCTGGCTTTGGTGCTTGGTTAGGGTCTCACACTGCTGACTTTCAAATACCACCACCAGCTCCTTTCAAAATTCATAAAAATGCAATGAGGGCTGTTATGAAAAATGGCTGTCATGTCACCAGATCAGCCAGGTTTCATTGAAGAGAATCAGCTGTTCAAAGACACTCCGGGTATGTGACTAAGGCTCTTGCACCTTGGAACATTTCAAAGACCATTTCTGTGTAAAATTGAAACTTCTTTTTGTCAATAAATTGGTTGAAAATAGTTTGTAGCAAGCAATAGCCTTTGAGGAAATGATAGAACCACTGATATTTACAGAGGGGGATGTAGCAGTTCAGCTTACCTTGAGTACCTGTTTGAACAATCAAAAACTGGTACCGTTTGGTACACTCTTTCCCCATACAATCCTTAACCAGTCTTTACTCTGAAATCTTCTTCATGTGCTACTTTATTAGTGCAATAAACTTTATCCAAACCACTTGATGTGATAAGGTGTACAACATAATGGGTACACTAACTTAATGATTCTCGTAGCATTGTGGATACCAATCCATGACAAGTTGTGCAAAATGATTCTAAAACTTTCAGTTTCCTTAAATGTATCAGAAGATAACAATGAATGCAACTAGTTATTTTTGTTATTTATTTGAGGGATGTGGACATCACTGCTATGCCAGTATCTATTTCTCATTCTAATTGCCATTGACATGTGGTGCTGAGCTGCCCTCTTGAACTACTGTCGTCCTTGGAATGTAGGGATGCTGTTAGGAAGAGAGTTCCAAGACTTTGACCCAATGACAGTGAAGGAATGGTAATATGGTTCCAAGATGGGATGGTATAGTACTTGGAGAAGAACTTAGAGATGGTGTTACCCTTCCCCCTACAGAGACACAGAGTTGCATAGTACAGAAACAGATCTGCCCATTGTTCCATTTGCCAGCACTTGACCCATATCCCTCTAAACGCTTCCTATACCTGTACTCATCCAGCTGCCTTTCAAATGTTGTAATTGTATCAGCCTCCACCACTTTCTCTGACAAGTCTTTCCATACATGCACCACCTTCTGCATGAAAACGTTACCTCTTAGATCCCCTTTAGGTCTTTCCCCTCTCATCTTAAACCTATGCCCTCTAATTCTGGACTTAGAGTCATAGAGTCATAAAAATGTCCAGCACAGAAACAGACTCTTCAGTCTAAATTGTCTATGCCAACCAGATATCCCAACCTAATCTAGTCCTATTTGCCAGCACTTAGCCCATATCCCTCTAAACTCTTTCCATTCATATACCCATCCAGATACCTTTTAAATGCTGTAATTGTACCAGCCTCCATCACTTCTTCTGACAGCTCATTCCACACACACACCACTCTGCATGAAAGAATTGTCCCTTAGATCTTCTTTACCTTGGGGAAAAGATCTTAACTATTCACCACATCTATGCCCCTGATGATTTTATAAACCTCTATAAGGTCACCCCTCAGCCTCCAATACTCCAAGGAAAATAGCCCCAGTCTATTGAGCCTTTCCTTATTGCTCAAACCCTCCAACCTTGGCAACATCTTTGTAAATGTTTTCTGCACCCTTTCAAGTTTACCAACACCTTTTCTATAGCAGACAGACAAGAATTGAATGCAATATTCCAAAAATTTGCCTAACCAATGTCCTGTATAGCCACAACATGTCATCCTAACTCTTATACTCAATGCATTGACCAATAAAGGCAAATGTACCAATTGCCTTCTTCACAACCCTGTTTTCCTGTGACTCTACTTTTAAGGAACTATGAACCTACATCCCAAAGTCTCTTTGTTTGGCAACATTCCCCAGAACCTTAAAAATTAACTATATATGTCTTGCTCTGACCAAAATGCAACACCTCACATTTAGTTGGTAGAGCTCAATGTTTTGGAAGGTGCTGTCAAAGGAATCTCGGTGAGTTTAGATTACTTATAGTGTGGAAACAGGCCCTTCGGCCCTACAAGTCCACACCGACCCGCTGAAGCGCAACCCACCCAGACCTATTCCCCTACATTTCACCCCTTCACCTAACACTACGGACAATTTAGCATGGCCAATTCACCTAACCTGCACATTTTTTTTGGACTGTGGGAGGAAACCGGAGAAAACCCACGCAGACAAGGGGAGAATGTGCAAACTCCACACAACAGTCGCCTGAAGAAGGAATTGAACCCAGGTCTCTGGTGCTGTGAGACAACAGTGCTGACCACTATGCCACCATGTTGTAGTGTATCTTAAAACGATCAATTGTTACAAACTGGCATCAGGGAGATGAGAAGTGTTGTTCTGCTGTTCATCCATTGTGAAGAGTGTGAATGTTGGAAGTGATGGATAGGTTGCCAATCAAGCCTCTTTCTTAGATGTTCTTCAGTGTTGTTCGGGAATATTCTATCACATTCCTGGCTTGTTCCTTGTTGATAGTGGACAGGCTTTAGAGAGATAGAAGGACAGTGGACTCAATGCAGAATTCTCAGCATTTGACTTGCTCTTATGGCCATGTAGCTAGTCTGATTCAATTTCTGATCTATGGTAACCTCCAGGATATTGATCGTGAGGGTTAAAATCGTGAAATTCCCTCCCTAACAGCATTGTGCATCTATCTACAGCACATGGACTGCAGCGATTCAAGAAGGCAGTTCACCACCACCTTCTCAATGGCAACAGGCAATAAATATTGGCCCAGTCAGCAATGCCCATGTTCCACAAAATGTTTTTTAAAAGTACAGTGATAGCAATGCTATTGAACGTCAATGAGGGATGGTTTGATTCTCCTCTGTTAAAACAGGTCATATCCTGAAACTTGAGTATTGCGAATATTACTTGCTATTTATCAGTTTAAAGATGAAATTTCATTTTTTCATCATCCTACCGCACATGGACACTGATGATTTCAGTATGTGAGGAGTTGCGAATAATGCTAAACATTGTACAATCATCAACAAACATCTCACTTCTGACCTTATAATGGAGAGAGGGTCAATGATGAAACAGTTGAATATGCTTTAGGCCCAGATACTATTCTGAAGAACTGGAAAGGTGTCAGGGAGCTGAGATAATTGATTTCCAACAACAACAATCGCTTTCCTTTGTGCCAGATATGACTCAAAACAGAAATGAATTGCTCCCCAGTTTCAACTGACTTCATTTTTTGCTAGGGCTGTTGCTTTAAATCGCATATTTTCTCCTCGTTTCGGTTAAGAGAGAGATTAAACGGTAGGTACTGGACAGTCTGTGATAACAATAAACAGTTTGTGAGGCTTTTTTTAAAGTTGGAACAATAGAAACAGCCTGGCTGGGTGGGTCCAGCTCCCTCAGACATGGAACATAGGACATACAACATTACAGAGCAGCACAGACCCTTTGGCCCTCGGTGTTGCACCGATCTGTCAAACCAATCTGAAGCCAATCTCTCCTACATTATTCCATTATCATCCATATGTTTCTCCAATTGATCATTTAAATGCCCCTAAAGTTGGCGAGTGTACTACTGTTGCAGGCAGAGCATTCCACGCCCCTACTATTCTCTGAATAAAGAACCCATCTCTGACATTTGCCCTAAATCTATCACCCCTCAATTTAAAACTATGTCCCCTTGTGCTAGCCATCACCATCTGAGGAAAAGGGCTCTCACTGTCCACCCTATCTAATCCTCTGATCATCTTGTCTGTCTCTGTTAAGTCACCTTTCAACCTTCTTCTCTCTAATGAAAACAGCTTCAAGTCCCTCAGTCTTTCATCATAAGATCTTCCCTCCATACCAGGCAACATCCTGGTAAATCTCCTCTGCACCCTTTCCATATCTTCCAAATCCTTCTGATAATGCGACCATCATGTATGCAATACTCCAAATGCGGCCGCAACATGACCTCATGGCTGCAAAACTCAATTCCTCTACCAATAAAACCTAACACACTGTATGCATTCTTAACAACCCTTTCAACCTGGGTGGCAACTTTCAGGGATCTGTGTACATGGACACTGAAATCTCTCTGCTCATCTAAACGACCAAGAATCTTACTATTAGCCCAGTACCCTGTGTTCCTTTTACTCCTTCCAAAGTGAATCACCTCACACCTTTCCACATTAAACTCCATTTGCCACCTCTGCAGCTTATCTATGTCCCTCTGTAACCTGCAACATCCTTCGGCACTGTCCACAACTCCACTGACCTTAGTGTCATCTGCAAATTTACTAACCCATCCTTCTATACCTTCATCTAGGTCTTTTATAAAAAAATGAGAAATAGCAGTGGCCTCAAAACAGGTTCTTGCAGTACACCACTCGTAACTGAACTCCAGGATGAACATTTCCCATCAACCACCACCCTCTGTCTCCTTTCAGCTGGCCAATTATTGGTCTAAACCATTAAATCACCCTCAATCCCATGCCTCCAAATTTTGTGCAATAGCCTATCGTGGTGAACCTAATCAAAAGTCCTACTGAAATCCTTATACACCACATTAACCACTTTACCATCATCTACCTGTTTGGTCATTATCTCAAAGAACTCAATAAGGTTTGTGAGGCACGAGCTACCCTTCACAAAACCATGTTGATGATCCTTAATCAAATTATTCCTTTCTAGATGATTAAAACTCCTATCACTTATAATCCTTTCCAACACTTTTTCCACAACAGAAGTAGGCTTGTTGTTGAAAGATCATCCAATACTCTGAGAAAATTACCAGGAGATGCAGAAAATCCCTTATGAATCTTGACTTTTATTTGCAAATACAAGCTGTGGCAATCAGTAATCCCTTTCCTGTCTTCCCATCCCCCTCTTGGGGTCTCTTCTGTTTATACTTTTCTAGCTCCCGCGCTTATCTGGTAGCATTAGCATAACCAATCATACTAGCTTGCTTTGTCTTTCTAAACAAACCATCTTCTGCCAGACTGGTCTACTGCTTACACTTAACCTATCAAGTTACACCACCATCGTCTTTTGCATTAGCTCATCTATCACATGATTTAACTGTCCTATCATAGTGTGCTACCATTATTTGTTACCTGAGCCCTATAACATAATCCCCTGCATGCACTCCACCACCAAGTTAACTGCATAACTGCCAAATTAACTTCAATATATTCCATAGGCTCACTGGTCTATAGTTACCATGGTTGTCTCTGCTCCCCTTCTTCAACAAAGGGACAACATTTGCTATCCTCCATTCTTCTGGAATTACTCCTGTTGACAAAAGTTCTGAAAGCTCCTCCCTGGCTTCCCAGAGAATCCTAGGATAAATCCCATCCAGCCCTGGGGACTTATCTATTTTCACACTTTCCAGAGTAGCTCCTTATGAACCTCAATCTGTCTCATTTAGTAGCCTGTATCTCAATATCCTCCTAGACAACATTATCTTTTTCTAGTGTGAATACTGACAAACAAATACTCATTTAGTGCCTCTCCTATCTCTTTGGACTCCATGCACAACTACTCACTACTGTCCTTAACTGGCCCTACTCTTACAGTAGTCATTTTTTTATTCCTAATATACCTATAGAAATCTTTAGGGTTTTCCTTGATCTTACTTACCAAAGACTTCTCATGTCCCCTGCTGGTTCTTCTTAGCTCTCTGTTTAGTCCTTCCTAGCTAACTTGTAACTCTTAAGCACCCTAATTGAACCATCACATCTCATCTTTACATAAGACCAGGATTTCCAGTGAGTTTTTAAAAAAGATTTAGATTTAGCAGAAGCTGCTAGAGTCTTGATGAAATCCCTCTCAAAGTTACAGCTAGAAGTAGGGGTTTCTCTTCCAACTGTGCACATTGCATATGACAAAAATCTGATTTCTGAATTTGCCTTTTTGCCAAAGGATGTGTTAATGAGATGTTAATCAATTGGAACAGTTAATTAGTAATAGTTAATGCATCTATTATTCTGTTAAGTTTTCCAATAGAGCTATGTTATTCTACGTTCTTCTGTCTTTTGTTGTATTTTAAATATAGTGTTTGAACAAATTGTGTTTTGAGCAGTTTGACCAGTTGCATCAAATCTGAAACATAGCACTTTACACCTACCTTTAAAATAAGAATAAGTTCGGGTCTAGGCTACCTTTTAAAAAATATTTTGACAGGCTCTGGTCTGGTCCATAGCAGCTTCTCAATGCCATACTTGTTCAAATGCTGCCTTGATTTCAAGGGCAGTCACTCTTACCTTAGCTCTGTTCCCAGAAGAAGCATGCTTACTTATTACCCAGTCTCTCATCTACCATGGAACAGTTGGGAAAACTCCAACCACTGTCTTTAAATCTTATTCGAAAGACTTGAAAACAAAACCTAAACTGACACGCCAGAACAATACCAAGGAAGTGCTGCCCTTTCAGAAGGATCATCTTTCAAATGAATGGTAAAATAAAGGTTTCATTTGCAGTGTCACTGTTGTCAATTGGTAGCCCTCTCATCTTTGAACCATAATGTTTTGGATTCCATTTCCATTGTAGGGATGGATCACACAACAATCAAGGCAGATGCACTGGTGATGGAACACAGTATTGTTGGAAGTGACATCTTTTGATCTGATGTTAATCTAAGTCCCATGTACCTGTTCTGGAGAATCTATAAGGTCAGTATTGTGAAGAAGAGTCAGGGATTGAGCACTGACTTCCTGACTCTATTTCACAATTAGCATCACAAGCCAGCCTATCTAGATATTGTCACATTAGCTACATTTGTAAACATTGGATTTTATTTAGTGATGAGGCAAGCAGAAGCAAATGTTCAAATAAGATCTGTGGAGTTCTCTCCAGTCTTCTGGCCAATATATATCCCTCAACCACTGCTACTAAAACTGGTGAATATACTACTGTCTGTGGAATCATGGTGTACATCATTTATTACAAGCTACCACAATGTAATGGTGCCATTTAACAGCAGCAAAAACACCTTCTTGACTTCTTGGCTTTGTGAATGATGCAAATCTCACTTCAATAAGACTGAAGAATTAAATCATCGCATCATGGGAACAGCCATGTTTAAATATTCAGTGAAGTAGGAAATTGAGTCTTGGAACCCTCGGGTGCAGTACTGATGCCCCAATAAACTCTCATAGTGGTATCTATATCCAAATAAACAGGAAGGTTAGGTTTATAAAACGAATGGTCCTGGCTATGGAGAAGGGACATTGCATAGATATTCTTAGTAACTGAAAATATCATGAATTTCACAAATGCTTGCATTAGGAAGAAGACCTGGATAAAGATACTGCTTGCATGTAATCCCCTGATGTAAACAGAATCATGAAAAGGAGATAAGACAGTAGTTCAATTATTCAGTGAAAATAAAGAGGATCAGTTACAACTGAGAGGAATGGCTCATTAAAGAAACTTCTGACAGCTCTTTCCACAGACCCTACAAAGACCATAGTGTTTTAATTCCTAAGGCAAGGTCTTCAAAGGATAAACAAGAAAAGAAACACCAGATTTCCCATTGCTATGCCTTCAGTGTGTAACCTAGGTATCTGCGATTTACTGATAATACTGTTTCTCAAGCCCAATACATTTTGCTTAAAACACTAATCCTATCCTGAACCAGGTGCTCATCCAACTTTTTTCTGAGTAGGCTAGTCGATACGTCAACTGGATTTTTGGAGTGTTCCACAAAATCTTCACTCCCCCAAATGTAAGGTTATCTTTTCCTGTTTCTAGCTGAATCCATTTATGAGGTTTAAACTTTTGTTTTCTAAATCTGAACTGGCAATCTTAGTCTTATGTTTCCATCAAATCTTCATCTCAGCATCTTGAAGATCTTGAAGATTTTAATCAAAAATAGCCTTAAGTTATAGAACCCATACAGTGCAGAAACAGGCCATTTGGTTCAACAAATCCACACCAACTCTCCGAAGAGCATCCCACCCAGACTCACCCCCCAACCCGTTCCTGTAAAACTGCATTCCCCATGGTCAAGCCACCTAATCTGCACATCCCTGGACACAATGGGCCATTTAACATGTAGTAGTATCATTCCTGATGAAGGACTTATGCCCGAAATGTCGAATTTCCTGTTCCTTGGATGCTGCCTGACCTGCTGCGCTTTAACCAGCAACACATTTTCAGCCATTTAACATGGTCAATCCACCTAATCTGCACACCTTCAGATAGCTGGAGGAAACTGGAAGGAAGCTCATACAAACATGGGGAGAATGTTGAAATCACACAGTCAGTTGCCCGAGGCTGGAATTGAACCTGGGTCCCTGATTCTGTGAGGTGGCAGTGCTAACCACTTAGCCTTTCCTTCCAACTCTGTCCATGATGTCAATGAGACTCTTTGAGGCCTCTTTAATGTGTCGGCATGCTGTCTTAACCATAGAGATCTCAATCTTAAGTGTAAACATGATGCGATGCATCTCATGTAACTGGACAGCCATGAAACCATAACTGCATCCGTCTACTATATAATGACACAATAAATTCTGTAGCTTCAAAATAAATTCCATCTACCTTCAACTTAATTGGCACTTACTTTCCCCCTTTACCTTTCTCTAAGTGTGCAAAGGTGTCTAATATTTTAAATTTGTGCCAGACCCTGATAAAAGCTCAAGCCACATCTTCAATTGCACACAGCCGTTTAGATTTGACTTTCGGATGTTGTCCATTACTGGTAGGCTAGCTTTCTGCACTGAGTCAAATAGAATATCTATTTGGATAAAGTGATGCCACAAAATTGTAAACAATCATTTCATTGGCTAGCTGTGTCACTGTAAAACTGAACAGCTTACAGTCAGCTCTGATTCCAGAACTTCCATTGATCTATAGATGTTTAATAGAATTTATTGGAGCTGAAACTCTCAAAATAGATCCTGGCAATTGATTAGCTATTTTGATAACAGCTTTGCATCAGCTTTGCAATCTTACCCTTGTACTTTTCAAAAGCCAACAGTCAAAGTAAAAGAAAATCAATACATGTTATTTCTTGGTTGCACAATGGTTGAAGTCAACATTATTCCACATCAGGGATCTGCTGTGCATAACCTTCTCCGGCAGCCTGAAACTTGCTCCACTAACGCTAGCTTGGTAGGTAGTTGAATTCCCTTACCCCCTGTTCTTCTCGAATGATTACTCCTGTGACCGGTGTTAAATTACACTTGTCACTTGTTGTCCCTGTCTCCCAGCTTTGCCAGAATATGCTCCAGATGTGACTTTTAGCTTGGTAACATGCTTGGTAACCATTATAAAGATTGGAAAATTAAGCTCTACATCAGCAGAGTGAATATCCATTTTACTGCTTCCAGTAGTTATGTTTTTATTCATCAGTTATTACCATTATGACTCCAGCCAGCTAATTACCATTCTTCTATGTAGTTGTGGTAGGCAGTCTGACATATTATGCCTGGCAGTATACCTACAGATGCTGAACAACTGATAACCTTGAGGCCACTCCATTAGCATGGAAACCTGTTGGTACTGGGAGGGGTAAACAGGACACTTGTTGCCTGCTCTGTCTTTGAATCTACTACACAGTGTACAGTTCCTCCATTAATCCAGGTATGCTCAAATCCTGGAATTTGAACTGTTAAAGTAAATTCATTCAAGGGAGTTGGCAGTTTTAGCTCCTTAGTTTTTACAGACTTACATATGTTTTGCTGCACGCATTAGGTACAGGTAATCAGTCTTAACTGGCTCCTGAATCATAAACTTTTAGGTTCAAATCACACTCTAGAGAATTAATCAAATTATTCGTTACCGGTAGTCATGGCAAATACTGCTCTGTTTCTGAACTGAACTTAAACTCTGATCCAGTCTCCACATTGGCTTTGTTCAGCACAGCTGCCTATTCAGCTGACTATTCACAAGACAAACAGCTGAGCTTCAAACAGAACCTTTCTTTTAACCAACTGCACCACACTCAGGCTGAGCACTGCTATTCCACTCCTTTCTTTCCAGTACGCTATTTGCCCTGTTTCTCATATGGATGCAACTATGATGGATGAAATTCAGTTGCATGGAATGCTTCCAGCTCAAGAGGATTTAGCAAATGGCACAATCTTGCATGTTCTAGTCAAGCTGCTGAGTCCATGATAAATACACATACTGAAGAAGAGATGGAAAAGGAGTTATCAGCTCATTGCTGACTCCATACACGAATGATCAGACATGAAAATACATAGTACAGTGTGTTTTGGAAGTGTTGGAAGTTTTTTTTTTCATTTGTGGGGGGTGGGGGGGGTAAGAATTTGAAGTATTAAGGCATATTTTGACCTCTTATAGTGACAAACAAATGGAGCAATGAAACAGCTCATCGATATGATTCCACTGCCCACTCTACGAGAACTGAGAGGTTATATCTATCAGGAACAGTAATGTCAGAAATTAACCCTGGTGCCCTAGGCACTATTTTATTCTTATTCAGCCACAATTTTTTTTAAAAAACCCTTGTCATTATTACATTCCTGTACATGAGTCCTTGCTGTGTAAAAGTCTGCTTCTGCATTTCGTACAAAATAGCATTGAGTTCACATCCAAAAGTATTTCATTGGCCACAATGCTCTGAGTTCATTTAGGACATGATATAAATATGTATTTCTTTTTCTTTTCTCTAGAAGCTGACCTATGGAGAGCTTTCAAATTTTAAACTGGATTTTTTTTGGGGGGGAGATGTTCATTAATGTCGTTTCGAGAAGGAAACTGCGGTCCTTACCTGGTCTGGCCTACATGTAACTCGAGACGCACAGCAATGTGATTGACTTTTAACTGTCATCTGGGCAATTAGAGATGGGCAATAAATGTTGGCCCAGCCAACGGCACCCACACCCCATTAACAAATAACAAAAACATGAATAGAATATTTAAAATTATAAAGAAGATCAGAACAACACATCACAAATGAAAGTAAATCAAACAAGGAATTCAAAAGAATCACTTTCTTTCAGAGTGATGAGAAGATAGGACTCTGTAAATGGCTACGGTAAAAAGCAGACTCAAAGAGAGAGAAACTCAGCAGGTGCGGCAGCAGCAATGAGAGAGAAACAAAAGTTAAGATTTCGAGCTAGGGCAACTCTTCTTTTGAGCTGAAAGGGCCTCTCTACCTTCTGCCCTCCAGTTCCTCCTCAGCCTCTGTCAAAAGCATAAAAAATAACCAGTTTTCCAACACTTTTCCATTCTGAAAGTCATACTAACTCAAAATATGAATTTGGTTTCTCTCTCCACAGATGCTGCAATACCTGTTGAGTTTCTCCAGCATTCTCTGTGCTTATTTCAGGTTTTCAGTGCCTGCATTATGGTGCATCCATTCAAATAACACAGAGACATTTAAAGAGAAGCGAGATAAACAGACAATGGATCAAGGATAAGAAGGATACATTGGTGGAATTTAGATGAAGTAGGGTAGGAGGAGGTTCATGTGACCAGCTGATCAACTGGGTGTAAGCAGTTGCAACTATTATATGCTGAAGATCTATTGTAACTGTGTGTAATGATGTGATGAAGAAGTTCATTTATTTATGTTAATGTTTTTATTTGCAGTATGAGAGTGTCTGGCTAAACCAACATTTATTCCCAGAGGACTGAGAGGGGTCAATTCAACCACATTGCTGTGGGTCTGGAGTCACATGTAGGCCAGACCAGGTAAGGATGGTAGTTCCCTCCCCTAAAGTGCCTTAGTCTACCAGCTGGGCTTTTCCCCCTGACAATCCACAATGGTATTATGGTCATCATTATACTGTTAATTCCAAACTTATTTTTTAAATGCATTCAAATTCCACCATCTCCCACAGTGGAATTTGAACCTGTGTCCCCAGAACATTACCTGGGTCCCTGAATTAATAAGTCAGCAATAATACCACTAGCCATCACCTTTCCATCTTGACCTCTGTATCTGTTACAACAAAGTGAAAATGAGTTGCTGGGCACTTATGCAACTCAATTCACAACAGAAGAATCAGAGCTGTACATAGTCAGCTAGTGGAGAAGGAAATGCACAGCAAAATGCTAGAAATCCAAACTAAAAGTAGAATTGCAAGTCATACAGCACAAGTCAGAGAGCAAGAGGCATGGTTTCTTAGTGGGTTAATCATATCTACCCAACTGAAGTCTCACCTGTACATTCACAGCACTTTTAGCTTTTATCTTAGGTGCCAAGGTGGATTGAAGACAACTGAATGCCAGCAAAAAAAACCACCCCTGAAATCAGCACCTTGTTTCTTTGTATCCGCTGAGTACTGGGAAAGGCTCCCCATTACCCCATCCCCTAACCGAGTTTAGGTTAATACTAAAGTCAGGAATCTCCTCACCCTCTAATGCTGAGTACAAGCATTATAAGCTCATTTAGGATTTGGTAATCACTTTTCATTTTACATATGCAACAAGCAATAATGTGCACATTCAGGTAAACATCTGAAAATTGAATTGAATTGAATTAAAGTGAGATGCCATGAATATCATCATTCTATTGTATCATCTATATACTATTACACCAAATGTCAATGTAAAAATATGTATGGCTGTCAAATATATATAAAAGATTTCTTATTTTGTATTAGTTGAAGATTGTCGTCCCCACAATTGATGTTACCAGAAACCCTGTTTTCGGTTTCTTCATATTGATGATAAGCTGATCTTCCTTTACAGAGGCATTCATTCATAGCAGGTTGGCAATACAGATGCTGACAGCCTTGACATGCCATGCATGTGAGGATCCTTTTTAATGGAGCAAGCAGAATAACACTGTTTGCCCTGCCTCCAGGAGAAGGTGGGTCTCCTTTACTAAGCGTGTGCATCAGTGCTGTGGCCCCAGAGTGTGCTGTTGTCGAATTTGTCCTTGCATTTAAACCTTGGACAAGCACCTTGTCCCCCTGAAATCCCACTACATGGAAGCAATCACTAAGAGGAGAACACATTTATGTATTTACCACCTGTTGATTAGTCTGTTAATCGGATATCGTTGGCAGAATACGGCAGTGTCTTTCAAAGTACACTAATCCACTGATTAAAACATCATCTGTCACTTTAAAATAAGAGTTAGTGTCATGACTGTATAATTTAATTTTATAAATTTTGCAAAGAAAGCTGACCTGTCTTTAAGTCAGACAAAGAATCTTGCAAAATGGCTCCCAGAGGTCTCATGACTACCTTTGTAAATTTCATTTGTTATTGGTGGAAGATTGTACTTAGTTCAGCCAGAAATCACAAGAGACCTTTTGAAATCCAAAGAATAGAACAAAGAACAAAGATAATTATAGTACAGGAACAGGCCCTTCGGCCCTCCAAGCCTGTGCCAATACAGATCCTCTATCTAAACCTGTCACCTATTTTCTAAGGATAAAGAACAAAGAAAACACTTCCAAGAGTAAACAGGACATCTTGCCATTGATCCCTCTGGAGGTATGAATAGCCCGACCTAGCTCACCATAGTCTGACAATGACAACTATCCAAGCTAATGACTGAGACAGTCAAAAGTGAACTACATTGACCAAAAAGACAAATGATGAGTCCTGTGCCCCAAGCCCAGCCAACCCAATATGGAAACCAATATGGAACCCATTATGGAAGCCTGCGTCACCAGTTTTGGGATAGCAGCCTTACTAAAGTTATTATGTCTAAGGCTGGCTGTGAACAACTATTTTGTGCCACCAGCTCTAGTGTACAGTGAGAGTTGTAGTTTCTCTCTAACACTATGGGTTGTAGAAAATGAAAGTGCCAATAAACCCTCTTGTGCTTTTTTTGGAAAGGATTCCTTGCAGTTTTCAATGCCATATCAGCAGAAACAATAATGAAATATACTTTAATTTGTTCCCTGAAGTTGCTCTATTTACCAAGTCTACCTGTAGAAACATAGAAAATGGGTGCAGGAGTAGGCTATTCAGCCCTTCTATGCCTGTGCCACCATTCCATATGGTCATGCAGTTTCAGTATCCCACTCCCGCTTTCCCTCCATACTCCTAGATCCCTTTAGCCGCAAGGGTCACATCCAGCTCCCTCTTAAACATTTCTAACAAGCTGGCCCCATTGCTTTCAGTGAAAGAAAATTCCACAAGTTCACAATTCTTTCTCATCTCAGTCCTGTCTGGCTTATCCCTTATTCTTCGACTGACATAGACTTACCTATGCAGGTAACCTCTGACCATGCAATCCGATGTCAAAACTAATTTCAAGTTTAAACTATAGTGAAAGAGCCTTCAAGAAAATGAAGCCTTCAACGATACAAGAGACTGAGCTCATTTTCATCCACATATGTAAGTTTCATCCTTATTTTAAATCTTTAAATCTGTACCTAGCTAATAACTGTATTACCCTAGCTAATACCTGTATTACTACTTTATTCAAATAATTTTCAACTTTAGTTGACAAATAAACTGACTCGTTGTTTTGTTTAAAGCATACAACCATACCATTGATTATCTTTTCACATTGAAACATATGAAAATGGAACTATAAACAAGTTCCACAAATTTGCAGTTCCCCAAGCATATCTGAGGATATGCCTCGTGTGGTCATGATTGTTTGGATGGGAGAAACAGTTTGGGAGAAATTTTAACTTGTGCACCACGAAGGAGGACATAGTCACAAAATGTGCTCATCATGCACACTCTGAACGATCACTTCAGGAATTTAATCAGAAGAAAACTCAGGCAGTGTATAAAATGAATGATCAATCCAAGCATGCCCATTTTGTATCACCATAGAAAGTTAAAACAATCCCTTCTGTCCTTTCCAGCATTGGTGTCCTCTGTCAGACTGTTTGCACTCCAATATGAAGTAATGCCATCTTCAGCATTTCATTGCTTGGTACATTCAACAAGGCTGAAAATGTGTTGCTGGTTAAAGCTCAGCAGGTCAGGCAGCATCCAAGGAACAGGAAATTCGACGTTTCGGGCAAAAGCCCTTCATCAGGAATGAGGAAAGTGTGTCCAGCAGGCTAAGATAAAAGATAGGGAGGAGGGACTTGGGGGAGGGGCGATGGAGATGAGATAGGCGGAAGGAGGTCAAGGTGAGGGTGATAGGCCGGAGTGGGGTGGGGGCGGAGAGGTCAGGAAGAAAATTGCAGGTTAGGAGGGCGGTGCTGAGTTTGAGGGAATCGACTGAGACAAGGTGGGGGGAGGGGAAATGAGGAAACTGGAGAAATCTGAGTTCATCCCTTGTGGTTGGAGGGTTCCCAGGCGGAAGATGAGGCGCTCTTCCTCCAACCGTCGTGTTGTTATTTTCTGGCATGGAGGAGTCCACCGACCTGCATGTCCTTGGTGGGGTGGGAGGGAGAGTTAAAGTGTTGAGCCACAGGGTGCTTGGGTTGGTTGGTCCGGGCGTCCCAGAGGTGTTCCCTGAAGCGTTCCGCAAGCAGGCGGCCCGTCTCCCCAATATAGAGGAGGCCACATCGGGTGCAGCAAATGCAATAGATGATGTGTGTGGAGGTGCAGGTGAATTTGTGGCGGATATGGAAGGATCCTTCCATATCCACCACAAATTCACCTGCACCTCCACACACATCATCTATTGCATCCGCTGCACCCGATGTGGCCTCCTCTATATTGGGGAGACGGGCCGCCTACTTGCGGAACGCTTCAGGGAACACCTCTGGGACGCCCGGACCAACCAACCCAACCACCCTGTGGCTCAACACTTTAACTTTCCCTCCCACCCCACTAAGGACATGCAGGTCCTTGGACTCCTCCATCGCCAGAACATAACAACACGACGGTTGGAGGAAGAGCGCCTCATCTTCCGCCTGGCAATCCTCCAACCACAAGGGATGAACTCAGATTTCTCCAGTTTCCTCATTTCCCCTCCCCCCACCTTGTCTCAGTTGATTCCCTCGAACTCAGCACCGCCCTCCTAACCTGCAATTTTCTTCCTGACCTCTCCGCCCCCACCCCACTCCGGCCCATCATCCTCACCTTGACCTCCTTCCACCTAACACATCTCCATCGCCCCTCCCCCAAGTCCCTCCTCCCTACCTTTAATCTTAGCCTGCTGGACACACTTTTCTCATTCCTGATGAAGGGCTTTTGCCCGAAACGTCGAATTTCCTGCTCCTTGGATGCTGCCTGACCTGCTGCGCTTTTCCAGCAACACATTTTCAGCTCTGATCACCAGCATCTGCAGACCTCACTTTTTACATTCAACAAGGCACCAGTTGGTTCGGCTGATCCAGCACTCTGTCTATAGTCAGCAGGTTCACGGTCAGCATCTGGATGATTTGGATGCACAAAATTGCCAATTGGAAGTCCGCTGTGCCATATACTGTTGCTTCAAACTGACGACCCATCCACGAGTAAAAGGATTCAGACGTGCACTAGTCTCAGACAAAGCAGATTAAATTGGAAGATGTCCACTTCTAAATCATGCCTGTGAACAACTGACAACCTTTACTAACCTTTTGGCAACATAGGCCAAATCGCACCTCCATCCTCAAAGCGATCACTCACACTGGCAGATACATCTTCGACACTACCCAGAATATTAACATTTTATATCTGTCTTTACCAGGGAAGAAGATGCTAATAGTTACAGAAAGGAGGAGGTTGTTGAGATACTCCTAAATATTGATAAAGGAGAAAGTGAGGACTGCAGATGCTGGAGAGTCACCGTCAAATGTGTGGCTCTAGATCAGCCCAGTGGGTCATGCAGACTCCAAGGAGCAGGAGAATCAACGTTTCACACATAAGTTCTTCATTAGGAACGTGGGGAGTGCCCAAGAGAGTTGAGAGATAAATAGTACGGGGGTGGGGATGGAGGGAAGGTAACCAGGAATGCGATAGGTAAGTGCAGGTGGGGGGTGATGATAAAATCGGAGAGGAGGGTGGAGCGGATATGTCGGAAGGATAAGTTGATAAAGAAAGGGTGGCTGTACATGAAGTTGAGACATCACTGGATAGAAAAGATTAAGGAAAATAGATGGTAAGGAAACATTTTAAAAAGGTACCTGAGACAAAATTAACAGGCACGTGGACAACCGTGGATTAAAACTAGGGAAATCCAGCATGCATTTGTTCAAGGCGAATCATGTTTAATTCATTTGATTGAGATTTTTGATGAAGCCACAAAGAGGGTTGCTGAAGGTAAAGCAATTGATCTGCTGTAAATGGACTTCTGCAAGACATTTAATAAAGCTCCACACAGTAGCCTTGCCAGGAATGTTGGAGCCTATGGGAAAATGAGGCAGTGGCAACATAGATGTCATTTTCTCTAGTGAGAGGAACCTGATTCATGGTGAACAGTGTTCTCTTGAACCATGCAAGGTATGCAGTGGGGTCCCTTACAGGTCAGTAATAGGACTGGTGCTGTTTTTAACATTCTATATGGTCTGGATTTAAGTTTACACAGCATAATTTCAAAATGAGCAAATAACAGAGAATCTGCAAGTGCTGAAATCTGTGAAGAGGATAGTGACAGACTGGAAGAGGCATTAGACATTTCGGTAGAATAGATGGACATAAGGCAAATGGAACGTATTGCAGGGAAGTGTTAAATCATACATTGTGGTAGACAGAAGGAAAAAGAGCAATATAAAATGAAGGTTTATTATTCTAAAGAGTGTGCAGGAACAGAGAGATGTGGGAATATATGTGCACAAATCATTCATGGTGTCAAGACAGGTTGAGAAAATAGTTAATAAAAAAAAACAGGCTTCTGGGTTTTATAAATAGAAGGTAGGAATACAAAAGCAAGTTCTGATGAACCTGAATAAAAGACTGGTTCAGCTTCAAGTATAGAATTCCATCCAGTCATGAGTACCAGAGTTAATACTGTGAAGACTTTAAAGGGGGTGCAGAAACAAAGAAAATTGTTCCGGAGATGAGGCAGGAATTGATTGGAAAAACTGTTTTTCTTAAAGTTAAGGCTGTGAAGAGATTTGATAAAGATGTTCAAAGAGGCAGAAGATCGAGAAAAATACATCACATCGGTGGGTCAAGAAGCAAAGGAATTAGACTAAAGGTGACTGAGACAATAAGTAATGGTGACAAAAGGGAAAATCTTTGATGCAATGAGTGATTCCAATCTGGAATGAACTGTGGCTGCACCTAGCTCCCCCTAATGGACTGTAGTGGTTCAAGAAGGCAGCTCTCCACCACTTTCTCAAGAGCAGTTAGGATGTGGACAGGAAGGGCTGGCCCAGGCAGCAATGCCCACATCCCATCAATCAATTAAAATACACAGAAATGCAATGGTGGAAGGTTCGTTTGTGGCTTTAAAAAGGGAATTGGATAAGCAGCAGAGAGAAATACATTTGCTGGGAATCAGAGAAAGAGGGCTGGAATGGAACTGGCTAAGCTGTTCGTACACAGAGGTGGCATGGATGCAATTGGCCTCCTCTGTGCTATTACCTTTCTATGCTTCAAAACTTCCAACTCTGGGCCCTGAGTTCAATTCAATCTAGACAGGTGAGGTGGCAATTCTGACTGGAATGAATGGGATGGGGGTTTATGCGTGATCCTTCAGTTTGCAGTGGACAGATACAGGCAGGCCTAGGAAACAAAGCAGTTTACCTATGTGAAGTCAGTCTTCCCCACTTCCTGACTGGAGTGAAAGCAGACACTTAAAGGCTGTGTTTTCACCCTGGGGACTGGAAATAGGAGCCAGGGCTATTTCTAGACCCCTAACACAAATCCAAGAGGAGAAACAGTGATGGACTTGGCATTCTGATGGTGTGCCCACTTAACTGGCACAGAGGCAGCTTCTCTGCCTTACGAGAAGGATGTAGTGATTATAACGAGGTCAGCCAGGCGGACCTCATATAATATGAGTTCCCTGACTGGGACTGTTAACCTGGTCCCATCAGGGACCCCTGGATGACAGATATAAACTTTCACTCTGAGAGCTGGCTCTGAGGGAGCTTGATCAGTGTCAAGGACCCTCCACATATGAATACGTGCTGATTGGTGATGGAGTACCAGCCTCTGCAGAGTTATTTCTGTTGGGGGGGGGGGGGGAGAGGAGGCTGTAAAAGTTGGACAGCTTAGTAATGGGCCATGCAGTTTCAGAGGAGTATCTGGCTGTGGCAACTTGGCATTGTAAGAGCAGGAGTAGGCCGTTCCACCATTCAATGAGACCGTGAATGATCTGTGGCCTCACTACACATTCCTGCCTTTGGCCCATGTCTTTGCTAAGCAAAACTTTATCTATCTCAAATTCAAATTCAAAGTTCACAACTGAACTTTGACAAGAAGGTACCCTGTTAGCTGATTGTTTGTAAAGGAAATAAATAAGTTCTAAAACTGGCCAGGCCAGCACTCAGATGTCGAGTAAAAAGTGAGGTCTGCAGATGCTGGAGATCAGAGCTGAAAATGTGTTGCTGGTTAGAGCACAGTAGGTTAGGCAGCATCCAAGGAACAGGAAATTCGACATTTCAGGCCAGAGCCCTTCATCAGGAATGAGGAGAATGTGCCAGGCAGGTTAAGATAAAAGGTAGGGAGGAGGGACTTGGGGGAGGGGCGATGGAGATGTGATAGGTGGAAGGAGGTCAAGGTGAGGGTGTGAGAACGTGGCTGAAGAATTTCTGTGCAGAGGAGATGACCTGGGGGGTGCAGTGAGAGAGAGACTCAGTGAAATCCTTGTAGAGGGAGGAAGAGAGCTTCTTCAAGGAAGGCATCCTTACAAGAGGATTCGCAGTAGGTTAAAATCTTTGAGTAAAAAGTGAGGTCTGCAGATGCTGGAGATCAGAGCTGAAAATGTGTTGCTGGTTAAAGCACAGCAGGTTAGGCAGCATCCAAGGAACAGGAAATTCGGCGTTTCGGGCCAGACCCCTTCATCAGGAAATGTCTAATCAGCACTCAGATGTCTACAGCTACATTCACACCTGAGCAGACCAGCGCAGTTCTCTTGGTGAGCTTGGGGTACTGACCCCTACCTCCCTCCCAAACCCTACCTCACCAAGGAAGTCAGTGAGTCTTATCATTATTGGACTCCGTCTGACTCCAAGCCCAAATTTGGCAATGCTCAAATGCTCAGCCTTCGGTTCATGCACTTCTTGGCTAACATTATTGGAATAGTGTTTTAACGATGATCCTTGAACATCCTCAAGGATCAAATCTACTGAATGCACATTAACTTTCACACCTGGGATTGGATTTTCAGCACTGTGTTCAGCAACTAACTCACAATTACCTTCTGCTCACTCCACTTGCCTGACACATCTTGTCAAGGTGGGCTGAAGCGACACAGTGGTTCAGTGGCTATCACTGCAGCCTCACAGTACCAGGGACCTTGGGTTTGATTCTACCCTCAGGAAGTGTCTATGTGGAGTTTGCACATTCTCCACATTTCTGTGCAGTTTTCTCCAGGTAATCCTGTTTCCTCCCTCAGATGTGCAGGTTGGGTGGGCTGGCCATGTGGTATCCAGGGATGTGTAGGTTAGGTGGATTAACCACCTAACTCAAATGACACAGAAAGGGGGTAGGTTGAGGGTTGGGTCTGGATGGGATCTTCTTCCAAGGATCAATATCTTCCAAATGACCTCTTTCTGCACTGTAGGAATTCAAGGTGGAGGAACAATAGAAATCCAGAGCTAGAAACCATATGTCAAGAGTGACACAATTATTTCACCACATAGGTGCATCACCAAGTCTCAGATTGTTTGACATGGTGGTGGAGGAAGAAGAAGACAAACAACAGAGAGAGGCGACCAGGATTTGCTGTGGTTCCAGCCAGGCACCCACTCAGCCACAGTGATGGTGAGAATGGGTGCTAACGCCACAGATGGTGCCAGACCGGCAACTATGGAAGACCTTGGCAATATGTGAAACACAAAGTACAGAAGAGTGGTGTAGAAGTGACAGTGAAAATTGATTCTTCAATGGAATAAGTACCACTTAAGAAACCAAAGGTCGAAGTTGTGGAATGGTTTGACAACTTGACATTTCGATGAGGTTTTCACTTGTGAATGACCAATATCAGGGGCTCTGCCATATAATAGTGTCCAAAGAAGTCCAATATGCCCAGAAAATAACTTCCTTTTCCTGAGAGTGCGCAGTAACATCGAATGTGCTGCCACAACGAGTTGAAATGAATCACTTTATTGTCACATGTACTCACTTGAAAACTTTACAATTGGCCACATTATAGTATCATGGTAGGTACAAAGGTGCCTAGATACAGATACTAAAGATCAAATTCTTAAGAAACAAAACAAAATTCGCGAAGTAAAGAAATAGTCCAGCATTTGCCAAGTTGTTGAGATAAATAGCTTGGATGCTTTCAGAGAAACTAGGTAAAGACATGAAAGTGAAAGGAATTAACAAAGAGGTTGATAGAACACACACACAGAACACAGAATATTACAGCACAGTACAGGCCCTTCAGCCCTCGATGTTGCATCGACCTGTAGAACCAATCTGAAGCTCATTTATCCTACATTATTTCATTCTCATTCATATGTCTTTTCAATGACTATTTAAATGCCCTTAAAGTTGGCGAGTCTACTACTGTGGCAGGCAGTGCATTCCATACTCCTACTACTCTCTGAGTAAAGAAACTGCCTCTGACATCTGTCCTATATCTATCACCCCTCAATTTAAAACTATGCCCCCCTCATGCCAGCTGCCAATATCTGAGGAAAAAGGCTCTCACTATCCACCCTATCTAACCCTCTGATTATCTTATATGTCTTAATTAAGTCACTTCTCAATCTTCTTCTCTCCAACAAAAACAGCCTCAAGTCCCTCAGCCTTTCCTCATAAGACCTTCCCATCGTACAAGGCAACATTCTAGTCAATTTTCTCTGAACCTTTTCCAAAGCTTCCACATCCTTCCTAGAATGTGGTGACCAGAACTGTATGCCGCATACCTAAATTCATCTAGTCTCATTTACCAGCACTTGGAGTTGAATGAATTCAAGTTAGAAGAGGAGTACAAACACTAGCATAGATTGTTGAGCCAAATAGTCTATTTCTAAGCATACATTCTATATCATTCTGTGTTAGATCAAAGAGAATTGGTAAAGTTCAGCTACTCTGCGATTCACTGCTGCATCATCCAGGTCACAGATACCCTGTTTGGACATGCAAGTGAATGCTTTCAAATCGGTGTTAACACTCCCAAGCACGTAGTCAAAATCCCAAAACAGGCATGAGCAGGACCAAAGAGCACATGGTCTGTAACTACTAACAGTTTGATATCCATGCAATCACACAGTTTTATGGGAAGACTTAAGGTTTTCAGCATAGGAATTTCTCACTTTGGTTTATCGTGGGAGGATAAATTTCTTAGATACAAAATGAAACGCAGGAGACAGTCAAGCTCTCAGGATGTGAAACAGTTTTTGACAAAGTTGTTTTGACGGCTGGAGAAACATGTTTAAAATGTTAATGGATGCAGCTTTGACAGACGATTATGTAACTTCTGGTTGTGGCTTGGTGCAAAAAACAGCCTGTGGGGAAATACAAAGGAAGCCAGCTGTGCCAAGCCATTATCCCATTGTCAAAGCATGAAGACTGCTAACATTAAGTTTGCTTAACTGTATCCAAAGTAATGACTTTCAATCAAGAGTTTCCACAGACTAAATATCCCAGTTCTATTTTCATCTCCTTTGTCCTGGCAAGAAAACCCAAGACTGATGGTATCAGATGCTGATGTATTCAGGTAGAAAAGTACATCCTGAGCTTGCAAACTAAATGCTGAGGAAAGAGAATGTCCCCCTGATCCATCTGAAATTTATGTTGTGTTCCAAGAAACTGTAAATGGCAGCTTTGTACAAAATAATGCATTAATTTCCTATGCACAGATTCCAACACTTACACGTAATTCCTGTTCTCTGACAAATTGCCTCCATCTCTTTTGTTTTTATTTCCCTGGGTTTTATTTGCAAATAAATTTAGGTGCGTAAAATGTCTGGCTGATAGAGTCATAGAATCATGATGTGGTATTTTCTGCAACCTAGAATGACCAAGGATTTAATAGTTGTTCTATCTATTCTACATTAGGCAATTTATCATAGTCGGGGTTAATTGTTAGGTTGATTGCAGCCCCAGTCTAACAACACCAAGTAAGCCTGTGGACACCTCAGCCACTTATAGAAACTGTTGTCAAACTGTATCAGTAGATTAGATTGCCTCCAGTGTGGAAACAGGCCCTTTGGCCCAACAAGTCCACATCGACCCTCTGAAGACTAACCCATCCAGCCCGTTTCACCTCAGACTAATGCACCTAACACGATGGAAAATTTAGCATGGCTAACTGACCTAACCTGCACATCTTTGGACTGTGAGAGGAAACCGGAGCAGCCTGAGGAAACCCACGCAGACACAGGGAGAACGTGTAAAAACCACACAGACAGTCATCTGGGGCTGGAATCAAACCAGGTCCCTGGTGCTGTGAGGCAGCAGTGCTAACCACTGAGCCACTGTGCCACCCCAGTAGTATATAGAATGCTAGAGTCTATTATAAAGAATGCAATAATATGACACTGAGAAAGGATCAACAACATTAGCCAAAGTCAAGTAGATTTATACAAGGGAAATGATGTTTGATAAGCCTACTGGAGATTTGTTGAGGACTTAACAAGTAGAACACATAAGGGAGAACTAGTCCATGTGGTCTTTTCAGGTTTTTGATAAGAAGGTGGCGTGCAATTTAAAAGTACTTGGGATTGCAGCTAATGTATTGACATGAATTGAGAATTGATTCCCAGGCAGGAAACAGAGATTATGAATAGATTAGTATTTTTCTAGAGTGGTAGGTGCTAACTAGTGAAGTATTGTAGGGATCAGTGCTTGAGCCTAGGCGAATGACAATAGATATTTGGAGAAAGGAATCAAGTATAATATTTCCAGGTTTACTGGTGCCACTAAACTTGGAAGGATTGCAATTGATGTGGAGTGAAATAATGAGGCATCAGGGTGAACTAGGCAAGACGAGTGTGTAGACAAATAATTGGCAGCTGCAGTTAAATGTGAATAAGGTCTGAAACTATTCCATTTTGTTATAAAAACATAATGGCAGAGTATTGTTTAAATCATAATATATTTGAAATTGCTAATGTTTGTACATCAGTCACTGGATAGCAAGCATGCAGGTGCTGCAAACAGGCTAGAAGGTGAATGATTTGTTGCTATTCATTGCAAGAGAATTGGAGTACAGAAGCAAGGATATCTTGCTGTAGTTGTACAGGTGAGACTACACCTAGAGTGTTGTGTACACTTTTGGTCTTTTTACCTAGAAAAAGATACACTTGTCACAGAGGGAGTCCATCAAAGTTTCATAACTGCGTCCTGGAATGGTGAGTTTTTTGTATGAAGGGTGATTTCATTAACTAGGCATTTATTCCCCAGAGTTTAGAAGAACGAGTCACTGAACATATAGACTAAAGGTTTCAAGGGGTATGGGGGGATAGCAGGAGTGCACATTCAAATAGAAGATCAACCACCATCATATGAAAGAGTGGAGCAGGCTCAGTGAGCCAAATAACCTAATCTTGCTCTTATTTTCCATGTTTCTATGTATACAAGAAAGGTGTTAGATGTATAAGTCAACTTGAGACATCCATATATCACTATATCACAATTCCTTTACAGAATCCCTTCGGTTATTGCAGAACTGCAGAAAACGCTGAACTATTGCTTCTTTAAAATTAATGGACTACTTACTCCAAGTGTGATTCCTGACACAGTTGGGCATATCCAAGCCTCACAGTAAAGAAGGTCACAAAATATTAGGCATTTGGGCTGACTGGGGGAAACTAGTGACTTGTCGGTAAAGTCATTGACCAAGTAATCCATGGACTGAGGCATGCTTTGTTGCTAACTGTTCCAATCCCACAATGCAAAAATGGTGGAATTTCAATTCAGTTAAGAAATATGGAATTAAAAGTTAGTCTCTCGATGTATCTGTTGTCAATCTCATCTGGTTTCACAACTGTCCTTATCTTGTCTGGTCTACATATGACTCCAAATTCATTGCAATGTTGTTAACACTAAACTTCCCTCAGCTCAAGAGCAACCAGGGATGTGTAACAAACATAGAGGTGCCCACATCCCATGTACACACATAAAAAATGTTAGAAGGAAATAACATGATGAACTTGCGCTATTCTGTAACATGTCTCAGTGTGAGGTGATTGAATGGTAGATGTTGAACAATTTGGCTCTTAAAAGAAGCATGGTCATTTTGAGTAGATTAGTGTCCATTACTCGTGATTTAGGAGAAGCAAATGGAGGATATAAGAGAGTGAGGACTCACCAGTAACTTTGAAAACAGTGCACAAAGGTGCATGAGTTTATCAACAGTTCTTTCCTCAAGATTAAGTATTAATTTCGCGTTGAATATTTTTTAAAAAAACATTCTTTACCATGTTGTTTATGTAGAATCTATTAATTTCTAAATTATACACCAGTATCTCTTGCTTATAGTGATGAGTTATGCTTTACTGAATGGAACAATATAACCAACCACATCTCACAGGAAGAGGGAAAGGTAGAGGAGCAATATTTCAGTGACTGAGTTGTCAAATTGTACAATAGGTTCCCTAGTAATTACTATTAACTTCATCAATTGTAAATTTGATGGTTTTCTCTTAGTAGATAATGTTATTTGAGGCCACTAGAAATATAGGATGCTTGGGAGAAACAGTAACTTTGGAACTAAGATTCCCAAAGTTATTCACCATTTGGATTGTATGTACATCATGAATTTGAAGGGCTGAATAGCTTTCTTCTGTGCTCATTGACTCTGTTGTGAATGATATTACGCCGAATGCTGTAACATCTATTGTCGACTAAACAATATAGAAATGGCTATGATCACTCTGCAACTTCATTATGTCGGAACAGAGATTACCGGGATGACAGAGAGCAAACTGCAGTCTTACATTATCTGACAATTCCCCTGTTCTGGCAGAAAATAGTTATCAGAAGGCCAACATATCCTGATGTAAGGACACGACTGTTTCAGGCTTTGAATGTACGGTTCTTCCCTCAAAACCAACTTGAAGAGAACAAATTAAAGAGTTTACATTTATACTCTCTCATGTATAAAAGGATGACAGAATATCTAATTGAGCTATAAAAGATGGTAAAAGAAATTGACAAAGTAGACGTGGAGGAGATGTTTCCCTTGGTGGGGCAAGCTGGAAAGAAAAGTCATAGTGTTAGGATAAGTGGTGGCAAATTCATGTCAGAGATGAGAAGGAATGACTTCTCTCAAAGGACCATGAGTCTGTGGAATTCATGACCCCAGAGAGCAGTGTGATGCCAGCACACTGAGTGAATTTAATGAGGGGATGGATGTATTTTTAATTTGTGATGAGTTAAAGGGTTGTGTGGAGTGGGCAGGAAAGTGGAGTTGAGGCGAAGGTGGGACCTGTCATAATTGTGTTGAGTTGAGAGCAAGCTCAAAAGGCTGAATTGTCTATTCATGCTCTTTATTCTCCTATTCTTATGTGCCTTCATGTTGAAGTGGATTTCAGAAGAACATGCCATCATACCACTTATGTAGAAATAAGTAATGTTAAAAGCAAATAATGACTGCCTTGGTTTCACTCTGTGTACATCTTGTATTATGTGAATTAGTTAGCGTTTCGGCCACACTTCCACATGCAGATGATGTGATGGGCAAGGTGTTGAGACTTCCTGAAATGTCTGCTGCAAACTTCATGCGACTCAGGTGTAGTCCCACAATGGACACTGCAGTCTTCAAACACAATGTGCTTGCCATTCCCCATGAGATCTGAACCTCACTCTCATGGTTTGTCAGTTGCTGTTTCCCAGTATGGAGGTTGGGGATCAAGGTCAAACACTGGGGGGAGCCATTCTTGAGAGATGCCTCATTGCACCCATTGCCCGAGTGCCTGGACTCTCCCTTTTTGCCATTGTAAGTGTTGTTCAATGGGAATCTGCAGAGCATCTAACACTTCTCAGATGGTGCATGAACTGTGGGTAGAATCCAAATGAGTGCCACTTGTATGGCAAGTGCCAGGTAATTGTATAATCAATCTGACACTGAGCCATTCAGAACATAATATCTGCCCTCATGAAATGCACTTCCACAGCTAACCCAATGTCAACAAACTTGCAAAACAATACAGCAGTGATCCATTGGCTCCATTCTATAACAGCCATCAACATTCCTTTTTAAACCCTTGTGGAGGGTGTGCTTCCACTTTTTTTTAGATTAAATTTCCTACAGTGTGGAAACAGGCCCTTTGGCCCAACCAGTCCACACCGACCCTCTGAAGAGTAACCCACCCAGACCCATTTCCCCTCTGACTAATGCACTTAGCACTATAAGCAATTTAGCATGGCCAATTCACCTGATTTGCACATCTTTGGACTGTGGGAGGAAACTGGAATACCCGGAGGAAAGCCACGCAGACATGGGGAGAATGTGCAAACTCCACACAGACAGTTGTCCGAGGCTGGAATCGAACCTGGGACACTGGTACTGTGAGGCAGCCGTGCTAACCACTGAGCCACCGTGTGAAAGCCTTCATCGTGGCTCTTTCTGGACCTATTCATATGTCACTTGGGTGGTAATGGTGTGGAATGATTTGTTGAATTTTGTAACGCATCTGGATAAGGAGGAATAAGTACGATAGTCAATCCACATTGTGTGTCATGCAGTGCTCACTGCTGAAGCATGTTTTCATAAAACATGTAACTATCATTGTTGACTACAGCAGCTGAGTCCTCCCTTCCAGTTTGGTTCACGTCTCAGCTGATATGAGTCTATTTTAAAGGGATGACGAGCTGCTCAATTTCCCACCTACCTTCCATTCTGTGTCTTCTACTGAAAGCATACTTACCCTGCAAGAAAAGAATAAATATGCATTGAGGCAGTACATATTTGGTGTTCATTTCCTGCAGCAGAACATATTGCTGACCTCATGCACACCTAACCTAAATATGAAGTACCAACAGAAAATGTATGAGAATTTATTGAGAGAATGCATTATCAGCTGTCAGTGTGAATAATGAAAGGAAGAGCTCTGTCCTGGGGTTTTCATCTTGATCTGGTGCTTACCAGTCATTGTCATCATTGGCCCGTGTGCTGCATTTGCAGTAGATTACAGGATCAGTCCAGTCCAGGATACGAAATTACATCTGCAACTTATTCTAATTGTCATCAATGGCTGCCCAAGATGTATGGTTATTTCCTTATATCAACTCTGATTTGACATAATACAAACTTTAATGCTTTATATGATGGATTCTCAAGCCTCGTTTCAGTCTCTAGACATGGATGATTTATTCTTCCATGTCAGTAGAAAAAGAAATGGTCACAATTTCAGATTTCAGGCAGATTTCAGTCCACATACGTTACTTAAGAAATTCCATGCCATCCCTTAACTGACAGAGAGAGTAGGTGCACAGGAATACCTTGATTTTCAAATTCCAGTCCAGTTTGCAAGCTATTGTGAATTTGAAGCATCCCACCATTCCTTCATAAATCCTGGAACTCCCTTTCTAACAACATTGTGGGAGTGACTTTCCCACACAGACTGCATGGTTCAAGAAGTAGTTCCTCTACCGCCATCTACTCAAGGACAGTTAGGGAACTGACAATAAATGCTGGTCTTGCCAGCTATGTCCACATCATTAAAAAATTCTTGCAAGTTCCTAAACTCTGCAAATTAATCTTCAATATATTTTCACAGAGGTTAGATCAACCTAGAGGTAGTGTTGTTTTCCAGAAATTATATCAGTTCTTTGTTACCTGGGACAAGGTCATAGCAATAGTATGTAAAAACCTTCAGTGTAGTGATTTTGTAAGGTGATTGTGTGTGTGTGTGTGTGTGTGTATCTGTGTCTGTATGTACATCTGTGTTTGTGTAACTGCTTTTCTGTATGTGTGTGTGTGCGTGTGTGTTTGTATATTTGTGTGTGTCTCTGATATATGCATCATTTTGTGTGTGTATATGTCTGCCTGCTTGTGTCTATTCATGTTTGTGTGTGTGTGTGACTTCTTCTCTAGAAGTAAATATCAGCTTCTATTGAGTGGCATTGAGTTTTCTAATGCAGCATCTCTGGATGGAATTGTGCCATAGGGATCAAGTAATCAAGAGACTTGGACCATGTTAATTTGCATTCAAATTCTTTACCATACATATTGGTAGTCTCTACTATATTTATGCCATGTTCAGACTTCAGGTAAATCAATCACTTGCTGTCAGATTGAAATTTCTCTCAAACCTGAGTACAATCATTGCATTACCGATGATGAAAATCATTTCTAGCTGCCAATCAGACTGAGGTTCCCAAGTACGAGTAGTGACTATTTCCAAAAGTGAGAGAGAGCAATATGTGATATGATCGTGTTTGGGGAGTGGTTAGGGGATGAGAAGTTAGAAAAGAAGCATAGTTTGGCTGATTGTTATATTGCAACATTTGGTGAGCAGTGTAATATTTCAGGTTTTTGTGAACAGAAAGTAAACTAACAAAAAAATAACTAGGTGGAATAATATTCAGAGCAAAGGAGGGCTATCTCAGCCTTGGATATATTTAGTGACCCAGCTTGAACAGCTGTCTGTCGTACACTCACTGCCCACTGAAAGAAGAAATTCCTCCAAGCCTCTGTTTTACATGGGTGACTCCAAATTCTGAGATTAAGCTCTCTGATCCAAGACTCTCTCACAAGGGGAAACAACTTTTCTGCATCTACCCTGTCAAGTCCTCTAAGAATCTTGTATTTTTCAATTAGGTTGTCTCTCATTCTTCTATTTTCCAATAAGTACAGGCCCCAATCCACTTAACCTCTCCTCATAAGGACAGAGACAGAGACAAACTGACAGATCAAGAAAGATATATTGTCAGGTGAAGAAGCTTGTAAAGTTTGTGAAGAACGAGCCAGAAAAGACAAAACAAAATGTGGCACAGAGAGGGGAAAATTTGAGATGGGAGGTGATAGGAAAAAGAAAGAAGAAAGATTGGGAAGAAATTTAGCACAAGAAAATTGTGATCTGAGAGAGATGGTGAAATGAACTGAAGTAAAAGGGAGAGCCATATGGGATACACACAGTTGCAGGTGTCAGCTCTGTTACTGTTAAACCCCACTCTGTGATTGATCTTTAGATGTAACATGATGTAATCCGTGATTCATATTGCCTCCTCCTGTGACTGATAGGTGGGATGCTAGTTTGTGATAACAATTTCCTGAAGTAAAGACAAGAAACAAAACAAGTATTCAATCCTCATCAATGGTTGCTGAATAAAAATGAGATCTGATTTGCTCGTATTCTATTCCAGAGAGTTATATTTTGCTGAATGATTAAACTAAGCAAGTTAGGATTGGATCACTTTTTCATTGTTATCCCATGCAACATAGAATCAACTGCTTTGAGCCAATGCTAGATTCATAGCAAAAACATCTCCAACTTTACCATAATCAACATCCTTAATCCCAGCCTCAAATATAAGGAATCCAAGTGTGACCTTTATAGAGCCATTAAGACAGCCAAGGACCAATACCGATCCAAACTAGAGATCAGGACAGACATCTGGTGACTATGGCAAGGACTGAATGGGACCACAGGTTCTAAAAAGAGACAGTGCAAGATAGCAGATGATGACACATCCCTCCCACATTATCTCAATGCCTTCTATGCTCACTTTGAGCAGAATTTCGGCAGAGAGGTAACACCTATTCCAACAAATCCTGACGAACCAATCCCAACAGTCACAGCATCAGAGGTCAGATAGATTTTCCTTCGTGTGAATCCAAAGTAAGCGATGGGACCAGATGGAGTACCAGGCTGTGCACTCAGAGCATGTGCAGATCAACTGACAGAGGTCTTCTTGGACATCTTCAAACTCTCCCTGCAGCAGGTCACTGTCCCTGCCTGTTTCAAGAGGGTCAACATCATCCCTGTGCCTAAGGCGGCTCATGCAGCATGTCTCAATGACTACCGCCCAGTGGCCCTAACTTTGATGGTCATGAAGTACGTTGAAAGGCTGGTCATTGGCATTAATCAACTCCAGCCTCCCCACTACTCTTGACTCACTCCAATTTGTCTATCGGAGCAACAGATCCACGTCAGATGCCATATCACTTGCCCTTCACTTCTCCCTGGAGCATCTTGACACCAAGAAGAACTATGTAAGAATCTTACTCTTTGTTGACAGTTCAGCCTTCAACACTATTATCCCCTCAAGACTGATTATTAAAATTAGTGATCTCGGACTAAGCCCCTCTCTCTGCAACTGGATCCTCAGTTTCCTGACCCACAGGCCACAATCAGTGAAGATGGGGGACAATATTTCATCCTCACTAACATGCAATACTGGAGCTCCCCTTGGGTGCATACTCAGCCCTCTAATGTACTCACTGTATACCCATGACTGTGTCAAAAAATACTAGACTAATGCCATTTACAAGTTTGGTGATGATACCACCAAAGTTGGTTGAATCTCAGATGGTGATGAAACAGACTACAGACAGGAGGTGGAAGATCTGGAAAAATGGTGCACTGAGAACAACTTAGCTCTTAATGCCAGCAAAACCAAGGAACTCATTATTGACATTCGGAAGGATGATACTCATGCCCCCCCCCTACATATTACCAGCACAGAGGTGGAATGAGTGGAGAGTGTCAAGCTCCTGGGAGTGTCAAAGAGTCACAGAGATGTACAGCATGGAAACAGACCCTTCAGTCCAACCCGTCCATACCGACCAGATATCCCAACCCAATCTAGTCCCACCTGCCAGCAACCGGCCCATATCCCTCCAAACCCTTCCTATTCATATACCCATCCAAATGCCTCTTAAATGTTGCAACAGTACCAGCCTCCACCACTTCCTCTGGCAGCTCATTCCATACACGTACCACCCTCTGTGTGAAAATATTGCCCTGTAGGTCTCTTCCCCTCTCACCCTAAACCTATGTCCTCTAGTTCTGGACTCTCTGACCCCAGGAAAAAGACTTTGGCTATTTACATTATCCATGTCCCTCATAATTTTGTAAACTTCCATAAGGTCCAGCCTCCAACGCTCCAGGGAAAACAGCCCCAGCCTGTTCAACCTCTCTGTGTAGCTCAAATCCTCCAACACTGGCAACTTTCTTATAAATCTTTTCTGAACCCTTTCAAGTTTCACAACATCTTTCCGAAAGGAAGGAGACCAGAATTGCACGCAATATTCCAACAGTGGCCTAACCAATGTCCTGTACAGCTGCAACATGACCTCCTAATTCCTGTACTCAGTACTCTGACCAATAAAGGAAAGCATACAAAACACTTTCTCCACTATCCTATCTACCTGCGACTCCACTTTCAAGGAGCTATGAACCTGCATTCGAAAGTCTCTGTGTTCAGCAACACTCCCTAGGACTTACCATTAAGTCCTGCTAAGATTTGCTTTCCCAAAATGCAGTACTCGCATTTATCTGAATTAAACTCCATCTGCCACTTCTCAGCCCATTGGCCCATTTGGTCAAGATCTGTTGTAATCTGAGGGAACCCTCTTCGCTGTCCACTACACCTGCAATTTTGATGTCATCTGCAAACTTACTAACTGTACCTCTTATGCTCTTATCCAAATCATTTATGTAAATGATAAAAGTAGAGGACCCAACACTGATCCTTGTGGCACTCCATTGGTCACAGGCCTCCAGTCTGAAAAACAACCCTCCACCACCACCCTCTGTCTTCTACCTCTGAGCCAGTTCTGTATCCAAATGGCTAGTTCTCCCTGTATTCCGTGAGATCTAACTTGCTAATCAGTCTCCCATGGGGAACCTTGTCGAACGCCTTACTGAAGTCCATATACATCGCATCTACCGCTCTGCCCTCATCAATCCTCTTTGTTACTCCTTCAAAAGCTCAATCAAGTTTGTGAGACATGATTTCCCACGCACAAAGCCATGTTGAACTATCCCTAATCAGTCCTTCACAACAAGTTTCCTTGGAATCTTCATGTGGACGCACTGGTAACAAAGGCCCAACAATGTCTCTTCTTCCTCAGACAGCTGAGGAAATTTAGCATGATGGTGAATATCTTTGCCAACTTTTTTATAGGTGTGCCATCAAGACCATTCTATCTGGATGTACCACTACCTGGTCTGGCAACTGTACCATTCAAGATTGGAGATGGTTACAGAGAGTGGTGAACTCAGCTCGGACAATCATAAAGGTCAACCTCCCATCGAGAGAATCCATCTCCCATGCCCACTGTCAAGGAAAGGCTGCCAGCATTCTCCGAGATCCATCCCACCCTGGCATTACTTTTCTACAACCTCTACCATCGGGGAGAAGGTACAGAAGCCTGAACACACACACCAGCCGGTTTCAAAATGATTTCTACCCTGCTGTTGTTAGAATAATGAATGGACTCACAAACTCTTTAGCATTCGCCGCTGTTCATCTATTGTTTACTTAACTATGCTATTTAACTGGGTGATCTGCCTGTATTGCTCGCAAGACAAAACTTTTCACTGTGCCTCAATACATCTGACAATAAATTCAATTCAATCCAATTCAATTCTCAATTGTACCCTGAGGAAACTGTGTATTTGTTGACATTTCAAACCAACTGATCCTGTCGTCTCTGACATAATGATGTTATTGTAAATCTTGCTAACAAATTATTGGCAGTGAAAAGGAGCAATTTCAAGATGGCAGCACCTTAAGACCATAAGATGTAGAAGCAGCCTATAGAGTCTGCTTCACCAATGAATGAAACCATCCGAACTCATCTCCCAATACCTTGACACGGTCCTGTCCCCTTTAGTCCAAGAACTCCCCACCTACGTTCGGGACACCACCCACGCCCTCCACCTCCCCCAGGATTTTCGCTTCCCCGGTCCCCAACGCCTTATTTTCACTATGGACATCCAGTCCCTGTACACCTTCATCCCCCATCACGAAGGACTCAAAGCCCTCCGCTTCTTCCTTTCCCGCCGCACCAACCAGTACCCTTCCACTGACACCCTCCTTCGACTGACTGAACTGGTCCTCACCCTGAATAACTTCTCTTTTCAATCCTCCCACTTCCTCCAAACTAAAGGAGTTGTCATGGGCACCCGCATGGGCCCCAGCTATGCCTGCCTCTTCGTAGGATATGTGGAACAGTCCATCTTCCGCAACTACACTGGCACCACCCCCCACCTTTTCCTCCGCTACATCGATGACTGTATCGGCGCTGCCTCGTGCTCCCACGAGGAGGTTGAACAGTTCATCAACTTTACTAACACCTTCCATCCCGACCTGAAATTCACCTGGACTGTCTCAGACTCCTCCCTCCCCTTCCTAGACCTTTCCATCTCTATCTCGGGCGACCGACTCAACACAGACATCTATTATAAACCGACTGACTCCCACAGCTACCTGGACTACACCTCCTCTCACCCTGCCCCCTGTAAAAACGCCATCCCATATTCCCAATTCCTTCGTCTCCGCCGCATCTGCTCCCAGGAGGACCAGTTCCAACACTGCACAGCCCAGATGGCCTCCTTCTTCAAGGACCGCAGATTCCCCCCAAACGTGATCGACGATGCCCTCCACCGCATCTCCTCCACTTCCTGCTCCTCCGCCCTTGAGCCCCGCTCCTCCAACCGCCACCAAGACAGAACCCCACTGGTTCTCACCTACCATCCCACCAACCTCCGCATACAACGTATCATCCGCCGCCATTTCCGCCACCTCCAAACGGACCCCACCACCAAGGATATATTTCCCTCCCCTCCCCTATCAGCGTTCCGCAAGGACCACTCCCTTCGTGACTCCCTCGTCAGATCCACACCGCCCACCAACCCAACCTCCACCCCGGCACCTTCCCCTGCAACCGCAAAAAATGTAAAACTTGCGCCCACACCTCCACACTCACTTCCCTCCAAAGCCCCAAGGGATCCTTCCATATCCGCCACAAGTTCACCTGTACCTCCACACACATCATCTATTGCATCCGCTGCACCCGATGTGGCCTCCTCTATATTGGTGAGACAGGCCGCTTACTTGCGGAATGCTTCAGAGAACACCTCCGCGTCGCCCGGACCAACCAACCCAATCACCCCGTGACTCAACACTTTAACTCTCCCTCCCACTCCACCGAGGACATGCAGGTCCTTGGACTCCTCCACCGGCAGAACATAACAACACGACGGCTGGAGGAGGAGCGCCTCATCTTCCGCCTGGGAACCCTCCAACCACAAGGTATGAATTCAGATTTCTCCAGTTTCCTCATTTCCCCTCCCCCCACCTTGTCTCAGTCGGTTCCCTCAACTCAGCACCGCCCTCCTAACCTGCAATCCTCTTCCTGACCTCTCCGTCCCCACCCCACTCCGGCCTATCACCCTCACCTTGACCTCCTTCCACCTATCCCACCTCCATCGCCCCTCCCCCAAGTCCCTCCTCCCTACCTTTTATCTTAGCCTGCTTGTCTACTCTCTCCCATTCCTGATGAAGGGCTTATGCTCGAAACGTCGAATTCTCTATTCCTGAGATGCTGCCTGGCCTGCTGTGCTTTGACCAGCAACACATTTGCAGCTGTGATCTCCAGCATCTGCAGACCTCATTTTTTACTTAACATCATCTTGAACTCTACTTTCCTGTCTTTTCCCATAACCCTTGATTCCTCCACTGATTCAAAGCCTATCTCAACCCATGAATAAACTTAATGACCCAGGTTCAATAAGCCCTTAGTGACAAAAGGTTCCACAAACTCACTATCCCTCTGAGAGAAGAAATTCTTCCTCATCTCTGAATTAAATGGGTGACTCTTTATTCGGAGATTATGCCCTCTGGTCTGAAACTCTCTCACCAGGGGATACAGCCTTTCTGCCCTTACCCTCTCAAGTTCTCAAAGAATCTTGTATGTTTTAATCAGGTCACCCCTCATTCTTCTATATTCTTAGGAGAATAGGCCTTTCCTCATAGACAGTCCCTCTGTATCTAACATCAGTCCAGTGTACCTTCTCTGGATTAACTCTAATGCCAGAATTTCTGCCCTTAGGTAAGGAGCCCAAAACTGTTCCCAGTATTCCAGCTGTGGTCTGACTAATGCTTTGCATAGTTTTAGCAAGACCTTCCCATTTTATAGTCCATTCTCTTTGAAATAAAAGCCAACATTCAATTTACCTTCTGCATTACATAATGAACTTGAACGCCAGCTTTTTTGATTCAGGGCAAGAGCTCCCAAATTCCTCTCTTTGTAGTTTTTTATAACCTTTTTCCATTTCAATGATGTTCTGCTTCTCTATCTTTCCTGCCAAAGTGCATAACCTCATATTTTGCCAAATTATATTCTATCTGCCAGGTTTTTGCCTATTTGCTTAAAGTGTCTACATTGCTTTGCAGACTTTTTGCGTCATCCACACCACCTGCCTTCCCACCTTCTTCTGGATCATCCACAAACTTGGTGTAATACATTCACCTTACCGTATCCTCTAAATAATTCGGACTCCATCGCTGATTGCTAAGGCACACCACTTGCTACAGCTTGCCACCCCAACTCTCACCAACCCCCTGCCTCCATCCCTGTCACCTTACAGTGAGTAAGCAAGACATGGGGGACATATAGCTGTCTGAAGTTGTGAGAGGGTGAATTATAGATTATACAACTGGAGGAGGCTGTAGAAACAGAGAGAGCTGAAACCCTAAGTGTGACTTTGAGCACAGTAATGCCACAGGAATCCAATGGAACTTAACAGGGATGGCAGTGATGCAAATACAGGCCCTAATGTGAGTGAAAATGTGGACTGGATTTACTTTAATTTATGAAGGATTGTGAAGAAAATACTGGATAACTCCAGAATCATGATGATAAACACAAAAGTGTGTATTTGAATGAAAAGGCAAGAAACATAAGAGCAGAAATCACCATTTCTTTCAGAGAGAAAATGAAGGCATTTGGTGAATCTGAAGAACAAGCTAAGCCTGGGTTAAACAGTGTGCTCTGGTTCTGCACCACTTGGCTTATCCTGAGCAGGTCTATCAGAATATCGGTCCCTTCAAGACCAGAGACATGTAGGAATTTTCAGGAACAGAAAAGATGGCTTTGCTTTTTTTCCACATTTAGCTGGAAGAAATTATGACTGAAACAGACACAAAGCCTGTCTGCATTGAAGGAGCTGGATAGGTACAACGTAGGTTAAAATCCTCATCTTAGTCTTGAAATCCATTTTACATTTTCTGATGTTCATTGCTCCACCATTGGCAACCATGTCTTCGAACACAGCCCTAAGCTCTGGAAATTACTCTGTAAAATCCTTTGCCTTTTCCATTTCTCGCAACTCCTTGAAGATGCTCCATCAAAACCACACCTTTGACCAAACTTTTCATTTAATGTGTCCTAATGTTTCCTGATGTCCCTTGTCTCCAGATTTTGCTTAGACTCATCTGACGTTTTAATGTCTTAGGACGTCTTAATGAATCTAAAGTGCTCAGTAAATGTATGCTGTTTCTTTCAATGAATAGAGAAAAGGTGAGCCCACACTTCCCCGAAAATGCAAGTAACGATCTGGGTAAATGAAGAATAGGGGCTATAATGAGGAGAAGTATGTGGGCATTTGAGGAGAAGTTACCGAAGGTAATGAATAAAACTGGATAAATGGAAAGAAAACTATTTTTACAAAGTTGGAACTGCAAAGGATATACAATGGAGGAGGTTCAGGTGATCTAACCTGTTGAAAACTATTCTTGCATTACATGGAATGTGATTTGTGCTTTGGTCAGTCCATGGACTGGTTGAGCTGAATGGTTCATTGCTTTATTTTAATGTCAGTAGCAGGATCTTGGTCAAGACTGCTCAAACTAAATTCACACTGAACATGTCCCAATCTCTATGGGAGATTTTAACCAACAGGTACAAATACAATAAATGTACTATATCATGCAGTTCGCCCAAATTGAAGCATGATAATATGGTTACTGTAGCAATATGAATGAAGTATAATTGACACTGTCTAGACAGCCTTGAAGTGCAATGTACATATTTCCTTCACTGCACTCCCCTCAAAGGGGTATAGGTCCTTTTTTACATATGTAGACTGTCCACAGTACTCTAGGTGTGGTCCCTTCAAGGCGTTATGAAATTGTAGTAAATGTCATGATTTGTACACTAAAATTGATTCATTTTATAGGCTAACACACATTAAGTGTTTTCCTAATTCCTTGCCACACTTGTGGGTGAGAAGAAAGTGAGGACTGCAGATGCTGGAACGCAGAGTCAAGAGTGTCGTGCTGCAAAAGCACAGCGGTCAGGCAGCATCCTCGGATGCTGGTTAACTTACTGTGAATAACCTGCAAGGACACACAAGTCCTTCTAAATACAAATGCTTCCAAGATTTTTACAATTAAAAAAGATATTCTGCTGTTCTATATTTCCCACCAAAGTGGATGACTCTTAAATGCTCAATATTAGATTCCTTCTTCCACATTCTTCTCCACTCATTTATCCTCTCTGATTCCCAAAGCAGCCTCTTTGCATCCTTCTGACAGCTTACCTTATCAATTTATGTTTTATCATCATAAAACCTGTAAACATTATACTTGGTCCACACATCTAAGTCATGGATTGGAGTGTAAATAGCTGAAGCCTAAGCATAGACTGTGTTATGTTAGCCCATATTTTACATCCGCAATTCCCTCAGGCATATTTTCTATTTCTCCCTGGGAGCATCGGAAGCTGACAGGTGACCTCACAGAAGTTTATAAAGTCATGAGGGGCATGGAAAGGATAAATAGACAAGGTCTTTTCCCTAGAGTGGGGAATCCAGAACTAAAGGACATAGGTTTAGGGTGAGAGGGGAAAGCTTTAAAAGGGATCTAAGGGGTAACGTTTTCTTGCAGAGGGTGTTGAGTGTATGGAATGAGCTGCCAGAGGAAGTGGTGGAGACTGGTACAATGACAGCATTTAAAAGGAATCTGGATGGGTATATGAATATGAGGGATTTAAAGGGATATGGGCCATAAGCTGGCAAATGGGACTAGATTTATCCAGGATATCTAGTAGGCATGAATAAGTTGAACCAAAGGGTTGTTTCCAAGCTGTACATTTCTGTGACTCTGTGATCTAATTGCAACCTGGTGTGTCTAACGTTACCTACATCTGTCTTTTCATTTTTGTTTTAATGCATTGGGTATCAAAAATGATGTGGGAAAATTGTTTTTATTGTTGCTCTTATATAATATTGACGAAAGCAGAAAAACCTGACATACTGCAGTGTCTCACAAACAGTATTGGAATAAACCACCACTTAATCTGTTTTGGGAGTAGTGGCTAAGGGATCAGTGTTGACCAGGATACTAGACAGTTGTTTCTTCTTTATGAATCATGCCACAGGATGGTTTACATCTATTTGAACAGCCAATAAAATACTCAGTAGTACCTCACCAAAAAGACAATCTGTAATGCAGTATACAAAACGTTTGCTGAGATTATGCATTCAAGTCCTGCATTGAAAAATGTAAGAGTGCTCCATTTACACCAAGCAGGCAGAGTGTAATTAGGACATTTCTGAATGATTTGCTGGTCATAAAAGTGGTTCATCTTTGCATGCTCTACTATAACAACTTTGGTGTCTGTTTGTTTTGTGTATTGATGACTAAGCAAAGATGATTCATTTCTGTCTGTGTGAGGTCACCTGACACCCCTCCCACTGTGGCTTCTTCCCCCCTGGAAAGCAGACAGATGGGGAAAAGATGAAATGTTCCTACTGACAAACATTTTGGAAACAGAGAATATATTGGTCAGAGCAGATGAATTGTTATTAAAGCTCCTGAAAACCTAAGTAGCTGAAGAACAAAATCAGGAAAAAAACAATGTGTAGAAATAATCTTAAAAATGATTGCGGACTGAATTCTTCTTGTTTGTTCCTTTAAAGTTACTTCTGTGTGTAGCTAGTTTCCTAGCAACACTGCAAGTGTTTTGTAAGTGGATGTGAAGATCACTCAGCACAAAATGCATGAGAATATCAGGAAATTGGGTGCATAATAAAATGATACCACTTACTCTTCAGTTGAATATTATGATGAAGCCATCAAAGTATATAGCGTATAAAGTGAACTGATGTTTAGTATTACAAAATCTACCCAATTTTCCAATTGGTTTTGCACAATTTCTGTTAATTCATTGACTACACCTCATCACAAAATATAGCCTAATTCATCACCTTAAACTTGCAGAGTGTTTTTTCTTTCAACTTTTTTCCCTCTTTTCTCAAATTATTAATTCCTTCCTGAAGTTTGGCTATCTAGTATCTCAAGCAACTGGACATTATTTATCTTAGCCATGTTGGTGAGATTCAGCAGGATATTTATCAATGGGGAAAAGTACTGATGGGTATTATACAGCCTAAAGCAACATCTGTCTGTGTGCACTTCTGCAGCAGGTTGCTGGCTAATGAGCCTGGCACTGAGGCAACTTGCAGCACCTGCACAGTCATTCTGACTGGAATCAAACTACCTCAGCACAGGCTGATAATCAAAGCGAGGACATCTGATCTCTGTTGTTCAGCTTCTCAATGTATAAATCGACTGAGGTATCAGGGAAGCTTGAGCATATGTTAACCCTTAACATAGAAGAAAAATTATACTTTTTAAAGTTAATTTTTCTGCAGACAAATGGTTTTTGCTTTTGTCTTCTTCTTGTTTTTTTTAATGACCTCTGACACTTGCAACATCTCAAATTTTTTTACCCCAGCAATTTCTAACACCAATAAGCCTGACTCTGGTGACTGGGTTTTATTATCCACTTTGAATTTCTTATCGCAAGCAAATGCTTATTGCGCGGCAATAAAATGTGCATTAGTCCAGGCCCATGCTGAGTCAATAAGAGCAAGAGATTGGGAATTACCTGTAGTACCAACAGCAGGAATTAAATACAAATTAGATTCTTATATCCCACTTCTCCAAAACATGCAACAGCTCAGTGGAAGGCAAAATAAAAATCAAAATCATTGCACAATATCTCCATCTCAAGTAATTTACTTTTGATAATGTATAAATTTATATACAATGCATATAATTTGCATAGCAGGAGTACTTAGCAATATAACTGCAATTTGTAATTCATAAATGTTTCAATAGATTTTCATTTTATTTTAAATTCTCAATTAGTGCTCAGTAGACTAGCAGACTTCAATATTCAATAAGTATAATTCCTGGTTATATTACCACATAGAGTGTATGCCGAGACAATCCTTAAACCTTAATGGGGATTGGCTTCAGACCAATCTGCCTTACTAGGCTATTGTGCATATATAGATTTCACCTTTTAAAAATAGAAAATCTCAGAAGGTTCCAGCAGTTAAAAAGGTTAAGCTGCTGCCACATTGCACCACAAATGCTTTCAGTGACCATTATGGCACATTTTATTGTATTCTTTAGGTAAGTGACTTTAGCCAACCTAACAAGGACATCCCTTGAACATTAATTTTGTTTGTTAATTTAAAATCTGAAAATTATGAATAATTTGAGGAAACATAATTAACTTAGAATTCATGATCTAACAAATTTTGATCAATATAATAAACCTGTTCTAAAAAAAACTCAATCATAATAAATAGTATTAGATATAAAACACATCAACAAATCTTTGATGACAAGTACTGAATCTATGATCTATCTGGAACTCAGTGATACCATAATGAGCACTAGATATGCAGATATTGATGATAACCAGTGTAAGAGCATCAGTGTTACCCAACTGAAAACTCATTGATAAAGTAATCTGAATTCAATTTATAAGACAATAAAACTCATTGAGAGTAACCAGTTTTATATTTGAAATTATTGATAATTGTTCTTGGATCTGTAGCGATTCTGTACAAGAAATGAGAGAGAAGATTAAAATTCCTTCACAAGAAATCTTCCAAGCTTTGGCAATAATTTAGTACCAATTTACCAGAGTGTCACCAGAAGTCCAAGGGCTAGATTATGAGACAAAGTTATTTTACCAAGCTTGTATTCACCAGAATATAGAAGTTAGGGGATTTTGATGGGTTTATACGATAAATAGAGACAAACTTTTTTTTTGGCTGATGCAAGAGTGTACAAAGTAATCTTCAAGTTAGTGCCAGGTCATTCAGAAGTGAAGACAGGAAGTATTTCTTCACAATAATGGTGGTAGAAATGTGGAACATGCTTCCATGAAAAGCAATAAATGCTAGCTAAACTTTAAAAAATAAATTCTATAGCTGAGATTCATGGCTTTTTGAGAGCCAAGGATAGTAAGTGAAGTGGTGCCATTTGGGCTGGGGGTGGGGGGTGGATGAGTTAAGTTTTAGATCAGTTTTATCTCACTGAATGGCAGAACAGGCTGGAGAGACTGAATGCCCTGCTACTGAGCCATGCCCCTCTGTGACCCAACAGAACGTCTTGATCACACAAGTCTCAGGCCAGCTATGTTTTAACATTCTATCCAACATGTATACTTTTTAAAAAAGTTGTGCTTTAAAACAACATATATCATTTTATTATAAAAAAGTAATTTTTAAAATTTATCTTAAAACACTTGGAAAAAAAATTAAGTACTTGTGAATGTGTATAATTATGTGCCATCTGTAGGCCATTAGAGTCAATTGCTTACTTTATTATTTCACAAAAAAATCCACCAATTTATCAATTTATTATCAATTTGAAACATGTTAATAAACTACAGCAAAGATTAGGAATTACTGCAGAGAGAGCTGAGAGAGGAACCGATTGAGGTTTTTAAAACTATGAGGGGCATTGACAAGGTGAATAGAAAGCATGTGTTGCCTTTAGTTAAATGGTCAGTAATGAGGGGGGCAGTTTTAAACTGAAGCACAGAAGGTTAGAAGGGATTTGAGGCAAATTGTTTTCACTCAGAGAGCAGTGAAAATCTGGAAAGCACTGTCTGAGATGGCTGCAGAGGTTGGAAACCCCACAGCCTTTAAAATGTATATGGATAGGTAGTTGGAAAATGTGATTCATGTAGTTAAGTCAGTACATGCTTAATGGGCTGAAGAGCCTCTTCCATGCTTTATGATTCTATGACTGGATGAAGCAGGGATAAATATGCAGTCATTTAGTTACTCACAAATAATACATTGGTATCTGATTTCTATCACTTAAAATAAGTTAGTAATTCTTTATGTTACTACATTTGGATATATAATCAACCAATATATCTTTAAAATTATCATCAGTTTGACATCTTTGCCCATTGAAAATTCTAAAATCTTGGTGATGCCATTAATCCTGGTGTTTGCTTAAAGTTTCAGAAATAAGTTTATATTAATGCACTTTTCAGATGATGCTACAATGTTGAAATGATTTTAAATAAACCACGGTATTCATTGCTCATATGATGGTTGCTGTTTGAATTCAAGCTGCAAATGTTGTAAAACAGTTCAATCTCAGTAGTTCCCATACAGGAATTTCAGCAGTACCTTCTACTGTTACATTACCAGAGAATGACTCCAAGCAAATCTGCAAAAGATTGCTCACTCATCCATCATTTAAAGTGATATCTAATACCAGTTTTAATTTGATATACTAGAGTATACATTTTGGTTAGTTGCAATCAACAGTTGAAATGGTTTCACACATTTGGAGTGAAGTTTAAGTGATTTCTTTTGCCATTTGAACCCAGAGATGAAATTACTGCTTAAATTCATTTTATGATATGCATTTACACATGTAGTTATGAGGTATTTTTTAATATTAAGATTTTGCTATGGTGCTATGTGTTTTTGTGCGTCTATTATTTGAAGGTGACCACAAGCCCTTATGTAGGAGAAAGGATATTATCAAGAGTGAATCCTACTGTTAGTTTGGATTTGAAAGATGCATAAGTCTATGCAGTACACCATTATAGTGCCATCCAATAATATCTTCTTGATCTTTACCTGTGATTTAAGAACTAATGTATGTGCATAGTGTACATTCAGTATGCATGGTGCCCTGCAATAGTCCAAGCAAATTCTACCTTGCTAATTGTTTACTTAGATGTAAAATGGATTTTAAAATTACATTTCAAAAATTCCGAGGTAGGTACTTTTATCATCTGTAGTTACATTAGTGGTAAACTCAAATTAATGCATTTGAACTATTCAAACTAATCTGTATTGAAGTAAATCATGTGTTATAACTAACCTGCCAGTATAAAGTATAAGAATAACTTTGCTGTAGCCTGATTAACTTGCGTTTATACAGAGCCTTTTAAAACTCCAGGACTTCCCAAAGTATTTGCAGAGCAACTCTTATCATTTCTGCAGTGGAGGAAATATGGTTGCCAATTTGCACTTAAAAATGTCCCTCAAACAGCAATGGCAAAGTTAATGCTTCAGTGATTTTTGCTGTCATCAAAATACCGTGATGTGGAGTTGCCAGTGTTGTACTGGGGTGGATAAAGTTAAAAATCACATAACAACAGGTTTATTTGGAAGGACTAGCTTTCAGAGCACAGCTCCTTCATCAGGTGGTGATGAAGAGGCAGCACATCAAAAGCAAGTGCGTCCAAATAAATCTGTTAGACTATGACTTGGTGTTGTGTGATTTTTAACCAAAATACAATAACTGGTAACTCAGCTTTGGAGAGCATCATTTTATGTTATTTTGCTGTGTTGACTGAACCTGATGCTCACATTTCAACTAAAACTCAAAAGCATGTTCCAAGTTTCTGGAAGTCTTCAGATTCTGTAGCTTGTTCGATCAAGTATCATGGACACTCAAGCTGTATACCAGGATGAGCCTGTACATTTGGGCTGTGACAGATTGTAGCAAGTCTGAAGTTGGCTGGAGATCTTCAATGCTATCTTGATTCCAGCAGGAGCAGGTCAGGCAGCATCCAAGGAACAGGAGATTCGACGTTTCCAGCATAAGCCCTTCTTCAGGAATGAGGAAAGTGTGTCCAGCAGGCTAAGGTGCTGGACACACTTTCCTCATTCCTGAAGAAGGGCTTATGCCTGAAACGTCGACTCTCCTGTTCCTTAGATGCTGCCTGACCTGCTGCGCTTTTCCAGCAACATATTTTCAGCTCTGATCTCCAGCATCTGCAGACCTCACTTTCTCCTCCAGCAGGAGCAGGCAACTTTTTTTTTGTTGCCCCTGGCAGGAAGCACAACAGGCACTTTGACATGTTAGTGCCAATTGAACACCAAATTAACAGCACAGCATGTGTGAATGGAAGTTCATGAAAGCAATGATTGAGGAAAGTACATGTGAGTGCATTTTTCATTTTTAAAGATGAGTCTGTTTGGGCACTTGGTTAGTAGTTAATCTGTAACATATATGCACTATTGTTAATCTGCGTGATCCCCTTTAAATCAGTGTACAAGCATTCCTGCAATAGTCCAGGTAAGTGCAATTGGTAGAAAAGTGATGGTCAGTCACTGGTTGTTTTCAGGCTCAAGTTCAATAGATGTCAACATGATATCTGATTTTCTTATTGTTATTTTTAAATTTGCTTTTGTAATTATGGGCGACCCAGTAGAGTGAATAGTTCAAAGAAAGGTTAAAATCCACTTCAAATTGTCACTCGCTGAAATAAATGCCTGTGCGTTTAACCCAATGTTTGACATTGAATTGTAGCATAAAACTGTAACTTCTGTTGATTTGCAGTCATGCATAGTGGAGTCACAGTCTCATTGATATGAGAATTAAATCACTGTAGTCTACTAGGCTTGTTATAAAGCAACACACTTCTACCATTTCTGCAATTACTTCCAATCCTCCAGGAACTCAACTTTCCTCAACATACTTTCACCATCTCTGCAACTTCTTCCATTTCTCCAGGAACTCAACTTTCTTCAAATACTGGCCTCTTGTGCATTCTGGATTTAATTCAGGCCTCAAGTCATGCTCTGCCTTAATCTACCCAGCCCAACACTGGCGCCTTGACATCATGGCTCAATCCACCTGGGCCTTAAACTTTGGAATTGTTTCCAAACCATCTCATCACATATTCCGTTTCATCCTTTAAGAAGCTCCTTAAAATAAAATTCACTGAGCCGGATTTTCCTCATCCATCCTAGTGTCTCATCACTGATCGCATCAATGTTTGTCTGATAATACAGCTATCAAGCACCTTTGGATATTTTAGCACGTTATCATCACTATATAAGTACAAGTTCAAAGCTCTTGTAGCACATGGTAGCACCTTTACCTCTAGGATCAAAAGACCTAGTTTCTATTCCCACCTGCTCCATGGGTGTGTTACAACATCACTGGTTGCTTAAAGATCTCCATAAATACAAGTTGCTGTTGTCATTCCTGGTTGGTTGAACTGTTAATCATCTAGCTGGACTATTATTCAAACTGATTGCTTTAAGCTCAGCTTCACAATGGCCCCCCATTCCAATAGGAGGAACTTGTCATGTCAATAATTTCAGCACTTCTGCGGGTGGGCGTGTTGCTAAGTGATTCCTGATTGTGTACATGTGGAAGTGCACTCCAACTCAAGCTCGCTGGGTGCAGAGTCCCTTCAACTGTTAATATGCACATGCATGGGATGGTCTGCCCGCCTTGTGCAAGCTTTAACAGCCAAATAAGCTTCTGAACCCTGTTCCCACTAAACAAAACCAGGTTCCATGAAGCGGAATGGATTGATTTTCATTTAGTGTGTGTGTGTTTTTTTTTCACTCTGTTTATTTTCCAAGGCAGCGAGTTCAGATATCGCTATGTCTAAGCATGGTTGGAGTGGACCGACTTGACTGAGAGGACCCCGTTAGGAGTCGCCTCCCCTTCATCTGATTCCAGACGCCTTTTTGTCAGTCCGGAAAGGGAAAGCACTGAGCAAGCGCCGTGGACTTGAAGAGCCGGGGGCGGGGGAGCGGAGGGAAGACCCTGTTCCTCCAAGTCCAGAGTTGAAACCGCTGCAGTACACAGGCCAGGCCAGAACCTGAGGGGAACACATCGTCTGCCCTGTTCCATCACACACCATACTGTACATCCCTGCCCCCGCCTTGCTTTGAACAGGAAAACACTTAATGCCTGAGAGAGATACACACACAAATAAATAAATAACAAAAAAAATCACAATGGCAACCTCGCTTGAGCTATACCAGAGGAGCAGAGGGAGACAGGGATGGAACTAACATGTTGTCTCCCAACACAGACCTCAGGGTCTGTCTCTCTCTCTCTCACACACACACACACACACATGGACACAGACACAAACAGAGACAACACAGACCCTCCTGAACCAGCTGCAAGAGGAGCTGACACTCACCCAGGACGAAGTAAGGCAGCTCGGTGTTCTCCAGGTCATCGACCACCACCACCTCGCCGGGGAAGTCGTTCCTGACCGAGAAGAGGAGTTTGGGCTCGGCCGACAGCGGCGTGTGGATGCTCAGGTCGTTCTCCCGCAGGAAAGGCAGCGCCGACACGCTCACCGTCTTCAGTTTGCACTCGCCGTCCTTGGCGGGCATCTCCCCGTCCATTGCATCGAGGCCGGCCGCTAACCCGGCCCCCGACATCAGCAGCAGCAGCAGCAGCGGCGGCGGTGGTAGTGGTAGTGGAACCATCATATCCCAGAACAGCACACACATGCCCCCCGCCTCCCTCCCCCCTCTCTCTCTAAATCAAATATCACAGCAGCCCAAATGCTAGTCCCCAGCCTCTCTCACACACAAATTGCAAACAAAATAAGGCTCGGCCAGCAGTCGGCTTGTTCGTAGAGGGATGGGGTGGGGAGAGAAGGGTGAGGAAGGATGGTTCGGGGGTGGGGAGCCAATTGCGTGCTGATAACCTGGGAGCAAGCCGAGACTGCAACTCTATTCAAATACTCCACGGCAGGACCCACGGCTGGAGTGAGCAAGGAGTTAGGGGGAGTGGGGTGGGGGGAGGGGGGTGTTGGGGGGTGGGGGGGGGAAGAGAGAGAGGAGAAGGTTGGCACTGGCTCTGGGATTGATCCCTCCTCCTTGTCTTTGGAATCTACCTCTCTTCCCCACCACCAGCAGCATCCCCCACTCCCACCTCCAAAACCCCCACCTCAGCCCTTCCGGCTTGGAGTTGATCCCGGATTTTTAAAGAAGAGGTATTGAGACGCAAGCCTGGTTTGGTTAGCACCAGTCGGTTGTTAATTTTATTTTTTCCTCCCCTGTGTGTGCGCGATTGTCTTATTTTCTGAGCGGTTCCCAAGGAAAGAGGGAGGGGACAATCCACGTGTGAAAAGGGAGAGTCAGACAGCGATAGAGAGAGAGGAAATCAGCCGGTGTTTTGGGAGAGTAGACCATCTCTGGATTGAAGTGAGCAGACCTCCAGCTCTCTACACCCATTGAGGAATCCTGGATCTTGTCCGCATCCACCCTGGTAAGTGACAGCCCCTATTTCCTCACCCTCACTCACCCACCTGTCTTCCCTCACCTACCCACCACCAGCACTCACCCTAACACTGATCCGGAGCCATTAACCCCCCCCCCCACCCCCCACCCCACACACACACACACCTTCCCCCTCCCCAGCTGAGGAGGGTCCGGGAAGTGAGAGTAAAGCTAACCTCACTTGCAGTGCGGGAGGCAATGGTCAATGCTTACTCCCTCCCCCATCGCCTGCCCTGTGCGTGTTTGTATGTGTGTGTATGTATGTGCGTATGTGTGTATGTGTGTGTGTCCGTATGTGTGTATATGTATGTGTGTATGTCTGTGTGTGTGTGTGTATGTGTGTATGTCTGTGTGTACGTGTGTCTGTGTATATATGTGCGTGTATGTGTGTGTATGTGTATATGTATGTGTGTCTGTGTCTGTGTGTGTGTCTGCGTGTGTGTATGTGTGTGTATATGTGTATGTATGTATGTGTGTGTATGTGTGTGTGTGTATATGTGTGTGTGTGGCTGGTTGGTTTCACATCAGTACCTGTGGCATCAAGTGAATCATTCCTCCCAAACCTAGGCGTTACGGGCCAGGTATTAGCATTGAGTATGACTTTCTCCGAAATCAGTGAGATAAATTGACTACTTAGCATCCCACTGAGTGTTTTGGATCTGAGTATATTGGGTGAGGGAACTATGTGGATTCCTTCACATTCCTACGTTGTGCGAGGATGCTTATTTGCAGTCAGCGAATACGGTGAGTGGAAATCTCTTCTGGGGCTAACATTCCTCCATCGCAGGTGGACAGAGTGCGTGGGAAACGGCTCCCCTCCTCGCTCCCGCTGCCCGGCCGACCCTTCCGCTTGGGCGAGACGGGGGAGCGAGCACTTGTCCTTCACTTTGAATTCCATCGCATCCAGGGAAGACCCAGCGCCCTCCTCCTCATATCCTGGCACCATCTCCCATCCCCAGCACACACACACACCCTCCCATCATCTCCCCGGGATCCCGAGATTGAGAGCGGGATAATACTCCGAAACTTTCTGCTGTTGGTTTGGGGGGGGGGGCAGCGGCATGGGTTAGCGGATGGGGAGGTGGGAGGGGAGGGGTGAATGATCCATTCAGAGGTGCGGGGGGGGGGGGGGGGGGGTCTGTGTGGTCTGCCTTACTCGGCGCCATCCTTTTTGCTGGAACAGTCCCTGGTGCCTGTTCTGTCTGAGGGAGGTGCTTTAATGTTGGGAGGATGTCCAGAAGTTGAATTGTGCAATACTTCATCCTTCACTGAACCGAGGGAGCGAGCGGTAGTGGTCCAGAAATGCTGTCCCATTCAGCACGTCGATCCCTTCTGGTATCTACAGTACATGGTGTTAGGGGGAGAACGAGGTGGTCAGAGCAGCCTGTCTGGCATAGGGATAGATAGATAGATAGATAGATAGATAGATAGATAGATAGATAGATAGATAGATAGATAGATAGATAGATAGATAGACAGATAAATAGATAGATAGATAGATAGATAGATAGATAGATAGATAGATAGATAGATAGACAGATAAATAGATAGGTAGATAGATAGATGGATAGATAAATAGATAGATAGATGGATAGATAGATAGATAGACAGATAAATAGATAGGTAGATAGATAGATAGATAGATAGATAGATAGATAGATAGATAGATAGATAGATAGACAGATAGATAGATAGATAGATAGATAGATAGATAGATAGATAGACAGATAAATAGATAGGTAGATAGATAGATGGATAGATAAATAGATAGATGGATGGATAGATAGATAGATAGATAGATAGATAGATAGATAGATAGATAGATAGATAGACAGACAGACAGATAGATAGATAGATAGCCAGACAAACAGATAAAATGATGGATGTAACTGATTCCGTCCCGGGGAAGGTGACTGAGTGACAGGTAGAGGACAGGTTTGTGTAGTAGCTACTAATGCTCTCTCTCTCTCTCTCTGGGAAGGGCTGGGTGGGGTGAGCCGCTGGGTGGGGTGAGCCAGTGTTTTAGCCCTGAGATCACAGGAGTGGAGCGGCCGGGGTGGGGTAGGGGGGAAGGGGGTGGCCGGGGCGTTCCTGTCGCTCTCCCGCGGCTCCGCTCGCCAGCGTGCCAACAGTCTCTGCCCTCTGAAGCGGAAAGCTGAGGTGAGCTGTCCGCCACAGCTTGTGCTGAAATAAAGTGCCCCGCGGAAAGAAGGGAGTCGGCGGTGACGAGCGAGGGTGGGCAGGGGATGTGTGTGGGAGGGAGGGTAGCAGGAGGGGCGAGGGGTGGTGGTAGGGTGGACAGGGGTGGACACAGCCCCGGGGTCAGGAGCCGGTTTGAAGGGGCGATAAGGACAGATTGAATTACCCTCTAATCATCTCCATAACTTCTCTGTGCTGGTAACAAGTCCAGACTAAAAAAAAACTCCTGTTCCAATTTGGATTCAATTCTTGCCTGTTAACTGGCGTTAATTTCCTTTGATTGCACGAAATCGCGTATTTTGGGGGGTTATTTTCTGCCTGTTTGCTTGTTTCTGTCAAACGCAAAGGAGGGAGCTGTTTGGTTACAGAACCCATTAACTATTTGTAAGGTCGGTTGATATGAGACAGTGGTGTCTATGAGGAAATCATTGGACGGGAGACTGTGAGATCCGATAGGCGGTGTGTGAGAAGGGCTGGTTTCTGAGTGAGGCTCCCTCCCCACCTCCCCCCCTCCTCCTCCTCCTCCCCAACACCACCCTCCCTAATAACCCCCTCCCCTCCCCTTGGGTTTATAAATGCAGAGTTCGGAGCTCTATCTGCATTTAGTCGCTCCGCGTTCTGATCTCACGAAACCAGGGCTTGGAGACTGTTGACGAGGAGCTCCGGGAATCCAGGAGGGATTTTGTTTTTTTCTTCTTATTTTCTGAGCAAACCGAGCGACGTGGGCACACACACACACACACAAAAAGGGGGCGACCCAGGCAGATTAAGCATGTGACCAGTGGGTGGGAGAGAACGGATGGACGTCCTTTCTGGAATCTTTTATTTCGGGGATAGGAATCTGTTCGCCGTCTCCAAAGGAGTCCGTGCAAGCCACAGCACTCCGGATTCACATTTGGATGGGGGGACAAACCCGGCGCCTGTCCGCCCCGAGGATACACCCCGTCCCCAGGGAAGTGAAGGACACTAGCTGTGGCTTTGCCCCAGTGGCCGTCTCGGCGCAAGAGTGGGGGGAAAGGAATCAAGTGCTCGGGGGAACGTTACTTGTCTCTATCCACCCCTATCCCAGCCCATCCACATCTGCCTTCTCTCTCTCTCTCTGTGTCTCTCTCGCTCTCTCTGGATGTATGTCCTGCCCCAAGAAGGCTTTGTAAGATGACTTGCTCACGCAGCCGGCTGTTGAGCGGTTCACTTTGCACAGTCGGGAGACCAGACCGGAGCGCCATGGGTTCACCTGCCTTCCAGAGCTTCTGTCAGAAAGGTCAGTGTTGTTGGGTTCGGGAAACGGGGCCAGTGCTGTCTGGACACGGCTGAGCTGGGGGACCGCGAAACCGGGAAGGGGTGCTCGGCAACTTGCAACCCTTCTGCTTTCATCCCCACAGCCTACACACACACACACACACTCACTCACACACACCTCTCTACCCCACCTTCCCAATTCTCAGCTCCTCGCTTTCAACGGCCCGAGGGAAGCTGCCAAGTTCAGTTTTGCCGCTGGCTCTTCCAGCTCAGGGAGGTATTGCAATGCCTTGGGACGAATCTGGCATCTCAGCTCTCCACAGTCAGAGCGGAGGGGCGGCCGGTTAACTCTCCAAAAAATCGCGTTCGGCTGAGTACAAATTCCTTGATGACTGTCTGCACCCGACATCCAGGCGAATGGGAAGGGGGGAAGAAGTTAAAGCTTTTTTTTTAAAATAAAAAACATTTCCACCGTCTCCTTCTGAGGAAGCAGCTAGGAATACCTCTGAGCGCGCTTAAGGTCAAAGACAAAGGCGTTTTTTGCTAAAATTCTGTCCAATTAAACGTAGGTTGTTCCAATGCAGTAATGAGCACAGCAAACACATTTATTATCACGGTGTTCAGGCATGGTTTCCCTTCTTAATTCTTGTGTGTTTGTGCTTCAGACCTATCACTGCAGCATCAAATGGCTTGTGTGTGCGAGCATATCTCCCTACCTGTGTGTACATGCTGTGTGCGTGTCTAGGTGTGAGCCTCTGAAACCGTCTTTCCATTTATTCCTCTTTGTCAGTTCAATGTGGTCATGTCAGTGAGATGTGCTTGCTGTGTACAAATGAATTGTCTATCAGTGTTTGGGTGGAGGAATGCTTTTTATTCCCTGAGATTCCGCACCTCCCAGTCTTGGCTGTCAAAGTGCTGGTGTCTACCTGTGTGTGCAGCTTTTTTTTAATGTAAGCGCCTGACTGCGTATTTGTCTGTATGTGTGTGTGGCTTCTTGAGGTATGCATGTGTTTAAAGCTGACTGTCTACCTGCTTGAATATTTGTCTACATCTACAACAAAACCTAGTGACTTTCCTTATTTAACTTGCTGTTCCTTCATGTGTGTATGTACACACCTGGCTGTCTCTGTGTCAGTATGGTGCGTTTGAGGAGATCTTTGTTTCTCTGAATGTGTATTTGTGTTCATATACAGTAGCCTTTCTGGCTGTAATTCATATTTGAATATACCCTTGTTTCTGTGTGTACATCTGGTTATAATCTATTTGAATACATTCTGGATCTGTGTTTGACTATTTTATGTTAACTGTTTTCTGAATGTGTTTTTAGCTGTGTCTGTGTGGAATATATACTAGGTGTGTTACTGTGCTTTATGTCGACTGTATTCCGGGTGTGTGTTTGACTGTTTATGTTGAATAGGTTGTGTATGTATTTGTTTGGCTGTTTTGTAGAGTTTAGACTGCATGTGCCTTTCGGTGTTTTGTGATTAACATATCCTGGGTTTGTGTTCAACTGTATTTATGTGGAGTCCATTATCAGTATATGTTTGGCTGTGTTCTGTGCTGTGTATATTCAGGGTATGTATTCAGCTGTGTTATATGTTGATTGAGTTCTGGAGATGAGTTTGGCTACGTCTGTGTGGAGCATATTGTGGATACATGTTGGTTGTGTCTGTGTGGAATATATTGTGGGTGTGTGTTGACTGTGTCTGTGTGGGTTATATTGTGGGTGGGTGTTTGTTGTGTCTGTGGGGAATATATTGTGGGTGTCCGTTAGCTGTGTCTGTGTGCAGTAAATTATTGGTGTGTGTTTGGCTGCGTCTGTGTTTGGCATATTGTAGGTGTGTGTTTGGCTGTGTCTGCATATGGTATCTAGTGGGTCAGTGTTGATGTGTCTGTGTAGGATATATTGTGGGTGAGTGTTGGCTGTGTCTGTGTGAGTATATTTGTGTGTGTTGGTGTGTCAGTGTAGGATATATTGTGGATGTATGTTGGCTGTGTCTGTGTGGGGTATATTGTGGGTGTGTGTTGGCTGTGTCTATGTGGGGTATATTGTGTGTGTGTGTTGGCTGCGTCTGTGTGAGTATATTGTAGGTGTCTGTTGGCTGTTTCTGTGTAGGGTATATTGTGGGTATGTATTTGACTAGGTCTGTGTGTAGTATATTGTAGGTGTGTGTTTGGCTGTGTATGCTATAAAGTGGGTCAATGTTGATGTGTCTGTGTAGGATATATTGTGGCTGTGTGTTGGCTGTGCCTGTGTGGGGTATATAGTGAGCGTGTGTTGTCTATCTGTGTGGGATATATTGTGTGTGTTGGTATGTCTGTGTAGGATATTGTAGGTGTGTGTTGGCTGTGTCTGTATGAGTATATTGTTGGTATGTGTTGGCTGTGTCTGTATGAGTATATTGTTGGTATGTGTTGGCTGTGTCTGTGTAGAGTATATTGTGAGTGTGTGTTGGCTGTGTCAGTGTAGTGTATATTGTAGGTGTGTGTTGGCTGTGTCTATGTGGGGTATATTGTGGGTGTCTGCTGACTGTTTCTGTGTAGGGTATATTGTGGGTATGTGTTTGGCTGGGTCTGTGTGTGGTATATTGTAGGTGTGTGTTTGGCTGTGTCTGTGTATGCTATATAGTGGGTCAATGTTGATGTGGCTGTGTAGGATATATTGTGGCTGTGTGTTGGCTGTGCCTGTGTAGGATATATTGTGGTTGTGTGTTGACTGTGTCTGTGTGAGGTATATTGTGGGTGATTATTTGGCTGTGTCTATGTGGTGCATATTGTGAGTGTGTGTTGGCTGTGCCAGTATAGCTTATATTGTGGTTGTGTGTTGGCTGTGTCTGTGTGGGGTATATTGTAGGTGTGTGTTGGCTGTGTCTATGTGGGGTAAATTGTGAGTGTGTGTTGGCTGTGTCTGTGTGCAGTATATTGTAGGTGTGTGTCAGCTGTGTCTATGTGGGGTATATTGTGGGTGTGTGTTGGCTGTGTCGGTGTGAGTATATTGAGGGTGTGTTTTGGCTGTGTCTGTGTGAGTATATTGTGTGTGTGTAGGATATGTTGTGGGTCTGGGTTGCCTGTGTCTGTGTGCAGTATAAAGTAGGTGTGTGTTGGCTGTGTCGATGTGAGTATTTTGTGAGTGTGTGTTGGCTGTGTCTTCATGAGTATATTGTGGGTGTGTGTTGGCTGTGTCTGTGTATGGTATATTGTGAGCGTGCGTAGGGTGTGCCTGTGTGGGGTATATTGTGAGTGTGTGTTGGCTGTGTCTGTGTGAGAATATTGTGTGTGTGTTGGTGTGTCTGTGTAGGATATATTGTGGGTGTGTGTTGGTTGTGTCAGTGTGTAGTATATTGTGGGTATGTATTTGGCTGTGTCTGTGTGGGGTATATTCTGGATGTGTATTGGCTGTGATTGTGTGCCATATATTGTGAGTATGTGTTTGGCTGTGTCTCTGTGGAGTATATTGTGGGTGGGGGTTGGTTGTGTCTGTGTATGCTATATAGTGGGTCAATGTTGATGTGGCTGTGTAGGATATATTGTGGCTGTGTGTTGGCTGTGCCTGTGTAGGATATATTGTGGTTGTGTGTTGACTGTGTCTGTGTGAGGTATATTGTGGGTGATTATTTGGCTGTGTCTATGTGGTGCATATTGTGAGTGTGTGTTGGCTGTGTCTATGTGGGGTAAATTGTGAGTGTGTGTTGGCTGTGTCTGTGTGCAGTATATTGTAGGTGTGTGTCAGCTGTGTCTATGTGGGGTATATTGTGGGTGTGTGTTGGCTGTGTCGGTGTGAGTATATTGAGGGTGTGTTTTGGCTGTGTCTGTGTGAGTATATTGTGGGTGTGTATTTGACTGTGTCTGTGTGGGGTATATTGTGGGCATGTGTTGGTTGTGTCAGTGTGCAGTATATTGTGGGTGTGTATTTGGCTGTGTCTGTAGGGGGTATATTGTGGGCATGTGTTGGTGGTGCCAGTGTTCAGTATATTGTGGGTGTGTGTTTGGCTGTGTCTGTGTGGGGTATATTATGAGTGTGTGTTGGTTGTGTCAGTGTGCAGTATATTGTGAGAGTGTATTTGGCTGCGTCTGTGTGGGGTATATTGCGAGTGTGTGTTGATTTTGTCAGTGTGCAGTTTATTATGGGTGTATGTTTGGCTGTGTCTGTGTAGAACATATTGTGGGTGTGTGTTGGCTGTGTCTGTGTGGGGTATATTTTGGGTGTATGTTGGCTGTGTCTGTATGAGTATATTGCGGGTGTGTGTTGACTGTGTCTGTGTGAGGTATATTGTGGGTGTGTGTTGGCTCTGTCTGTGTGGGGTATATTGTGGGTGTATGTTGGCTGTGTCTGTATGAGTATATTGTGGGTGTGTGCTGGCTGTGTCTATGTGGGGCATATTGTGAGTGTGTATTGGCTGTGTCAGTGTAGCGTATATTGTGGTTGTGTGTCGGCTGTGTCTGTGTGGAGTATATTGTAGGTGTGTGTTGGTTGTGTCTATGTGGGGCAAATTGTGAGTATGTGTTGGCTGTGTCTGTGTGCAGTATATTGTGGGTGTGTGTTGGCTGTGTCTGTGTGAGTATATTGAGGGTGTGTTTTGGCTGTGTCTGTGTGAGTATATTGTGTGTGTGTAGAATATGTTGTGGATCTGGGTTGCCTGTGTCTGTGTGCAGTATAAAGTAGGTGTGTGTTGGCTGTGTCTATGTGAGTATATTGTGAGTGTGTGTTGGCTGTGTCTTCATGAGTATATTGTGGGTGTGTGTTGGTTGTGTCTGTGTATGGTATATTGTGAGCGTGTGTAGGGTGTGCCTGTGTGGGGTATATTGTGAGTGTGTGTTGGCTGTGTCTGTATGAGTATATTGTGTGTGTGTGTTGGTGTGTCTGTGTAGGATATATTGTGGCTGTGTGTTGGCTGTGTCTATGGGGGGTATATTGTGAGTGTATGTTGGCTGTGTCTGTGTGAGTATATTGTAGGTGTGTGTTGACTGTGTCTGTCGTGGGTATATTGTGGGTGTGTGTTGACTGTGTCTGTGTGGGGTATATTGTGGGCCTGTGTTGGCTGTGTCTGTGTGCAGTATATTGTGAGTGTGCGTTTGGCTGTGTCTGTGTGGAGTATATTGTGGGTGTGTGTTGGTTGTGTCAGTGTGTAGTATATTGTGTGTGTGTATTTGGCTGTGTCTGGGTGGGGTATATTGTGGATGTGTGTTGGCTGTGATTGTGTGCCATATATTGTGAGTGTGTGTTTGGCTGTGTCTGTGTGGAGTATATTGTGGGTGTGTGTTGGTTGTGTCAGTATGTAGTATATTGTGGGTGTGTATTTGGCTGTGTCTGTGTGGGGTATGTTGCGGGCATGTGTTCGTTGTGCCAGTGTGCAGTATATTGTGGATGTGTATTTGGCTGTGTCTGTATGGGGTATATTGTGGGCATGTGTTGGTTGTGCCTGTGTGCAGTATATTGTGGGTGTGTGTTTGGCTGTGTCTGTGTGGGTACATTATGAGTGTGTGTTGGTTGTGTCAGTGTGCAGTATATTGTGAGAGTGTGTTTGGCTATATCTGTGTGGGGTATATTGCGAGTGTGTGTTGATGTTGTCAGTGTGCAGTATATTATGGGTTTGTGTTTGGCTGTGTCTGTGTAGAACATATTGTGGGTGTGTGCTGGCTGTGTCTGTGTGGGGTATGTTGTGGGTATGTGTTGGCTGTGTCTGTTGGGGGTATATTGTGGGTGGGTGTTGGTTGTGTCTGTGTGTGGTATATTGTGTGTGTGTGTTGGTTGTGTCTGTGTATGGTATATTGTGAGCGTGTGTAGGGTGTGCCTGTGTGGGGTATATTGTGAGTGTGTGTTGGCTGTGTCTGTATGAGTATATTGTGTGTGTGTGTTGGTGTGTCTGTGTAGGATATATTGTGGCTGTGTGTTGGCTGTGTCTATGGGGGGTATATTGTGAGTGTATGTTGGCTATGTCTGTGTGAGTATATTGTAGGTGTGTGTTGACTGTGTCTGTCGTGGGTATATTTTGGGTGTGTGTTGACTGTGTCTGTGTGGGGTATATTGTGGGCCTGTGTTGGCTGTGTCTGTGTGCAGTATATTATGGGTGTTTGTTAGGCTGTGTCTGTGTGCAGTATATTATGGGTGTGTGTTTGGCTGTGTCTTTGTAAGGTATATTGTGGGTTTGTGTTTGGCTGTGTCTGTGTGGAATATATTGTAGGTGTGTGCTGGCAGTGTCTGTGTGTGGTATGTCATGGGTGTGTGTTGGCTGTGTCTGTTTTGTATATTGTGGGTGTGTGTTAACTATGTCTGTCTCGGGTATATTGTGGGTGTATGTTAGCTGTGTCTGTGTGGGTATATGGTGGATGTGTGTTGGCTGTGATTTTGTGCCATATATTGTGAGTGTGTGTTTGGCTGTGTCTGTGTGGAGTATATTGTGGGTGTGGGTTGGTTGTGTCAGTGTGCAGTATACTGTGGGTGCGTATTTGAATGTGTCTGTGTAGGGTATACTGTGGATGTGTGTTTGGCTATATCTGTGTGGAGCATATTGTGGGTGTGTGTTGGTTGTGTCAGTGTGCAGTATATTGTGGGTGTGTGCTGGCTGTGTCTGTGTGGAGCATATTGTGGGTGTGTGTTGGTTGTGTCAGTGTGGGGTATATTGTGGATGTGTGTTTGGCTGTGTCTGTGTGGAGCATTTTGTGGGTGTGTGTTGGTTGTGTCTATGTGGGGTATATTGTGAGTGTGTGTTGGCTGTGTCCGTGTAGGATGTATTGTGGATGTGTATTTGGCTGTGTCTATGTGGGTCTGTGTTGCCTGTGTCTGTGTGCAGTATAAGGTAGGTGTGTGTTGGCTGTGTCTATGTGAGTATATTGTGGGTGTGTGTTGGCTGTGTCTGTGTATGGTATATTGTGGGTGTGTGCTGGCTGTGTCTGTGTGCAGTAAATTGTGAGTGTGTGTTGGCTGTGTCTGTGTGAGTATATTGTGGGCATGTGTTGACTGTGTCTGTCCCGGGTATATTGTGGGTGTGTGTTGGCTGTGTCTGTGGAGGGTATATTGTGAGTGTGTGTTGGTTGTGTCTGTGTGCAGTATATTGTGGGTGTGTATTTGGCTGTGTCTGTGAGGGGTATATTGTGGGTGTGTGTTGGCTGTGTCAGTGTGCAGTGTATTGTGGGTGTGTATTTGGCTGTGTCTGTGTGCGGTATATTGTGGGCACATGTTGGTTGTGTCAGTGTGCAGTATATTGTGGGAGTGTGTTTTGCTGTGTCTGTGTGGAATACAATGTGGGTGTGTGCTGGCTGTGTCTGTGTGGGGTATGTTGTGGGTGTGTGTTGGCTGTGTCTGTGTGGGGTGTATTGTGGGTGTGTGTTGGCTGTGTATGTGTAGGTATATTGTGGGTGTGTGTTCACCGTGTCTGTCTCGGGTATATTGTGGGCATGTGTTGGTTGTCAGTGTGCAGTATATTGTGGGTGTGTGTTTGGCTGTGTCTGTGTGGAATATATTGTGGGTGTGTGCTGGCTGTGTCTGTGTGGGGTATGTTGTGGGTGTGTACTGGCTGTGTCTGTGTGGGGTATGTTGTGGGTGTTTGTTGTCTGTGTCTGTTGGGGGTATATTGTGGGTGTGTGTTTGGCTGTGTATGTGTGGAGTATATTGTGGGTGTGTGCTGGCTGTGTCTATGTGGAGTATATTGTGGGTGTGTGTTTGGCTGTGTCTGTGTGGGATGTATTGTGGGTGTGTACTGGCTGTGTCTGTGTGGGGTATGTTGTGGGTGTGTGTTGGCTATGTCTGTTGGGGGTATATTGTTGGTGTATGTTTGGCTTGTGTCTTTGTGGGGTATATTGTGGGTGTGTGTTAGCTGTGTCCGTGTGGGGTATATTGTGAGTGGCTATTGGCTGTGTCTGTGTGGTGTATATTGTGGTTGTGTGTTTGGCTGTGTCTGTGTGGAGTATATTGTGTGTGTCTGTTGGCTATGTCTGTATGGAGTATATTGTGGGTGTGTATTGGGTTCTGTCTGTGTGCAGTATATTGTGGGTGTTTGTTGCCTGTGTCTGTGTGCAATATATTGTGGGTGTGTGTTGGGCTGTGTCTGTGTGGGATATATTGTGGATGTGTGTTGGTTGTGTCTGTGTGAAGTATATTGTGGGTGTATGTTGGCTGTGTCTGTGTGCAGTATATTGTTGCTGTGTGTTGGTTGTGTCTGTGTGAAGTATATCTTGGATGTGTGTTTGGCTGTGTCTGTATAGGATATATTGAGGGTGGATGTTGGTTGTGTCTGTGTAGGGTATATTGTGGGTGTGTGTTGGCTGTGTCTGTTTGCAGTATATTGTGGGTGTGTGTTGTCTGTGTCTGTGTGGAATATATTGTGGCTGTGTGTTGGGCTGTGTCTGTGTGGGATATATTGTGGATGTGTGTTGGTTGTGTCTGTATGAAGTATATCTTGGATGTGTGTTTGGCTGTGTCTGTGTAGGATATATTGTGGGTGGATGTTGGTTGTGTCTGTGTACGGTATATTGTGGGTGGGTGTTTGGCTGGGTCTGTGTGCAGTATATTGTGGTTGTGTGTTGACTGTGTCTGTGTAGGGTATATTGTGGGTGGGTGTTGACTGTGTCTGTGTGCAGTATATTGTGGGTGTGTATTTGGCTGTGTCAGTGTGCAGTATATTGTGGGTGTGTATTTGGCTGTGTCTGTGTGGGGTATATTGTGTGTGTGTGTTGGCTGTGTCAATGTGCAGTGTATTGTGGGTGTGTATTTGGCTGTGTCTGTGTGGGGTATATTGTGGGCATGTGTTGGTTGTGTCAGTGTGCAGTATATTGTGGGTCTGTATTTTGCTGTGTCTGTGTGGAATACATTGTGGGTGTGTGTTGGCAGTGTCTGTGTGGGGTGTATTGTGGGTGTGTGTTGGCTGTGTATGTGTAGGTATATTGTGGGTGTGTGTTCACCGTGTCTGTCTCAGGTATATTGTGGGCATGTGTTGGTTGTCAGTGTGCAGTATATTGTGGGTGTGTGTTTGGCTGAGTCTGTGTGGAATATATTGTGGGTGTGTGCTGGCTGTGTCTGTGTGGGGCATGTTGTGGGTGTGTGTTGGCTGTGTCTGTTGGGGGTATATTGTGGGTGTGTGTTTGGCTGTGTATATGTGGAGTATATTGTGGGTGTGTGCTGGCTGTGTCTATGTGGAGTATGTTGTGGGTGTGTGTTTGGCTGTGTATATGTGGAGTATATTGTGGGTGTGTACTGGCTCTGTCTGTGTGGGGTATGTTGTGGGTGTATGTTTGGCTTGTGTCTGTGTTGGGTATATTGTGGGTGTGTGTTAGCTGTGTCCGTGTGGAGTATATTGTGAGTGGGTATTGGCTGTGTCTGTGTGGTGTATATTGTGAGTGTGTGTTGGCTGTGTCCATGTGGGTTATATTGTGTGTGTGTGTGTGTGTGTGTGTGTGTGTGTTGGCTATGTCTGTATGGAGTATATTGTGGTTGTGTGTTTGGCTGTGTCTGTGTGGAGTATATTGTGAGTGTGTGTTGGCTATGTCTGTATGGAGTAAATTGTGGGTGTGTGTTGGGCTGTGTCTGTGTGGGATATATTGTGGATGTGTGTTGGTTGTGTCTGTGTGAAGTATATTGTGGGTGTATGTTGGCTCTATCTGTGTGCAGTATATCGTGGATTTGTGTTGGTTGTGTCTGTATGAAGTATATCTTGGATGTGTGTTTGGCTGTGTCTGTGTAGGATATATTGTGGGTGGATGTTGGTTGTGTCTGTGTACGGTATATTGTGGGTGGGTGTTTGGCTGGGTCTGTGTGCAGTATATTGTGGTTGTGTGTCGACTGTGTCTGTGTAGGGTATATTGTGGGTGTGTGCTGGCTGTGTCTGTGTGCAGTATATTGTGGGTGTGTGTTGGTTGTGCCTGTGTGAAGTATATTGTCGGTGTCTGTTGGCTGTGTCTGTGCGCGGTATATTGTGAGTGTGTTTTGGTTGTGTTTGTGGGGGTATATTGTGGATGTATGTTGGCTGTGATTGTGCGCAGTGTATTGTGGGTGTGTGTTTGGCTATGTCTGTGTGGAGCATATTGTGGATGTGTGTTGGTAGTGTCTGTGTGGAAAATATGGTGACTGTGTGTTGGATGTGTCTGTGTGGAGTATATTGTGGGTGTATGTTGGTTGTGTCTGTGTAGTTTATATTGTGGATGTGTGTTAGTTGTATCCGTGTGGAGTATACTGTGGATGTGTGTTAGTTGTATCTGTGTGGAGTATACTGTGGATGTGTGTTGGCTGTATCTGTGTGCACTATATTGTGGGTGTGTGTTGACTGTGTCAGTGTGCAGTATATTGTGGGTGTGTGTTGGTTGTGTCTGTGTAGTTTATATTTTGTATGTGTGTTAGTTGTATCTGTGTGGAGTATACTGTGGATGTGTGTTAACTGTATCTGTGTGCAGTATATTGTGGGTGTGTATTTGGCTGTGTCTGTGTGGGGTATGTTGTGGGTGTGTGTTGGCTGTGTTCGTGTGTAGTATATTGTAGGTGTCTGTTGGCTGTGTCTGTGCAGGGTATATTGTGAGTGTGTTTTGGCTGTGTCTGTGTGAGGTATGTTGTGGATGTGTGTTGGCTGTGATTGTGTGCAGTATATTGTGTGTGTGTGTTTGGCTGTGTCTGTGTGCAGCATATTGGGGATGTGTGTTGGCTGTGTCTGTGTGGAAAATATGGTGACTGTGTGTTGGATGTGTCTTGGTGGAGTATATTGTAGGTGTCTGTTAGCTGTGTCTGTGTGGGGTATATTGTGGGCATGTGTTGGCTGTGATTGTGTGCAGTATGTTGTGGGTGTGTGTTGGGCTGTGTCTGTGTGGGATATATTGTGGATGTGTGTTGGCTGTGTCTGTATGAAGTATATTGTGGCTGTATGTTGGCTGTGTCTGTGTGCAGTATATCGTGGATGTGTGTTGGTTGTATCTGCGTGAAGTATATCTTGGATGTGTGTTGGCTGTGTCTGTGTGGAAAATATGGTGACTGTGTGTTGGATGTGTCTGTGTGGAGTATATTGTGGGTGTATATTGGTTCTGTCTGTATGGAATATATTGTGGGTGTGTGTTTGGCTGTGTCTGTGTGCAGTATATTGTGGGTGTGTGTTGGTTGTGTCTGTGTAGTTTATATTGTGGATGTGTGTTAGTTGTATCTGTGTGAAGTATACTGTGGATGTGTGTTGGCTGTGTCTGTGTGGGATATATTGTGGGTGGGTGTTGACTGTGTCTGTGTGGAGTATATTGTGGTTTATGTTTGGCTGTGTCTTTGTAAGGTATATTGTGGGTGTGTTGGTTGTGTCTGTGTGGAGTATATTGTGAGTGTGTGTTTGGCTGTGTCTGTGTGCAGTATATTGTGGGTGTGTTGGTTGTGTCTGTGTGGAGTATACTGTGGGTGTGTGTTTGGCCGTGTCTTTGTAGGGTATATTGTGGGTGTGCGTTGGTTGTGTGTGTGTGTGGAGTATATTATGGGTGTTTGTTGACTGTTTCTGTGGGGTGTATTGTGGGTTTGTGTTGTCTGTTTATGTGGGGTGTATTGTGGGTATGTGTTGTCTGTGTGGGGTGTATTGTGGGTATGTGTTGGTTGCGTCTGTGTTGAGTATCTTGTGAGTATGTGCCTGATGGAGCTTTATGTTGAGTATATTCGGGGTCTGTATCTGATTGTGTTCTGTGTGGAGTATACTCTGGCAGTATGCTTGTATGTGTTTTGTATTGAATATATCCTGATGATTTGTTTTGTGATTATATCTCTCTGAGCGTGGGTATTGACCTGCCTGACTCTGGGGAGGTCATGGGGCACGTTATGATCACCTCACTCCTGCTCTCAGTACCTGACAAATCCATTCTGCACCATGCAGAAAGCACAAAGTTTCTATTGTTTTTCTCACTCTCGCGCTATGCCAGTCCTGAAGATCAAGCTCTTCCTCGGTTCTACTGACTGGAAACACTAACTCTGCCTTCTCTCCTCATTGACACAGCCAGATCTGCTGAGTTTCGCCAGCAATTTCTGGCCATGTTTCAGCTCTTCCCCTGCCCTGCTCGGAGAGATTTATGATTAAAGAAAAGAGGATGTCCTCGTTCTTAATGTCTTCCTTTTTTAAACTGGAACAGGTCTTGAGAGAGTGAATGGAGAATGAAGAGGAAGAGTCCCAGATGGAAGGATGAACTGGCGGCTTGTTGATCTCGTCTCCTTGCTGTTCCTATGGGACAGGCTGGCTTTAACCCTCCACTGCTGGGCACTTCTAGTTCTCTCCTGTCATCACCAACACCAACATGCCACCAGCCCTCTCGACTGGCTACTCTCAGACAAGGGGCCTTTCCACCGGGCTCGGGACTATTCCAATTTCCTCGACAGATACCGCCAGGGATTTACTACCAGATACAAAATCTACAGGTAAGAGTGGCCCCGGGGCGGACAAACTGCGCCAGAGCTTGGGGAAGAAAAGCAAGTGCTTACCAAGTCAGGCAGCATGGAGATGAAAACAGCGTTCAGGATAATAGCTAGAGCTTTTGAATCTGTTTCGAGTTGATTTATTTTTGGAATCACTCTCCCGTCTTTTCTTATTGCTTTTGTTTTGCTTAAAGTGTGCCTTTAACACCGGCCCACGACGCCAGTAAATTCGTTTGAAACAGCCACCCATCCCTAGTGAAACCATCAAGGATGCTGGCTGCATACACTCCGTGTTCCCTTTAAGAATCGGTTTGTGAAGAGTCGTGTTTATTCGGTCCAACGCTACAGTCCGTGTGCTCACATCTCCCCCTGATGAGGGGATTGGGATCTGCAGCCCCTACGCCGCCAATGGCTCATTGATTAATCACAGACGCACGTTATATACAGTGTGTATTGCTGCCAACTGTGCAGAATCAAGAAAAGGGGTTAAAAAAAAGTACATCTTCGTTTATGTTACAGACATGTAGTGACAGAAAGTGTTCTTCGGATGGTCGTTATCTGTAATAGATAAGGCAAGAATGAACCACGAACAGCATTGCAGTTCAAAATTATAATTGACAACTGCACAGTATATGTTCACACAACTTCACTGGACCTGTCACATTTCAGTCCTTAATTGCAGATTATCGCAATAAACCTGCAACAATAACCGCCACGTTCTTCCAGCAAACCTACGTTTTTAAAATACAAATGCATGATTGATTTCAAAAAGTGCTAACAACATCTAATGACACAAGAAAGCAAACCCAAAACAGCTGAAGGATGCTGGTAGAATTCACAAAATGTAGAATGGTGATAAAGCTGATTTGAGGCCAGAATTGAAAGCCTGGATTTAGTTTTAAATTGAGCTTCCATCTTCCAGTTTGTTGAATTTGATGCCAATCCCTGATTGCAACATGTGTAATGCCCACCTGTGAATTGAATTTCAGCCTGCAGCTCTATGCCAGGTAAATATTATTTTAAACTTACACCATTTGAATACCTGTCTTATACATACCAGGTGGCATCCTGCTCCAGGCACATGTTCGACTCCATACACAAATTATCCAGTCCCTCCCATTAGATTGGATTCTACCTCAAGCTCGAATATCCTGGAGACCTATGAACTAGTCAATCTCTTATGTTGTTGCTGGCAGTGACTTACATAATGTATTGTTCTGTAATGTTCCAGTCATGACATATAGGATACTAACCAATGCAAGCATCATAAAACCAAATAGTCTTTGCACTTTCTCAACAGAAACCAAATAAGAATGTTCTAATTAATTTACTTTTGTATTCTATAGTCATAATTACTTTGCTAGTTAAATGTTTCAGAGTTAATAGATGTTAAACATTATGATTATTGGTGATTAATATATGTACTAATAGTTCTTTCATGGCATCACTGCATGTTCAGAGATATAATTTTCTGATAATCTGATAACATTTATAATGACAGGTGCATTAAACCATTCATCTTAAAGCAAAATTTTATTTGATTTGATCAGCCCTGCTTAGAGCTGTGATCTAAATGTTGTCATTCCTACTGCGAATTGCTAGTCACTTAATGGTTAAAGAATCTTGGAGATTGGCATTTGGGGGTTTCTAACATTCTGACTCTTGGCCAGAACATACTGGCATGAAATGGCTGAATTATCTTACTCCTTATTATAGTTTTCAAGTATCATATTTCATATTCCTATTTTCATCGAGATTATAGGGCAGAAATTTTCAGCAGTCAAGCAGTCTCACTGGATGTGAATAAAGGTTGCAGATAAGACAGAAAAAAATAACTCTAATTCTGCAGCACTTAACAATTTCTGACCTAATGTTCAATCAAAATAACAAGATTAGATTCAAGTCTATAACTTAATTAGGCCTCAAGTGTCCATTATCATTCTAACATTCATAGGTTATACGTGCACCTCAATTAGATACCAGTCAACAATTTTAATTTTAGATATCCAGTTATTTTATTTATCCATTGATCAAAAGTTTTGCAGATTGAATTTATTTATCATACTTGAGGGATTTCACTTCGAATGTCACAATTCAAAGTGTTACTTCCTGCTGGTTCTTCTGGCTTTGATAACTTGCCTTATCTCAAGGACATGAATTGGGGATTTATGACGTGCTCTGGATCCCAAACTATCTGTGTGCAATTTAACAGAATGGCTTACTTTCAAAAAGTGCCTTTTACTGCAGGGAAGGAAAACAGTCCTGTGGAGCTTCGCAGAGGTGAATAGAAATGATTAGATACATAAACAAAGGAAGGGGCATTAAGAAGGCTAACTAAATGCTTAGTCAAAAGATTGGGTTTGGAGGGAGGACTTAGTAGAGAACAGAGAGATGAAAAGGAATTTGTAGAGTGTGTGGCCCTAATTCTCACAAGCTGAAAGCATAGTCACTAATTGAGATTAGATTAGATTCAATTCCTTACAGTATGGAAACAGGCCCCATGGCCCGACAAATTCACACCGACCCTCTGAAGAGTAACCCACCCAGATCTATTCCTTTACCCTATATTTACCACTGACTAATGACCTAACGCTATGGCAAATTAGCATGACCAATTCACCAGAACAGCACATCTTTGGATTGAGGGATGAAATGAATAGCAGTTAAAATAAAATGTGCTGGAAATACTCAGTTGGTCTGGCAGCATTTGTGGAGAGAGAAACAAATTTAACATTTCAGATTGGTGACCTTTTGTTGGAAGGAGCTACAGACCTGAACCATTTCTCTCCACAGATGCTGCCAGAGCTGCAAAGTATTTCTTGCATTCTTCATCTTAATTTCACTTTTCCAGCATCTGTGCTATTTTGTTTTGCTACATGTAGGAGATTAACTGATTTAAATATTATTCTCATGAACTCATCCAAGCTGTTCAAGATGCAGTTCCTGCTTCACTTCATCAATCACTGGCATCCATTATTCTCTGTAAATACTTCATTTGGATTTGAGCATTTGTTATAATGAGTTACCATTTGATGTGGAGTTTACAAAGGTCCAGTTTTGGTGTCTGTAATGAAGAGATGGTGACTGCTCCTGACCTTATTATGTGAGGTATTGATGATATTCCATGAGAGCAGAAACAAAATCTAGCATGGAAATGCTACTTAATTGCATCAAATTGAATTGAATTTATTTACATGTGTACGGAGGCACAGTGATAAGCTTTGTCGTGCGAGCAATACAGGCAGATCACATAGTTAAGTTGCATAGATAAGTAAATAATAGGTAAACAGCAGCAAAACAAAAACGCAGGTACAGGCGAATGTTAAGAGTTTATGAGTCCATTCAGTATTCTAACAACAGTAAGGTAGGAACTGTTATGAAACTGGCTGGTGTGTGGGTTCAGGCTCCTGTTGGCAGAGATTGGAGAAAAACATTGCCAAGGTGGGATGGATCTTTGAGAATGCTGGCATCCTTTCCTTGACAGTGGGCCTGGGAGATGGATTCTACAGATGGGAGGTTGGCCTTTGTGATTGTCTGGGCTGAATTCACCATTCTCTTGTAATTGTCTTTGATTTTGAATGGTGCAATTGTCACACCAGGTCATGATACATCCAGACAGAATGCTCTCGGTTGCACACCTATAAGAGTTGGCAAGGGTTTACTTCTGTAGAATTGCTTAAATTTTATTCATGGCATGCTATTTCTAATTATTCAGTAAACTTCTCAGAAGAAAAAGTTCATGTCCAAATTTGATTAAAATCTTTAACATATGTTTGAAATTCCTAAGGTTATCAGTTCATCATTTTAATGCATTCTTCAAATCTAACTGACTGAATTCAAAGATACATTTTCACAATCCTAATGGCATTATGTCTCGGAGAGCTGGGTAATTAGTGTTACTACATATACATTTAAGTTTCAAACATTGCCTTGATCAACTATTGATCTAGCACTATTTGGAAAGAATTAATGAATAAATCTATAAATTTCATATATGTACCATTTTATGAGCCAAAAATAATTGTGTGGTTCTCTAGCTGCATTTGTAATTCTTTGTTTTGGTTATGCCTCTGTGAAGAACTTTATTTTACAGTTATATTTTGCTTTAGAAATGCAAGTTGCTGTACCATTTGATGGTACATGATGGACAAAACCAAACTTGGCCAACTAATTGCTGCAATCAGCTCCTTGGACATCAATGACAATGCTGTGTCATTTGAAATATTTAATTCACTTTACATTGTTTCCGACAACATGCCAGGGCTTTTTTTTATCATCCTACTGTTGAACCTCTTTTTGTTGATGCTAATTTTGAAAATAGCTTTTCTCAAATCATTCACAGGATATGGGCATCATTGAATAGGACAGCATTATTTCCTATCTTAAAAGTACTTGCGAAGGTGGTGGTTCCACTGCCTTTTGAATCACTACATTCTATGTGATGTAGGTACACCAACATTGCTATTAGTGAGCGAGTTCCAGGATTTTGATACGGTAATGGTGAAGGAATGATGGTATAGTTCCAAGTCAGGATGGTGTATGGCTTCGAGGGAAGTTAAAGATGCTGTTCTTCCCATTTATCTGCTCTCCATGACTTTCTATTCAGTAGAAGCTGTGGGTGTGGCAAATGCTGTCTAAGAGTTTTGGTATGTCATTGCAATGCATCTTGTTGATGGTACAAAATGCTGCCACTGTACTTCAGTGGTGGAGGTAGTGAATGTAAAATGTATCATATGGGGTGCCAATCTTGCAGCCTGCTTTGAAGATGGTCTTAAGCTTCTGGAGTGTATAAGATTTCTCGGAGTCATGCTCAGTCCGGCAGTGGGCAAATTTCCATCAAACTCCTGACTTCTGCCTTGCAGATAATAACCAAGCTTTAAGACACCAGATGAGTTTTTCACTGCAAAATCTTCATCCTCAGACTATTTTTACAGTTACAATCTTGATTTGGATGGTTCAGTTCATTACCTGATCAATGGTAATCCCCAGATTATTGACAGGGGTTGATTTAGAAATATCTCTTGTTCAAGATGGTCTGACTTATGTAGTTCAAATGTTACCTGCTACTTATGAGCATAAGGCTGAATGTTGTCCAGGTCATGTGACATTTAGATATGGACTGCTTCAGCATCTGAGGTGCTGTGAATGGTGCTGAACAATGTGCAATCAACAACAAACATCCTCACTTCTGAACTAATGATGCAAGATTAAGCAGAGAAAAATGTCCCTTCAAAGTTCTGTCTTCACAAAGAAAGATACAAATAATATCCCAATAATGTAGGGAAATACAAATCCTAATGAGAAGGAGGAATGAATGATGTTAATTAGTAAGGAAACACGATTGGGGAAACTAATGGGGATTAAGGACAGATAAATCCCTAGTGCTTGATAGACTTCACCTACACTCCTGTAGATTGGAGAGAAGCTAATGAAACTCCACTTTGTAAAGGAGGCAGAGCAATAAGAATAAATTATAGACCTGTCAGCTTGACATCAGTCATGAGAAAAATGCTGGAGCTCATGTTTAAAGATGTACTCACAGAGCACTCGATAATCTTTGAAAATATCTGACAAAGTCAGCGTGGATTTACAAAGGGGAATTTGAGAAATCTGCTGGAACATTCAGATGACGTAATGAGTCGAATGGATAAGGGGGAGACAGTGGGTGTTGTTTATTTGGATTTTCAGAAGGTTTTGAGAATCTCCCATGTAAGAGATTAGCATGTAAAATTAAAGCACATGTGATTGAGGTTGTTGACATTGATTAAGAACTGGTTGGAAGAGAGGAAACAAAGAACATGAGTGGTGGGCAGTGACAAACCGAGCACCACAGGGATCAGTACTTGGACCTCAGCAATTCACAATATAATCCAATAATTTAGATAAAGACTCAACAAGTCCTATCTCCAAGTTTGCAGATGACACAATGTTGGGAGGGAGGGAATACTTTGAGGAGAGAAGTTTCATTGTGATTTGGACAAGTTGAGCAAGTGAAAAAATACATAGCAAATGCAGTATATTGTGGATAAATGTGAGATTATCCACTTTGGTTGCAAAAGCAGGCACACAGATTCCTATCTGTTTGGCAGTAGATTGGAAAAGGGAGTTGTGTAATGAGACCTGGGTGTTCTCATACATATGTCACTGCAAGTAAGCATGCAGGTGCAGCAGGTGGTGAAGAAGGCAAATGATATGTTAGACTTCATTGCAAATGATTGATGTACAGGAGTAGGGATGTCTTCCTGTAACTGTACAGGGGGATTGGTAAGAGCATACCTGGAGTATTGTATGCAGTTTTTGTTTCCTTATATAGGCAATAGATAATAGGCAATAGGTGCAGGAGTAGGCCATTCTGCCCTTCGAGCCTGCACCACCATTCAATATGATCATGACTGATCATCCTTAATCAGTATCCTGTTATTGCCTCATCTCCATAACCCTTGATTCCACTCCTCATCTTGCTGGATACTCTGACTATGGAGGGAGTGCATAGAAGATTTATTAGACTGATTCCTGGGATGCAGTGACTGATGTATATAGAGAGACTGGATTGTTTAGGAAAATAGGGTTTTGAAGAATGAGGGGAGACTTCATAGAAATCTATAAAATTCTAACAGGATTAGACATGGTAGATACAGGAAGAATATTCTCAATGACTGAGGAATCCAGAACCAGGAATCACATTAAAAATTAAAAGGTAGGCCATTTAAGACAGAGATGAGGAGAAATTTCTCCACCCACAGAGTGGTGAGCCTAGAGAATTCTCTGCTACTGAAAACTATTGAGGCCAAGCCATTGAAGACCTGCAAGAAAAATGTAGATATAGTTCATAGGACCAAATAGCTCCAAGGATATGGGAGAAAGTAGGAACAGGTTATTGATATAAATATTCAACCATGGTCATATTGAATAGTAGGGTAGGCACAAAGGTTCAAATGGCCTACTTGTGTTTCTACATTCTGTATTTCTAAACTGTTTGGTACTGCTTTTCTTAGCAAATTAAACTTTCTTTTAAGAATTGCTGCTTCCATTTGGCAGATGGATTATGGGTTTACAGTTTCTATTGGTTTTATAAATTAGATTAATCATTTTTTGAGTATTTTTATCATGCACCAATGCCCTTTAAATGTAATATTCATGCAGTCATTCATTTTAATGCACAGCACATGAATATTATTGAAAAATGTATCATTGTCAAACATTTTTGTCTTGCACAAATTTAGGCAAATGCAAGAATTCCAAATTTCACGCAATCACAACAAAAGAAAAGAGTGCTGATCAGCTGGCAAGTCAGTTGTGATCGGTCAAGGCATTACCACAGAGAAAGCAATAGAAACCTATCGATGAAGTGACACATTAAATAAACCGAATCATGCCACTACAATGCAATATCTATGCAAGAGGTATTTACCAGCCACAGGATGTTTCTGTCTAGCTCACAAGTGTGCAATTTTGTGTTTGAGTCTCAGTGCTAATGAGATAGGTAAAAACAAGGACTGCAGATGCTGGAAACCAGAGTCTAGATTAGAGTGGTGCTGGAAAAGCACAGCATCCGAGGAGCAGGAAAATCGACATTTCGGGCAAAAACCCTTCATCAGGAATCTAGTGCTAATGAGATGCCAAGTGCATGGTCCAGCCACCCAAACAATTAGATGATCAAACCAAATATCCGTTGTTCGTTATTGGCAGAGAATTAAACAATACTCTGAACAAAATGGCTTCTGTTGGTTGTGATTCCTCAACTGGGCACCACTTGTTAAGCAATCATGTGTCAAAAACTGATACATTCTGACAAAACTTCTCATCTTGCATCTTGTCAAGACAATTTGCAAGAAAATTAACGTTTGTCCAAAATAAGAGGAGAGGGCTGATTAGTTAATGAATGAACTCCAATTGGCAGAGGTGTTGCAGTGGTAAATCTAGCAAATGTTGCTTAATTGCAAAATCACATCTCATGTTGGACACTGTGTAACGACCTTTGCAAGCATGGGCTACTTGGGCCTGTTGCAAATGCTGCAAGGAACTTGCTAGATAATCCTGTATGTATGAAAAATTACACTGACAAAGTATTTCAGGCTCACAATGTGGCTCACTTGTGTATATTGGACACTGTACCTATATATTTGGCTGTGCTGTCTGAAGGCAGAAAGAACAAGTACATGCACCGTGCCTGTTCCAATTCAACAACATAGATGACAGCCATTCTCAAGTTAATTTTTCTGGACAATGCCTGAATCAATCAATGTCAAGTTGTGTGGTTTAAAGTTTAACACAGCCAAGCATTAGCTGTCAATCATCATGATTATTGCATTCTCCAAGACAATACTTCTACCAATCAGAGTCCATTTGCCAACTGATCAGCACTCTCTTTTTCTGCAGTATAAATGTTGGACATGTTGTTAAAATGACATTCTTGTGAGTTATCCTGATGAATCCAAGATGCAAAGCTTCATTAAAATATGTCTTTGTGCAGCAATACTCAATTTCTGTGCTTCCAAATGAACATTTAAATCCTGAGTGCGCTAGTAGCTGTACTAACAATCATTCTAATATAATAATTTAAGCTCATAACTTAGTTCATTTCCACTTGGTAGAAGCAGTATTTATTTATATGTGGGGACTACTCCTCTGTATACAACGGGAACATGTTCAAAACCTTTGGATTGTTGTTAAATTATTCATGAGTTCAGAGAGATGATCATGCTCCATTGCTTTCTCCATGGTTACACCTCAGTTAATTTTTGTCAATTTTCCAACCCTTTCGCACACCTTCCTCTATTAGTATAAATTATTGTGAATGCATAAAATTTGACTTTCTTGCTTTGGTTCTAATGAGTGCAAGGTAAAAAAAGCTTTGGAAAGATATGTCTCTCACTAAGTTCTGTGATAATGTAAGTGTGACTTGTGAATTACTTTGGCTATAAATAACTGAGCAATGTAACAGGTTAGTGCAATAATCATCTCATGGAGTGAAAGTCTCTTGTGGAAGTGATGAGGGAGCAGAATAGCAACATTAATTTTGGATTTCTTAGTGAAGGGAGTCTCAAGTGACTCCTTATAGCATGTAAACTTCTACAATCCTCTTGGTTCCACATGAAGTGGTTTGGGTGTAATTTGGCATACATTACTGGCTTACGCTAACAAATGAAGGGCTAGAACAGAAAGGGAGAAGACTCAAAACAGTTGCAGGATGTGTTTCTGATGTTCAGCTTTAGATGTGTAAAGCCGAAATTGAGTTTGGAACTTTTGACCCTAATCTCAGGTTAAGGGTTGCTCAAGTGCTCAACGCAAGGCTCAAGGTAAACAAAATCATCAATATTTTACCTTCCACCTGTTATCTTTGTTGGGCTTGCTAGTCCAACAATTTTACACCTTCTATATCTCCAAATAGACATCCACCTTTTGTATAGATTAGAGTGGTGCTGGAAAAGCACAGCAGGTCAAGCAGTATCCGAGGAGCAGGAAAATCGATGTTTCGGGCAAAAATCCTTAATCAGGAATCCTGATGAACATCGATTTTCCTGCTCCTCGGATGCTGCCTGATTTGCTGTGCTTTTCCAGCACCACTCTAATCTAGACTCTGGTTTCCAGCATCTGCAGTCCTTGTTTTTACCATCCATCTTTTATACACAGACATTGCATGCTGCCTGAATTGTTTTATTTTCAAGCACTATTAAATGAATTTGTTATAGCCTAATCCATCTAAACTTATTGAGGTATTTGCATTGCTATTTACATTCCCAACATGGTGAATTGTATTAGCTGCTAATATAGTCATGACCTCAAAGAGCAGTGAACAGATTTGAGAGGCATGGCTGACTGTTTCAACATTGTGCTGAAATCTCCTGTGGTCCTTCCCCAATTTAGAAAAGAAAGAATTGGTTTGGTTAGATAAACTTTCCTTTTATCTGTGCTAGACTAACTGGTCTACAATTTCATGATTCACATCTCTGCTTCTTTTGTCTGTAAAAACTATTCACCTTTCCTTCGGCTCACAAACTGGAGGTCTTTGCCTCCCTTGGTTTTTCTCTAATTCCTTATATCATGCGCTTTAGAAAAGCTATTCTTCTGCTTCCTTTGTTAGAATCATCTCACAGATTTCTTTGCAAACTTGGCTGAATAGCAATTTGGTCATGGCTTTCACTTGTGAAGCATTTATTTATCAATCTTCCATTTTATTTCATTCCTCCCCTGATCTTTTAACTCAACTCATTCCAGAAATCATTCATCTGTTACATAACTCTGCCTGCTTATTTAAACATAAATATGGATCTCTCATTTAGCTATCAACCACATCCCCTTTTGTTATGCTATGCGTTTTCCTGTTGTGGTTCTGTTCGCCGAGCTGGAAGTTTTTGTTGCAAACGTTTTCCTAATTTTCCCTGTCAATTTGCTTTATGTTTCTCCACTTTCTTTTTCAATCCCTATGTGATGCTGGACCATTTCATTCAGTCATTGATCTTCAATGGTTTCATTTTACTTTGCTCCACATGCACCAATGAATTCCAAGTTGCTTTTTTGTCTCATTCTCAGTTTGTCTTCCAATGATTGCTCCTTGGCGCTCTTCTTATTGTCCTAACATTTGCTGTCCAACAGTCCTTAACAATTTTTTTCTGGCATTTGTTTCAATAAAGCCTAATTTCTATCAAATCTCCTGACCCAAGGTTTGTAGAAAATGATGTTTGTTTTAGTTTTCTCTCACACATTGACCTCGTGAATGAAGGGGCTCACTCTTGATGAAATACCTCAGCGAAATGCATACTTGTGCAGTGTTCACAGTCACACCACACAAATGCCAGGCAATGACTGCCTCCAATAAGAGATAATCTAACCACTGCCCCTTCACATTCAATAGCGTTACAGTCACTGAACACCCATTATCAACATCCTGGAGGTTGCCATTAACCAGAAATATGCATTAGCCATACAAACAGAATAGCTTCAAGAGAAGGTCAGAGGCAAGGAATACTGCAGGGAGTAACTCCCTTCCCCACACCCCAAAGCCTGTCCACTGTTCACAAGTTACAAACAGGGTGTGTGTTGGAATACTCCCCACCAGTCTGGATGAGTGCAGCTCCAACCTCACTCAAGAAACTTGAAGGCTTCCAGGTTAAAATAACTGACTTGATTGGCACCACATTCACAAACATGCACTCACCACAACTAAGGCTCAGTAACAGTAGTGTGCACCATTCACAAGGTGTATTGCAGAAAGATCCTTCCACAGCAGCTTCCAAACCCATGACTACTGCCATCTCGGAGGACAATAACTACATAATACATGGGAATACGACCACCTTCAAGTTCCTCTCCAAGTCATTCACCATTCTGAGTTAAAAACATACTGCCATCTCTTCAGGGTCACTGGGTCAAAATCCTGGAATTTTCTTCTTAAGGGGGTTCTGAGTCTACCTAGAGCACATGGACTGCAACAGTTCAAAAAGGCAGCTCATCACCACTTTGTCAAGGATAACTAGGGACAGGCAATGAATGCCCAGCATCACTCAAGTGAAGGTGAAAAAAAGGCTAGGCAACAAAATGACACATTAAACTGTGAAACTGAAAGAAATTAGTGTTATAAATGAGGTGGTACTCATAAATTTAATTACATTTGAAGGTCACAAATAATCTGGACCAGGTAAGGTACATCTCAGAGTATTGACAGCAAAGGCCAAAGAAATAATGGGTGCATTGGTAGTTCTTTTTCAAAATTCCAAGGATTCAGGAAATATTCCTCCAGGGTAATATTTAGCAAAGGTGGGAGAGAGAGAACTGAGAACCACAGACTTGTTAGTTTTATGTCAATAGTTGGAAAATATTAGAGTCTCTCATGCTGACTGTGTTAATTAGACAATTAGAAAAGAATAATATGCTTGGGTAAAGTCAACAGTGATTTATGAGAGGGTTTGACATAACCTGTTGGAAATATTTTAAGAGGATACTATGATTGTTAAGGTGAAGCAATGGATGTGGCATATTTGGATTTTCAGACATCTTTCAATAAGGTCTCACATAAAATGTTAGTAAACAAGCTTGGAACCCATAGTTTGGGAGGGATGTACTGGCATGGACTGAGAACTGGTTAATAGACAGAAGATAGATTGTAGGATTAAATGGGCCATTCCTACTATGTATGCTGTGACTGGTCAGAAGTGTGGGTTAGTATCTGTGCTTGAACTACAGCTGTTAACAATCTAATTTTGCTGATTTTGCTGTGGGACCAGTGTGGTGCAGTGGTGGTGTCCCTACCTCTGAGCCAGGAGGTCTGGACTGAAGTCCCAACTACTCCCAAAGTGTATAATAACATCTCTGAGTGGGTTGATCAGAAAATGTCAGGGTGTAATATTCCAAATTTACTGATGACACAAAATATGGTGGGAATGCCAGTTTTGAGGACCATCCTAAGAGACTTCAAGAAGATTTGGAAAATCTAACCTTTTAGGCAAGAACATGGCAATTGGAATAATAACGTAAATGAGTGTGGCAGAAAAAGAAGTTAGGCAACGTATACTTTAATGGTGAAAAATTGGCAAGTCTGTGTATCCAAAGTCATATTGCTGACCTTGTTCATGAAACATTGAAAGCTAGTATGCAGATGTAGCAAGCAATTAGAAATGAAAACAGTAATTAGGTCATCATTTTCAAGGAATTTGAGTGCAAGAGTAAAGGTGTCACATGGTGTCTTGCTGCAATTGTATGGAGCACTGTGTAGAGTTTTGGTTTCCTTATCTTAGGAAGTGTGTACTTGCATGGAGACAGTACATTGGAGGTTGACTAGTATAGTCTGGGGAATTGTTGCATTATTTTGTGGGGAGAGATTTGAGAAACTTGAGCTTGTATTCCATAGGATTTTACAAACCAATAGTTGAGCTCATTGCTACATGGAAAATATGTACAGTGGATGACAAGGTGGATATAGGCAAGATGCTCTGCTTGTTGGCAGCATAGAACCAAGAGACACAGTCTCAGAAAGTGGGGCAAACCAATTAAGATTGAGATGATAAGGAAGATCTTCACTTGGGGTGGTGAATCTTTGTAAATTCTTTACCCCAAAGTGCTGTGGAAACTCAATTGTTGATTAGGTACAAGACAGAAATCAATTGATTTCTGGATGCTACAGAGATTAAAGGATACGGAGATACAGGAAAAAATGGCATAAAAGTAAATGATTAGCCTTGATCCATTTGAATAGGGGTACAGTTTTCACAGGCAAGTGACCTAAACCTGCTGTTAGTCCTTATTGTAAAGACCGCATAGTATTTGCTTGGAACATCAACTGGGAAAATAGAAATTTGGACCTTGATAGGTCAAAGACAGTGAACTCATTTTTCCAACACAAATTAAAACATTTTGGTGTTCACTGATTGGTTATATAAGTTTATATAACATTTGGAAAATATAGATTGGATACTTTGTCGTGTGAGACATTGAAATCAGGTGTCTTTGGGCTGCCAGCATTAGATTTTCGGTAGTTAAATTATAGCTTGGTACAGAATTGACTGGATGATCTCAAACCTCTGGAAAGCTCCAGAGTCAAGACAAGTCTCTCTCTCTCCCTCTGCAATAAATATATTTTAATTTCGTGTGAGTTTATTTTTTTAACTTAGACAGTGGTCAAATTTAGACAGATTAAACATCTTTGTGATTCAACTGGTTACTTATAAATTTCAGAAATTAAGGCCTATGTCTTTTGTTAAAGCACTCCTGCATAATTCTATATCTGTGGTGTAAGAAAACAATATCAGCTTGTTATGAACCAGATTAGACCCTCTTAAAATATTTTAAGAAGGTAGCCTAGACTTTATTGTTTTCTTATTTTAAAGGCAAATGTGAAGGGGACGTTCCAGATGCAATTCGACTGGTCAAATTATTTGACATTAAGTAAAACATAATTTAGTCAAATGCTATAGTTAAAACACAGCAAAGAAAGAACTTAGAGTAACTTAACTCTATTAGAAAACATAACAGCACAGTATATAGAGTAACTACAAATAATTAACTTGTCCAGCTTTGTAACATCCCATAGAAACAACCCTTGGCAAAATTCAGAAAATAGGTTTGTCTCACAGATAACTCCAGCAACCCAGAAGGAAAGATATCAAGAGAAAACGCAGAGAGAGAGAGTTGCATTTATAGCAGCTTCCAACCATGTTGAGATGCAAACAGCAACCGCTGAAAGTTAACTAAAAATCCTGGTTCTGTGAGAGCTTGACAACACCCATTCAGGCTGCTTCCATTGTTCCAACTTCAAAAAACATAAGGCCTCACAAGCTGTTTACCTTCTCACAGACTGCTCACCTCCTCCCTTCCAATCTCTCTCTAAAAGAAACCAGGACAAAACACACCTCTTCAAGCCACAGTATCATCACAAATTGTAACAGCAGTAAGAACTCAATGAATGTTGGACCTGCACATCTTACTCCCAACTGGACATCTGAATTCTCCATTACAAAGTTCATTTGTTTAGTTTTTGCCTTCTAGTGTAGATTTAGTATATTTTTGGTGCTCTCGACTCGATGGCCCAAAGAGCCTCTTCAACTCCCCCTCCCACTCCACTGAGGGTTTGCAAGTCCTCCTCCACCGCCAAATCCAAGCCACTTGACAACTGGAGGGAGAATGCCTCATCTTCCGCCTTGGGACTCTTCAACCACACAGCATCAATGTCGACTTCACTAATTTCATTATCTCCCCTCCCAGATCCAACCTCCAAGTCGGCACTGCCCTCTTGACCTTTCCTACCTGTCCATCTTCCAGCCCACCGATCCACTCCACCCTCCGCTGCAACCTATTACTATCATCCCCCACCTGCACCTACCTATTGCCTTCCCAGCTACCTCCCTTCCAGCCCCACCCTCACACTCCTATTTATTCCTCCGCTCTCTCCCCCCCCCCCCCCCCCACCATCCCCACCCCAACCACCGCACATCCTCATGAAGGGCCTGAAACGTTGGACTCTCCTGGTCTTGAATGCTGCATGACCTGCTGTGATTTTCCAGTGTCACACTTTTCAACAAATAGCTTCTTCTGTCCTGTATTATTCTTTAATTGTATCAAAATGCAATGTGGAATGTACAGTATAATTCACAATATGTAGAATCATTCAATGTGAAATAAAGATTGCTGCTAAAAGTGCAGTGTTTATTGTATATCTTTTGATGAATAAGGATATTTCTTGTCCAACAATTATAACTAGTATTAGTTCTATTAAGCCTTAAGTTTTACATCTTCCTTCAGGCTTTCGTTACCGAAGCGCTTAGATTGCTGTGTGGTATTAGTTAACAAGCTATAAGGAGGAGTTTTCAGTATTGAGACCAGAGTACATTTGAAAGAATTGAGGAATTCTATGCATTAGTTGAAGATCTAACAATTTTAGGGGCTTAGTTAGGTTCCATGCAGGGGCTTTTATTACTTTCATGTCGTGCAAGGCTCAATATTATCATCTCTGGAAATATTGTGGCATCTACATAGGATTTTAGAGAAAATTGCTTATAAGGTTGTTTTGTCAGTTCTCTTTGTAAAACTGGTCCATTGTTATAGATCTGTTAGGCTACAGAAGGAGTGACATCGAATCTCACTAGGGATATGAAGATGTGAAATCGCCTTTTTAGATATCTCTGGAGGCTTAATAAGCTTTGCTTTTGGAAGATCAATGCATTTTTTGTACGCAGGTTTTTGATCATCTGGGTAATACTGTGTAATGCAATTAAACAAATGCTTATTATGTTTAATCAAATTCCTGTCTGTCTTAAGAGGTGCTAACTCAATCAAATTATATAGGTCAATATCTTTGTCACAACAGCAGAGGAAGAAATTAGTTAGAATACTCTGAGGCATTTGTATGCTAACATGGTCCATTATTGTTACTGCATTTATCTATATGCTGCCAATATTAAGTCTGGGGCAGGTAATATGTATACTTGTTGGACAGGTTTAAAGTGGAATCTTGCAAGTTGCATGATAGAATTTAGGTACACTTTAAAGGAAGAATTTTAGATCACCGTTGGAAGTAGACCAGAGATGAGAATTCATGAGCATTAATGTCGGAAAGGAACATGATAGGTAACCGATACGTTCCCAGCCTCCAAGCTATTGTTGTCCAGAATGATGGAAAAAAGAGTGGTAACTGGAATCCAATTAGGTTATGGGCCCTTCTCAAAGAATGAAACATGCCCCAGGATTGAGGAGGTGACATCAAAGTAGCAAACTAGCAAGTGTACGCATCTCCATGTTGTCCCATTTTGTACCCTTAACTTCACACTTGCCAAGGGTGTTGGACTACAGAAAGGATCATCCAGTTGACACAATGGTAGCTTGACAGCTATTACTGCTTTAATTTGAGAATTTCTAACCTACTTTTCCTACGATGCATCTTTCATGAGGTGCCCTCTCACATTCCCTTACTTGCATGTCACCTCAGACAATGGGCAGCTAATTGGGTCACCTATTGACCCTCTAGCATTAGAAGCCCACTCTCTATCCTGAATGGGGTATAGGTATGCCCTCAGGCCAGTCCTACTTGGCTATTCCTCTGAAGATCAGGCCAGAGATTTGGCACTGACAGAGCATGGGGTCAGGAATCAGAAATCCTCCCAGCATCAGGGTACTGACTCCTAAAACAAAACTCCTGCCTGTGATGCAAAGAAAACTCTGTCAACCATTCATTAACAAATCATCTGCTGCATAACCATAACACCATTTTTGAAAATGGAATGCGATCAGCAGACAGTCGTAATTCATGACAAAGTAGCTTTTCAATTCCTGAGATTTGCATACCTGATTTTGTTTTGGCAACACTGGCAAAAAGTAGTATTGCATATTCCTCATTGACCTCTGGGCCTAAAGAGTGAACCACATGGTTTCACATGGAGGGGGACAGATTTCTTTACGTGAATAAATATTAATGAATCATTTGGATTTCTATGTTATTCCAGTAGCTTTTGTTGTTATTTTGTGGCACAAATTATCAGATTCAGTAAATGCTGTATCATTTTGTTTTTAGACATTTGCTTTTGAGCTTGCAACCTATGGGTGTAAGAGTAGTATCATGCACGAAAAAATGTATGCCAGGTTTTCAAAGTTCTTGTGTAGACTGCAACATGGGTTTATTTCTGCTCAATATCATGAAGTAATCTTGTCACAACTATTCAATGTCATTCATGGACGCCTGGACATGTCTTTTTAATACAATTGACTAGGATTTATTTCCAATATTTTGTATCATTACAGACTTTTAATGCACACAGGAATAAAATATTTATCATGTTGAATATTTATAGAAATCTCTTCTATCTCCTCTGCATTTTTTCTTTGCCCTCCATAATTTTTTATTCATCTAAGATTTGCACCTGACCTCTGTTTGGGAGAAGAAAATTTCTGAAATCTGTCTAATGTACTTTCACATGTTGTGGATCTTTATTGAATTACGCAGACGTCACAGCATAGAGACAATAATGGTATGGTCAATACCTGCCTGCTCCCAGTCAGCTTCACGTAATCCCATTATCAAGACCTTTTTTTTCAAGTTCCAACACAGCTTCCTTTTAAATGCATCTATAAAATTCTCCTTCGCTACTTCCTCTGGTACCAAATCCCACATTTTATTCTTTTTCTGGTAACATTTCTCCTGGGTTTACAATTGGATTAAGGACTCCCTATATTCAGATTTGTGGCTGCTAATTTTGGACTCCTGCATAATTGGAAGCATCTTAAAGTCAACCCTATCAAACTCTTTCATAATTTTAAAGCCAGAACATAGGCACAAAAGTGAGCTATTTTGTCCATGAGAACTGTTCTGCCATTCGCTGGCATCATGGTTGAATTGTAACCTAATCTCATTTACATACTCCACCACCTTCCTTCCATGCACATGGCTAACGAAGATCTATCAATCTCAGTTTAGGAATTAAAAACTGATTTGACATTTGCTGAAGAGAGTTCCAAATTTCTCCCACCCTTTTGGGGGCACTATCACTATGCCATGTGATCGCTATCTAAAATATATAGATATTTTCAAATCAAATTGTTCAGTGATGTTATTACACACTTCTGGAGCAGGTGGGCCATGAACCTTGGCCTCCTAGGTCACAGATTGGATCATTCTCACTTTTCCACAAGATCCCCACCCTAAAATATATCAACTGTTTCTTTCCACAGTGCACATATTTTCTGGATTAGAGGAGCTGGAAAAGCACAGCAGTTCAGGCAGCATCCGAGGAGCAGTAAAATCGATGTTTCGGGCAAAAGCCCTTCATCAGGAATACAGGCAGAGTGCCTGAAGGGTGGAGAGATAAATGAGAGGAGGGTGGGGGTGGGGAGAAAGTAGCATAGAGTACAATAGATGAGTGGGGGAGGGGATGAAGATGATAGCTCGGGGGGGGGAGGGGGGAGTGGATAGGTGGAAAAGAAGATAGGCAGGTAGGACAAGTCATGGGGACAGTGCTGAGCTGGAAGGTTGGAGCTGGGGAGAGGTTAGGGAAGGGGAAATGAGGAAACTGTTGAAGTCCACACTGATACCCTGGGGTTGAAGTGTTCCGAGGCGGAAGATGAGGCATTCTTCCTCCAGGCATTGGGTGGTGAGGGAGCGGCAGTGAAGGAGGCCCAGGACCTCCATGTCCTCGGCAGAGTGGGAGGGGGAGTTGAAATGTTGAACCACAGGGCGGTGTAGTTGATTGGTGCGGGTGTCCCAGAGATGTTCCCTAAAGCACTCCGCGAGGAGGCGTCCAGACTCCCCAATGTAGAGGAGATCACATCGGGAGCAACGGATACAATAAACGATATTGGTGGATGTGCAGGTAAAGCTTTGATTGATGTGGAAGACTCCTTTAGGACCTTGGATGGAGGTGAGGGAGGAGGTGTGGGCACAGGTTTTGCAATTCCTGCAGTGGCTGGGGAAGGTGCCAGGATGGGAGGGTGGGTTGTAGGGGGGTGTGGACCTGACCAGGTAGTCATGGAGGGAACGGTCTTTGCAGAAGGTGAAAAGGGGTGGAGAGGGAAATGTATCCCTGGTGGTGGGGTCCGTTTGGAGGTGACGGAAATGTCGGTGGATTATTTGGTTTATGCGAAGGTTGGTGGGGTGGAAGGTGAGCACCAGGGGCATTCTGTCAACCTATTCAGAGATGTTATTGTATATTTTTGGAGCAGGTGTGACTTGAACTCAGGACTCTTGATCCAGAAGTAAGGACACTGCCACTGTGCCACCAGAACTGCCCACCTTAAATATATAACATTTAAATCAACTAATTCAGGGATGTTATAGTGCACCTCCAGAGTAAATGGGACTTGAACCTGGGTTGCAGGTACAGACATTACCACAAAAGCCCTACTCGAGACATCTATCTGCTCAATAGCCATTACCTGTTTCTACTTACATTTAAATAAAGACATGAACCAACATAACAATATAAATAACGAGATATCTACATCATCTGTGTTGAAATATTTTCTCATAAATAGTTTGGTCCTAATATTTAGACCTAATTCTAGACACACCAATGAGCATAGTTCACCAAATCTACGCTATCTGCTCATCATAATATTTCAATACTTGGTCAAATTGCCTTTAACTTTTGAATTTCAACAAATGTATTGCTTTTCTTTAATCACTCCTTTTATCAGGACACTCGAAGCCTAGATATTATTCTATTATCTCTGTTATATTCCCTCCAAGGCCACTGTACCCTTCCGAATGTGTAATGCCCAGAACTGCTCCATTAGTCTCATCCATCATCCTATCTTTCCTTGAAAAAGAAACTAGCCTTTTCAGTTTCTTTCCCCCTTGATAGTTGCAACCCTTCATTTCTTGTGTCATTCTCGTGAATCTTTTTTGCACCTTACAAATCTAGAGGACAGAACTGTGGAAATAATTCTAAGTCTTGTTCTGACCATTGATCGACATAAGTTTAACATCATCTCTGTGATTTTGTCTGCTTGACATATTTACTGGCATACTGTGTACTGCATTTAGTGTGCTTGTTTGTCTCAAACCTGTACATTTACAAATATGGGATTTAAAATTCAGTGAAGTAGAATTTATTACAGGACAGAAACATATCAAAGTGCCTGTTATTTTGTATGTTAAATAATTTGAGAAAAAACATTGCTTTGCCTTCCCTGATATTTTGAATAGATCTGATTTGTAGCCATGGAAGAAAATCTGCAGAGGATTTTGGATGATTTTCCAAATTGTAACTGGCTACATTGGTAGCTTTCAATATTGCATAAACTTGTGGTTAAATAGATGCAGATCAAATATTAATGTGGATTCAAACTGGCAAAAACCTGACTGTATTCAGAATCTAATTAAATGAGAGGAACACTAACTAGCAACTGGAAGATTTCCCCTGTGGAGAACTTTCTAAGTTTAGCCTCTTTTAAAATGAGTTTGCTTAATATTCTTAAAGGGTATGGTGATGAAGCTCTGACACTTTGTAGGAAGATTGAACAGAGGTACAACATTTAACCCTTTGAGTCTCTTTTGTCATTCAGAAATATTGTGACTGGTCAGTGATTGAATGTACAAACCTGCCTTTATCTGATATCCCTTAATATCTCTGGCTAAAGAAAATTATCAATTGAAGGTTGGAAATTAAGAATTAATCTAGCATCAGTTGTTATCTGCAGAAGCGAAACCCCTTTGTAGGTGTTTTCTGAATTTCATTTCAGAAAGGTCTAGCTCTAATGCTTAGACAGTGTAACTTGCTTGCTGAATGAGAGGATAGATTTCCTGCTATCTCCCCTACCTGTTTCCCCTAATCTATTGAAAGCTTTGATCAAATCACCTTTTCAAATCCAAAGAACACAACTCTATTTAATGTAATCTCCTTGAAGTTTAATATTTAGAATCCGAGGATCATTCTGGTAAAAAAAAATACATGCAGCACTCCTTCCAATACCATTAACTTCCTTATAAGAAATGGATCCCAGAATTACTTTCTGCATTCCTGGTGTCATCAAACTTGGGCTTTCAAAGATTATAGCATACTTTCTACTCCTTTGCAATTCATTGTAAAGAGGGTGAGCTATTTTTAGTCCCTTAGATTATTTTTGCCTATTTTCTGTAACTGTTTGTGATATTTTAATGAGTAATAGATCTAGACTCTATTTATTTCCAAAGTGAATGACCTCATATTTGCCTATATTTTCCATTTTCACTTTTGCCCATTCACTTCATTTATCAATATCTCTTTGTAATGTTATGCTTCCATCTGCAGCCCTGCTTATTTTCATGGTGAATGTGGATAAGTAGCTTTCTAACCCTTGACCTTTGCTGTTGATAAATAAAGTGAAACACCAACACAGATGCATCCCTGCAGTTGCAACTTGTCACTGTTAGAACCTGTCCATTATCTCTACTCTTTGTCTCTTGTCCTTCAGTCAATTTCCTAGCCAGTCAATAATTAGCCTTCAAACTCATGATTTTCAATTTTAGTTAACAATCATTTTTCGTATTTCTTCAATCTCATAATGAACATGCTTAATAATCACTTATTATATTCCTTTTGAAAGACCATATAATAACATCCACATAAATTATCCTGTGCGCTACAGATTCACAGAAGTCTTACTACAGAAGGAAACCATTGGCCCATTGTGCCTGTACCATCTTGTTAAATGAGCATCATTACCCAGTGCCAATTTCTTGCCTTATCCCCCCAATCCTTGCACTTTTTTTTATATATCAAAGTCATCACGCAATGCTCTCTTGAGTGCCTCAGTTGTATCTAAACTACTTTAATCACCCCTGCAAAAATAAAGAAATCCAATTCTTCAAACCCAGCCATTACAAATCTGTGAAATTAAAGCAAAATTCTGCAGGTGCTGGGAAATTAAAATAAAAGCAGAAAATGCTGAGGAAACTCAGCAGGTTGTACAGCATCTGTGGAGAGAACCATTTTGAACTGGATTCCAAACAAGAGTCATAGAAAATTCCATGGAACCTCAGCAGTGTGGAAACAGGCCATTTGGCCCATCAAGTCTACAATGATCCCCCAAAGAGTATCCAGAGCAACCAGACCCAACTTCCCCTTCCTCCTCCTACCCTAGCCCTGTAACCCTGCAATTCCCATGGCTAATCCACCGAGCCTGCACATCCCTGTACACTATGGGACAATTTAGCATAGCCAATTCACCTAACTTGCACATCTTTGGACTTTCGGAGCACCCACAGGATACCCACATCTACAGACACAGGAATAATTGTCAACATTGGACTTGAGATGATAATGTTGTTTCTTTCTCCACAGACCTGCTGAGCTTCTCCAGCATTTTCTGCTTTAATTACGAATTTATACGGCTTCTCTCTGATCTGGTAAACACTGTCACATTTTCTATAATGCTAACATTTCAATAATTCTGTGATTACTTTGTTAAAAAAACAATCCAGATCAGAATGCAATGTGCCTGTCTAAGGCAATGTTACAGAGATGAGTGAACTTCAGAAAATTATAATTGGGGCAGCAAAATCTGCTTCCAACTAAGGGTTTTAAAGGAAACCATGTGTTTCAGGAGATTTGTCACTCTTCAGTGCCACTCTTCATTGTGGTTACTTTTCTTTAATTTTTCTGAGACCACATCCCTGGTTCAATAATAGTCTTCTTGGGATGTCTTCTCAAAATCCATCTCCTCGTCCTCAACTCTCTCTGTTGCTGTCATTGTTTGCCACCATGGCAAGCTTTACTGCATGTGGGAATCTTGCTGTTCCCTAATGGCAAAACCAAGGAGAGGGAAGGAGATGAAACAGAATGGCTGATGTCAGGCGCATTGAAATAAAAGACAATCTTAGAGTGCGCACTGTTGAAGGGGGACAAAGGACACTGTTATTGAAGACATTGAAGAAAGAAGATCAGCGAGTCTAAACGTGATGGAAGCTTGAGCTTTAACTAACTGGAATCTAGGAAGCATTGATTCAAAAACTGTCAGTAATTCCTTGCCAAATGCCAATACCAATGAGATGCTGTTCAAAAGGGGCAAAACTGTGCAACAAACATTAGAGAACAAGTAATCTTATCAACGACCCTTGCCCTCCAATTTTGCTGCATGCTTTTTCCAATGTCATTGTTTGGATAATGAGCCAATAAAATGTGCGAGTGTGCGTCTCAGTTAGATTCTAACCTGAATCTCCTCGCTAGCAATAAAGAAAATGTTCGGGTCAATTCTTTTGCAGGGTTGAGATTACCACTATGGTAGAAGCCCCCATTGGAGTGGGAATTGTTTTTGGATCCGTAGAAGAAAGAGACAATGTTAGAGTTGAGAGTGTCTACATGACCTGTTACCCTGAAAGAGTGTGTTAGGCATGCCCATTGATTGTATTGCAAAAGCATGTGAGAAGGTTTTTTTTGAACTCGAATGTAAAGTAAAAATCTACCTGTGTATTAAACAGCAAATCAATGCTGTTTCACAATCTTTAATGACAGAAGCAGCCTTATTGTGATTTCATTAGTCAGAACATCCCCTGTGACAGATCAAAGTGGAGCTATTCCCTTTTCTCTTTCTCCATCATCCCACCTTCTACACATACAGACATGCACACACGGAAACAGACACACACAGAAGTGTACACACATGCCAACACACCCACCCACAGTCATACGCACACATACACACACACACATGCCAACACACCCACGGTCATACATACACAGACATTCACACACATGCCAACACACCTACAGAATCACACACACATGCCAACACACCCACAGTCACATACACAGACAGACAGACATGCAAACACATACCAACACACCCACAATCTCTCTCTCACACACACACACACACACAGACATGCACACACATGCCAACACACCCACAGTCTCTTTTTCTCTCACACACAAATGCACACATACACAGACACATATAGTTTCTATCTGGATAGAAGGTAGAAATGGTCAATCAAATGCTGATTCCATTATTTTAAAGAGCTTTGCTCATCTGTGGATGATAATCCTCCTGGTTTCTGTCTGCCAGGATTTTATATCAGCAGTGAACAGGTCTAACATTTTCATCTCATTCCATATATCTACCTCCCATTTACCACTTTTTTTTCCCTTGAGATAAAGCAAGCTATGGGACTGGGAAGCCTGCTGTGAGGGCATTGTGAAAAACTGCTGGCACGCACCAATGATTTTCAATTTAATAAAAGAAAGAGATGTAGGATTGTGTGTTCAATAAGTTAACGTGTCCTCACTGTGTATCAGTCTCCTTCTTTGCAGCTTTCAATTGTTTTTTTGTTGATATTGTCTTGCTTTGATTCTGATTCAGCTGGGCCAGTAGTGAGGGGTGTGTGTGTACGCATTGCTCATTAGATTTCATGGGATTTAACTTGAATGGCACTGGAAGATGGACACTGGAATTGCGCTGTTGAATTAACCCATTGAAACACTTTGTGATGTCTGCTCATTTCTGTGTCGTGTTGTTGATTATCCGACTATATCAGCAAGGGTTCAATGTTGTAAGGGCTTGTATCTCTTTGACTTAGTTGTATGGCCTAAAGTTAGCCTGTGCCCCTCAAAGAGAAGGATGGGATAGAGCGGTTTTTCAGAAGCTGCACTGAAAGCTTTGATAGAGGAGGTGGAAAAGAAGACAGATGTCCTTTATCCTCAGGGGCAGTAAAAGCTCCGTGCACACCATGTGCAGTAGCTGTGGAGTTTAACATCAGGTGGCAAACCCCAGAAGACCTGAATACAATGCTGTAAAAAAGAACCCAATGACCTCACAAGAGTGGCTGAGGTCTGTGAATACATCTTTGAATGCTGTATCCTGCCAATTGCACCATCAGCTCCAGGCAATACTCAATTCAGCAGATCCTATCACTCATCTACTAATCATCTTCCTTAATCAGGGCTTTTTCCAACGCTAACATCATTCGCCATACCCAGAAGCTGAGTTTACTTTTGGCTATTCCATAAGGACAGCTACATCAAAACAAATGGGTCTTCTCTCCTTCTTGCAAGGTCGGTGAAGGCAGCATCAGAAACCAACTAGAGTGATAACCTTGCCTTCAGGTCATGGTCCCCAAAGAACAGACAGTGTTGGTCACATAGCAACACTCACTGCTGAGGCTGGTGGCAGCATGGGGTTGAAATTATCCATAATGACAGTATCCTCAAACCTCATCCTACATCTCACATCCCATGGCCACCTTACCCTGCATTCGCTTATGATCCAAAAGCTACCAATGGGACACATGTGCACTGCCCTTTATTTATTACTTCCTAAGTGTCATCCTTTTTCTCCTTCAGATAAGTGTAACACCGTCAGGGAGTGCCAGATCAGCACAGAGAGAGTGATGCTTGTTCACATTCAACATTACCAACTCAGTTACTGATGGTTCAAATCATTTAAAGGATAACATACAGGCAGGACCTGTATGTAGTAAGACACTGGACATCCCACTCTGCCGAGGACATGGAAGTCCTGGGCCTCCTTCACCGCTGCTCCCTCACCACCAGACGCCTGGAGGAAGAATGCCTCATCTTCTGCCTCAGAACACTTCAACCCCAGGGCATCAATGTAGACTTCAACAGTTTCCTCATTTCCCCTTCCCCCACCTCACCCCAGGTCCAAACTTCCAGCTCAGCACTGTCCCCTTGACTTGACCTACCTACCTACCTTCTTTTCCACCTATCCACTCCCCCCTCCCCCCCGACCTATCATCTTCATCCCCTCCCCCACTCACCTATTGTACTCCATGCTACTTTCTCCCCACCCCCACCCTCCTCTCACTTATCTCTCCTCCCTTCAGGCTCTCTTTGCCCGAAAACTCGATTTTACTGCTCCTCGGATGCTGTCTGAACTGCTGTGCTCTTCCAGCACCACTAATCCAGAATCTGGTTTCCAGCATCTGCAGTCATTGTTTTTACAATATGTAGCCTTTGGATGAGAGCAGGGGTCAAGTTTTCCAACAGAAAGGGCTTGCACACGAATTCATCTGTGGATGAAGATTTCAGCCAACAGAACAACATTGATGTGTATTCACAAAGAACTGCTCAGTGCATGGGGAGACCTGACGGAAACCCGCAATCAGTGAAAACTGCAGGGTTGAATCTGACACCGACCTGGCACAGAGTGCTGTGTAGAGCTTGGATCTAATTCTTACCTGCGCAGAAGTGTTGATCAACTCAGTTTGGACACGTCCAATCATGACGCAGTGTCCTATTGTTTGATATCTCACCTTCCAATACAGCCAACATTTGAGTGCTGCGGTCAAAGTTCAGAATGTTGCCATACAGGGCCAGAAAGCTGCTTTCAGACTACTGTGTATGAGGGGTGTGCAGGATGTCCCAGCAGTCCTCCAGCAGTTTATGGGGATTGCTGAGGCAGCACTTCTGAAGAATGGCGGGGGCTCCATGGAGCAGGATCCTTTAGCTCTTCCTCAGAAGCCAATCATTTGTCCCCACCAGTCTAGCCATTCAGCTGGGAATCCAAGACCTGGCACTGCTCAAGGTTATCCACTAAGGTTGCCTACAGTCTTAACACTTAAGACAAACTGTGTTGCAACTTAACATAAACTATGTTGCACTTATAGGAGTAGCACACATGTTGGACCATGAGGACAGGCAAAGGCACAAGGAAGATGAGCATTAAGGGAACCCAAAAGCAAGATTGCTGACTTTAGTAAGGATGGGAGGATGGCAGTATGTCAGGATGCTCATTTGAAGAGCTGGAGCAGATCTGATGGACCAAATGGCCTCCTTCATCTTTTTCTGTGATTTTGTTTCCAAGTTTGCGTTGAAATATTTATTTTGTGTTGACACTTATTTTCACCTTGTGACCAACTCAGGCTGTGATAGTCAGTGACAGAGGGAATGAAAGGTCGGAGGAATCACAGATGATTGGGTAATTGGGGTCACTGATGCTGGCATCGCTGTCGGGTCAGTTCACCAAGACATCCTCTTCTACATTCGCTCCATTCAATTATCCTTCTCCTCGTGCTGCTGTGATTTCTCCTCCTTCTTACACTCCTGAACCTTTGGTCATCCAGCTGTTGGCAAGGATTGTCCCCTTTTCGATGAAGAGATTGGCAGCAGATCACCGGGGCATTGACACTGTCACTGCTGAGTCATCCAGGGCTCTTCCAGAGCCTTCTAGAGAGTACATGTGTTCTTTCCACATGTCACTGGTCTTTCAATGTATGCACGCCACTCAGACGAGGTGGCCGTGCAACAGAAGTCATCACCCATGTTGTCAGAGGAGAATCCTCCCAGTGATCACCCCTTGGGTTTCAGTCATGATGGAAATGGGGTTGATACAATGGGTTACTGCAGAATGTATGTTATAGATTAATAGAATCCCTATAGTGTGGAAATAGGCCCTTTGGCCCAACAAGTCCACACCAACCCATCTGACGAGTAACCCACCCATTTCCCTTTCCTATTCTCCTACATTCACTCCTGAGAAATGCACCTAACCTCCACATCCCTGAACGCAATGTGCAACTTAACATGGCCAGTTCACCTAACCTGTATATCTTTGGACTGTGGAAGGAAACCGGAGCACCTGGAGGAAATCCACATAGACGCAGTGAGAAGGTGCAAACTTCTCACAGACAGGCACCTGAGGCTGGAATTGAACCCAGCTGTGAGGCAGTCGTGCTAACCAGTGAGCCACTGTGCTGTCTCTGGTCACAGACCGGCTGGATGTTGGGAGAGTGGTGTGCGTCTCAGTCAGGGTATCAGGTAGGTTTAATTTGTGCAATCTACAGCAGCTTGCATCACAAGGAAGCTTTCAATCCAAGTGAAGCTGCATCACCTTCTCACTGGGGAGAGAGAATGAAGCATAGTGAACTTCCAATGAACTTCCAATGAACATATGAATGAATGAAAGTTCCAAATGAACTTTCAATTCAATGTACAGGGCTTCAGTGACTTCCCTCGTGCAACAGTGAAGTATAGACTGTTTCATTCCTGATGAAGGGCTCTGGCCTGAAACGTCGAATTTCCTGTTCCTTGGATGCTGCCTGACCTGCTGCGCTTTAACCAGCAACACATTTTCAGCTCTGATCTCCAGGATCTGCAGACCTCACTTTTTACTCAAAGGCAAGGAGTGGCAAATGAATGGAGTTTATGTTTGAGAGAGAAGACAAGGAGATTGATCTTCCTCATATTTATTTAGAGGAATGCCTTGAAGTCATGAAAGGCATTAAATAAATGCAAGCCTTCTTTTTGTTCTTGCTCAATTCTATCGACCAATCTGAGCAGCATGTATCTTCGGGGAATTCAGACTTTCTCATGTCAATCACCTGTCAGATGTTAACACCTCTGGTGACTGTAAATCAATGAAGCACCAGCAGCTAGACATTTCAAGTCACTCTGTTAATCCCTGACTTCTCACACAAGGCTTGCACAGAGGTTACATGAAAAGCCAGGACAATTTCATATCCCTGTTAATGAGGTGTCTCTGGACCTGTGGTTTTTGATGGCATGTCTCCTATTCTCTGTAAAGATTTCTTTCTTCATAACTGAATTAACATAAATTCTCTCCTGTCTTGTATTTACTCTGATCAGTGCCTCAATTTTGAATATATTTTTGCAACTCTTCCTTTGCATTAGCTGCTAATTGGTGCATTGAAGAAAGAAGCTGTGCTTTGAAAGTACCACCAGGCGTAGCATTTTTCAATTCAGCTGTGAAACACTGTTAAAATAAACATTTGTTCCACTCATATCGAATTTCTGTATTTATAATTTTAACACAATCAGCAGCCAATCAACATTAAGAAGGCTTTTTAGAAAGTTGGTGCAAACTTCAAGCTAAAATGTTCAGGACCCATTTTATTTCAGGGTCGATTTTCTAGCTTTTGATGGTCCTAATGCATTATCTAAGCCTGCCATGACACATTCCAATTAACTGTCATCTCTAGTGCAAAAATTATGATTGTTCCTGCTCCCTCATTCAGTGTTTCTGCCACTGTTCACTTGTTTTAACCTGTGGTTGAAGATTCTCAAGGTGTTCAAACTTTTGTAGTACTTTGACTGCCTAGTTACTCACTTCTAACATTATTACGTTCATAATAGTATCTCGTTTATGTTGACTTTCAATTATAATTCCACTGAAGTGCTCCATCACAGTCTGAAAATTGACAAGCAGTCACTTATTTAACTCACTCAAACATATTTCTTTATCCATGGAAGCCTATGGAGATGCGCTCAGTCAATCAACAAACTTTTATTTTGCAAGTAAAGACAGGCTTATGTACTTTAACTGAAATAATTTGTGAGAAAGCTTGTTTGCAGTCTCTCTAAAAATGTTGAATACTTAGGTTTTTGACTGTTTCTCATAGTTATATGAATAAATTTCCTAAAATAAATAAATCACAGCATGCAATTTTAAAAACAATCCTTATTTCTCTCCTTAAGTTGGGCATATATGATGAGATAAAGCAAAGCATCAAAAATAAATTTAACAAGAAACATATTTGTTTCTTCAACAAATACATGCCTGAGTCTTACCTACAGCACATTCTCCCTGAATATATATTTTAAAGGGGAGCTTATCGAGACATTATCAAAATTTGAAAAATAACATAGGCTTTCCAGAATTTGCAACCTCTTTTTAATGAACAATATCACACACAAATGACACATTGAATGTTGTAATGATTCAAAACATAAGGTCTCCCTCAGCACTTGAGTTCTGTTATTCTCACTATTGCTTGTGTTAGCTACACTTGGAGATGAAGTAAAATGTCATTGATGGGCATTAATTATGGTTGGCATGACTTTTCGGGCAAGTGACATATTGCTGCTGATACAGTTATGCAAGGTGTTGTTGGAGATGTGGGAGTTATATTGGATGATGGGTGAGGGGGTTGGTGGTGAATGGGTGAGGTGATGATGGGGGATGGGTGAAAGAGAGGTGTGTGGGTGAGGTGTACTGGAGGATGGGTGTGGTGTTAGTGGAGAGTAGCTAAGATGTTGGCAGGTGTAGATGAGGTGATGGTGGGGGATATGTGAGGAGATAGGTGCAGGTAGGTGAGGTGGTGATGGAAAGTGGGTGAGATGATGGTGAGGATTGTTGAGGTGATGGTAAGGATGGCTGAGAGGATGGTGGAGGGTGGGTGAAGTGATGATGGGGAGTGGTTGAGATGTTGGTGGGTGTAGGTAAAATGATGGTGGGAAGTGGGTGAAAAGATGGTAGAGGGTGAATGTGGTGATGGTGAGGGTTTTTGTGTGGTGATAGTGGGGGATGGGTGAGGACATGGTAGAGGGTGGGTGAAGTCATAGCAGGGAGTAGGTGACATGATGATGAGAGGTAGATGAGGTGATGGAAGGTGGGTGAGGTGATGGTAGGATGTGGGTGGAGTATATTTTGGAGAGTGGGTGAGGGCATGTGGAGAGTGGGTGAGGTCATGGTAGGGTGTGGGTGAGACATATTTTGGAGAGTAGGTGAGGTCATGGTGGAAGGTGGGTGAGGTGATGGTAGGGTGTGGGTGGGGTATATTTTGGAGAGGGGGTGAGGTAATGGTGGAGGGTGGGTGAGGTGATGGTAGGGGTGGATGAGATATATTTTGGAGAGGGGGTGAGGTTTAGTTTGGGGGTGAATGAGGTGATGATGGAGAGTTGGTGAGATGATAGTGGGGGTGGGTGAGATGACAAAGGAGGTTGGGTGAATTGATTTGGCTCTTTGCTCTTGAATGTAGATGATGCATTGCTTATTTTCTCTTTGTTAGAAATTTGTTTGTTGCCTTGTGTAGACAAGGTGTTGAATGTGTATGTTTTTGTGGAAAAGCTATGATTTTGAATATCATGCTTTTGAAGGAATATGTAATAAATTGTACTTAGAATCATGCAGCATTTACTTGTGGGTCAATTGAGAACATAAATGTCATCTATCTCTTTTAGATTTTCAGTTTTGATCCCAGACTTATCATCATTGTCTGCAATTTTGCAATTGTGTGCAGAAAGACCTTTTTATGTCAGCTAATAGGTAAACATACTTGAATAGCGATGACAAGTTGCCTTTGAAAATCCATTGTAATTGTGTGGGCTTTTTTTATTTGATAAGCACTGTGAAAAAGCTCTGAAATGCATTAATGTTAAACCATTCAAACAACGTGTATGTATGGAAATAGCAGATTTGAAAAAGTAATGCAATAACCCAAAGTTTGCTGTCAAAATAGTGTTGAGGGTAGTGCGCACACTGAAACTTAAGGGCAATTTGTGCAACAACTTCGGAGGGAAAGCAAAACATGTACAGATAAAGAGATGGGTGAATATTTGAATTGGTCGGCTTGTTCCTTTATTGGAGATTGTCTCCACCTACCTGACTCCACAACCTCCTGATGAAGGAGCAGCGCTCCAAAAGTTAATGCTTCCAAATAAACCTGTTGGACTATAACCTGGTGTTGTGTGATTTTTAACTTTGTACGTGACTACTCAACACATTCTTCAGTCCTCTCTCCAAAAAAATAATCAAAAGCAACTGGGTTCTCACAGTTCTGTTGATTCTTTTCATGTTGTCTGCTTTATTGACCTGCTTTGGTAATTTATTTCAGTTGAATAAATATGTTTATTATAAGTAATAGATAAACCATTTGAATGAACAGTTTTGACTCATTTCCTTAAGAAATTGCTAATGCCTCCTAGTACTTGAAATAGTTAGCATGGTGGAAGTCTGAAAGACTTGAGCACATAAACTCAGCCTATATGTCATCGCAAAGCTAAGGATGAAGAGGACTGGTTGCTCTTCATCAAATACACAGGCATCATTAAAGAACTTTGTTGGCCGTGAAAAGCCTTGAGGTTATGGAAGGTACTAGTTGTCATGGTCAGAGAGGGAAGGATAAGTCCGTTCCCCTTTTTTTAACTTCTGCAAGGTGGGTTGTAACAAAGATTTTAATCAGTTTTGTATGCAGCCTTTGTTTGCAAACTTCAATTAAAACAGAGCATGACTTGATGCTAATCCATTTTGAGTATATACTTAATTATTTAATTATAACATTATTTCTTACTTGTAATGTAAGATATATTTATTTTATGCTTTGGTTGTTTGTAAGATAGATTAGTAGTTAGCTGTGTATTTTTTTCTCTTTTTTTTCTTTTGTGTTTTGGTTATTATTTATTTCTTTTATATATATTTATTGTATATTAGTTTTTAGACATGTTTGTATTACTTTGTAACTTTGTAAAAAGTTTTTAAAACTTTCTTTTTTTTCTTTCAATAAAAATACCTATAAAAAAAACACAGCATGAGTAAAAAATAAGAAGCCATTTACAAGGTTTTGTCGATTGAGCAATTTTATTACTAACCAGCTCTGAGGAAAATAATTAAATCTTACACCAAACACATGCAGAAACACTGGTATAAAGTTTAAAAAAATGAGAGAGTGTCTCATACATAAAAGAAGAATAAAATCTACTTGATTTAAAAGCCCTTAGAAAGATAGAGCTGTTAGATTTTGACCTGAGACCACAGTCATTTAATGGTGACTGGTTTTGTCAGCTGTAGTGAGGTTTGTAGAGATCCTTCTGTTCTTCACTGTAAACTGTCTTAGTAACTGAGCTTCCACAGATCTTTTAGATAGACGATACCAAAGATTCACCACCCTCTAGGTGCAGAAGTTCTCATCACCTCAGTCCTAAATGGTTCAGCTTTTATTCTGATACTGTGTCTGCTGATTCTAGACCCTACAGCCAAGGGAAACAGCCTTTCTACATCCATTCTGTCCATCATTTGCCTTCTGAATTGCTTACTGCACCTACGTGTAGCTGTCAGTGACATATGTACAAGAATACCTTGGTTCTTTTTGTCAAAACACTTTCCAATATCTCACTACTTAAGAAACACACTGCATCTTTATTTCTTTACCAAAGTGAATAACTTCACAATTGCACTCACAGCTCACATGACCAGAAAGTTCAGTATTGCCTGCAAACTGTGAAAAATTACAATTGTTCCTCTTATCCACCTTATTGATATAGATTGTGAACAGCTATGACCCAAGCATTGATCTTTGCAATATACCTCTGGTCACATACTGCCAGCATCAGAATGGCTCATTTCTTCCGACTATCTGCTTTCTTCCTTGTTCAACAACCCTCAATTCATGTCAGTTATATTACCTCCAATCTCACACAGTTTAATTTTGGTTAACTTCTTGTGTGGGACCCAATCACAATTCAAATACACATCTATTGGTTTCCCAATCAACTCTGCTGATAGGATCCTCAAAAAACTCTAACACATTGTCAAACATGAATTTACCTAGACAAATTCATGTTGACTCTGTCCAATCAAACAAGTATTTTCAAAACATCCTGGAATTGCATCCTTTATAATAGATTCCTACTATTGACATCAGCCTAACAGGCCTATCGTTCTCTATTTTCTCTTCCTCCCTTAATCTGTGAAGTTACACTTATACTTTACCTATTTGCAAGCATCATTGGAAAATAAATAGTATTTTGAACAATGATCACTACTAGCTCTGCAGCCATCTCTTTCAACACTCTATGGTGAAGGTTATCTTGTTCTGAGGATTTGTCAACTTTCAGTCCCATTAATTTCTCCAACAATATTTTCTTGACCAACATATATTTCAGCAACCACCTGACCTCAGACTGTGGCAAGCTCAGGAAACCAATGTTGAGGAAATAAAATTATCTGTACAAACAGTACCATTTTATAAAAGAAATAGATAAGAAAGAGTGAATATTGAAGAGTGACCAACATATATTTACTTCAGTTCCACACTCTTAACTATTCCTTCAATCTTAATTATTTCAGGGAAACTTAGCTTCTCTGCCATTTCTCTGTTTCCTATTGTTAATTTTCCTGTCTCTCTACCTGCAATGATGCTTCAGTTGTCTTTGTTATTCATTTCATTTTCACATTCTTATCAAAGTTTTTAACAAACCATTTTTATGTCTCCTGTTCTTTCACATTTATATTCTATTCACTCTCTCTTATCTTATTTCTTAGTCCTTCTTTCTGAATTCTAAATTTTTCCTCACACGAACAACATTTTTCTGGCAACTTTGTAAATCTCCTCACTGACCTAATACAATTGTTTGACTTGTCTTGTTGGTTACTGTTATTACAGTCATAGAATCAAAGAAATGCATAGCACGGAAACAGACCCTTCGGTCCAACTCATCCATGCTGACCAGATATCCTAAATTTGGTCCATATCCCTCTAATCCCTTTCTATTCACATAATCATCTAAATGTCTTTTAAATGCTGTATTTGTACAGCCTCCACCACTTCCTCTGGCAGCTCATTCTATACACGAACCACTCTTTTTAAAACTTTCCCCTCTCATTTTAAGACTACGCTCACAAGTTTTGAGCTCCCCTACCATGAGGAAAATACCTTGTCTGTTCACTCTTTCCATGCCTCTCATGATTTTATAAATCTCTGTAGGCCTCCAATGCTCCGCGGAAAATAGTCACAGCCTATTCAGCCTCTTCAATAGCTCAACCACTCCAACCCTGGCAACATCCTTGTAAAACTTTTCTGAATTCTTTCAAGTTTCACAACATCCTACCTATAGTAGGAAGACCAGAATTGCATGCTTTATTCCAAAAGTGGCCTAACCAATATCCTGTACAGCTGCAACTTGACGTTCCAACTCCTATACTCAATGAATTGCCCAATAATAGCTTGCATTTAACCTGTTGGGTATTTTTGCCTGAAAATAATGTTTTCTAAACACAAAGTGGTAAATCTTTAAATACCAGACATAATTCTTTTTCTCTCCGCTTCTCAAAAGTAGCTTCTGAAATGTATTTGCACTTTGGATTCCCATGTCTGGCTTCAACATTTTCTTGCAAGCTGGACAATTTTCTGGCAACATTTCATGTCCAATATATGCCAATTATTAAGTGCTTGCAAATTGCAACAAAGATTCCAGATTCTTGATGTTCGCCTCAGTTAACTGAGTCCACTGTCTTCTATAAAATGGTAATATTGGTACAGGTAATTTCATTTATTCAACATTGGTTTTCTGAACTTGCCACAACCTGTGGTCTGGTGATTGCTGCAGTCATTTTAGCTCAGTGCTTGTCCATTTTTAAAACCATTTTAGTCCATGAAAGGGCTCCGGTATTAAAATCAAATCATGAATTTGAAAAAGAATAGTACATCTTTCCCATTATCATGGCATCTCCCTGCCACCTGAGTAACACAAAATAACTACAAAAATTGGAATATTGGATGATGGAAGGTGAAATTTTATAATCCATATTTTATTGCTATTGTTACAATATAAAAGCTCACTTTTACCGTAAGCTTATTGTTGTGGATGTTAAATATTCCTATAGTATGCTGGTTTAAAAAAAAAGTGACAGTTCTTTTTCCCTGCCTCATATTCCTCTTTCAGTAACATCACTTAAAAAAATGCAATTAGTTCATTACTCACAGCATTACACAATTTTTTTCTATGGGCAAATTATTTCCAAGTTTGCACATATAACTCCTGACATTACACCTTAAAGATATTAATTGATTTTTCAAGAGGGTGGAAGTGAAAGAGGTGTCTGAGTTGTGAAATGAATTCAATTGGGTAGATAGAGTAAAATGATTCCTTGTGATGTCAGATCCATTCAAGAACAATAGCACATAACCTTCATATTAGGACTCACATATACAGAAGAGAAATCTCACAAAGGGAGTAGGCATGTGAAATTCTATCTGAGGTTACTTAATATGATCATCAAAGTCACTTCTTTAAAATTTTAAAATATTTTGCTAACTGTAAATCCCTTTGTGATGTGTTAGGATAATGAAAAATGTGATTAAAATGTAAGTCTTTTTAAATAGATTTTTCTTTAAAAACATGCTCTCCCTTGGATCTCTATTCTGCATTTGGCTTACAAATTATGGTCGTTTGGACTGAAATTAACTATTTTCGATCAATTATTACCAATTAGGAGCTTAGCAGAAACTGCCAAAATTCATATCATGCAATACTTATCGATGGTGATGTTTTGATTCTCTTTCATATTTTCATACAGATGGTGCTGAAAGTAGCAGGTGCAGTATCAAATGCTTGGCATGTTTCTCAGTTGTGTCTCACTAATGCACAGTTGTCACTTAAACTTTACAAGTGTTTGAATTTGAGTGTGGTTGGAGACATGTTGTTTTCTGTACATTTTTTTAAAAAAGACCTATTGTATGTTTTGTGTCTTGTTTTGTTTTAACTGGATACCTAATTTTGTTAGTGCTTATTTCATCAGCTGGCTTTGTATGACCAATGCTTAGTTTTGGAAGGTCAGTGTTTAATACAGTGATATTTTGGTAAATTTGCACTGTGGTTTAAATCATCTTTATTTAGATTGTGGTATCAAGTCTGCACCACCACTCTGAAAAGATGTTCTAAGGTTTTAGAAGATAACTTATTGTGCAGCTTTTTCTTATTTTAAATATCATAGACATCTCAATACACAACGACCATCTTCTGGGGTTTACTGTGTGTATGGCTGGTTGTATGTTATATTTTATATTCAAATTTGTTGACCATTCTGGTGTATCATATCTTACAGTATATACAGCCACCTTCATAACTGAGAGGGCTATAACACATTATATTGAGCTGGGTCCACAAGTCGGAGTCTTTTTTGTAGATTCACCACCAGGGAATACGATGAATATTAACACCTTTCCTGGAAGCTTAGTTCTAAATAAGATAAATGACTCCTGCCCAATGCAAAAGAGTGTCTTACTTTAAGAAAATATTTTTTGTTCATGTAGAGCAACACAAGTAACACACCAGTAAGTTAGCAAAAATCTAATGATGTGTGCTGAGAAAGCTATGACCCCAGTGAGCTCTTGGGTTCAAGGGCTCCAGTTTGAAATTGGACAGCTTCATATCATGATTGAGAAATGCATGTTATTTATTCACAGCCTCATGAGATCTTAAACTTGTATATACACTGTTCAAGAAGGCAGAAGGAATGAACAAATTGAGAATCCAATGTCTATATATGCACAGAACCATGAAAGAATCAAATTGTTTCTAGCGAATTTCATCAATGCTGTGCTGGTTATTGTTGGATTGACCTGGTTTTCAATCACAAAGAGCTACAACTTGGGATGTTGGATTTATAAAATGGAATTGTATCAAGCAGTCAACTCTGGGGCTGGACGAGAGTAGTGTTAGAAGGTGCTGGCTTGTGCTTTGAACCGGCAGTAAGTCGAGAATTTTTGCTTTGTTCATGTGTATAACGCAGGTATCATTGGCTAGGCCAACATTTGTTACCCATCCTTCATTGAGTTAGAAGTCAAACACATTGTTGTGAATCTGGAGTCACTTGTAGGAGACACCAGGAAAGGATCACAGATTCTTTCCCTAAAGATACAACTGAACAAAATAGATTTTAATGACAATCAACAATGGTTACAGAGAGTCATAGAGTCATAGAAATGTCCAGCACAGGAACAGGCACTTTACTCCAAGTCGTCTATGCCAACCAAACATCCTAAATTAGTCAAGTCCCATTTCCCAGCACTTTGCCCATATCCCTCTAAACCCTTCTATTCATGAAGTCATCCAAATGTCTTTTAATTGTTGTAATTGTACCAGCCTCCATCACCTCCTCTGGCAGCTCATTCCATTTACGTACTACCCTTTGCCTGAAAATGTTGTCCTTCTCATCCTAAACCTATGCCCTCTAGTTCTAGACTCCACCAACCTTGGGAAAGGCCTTGTCTATTTACCCTATCCATGCTCCCCATGATTTTATAAACCTCTATAGGGTCACCCCGCAGCCTCCAACACTCCAGAGAAAACAGCCCCAGCCTATTCAGCCTCTGCCTACAGTTCAAACCCTCCAACCCTGGCAACATCCTTGTAAGTCTTTTCTGAACCCTTTCAAGTTTTCCCGCCTCAGGCGACTGACTGTGTGGAGTTTGCACGTTCTCCCCGTGTCTGCGTGGGTTTCCTCCGGGTGCTCCGGTTTCCTCCCACATTCCAAAGATGTGCGGGTCAGGTAAATTGGCCATGCTAAATTGTCCGTAGTGTTAGGTAGGGGGTAAATGTAGGGGTATGGGTGGGTTGCGCTTCGGCGGGTCGGTGTGGACTTGTTGGGTTGAAGGGCCTGTTTCCACACTGTAAGTAATCTAATTCTAATTCTAAACACCCTTCCAATATGAGGGAAACCAGAATTGTGCACAATATTTCAAAAGTGGGCTAACCAATGTCCTGTACGGCTGCAACATGACCCCCCAACTCCAATACTCAGTGCTCTGACCAATAAAGGAAAGCATACCAAACACCTTCTTCACTATTCTATTCACCTGAGACTCCATTTTAATGGAACTATGAACCTGCACGCCAAGGTCTCTTTGCTCAGTAACAATCCCCAGGACCTTACCATTAAGTGTATAAGTCCTGCTCTGATTTGCCTTTCCAAAATGCATCACCTTACATTAATCTAAAATAAACTCCATCTGCCATTGGCCCATCTCATCAAGATCCTGTTGTACTCAAAGGTAGCCTCCAATATTTCTAAATTGTTTCAAAATGCATGATATGCAGCAGCTAATCTGCCCCATAGCAAGCTCCCATGGAAAGCATAGCAATAATGTCTAGATAATCTATTAGTTGAAGGATAAATAATGACCAGGATACCATAGATATCTCTTCTGGTCTTCTTCACAATTATTCCATTGGATAGTTTATGACCATCTGAAAGGACATTTGAAAGATGGGTCCTCTCACTCACCATTACTTTACTGGAATGGGTGAGTGGAGCAAAATTGTACAGTATCAAATTACAAAAAGAGATATAAGTTAATAATAGACAAAACTAAATACAGCATGACCACAAAGTGTTCACAATGCATGAACAACAGACAGCAGTCGATCTCAAACAACTTATTGTAGTGTAGTTTTGTAGGACATTGGAGACCAATATTATAATCTAGGCTGTTCAGAAACAACATAGCCACTTTGATCTGAAAAACTGTGCATCCTGGATCTGATGCACTGATGTATAGACATAGCTAATAAGGCAAATTGTGGCAGAATGTTGGAGATATTTCTTGCAGACAGTAGCTGTTGGGACAGTCCTTGCAATGCAGATATCCTCTCTACTTTTAGTTATTAATAGGTAATATGCCTCAGAGTTAATGTAACCCCACATGTAGTTGGTTATATAATAAACCATATTTTGTTGTCTATAATAAATGCCTTTTTCTGCTGAGACTAGCTCATGATCCATAGTCATTTTGAGATTAAGGGAATACATCTCATAATGATCCACCTCCTCTTTGTTTCTTTGTAACATAATGACTGAGTACAGTTTCTCCCTGAGCATATCCACCATGCTTTCCAATTAAAAATAGATTTCCCATCAAGAGTCAGAGTGTTGAAAGCTCATTAAAAACCGCAACATTACATTGTAGATGGAATATCAAACATGTTGATTTTGAAAACCTATCACAGTTTTGTTCCCAATTCTTGAAAGTGTACCCTTCTTCATTTCCTTTAAAAACAGAAGATTTGCTAATGCTGCTGTTTTGTGCGCAAACATAATTATGTTCCGGATTCTGTGGTTCTTCAAAAGTAACTGAATAACGCATATAAATTGACCTGTAGGCTTATAGTTGGAAATCTCCATATGTTTACTGCCAATTGTGTTTGTGTTGTATACGATATTCCTTTTTACTGACAAAAAAGAGATATAATGTGAAGATTTTCATCTTGCAATCATTAGGACAGATGGAAGAATACCGAAACAAAAAGGGAACAACAATTTATACGACATGAGGGATAGGCTGCTAATTGGTTGTCAGATGGACTCTCATTAGTTGAAATGTTGTCATGGAGACTGCACCAAAGCTTTTGTTTAAATTGAAAAGAAGGGAATGCTCTCTCTCGCATTGTCGATATGTGCATTAGGATTCCTACAGTTACTTAAGATCATCCTTCTTGGCAACCAACAACATGGTGTCCTTGTGCAAGCTGAAACAGAGTACATCCAAGCAACCATGTGGGATAATGCGTACCCTGGTCACATCATTGCTTGCTATACTTCACAAATACTTCGTTACCCTAAGGTTTTGGGGGTAAAGTTGACTCTAATCAGGCAAGACTTCCAATTTGTAAATGCATTGACTTGATGCTTGGATCAGGTGCACAGAGCTGGAAGAAATTCAAACTCTGTTCACCTGCTCTTGAAAAATGGCCAACTCCCAATTCCCTATTTCCAATGTGGTGGATTTTTGCCATGAGGGGGGATGGAGGGGGGAGGTGGGGGGAGGAGGTGGATTGGGAGCTGGCCGAGAAAACCCAGGAAGAGCCTGAGAAGCTGCCAATTCCCAAAGTGGGTGAAATGAAAAGACTGCTTAACGTCCAACGCTGTGTTCAAAATTGAAAAGCAAGAATTAAAACAGAAAACAGGCTTACTGATCTCACCCCTTCATTCTCCATGTGTCGTCCATGCCAACGTATGCTCCTGTACTGAATCCCAACCCTCATGGTAACTCTAAAATTCTTTATAAACCTATACCTATGACAATCTACCCACCTTTCCCCTTTACCTACTGTGCCAACTTATTGAGTATGCACATGCACCCATACATAAAGAGAAAGAAAATTGGCGTCCTTATACATAATTTTGTCATCTTGCAGACTACATTTAATTCATAAAAACACGTTCATTCATAAATACAAATTTTTCCACTTGTTACCACTGTTGACATGTCGATACTTGTTCACACAGTTGCATGGTCTTGAACTATTGGATATTAAACTTTTCTGTCCAAGAGTCTCCACATCTAAAACAGTCCCAAAGGACATCTGAACCAAGGATTCCTGACTGCCATTCTCAACGTCTATGCGATGACAATCCCCGAAAGGATCCCTGACCCCAACATTCCCTCTAACCTTTCTCCCTACTGGGCAGAATGGCACAGCTTTGAGGGAGGGCTGCCTGATCCCCCATGTTATCAGGGTACATTCGGAGAAAGGTGAACCCGGGTTATACAAAATACTGAATACTGAATTGTTTTTATTGATTTAATCTCCACACTCAGGGTTCCAGACCTCGTCCTATTTTCATGGAGATAACTGGCTTTTTAAATGGCCAGCTGTCTCTGGTGGCCATGCATGTGGGACGTTCAACCCAACTCTCCTCCCATTCTCCTGGAAGTGGGTAATTTCAAGTGCAGGGTGAAAACCCCAACTTCACACCACGTCCACCATTTTTGGAGATGTGCTCCTTTGTGGCAAAAGCCAATAGCTGAGTATTAAGTGAGAAGGCATTCAGCTTGCTTGCCTTCATTGCTCAGACTTTGAGCAAAGGAATTGGGACATTATGTTGAGGGTGTACAGGATGTTGGTGAGACATTTTCTGGAGTATTGTGTCTCAGTACTGATTGCCCTGTTGTAGGAAGGATATTCATAAGCTATGATGTGGAGGTACCGGTGTTGGGCTGGGGCAGACAAAGTTAACAATCGCACAACATCAGGTTATAGTCCAACAGGTTTATTTGGAAAAGTCAATATGTGCAATCTTCTTGGAAATCCTCACAACTTTTCAAATAAACCTTTTGGACTATAATCTGGTATTGTGTGATTTTTAACATTAGTAAGCTGGAGAGGGTTCAGAAAAATTTACCAGGTTGTCGCCAGGAGAGTTTGAATTATAAGGAGAGGCTGGATAGGCTGGGACTTTTTCACATGAGCGTAGGAGGTTGATGGGTCAGCTGAGAAAGGTTTATAAAAGCAGGAGGGCTATAGATATGGTGAATGGCGTGGGTCTTTTCCCTCGGGACAGAGATTTCTGGGGCATATTTTTAAGGTGAAAGGAGAAAGATTTAAAAAGGGGCAATTGTTTTACACAGGGAGTAAGTATGTAGAATGAATTTCCAAAGGAACCAGGTGGATGTGGTACAGTTGCAATGTTTATAGGACATTTGGATTAGTACATGCAGAAGAAATGTTTGGAGGGATATGGGCCAGCACAGGCATGTTGGACTAGTTTAGATTGAAATTATGGATGGGTCAGATCGAAGGCTCTGTTTCCACACTGTGTGATTCTAGAAAAACTTTGTGCAGCTCCCAATGGGGAAATCGAGGGAATTGCTCAGTAAGGGGAGAGATGGATACTGACATATGAGTGTAGGGATGTAGGCTGTTGGGTAAACAATAGGTTGAGGTTCGCCTCCCAGCAAAGTAGCAGGAAAGTCAGGAGATGTAACTGAGCTGTTGGGAGAAGGCAATTTGCACAGAAGACAGCTTGGCTGCAAAAACATTGTCTGGATAAACAAAGAGATGAGGGAAGGACTGAAATCACAGTTTTAGAGAATCCAGCAGGCCATCAACAATCATGGAGAAAATTGCATTGATTTTAAGGAACAGAGGATTATGTTGAGGTCACAGTTTAGCCTTGGGTTAATGAATTGCGTGATCTATTGATTGTATGTAAAACGAGGTCTGGGAACAGCTGCAGCTGAGTCTATTGACACATTTAGCTGTAATAACAAGTTACTTTGTATATCACATAATTGCTTTTGACATGTAGACTCAACATGTAGTCAGTAATAAGGTGAAGTTGCATGGCACTGTGGTTAGGTTTGTGGAAATGTTTTCTGTTCTGAGATCTCTCAGCATCCAATATGTTTGACGTTTAAGACCCCATTATTTGATCTAAACGTTCTGGCCCAGATATCAAGGGCCCACAACAACTCGGATATTGAAACACAAACCGAAATTGCTGGAGCAGGTCTGGCCGTGTACGTGGAGAGAGAGCAGAGGTGACATTTCGAATCCAGTGACTTGTCTTCAGAACAAAGATGCTATTGCGCTAAATGTGATGTACCTTTAGTAAATTAAAGAGCAATGCATGCTCACAATGACGCTGGTTTCTTGGCAAGACTGTGAGCTGGAGTCTGTCTCAAGTACTCAATCTATCAATGGCTCACAGTGGATCCTTGGAACAGTTGACTTAGCTGCTCTGTCAACATCAGTGATGACTTGTTTTGAAGTCTTTCTTTACACACTGTTCTTTCTGTAACTATGCATTTTGAGGTGAGGCCTGTTTTGCCCCATTCAGTTATTTTTTACTTGCACCACTGTCTTGTTCAAAGCTGCACTCTTTGAGTTTCACCTCAAAGGATGTTTGCTTGAATAAACACAAACAGTTATCTGGGGTGTAACATTCTTATTAATCTTCACTGCTGGGGAGAAGGGAGCAGTTTTATGATCAGAAAAACAGTGAAACACAAGCTGTCTGATAGCCTCCAGCACAATTTAAAAATTACTTTTCAGACTCCTGTGTCTTGACTGATATTTTCCCAGCTGCAAATGTGTTGCTGGTCAAAGCACAGCAGGTTAGGCAGCATCTCAGGAATAGAGAATTCGACGTTTCGAGCATAAGCCCTTCATCAGGAATAAGAGAGAGAGAGCCAAGCAGGCTGAGATAAAAGGTAGGGAGGAGGGACTAGGGGGAGGGGCGATGGAGGTGGGATAGGTGGAAGGAGGTCAAGGTGAGGTGATAGGCCGGAGTGGGGTGGGGGCGGAGAGGTCAGGAAGAGGATTGCAGGTTAGGAGGGCGGTATCCTGCCTTTCTGTTCTCAATCCCACAATGCAGTCTTTCAGCCAGCATACCAATTTCAACTTTGATGTTCTATTCCACCCACATGAAACAATCTCAGCACATAGAACTCTGTCACAAACAGTTCATGTTCATTAGTATGATAGAGGGGAATAATTGCATTCTTCAAAATGATTAATACAGGAGTAAGCTTGTGTCTGTTCTGTGTGTGTACGCTGTTCAGTATGGACAGAGACCGAGATGGTTCTGGGTTTAATTCCCTGAGCCAATATCAGAATCATTAGTCTGTGCTGCAGCAGAAAAGCCATCCATACATTTTCATTCAGCACGTGAATTATTTTCTCATCCAACCATCAACCTCTTTCTAGTTCAATCACTAACCATCCCCGATAAAACAAATCCACACATTATGTGCAAGTTGGGGATTGGCAGCTGTACATTTTTTTTATGTTCATTCAAGATGTGGACGGAACTGGCTAAACCAACAATTATTGCCCATTCCTAATCCAGCGTGCAGTTCAGAGCCAACTGCAGTGCTATGTCAGATGTAGATCAGACTTGAAGGACGTTACTGAACAGATATATTTTATTGACAATGAAAAAATGGTCACTATTTATTGAACTCAAATTTCAGCATGGCAGGATTTGAACCATTTCCCAGATTAAAAGCCTCGCGTTAATACTAGTAGATCATTTCCTCCCCTCTATAACCTTCATCCCTGCAATTCACTGATAGCTCTTTGCGTGGAGGGGAACAAATCTTTAATGTAACAATCTATACGTGTGTGATTGTTAGCATCATGTAACTCCAGCTTTTAAGTGACGGCTTCGTATGATAGACATTGTCTTTTTAGAATGCTTCAAAATGGATAAGATAGGGAGAATCTTCTGCACTTTCGCTTAAGAGTGGACACTCACACCAATTCTGGATCCTGACCTCAGTCCACCTGCTCATGAGATTCTCCTGGACTCAGCCAAGTAAGAAGCCACCCCAAATCCACACACTCTTTAAGGATGAGGCACAATTCTCTGAGACTGGAGACACAGAGCACGGCGTTACACTGCTGTCACTGCTGGTGGCAGCTTCATCCTCTTGACTGAATTAGATTTAAATCAAAATAAAGCTCTGCCCACTACCACAAGCAAGGAGGAGAAACCACTCTAAAGGATAGCCTGTGGTCTCAGCTCAGGCTTCTTGTCAGCTGTGACCAGGGGCTGGAGTCATATGCAGGTTAGACCTAGTCAGGACGGCAGTTCCCTTCTCTGGCGGGAGGAGGATGAAGGTAGGGGGAGATTCCTGGAGGGTTTTGGGGGTGTGGGCATGTGCTTTTGCAATATGAGGCCTTGCACATCCCCAGCATTCAGCTATCAGTAAAGGCTGCACGATCCACACATCCACAATCAGCTCACTGTTAATAATGCTGGTTAGCTAGCTGCTTCAGCACGGCGGGGAACCTCAGCTTGTGTCAACCTGCGCAACCCCTCCCCAGAAGATTGCTGGGTAACAGAAACAAATGTGTCTTCTTTCCACCCCTGCGTTAGGAGGCATGGGGGTCCACTGGGGAAATTTGACATATTTGCCCAAGAGAAACTGCGGAGTGGGAATGAAAGACAAAAGGGTGAATTCCTCTCCTCCGGAACATTGGGATAAGGCATGGAACTGGGCTAAATGTGCCTCGATATATAAAGCTGGGGACATTAGGAGAAAAGTGACCGACTGTATGAAATTAGACAGCTCTGAGAAAGAACCAGACAGTCCATGAATGGGCTTGAGACTTAATTATGTACAAAGAAAGCCAAGATGGACAGGTGTTGGAGTTGGATTTCTGGGGCCAGTTCCTATCTTTATAGGGTGTGTTTGCTTAAAAATTTCTAAAGGATTAAAATAAGCGTTTCCTGATTCTCTTGTTTGCACAACACAGTGCATGAATGTCTGTGAAACAAGAGTAAGCAGATGTATGAATACTGGAATACAGATTATGTTCATCCCTGCATTATAAGAATTGACATGTTAAGAATAAAGACAGCAAATTAAAACGTACTCCACATCACTGTATTTGCTGAAGCATCAGATATTGCATATTGATGGCGGCATTACATGTGCCATAGGTTGGCACAGGAAGTGTTTTGCTCCTGAATCCAGTTAAGTTAATAGGAATTTAAACCAGCTGTAATTTTGCAAAGTCCTAAGAGGGTTGGATCCGCATTAGCGGAGTCACCAAATAAACACATATTTAAACAGCTTCTGCCCTCAGGATTATTTGTCTTTTACGCCAGCAATTGCTGTGGCCAATATGTTGCACTATCAATATTGTGTTTGTAAAGTATGCTTCACGGTAGTGGACAACTGGGTCCTAGTGTGTAACATTATTATGCAAACACCATTAAATTGAGTGGAAATTGGCACAGACTGATAGCAGTTCAGTAAAACCACAGGCACAATGGTTTCGCTTTCCCTTAATTGCCTTCATGTATTTGAATCTCGGCTGAGCTCAGCTGACAATGTCACTGTCTTGCTCAAAATCAGCAGGCTAGGGGTTCAAGGTCAGCTCCTGGATATGAATGTAAAATCTGGGCTGCCACTTCAGCCCAGGATGAAGGCAATGTTGTTCAGGGACATGAACTTCTGTCCCTCTCTTCGAAAGGATAAAGCTACATCATGAAGGCACGAGAGCTGGTTTTGTGGAAGGTAAACTGAGGTGTGCAGCTTCTTCATCTGCAATTTGTTTTGCTATTTTTAGATCTTGCACTGTTACGCTGATGTGTTTTATTAAGTCTAATAACGTGGTCAGACTGTCAAGATAGCAGATGTTTCTGGAGCAGCTTCAGTTCCCAGGATTGCCCAGCTCTGGGATTCCGAGACAAAACCGCTCCTTTTTTCACCTGCTTTCGCTCTCTTCACTGCCCTTTCTCACCGCCATCACCAACTAATTTCCCAGTCTTCGTTCTCTCCCACTTCACTGCAAGTTTTAGCCCAAGCCAGAGCCTGGTCTTCTTCAGGCCCTGGAAGGTTTGTGGTTTAATCATACAGGAGACTTCATTCTTCAAATGTAAATTCAGAACATGAAAGTCAACTGCAGATATCACTGTTAAGCTCAATGCCAAGCTGGCTACCAGCCTCATATGTGCGCTTTCTATCAGAAGTTATTCAGTTGTGATCATGGGCTATAATCCTCGGTGTTCGTTTCTTCCCCTTTCTCTGCTCACCCAACTTAAGGTCAACTGTGGCAACATCTCACATTTCAGTTTTCATCAACTGACTGTGTGTGCATTAGAATCAGTTTTGGACCCTCAGCAAAAAAAGAAAACAATGAGCTTTAGGAAGGCAGAAGGATAGAAACGACACAGAAAGCTTACCCCTTTCCCAGTTGATCTGGAGACCATATGACATAGGAGTGGAAGTAAGGCCATTTGGCCCATCAATCATGGCTGATGGGCATTACAGCGCCACTTACCCACACTCTCCCTGTAGCCCTTAATTCCTTGCAAGATCAATCTCTTAAGATAATGTCTTAAGGATGCCTTGTTGCCTTCTGACTGTATCCTCTCAAGAGAGTGTAATTCTTTCTGCTGCTAGTGTGCCTGGCTTTACAATCCCAGATTTCTTCCAATTTTCTGGTACCTGAGTCCTAGTAATAGCTTCTACCAAACAAAAGGCATTCTGAATTTTAGTGTGTTGGATTGTATAATGTAATAACAATCCATCGATTTAGTTTAATTTTGTTTATGGTATTTCCAGGGAGATTTTCTTTGATTCTTGGCCGTGATGGTCCATAATTACAATTGACTTTAATAACAGCCTTTAATGCATTGAAGTTTTAATAAAGAAAAACTTCACTGGATTTTATTAGTGGGTATTTCATTACAACAGTTAAAATGATCAATACTGTTTTGGAATGGAAAGCTTAAACAGCACAAAGAGTGTTTTATAGATGGAGTTTCTGTAGCAACTGTTGTGTGACTGTGAATGGATGCATTCGGAGAAATTGCTAATAGTACGTGAATTGTGTTTAATTATGTGCAATGGCGGAGGGCATTAACAGGGTTTTCATTTGAACAGATATAAAGAGACACTTGCAGAAACTCTGACAATGTTGAGCTCAGAGGTGTGTGCTTCTAATAGTGCATTTTATGATTCAACGTTAACAATGGATTGGATCCAGTACTATCCTTCTCAAACCAGCTTTGAGGAATAGACCACAAATGATTAAACCACAATCCATGTTGTCAGGCCAGGGCATGTGTAGGGAAGGTACCGCCATCAACAGTGGATATTTTGCTCCTTTGAGGTGCCTCTCAGTTACCCACGAGCAGGAGCAAGTTGGTGAACTCTAAACTTGGGGGTTTCTCCATTAAAACCACTGAAACCACTCAGTTGAAGAAAGGTTGGAAAGACCTGGAGATGCAGATAGACCTCTCCTCCTTCTCTTGACCAGGTGATCAGTATGTATGTTTAATTTCACTCATTCACAGATGTGGGCTTCACATACAGTGCTAGCATTGGGTGTCCATTCTTAGTTACTTGCGAAGATGGTGGGTGATTAGCGTCCTTGAACCACTGCTATCCATTTTCCAGAATGTAAAGAGAAAGGGAGTTTCAGGATTTTGACCCGCAACACTGAAGGCTAGGTGACATATTTCCAAGTCAGAATGGCACATGTTTTGGAAAGAACCTGTCAGGTTATGTTTTTTTTATTCACTCTTGTGACGTGGGTGTCGTTGGCTGGCCTGCGTTTATTGCTGTTCCTGGTTGCCCTTGAGAAGGTGACGAGGTGCTTTCTTGGATGCCATTAAGGATTTTGACCCAGCGATAATGAAGAAACAGTAATATATTTCCATATCAGGACAGTGAGTGGCTTGGAGGGGAACCTGCAGGTGATGGTGTTCCCTTGTATCCACTGCCCTTGTCCTTCTAGATGGAAGTGGTTGTGGATTTGGAAGGTGCTGTCTGAGAATCTTTGGCGAATTTCTGCAGTGCATCTTGTAGATAGTGAACACTGCTGCTACTGAGTGTGGATGGTGGAAGGAATGCATACTTGTGGATGCAGTGCCAAGTAAGAGGGCTGCTTTGTCCTGGATGGTGTCAAGCTTCTTGAGTGTTGTTGGAGGAGCACCCACGCAGGCAAGTAGGGTGTATTTTATCACAATCTTGACTTGTGCCTCGTAGATGGTGGAGTGAGGAGATGAGTTACTTGCCACAGTATCCCTAGTGTGTGACCTGCTCCTGTAGCTACTGGTTGATGTGACAAATCCAGTTATGTTTTTGATCAATGGTAACCCCGAGGATGTTGATAATGAATTTAACACCATGGAATGTCAAGATGCTGTGGTTAGATTGTCTGTTATTGGAGGTGATCATAGCCTGGCATCTGTTTGGCGTGAATGTTGCTTGCCTGTCACCAGACTAAACCTGGATACTGTCCAGATCTTATTGCATTTGAATGTGGACTGCTTAAGTAGCTGAGGAGTACAAATGGTGCTGAAATGCGCAATCATCTGCAAACATCTCCCTCTGACCTTATGATGGAGGGAAGATTATTGATGAAGCAGCTGAGGATGGTTGGGCCATAGTGCAGTTATCAATGAACATTCCCATAAATCTGCTACCCTGTTCTTCCAGGTAACAGTGGGATTGGAATTTCTGCAGTGCTTTCTTTTGATAGTACATACACTGTTACCGAGCACCATTGGTGGATGAAGTGAATGTAGTGCCAATCTAGTAGCTGCTTTGTCCTGGGTGATGTCCAGCTTCTTAAGTGTTTTTGGAGCTGCAGTCATCTGGGCAAGTGGAAAAGTCAACTCCTGGCATGTATCTTGTAAATGGCAATGAGAAACTGTCATGTGTCCTAACCTAAGACTTGTTCTTGGAGGCATAGCATTTATGTGGGCAGACCAGTTCAGTTTCTGGCCAATAGAATCCCTACAGTGTGGAAACTGGCCATTCACCCCAAACAAGTCCACACCAAGTCTTCAAAGAGCAAGCCACCCAGACCCACAGCCACCCCTCCCCCCCCCCTGCAATCCTAACCCTATAGCTTTACATTCGCCATTTCCTATGCACCCAGCCCTCACATCACTGATCACTGTAGACAATTTAGCACGGCAAATCCAGCTATCCTGCACATTTTTGGACCGTGAGAGGAAAACAGGGCACCTGGAGGAAACCCCTGCAGACACTGGGAGAATGTGTAAACTCCACACGGACAGTCACCCAAGGCTGGACTTGAACCTGGGTCCCTGGTGCTGTGAGGCAGCAGTGTTAACCACTGAGCCACCATTCCGTCCCAGGATGCTGATAGTGGGGTATTAAGCAAACTGTTGCATGGTCTATCCCGCTAAGTGGCCATGGGGAAATTTCTGAATAGGAATAGCCTGTCACTCACCCCCCACCAACATTCCTGGTTATATGTGCTTTGTCTCAGGTGACCTTTATCAATCTAAACAAAGGCTGTATCTTAAATAAAGCAAGTCAGGGGCATTCATGAAATCACAAACTCAACATATCTTGCCACCACCACAAGAAAGCATTGTATACTTTCTGAAGCCTATTATCCTTTATGTTAACTGTGTCCTTTATAAGGGTGCTGATACCTTCAGAATGAAGAGATGTTTGTATTGAATCGACGTACCAGTAATAGTGAGCAAATTGTGATCAGTGCAAGGAAAGAACTGTTCTGGTACAATCACGAAGCAAGAGCCCCATGCATGTCTAAAGCATCGATGTGTTTGTGTTAGACCAGACTGGCTGCCTGATTTGTACTCTGCCACAACTTCCTGTTAGATATTAAGGCAGCAAGGTTCCATATGTTGACTTGTGACTTGTAGAATCTTACATTATTCAGAGCTTGACTTGCTAAGGGGTGTGTGCAAAACAGACAAATGTTGTATTCTATGGAGGATGGTAGCAGCCTTTTGTAATATGTAAATTCTAATCCTTAAACTCCATGTTTGAAATTCTGCATTCTTCAAACAAGCTTTCAGCATTCCCTGAGCATTCACTGTAATCACGTAAAAAAAAGTTACACAAGTAAACAATAGAACCTAGTTTTAAGAATACAGTTTTTGCTAAAACTGTATTCTTAAAACTAGGTTCTTAACAAAATTTCAGATTAAACTGATGGGTTATTTAGGACAAACTTTGAGCTCATTGTGCAAAGAACCATTTCCTCCCTATGAGCTTTTGTCGAAATATTTTTACATGTCATCAAAATAAAATAAATTTTCTGAGCAAATGTGACTTACTTGAAGATGACAAGATCTTAAGGGGCAATGAACACAGGCACACAATCACCTATGGAATTATTTTGATGCTCATAAATATCCCGTAAACTTGTTATGATCTCCGAAGAAACTGATAGCATTTGAAAAGAAATTTATTCTTCCAGTTAATAGTTGAAACAATGACAAATCAAGATTTCACATTTTAGGACCTTTAGTAGCTAAAACTGTCATAAATCAGCATTATAATTGAAGGAAATTTGTATTTTAAGCTATGGAACAAGATTGCTACCTCCTTTTTACCTTAATAAAAAAAAACACAGTTTGCAAGTATGCTTTGCATGGATATTTAGCCTTTCCAGATCCAATCCAATGATTCTTAGTTTCTGAAGGTTTATTCCAGTTTCTGTTTGTCTTGTAAGTTGTAATTTAGTCCTGTCTTTTACAAGGAGGTCTTCTTTACCTGGAGACTTTCCTGGAGACTATATTCTCCAGGCTCACTTTAACTTTCCATGAATTTGGACATTTCAATCTAAGCATAAATACCCACCTCTTACATGACAAAGTCATAGAACCTTTTTTTTGGGTGTCTCACTACTCCCTCCCTCCTGAAGCAAGTTGACTCTAAAAAAAACTATGATATTCAGTGATGTTTTAGACAAGTCCATAAGCTGACCTTTACATCCTTTCCCATATCAATGTGAATCTCATGGGCCTTGTATCAAGATGAAAGTGCTGATTAGATAGCTTTGTGAGCCAAACTTTCTTTTATCTTGAAACTAAATGGAACAGTCTGAAACATTTTAAAAATATAAATAATCTGACATTCCGAACATTTTTTTTTGTGTGACTTTACAGTCTTGGAGTCTTCACAGGAGTCTCCATTTTGTCTTAACACATAGATCTTACATTTTTCTTTTCAGTTAATTATTCTAATATTCCTTGATTCCTAGCAATCAAACCACTCAGATTTTCAGCCAGTCAGACTTCAGAACAGACCACAGGGTAGCAATTGTTTCACCCTCATTTTCAGCACATAGTCCCAAAATATAACAGCCTTATAAACTTCAGAATTCAGAATTATAACAACCGTATAAATTTCAGAACTGTAACAACATTTACAGAATACTGAGCTGGCAGAGGAGGTGGTGGAGGCTGGTACAATTGGAACATTTAAGAAGCATTTGGATGGGTATATGAATAGGAAGGGTTTGGAGGGATATGGTCCATGTGCTGGCAAGTGGGACTAGATTGGGTTGAGATATCTGGTCGGCATGGATGGGTTGAACTGAAGGGTCTGTTTCCATGCTGTACATCTCTATGACTCTTTGACTCTGTAATCTGAAATATGTCTTGACTCTTTTTCCTCAATAGGAGAAAGTGAGGACTGCAGATGCTGGAGATCAGAGCTGAAAATGTGTTGCTGGAAAAGTGCAGCAGGCCAGGCAGCATCCAAGGAGCAGGAGGATCGACGTTTCAGGCATGAGCCCTTCTTCAGGAATGAGGAAAGTGTGCCAAGCAGGCTAAGATAAAAGGTAAGGAGGAGGGACTTGGGGGAGGGGCATTGGAAATGTGATAGGTGGAAGGAGGATAAGGTGAGGGTGATAGGCCGGAGTGGGGGTGGGGGCGGAGAGGTCAGGAAGAAGATTGCAGGTTAGGAAGGTGGTGCTGAGTTCAAGGGTTGGGACTGAGACAAGGTGGGGGGAGGGGAAATGAGGAAACTGGAGAAGTCTGAGTTCATCCCTTCTAGTAGGAGGGTTCCTAGGCGGAAGATGAGGTGCTCTTCCTCCAGCCATTGTGTTGCTATGGTCTGGCGATGGAGGAGTCCAAGGATCTGCATGTCCTTGGTAGACTGGGAGGGGGAGTTGAAGTGTTGAGCCACAGGGTGGTTGGGTTGGTGATCTGGGTGTCCCAGAGATGTTCTCTGAAACATTCCACAGTAGTTGGCTTGCCTAGTTCCCCAACATCTATGTGACCTCCTCTATATTGGGGAGACAGGCCGCCTACTTGCGGAACGTTTCAGAGAATACCTCTGGGACACCCGGATCAACCAACCCAACCACTCCGTGGCTCAACACTTCAACTCTCCCTCCAACTCCACAAAGGACATGCAGGTCCTTGGACTCCTCCATCGCCAGACCATAGCAACATGACGGCTGGAGGAAGAGCGCCTCATCTTCCGCCTAGGAACCCTCCAACCACAAGGGATGAACTCAGATCTCTCCAGTTTCCTCATTTCCCCTCCCCCCAATTTGTCTTCCCCCAACCCTCGAACTCAGCACCACCTTCCTAACCTGCAATCTTCTTCCTGACCTCTCCGCTCCCACCCCCACTCCGGCCTATCACCCTCACCTTGACCTCCTTCCACCTATCACATTTCCAATGCCCCTCCCCCAATTCCCTCCTCCGTACTTTTTATCTTAGTCTGCTTGGCACACTTTCCTCATTCCTGAAGAAGGGCTCATGCCTGAAACGTCGATTCTCCTGCTCCTTGGATGCTGCCTGACCTGCTGCGCTTTTCCAGCAACACATTTTCAGCTCTTTTTCCTTAATAGACTCTTACTGAGCTTTGAAGTCAATTCCAGGCTGACCTTTGGTCAATTCCTTCAACAGGACGTAAATTTCTATTGGTTAAAGCAGCAAACTCTTTGTATCCTGTTGGATGCTCCCAAACCACAGCAAGAAATGCTTGTCAGATTCACAATCAGTAATGTCTGATTCACTTCCTCTGTGAAATGAAGAAGTGAATTGCGAAGGACACAGAATTATCTTTCAGTCTCATGGTTGCTATTATTGTAGGGCATTGTCGTTAACACTATAAAGGCTATCATGTGTCCTCAAATCAGCCGTATCAGTCATGTAAACAGAATGTGCTCCTAATCCTTTAGTGATTTACTGGCCAAAGCAACATCTTCACTCCAATGAATGTCTGGTATCCAAGGAATCACCTGAGATGCCTTCATTATACAGTAGCCTATGACATCGCTGTTGTTAAGATTCAGATGTGCCAATAAAATTACTGTTAAGTTATCAGAATTATGGCCGACAGCAATTGCTCATGCCCTCATCAAATGGCATAGATGTTAATAACACAGAAATGGGTCATTCAGCCCAAATAAGTCATGCCAGCATTTACCCTCTCCTCTCAAGCAGGTAATTAAATACTTCTGATCACACTGATCTGCTTGTTCCAACATTCCTTCTGCCTACTATTCCCTATTCACATATTTGATTTACTCTTGAATGTAGTCATATGTTTCTGCCCTCACTGATAACTCTGGAAATTAATTTCACGGCTGCACAACTCTCTGTTTGAAGAAATTTATTCTTCTCTCTTTTCTAAATCTGGCTGCATTAACCTTGTTGCTATGACCCTCAATCCTGACCCCCCAACAATTTTAAAGTTTGCTTCTGTCAACCCTTTTCTGTCTCATCACTTAAAAGTCTCCTTTGATATCTGATATCCAATCTTGCTCTAGTCTAACTTGCTAGACTTCTTTGCATTTGTAGCTTAAAGGGATAGCATGCCTCTGCCTGTGCATTGTGAAGTATATCATGATATGCCCACACAAAAAGTTTACTATGTAGCTTACTCAGCTGGATATCTCTTCCCATTCCAGCTCCTTTAAGGCTTTGGACACAAGTTCTTGATTCTTTAATGTAAGTCATTGCATTTGAGTGTCATGAAGCATGCACAAGTGGGAGAAACCAATGTAGAGACATAGAAAATATTGTGCAAGTAAGCCAGATCTCCCAGGGACAGTCCATTCACTATTGAAGACTCCTGGTTCACATGATTGCCTCTACATGAGGGTGGAATGTGAAATAGCTGACAGTACGAAGACCTCCATTGAAGAAAATTACTTTTGTCTTTGCTCCAGTGCTGGGAAGGGAATTGGCTAGAATGTAATGCCCATTGTTATTGCTCTAAGGGCATCAAGAACAACTATGCAGTGTATCCATGTACTTGGATTCATGTGCAGGCCAGACCAAATGTAGTGGCAGTTCCTTTCTCTGAGAGGGGAGGGATAAAATGCTGTTGTACAAACATACTTTATGCATCAACGGCATTATCAGCCCTCATTATTGTTGCCATCCTTCCCATCATCATTATCCTCATTTCTTTCCTGTTCTCCATTGTTCTCCTCCTCTTCATCATCCTTGTCCTTCCCCTGGTTTTCATTATACTCTTCCTGTTAGTCATTCATGACCTTTTGCTTTTCGTTATCATCCTCACCTTCCTCTTCATTTCCTCTTCCTCTCTGTCATCCTCAGCTTCCTTATCCTCATCCTCTTGTGATGAATGTCTAATCTACCTTTTGGGGGGGAGGTTGGGATCCTGAGGACTTCAGTTCTTAGTAAGCCCAAGTACCCAATCACTACGGTTTTATAGCTGAACGACCTAACCATTTAAAGGAAATGTGGTGGAGACCAATGTGAAAAGGTAACCAAGGTACAGAGGAAGGCATCAAATGATAGTCCATGGTACCCATAGGTTGGTCAGCTGCAGTTTAAGGAAAAGGTTGCTACTTTCGGATTGATGGCCAGTAAAGTGTTTAGAAATGGGTAGAGGATCAGGTTCTGGAAATAGCAGTCTCAAAGCAGTCCAGTTCAGGATAAATTCCAAAGAACTGAAAAGACATTGGAAGGTTTTTGCATCTGTGCTGAAGAGAGGGCTCAGAAGAGGCCATGGAGGCCATTGATAGTCCAATGCTATTGAAAATGAGAGGTTACGAAAGCCTACAACCGGTTTATGGAGCTGAAACCCAAGTACAGCATCAGCTTAATCATCCAAGATGTTGTTAAAAAGACAGGAAATTGTGCTCATGAATGAGTGCTGGACTACAATCTCTGGAATTTAGTGGAACATAGACTCAGGGAAAGAGATTGAGCTACTGGACCCCAAGCAGTCATTGAGGCAGTTTGATTAGATCAGCTTTTGATGGAGTTCAAAGTGAAGAATTGGAGTCCCTAATAAAAAAGTCAAAGCCTCAATAAGATTTGATAACCCACACACTGTCACTAACCTATGGGTGATTTGCTGAAAAATCCATAGGATCACTCTTGAACACATTTTCTATTTGATGTGCCCTGTGGGGTGTTCCATCGCAGCTTGTTTATACCTCATGTTAATTCTGAGTTTTATTTTATAAGTTATTCATATATTGTAGATTAGTTTCTTTTCTAATCTTGCTCCATAATGTTAATTTTAGGTGTTCAAAACTGTGGAATCTTGTGGCTTTATTAGTAAGTACCTGGGGCTTCAAACCTCACCTACATTAAATAAAAAAGGATACTGAATTAGAACATGAATTTAGTAATCTCATCTAGGATTGTAGCAATTATACTTGTCCTCATCCTCTTCATCACTCAAATGGTTGCCTTTGTTATCCATCATCCTTATTTGCTATCATCTTCAGAATTCGCCATCCTTGATGATTGTCATCTTCTAAGCTTCAGCTGTCATTTTCTGTCACGTTCTTGCCTTTCACTATGTCACCTATTATCACATTTCACCTTGCTTCTCATTATTACTGTGTTCAACACAATCCTTGTCTTCTACTGCTCCTCTCTTATTGTCTTTATTCCTGTTATCCTAATCCCTAACCTTGACTTTGCACCTAACTCTATCTTGGTGTTACCTCCTTTTCTTTATCCTCTTTCTGCTGACAGGTTTGAAGGTGCATGGGTGTAAGTGTAATGTGAGGGTTTAAACCCTCCCAATCTAGTTCTGTGAATCATTCAGTTTCATGCTTTCATGGATCTGTAGAGTCAAGAGCAGTTCGTTAATATTAAGTTGATTTGGGTGTGAGTATAAAAGGTACAGTTAGTAAGTTGCAGATGACACCAAAATTGGAGGTGTAGTGCACAGCGAAGAAGGTTACCTCAGATTACAACAAGATCTTCACCAGATGGGCAAATGGGCTAATGGAGTTTAATTCAGATAAATGCGAGGTGCTGCATTTTGGGAAAGCAAATCTTAGCAGGACTTCTACACTTAATGGTAAGGTCCTAGGGAGTGTTGCTGAACAAAGAGACCTTGGAGTGAATGTTCATAGCTCCTTAGAATATAGAACATGGAACATTGAACATTCCAGCGCAGTATAAGCCCTTCGGCCCTCGATGTTGCGCCGCCCTGTCATACTAATCTGAAGCCCATCCCACCTACACTATTCCATGTATGTCCATATGCCTGTTCAATGACGACTTAAATGCACTTAAACTTGGCGAATCTACTACCGTGGCAGGCAAAGCATTCAATACCCTTACTACTCTCTGAGTAAAGAAACTACCTCTGACATCTGTCTTATACCTATCTCCCCTCACTTTAAAGTTGTGTCCCCTCATGTTTGCCGTCCCCATACTTGGTAAAAGGCTCTCCCTGTCCACCCTATCTAACCCTCTGATTATCTTGTATGTCTGTATTAAGTCACCTCTCAACCTTCTTCTCTCTAACGAGAACAGCCTCAAGGCCCTCAGCCTCTCCTCATAAGACATTCCTTCCATACCAAGCAACATCCTAGTAAATCTCCTCTGCACCCTTTCTAAAGCTTCCACATCTTTCTTCTAAGAACTCTAAGTGTGGCCGTACCAGAGCTTTGAACAGCTGCAGCATAATCTCCTGGTTCTGGAACTCAATCCCTCTATTAATAAAGGTCAAAACACTGTATACCTTTTTAACAACCCTGTCAATCTGAGTGGCAACTTTCAGGGATCTGTGTACATGGATACAGAGATCTCTCTGCTCATCTGCACTCCCAAGAATCTTACCATTATCCCAGTACTTTGGATTCCTATTATTCTGGCCAAAGTGTATCACCTCATACTTGTCCACATTTAACTCCATTTGCCACCTCTTAGCCCAGTTCTGCATCCTATCTATGTCTCTCTGCAACCTACTACATCCTTCGTCACTACTCACAACTCCACCAACCTTAGTGTCGTCCGCAAATTTACTAACCCACCCTTCTAAGCCCTCATCCAGGTCATATATAAAAATGACGAACAGTAGTGGACCCAACACCGACCCTTGCGGTACGCCGCTTGTAACTGGACTCCAAGATGAACATGTTCCATCAACTACAACCCTCTGTTTTCTTTCAGCAAGCCAATTATTGATCCAAACTGCTAAGTCTCCCACAATCCCATTCCTCCGCATTTTGTATAATAGCCTACAGTGGGAAACCTTATTGAATGCCTTGCTGAAATTCATATCCATAACATCAACTGGTTTACTCTGATCTACCTGTTTGGTCACTTTGACAAAAAAGTCAATAAGATTCATTAGGCACGACCTACCCTTCACAAAACCGTGCTGACTGTCCGTGAGTAGATTATTCTTTTCTAGATGGTTATAAATCCTATCTCTTATAACCTTTTCCAACACTTTACCAACAACTGAAGTGAGACTCACTGGTCTGTAATTGCCAGGGTTGTCTCTACTTTTTGAACAGGGGAACCACATTTGCTATCCTCCAGTCCTCAGGCACTATTCCTGTAGACAATGATGATTTGAAAATCAATGCCAAAGGCTCGGCAATCTCTTCCCTTGCTTCCCAAAGGATCCAAGGATAGATCCCATCCGGCCCAGGGGACTTGTCTATTTTCACACTCTGCAGTATTTCTAATACCTCTTCCTTGTGAACCTCAATCTCTTCTAGTCTAGATGCAAGTATCTCTGTATCTTCCTCACCAACATTTTCATTTTCTATCTTGAACACTGTCGAAAAATATTTATTTAGTCCTTCCCCTATCTCCTCTGGCTCCACACACAACTTCCCACTATTATCCTTGATTGGCCCTAATTTAACTCTCATCATTCTTTTATTCCTGACATACCTATGGGAAGCCTTAGGGTTAACCCTGATCCTATCCGCCAACAACTTCTCATGTCTCCTCCTGGCTCTTCTGAGCTCACTTTTTAGGTTTTTCCTGATTTCCTTGTAACCCTCAAGCGCCCTAACTGAGTTTTCACATTTTGTCCTAACATAGGCCTTCTTCTTCATCTTGACCAGGGATTCCACTTCCTTAGTAAACCATGGCTCAACGTGTTCTATATCTTCCTCACTGCCTGACAGGTACACACTTATCTAGGACACACGGGAGCTTTTCCTTGAATAAGCTCCACATTTTTAATGTGCTCATCCCCTGCAGTTTCCTTCCCCATTCTACGCTTCCTAAATCTTTCCTAATTGCATCATAATTTCCCTTCCCCCAGCTGTAACTCTTGCTTGGTGGAGTACACCTATCCCTTGCCATCACTAAAGTAAACCTGATAAAATTATGATCGCTGTCTCCAAAGTGCTCACCTACTTCCAAATCTAGTCCCACTTGCCAGCATCCAGCCCATATCCCTCCAAACCCTTCCTATTCATTTACACATCCAAATGCCTCTTAAATGTTGCAATTGTACCAGCCTCCACCACTTCCTCTGGCAGCTCATTCCATCCACATACCACCCTCTGTGTGAAACAGTTGCCCTTCGATCTTTTCTTTATCTTTCCCCTCTCACCCTAAACCCAGTACTAAATATAAAATGGCTTCGCCCCTTGTAGGCCTGTCTACATATTGTGTCAGGAAGCCCTCCTGCATACACTGGACAAAAGCTGACCCATCTATAGTACTCGTACTGTAGTGATCCCAGTCAATATTTGGATAGTTGAAGTCCCCCATGACAACCACCCTGCCTCTCTCACTCCTGTCGAGAATCATCTTTGCTATCCTTTCCTCTACATCTCTGGGACTATTCAGAGGTTTATAGAAAGCTCCCAGCATGGTGACTTCTCCTTTCCTGTTTCTTGAAAGTGGAGTCACAGATAGATAGGATAGTGAAGAAGGCGTTTGGTATGCTTTCCTTTATTGGTCAGAGTATTGAATACAAGAGTTGGGAGGTCATGTTGCAGCTGTACAGGATATTGGTTAGGCCACTGTTGGAATATTGCATGCAATTCTGGTCTTCTTCCTATTAGAAAGATGCTGTGAAACTTGAAAGGGTTCAGAAAAGATTTACAAAGATGTTTCCAGGGTTGGAGGATTTGAGCTATAGGGAGCGACTGAACAGGTTGGGGCTGTTTTCCCTGGAGCTTCGGAGGCTGAGGGGTGACCTTATAGAGGTTTACAAAATCATGAGGGGCGTGGATAGGATAAGTAGACAAAGTCTTTTCCCTGGGATTGGGGAGACCAGAACTAAAGGGCATAGGTTTAGGGTGAAAGGAGAAAGATAAAGAAGAGACTTGAGGGCAACTGTTTCACACAGAGGGTGGTACGTGTATGGAATGAGCTGCCAGAGGAAGTAGTGGAGGCTGGTACAATTGCAACATTTAAGAGGCATTTGGATGTGTAAATGAATAGGAATGGTTTGGAGGGATATGGGCTGGGTGCTGGCAGGTGGGACTAGATTGGGTTGAGATATCTGGTCAGCATGGACGGGTTGGACCAAATGGTCTGTTTCCATTGCTGTACATCTCTATGACTCTAAGTTGTTCCTATATCACTATACAGTGATACTTTATTTATTAAGGTGGTAGGAAGAGACAGTAATTAATCTTCAATGTTCCCTTTGATATTCATCAACTGCCTGCACTACTGATGGCAATGTCATCAAGTAATGTAATTCCATGCAGAATAAACTGAAATAATGGCTCCTTTCAGACAATGGAGTAAATTGGTACTATGTTGGTATTCTGCCCCTCAACTCTTGGGGGTAAAGGTAACCCCACAGTAAGTTCCTATAATACACATATTGAGGTATCTCAGAGACTAACCACATCTTCTTGGTAAATTAAATAAGAAATGACCATCATTGTTCTACCCTTCACACACAGTTGGATAGGATTTGTTTCTATGAGCACCATCTCTAGGATACATGTTACAATCAGTATACAGTGCTGCCTTTATCAGTCCTTATGGGTAATTCAGCAATAAAATGACATTTTATAACATTACTTTGTGGAGTGCATGGAATAATTCCCCTTTGATGTGGCCAGGTTGGGATTGATAAATTGAAGAAAAATCTCAACATTCTTGTGGGAAACTTTGAGGCTCTGGCATTCCTCAGAAATGCTAGAGAATTTGACAATTCAAGCACCTTCCATTCAAAAGTGATTGAGAACTGAAAGGGCTGGCAGTTCAATAGCAGCTTTAACACTGAGAAATGGTGCAAAGTACTTTAAAGTGTTGTTCCAGTACAGAATCATAGATGAGCGATAAAGGGAGAAATTAGGGGTAGGAACCAAAAACTGGATTAACGGATGGGTCATAGTTTTTTTTAAGGTGGGGGTGCGTGAAAATAGTTGAAGGAGGGAATTCCAGAATTTGATTTAAACAAAAATCTAATCAATCTGTTTGGATGTGTTATGTAGTCATCACATTCTGAGATGGGACTTGTACCTAAACTTTCTTTGCCCACGATTAAAAGCACCGCCATTGCACCACAAGAGCTGGGCTGCAATACAATATCAAGGTTACGGTTCAAGTGTGGGAAACTGGGACTTGTGAAGATAGTAGCATATGTTTGGATGTACAGACTCGATGGGCTGACAGGCCTCTTCTGCACTGTAGGATTCTCTGATTCTATATTAAGCATTTGCAGGTTTAGCTCAGTTGGCTTGTTGGCCAGTTTCATAGAATAGAATCCATACAGTGTGGAAACAGGTCATTCAGTCCAACAGGCCCACACCAAAACTCTGAAGAGCATCCCACCCAGACTTATCCCTCTACCTTTTCTCTGTAACCCTACATTGACCATGGCTAATGCACCTAACCTACATACCCCTAAACATTATGGGCAGTTTAGTATGGTCAATCCACATAACCTGTATATCTTTGGACAGTGGAAGGAAACTGAAGCACCTGGGGAGAACGTGCAAACTCAACACAGACAGTCACCTAAAGTTGGAATCGAACCCAGCTCCTCACTGCTGTGAGGCAGCAGTGTTGACCACTGAGCCACTGTGCTGCTTGTGGTTTGTGAAGCAGCATGATGCTGATCTCCATGTTCAATCTCCACATTGGCTGAGGTTACCATGAAGGGCTGTCCTTCTCCACTTCTCCCTCTTTGTCTGAGGTGTGGTGGCCCTCAGGTTAAATCACCTGTCTCTAATGAGAGAGCAGCCCTATGGTCTGGTAAGACTGTGGTGACTTGACTGAACTTGATATTAAGAGGTTAAGCTTTATCTATGTCATAAGCAGACCACTGCTTCCATCACTTCCTGTCTTCAAATCGTTTGAGTACTATACTTTATGTCATCAGTATTAAAAACACATGTTGATCTGTTTTCTTCTATGCATTCTTACAGTTTAGTTGTGCACAGATTATTGTGAATGCAATTGCAGATTGTCTCATGAGTTGTGCTTTAGAATTGATTTCTCCCCATATGCTTGGATATATCACAACATAATTTCCTGAACTTGAAAGTTCCTCCAGTACTCTGTTACTGTTATCCATACCGAAAGTATTTTTAATTTCAGTTCAGTATTTAGAGAATTTTCCATTGTTTGTCTTCTCTGAAATGTCATTCCCTCTGAAATGTACTCATGGTTTTAACACAACTCTGTTTTTCTTTTTATTTATTTGATGGCATAATTTTGGTTGGGATAAAGATGGTAAAAGCATAGTTCAAAACAAGTGGTAATGAATTGTCCAATAAATTTCCGGCCAGTCCAGTTTTTTTCTCCCATCGACGTCGATGATGTTCAAAATCACAGTCATAGAGTCATACAGCATGGAAATAGATCCTTTGGTCCAACCTATTTATGCTGAACATAATCCAAAACTAAATTAGACCCGCCTGCCTGCTCTTGGCAATACCCCTCGAAACATTTCCCATTTTGTTTCTTTCCAAATGTCTTCTAAACGTTTTAAATGTACCACATCCACAACTTCCTCAGGAGGCTCATTCCACACGCAAATTCCCTCTGTGTAAAACAATTTGCTTCTTATGTCTTCTTTAAATCTCTCTCCTCTCACCTTAAAAATGTGCCCCTTAGTCTTGAAATTCCCCATCCTGGGAAAAGACAACTACTTACAAATCTATCTATACCTCACATTATTTAATAATATTCTATCAGGTCACCTCTCAACCTCGATTCGATGTACAGCATGTTATATTTATATTGAACCTTCAATGTAGTTAAACAATAAAAAAATTATCACAGGAGTATCATAAAGCTGGGAATAAAGCAAGTTAGGACAATGTTAGGAGTAGGAGATCAAACCTTGATCAATGTGGGAGAGGGAGATTGAAAGATTTAGGGAGGGAATTCCAAATTTTAGGCCGTAGGCAATTAAAGGCGTGGGAAGTGCACGAGAGGTCAGAATTGGAGGAGTACAGAAATCTCAAGCTGTTGTTGGGTTGGTGCACATTATAGAAGTAGGAAAAACCAAGGCCGTGAGGAACTGAAAACAATGATGAGATTTTAAAATTGTGACATTGACGAGCAAGAACTCGTCAGGTCAGAGAGTAGTTATGATTTTCCAGAATCAAGTGCACATCAAACAAATAAAATTATAGAGAAATTTTGTAAGAAATAGGATCAAGGGTAAATTACATGGAACTTGGAAGCTGGCCTGAGATTCAATGGAATAATGACTGATGTTATTTACTTTCTGGAAAACCCCTTGATTCCATGAAAGACTCAAATCCCACCTGTCTCAAACTTGAATATATATTTTTTGATTAGATTACTTACAATGTGGAAGCAGGCCCTTCGGCCCAACAAGTCCACACCAACCCTCCGAAGAACAACCCACCCCGACACATTCCCCTACACCTAACACCAAGGGCAATTTAGCATGGCCAATTCGCCTGACCTGCACATCTTTGGAGCACCCAGAGGAAACCCACGCAGACACGGGGAGAATGTGCAAACTCCACACAGACAGTTGCCCGAGGCGGGAATTGAACCCGGGTCTCTGAGGCAGCAGTGCTAACCACTGTGCTGCCCATATTGACGGAACATCCACAGTCCTATTGGTTAAAGAATTAAATTGATGTCTTTAAATATGTCACTTTGACATTGAAACAATGATTATGAACAGTCTTGTTCAGCATGCAGTAATGGGCAAAGAGAGATGTGCATTTCCATGGAAAGGTTTTGGCAATTATCATTTAAAATCTGAGGTCCACTCACTTTCTTTTGGTAGGTAAGCATATTAAAAGTCAATGAAAATGGATGGACCTACACTGCAGATAAGCTATGATTTCATTAAATGCCAGAATAGGCTTGACAACTCAACAGCTTACTGCTCTTATGGCGTGGTAGGAATCCAAAAGCAGAAATGTAATTTTCCTGGGACTGCAATCAACTGGAGGAAACTAAAATTAAATAATCCATCTACACAAAGATTGATTGCTGGAATGAAATGATACACAACTGGGTGACATCAGACATATCTAGAAACTGACTCCAAATTGCCATTGATATTATAAAGAAAAAGGTTACAGGAGATAGGCACAAATTTGGTAGGTGACAATACTTTCAATGACATTAGCAAGGAGAGGGAGCTTAGAACAATCAGAGAAATTGTGTGTATTGACATTTTGAGTGGTTGAAAGAGATAGAGGCCATACTTTAAGAGGGTAAAATTTATGATGCAACTGAGTGTTGCAAAAGGAATAGTTTGTAATGGATAGTCAGCAGGTCCATAATCAGAATTCATCCTTGAAAATAATAGTGAATATTGGAAATCTAAAGTAGATGGTGTTATGTGGCAAAACACAAGAAGGAATGTTTCCTTGTGTCGACAAATAATAGTGGAAATATCAGCCAGAATTGGGGCTGACACACTGACATTAACAAATGGTAGAACAAATATCTCCTGGAACTGAGAGTAACATTTCACTGTGTTAAACCATGTGACTTATCAGGGGCAAAATATGATTCCTGCAATTCTCAGTCATCCAAAGTGTAGAGCATTCATTCACATTGTAATTCATACTGATTGTTTTTGTGTCTCTGTGAAATATTTCAACTGTAGCAATTATTTGATTTTCAAGTTTTTCTTTAATTATGGTAAAAGCTGTAAATCAGGGGCATTATATTGTAAACACATATTCATAAATGGCTCTCCATAAGCAAGAATCCTTCAGGACAACAAACCATTTCAAAAATGAAGGTGTCCTTTATTCCATTCCCCTACGAGTCATAAGATTTTGGAGTGGCCATTAGAGCCACATCAATGTGCAATCTCCTTGTATTTTTTTTCCATAGAAATGGCAAGATTAAACATAAAACAACTGTATATAAAGTAGCTCAGAGCAAAATGATCTTAATATGCTGAATTTTCATTGCATTGTGCAAGATATGACTCCCAAACTCATAATTAGAACAGCTTTCAAGCCAATTAAAAAGAAAAAAAATCCACACAATGTAAACCTTTTGTCTACTGTCCAAAATTGTTTTGAATTGTTTTGCAGGGCTAAAGACATGAATTCATTTTATGAATGTATTCATGGACCATTTCAAAGAAGAATTGAATTTGGAGTTGGGCAGCATCTTGCAGCCTATTATCAATTTAGTGTTTTACTAATTAAGTTTAATGTAACTTAATTTTCAACTTGCTTACTCAGTACTTGCTATATGTTGTGTACAGGTTACAGAAGAAAAGCCCTAAGCTTTGCATCAGCAAAGACCATCTTTGGGCTCATGCTTAGCATTTAATTATTTTTTTGGAACTTGTGTAATGACTGTCACATCCTCTTTTCCTCCACTCTGCAAGTTGCAATAAAAATCCATCTGTTCATTTGGAGGGCCCGAGGGTTGATTTTCTCTGCTGACACGTTTAAAGTGTAAAGAATTGTATCTTATTCCATTCATTTCTCCAAGCAGATGTGTGGCTGTGAATAGAAATTGGGACTTCAATGTTATATTCACACATTTCTGTGGAATTTGATGAAACCAGCAAAGGCATTCTTGAGAAATAAATTATACCTCACATTTATTCAGTTCTTTCAGCCGATACATATGAGAAAACAGCCAAGTCATCCATGGAGCTCTCAAAATTTGAATGGTTTGAGTGAAGATAAGCAACACAAGATTGTTGGTGTGTGAAGTGACTGGGGAGGTAGAGAGGAGTCTACCTGTCAAACAGCTTGTTAGGAATCAATCCTTCTGTGACTCCTACATGGTGTGACAATTGTTTCTTATTGGAAGGCTACAATATCTCATTACAAGACAGTTTAACTTTATGGAACACTGAAGCTGTTGATGCTCAGAGTAAGATGTCCTTTTTGAAGCATAGTTACTCTTTCATCCATTCAAGGTACAGTTCTTTTTGAACACTATGTAGTTCATGGTGATTATAAAGCCAAGGGGTGAACAGTTGTGATTGGAAGGAAGTTCTACTTTGTTCTTGTACAATATGAAACCATCTTCCATCAACTGCAGCTCCTTCATGTGGTACTTGTCTCCCATGATCCAGGAGATGTACCTTTTCACTCCTTTTCTCATGCAGAATTTTGCATCTGAAGAGATGATGGTTATCTCATTTGAACCAACTGCTTCAAAGTTACTTCCTGCCGTACAATCAAAGGCTCTTACATTGTCAGGCATGCAAGAGGTTTAAGGCTAAGATGGTTAAAATCTATATTTAAGGTCATACTGGATTATGGAGCACTTAGGAAACTGCAGCAAAAGCTAGAAATATGAGTGAGTAAATAACTCTTAAATGCATTAATTACTGTTTGGTTCAGGATTAAATACACAATTTTTTGTTAGTTAAATTCAAGGGCCACGATGCTCCATGGTTTTCCTCAAAGAGAGGTGATGACTCACATGCCACTTCTGCTGCCAAGCAAATTCAAGCTATCACACGTCAATCAGGTCATCAATAGTTGACGTGCAAAGCAAAGGCAAATTTCTCAGCCTATCACAGACCTTGACACTGCCTTGACACTTTCTGGCTCTGAAAGATTACCGGTGAGACCCACTACTTTAGCAGCAAAATGTTAAGCCTTCTGTTGTCTTCTTGTCACTGGGTGTGGTCACAAGAAAGTAGTGGGTGTTTCTTGGGTGAAAGTATCAAAAAGCATGATTAAGAGGATGTTGAATAACAAGAAGGTATAGATTCGCTATTATCTGATTAAAATGCTAATTCCTGTTCCTGTGTACTTGAGAAAATTGCAACAATATCTCATAATTTCAAATAACTAGTCAGCTCATTCCCCAAAACAGTAGAATATATCACAAGCAGTCTTGGATATTTGTATAGATCCCTTGTGAATTATTCGTGTATGGAAAAGCAATACTCTTTAATAAAAGCCTTCTGAGTTAAATCTAAAGAAATAAATCACTTTCACCTGTTCAGACAGCAAAATCAAACTCGATTGCCATATACTTACTGAATGCACAATGGTAAACAGCTGTTGTTCTTAACTAGTCTGTTGACAGAACCTTGTTGGACCTGCAGGCAATCCAATTTTTCAATCTGCAGTACAATTCTGTCAATAGACACTCAAGATTTTACCAGGAATTAGAGACAAAACTAATGTGCTTGGCAAAAGATTTACATGCTTTGAGGGCTTATCCCTGTCATTACAACAGTGGGCTGGGTTGCTGTGTCTGCAAAAGGATATGGGTTGATCGAAAGCTCATTTGGAGGATTGTGGCTCTGAGTTGAAAAGTCACTGGACGTCCAACATGCTTCTGAATTATTCAGTGGATTCTGACTATCACTCCACTTATCGGATTAGTTGATTATCATTTTGCCTGATATCAGCAGATTTTGTAATATATGTGAACCCCCTCTTACTCAACATTTACTGATAATCTGAATAACGTCACATCCTACGTAGCTCAAATAGATACTGATGCTGCTTTTTGCTATTCCTGCCAGGAGAACTGCGGCCACAGTATACCACACGCATCTGCCTTGTGTTTTCCATCCACATCCATTCTGTCCCTTCTGCAACTGCACTTTAGTGGCCATTATTCAAGTATGTCTCTCTGCTGTCCTACACTTCACACACTATAAGACATCTCTTCAGTTTTTCTGTAGCTGACTGACTTGGCAAAATGCAGTTGAGAGTTATTTTTGCTCTTAAAACTTGAGAACCTGTTCATTTATTTCAGGCAATCAAAGACAGTGGGGGAGAGAGAAATGGCAGAGAAATTAAAGGACGACTTTGAGTCTCTTTCTACTGAGGAAGATGCAAGAAATCTACCAGAAGTAAAGATCCAAGTAGCTTGGGAGAATGAGGAGTTGAAGGACATTAGCATTAGTAAGAAATTAGTACTGGAAAAATTAATGGGGCTGAATGGTGAAAAATTTCAAGGGCATGATTATATTCATCCCAGAATGTTGGAGGTGGTGGCGGCATTGGAGATAGTTGATGCATTAGATTAGACTTCCTTCCAGTGTGAAAACAGGCTCTTTGGCCCAACAAGTCCACACTAACCCTCTGAAGAGTAATCCACCCAGACCCATTTCCCTCCGACTAATGCACCTAACACTATGAGCAATTTAGCATGGCCAATCCACCTGACCTGCACATCATTGGGCTGTAGGAGGAAACCCATGCAGACACAAGGAGAATGTGCAAACTCCACACAGTCACCCAACACTGAAATTGAACCCGGGCCCCTGGTACTGTGAGGCAGCAATGCAAACTGCTGATCCACCTGTCAAAATTCTGTAGATTCTGCAATGATGCCTGGGTATTGGAAGCTAGCAAATGTCACCTTGCTATTTAAGAAGGGAGGGAGAGAAAAAACAAACAGGAAACCATGGATATGTTAGTCTTACATCAAAATTAGTAAAAATGCTAGAATCTATTAAAAAAGAAGGGGTAAATGGATACTTGCATCATAATGAATGACTGGGGTACAATCAGCATGGATTTGAACATGGGAAATTGTCATTGATGAACCTTTCAGAGTTTTTGAAGATGTTACAAACAAACTTGAAGAAGGAGAGCCAATGGATGTAATAAACTTAGATTTTCAGAAGGCTTTTAATGAAGTCCCCCAGAGGAGGCTGGTGAGAAGATTAAAGCACATGTAATAAGAGATAAAGAACTGGCATGGATCATCGATTGGCTAGCAGATAGAAAACAGAGACTAGGACTAAATGGGTCATTCTCGTGTGGTGACTGGTGGGGCGGGGCAAGGATCAGTACTGTGGTCCAGCTTTTCACAGCACATACTGATTTGTAGATGGGGGAGTAAATCCGAATCTGTGGATGAAAGAAGGTTAAGCAGGAATATGTGTTCAGAAAGATGTAAAACAACATCAAGAGGATTTGGACAGGCCTAGAGAATGTGCACAATCATGGCAGATAGAACGTTGTATAGAAAAATGTGTAGTTATTTATTTTTGGTAGAAGAACCAGATACGCAGAGTATTTCTGAGATGATAAGAGGGAAGAAAGTGTACAAAGGAACGTAGGTGCCCCTGTCAGTAAGTCACAGAAGATTAATGTGCAAGCGCAGCAAATGAATGTTGCCTTTATTGGAAGAGGATTTGACTACAGCAGTAAAGTCTTGTTTGTGGCTACTTCATTAGATGGTGCTTGGATTACTGTAGTCTCCTTATCTCAGGAAAGTTATTATTTACACTGAGGGAGTGTAGTGAAGGTTCAGTAGATACTGTTCCCAGAATGGTGGGTAGGTCCTGTGAAGAGAGGTTAGACAAACTGGGCCTGAGTTCTCTAGAGTTCCAAAGAATGAGAAGTGATCTCATTGAAACTTATAAAATGCTTAAAGAAAGGGACAGACCAGGTACAGGTAAAATCCTCCCCCCCCCACCTTTGGGGAGTCTAGAGCCAGTGGGCATTATTGAAAAGTAAAAGAAATGAGGGGCATTTCATTTTATTCAGAGGATTGTGGATCTTTGGAATTTTTGGCCACAAAGGGCTGTGGAAGTTCAGATTTTGAGTATGTTTAGTGTAGAGATTGACAAGTTTCTGATTTCTAATGGTAAAGAGAGTTAAGGGGTTGGTTTGGGCCACTCTCCTCTCTAACCTATCACCTCCATCCCCACCCCCATTCACCTATTGTACTCTTTGCTACTTTCTCCCCACCCCCAGGCCCCTCTCATTTATCTCTCCACTCTGCAGGCACCCTGCCTCTATTCCTGACGTTTTGCCTGAAACATCGATTTTCCTGCTCCTCGGATGCTGCCTAACCTGCTGTGCTTTTCTAGCACCTCTCTAATCTAGACTTGGGTAAAAGGCATTGAAGTGTTTAATCTGCCATGATCATATTGAGTGGTGAGGCAGGTTTAGCAAGTTGAATGGCCTACTCCAGTTCCTATATCTTTATCTTTTGTACTTTGGAGGGGAAACCGGGTTTAGTAGCATGGTAGTGTACTAGGTGGGGGGGGAGGGGGGGGGGGGGGGAGGGTGGTGGGGAGGAGAGTGAGGGGCAGCGGGCAAAAGTTAAAAATAGGTTGAACAAAAGGATTTGATTTATTACATTTGAAATATAAACTGGGAAAATTGACGTTTGGACAGTGCTGTGCTGACAGAAGCTCCCAGTTGTTTTTTGGTGTTACACAGATCACACAACCTTTGAAGACACTGGATTTGATACTTATGTGCAACTAGACAGTGCTAGGCATCTTTGCACCACAGCACTAGCATTTTTTTTTTAGATTAGACTTACAGTGTGGAAACAGGCCCTTCGGCCCAACAAGTCCACACCGACCCGCCGAAGCGCAACCCACCCATACCCCTACATTTACCCCTTACCTAACACTACGGGCAATTTAGCTTGGCCAATTCACCTGACCCGCACATCTTTGGACTGTGGGAGGAAACCGGAGCACCCGGAGGAAACCCACGCAGACACGGGGAGAACGTGCAAACTCCACACAGTCAGTCGCCTGAGTCGGGAATTGAACCCGGGTCTACAGGCGCTGTGAGGCAGCAGTGCTAACCACTGTGCCACCGTGCCGCCCACAGTTGATAAGTTAAGTTACAATTTGCCACAGAGCTGAGAGGGCATTGGAGTCAGACCTCCAAATGAGCTTTCAAGCCAAGACAGGTCTGTCTCTGTCTCACCCTCCGTGAGGTAGAACATAAATAACTCCTAAAGACTCTGAACAGAAGGACATCCATCCCAAGGAAAGGCCTCAGTCCAGTTAACTGGCCACTGACTTTTATATTGTCTGGTGGTCGACAATAACATGACATCATCATCAAAAATAAAAAAAAAATACTGAAAGAAAGGCGCCTCATTCCATACATGTGATTTGGACTCTTGATCCACATTTTTGTCTATCTTTCCATATACTTGTGCAGAAATCACTGAATTTTTTTTGAGAATGAGTGTTTGTATGAATGGATTTAAAGTGAGTATGATTTAAGTTTGCATGGTTGTAGTTGAAGGATAGGTTTGTGTGTAATTAAAATTTTAAAATCTGCTTACTTGTTTATTGGTGGAAACCTGGTGGCAGTTTCTTTTATTATAGGTAGTGGTCAAAGTTAGGTAAATTAACCATTTTCGGGATTCAGTAGTTATTTATACATTTCTAATGACTCATGGAATAGTGGGGCTTGATTTCCAGTGCTCCCGTCACATTTGAAATAATGCAAGACATTTCTCTGTCATTAAGTTGAAGGTAGATCTCAAGGATTGCATGTCTCCAGATTGTGACATCCAGATGTATAGGTCATCCACTATAGGTCTCCTTGTTCATCTTGTCAATGGATTCATGCTGCAGCAGGGAAAGCAACTTTCTGCTGAACTCTACAAGGAACCTACATTTAAATGCAGTGTATGCCGTATTCTTGGATATCAGTGCTGTCAGCAGGCTATTTATCTGGTTAGCTACAGTGATGGCTTGAGGCCAGAGCAGTTCACTGCCACTGACCCTCCTTTCTGCTCTGAGTCTTAGGGTCTATCTAATTATTAGTGGCAGAGGATAGAGCACCACAAAGTCTTAACAGGAAGAGGCAATTGTCGCACATAACAAGGTAAATTTTATTGTAGGGTAGCTATGGGCACAATTAACCAGTCAGGCATGATTATAGCAATCAGAAGGCAGATATATGACAGCTAGAACATCAAAACATTGTGTGAGAAAAATTGTTTTGCTGTCCAAAGTCTAGGTGAGGTAGGGTGGCACTCAATTCAGCTCGACACAATCCTTTTCAGAACCATTACTTCATGCATCAGCACACAGCTACCACCCCAACATCCTTGACAGCAAGATTCAAGACATTGTTACTTCAGTCACTGAATTGGGCTATGACACAGCAAGGAACAAGAGGACAAGTTTGCCTATACACAATCTCTCCCATCTACAATTCATTGCCAGTCTGAGATCAAACACTCGATTCAAATATTTCTTCCCTAAAATATAATTGATTGGTATATGTGCACTTCTGTTTAACAAGCAACCTCTATGAAACATATATGGTCAAGATTACAATGTTTTACTGTCAATAATCTCTCATGAACAGATTGGGTTAGTTCATTCCCTTCTGTAATCCATGTGCTTCTGTTCACAGAGAGTTTGGTCGATGGAAAGTGAATAATCTGGCAGTGGAAAGAAGAGATTTTCTGGGCTCAGATTTACCTCTAGCTCCAGAGTTTATCAAGAATATACGTTTGTTGGGACGGAGACCAAGTCCGCAACAGATAATCGACAACCTGATCAAGAAATATGGCACGCATTTTCTACAATCCGGAACACTTGGAGGTAAAACACTGCAAATCCCTATTCAAAATATCCCCTCAATCTACAGCTGCAATGGTGGACAAATTTGACCATTTTACTATTGGACAGAGGGCTGTGCCTTGCTGCATTATCATGTATAATATCTGAGGAGAGACTTCCTATTTTTATTCCTGTAGCATTTTGATCATTGTACTCTTTAACTTCCATTGGAGATGCTACTTTGCCGTGCCTCCCAGGTGTTTCTTCAGAGTCTCCGTTTTTCCCAACAGGAGATGTGGATCTGAACTGCTGGTTTGAGAATTTAATTTTGATAATCGGCAAAGTAATGTGTTCGATTATCTCCTCAGTTCTGTGTTGCCAGTCACCCTTTATAAGCAAACCTTGTGTCCTCACCTATCTGAGGTTCACTTATTTCTGTTCAGTCTCTCGATAATGGGGTGACACGGTGGTTCAGTGGTTGGCACTGCTGCCTCACAGGGCCATGGACCCGGGTTCGATTCCAGCCTCGAGTGACTGTCTGTGTGGAGTTTGCACGTTCTCCCCGTGTCTGCGTGGGTTTCCTTCGGGTGCTCCGGTTTCCTCCCACAGTGCATGTTACGTGAATTGGCCACGCTAAATTGCCCGAAGAGTTAGGTGCATTAGTTAGGGGGAATGGGTCTGGGTAGGTTACTCTTTGGAGGGTTGGTGTGGACTAGTTGGGCTGAAGGGCCTGTTTCCACACTGTAGGGAATCTAATCGAATAACCAAAAGGGTGGCACTGAAGCAGAGCACTATTATTCCTTTGAGCAATTATTGAAATATCACACAAGAATTTTCCATTAAAAGGCAGGTGGGAACTTATCCTTGAGATCATGCACAGTTTTAGACCATTAGCTGGTTTACTTCCATAAATTACACAAATGAGAAGGATGTAGTTATCATCAAATTCCTAATGCTTTTCACTTCTGGAAAACTAAGATGTAACTTAATATCTCCTCAAACCTTAGTTTATCTTTATTGTCAAAATTTAAACAGCTTAACCTGTCTAAACATTTAACATAGATCTCTTTGCAACTGGGACAAAAGCACAGTGTTCAGTTCCTATTTTACTGTTTGTTTTTGGCCAAAGGACTAATCATGATTTAACTAACCATGACATGACTATCTTCTCAAAATTGTCTTAAGACAAAGGAGATTTTTTTTGATATTGATGACATGACAAGCTTCCCATGATGCGTTAATTGTAAATAACTCACGTCCTGGAATCTTCCTGTTGCTCATAACTGTGAGAGTCTCCAGAATTAGTTGGAGTTGTTACTGCTATGAGCAGAATGGAGATATTATTTCCCTGTACACCTCCTGTAAGGTTGGGATGACACCAATTAAATTCCTCAGGAGAACAGAAATATGCTACATTTAAACATTTAGCTTGAGTAACCCAGGTGATTTGCCAGTAATACTAATAGAGAACCATGCATTTAATCCTAACAGCCCATTATTTTAGTGATGATACCTGGTCCATTTAGTCTAAATTAAACACAGATATTATCTTGTAATCACAGATGATAATGTATATGTTCAGGCAGAGAAAAGTGTCAGTTAGAAAAATCATGTATCTTATATTTTATGGCATATCTTAGTCTCTTCCCAAAACAGATATATTGGGTTGGGTGAACCATTACACATTTCAACAAGCAACTAGGGGAAGAGGTGGAGGTGGGAGAGAGAGATGGTGGGGAGTTTGCCATTGAAACCTTGGGTGGAAGTTGAGTGCCTTCATTCTAAGGGTATTTTTAGTTTTGTTCAGTTGTCTGTGTTTCCCAGGACATGAGGAGCCAGGGAGTTAAAAAGATACAAGAAAGACTGTACCCTTCAGTAAGTACCTGTATAGCACTGCCTGTGGGCCAGGGGAAAGCAGGAACATTTAGAATTGTCCACACGTGGCCTCTGCAACACCCCCCCCATACTCAATTTGAATCGTCCCATCAACCTACATGCTCTTCCACTGTAGCCTCCAAGCTTTGTACCATCAGACAAGCTGCCATTTCTGACTATTAGCTTGACTATTGAGCTGGGAAATCTGGAGAAACTTGAACCTCAAGACATGGAGCTAAAACTGGGTTAGAACCAGGAAATGTGAGGTTCTCAGCTTCCGACCATGACTGCCCTTTCTGTTTTGTGACCCTGACCCAGTAAATATTGGGACCTGTTTCACTGATATTCTATTCTCTGTTGCTTCCCTGATCTCCTTATTCTTCACCTACTGAAGGAAATGTTACAAATCTGTGTTGGGTGTAGTTTTTCATTGGTATCTCAGAGTGGAATCAATACATTTTATAAACTGGATTTAAATTATGAGGAGCACTATACTGTAGCTGCAACTGAAGCCACCTAGATTCACAGACTGCTGTGACCTAACCATATTATCTGATTCACTGTTGAATTCAAGCCACTTTAATCAAAGATGTTCCTTCCTTACCGCCCAAGATCTTTGAGTCAAGAGGCCTCTACCCAGCACCTCCAACATAGGGACTTGCACATCTCACCCCTTCTCAGCGGCTCAAATAGGAGGCACACATTAGCCTCTCTCTAACCACACCATTATAGTTGTCAGAATATCGTAATGTTAAGTTCTTTACTCAACCTTACATGAACCAAATGTGCACTCTCTTTCCCATGTCGATCCTCACACATACGCAGCTGCAAATGTGTTGCTGGTCAAAGCACAGCAGGTTAGGCAGCATCTCAGGAATAGAGAATTCAACGTTTCGAGCATAAGCCCTTCATCAGGATTTTTACTCGAAGATTTTTACTCGATCCTCACACATAGAATATTAAATAAACAATTCCCTTTTATAGCAAATACAGTTGGTGTGGAGACTGGTGGTGTTAATTATCTTATGAAAATTACTTACGGGTGGAAGGAAAAACGGGTCCTCTTTGCATTTCTGGTATTTCAATGACAAAAGTCATCTTACTGTTGAGCAGAAATATAGTGAGCTAGGTGTCTACAAAAGCAAAGGATGAAATGGACAGTTGTGGAGAGCGGAAGACAGCAGAGAGTGAGTACTGACATAGTACTGAAGTAGTGAGTACTGAAGCTTTTGAAGGATGAACTTCAATGGTTAGAGGTTGGAGTAAAATGGGATAGTTATAAATATTGAAAACGTCACCCATTCTGCAGCCTCCTACTATGAGTCTCTGAGAAGGGATGAGATATACATGTTTGACTGGAGTATCGCAGTGTCAGGAGGAAAGAGAAAAGAATATAATTTTCAGGTCATCAAGTTCATTATTCCATCACATCACAGTATGTACATTCAAATTGATTGAATGAAGTTAAGAACTGCAGTCTCTGGAAGTATTAGATCAATCAGACAATGCTGAAAGGTTGCTGGAGATCAGTTTGAGGTCTGAAGTAATGGAAGGTTAGCATTTTGGTTGGAGCACCTATATGAGACTGGGGAAGATGTTTCCCACATGTTTGATTTTTAAAATACAGTAACATTTTACTGAGAATTTCACTGTCCTTGTTTTTAGTTCTATCCCAGGTTGCAGTATGCTTTATGTATTGGTCAGTTATGGTGATGTTGTTGTGTAGAGAAAGTCAACAAATGTAGACACCTCTTATCCAAGCAGTAGAACTAACCACAGGTACTAGTAATTTGATACTTTTGATTGAACAGAAGCTAGAAGGGGATCTCAGTGGTAGTGTCCCTACCCCTGGGTGAGGAGTGTTGGTTTCAAATCTTAACTGCTCCAGATGTGTGTCATAACATGTTTGAAGAGGCTCTTTAGAAATATTGGGACATAAGTTGTGAGTTGAAAATGCGTTGCTGGTTAAAGCACAGCAGGTCAGGCAGCATCAAAGGAATAGGAAATTCGACGTTTCGGGCATAAGCCCTTCATCAGCCCTTCATCCTATTCCTTTGATGCTGCCTGACCTGCTGTGCTTTAACCAGCAACGCATTTTCAACTGTGATCTCCAGCATCTGCAGACCTCATTTTTTACATAAGTTGTGAGTGCAATCTATTTGCATGTATACTTATGACCATAAGGATAGAGAGAGATTAAGAATAGAGAGAGATAAACAGTGACACTTGCCCTCAAAACACACATCAAGACTCAATTTCTTTGAAATGAATGCATTCACGCTTTTAGTTTCACTTCCAGAGATAATGTAGCAATATATTGACTTCTGAAGTCTGACTTCAGTGGTGGGCAAAGTCTTAGAGAGAATGGTAAGGGATAAGATTTATGAACATCTGGGTAGGAATAACGTGATCAGGGATAGCCAGCATGGTTTTGTGAAGGGCAGGTCGTGCCTCACAAACCTTATTGAGTTCTTTGAGAAGGTGACTAAGGAAGTGGACGAGGGTAAAGCAGTAGATGTTGTGTATATGGATTTTAGTAAGGCGTTCGATAAGGTTCCCCATGGTAGGCTAATGCTAAAACTACGGAGGTATGGCATTGAGGATACATTAGAGGTTTGGATTAGGAATTGGCTGGCTGGAAGGAGACAGAGGGTAGTAGTTGATGGATTATGTTCATCTTGGAGCGCAGTTACTAGCGGTGTACCACAAGGATCTGTTTTGGGACCATTGCTTTTTGTTATCTTTATAAATGATCTAGAGGAAGGACTTGAAAGCTGGGTAAGCAAGTTTGCGGATGACACAAAAGTCGGTGGAGTTGTGGATAGTGAGGAAGGAAGTGGTAGGTTACAGCGGGATATAGATAAGTTGCAGAGCTGGGCGGAAATGTGGCAAATGGAATTCAATGTAGCTAAGTGCGAAGTCGTTCACTTTGGTAGGAATAACAAGATGATGGATTACTGGGCTAATGGTAGGCTACTTGGTAGTGTGGATGAGCAGAGGGATCTTGGTGTCCATGTACACAGATCTCTGAAAGTTGCCACCCAGGTAAATAGTGCTGTGAGGAAGGCATATGGTGTACTGGGCTTTATTGGCAGAGGAATTGAGTTCCGGAGTCCTGAGGTCATGTTGCAGTTGTATAAGACTCTGGTGAGGCCTCATCTGGAGTATTGTGTGCAGTTTTAGTCGCCATACTATAGGAAGGATGTGGAAGCTTTAGAACGAGTGCAGAGGAGGTTTACCAGGATGTTGCCTGGAATGGTAGGAAAATCTTATGAGGAAAGGCTGAGGCACTTGGGGCTGTTCTCATTGGAGAAGAGAAGGTTTAGGGGAGATCTGATAGAAGTGTATAAGATGATTAGGGGTTTAGATAGGGTAGATACTAAGAACCTTTTACCGCTAATGGAGTCAGGTGTTACTAGGGGACATAGCTTTAAATTAAGGGGTGGTAGGTATAGGACAGATGTTAGGGGTAGATTCTTCACACAGCGGGTTGTGAGTTCATGGAATGCCCTGCCCGTATCAGTGGTGAACTCTCCTTCTTTATGGTCATTTAAGCGGGCATTGGATAGGCATTTGGAAGTTATTGGGCTAGTATAGGTTAGGTAGGATTCGGTCGGCGCAACATCGAGGGCCGAAGGGCCTGTACTGCGCTGTATCTTTCTATGTTCTATGTTCTATATGCTGTTGCCCTTCTGCCTCATACAATTACCCTGCGCTCTGCATTTTATTGGTAGAACAGAATTCTAGCCTGACTGCTAATCACTGGCTCTCTGTGCAGGAGAGGAATCACTCACCATATTTGTGGACAAACAGAAGTTGAATAAGAAGACTGATCTCAACAATAATTCTGCTGTCAGCTTGGAAACGCTTCATCAACTGGCTGCATCCTATTTCATTGACCGGGAGACCACACTACGTAAGCTTCACGAGATCCAGATCGCCTCTTCAGCAATCAAGGTAATCATTCCCACTCTTAAACCTCTTCCTTTGCCACTGCTGTCCCTTCACCACAGTTTATTTTAGCAGGTTATCCTTCATGTGGTACCTGTCTTCTCCACAGGGCTTAATTCAATTCTAACCAGTACATTCTTTACTCTCTCACAACCATTATCAGCTTAAGTCACCGTTCCCTCCTTATGTCACTGTTATACACCAGGCCAGACCACCTTAAAATATTTTAAGAAGGTAGCCTAGACTCTAACATTTTCTTATTTTAAAGGCAGATGTGAAGTGGATATTCCAGGTGTGATGCAGCTAGTCAAGCCTCTCGGTTTTAAGAATTTATTTAAATACTACAGTTGAAACACGCACAAAAGAAAGTGGGCATTAGAATACCTTAACCATTGGAAAACGTCCAATGCAGTAATATTCCGTCAACAAGCCCCTAGGCAAAAAAGGTAAATTCAAACACAGGTTCTGACAGGCAAGAGGGAGCAACATCCACAGAGAGATTTCAGAGAGAGTCAGAGGAATCCTTTACTGAGGCTTGCAACCTTCTGGACTCCAACACTTTGTGTCTGCTACAGCTAAAAAAACTAGAAAAAAGCCTGAACTGGGAGAAATGGTCACTCCCCTTCCCTTCCATTGTTTAACTGTTACTCACTAGACTCCTTGGCATCTTTGCCTTTACCACCTCTCTTCCAAAACTCCAAGGACAAACTAGCCTTTTTAAAATGACAGCACCATCACAGTCACAATCAAGAAGATGACTCCATATAAATACCAATGATTCAGTTCATTCACTGATATAGCAAACTCCTAAATTGCCACTCATCATGCAACTTCCATTGTCCAGTCTGCCTTGATCTCCAGAGGTTTGGAAATTGTGTTGGCAGATAAGTAATCAAGAGACCCAGACTAATGGACACAAGTTCATATCCCTACCTTGTGCTGGGGAATTTAAATTCAACTAATTCAATTAATCTGGAATTGAGTACTGGTATCAGCATTAGAGACCATTATTAAATTCCATTGGTTCACTGATATTCTTTGGGAAAGGAAACTTGTTGTCTGTATCCGACTTAGCCTACGACAACTCCAAATCCAAAGCAATGTGGTCAACTTTTAATGCTTCTCCTACACGGCCTTATAAGAAAAAATCAAACAAGGTTTCCTATCCATTGGCACCGTGAGTATCTCTGGACCATTTGAACTGCAGAAGTTCACCACCCACCACCAGTGGTTAGCACTGCTGCCTCACAGCACCAGGGTCCTGGGTTCAATTCCTGCCTGTCTGTGTGGAGTTTGCACATTCTCCCTGTGTCTGTCCCATTATCCAAAGATGTGCAGGTTAGGTGAATTGGCCATGCTAAATTGCCCATAGTGTTGGGTGTGTTAGTCAGGGGTAACTATAGGTTAGGACTTTGGGTGGGGTTCTCTTCGGAGGGGCAGTGTGGACCTGTTGGGCCGAAGGGCCTGTTTCCACATTGTAGAGAATCTAATCTAACCTCTAAATTCAGAAGGGAACAAAAACACAAGCCTTGCTGGCCATTTAATTCCCATAAACAAATCAAAACAAAACAAAGAAAAAACTCCTCATATCGCCCTGACCATTCATCTATAGCTCGCCACTACACTGATGACACCAGTGCCCTTCCTCATTAGAAAGAGCTCCATGCTGGTAGTTTAATCTGAAGATTGCCACCCCTCATGCAAATTGAGAAGGACTGCCAGTGTGGGAATGGCAAACCAGCCAACAAACCCACCCAACCTCCTCCCCCCACTATCACATCACCCACTGGAGTAACACCCATACTCTCTTCCTTCATTCACGAAAGCTGCAGTAATCACTTTTCATTTGGAGAGACAGATGGCTCTGTTCTGATGGAATCAGACATCTTGGAACACAAAAGCTTGATTGTATTGAGAGAAGAAACAGCACGATCTCAACATTTGAACCACCCCAGTAGATTTTCCAAAGCCTTGCTCAAATTAAGTTGGGTAACGGACTATCTTAGCAATGGTTTGGTATGGTACATTGTGTGGTCCCGCTAATGAGGCATTAGGTAATATCTTGCTGCTGAAATTGCCATGTTTCACTTCAAGATTACCAAGCCCAGTTTATTATTACATAAACAGGATCCCCAAGTTTAACCCAACCTTCAAAGCTCACTTAATTAAAACCCCGTGTTAACCACTTCAAACTCTTATTGTTCAAATATTTCAGGTATAACTGAGTATACCATCAGGCAAAACAAGGGAAATGAATTAATGTATAATATCAGATTTTTTAAGTGTTAACAATTTAAGACACTCATCAAACAACACATATTATTCAAGTAACAAACAAGAGACCCTAAATTATACAGAAATACAAGACAGATTTCAACAGATCCAAAGTTTGGTCAGGAAGTCTCTTGCTTTGTCCAGACAATATATCTCAAGGCTTCATGTCAACAATAGTTCCCGAATGATTGTCTCTGAATTCGAGTATCTACATTTCCAGAAAATCTGTGATTAGTTGTAATGAAAGTGACACCACTTTGTGACCAATCTAAACTCGATCCAGGCAAGAGCACACTTCATCTGCCCTGGGGATTCACAGAGTACTCAAAGGATGGCGCTTGGAACCTTTATTATTTGTGGGACTAATCATCCCCTTTCTCCCCCTTAATTAAAAGTTGTTTTTAAAATGTAATTTGCTCATAATGTGGTCACAGCTAATTTAATTGGTCTTTCCCATCTGTGTAAATTGCCTTAACATGGACCAATTAAGCATTTAGATTGCCGCTATCTCTTTGCGTGACAAACCTCTATTGATTTGTGCGTCTGCGGCTTTAAGACGAAAGGTAAGTTTTAGGTGTTAAGATTCTGGATGCATCCTTCTCTATCATTCGCAACCTATTTGAATCTCATACTATGAATACTCCATTTCAAAATAAATAGTTACTGAGACTGATTAGTAAAAATTGATTCACCTTTATTCACTAATGATCATCAATTACTTATTCTTTAATTACACTATGATTAAGATGCTTCTTCTAATATTGTGGCTGGTTCCTACAATATGTTGACAGTGTTCTGAAGGGTTTGCCCAAAACATCGATTCTCCTGCTCCTCAGATGCTGCCTGACCCACTGTGCTTTTCCAGCACTACACTCTTGACAGTGTTCTGTCATTATCAAGTGTGGCCGTGTGACAGCAAAATATGACTTATTTTAAAGGTAGTCTATTAAAACAGAAAATAATGGTCTTTTTCCCTTGTTAGGTAAATATGTGTGAATATGTGTTCAGAAAATGTCTCTGGAAACATCAGATTACAGGAGATTAACTAAAACTTAAACTAATATCTACAACCTAGAGTTACTTACAAGCAGCAGATTAAACAGGTTGCAAATCAGGAGAGTGATGGAATGGAGGATCTCAGTAAAGTTACAGTCATCAGGGAAATGGTACTGAGCTAATTATTGGATCTGCAGGTTGACAAATCCTTGGATCCTAATGGATGTTATCCAAGGTTTTAAAAGCAGCGATGGTGAGATAGTTGACACATTTGTTGGAATTTTTGAAAATTCCCCACATTCAGGAAGGTTCCATGAGCTTAGAGAATTGTGAATGTAACTTCTTTGGTCAAAATAGGAGGGACATAAAGCAGAAAACTCAAGGCCCATCATTTCATAGGGAAAATGTTAGAGGTTATCATTGAAGAAATTATAAGAGGGCACCTCAAACAGTGCATAGTAATCAGGCAGAGTTTTGTGAAAGGGAAATCATATTTAATCAACTTAGTGGAGTTTTCTGAAGCAGCATTCTGTGGATGAAAGGGAACTTATGGATGTACTGTACGTATTCCAGAATAATTTGATAAGGTGCCACATGGAGGGCTACTGCGAAAATTAAAAGCTCATGGTGTAACACATTGGCCTGGGTAAAAGATTATATAGCTGTTAGGAAACAGAAAGTCGGATTAAATGAAAGCACTGAAGATACTGTGGCTACCTTTGCTGATGGCACAATGGTAGATAGGACAGTAAGTTGTAAATAAGATGTAAGAAGGCTAAAAAGAGATTAAGTGAATAGGTAAAATTCTGGAAAATGGAGTATAGAAAATATGAAATTGTCCATTTTGGCAGAAAAACTGAAAAAGAAATCTGAATGGTGAGGGATAGAAGAACTGTGAGATGCAGAGGCATCCTGGTGTTCTCATGAATGAATCACAACAGGTTAGGATTGAAGTACAATAAGTAATGAGGAATGCTAATGGAATGTTATCACATATTTTGATAAGAATGGAATACAAATGTAGGGAGGTCATATTTCAGTGATATAGGACACTGGTGAGACCATTTCTAGATAGTCACTCTATTAGTCACCTTATTTAAAGAAGAACATCAATGTTTGGGAAATAGTTCAGTGAAGATTTACTGGATTAATACCAGGAATGATCAAGTTGTCTGATGAAGAATGGTTGGATAGGCTAGACTTGTATCAGCTCGAGCTTATATGAATAACAGGTGACTTGCTAGAAACATACAGGTTCCATAGAGGTCGAGCTAGGAGTATATTGAGAAAGGATATTTCCTCTTGTGGGAGATTTCAGAACCATGGCTACTATTTAAAAATCAGCAAATGTCCATTTAAAACATTGATTAAACAAAATCTTTTCTCATGGGGACTTGTGAGTCCATAGCATCAGAAGTAGGCCCAATATGTTTGCTCTGCCATTCAAGGCAATTGTAGCTGATCTGATCATTTTCAACCACACTTCAAAACTCTTCCCTTGGAAGGCAGTGGGGAAGCAAAGTCTTTTAATATTTTTCAGACAAAAAGGAATAGATTCTTATACACCAGGGGGTGAGAGGTTATGGGAAGTAGATGTAAGGTGGGGTTGAGATGATAGTAAGATCAGACATGATTTTATTGAATGGTGGAGCAGCCCTGAGCAACTGAGTGACTTAGTCCTGTTCCTAACTTAGATGTTTGCACATTATTGAGGTTGGAATATTTCAAGTCATAATCATTCATAAAACACAGGCCTAGTTAATCCAGGTCTGGCAGCATCTGTGGAGAGAAAACAGAATTGACATTTCATATCCTGTGACCCTTCTTCCGAACTGTGTCATCCCCTGTTTAAACATGAATACAGAGGTTTGTCTGAGACTGTGGACATGACCTTGAATGTTTTCCATTCTGGAAAGCCTGCTGGGCTCTGGTTTCACGTTCTGGCACCTATCTGTTTCTGGTATTTGCTAATTAAACTGAAAGTGAAAGAAACACAGTGACACAGCAGAGTTCACAGCCTATTTGTTTGGAATAATAGACAAACTGCTCCACACCTGACGCAATTCATATGCACCCCCCCCCCCCCCCCCTTCAAATGGTTAGCTTGATTATTGACTGCAAAATCTGCTCGAAAGACGAGAAACATCAAGGCTGTTCCTCATTTACCAACTGCATTTGTTTGACAAATGATATGTGATGAAGTATGATTTTTTTCTAGACTACCGGGAGTTCATTCCACCCTCTGAATTTTGATAAATAGAATTGTGCCTTTTGGTGCTGGCTCTTGTAAGATGCAGTTAAATTGACTGATGGAAATTGATGATATCCTTATCAACCTCAGCAAAACATAGCTGAACAAGCAGTGCAAGGGGAATTGCTTAAAGAACTGCACTCTTCAGGGATTCACATGGATGGATTAACTGCCATGTTTGAGAAGCAGTAGTTTATAAAGTAATGTGCACCATTAAAAATAACTTTGTATTTTCTTCTTTAAGAAGTAATAATGTGGCTTTGGGGTCCCAGTTGCTTCAAAGCTGCTGACTGAGTCAAATAATGGAATATATTTCAGAAAGCTCTATTATAAAACAATGATAGTTTAATGGAAGAAGACTGTCAGGTGAAGAACTAAGTGGGAGCAGTCTTTCGATGGGGAGTTGGTTATGAGCAGTTTATATGATGGAAAGACGGACTGGGGCTAGCCATGTGAAGGAGCTAAGGATAAGCAAACAGATACTTAAAGAGAGAGAAAGTTGGCAGGGAGCTGGCTGGTAGACAGAGATGGATTAGTGCAGGTTATTAGAGAAACTTGGGTGGGGCAGGTTGTCAGAGAAACAAGTGAGTGTGACAATCCAAAGTCACCACGTTATTCCTACAGTTTCTATTTATCATGATTGAAGTTACTCAGATGCTGTATTACAAAGTGTTAGTTTCTGAATGAAGAAATAAATGCTAACTGAATCATCTTTCTAGTCTGTTCCATTGGTTAACTGCTCCGCAATGTTTGTTTTTATGCGTTAGTTTTGTATTTACTCCCATTCATTTGTTATTTCCCTCTATACAGCTATTTTGCAGAAGCAGAAATAGCTTGTCGTAATTGATATTATCTAGTCTCTTTAGAATCTTAAATTCACCAATCATGTTAGCTGTGAATATTCTCCTTCTCCACTGAGAGATTCAATTTACATAATTGTTCCTTCCAAGACAATACCTTCCGTGCCTCAATTTATTTGTGTGCGGTTTTCTGTATCCTTTTAATAATTACAGTATTCACTTGGTCCTGAGGTGATCAGTGCTTGTTATTGTAATTGCAGTTACATTAATGACTGTAAAGGGGCAGGATTCCATCCCTATTCAAAGTCATTTGTTGACTTTTCATTGTATCCCAAATGTTTTTTTACTCACTGTCACTGCGCATTATTGTGACAGTTTCAATTTGTTGTTAATTGCAAACTCCAGATCGCTTTTTACTTTTTCCAATATTTTCTCTCTATTTAAATAACTATCCCTTCTGGGTTTTTGTTACTTACTTACTTGAAGTACTTTGCTGTCTCCACCGTGAATTTCGTCTACTGCCTGCCTATCCAATTCATGAGTCTATTCAAATACACCTGTAGCTTATATCCTGCACATTTCAGATTGTCATGCCTTCATTAGCCCTGTATCAGGTGAAAATTTAGTCAGTGTACTGATGATTCTTAGCATGCGATCAACTGTAATCATATTAAACAATGGGAGGACAAAAGCAGACATGTGTGGAATCTGACATGTTAATATTTAGCTCTTGATGACAATCCCAACGCAATTAGCTCATGAATTTTATCGCTCAGTCAATTACGTAGCAAACATAAGGGAACTGAACACAGTTACAAGCAAGAAGAGAAGTAATAACTAAGGTCCGAGAGGAATTACCTGTTTTTATACCATTATCCTAAACAGTCACATCAGGGATACTCCTTTTTTAAAGGTCACGTTGGCCTAGCAAGCAAAATTATTCATTCACATTGAGTGGAAAGCTTAGGATCGCGATTACAATTGAACTTTGGAACACAATCCTGAATGTAAGCCCTGAATTTAACAATTTTTTGACAATGCAAGGTCCTTGACAAGACTTTTGGAAAAGGCAAAAATATGCAAATTAGTTGCTCCCTTAAATTTTACATATTCGCTGTGATGTCCACTGAAATCCACAACTAAATTGTTTGGTAATAAACATAAATGAACATTTTCCAACCTCATATATAGATTTATATACTTGTGGCCAATGGAGAGAAAATCTGTTGAATTATGTATCTGGAGTTGGCAATGAAAATAAAACTATGGATTTTCAAGAAATCAGTAAATTAAAACAAACACTTTGGCTGTTATATGAGAGACTCCTCATAATCTTTTGTTCCAATATCCAAAATCACATACACCCTACCTTCAAACCTCATCCCTTGCAACAATGAAACCTTTGGATTGCAATGTAAGTAAAGTCATAGCTGCCAGCATTACAAAAGGGAAAATTTACTCCTCTGTAATATAATTTGGTCTGTAAGATTACGAGATTTTCACTGATAAACTTTCCTCTTTCTGATTGTCCAGGTAACTGAAACCAGAACAGGACCTCTTGGATGCAGTAATTATGATAACCTAGACTCTGTCAGTTCAGTTCTGGTACAAAGTCCCGAGAACAAAATTCACTTACAAGGTCAGTACAGGTGCGATGGCTCAAATTTCTCCTCTCATTCCTGTAACTCTTAATGTAAATTCACTGTGCTATGCTTTTTCTCTTATTCCCTCAAGTCTAGATGCAATGGATGAAGCTTTGTTCTAATATTCATGTCTCAAGTTGATTATTGCACCGCATCATGTTATTTCTGTAAAATCAGTAACAACAGCTGGGGCTCCAATTGCTAAAACAGTAATTTTTCACCATATTAAATGCTGAAATGTCAGGGTTACTTGCAGTCCACTATATTATCATTGTAGCACAATTTTAACAAACTCATTTGCAGGGTTTGTTATTCCATTTGTAGTCAGGGTTGTCTGCTGACGTTCTCTTTACTGCTCCTCTTGGCATTAGTATTGATAAGAATGAAAGAATAAGAGAAATGGGGGGAAATGTAGCCCCTTGGATCAGCTGTTTCATTATGATCATGGCTAAAGATTTACATTTTCTGCATCCCCCCCCTCTCTGCCGTATCCATACAGCTCTTGATTCCCTCAAACCATTTTGATTTTTTTCTTGAATATATCCAACATATCCACAGCTGTCTGAGCTGAATAGTCCCAGGGATTCATAACTCACTGAATGGAGAAAGTCTCAGTTCTGCTGTACCTAGCTGACCCCTTCTCCTCCTATGCCCTTGGAATAAACTCCAGCCAGGGCCAACATCCTTATGACATCAACTCTGACAGGCTCCTCAAGGATTGTCCACATCTCAATGAGCTAACCTCTCATGCTTCAGAATTCTGGATGCTATCAGCCATACTCCTCATATATAATCCACCAAGGAATCAATCCGTATTACACTCCTGCTAAGGCAAGGAGATTCGTTCATCAGAAAGAAGACCAAAGCTGTCTGCAGTACTTAGGTGTGGTCTTACCAAGCCCTATGTAAAGGCAGTAATTGCGTTTATTCCTTTCATGTTTCAGCCTGCTTACATTCCTGCTTTCTTATGTTTTCATATCAATGATATTGCAATAGCAAAAGTCCTCTTGAATTATTCTACAGCGTCAGTTTTGTTGGCCTGGTTTTCCCTGTGTCAGTGTGATTTCTACACTTTCCCAATTTACCTACAGTTGATTCCTTATCTTTCATGAAAACATGCTTGATTTAATTTAATGTTTGGATGCTGTGACAGAAAGACCAGAGATCAAGTGGAGAAATGTATTGTGGTTTATTAGATGTATGCAATTGCATGAGCAGTAAACAGGGAACAGATTGAAAGCTGGAGAGCTCCAGAACTCAAAACGAAGTGGCAGATTTAATCTAAAGATGAATGCTGAGTGAGTGTAGCCTTCGACTCAGTACAATGTTCATAACACTTTACACAAACCTTCCCCAGTCTTTTGCTTCCAAATTTAATCAAGCCACAGAGCAGCTTAATTATTTAGTCTGCCATATTCAATTGCATTTTTTCTCATTACACAACCCAGCATATTTTAGCTCACAGCTGATCTTGTTCAACACGAGGCGCACCGATTTGGATTGTACTAAATTTATCTACTCAGCAGCCCTTTTCATGGCTTGTGGGTTGAAAGGAAAGGACCAAAAATCATATATTTGAGAAAAAAAAACTTCTAATAATAAAGGGGTTCTCGTAAACCTGGAGACCTCACAAATCATTTTATGGACAGTGAATGACTTTTAAAGTGCGTTTGCTGTTGTGATTTGGAGAAATAAACCATTTGAGTTTGAATGTCAAAGCTTCACAATAAGACCTATTAGGGATAATATTGCCACTGTTTTGTATAGGTCCGAGCCTGAACACAATAACAGCGAAGGGTTTTGGCACACCAAGTGGCTGCTTGACCCATTGTCACGCTGTGGGTCAACTCATGGCACATGGACTGCACTGGTTCAAGAAGGCAGTTCAATACCGTCTCCTCAAGAGCAAATAGGGACAGGCGATAAATACTGGCCAGCCAGCAACACCCACATCCCACAAATGAACAAAAATAAGTGATTGTAATGATGGTAGGTAAAAACAAGGACTGCAGATGCTGGAAACCAGAGTCTAGATTAGAGTGATGCTGGAAAAGCACAGCAGGTCAGGCAGCATCCGAGGAGCAGGAAAATCGATGTTTCGGGCAAAAGCCTTGAATCAGGAATAGAGTCAGGGTGCCTGTGAGTGGAGAGATAAATAAGATGGGGGTGGGGAGGAAGTAGCATAGAGTACAATAGGTGAATGGGGTTGGAGATGGAGGTGAAAGGTCAGAGAGGAGGGTGAAGGAAGGTAGCAAAGAGTACAATGGGTGAATTAAGATGGGGATGAAGGTGAAAGATCAGAGAGGAGGGTGGGGTGGATCGGTGGAAAGGAAGATAGGCAGCTAGGACAGCTCATAAGGACAGTGCTGAGCTGTAAGGTTGGAGCTGGGGGAAGGGGAAATGAGGAACGGGTGAAATCCACATTGCTGCCATGGGGTTGAAGTGTTCCGAGGCAGAAGATGAGGCATTCTTCCTCCAGACGTCGGGTGATGAGGGAGCAGTGGTGGAGGCAGCCCAGGACCTGCATTTCCTCGGCAGAGTGGTTGGGGGAGTTGAGATGTTGGGCCACAGGGCGGTGGGATTGATTGGTGCAGGTGTCTCTGCGATGTTCCTTAAAGTGCTCTGCTAGGAGGCGTCCAGTCTCCCCAATGTAGAGGAGACTGCATCGGGAGCAACGGATACAATAAATGATATTGGAGGATGTGCAGGTAAAACTTTGATGGATGTGGAAGGCTCCTTTGGGGCCTCGGATGGAGGTGAGGGAGGAGGTGAGGGCACAGGTTTTGCAATTCCTGCGTTGGCAGGGAATGTCAGCCACAGAGTATGAGGTCCCTGATTGGCGCTGTTACCCTGGTCCAATCAGGAAGCACTGGCTGACAGATATGAACAGGACTGTCGGGAATTCTGTTCACTCTGACAGCCAGCTCTGAGCTAGCTGGCACAGCGTCATATACTATGCACATGGGAATAAGGGTGAATTGATCCTTGGATACCAGCCTCAGTTACCTTATTTTAATGCCTGCGCCAACTTGTTAAGTGACCATCTTAGTGCCAGACCCCTGCTTCGCCCACATACTCCCACATATTATTTCTATCCAAATAGTCGTCTAATGTCCTCCTAGATGCTTGTGGATGTGGTGTCAATCAAATGGGCTGCTTTGTCCTGGATGGTGTCAGGCCTTTTGAGTGTTGTTGGGGCTGTACTCATCCAGGCAAGTGGGGAATATTCAATCACACTCCTGACTCATGCCTTGTAGATGGTGGACAGGCTTTAGGAGTCAGGAAGGGAGTTACTCACCACAGTATTCCTAGCCACTGACTTGCTGTTGTCGTCACTGTATTTATGTGGCAGGTCCAGTTGAGTCTCTGATCAATGGTAGTCCCAAGGATATTGACAGTGGAGGATTCAGGGATGGCAAAAACATTTAATGTCAAGGGGCAATGTATATATTGTCGCTTACTGGAAATAGTCATTGCCTGGCATTTGTGTGGTACAATATTACTTGCCACTTGGCAGGCCAAGCCTGGATATTGTCCAGATTTTGTTGCATTTGAGCGTGCACTGCTTCAGTATCTGAGCAGTTGCGAATGGTGCTGATCATTGTGCAATCATGTGCAAACATCCCCTACTTCTGCCCTTATGATGGAGGACAGGTCATTGATGAAGTAGCTGAAGATGTTGGGCCTTTTTGAGCCCCCCTGCTCCTTTTATAATTCTTTTATTATTTGTATTGTAATAGAAGACTTTGAGACACCTTTTTGTTGATTGGGAAGTCCTTCCTCTTAAAAAAGCATTCCTCTTGGTTCTCAATTTCATTTTCTTCCTGACACCTGTCGGGAGCATGCATTTTCTTCTTTTTGCTGATTTGTATCTCCATCAATATCTAGGGAGCTCGGGATTTGTTTGTTCTACTTTTCCATTTTGGGGAAATACACCTTGATCGTATCCAAAAATCATCTGTACACCACTCCAACCAACCCTTTTAGACTTTAAATTCGGTCATCGCACAAACCCAAGTTTCGCCATGCCCACATCAAAATCTCTAATTCCATGACTTCAGCAATTACTTTATGACCCTATGAAACATCTGATGGAATATTAAATCTAGCTTCAGGTTAAATCATGATCGGCTCTTGGTTTCAGTTTTCCAAATATGAACAGAAACCCTTAAGATTAATGATATAAAGAGGAATTCAACATTCATTTGCATTCAAGTTGTGACCTTGATCAAAGGCCTTTGCTAAGGACTGTTTTTAAGTTGCACTTTAGCGTTGGACACAAGACCACTCATCTGATGGCTGCTGCTGCTTCCCATGTATGGATGTGACCATGGAGTCAAACCTCCTTCAGCCAACCCTGCCCAACTGCTGGGACTGGATTTTACAGCTCTCTAATGTGCATGTTTTCAGTGTTCATGCCAGATATATCAGGCCCCCACTATTTCCAGCCCATATTCGATCTGGTCCCCTTAACACAAGTGGTTGCCTGATAAGGTGCCCACTAACCCATCCTTAAGCTTATCAAAGCCCATAATTGGTTAATATTAGGACCTCAATGTCCTTTGACTGCAATAGCATGGTGGAGAATGGAAGGTGGGAGAGCGAGGGAAGGCTACTATCCCTCAAAGTCAATGAAACTATGGGAAACAGGTTTCTTATATCCTTCGGGAAATGGGAGGATGGTTGATGTGTGCGTGGTTTATGTTTGTGTGTGTGTGTATGTGTGTGTGGTGCTGGTATGTGTGTGTCTATGGATGTGATGTTTGTGTGTGTGTGTGTGTGTGGTGCTGGTATGTGTGTGTCTATGGATGTGATGTTTGTGTGTGTGTATGTGTGGTGTTTGTACATGTGTGTAGATCTGGTGTGTATGTGTGTGTGCGCGCACACGCGTGTGTTTGGTGTACGTATATATATATATATATATAGTGTGGGCGTGGATGTGGGGTATGTGTGGATGTAGGGTGCATTAGTGAATGTGTGTGTGTGGTGAGTGTGTGTGTGAATGTGTGTGTGTGTGGTGGTATATGTGTGTATATTCTATGTGTGTCATGATTTGGACATGCCAGTGTTTGACTGGGGTGTACAAAGTTAAAAATCACACAACACCAGATTATAGTCCACAAGGTTTATTTGGAAGCAATAGCTTTCGGAATGCTGCATCTTCTTCAAGCAGTTGTCAACCTGTCTGTGTGTGTGTGTGTGTGTGTGTGTGTGTATATGAGTGTATGTGTGCCTGTATAAGTGTGTGTGTGTGAGTGTGTGTGTGTGTGTGTGTGTGTGTGTGTGTGTGTGTGTGGTGTGTGAATGTATGTGTGTAAGTATGTTTATGAGTGTATATGTGCCTGTATAAGTGTGTGTGTGTGTGTATGAATAAATGTGTGTGTGTGCGCGAGTGTGTGTATATGAGTGTCTGGTATATGAGTGTGTGTGTCTCTATGAGTGTGTGTGGTGTGTGTGAGTGTGTGCGTATGAGAGTGAGTATGTGTATGTGTGTGTATGTGTGTGTATGAGAGAGAGAGTATGTGTGTGTGTCAGTGAGTGTGTCTGTGTGAGAGAAAGTGTGTGTGTATATGTATGATTGCATGTGTGGGTGAGATTGTGTGTGTGTATGAGTGTGTATATGAGTGTTAGTATGTATGATTGTGCATGTGGATGAGTGTGTGTGTATGTATGATTGTGTATGTGGGTGAGTGTGTGTGTCTATTTTTGTGTGTTTGTGTGTGTGAATGAGAGCGTGTGTTTGAGTGTATGTGTGTGTGTATGAGTGAGTGTGTCTGAGAGAAAGAATATATGTGTGTGTGTCAGTGTGTGTATGAGCATGTGTCTGTACGTGTGTATATGGGGGTGTGTGTGTGTATGCATGTGTGTGTGCGCACGTATGTGTGTTGTGGGCATGGATGTAGGGTGTGTATGGATGTAAGGTGTATGTGTGTGTATATGTGTGAGTGTGTGTGTGTGTGTGGTGTGTATGTTGTGTGTGTGCCTGTGTGGTGTGTGTATGTGTGGGTGTGTGTGTGTGTGTGTGTGTGTGTGTGTGGTGTGCATGTGTGAGTGTGTGTATGTGGTGTGTATGTTTGTGTGCGTGCCTGTGTGGTGTGTGTATGTGTGAGTGTGGTGTGTGCGTGCCTGTGTGGTGTGTGTATGCGTGAGTGTGTGTGCGCGCGTGTGTGTGTGTGTGTGGTGTGTGTGTGTGTGTGGAGTGTGTATCTGTATGACTGTGTGTGAGAGTGTGTGTATGAGTATGTGTGTGTGTGTGAGTGTGTGTGCGTGTTTGTCTGTGTGGTGTGTGTGTGTGAATGTATGTGTGTGAGTGTGTATATGAGTGTGTGTGTGGCTGTGTCTGTATGAGTGTATGTGTGTGTGAGTGTATGTGTGCCTGTTTAAATGTGTGTGAGTGTGTGCGTGTATGAGTGTGTTTGTGTGTGTGTGCGTGCAGATGTGAGACTGTGTGTGTGTGTAAGTGTATGCATATGTGTGTATGAGTGTGTGCGTGCATGTGTTTATGAGTGTCCGGTATATGGGTGTGTGTGTGTGTCTGTATGAGTGTGTGTGTGTGCATGAGCATGTGTATGTGTGCGTGTGTGTGTTTAGGTGTGTCTGGTATATGAGTGTGTGTGTGTGTGTGTCTGAGTCTGAGTGGTGTGTCTGTCTATATGATTGTATGTGTGGTGTGGGTGAGTGTGTGTGTGTGTGTGTGTGAGTCCACGAGTGTGTATGTGTGTGTGTGTCTGTTTTTGTGTGTGTTTGCATGTGTGAGTGAGAGTGCGTGTGTGTGTGTGTATGAGTGAGTGTGTGTCAGAGAGAGAGAATGTGTTTGGGTGTATGTGTGTGTGTGAGATTGTGTGTGTGTGTGTATGAGTGTGTGCGTATGTGTCTGTATGCGTCTGTGTAAGTGTGTGAGCATGCGTGTGTGTTTATGTGTGTATATGTGTGTGAGTGTGTGTATGTGTGTGTGTAAGTGTCTAGGTGTGCGCATGTGAGTTTGTGTGTGTGAGAAAGAGAGGATGTGTGTGTGTGTAAGTGCGTATGTGTGAGTGTGTCAGTGTGTGTTTGTGTGTGTGGATGTGGTGAGTGTGTATGTGTGTGTGCGCGTGTGTGTGTGTGTAAGTGTGCGTGAGCGTGTGTGTGTACGCACGTGTATGAGTGTGTGTTTGCATTTTTGCAAATGTATGTATGTGTGTATATGCATGAGTGTGTGTGTGTGTGTACATGTGTCTGAGTGTGTGTGTTCATATGTGTGTTTGTGTGTGTGTATACGTGTGTGTGTAAGCGTGTGTTTGTGTGTGTGAGTAAGCGTGTGTGTGTATCTGTGTTTATGTGTGTGCCTGTGAGTGCATGTGTTTGTGCATTTGTAAGTGTATGTGTGTGTGCGTGTCTATGAGTGTATATGTAGTGACGTGTGTGTGAGTGTGTGTCTATGTGTGAGTGCATATTGTCTGTGAGAATGTGTGTGCATCTGTGTTTGTCTGGTTGTGAGTACAAGTCTGTGTGGGTGTGTGTGCTTGTGAGTGTGCATGCATGCATGTGTGTGTGAATGTGTATGTGTGTGTGTAAGAGAGTGTTTTTGTGTGTGTGAGTGAGAATGTGTGTGTGTCTGTGTTTATGTGTGTGTGTGTGAGTGCATTTGTTTGTGTGTTTGTGAGTGTATGTGTGAGTGTGCATGTGAACGTGTGAGTATGTGTGTGCATGCCTGTGAGTGCGTGTGTGTGTGTGTGTGTGTGTGTGTGTGTGTGTGTAGGTGTGTGTGAGTGCATGTATGAGAATGTGTGTGTGTGTTTCTGTGTGAGTGCATATGTTTCTGTGAGAGTGTGTGCGCGTGTGTGTTTGTGTGTGTGTGCGTGCATGCATGTGTGTGTGAGTGTGTATGTGTGTGTGTTTGAGGGTGAGTTTGTGTGTGAGAGTGTGTGTGAGTGTGTTTGTGTATGTATGTGTGAATGTGTGTGAGTATGTGTGTGCTTGTGTGTATGTGTATGTTTGTGCTTGTGTGTGTATATGTGTGTGCATGAGTGTAGGTATGTGTGAATGTGTGCATGTGTGTATGTGTGTCATGTGTATGTGTGTGAGAGAGGGTGCGAGTGCGTGTATGTGTGTGAGAGAGGGTGCGAGTGTGTGTATGTGTGTGTGAGAGAGTGTGCGAGTGTGTGTGAGAGGGAGAGTATGCGAGTGTGTGTGTGTAAGTGTGCGAGTGTGCGTGTGTGAAAGAGTGTGAGAGAGTGTGTGTGTGTGAGTGTGTGAGAGAGTGTGCTAGTATGTGTATGTGTGTGAGAAAAAGTGTGCGAGTGCATGTGTGTGTGTGAGAGAGAGTGTGTGCGAGTACATGTGTGTGTATGGTGTGTGTGTGTGAGTGTTTGTGTGCGTGTGTTAATGTGAGGCTTTGTCTAAATGCGTGTGTGCGTGTGAATGTTTGTGAAGGTACGTGTGCATGTATGTGTGTGTGCATGTGCATGTGTGTGAGTGAGGGTGTCTGTGAGAGTGTCTGTGTGTATGTATGTGTGCATGTGTGTGCGTGTGTGAGTATGTGTGTGCTTGTGTGTGAGTGTGTGTGTGAGTGTGTGTATGTCTGTGCGTGTGTGTTTGTGAGGGTGTGTGTGTGTGCATGTGAGTGTGTGTGTGTCTGCATGTGTGTGTGTTAGTGTGAGGGTGAGTTTATGTGTGAGGGTGTGTGTGAGGGGTTGTTGTGTGTGTGAGAGAGAGTGTTTGCGTGCGTGTGCGTGTGCATGAGTGTGTGTGAGAATGTGTGTGAGGGTGGGTTTGTCTGTGAGTGTGTGTGAAAGTGTGCACGTGTGTGTGTGACGGTGTATATGTGTGAGTGCATGTGTGTGGTGCGTGTGAGTGTGTGTATATGAGTATGTGTGTATGTGTGTGAAGGTGAGTTTGTGTGTGAGGGGGTTGTTGTGTGTGTAAGAGAGAGAGTTTGTGTGTGTGAATGAGTGAGTGTGTGTGTGAGAGAAAGTGTGTGTGTGTATGTATGATTGTGTATGTGCATGAGACCGTGTGTGTATGTGTGAATGTGTATGTATGATTGTCTGTGTGAGTGTGTATGTGTGTGTGTGTGTGTCCCTGAGTGTGTATGTGTGTGTGTATGTGTGTGACTGTGAGTATCTGTTTTTGTGTGTGTTTGCATGTGTGTGTGTGACAGCGTGTGTGTGAGTGCATGTGTGTGTGTGTGTGTGTGGTGTGTGTAAGTGTATATATATGAATATGTGTGTATATGAGTCCATGTGTATGCGTGTGTGTATGAGTCCATCTGAATGGGTGAGCATGTGTGTGTGTATGTGTTTATATGAGTCCGTGTGCAAGTGTCTGGGTGTGTGTGCACATCTGAGTGTGTGTGTGTGTATGTGAGAGAGTGTGTGCGTTTGTGAGTGTATGTGGGTGTGTGTGAGTGTGTCAGTGTGTGTTTGTGTGTGGTGTTTGTGGGTGTGTGTGTGTGTGTGCGCGTATGTGCTTGTGAGAGTGTGTGTGTGCATGTGTGAAAGTGTGCCTGTGTGAGTGTGTCTGTGTGAAAGTGTTTGTGTGTGAGAGTGCATGTGGATGAGTGTGTGTGTGTACGTGTGTGTGTGTGAATGTGTGAGTATGTGTGTGTGAGTGTGAGTGTGTGTGTGTATTTGCACGTGTGTGTGTGTGTGTGTGTGTGTGTGAGGGAAAAAATCTTGTCTATTTACCCTATCCAGGCTCCTCATGATTTTAAAAACCTCTAAAAGGTCACCCCTCAGCCTCCGATGCTCCAGGGAAAACAGCCCCTGCTTATTTAGCCTCTCCCTGTAGCTCAAATCCTCCAACCCTGGCAACATCCTTGTAAATCTTTTCTGAACCCTTTCAAATTTCACAACATCCTTCCTTTAGGAGAGAGACCAGAACTGCACATAGTATCCCAAAAGTAGCCTAACCAATGTCCTGTACAACTGCAACATGACCTCCCAACCCCTGCACTCGATACTCTGACCAGTAAAGGAACGCATACTAAACACCTTCTTGACTATCCTATCTACATGGAACTTCACTTTCAAGGAACTATGAACCTGCACTCCAAGATCACTTTGTTCAGCAATACTCCTCAGGATCTTACCATGAAGTGTATGACTCCTGCCCGGATTTGCCTTTCCAAACTACAACACCTCACATTTATCACGTATTATCCTCCTTGATCTTTCTTCAACCTTTAACATTGGTTGGCCACACCACTATTGTCCTTCTTTCTGATGCTGACTTGATTCCACGCTTATCTATTCAATCATTGCATGCACATCTCTCAGCTATGCCTTCTAAGCGTGCCTCCAGAGGGCTAACAAATCCAATTCATCTCTTTCAATCTTTACCTGCAAACGTGGAATCAGCTTCCATATAGATAGGGAGGACACCTAGTTATGTCTTCTCACTGTCTGAATGAGTACCTCCCAAAAACTGCTTCTCTATTGTCAAATGTCTTGTCCACTTTCTAGTCTCGCAAAGCACCATCTCCAGTGAAACATCAGGAAAAACCCTTGACTGAAAAGTACCACCTCCCTATCAATTCCGTGCCCCACCCTAGTCATTTTTGCAAGTGGAAAAGTGAGGTTTTACCAGTTTGTCTAATCCAACATTAAGCTGAGTTGCTGACTTCATTATCACCTCTTTCAAAGGACCACCTAATCCCGCACTGCTGAATCTGCTCTACCTCCATCCATTGTCCCTGAAACACTCAATCATACTCTTTTTAGCTGCGGACTCAACTGTTTCATCCAACTTGGATCCTCTGCTACTCATTACCTTTTGTACATCAGGCCCTGCTTAACCTTTCAGTCTTTGTGCTGTCACCTTAACTCCTGAAACCTTACTGTCTCCCAGGTTATCAGAGATTCTGTGGTAAGCAAGGATTGAGGAAATTGAGCCTTATACAGGCAAATCAATAAAGGCAAGGATAGAGGAACTCTGGAAGAGTAACAGAATCCCTATGGTGTGAAAGCAGGCCACTTAGTCCACTGAATCCACACTTACCCTCCAAAGGACATCACACCCATACCCATCCCTCCCTGTAACTTGACATTTCCAGGGATATATTTCCCTCCCCACCCCTTTCTGCCTTCCGCAAAGACCGTTCCCTCCGTGACTACCTGGTCAGGTCCACGCCCCCCTACAACCCAACCTCCCATCCTGGCACCTTCCCCTGCCAACGCAGGAATTGCAAAACCTGCGTCCACACTTCCTCCCTCACCTCCATCCAAGGGCCTAAAGGAGCTTTCCACATCCATCAAAGTTTTACCTGCACATCTACCAATATCATTTATTGTATCCGTTGCTCCCGATGCGGTCTCCTCTACATTGGGGAGACTGGGCGCCTCCTAGCAGAGCGCTTTAGGGAACATCTCCGGGACACCTGCACCAATCAACCACACTGCCCCGTGGCCCAACATTTCAACTCCCCCTCCCACTCTGCCGAGGACGTGGAGGACCTGGACCTCCTTCACTGCTGCTCCCTCACCACCAGACACCTGGAGGAAGAATGCCTCATCTTCCGCCTTGGAACACTTCAACCCCAGGGCATCAATGTGGACTTCAACAGTTTCCTCATTTCCCCTTCCCCCAACCTCACCCCAGTTTCAAACTTCCAGTTCAGCACTGTCCCTATGACTTGCCCTACCTGCCTGTCTTCTTTTCCACCGATCCACTCCACCCTTTCCTCCCTGACCTATCACCTTCATCCCCTCCCCCACTCACCCTATTGTACTCTATGCTACTTTCTCCCCACCCCCACCCTCGTCTCACTTATCTCTCCACCCTTCAGGCTCTCTGTCTATATTCCTGATGAAGGGCTTTTGCCCAAAACATCGATTTTACTGTTCCTCGGATGCTGCCTGAACTGCTGTGCTCTTCCAGCACCACTAATCCAGAATCTGGGTTCCAGCAGCTGCAGTCATTGTTTTTACCTAGTTGACATTTCCCATGCCTAATCCACTTAACCTACACATCACTGGACACTGGAGTAATGTCACATGGCCAGCCCACCTAACCTGCACACCTTTGGAGGAAACTGAAGATCCTGGAGGAAGCCCACACAGACACGAGGAGACCGTGAAAACTACACACAGTTGCCCAATGGTGGAACTGAACCCCAGTCTCTGGTAACATAAGGCAGCAATGCTAACCACTGATCCACTGTACAACCCCAGTACTGTTCTAGAGATGAAGAGTATTTAAAAATGAGGTGGATCAGCTGTTGTCTGTTAAAGGTTTTATCTGTTGTGGAACCATTGTTAATAAATATAGATCAGCTACTAATTAACCGTTATCTAATGGAATAGTGGACAACATATAACACCGATTAACCCAATATTTATTGGGGAATATGGTTGATTTCTGATCAGCAGGGAATTGGTGTTTTCCGACTCTTCAGGATAACCACGTCCTACGTGAAACTTTATCCTGTACAAATCCTGCAAAGTAGTTGTAATTTAATGGTAATAAAACTTTCCACAGATTTGTCTCTACCACCTTTTGTATTCTATCAGGAGTTCTTGTGTTCATTGAAAACGAACCCAAACTCGAAATGATGTTCAAAACTTGCTCATCAATTTGCTTCTTTTGAGAACAGCTGTTGAATTTACTCACTGGGGAAACAAAGCAGGGACTGAGTGACCACTTCACGTTCTGTCTGCAAGAAAGACCCTGAGCTTCCAGTTGCCTGTCATTTCAACACACCACTCTGTTCCTTGGCCAACATCTCTGTCTCAGGCTTGCTGCTGTGCTCCAACGAAGCTCAGATTAAGCTGAAAGAATACCACCTCATTTTCCACTTGGGGACCCTGCAGCCTTTTGGACTCAATATCGAGTTCAATAACTTTAGGGCTTGAACTCTCCCATGTTCTTACCTCAATCCCCACACACAAGACCTTGTTACCCAATAATCTGCTATTACACACAACCTATTGTTAGCCACCAACAGCCTCTATAAATAGCTATCCAGCCTGATCGTTATCCATTCCTGCGTGTGGCCAACTGTTCTTTTCTTACTTTGGGTTCGATCCCCACTTTTTGTTTACTCCTTAACACCCCAACCCATCCCACAATCCCTTATCTTCACCAAAAATCTAGTTGATGAAATCGTCTTTTTCAAGTGACGACCTCACACATCAATATTTTGATTATCATCAAATGAGTGAATTCAGAAACAAAAACAGAACTTGCCGAAAAAGTTCAGCAGGTCTGGCATCAGTTCTGAGGAAGGGTCTCTCGACCTGAAACGTGAACTCTGATTTCTCGCCACAGATGCTGCCAGACCTGCTGAGCTTTATCGGCAGGTTCTGTTTTTGTTTCTGAATTCACTCATTTAATGATAACCATAATGTTGATGTGTGAGGTCGTCACTTGAAAAAGACGATTTCATCAACTAGATTTTTAGTGAATTGACTGGTCTTCATACCCAATTTTCTGGCAGCTTCTATTTTGGAAAGTAGATTAGATTCACAGCAGTTACAGTAAAGAAAAATATAACCTCCTCACTTCCCCTACTCTGATCGTGTTAATTTTCACTCAGAGTCACACATACAGGATAACGACCAACGATGTCAGTTCTTTACGTGTGGATCTCAGTGTTGACTGCAATTTCCATGCTGTTAGTTACCACAACTTGACAAATTCCCCCGCGGTTGAAGTCAGCAATTCTCAAAGTGACAACATTTCAGAGGAGTAAAGCCTATTTCAGTCAGAGATTTCCAGACCTTGTTGGTGTGGCACGGAAGAATTTCACATTGGGTATGCAGAAACTGTCTTCTGTGTCTCAGACACTCAAAGCTTGATAATTGCACAAGTAAAAAGTCAGAGCGTGAATTAAGAAGAGAAATAACAAAAATGTTGCACAAAAGAAACCTGCTGAGTCCCTAGAGTCAATGCTTTCCAAAGAAACACTGATTCCTTTTTTCAGAACCTCCCTGCTTTCTCTTGCCAAGTTGATTTGCAACCCCAGTGACCGATTTGGCACACATGTCACACACTTCTTTGCTTTATCTTGGTCTCAGATTGAGGCCGTATGCACAATTCTGTCCAATAGATGGGGCTGTGCTGCTCCCCTGTTACTTATTGCAGGGGTTCAGGAGAAAGAGCAGCTTCGCAGACCATCTCTGTGAGTACACCTTGAAAACAAAAGATTAGAAAATGACTTCACCTCTATCCAAGGCCCTACAGGAGCCTTCCACATCCATCAAAGTTTTACCTGCACATCCACTAATATCATTTAATGTATCCATTGATCCCGATGCGGTCTCCTCTACACTGGGGAGACTGGACGCCTCCTAGCAGAGCGCTTTTGGGAACATCTCCGAGACACCCGCACCAATCAACCACACCGCCCCGTGGCCCAAATTTCAACTCCCCCTCCCACTCTGCCGAGGACATGGAGGTCCTGGGCCTCCTTCACTGCCTTTCCCTCACCACCAGACGCCTGGAGGAAGAACGCCTCATCTTCCGCCTCGGAACACTTCAACCCCAGGGCATCAATGTGGACTTCAACAGTTTCCTCATTTCCCCTTCCCCCACCTCATCCTAGTTTCAAACTTCCAGCTCAGCACTGTCACCATGACTTGTCCGGACTGGTCCAACCTGCCTAGCTCCTTTTCCACCTATCGACTTCACCCTTTCCACCCTGACCTATCACCTTCATCTCCTCTCCCACTCACCCATTGTACTCTATGCTACTCTCTCCCCACCCCCACCCTTCCCTAGTTTATCTCTCCACGCTTCAGTCTCTCTGCCTTTATTCCTGATGAAGGGCTTTTGCCCGAAACGTCGATTTCGCTGCTTGTTGGATGCTGCCTGAACTGCTGTGCTCTTCCAGCACCACTAATCCAGAATCTGGTTTCCAGCATCTGCAGTCATTGTTTTTACCTTGGGAGAACTGGATGATTGCTTTGTATCAGCTGACTGAGTGGTGCCAGGTTTGCCTTCAGATAATTGTGGTTTCAAGTCCCCTACTTAGGTTCTTCTCAGATAATCAAGGTTGGCACTTCAGTGAAGTACTGCAGTATTAAAGACACCATTTCTTTAAACAAGATCTTTAATGGGGACCCATCTGTCTGTTCAAGAGGATGTCAGAGATCCCTTGACACTATTTGATAAGGAGCTGGAGGCTTAGTTGGTACTGTGGCCAATATTTATTTACATCCTATCAGAGAGACTATTAGCTATCCACAGTGTTTATAAATTATACTTCTCCTGTAGAGACTGTTCAGTTTGCAGTTTGTGGTGTGAATGGTAGTCATGATGTGGAGATGCTGGTGTTAGTGGGCAATGTCAAAAATCACATGACACCAGGTTAGGGTCAAAAAGGTTCATTTAAAATCGCAAGCTTTCAGAGTGTTGTCCCTTTGTCACATGCAGTCCACTTCACCTGATGAAAGGGCTGTGCTCTGAAAACTTGGGGTTTCAAATAAACCTTGTTGGACTATAACCTGGTGCTGTGTGACTTCTGACTTTGTTCAGCTCTGGTTTTGTTTTTCCAATAGTGGCTGATGTTAAAACGCACAAATGTCTATCGCAAAGCATATTATGTGAAGTAAATAGAAGCATCACAGCCATCAACACAGATAGTGAATTGTACTTTCAGTGCCTCTATGAACTATTTTTAAGATGGTTTATGAGGTTTGTGTTAAATGTCAGTTAATATTATTAAGTGCTGTTTTAATGTCAACAAGTTAATGGTGAATTAAAATAAATAAACTAAAAATTGCCTTCAAAGGAAATTTGAAAATTAGAATGCAGAAATACAAATACACATACATGCAGCACACCACAATACACCATGACTTATATAATGCAAAGCGCAGCACTTCATACAAAGTACTCCATAACATAAAGTACAATGCCGTTTAATATACTCAGTAAGGTGAAAAATTACAACTGTTGTAGATATCAAATACACAGCAGGATAACAGACTGGAGGCCTGTGACCAGTAGTGTGGCACGAGGATAAATGCAGGGTTCACTGCTTTTTGTCATTTATATAAATGATTTAAATATGAATATATCAGGTATGGTCAGTAGATTTGCAGATGGCATCAAAATTGGTGGTGGTGAGAGTGAAAAATGTTATCTCCGAGTACAGTGGGATCTTGATTAGGTGGGCCGATGGGCTGAGAAGTGGTAATGGAGTTCAATTTAGGTAAATGCAAGGTGTTACATTATGGTAAGGCAAACTAGGGCAGGACTTATACTCTTAATGGTAAAGCCCTGGGGAGTGTGGCTGAACAAAGAGATCAAGAGATGCAGGTGCATAGTTCATTGAAAGTACAATTCACTATTTGTTGGTGGACAGGTAGACAGGGTGGTGAAGAAGGCATTTGGCATGTTTGCCTTCATTAGTCAGTGCACTGAGTATAGGAGTTGGGAGATCATGTTGCAGCTATATAGAACATTGGTGAGGCCACTTTTGGAATACTGTGTACATTTCTGGTGTCCACGCTGTAGGAAAGATGTTGTTAAATTTGAATTGGAGATGCTGGTGTTGGACTGGGGTGTACAAAGTTAAAAATCATACAACACCAGGTTATAGTCCAACAGGTTTAATTGGGAGCACACTAGCTTTCGGAGCGACGCTCCTTCATCAGGTGATAGTGGAGGACTCGATCGTAACACAGAATTTATAGCAAAAATTTACAGTGTGGTGTAACTGAAATTATACATCGTGAAATTACATTTTTCAATTATAATTTCAGTTACATCTGCGATAAATTCTGTGTTTTAGGACTGAGTCCTCCACTATCACCTGATGAAGGAACGTCGCTCCGAAAGCTAGTGCGCTCCCAATTAAACCTGTTGGACTATAACCTGGTGTTGTATGATTTTTAACATTAAACTTGAAAGCGCTCTGAAAAGACTTACAAGGATGTTGCTTGGTATGGAGCTAGAGGGACGGGCAGAATTGGCTGGGTTTTTTTTCCCTGGAGTGTCAAGGCTGAAAGGTGACCCTACAGAGGTTTAGAAAATTATGAGAGCCGTGGATAGGGTGAATAGTCAAGGGTACAGGAGTCCAAAACCAGAAGTCATAGATATAAAATGAGAGGTGTACAATTTAAAAGGGACCTGATGAGCAATTATTTCATGCAGAGGATAGTATGTACATGGAATGAACTGCCAGAGGAGGTGGTGGTGCTAGCTACAATTACCACATTCAAAAGGCTGGATGGGGATATGAATAGGAAGGGTTTAAAGGGACTAGATTAGTTTAGGATATCTGGTCGGCATAGACTGGTTGTATCAAAGGGTTTCTTTCTGTGCTGTATAACTCAATGACTAAAATTTCCGGTGAAAAATATAATGGCATCTAATGTACTCAGAACATCTGACACATACATAAGTTGGGTAGTTCCCTGTTATGCCTTTCTATAAATCAAAGTCAGCTTTATTTATGTAGTGAAAAATCAATTGAGCTTCTGCAAGAACAGTTATTGATATTTTACATTTTATCACAGATACTTTTAGAGAGGAATACTCATCATAAACTAAAGAGTGTGACATAGATTTGTGTGGTATATACTGGTGTTTCCTTATGAAAAATGTTCTGTGGAGTCTGAAATTATACCATGCAGTTACAGTAACCAACACACTAATTTATCCATGTGCTGATTTCCTCTCCATTTTCGTAAGTCATTTTGGTGAACTCACGAAGCTTTGTAAGAATAATGAGCAGGGGAATGCTTTGGAAATGGATCCATTCATTTAATTATTCAAGATCATTTCAATCCTTCAGTATCTGGGCTACAGCCAAAGAAAAGGTTCTTTCCTTAAACCCTTAATGTTAACAACGACAACTTATATTTACAGAACATCTTTAACATAAATGGTTTCAAGGTCCTTCACAAAGGCATTATAAAGAAAAGTTGCGTACCAAACCATAAAAGATGAGAATAGGCCTGCTCACTAAACGTTTAGTCTAAGAGGTAGGGAGGTATTAAGGATTTTCTTAAAGAAACGCTAGGAAGATTTAAGGAGGGCTTTCCACAGCATGAGCAGCTGAAGACAGCTGCCAACGGTGGAGCGACTACGTTTGGGGGTATTCAGGAAATCAGAATTATAAGTGCAAATATCTTAGAGGTTGTGAGGTTGGAGGAGATTACAGTGATAGAGAAGGTTGAGACCATTGTGGGATCTGAAAATCAAGATGTGAATTTTAAATCAATTGACTGAAAGGCAACAGAGTGAGTGAAATGACATTAGGTGCAATTGAGGGTACACAGCCAAGTTTTGGATTACTTGAGGTTCACAGAAGGTAGAACTGGCCAGGAATGTGTTGGAATAGTCAATAAAGGTCACAATGCACTGGATGGGGGTTTCAGCAAAAATTGAGCTGAGGCAAGATTGAAGATAGGCAATGTTCTGTAGGTGCAAAAATATGACCTTGGTGATGGCAAGGATATTGTGGGTTTGAACCTCATCTCAGGGTGGATGCCACGGTTGCAAGTAGTTTGGTTCAGTCTACCAAAGAGAGGGATGGAGCTGTTTGTTGAGAAATAGAGTTTACCGCACATACCAAGTCACTCAGTCACCTCAAACACCTCCAAAAACAAATTAGCTGAAACAAAATTAGCCAATGCAGGAAATGATCATTGCTTGGATTTAAGTTCCTGTTCTATTCTGTTCAGTCTTAGAACATAGAACATAGAACATTACAGTGCAGTACCGGCCCTGTGGCCCTCGACGTTGCACCGACCTGTGAAACCAATCTGAAGCCCATCTATCCTGCATTATTCCATTCTCATCCATGGGTAAAAACAAGGACTGCAGATGCTGGAAACCAGAGTCTAGATTAAAGTGAAGCTGGAAAAGCACAGCAGGTCAGGCTGCATCCGAGGAGCCCATTCTCATCCATATGTCTATCCAATGACCATTTAAATGCCCTTAAAATTGTCAGTCTACTACTGTTGCAGGCAGTCTGTTCCATGTCCCTATTACTCTCTGAGTAAAGAAACTACCTCTGATATCTGTCCTATATCTATCAACCCTCAATTTAAACTATGACCGCTTGTGCTAGCCACCGCCATCCTAGGAAAAATGCTCTCAATGTCCAACCTATCTAACCCTCTGATTACCTTATTTGTCTCAATTAAGCCACCTCTCAACCGTCTCCTCTCTAGCGAAAACAGCCTGAAGTCCCTCAGCCTTTCCTCAGAAGACCTTCCCTCCATGCCAGGCAACATCCCAGTAAATCTTCTCTGAATCCTCTCCAAAGCTTCCAAATCCTTCTCATAATAGGGTGACCAGAACTGTACACAATACTCCAAGTATGGCCTCACCAGGGTTTTGTACAGTTTCAGCGTGACCTTTTGGCTCCGAAACTCAATCCTTCTACCAATCAAAGCTAACACACCGTACGCCTTCTTAACAACCCTATCAACCTGGGTGGCAACTTTCAAGGATCTATTTACACGAACACCAAGGTTTCTCTGCTTATCAACACTACCAAGAATCTTACCATTAGCCCAGTGCTCTTTATTCCTGTTGCTCCTTCCAAAGTGAATCATCTCACACCTTTCCACATTAAACTCCATTTGCCACCTCTCAGCCTAGCTCAGCAGCTTATCTATGTCCCTCTGTAACCTGCAACATCCTTCAGCATTATCCACGACTCCACTGACGTTAGTGTCATCTGCAAATTTACTAAACCACCCTTCTATGCCCTCATCTAGATCATTTATAAAAATGACATGCAAATCATTTATAAAAATGACATGGCCTTAAAACAGATCCTTTGATACCATTATATACCATTAGTAACTGAACTCCAGGATGAACATTTCCCATCAACCACCACCCTCTGTCTTCTTTCAGCTAGCCAACTTCTGATCCAAGCTGCTAAATCACCCTCAATCCTATGCGTCTGTATTTTGTGCAATAGCCTCCCGTGGGGAACCATAACAAATGCCTGACTGAAATCTGTATACATTGCATCAACTCTTTACCCTCATCCACTTGTTTGGTCACCATCTCAAAGAACTCAATAAGGTTTGTTAGGCATGACTTAGCATTCACAAAACCATGTTGACTATCCCTAATCAACTTATTCCTTTCTGGATGATTGTAAATCCAATCTGTTATAACATTTTCCAAAACTTTACCCACAACCGAAGTAAGGCTCACTGGTCTATAATTACCGGAGTTGTCTCCACTCCCTTTCTTGAACAAGGGAACAACATTTGCTATCCTCCAGTGTTCTGGCATTATTCCTGTAGACAATGATGACATAAAGATCAAAGCTAAAGGCTCTGCAACCTCCTCCCTGGCTGTCCAGAGACTCCTAGGATAAATTGCATCCGGCCCTGGGAACTTATCTATTTTCACACTTGCCAGAATTGCTAACACCTCCTCCTTGCGAACATCGATCCCATCTAGTCCAGTAGCCTGTATCTCAGTATTGTTCTCGACAACATTGTCTTTTTCCAGTGTGAATACTGACAAAGAATATTCATTTAGCACTTCCCCTATCTCCTTGGACTCCATGCACAATTTCCCACTGCTATCCTTGATTGGCCCTAATCTTAGTCTAGTCATTCTTTTATTTCTGATATACCAAGAAAGCTTTAGGTTTTTCCTTGATCCTACTTGCCAACAACTTCTCATGTCCCCTCCCGGCTCTTCTTAGCTTTCTCTTTAGGTCTTTCGTGGTTAACTTTTAACTATCAAGTACCCTAACTGAGTCTTCATGACTCACCCTAACATAAGCCTTCTCCTTCCACTTGACAAGAGATTCAACTCTAGTAAACCACAGCTCCATCGCTCGACCACTTCCTCATTGCCTGACAGGAACATACTGAACAAGGAAAGGCAGTAGCTGTTCCTTGAATAAGCTCCACATTTTAATTTTGGCAATCACATGATGAAGGGCTCTGGCCTGAAACGTCGAATTTCCTGTTCCTTGGATGCTGCCTGACCTGCTGTGCTTTAACCAGCAACACATTTTCAGCAATCACACTAATAACCCTTTCAAAATATATTTATTACAAAGGCAAAGTGTATTAAAAGCTTAAAGTAATATCATTACAAGGCTACAAAGAACTGTTGATCACACTGCATGCATGTATCCATGTTTATGAGAAGGATGTATAGCTGTATTTCATCCCTTCATAAACTCATTGCTCCAGCAGTTTCTTCAAAGTACTTTATCAAGTACAGTTCTGAGTGGTTTAATTTGTTTTACGAGACCAATGAGGGGAGGTATGAGGTGAAAGGGTGACCACTGGATAGCTTTTGCTGGAATCTGCATTTGATTGCTCCATTGAAAACCTAAAAACGACTCTTGCCTTTGTTCTGTTTGAGAATCTGTTGATTGCGAAGGAGAAGAGTGTTTCAAATGAATCAGAGCGGGTTAATTATTAATAAAATACCACACTTGCAGTGGAGGATCCAATTTGAAGATCCCAAAACTGCTCCAATTCTTAACATACTGCTGCTAATTCTGAACAAAATCCAGGTTGGGCTTTCTGTCTGATATTTAATGAAGTGTTAAATGATTTTGCTTGATTAATCGAGGGGAAATCTTTCTATGGCATGAGGAATTCAGTTCAAGTATGGACAAATGAGACAGTCATTATCAAATATAACTCAGCAAAATGACCCTCTTTTTAGATAGGCCTTTGATCAATCTTGAAAATAATTTCCTGACTTCCTGAAGATCAGTGTTCACAAAGTAAGAGTTTTGGGCAGTATAAGAGAAGGCATTAGATCCATCTTAAGAATAGAGTCAGATGGGACGAGCAATGAACGTAAAGGCAGGATTACAATGCATGTACGTACATGTACAAACTGTGGTGAATAAGATTGGTGAGTTACAAGCATAAAAAGCCATGCAGAAATATAATGTGACAGTAATGGAAAGAAGGCTTATAAATGGCAAATTGGGTACTTAACAAAGAATATGAAGTATTCAAACAAGTTAGAAGTTACATGACTAGGTTATAGTTCAACAGTTTTTTTTTGAAATCACAAGCTTTGATTTCACTTGATGAAGGAACTGTGCTCCAAAAGCTTGTGATTTCAAATAGACCTGTGGGATTGTAACCTAGAGTTGTGGGATTTTTTGCTTTTTCCACCCCAGTCCAACATCAGCACCTCCACATCAAAAAAGCTACAAGAGATGAAATGAAGATGGGGTGGCAGGACTTATGAAGGAAGACCATGTGACATCAGAAAGAAAGGAAGCAAGGACGGAATACGTTTGGTCAGAGTTAGGATGAAAATGGAGGGTCCAAATGGTAAGGGAAAGAATGCGATACAGATTTCAAAAGGAAATCAGGATGGTGAAAGTGGTATGGAATGGTGTTTTTGAGGATTGTGATTGCTCAAAGATTGATTGGGATAATGTTGGCTTTTAGAGTAAGGAGCCTATGTAGGAGGGAGGATGGATTTCTGAAATTTGCCCAGGAGAACCATATCAATCAATATGTTCTCAGCCTGTCTTGAATCACAGAATCCTGACAGAGTGGAAACAGGCCATTCAGCCAACATGTCCACACTGACCCTCCGAACAGCATCTCACCCAGACTCACTCTTTTACCCTATCCTAGTAACCCTGCCTTTCTCAAGACTAATCCACTGAACCTATATATCCCTGGACACTATGGGCAATTTAGCATGGCCAATCAATCTAGTCTGCACATCTCTGGACTGTGGGAGGACACCAGAGCACCTGGAGAAAACCAATGCAGACAAGGGGAGAATGTGCAAACTCCACACAGTCACTTGAGGCTAAAGTTGAACCCAGGTCCCTTGCTCTGTGAGGCAGCAGTCCTAACCACTGAGCCACCACAGGCCATTTAGTTTAACAGCCATAACAAAATAATCAGATAAAAATCAGCAGCTGCTTGGAGAGGTTTGAATTAATCAAAGGCAGATCATACTTGATGACTTAAAATATTTGATGAAATGACAGAGAAGGATGATGAAAGGAATGCTGTGGATGTTGTCTATATTGCTTTCAAGGAGGCATTTTACAAAGTACCACATAAGAGACTTGTTTGCAAAGTTAGAACTCATGAGACAAGTGTGTTAATGTTCTAGTGAATTATAAAAAAGGGACAGAATCATGGTAAACAGTTGTCTCTCATGCTAGAAGATTGGAAGCCTTGTTACTCCACAAGCCTCAGAGCTCATATCGCTGCTTTTTATTTACTGTATATAAATGACTTGGATTTTAGAACACAGACATCAATTTCAAACTTTGCCAGTGATACCAGATTGGGAGGAATGGAAAACAGTGAGGATAATATGAATCATCTGCATAATGATGTAGGCTATCAGCATGGATAGACAAGTGGCAGATAGAATTTTATATAGTGATGCTTTTTGACCTAAAGGATAGACAGAGGCAACACAGATTTAATGCACAGTTGTAGGTAATGTGCAGGAGCAAAGGATCTGTGGGTACGTGGATATCAATCTTTGAAAGTAGCAGGACATATTGAGAGAATGGTTTCCAAAGCATATAGGAACATGGGCTTCATAAATAGAGGCATTAATTACAAAAGCTGAGAGGATACGCTACCTTTACCAAGCTCTGGTTCAGGTCCATGACAGTTGAACACCAAATTTTAGGAAGGATGTGAGACCTCCTGAGAGGATGCAGAAGAAATTTAACAAAATATACATGGCCTTGTGCATGGGAAACCATGTCTCATGAACTTGATTAAATTTTTTTGAAGGAGTAACAAAGAGGATTTATGAGGGCAGAGTGGTAGATGTAGTCTATATGGACTCCAGTAAGGCATTCAACAAAGTTCCTCATGGGAGACTGGTTAGCAAGGTTAGATCTCATGGAATACACAGGGAGAACTAGCCATTTGGATACAGAACTGGCTCGAAGGTAGAAGACAGAGAGTGGTGGTGGAGGGTTGCTTTTCAGACAGGAGGCCTGTGACCAGTGGAGTGCCATAAGGGTCGTGCTGGGTCCATTGCTTTTCATCATTTATATAAATGATTTGGATGTGAACATAGGAGATATTGTTAGTAAGTTTGTACATGCCACCAAAATTGGATGTGTAGTGGACAGCAAAGAAGGTTACCTCAGATTACAATAGGGTCTTAATCAGATGGACCAATGGGCTGAGGAATGACAGATGGAGTTTAATTTAGATTAATGTGCGGTGCTACATTTTGGAAAAGCAAATAGAGCAGGACTTATGCACTTAACGGTAAGGTCCTGGAGAGTGTTGCTGAACAAAGAGACCTTGGAGTGCAGATTCATTGTTCTCTGAAAATAGAGTCACAGGTAGGTAGGATAGTGAAGAAGGCATTTGGTATGTTTTCCTTTATTGGTCAGAGCATTGAGTATAGGAGTTGAGAGGTCATGTTGCAGATATACAGGGTATTGGTTAGGCCACTTTTGGAATATGCGTGCAATTCTGGTCTCCTTCCTGTTGGAAGGATGTTGTGAAACTTGAAAGGGTTCAGAAAACAATTTACAAGGAAGTTGCCAGGAGTAGAGGGTTTGAGCTACAGGGAGAGGCTGAATATACTGTGGCTGTTTTACCTGGAGCATCAGAGGCTGAGGAGTGACCTTATAAAGGTTTGTAAAGTCATGATGGGCATGGATAGGATAAATAGACAAGGTTTTTTTTCCCTGGGGTGGGCGAGTCCAGAACTAGAGGGCATAGGTTTAGGGTGAGAGGAGAAAGACATAAAAGAGACCTAAGGGGCAACGTTTTCACACAGAGGGTGGTATGTGTATGGAATGAGCTGCCAGAGGAAGTGGTAGAAGCTAGTACAATTACAACATTCAAAAGACATTTGGATGGGTATATGAATAGGAAGGGTACAGAGGGATATGGGCCAAGTGCTGACAAATGGGGTGAGATTAGGTTAGGCTACCTGGTCAGCATGGATGAGTTGGACCAAAGGATTTGTTTCCTTGCTGTACATCTCTATGACTCTATGACTCTAAAATGGCACTAACGATGGAGGAATTTTAAGTAGAAAGTTAGGTTAGAGAAGCTGGGATTATTTTCCTTAGCCAAAAGGAATATGAAGGGAAGATTTGATAAACGTTGACAAAATTATGAAAGGTTGAGATAACTTGAAGAGAGGCTGTTTCATATAGCTGATAGTAGAATGGCTGGGTATTCAGTTTTTCAGCAAAAAAGAGCAGGGGTTAACACCATGAGCTCATTTGGTCATGATGTAATGATAATGTTACATCGCATAACTAAGGAGACATGTTGAGTTAGTGTAGATCAATATCTAGATGTAGTGTTACTATGTATATAAAGTTTGTGATAAAATGTCCCTTGGCTACTGCAGAATCATTTAAGAGAAATAGGATTCTTCCCATGACACCAGCCTGAATACAGAACATAGTTGCAGCAAGATGGCAACACATGAAACTGTGAAGCACTTCTCAGAAGAAACCAAAAGCAGCCAGAACTAAAAGAAAGGCTATTGCTGTGGAAATCCACAGTAAAAATAAAATTTGTATAATTGGAGGAAAGAACAGTAAAGGTCTTTAAATGACCAGCAGCAGCCATTGCATTCTGGGGCTGGGAGAAGGTCTCAAATTAGCAGCAGAGTTTCGAGCAGGCAAGATAATGGAATCACCTCTCCCACCATCACAGCCATTGCCAAAAGGAGGCTTACATCTGGCGCACGTGTGGGATAACTGGAGAAAACACTTTAACAGGTCCAATAGCCTCAGGGTTGCAGTAAGAAAACCAGGACAATTGTGTCAGTTGTCTTGTGTGGGTTTCCTCCAGGTGCTCTGGTTTCCTCCCACTGTCCAAAAATGTGCAGGTTAGGTGAATTGGCCATGCTAAACTTCCCATAGTGTTGGGGACTGTTAGTCAGGTGTAAATGGGTCTGGGTGGGTTGCTCTTTGGACGGTCGGTTGCACTTGTTGGGCCAAAGGGCCTGTTTCCACACTTGTAGGGAATCTAATCTAATCTAACCTCCTCACAATGAATTCCTGAAAGTCATCAATGCATATGTTAGTGGCTGAAAAGATTCAGTCAGCGTATGACTTAGATTTAATAAACAGAGGCAAACACCACAGGAGTCTATTGATTCCTTCATCAGTGATCTTCCTGAATTACCAGCAATTGTGCACACTGAGATATCAGGTAGACATTAATGTGCAACTGCACAGTTGGCATGATAGGGGCATTGTCAGGTTTTTAACAGATCAAGAAGAGCTTAATACTGATACAGTTTGAGAGATAATCTGAGGTCTGGCAGCTAAACCAGGGTATAGTGCAGGGCAATACCGAAGCAAGTTAGTACAGTAAGTAGCCCCATGAGCAGAAAGCATGTCTAAAAGCTACCAAAAATACTGACAGCATGCCAGCCACCATTTTCAAATGCTTCGGATACCGCAGAACAAGGCACATAAGAAAGAAGCTTGCCCAGCAGGTGGAGCTGAATGCTACATTCATATCAACACGGTCATTTCAAGAAATACTACACTCTCGTCGTGCAAGTGAAGAAAATAAACAGTGAACAAATTTACAATGTAATTAAATCCAAGAAGTGGGAGAGTCAAATAAGTTAGACATTCTGAGAAAAAAATCAATAATCCAGGCAGTAAATACTGGTTGTTAAATCTTACCAAGTTTAAGTAAGTCACTGGCGCAGGCATTAGTATTTTGTGTGACAAATTAAGACGGTTAAAGTAGATCAAATGGTAACCCTTTTCACTCAAGTGAGTAAAGACAAAGTTGAAATTTAAAGATCACATCATGGCAAGTTAAACATATAAAGCTAGAGTAATAGAGTAAGTATTTTATATCTTTCATACATTTCACTTCTTTGCAGGTTAGCATGCATAAAATTGAAGTTGATCATTAAAGCAGATGAAGTTGCTATAAAAAGTAAGCTGTGCAGAATCCAGAGAAGAACTTCCTAAGTAATATTCAGTCATGGGAAAGCATTCAAAAGGTATATACCACATGACATTCTCACCAATCACACTATCAATTCGTCTTTTCACTCTAAGGAAGTGAAGGCAAAAATATAGCAACAAGAGGCAGTGTCAGCAACCATGATCCAATTGAGAGTTGCAGAGGGATCACATGGAAGAGTTAGTTTTATATGTATATCTATATATAGTGTTATAATGCAAATAAAACTTGTGTTAAAATGGAATGGATTCTTGCAGAATTATCAAAGGCAAACAAAAGGCCCCTGCCCCCCGCCCCCACCAAACATGAGAAACAAAACAGAAACAATCCATCATTTTCAAAAGGTTGAAAAACACTACAATTATGGGGATTGAGCAGAGAATAGACCAGACTGGGTTTTTTCATGGCAAGTGGAATTGGACTTAATGGGCCGATTCATGGGTTTAATGTACAATGGCATTGACTTTCTCACATTTCAGATGAAGGTCTTTTTGGATCTGCCTGCAGTCTAAGCCCTGAGGTATCCTGGTGCATAAACAGTCTAATTAACCGTTTGCACAATGCCTGGGCTGGTATTCCATCCAAGTCTTGTGCTTCCCCCTTTTTTTCTAGTCCCTTGGGCTGTGCTGAATTGTTGAAAACTGTTGTGTGTCTTTAAGTTAGGCAGGAAAAAAGTGAGGACTGCGGACGCTGGAGATCAGAGTCAAAAGTGTGGTGCTGGAGAAGCACAGCAGGTCAGGCAGCATCCAAGGAGCAGGAGAATCAGCGTTTTGGGCATAAGTCCTGCATTTCTGATGAAACATCGATCCTCCTGCTCCTCGGATGCTGCCTGACCTTTTAAGCTTGGCCGGCAGCTGGCCAAACTTTCAGTCTGGCTTTCAGCGCCCTACATTGTATCAACAGGTATAGGCTGCTGCTGTGTGGTTTTTGAGTGTGCTCTGCTTTTCTTTGGCTCTGTATAACTTCACCAGAGAACAGTTCTGTGTGATGCCAGTTTGTGTGTTTTATCTACAGGGGATGCCACAGCAAGCCAATGTTGAATCTTCACTCAGTATATCTTGATAACAAGCTTCAGGGGTTTTGAAATGCAAGGAAATAATACGTATCGATTTAGTTTGAAGTCTATTGATGAAAATGCTGTTTCAGTAATAACTCTCCTGGGAATGATTGTACTCAGACCATTATCTGAAACTGGCAACAGTGCATCATGTCAAAGGGAGTTTTGGGATAATGAATACACTGCTAAATAAAACTCACTCTGCTTGCTTGTTAGATGCCCTGACTTCCTATCACCTCCATTATTCCTCCCACCTCTCTGGATTTAATCCAAGCCACCCCACACACTCACTCTCACACACACACACACACACACATAAGCGCATGCGTGCACATACGCACACGGACACACCCGTGTGCACGTACACACACGGACACAGGCACAGATGCACACACACGCACAGACACACACAGACATGCACATGCACAGACATGTGCGCACGCACACACACACAATACATACACACAACCAAAAACACTTCAAACAGAACCGGTTAAACCAATTCTCTTGATATGGAGCTTCCCATGAAGCTCACCGGCTTTCCATCCTTAAAAAAAAGCTCAGCACCTCTTTATCCAAGCCATGTCCCTCCCTCCCTCTTTTATGTGGGTAATGTTGGCCTTCATCTTCCCAGATCAGACACCTTGTTTCTGAAAGTGAACCACAAGCTGAATGATCATCAGTCTACAAACAATAGGCCTGAATATCAGTGCAACATCAACCAGAGCCTTCACATAAATACCTCGCTAATGAGCTTCTATTCATTCAATCCAAATATATGCCATCAAATATTTTTCAACTGTAACTACTTCATGGTCATCACCCCCCATCTCCAATTCTGTTGCATCTTTGTACATGAAATATTAGCACAGTAACACAAAAACATTCACAAGTTCAAGATTTGTCAAATGCTTTACAGTCTATAGACCACCTTTCATCGAATCCCTGTAGTGTGGAAGCAGACCATTCTGCCCAACAAGTCCACACTGACCCTCCACCCCACCCAGACCGACCGCTACCCTATGTCATAAACCTACATTTCCCATAACTAACCCAACTAGCCTGTATAGCTCTGGACACTAGGGGCAATTTAGCTCAGCTAATCCACCTAGCCTGCACATCTTTGGATTGTGGGAGGAAACCAAGGCATCCTGAGGAAACCCACACAGACACGGGGAGGATGTGCAAACTCCACACAGACATTTGTTCAAGACTGGAATTGAACCCAGGTTCCTGGTGCTATGAAGCAGTTTTACCCACTGAGCCATCTTGCTGCCCCTTTTTGCACTGTGGATGCAACCCAACAGCCAACTTGGAATGACAATGAGATAATTTTCAACTAGTTATTTGGAGAATATTCCAATACAAAAGCGGTAATGAGGTCTGGAGCTACGTGGTCCTGGTGGAATCCAAGCTGACCATTGGATTCGGAAAAATTAGCCCAATAAAGCTGAGACCACAGAAACCAGATTGGATGAAATTGACAAGCGGTTTATTACAAGTGATATGGCTGGAAGAGAAATTGACTAGGCTGATACTGACAGTCTGTACAGGGAGATCAAGGGTTCTCTTCTTCGAGCTGAAGAGGAAGCCAGGTTTTATAAGAATCTTGTAAAATAAGGTTAATTAAAATGGGGAAAGATACAATGTATTTGGAAATTGAATAATCCAGTTACAATGATGATAAATGAAAAACAGTTGTCGGAAGAATATCTTGATTGTCGATACAGTGGAACATCCTGACAGTATCAATGTGTTCTTGATGAGATCAGGAGATTTCAGCTCTTTTTGCAGGTTGGTGAGAGTGTCTCTATTGAAACAATAAGGTGTTTCCATTGTTCCTGTCCTGGGCGCGATGTCCTTGGTGGTGTCTCTCCTTCTGACCTTTCCATCGTGTAGCTTTGGGATTGCTGTGTTATGAGACTGCCCTCAGGGGTTTGAGACAGCTGTGTTGCCCGGGTATTGTTACTGTCTTCTGAGAAGTGAGTGAGTGCTGTCTGGTTTCACTTGTCAGCCTGTTTGGTCACTGCTGAGGCATTCTGGGTGTTTCTGATATAGTTTGGCCATGTTTGCTTTCCTATGTTTTGTGTGGACCTACTATGGTAGGCTGGGAGCAGATCTTTTCCCACAGTTGGTGAATATGCATGACTTGATAGCACAATTCTTAATTCCTTCTTTCACTTTGCTGATAATTAAGAGTAGACTTGATGGCATGGTAATTGGCTAGGTTGAATTTGTCCTGCATTTCCTGAGCAAGACTGTTGAGTGATTTTCCATTAGGGTTGGGTAATGCTGATGTTGTAGTTGGACCTGAACAGCTTGGCTAGGGACATAGCTAGCTCTGGAACACAATGTATTGACTCTATAGCATTGATGTTATCAGGACCATAGACTTTGCTCAATCCATTGCACACTGGCATTTCCCACATAGTGAACAGAGTTTGCTGAAAACTGGCATTTGTGAAGCAGGGGACCTCAGGAGGAAGCTGAGATGGATCAAGAAGCCTCAAGGTGATTGTGATTGCAATGAGAATGTTTGTGGAATCTTGTCCTTAAATTAATTGTTTAATGATCCACCATCATTTTTGAAAGATGGCTCAAGCTTTTCATTATGGGATTTTTCAGATTAGCCTTAGTAATACTGATTGAGAGAGAAATATTGGCCAGGACTCTGGGACAGCATCACTTGCTGCTTTTCCAATGGCACCAGGCCAAAATAAACTTTTAAGAATACCTGAGAGGGCAATGAGGGTACAGTGAATCAGAAAGACTAGAGATATTGTGGCCCTGCTTCAAACCAGCACTGAATGCAGCAGGACAAAGACGTGTTTTGACACCCAGTATCTTGATGTATTTATGAATTGACATAGTGCAAGCAGATCTGCAGGATTCACAGGTTTTTATTGAATTTCTGGCTGTGGTTGATGTATTCTGTGAATTAAGGCTATCTTATGTACACAGGTGAGGTGAACAGTCAATCCTTGCTGATACATCTAAAGGTATTGTTCCATGGACACTGCCTGCTTTGCCTCTGAGACACAGCCCACTGGTAGCCTTCACTTATTCACAGCACAGAGATTGCTGCAGTACATACTGGGATAGATCTTCATGGACACATGCACCCACTGAACAATTATACTGGAGTGCACTGATGGTTCCACAGACAATGACAGCCTGTTGGCACTATACAAGAGCTCGGTTCCCCCCATTCCTGTCCTCCTCTGACTTTTATATGTGAACATCTTCACCCACTGCAGTGTCAGAACAAGGGCATAAACTTACTTTTCCTGCTCCCACACCCTATCCCCAGCCCAGCCTCACTGAAGCCATTTTTAGCAACCCGATCGCATTGAAGATGAGATGAGCTAAACTCAGAGGCCCTCCAGGGTACTGTATGTATCAGTGCTGCACATTTACTGCCAAGCTTTGGTGAGAAAATGGTGATAGTTTTATTCCCATTTGTGTGTGTGTGTGTGTGTGTGTGTGTGTGTGTGTGTGTGTGTGTGTGTGTGTGTGTGTCTAACCTTTCATTGTCCTTGTTATTCCAGGCCTACAGAACGTTCTGCCTGTGCACCTACGGGAAAGGTTTGTTGAAGCTGCTCTCAGTTACATCGCCTGTAACTCGGAGGGCAGCTTCATCTGCAAGAACCATGACTGCTGGTGCCAGTGTACACCCAAGTACCCAGAGTGTAACTGTCCTTACATGGATATCCAAGCCTTGGAGAACAGCCTGCTGTGGGTAACAGACACCTGGACCAACTACAACAAAGAGTTTGAAGTGTCGGGTGAGCTGGAATAATTCTTTCTCCTTCTAATGGTTTGCAACAGCATTTGTATGAATGCACATTGAGGGCAGTGGAGGGGGCAATGTACAATATTTGACAATTAATTGTGAATGGAGAAATTAAGTGTGCCTGCCTTCATCTTCATATTATGCCAAAGTGGATAGCATTGTATTTATTGCTGTCATTCATGAATTTCTCTCCAATCCTAATCCTGCAACTTGTCCAATATCAGAGGCTGCACTCTTTGAAAATACTCAGCAAGCATCGTTCCCACTCCCATGTTGCTATGAATCATGTCATTTTTTTTGGAAATGAGCCTTGAGCCAATTATTCGCCTGGGTTGTGCAGTTTAAAGAGTTAATCCAAATAGAACTGGGTACAGATTTGAATAAGGTTGAAAAATTTAACTTGGATTTCAGTTGGTTTCCTTGGGTTTAAGTTGGTTTCCTTGGGTTGGTGACATCATTTCCTGCAGTGATGCTATTTCCTGTTCTTTTTCTCAGTGGTGGTAAATGGGATTCAAGTCAATATGTTTGTTGATAGAGTTCCTATTGGAATGCCATGCTTCTCTCTGTTTGGCTTGTCCTAGAATGGATGTGTTATTTGAAGTGGTGTCCTTCCTCATCTGTATGTAAGGATACAAGTGAGAGTGGGTCATGTCCTTTTGTGGATAGTTGGTGTTCATGTATCCTGGTGGCTAGTTTTTTGCCTGTTTGTCCAATGTAGTGTTTCTTATAGTCCTTGCATGGTATTTTGTAAATGACATTCGTTTTGCTTGTTGTCTGTATAGTGTCTTTCAAGTTCATTAGCTGCTGTTTTAGTGTGTTGGTGGTTTGTGGGCTATCATGATATGAAGGGGTCTGAGTAGTCTGGCAGTCATTTTGAGATGCTTCTTAAAAGTGCATCTCATCATTGGGGTATGTAACCCTGGGTTGTTGAATATCTGAAGGTTTATTTCTATGGCCTCCTGTCTCCAAACACTGCACTCAATCACGTGACCCTTTATCTCTGGTCTAATACTTCTATACCTAATAAACAAAACTATTCAAAATGAATCAATGAAAAATAATTTGTTTTCGTGTTCTTGTATCACTTTCCTTCCAATATATCTCAGGGGGTTTAAGTATTCAATGAAAGACATTCTGGGATAATCCTGCGTCATTGTCAAATCCTACTCAAGTGTGGAATCCAAACACTTACCATCCCTTGGTTTGTTTAGAATAAAAATTATATTGTATTGTTTTAACTGTGACAATGCATCTGATGAGACTGTTTAACCTTTGAAAGAATTTGCCAGGTCTGATAATAAAATGGAGGCTGACCAATGTCAGTTTGGATACAGATATCTGAGATTAAGTTGTATGTCAAAATACAACTCTTAGTTCTGAAAGTCTGGCGAGAGCGATAAATCCATTCTCTGTGCACGGCACCAAAGGTACTCAGAATGTACGCAAAAAAAATGCATCGCTGTTTGATTTTGTAAAGAGCTTGGATGGTCACATTCTGTCCATCAGTAATTCTTAAGTAGGGCAAGAGCAGTTTGCATCAATGTTGGGCGACAGTTGAGAGTGATGACTCTATATCGCTGGTAATGCAAACTGTCAGTTGATTCCATTTATCACAGAGATGGGGCTTTTATTGCTAAACACTTATGATGATTATTCAACACAATCTCAAAATCTGACATTGAATTTCTCTGATGTGGACATAGTTTTGAAGATTATTAAATGCCTCTAGAACCTGTTAGTGATGTAAGATCTCATGAGACATAGACCGCAAATTTGGACATGCCCCAAAAGAGGAATGGAATTGCAATGCATGACTAACTGGGTGAGTGTCTTTTTCTCTTGAAAAATAAAGGTGAACTGGTGATCTAATTGATGTCATTGAAATTAAGAAATATCGTGATGGGACATTTCCCTCTTGTAAGGAAACGCATAAAAGGAGGCCATTAATGTAAGATAGAATTCAATAAAGAATTCAGAAGAAACCTTTTAATCCAAATTGTGGTGTGAGATTTCCCACAATGGAAGCTGGGAGAGATGACTGAATAATTGAAGTGAATAAAGCAGGTGCATTTCAGGGGAGGCTAAACAAGTATAAGAGAGAAGATAGCAGATGGTTACAATGATGGATGATAAAAAATGGGAGGAGGTTAAGTGCAGCATAAATACGGGTATGGCCTAGTTGGGCTGAATGGACTGTTTCTGTGTTATATTAGTATTTTTGACCAAACTGTTCAGAGATGTACCTCCAGAACGGATGGGACTTGAGCCTTCTAGCTGAGAGGTGGAGATATTACCGCGTTGCCACAAGAGCCTATTTCTGTGCCATATATGTCAAACTCCACATTACCTACACCTGCTACCTCTGATACTGGCAGGACACAAAGTGATGTCCACTGAAGTTTAATGATGGCTACGTGAGCCAGTGCTAAAGCAACGTTTGTCTGACTACAGGCTGCAGCAGGGTCTCAGGGTTTGTGTGACAGAAGCATCATTTTCAGCTAGTCAACACTGCTTAGAGCCAAATGAAAACAGAAAAGCGCTGGAACCTCTCAGCAAGTCTGGCAGCAGTCACAGAGAGCAAAGCAAAATCAACACTTCGAGTTGAATGAATCTCTTCTTCTGATGACACAGTTTTTTTTTTGCCGAAAAATCTTAACTCTTTTCTCCCTCCGCACATACTGCCAGACATGTTGCTTTTTCTGTTGTCATTTCAGGTGCCTGGCTTCCAGAGTTTTTCCTTTACTACATAAAGCCAGCCTGCACTTATTAATTAGGAGGTGTATTCCAACTGGAGTAGCTACTGAAACTAGTTGTGGAAGAGAGAAATGCGAGTGAGTTGAGTGCAAAATTAGAGCACAGCAGAAAGAAATCTCTACAGTTATTTGATGTTGTGTTGCATATTGATTGAGAGGAGAAGACCATAAGATGTAGGAGTGGAAGTAAGGCCATTCGGCCCATTGAGTCCACTCTGCCATTCAATCATGGCTGATGGGCATTTCAACTCCACTTACCCGCATTCTCCCCGTAGCCCTTAATTCCTCGAGACATCAAGAATCTATCAATCTCTGCCTTGAAGACATTTAGCGTCCCGGCCTCCACTGGACTCTGCGGCAATGAATTCCACAGGCCCACCACTCTCTGGCTGAAGAAATGTCTCCGCATTTCTGTTCTGAATTGACCCCCTCTAATTTTAAGGCTGTGTCCACGGGTCCTAGTCTCCTCGCCTAATGGAAACAATTTCCTAGCGTCCACCCTTTCCAAGCCATGTATTATCTTGTAAGTTTCTATTAAGTCTACCCTTAATCTTCTAAACTCCAATGAATACAATCCCAGGATCCTCAGCTGTTCCTCGTTTGTTAGACCAACCGTTCCAGGGATCATCCGTGTGAATCTCCGCTGGACACATTCCAGTGCCAGTATGTCCTTCCTGAGGTGTGGGGACCAAAACTGGACACAGTACTCCAAATGGGGCCTAACCAGAGCTTTATAAAGTCAGACGCTTTCAAGAAGAGAGATGCTGTACTAATGCAAGGCCAGAAATCCCTCCTGACCAATTCTCAGAAGGCAGTAGAAGCAGGCACATGATGCTCAGTGTCCTGGATCAAACAGTTAAGGTTAGTGAAGTTATCTTGAAATGCAAAATCCCGCACCAACAACTTTGTGCACTGCTCAAACACTGCACTTCAATGACCTCCATCAGTCAGAGGCCCACCGAAGATTCTCACCACAACATCACATACCTCAACCTTCACATTTGCATTCCATAGCTTATACACATTTTTGGGTATTGGAAGATGACAATCATATTAACTAAACAGTTTCCATTATTTTCACTGACATTCCTAACTCTCTCTTGCAGGTCAAAGTGGCACATGACTACAGGCAGAAACAGCATGCTTTCATACTCATAGTCACCAGCTCAGAAAATGATCTGCTCATTCTTTGAAGTATAGCTTGGGGATGGGATCTGCACATGCTGAGTAGGGAACAAGGGTAACATAGTGCTGGAAGAGGAGGATTGTGCATAGATAAAGGGGCAGTAATTGGCTGGATTAGACTTAAATTTTACTGTACTCAAGTACAAAAGTTTAGGTGAACAGTAAATACTGTCACCACACAAGGCACCATCTTAAGTAGAAGTGTCTAGGTACAGAATCTTAAGAACAAGATAGAAAGAAAGAACAAAGTTACACATTGCAGTAATTCTTAGTATTAAGTTGAAAAATAAGGAAATAAAGCTCAAAGTCAAATACTTCAGTCTTTTGAAAGTGCTTACTAAGGAGAAACCTGAACAATTGAGATGAGAGGCTACAATATTGTAGGTGTACTGGAACAGCTCGGTTGGGGCATGCTTGCTCTCGAGCGTAAGTCTTCACAGCACTGCTGGGATTTCATCAGTTCCATAGTATTTGCTGTTCCCAGTGCTTTCAGCATGAAGTGAATTAAACGGTTGAAGAATAGCATCAATGATGGTGGGTTCTACACGTTGTTGCCTGACTCAGCTAAGCTTGATCACAAGTGCTAGATGTTTGTGAGGAGCGCAAATGGGCAGAGTGTATCGATGTCACTTCCAAGCAATCTGTCCAGTTGTTTAATGCAAGTGTGGGACTAGCTAGGCCTTTTCAGAGACTAGTTATGAATCAGTAACATTGTGATGGATCTGGAGGCACACATAGAACAGATCAAATAACGGCAGCAGGTTTATTTCCCATGGGAACATGAGAAAACAATTGTATTCCTTTTTTTTTAATCAACATTCTATTAGTTTCATGATCATTGTGACGAAGACTGGCTTCTTTCATTAGGTTGCTTAATTAACTGAATTAAAGTTTCACCATTCATTCTGGTGGGACTTAAGCTTGTATCACCAGACATATTATCACTCAGATATCTTTCTGTATCCAATTGGTTTGGATTATGGAGCCTCAGTGACCTCTGTTATCCAAGAGTACATGATAAACTGGAAAATAGTTCAAATGTCACCTATCAGCCTGGAAAGATTTAGCCTCATAAATTTTTATCATCATAGACACTTTCTCGTCCATTGTTAATACAGTCCTGCTCTGAAGCAGGTTATGGATCAGACCAAACCCCTCAAAATATTGGGCATATAGTCAACACCTTATTTTTTTTTCTTACATTCAAGGTAAATGTAAGGTGCTGCATTCTAGATGCAATTTGATTGGTCACTTTACTGGTTTTAAACCAAATAAACTTTATTCATCCATTATAATTAAAATACAACAAAATAAAGAAGGAATTGGATTAACCTAACTCTGGCAACACGTAACAGAATATTACAAATTAACTGTTGCAATACAGGAACATCCCATAACACACCATTGGCAAAAGGCAAATTCAGAAAATAGATTGACATCTAAATCTGGTAGCAGGTACAGAAACCCCAGCTTTTGGCTGTGACTGAAAGAGGTGCAAAAAAATATTTTCTACCCCTTCAAGAACTCAACAGCAACCATTGCTGAATCCTAAATGTGAAATCCCTGGGTCTATAGCTGGGAGCCTGATCACTCCCATTCAGACTGTTTCTATGTTCCAACTTTTAAAAAGATGCCCAAGGCTTCACATAGAGTCATATAGAGATGTACAGCATGGAAACAGGCCCTTCAGTCCAATTCGTCCATGATATCCCAACCCAATCTAGTCCCAACTGCCAGCACCCAGCCCATATCCCTCCAAACCCTTCCTATTCATATACCCATGCAGATGCATTTTAAATGTTGCAATTGTACAATCCTCCGCCTCTTCCTCTGGCAGCTCATTCCATACACGTACCACCCTCTGCATGAAAAGATTGCCCCTTAGGTCTCTTTTATATCTTTCTCCTCTCAACCTAAACCTATGTCCTCTAGTTCTGGTCTCCACCAGCCAGGGAAGAGGCTTTGTCTATTGACCCTATACATGCCCCTCATAATTTTGTAAACCTCTATAAGATCATCCTTTTGTCTCTGATGCTCCAGGGAAAATAGTCCCAGCCTGTTCAGCTTTTCCCCATTGCTCAAATCCTCCAACCCTGGCAACATCCTTGTAAATCTTTTCTGAACCCTTTCAAGTTTCACAACATCCTTCCAATAGGAAGGAGACCAGAATTGCACGCAATATTCCAACAGTGGCCTAACTAATGCCCTGTACAACCGCAACATGATCTCCCAACTCCTGTACTCAATACTCTGACCAATAAAGGAAAGCATACCAAATGCCTTCTTCACTACCCTATCTACCTGCGACTCCACTTTCAAGGAGCTAGAACTTGCACTCCAAGGTCTACTTGTTCAGCAACACTCCCCATGACCTTAGCATTAACTGTATAAGTCTTGTTAACATTTGCTTTCCTAAAATGCAGCACCTCACATTTATCGATATTAAACGCCATCTGTCACTTCTCAGCCCATTGGCCTATCTGATCAAGAGCCATTGTAATCTGAGGTAACCTTCTTCGCTGTCCACTACACCTCCAATTTTGGTGTCATCTGCAAACTTACTAACCGGACCTCTTCTGCTCTCATCGAAACCATTTATATAAATGAGGAAAAGTAGTGGGCTCAGCACTGATCCTTGTGGCACTCCACTGGTCACAGGCCTCCAGTTTGAAAAACAACCCTCCACCTCCACCCTCTATCTTCTACCTTTGAGCCAGTTCTATATCCAAATGGCTCATTCTCCCTGTATTCCCTGAGATCTAACCTTGCTAACCAGTCTCTTGCAGGAAACTTTTTCAAATGCTTTACTGACGTCCATATAGATCACCTCCACCGTTCTGCCCTCATCAATCCTCTTTGTTACTTCTTCAAAAAACTCAATCAAGTTTGTGAGATATAATTTTCCACAAACAATGTCATGTTGACTATCCCTAATCAGTCCTTGCCTTTCCAAATACATGTAAATCCTATCCCTCAGGATTCATCCAACAGCTTGCCCACCACCGAAGTCAGGCTCACCTGGTCTATCGTTCCCTGGCTTGTACTTACCACCCATCTTATTTATTTTCTCATAGATTGCTCTTCACCTCTCCCCCAATCTCTCTCTCTAAAAGAAACCAGGACAAAACATACCTCTTAAAACCACAGCACTGCTCCTCGGATGCTGCCTGAACTGCTGTGCTCTTCCAGCACCACTAATCCAGTATCATCACAGCCTATGGCTATGGTTGCAATAGGTGGCAGATGTCAGTGAAGACATCCTTAGTGAAAATGAAATGCGCAATTACTCATTGAGATTCAAGTCTGAGGATTTGGCCCTGCCCTTCCCCTTCAAGCAGCTTGACCTATTTCATGCCACCTCTACTCATTCTCATAGTAGGGCTGTCATCCAAAGTGGGGGGTGGGGGGGAATGTTCCACTCCATTGACATCTGAGAGCAAACAGTTCATGCTGAATTCCTTAAGTTAAAGCCAAATCCTTCAGCAGACGTTGCACAACCAAATACTCCCCACAATTAAAGTTACTGTTAGTAGAAATAAAGAAGCAACTAACCTGAAAGTGGATGCAGTGATGTCAAATGAGTTCTAATTTATCTGAGATTGGAAAAGGACCATAGCAGGAGTGTTTAACTCAAATTTGTTCGAGCTGCCATAAATTCCGTTTCGTGCTGATTGACGTCACAATGTCTCAACTTTGCGTACTTCTGACAAGTGCTCCCAGCTTGCAGGCTAACACATTTGCTGAAATATTACCCAATGCAACTTGCACCAGAAGTCTGTGTGCACAATGTGGGTGGAATTTCAGAGAAAAAATACAGCGCTCTTAGCACCGAGAAAAGCCAAACTTGAAGCGGCTAAATTTGATGGTCATAAATTTTAATGCTATGTTCTACATTATGTTTGCCCATGCTCATCATTTTATTTTCATAAAAAGCTCAGCAAGCCCAATGGAATTTTCATGTCATCAACAAACCACTTGTGCAGCAGAACAATCATGAACAGTATGATCTTTTAAGACATTTGCTGATCACTTTTTCTGGCAGTGTGACATTCTCAGCGTGAAGCCTAGCAATTTTGTTAATTATTCCTCCCTTTATTTCTTTGACTTTCAGAAAGAGCCAATTTGTTTCCTTGCCAAAAAGCAGAAGCCAACTATACTGAAACAAGTTACAATTTACAGGCTTTCAAAAACCTGATGTGGCAACACTTTTCAAATTATTTGGATAAATGCATAATCTATTTAATTTTAGCTTTCGTCTTTACTCTATAGAAGGCCACACACGTTAGTTAGGTTAGTATGTGTGGACATCATCATGCAACAGTATATCGAAAGACTGTTATGTACTTGTGCAGCCATATACTCTGTCTGCAATTTCCACAATGTCAGACTTTCCTCTCAGACAGTTTGAAAATCATTTGCATGAATGCAAGTTTGTTCGCTGAGCTGGCAGGTACGCTTTCAGACGTTGTGTCACCTTACTAGGTAATATCATCACTGAGCCTCCGGTGAAGCACTGGTTTTAGTGACCCGCCTAAACATATAAATAGCGGGTCACTAACACCAGTGCTTCACCGAAGGCTCACTGATGATATTACCTAGTAAGGTGACACAACATCTGAAAACGAACCTTTCAGCTCAGTGAGCAAACTTGCATCCAGATCCTCAACCTGAGCTACACATCTTCTCAAGACTCACTAATCATTCAACCATTGGTGCCATGTCTCATTCCTTGCACTCTCTATCCCACCAATTAGATGCACATTTTCCTTTTAGGTACGAGAGCAGTAAAGATTGAGGATAAATTTATTCTTAGAAATTTTATCCAGCTAAACATTCACCATGCAACCAAGGCCATACATAGTCAGAAAAAAAGTAAGAATCATCACTTATGTTGTGCCTCACATACCAGTGGGAAATACCACTGCCCATTCAGTTTTTAAATTGCATTAAGCAATGTTTCAGATCTTTTTGATTAAATGCTACATTCAGACAACTATTTCTCTATTGCTTATGTCTTAAACAATCAAACCATTCCCTTAAGTCAATCAATAGACCTTTGCAATCACCTTCCTCCACAGTATTGCCCTTTCCTCCTTGTTGTCATCTTTTCTATTGCCACCTTGAATCTTTGTTTTTCTCCCTGCCATTCATTGCCCACTTTCTCCCACTCCCAAACAATCTTTCTGTCCTCCTCCTGGCATTGTTCTTTCCCCCAGCCATCAACTGCTAATCCTATCCACCTCCCTTACACCCAAGCATGCCCATTCCAGCCTTTCCCCCACCACTCTGGTTCCTCTCTCAGCCACATCTATCCCACCTATATCTCATATCACACTGGTCAGTTTCCCTCCCCTTCCCTCCCCTCCGTCTTTTCTCTCCAAGCTGCTTCCTCCATCCCGGTCATTTCCCTCTTAATACCATGACTCTCCCCTGCTGTTACTTCCTACTGCTGTATATTGTAAACAGAAACAATGTTCAAGCTAGAACTCCAGTCTTGCTGTGTAGCAGCCAGGCTCCTTTATGGTAGCCATGAGCATATTTGGAAGGTAGAGGGGAACATTGTCTGAGGGTTTTCATCAAAAAGTGATAACATGTGAATTGTTCCCCAGAATGTCTCTGAAATGAGTTGCCATGACACCCTAAGTTTCATGTTTGCAAAAGTTTTGCGATCTTTCCTTCCAAAATTGTTGGTTTACTTTGATTCAACACTCAGAAACATTTCCCAGTTTGTTTTTTTTGGAAATATTATTGATACCTGTATAGTTGCTTACAGAATGGATGTTCTTTTGCAGAGTGGACATCGTCTCCTTGGACTCCTGAGTAATCCATGTTTTATCTGACTCTCCACGCAGATGAGTTCAAGATTTTCCTGAAGAAGTTGCCGACTGAGTATTTCCTGAACTCTTCGACTCTCCTGCAGCTGTGGACAGTGGACATCAGTCTCCAGCATCGCTATGAGCAACTGGAGGCCAGCTTAAAGGGACTCTTCAATAAGGCGCAGAAGACCGTCCGCAAACTCTTCAGCCTAAGTAAGCGCTGCCAGAAACAACCGAAATTCGTCCTTCCCAGAGAAAGGTACAGGATATTCACACACAACAACATCTAGTTATTAAAATACTCTTCCATTTGAGACCTGAATGACAAGGCTTGGCACTGCAGTGTGATTGGCTTAATATATGGCAAGACCATTGGGAATGCATGAGTGATGTAGGGGAATGCACATTTTTTTGACAGGGTTATGATACAGCAAAATGTATTGAAGCTCAAAGGTGTTTATGATTTTTGTAGTTATCACTGTACCTTAATTCCTATCATTGACAACAATCGTAAATATGCAATAATGATGAGTAGATTGGGCCTACACTTGTTGAAACACATTAGTGGTGACCTTATTGAAACATGTAAGAATCTTAGAAGACTTGACAGGGCAGATGCAAGTAAGGTTTGTTTTGCTTTGTGACAGATTCTAGAACCAGAGGGCAAAATCTGAGAGCAAAGAATTCCACATTTAATAATGAAAAGGAACTTCCTTTCTCAGTGAGAAGTGAATCTTTGAAATTCTTTACTGCAGAGAGATGTCGAGGCTGGGTATTTTAACATATTCAAGATTAAGATGAATAGTTTTTTAATCAGTAAGAAAAATGTAAGAAAATGGAATTGAGGATTATCAAGTCAAATATGATTTCACTGAATGGTGGAGCATTCTCGATGTGCTGAATGTCTTATGGAATTAACTATAATTAATAATAGTTACATATATACCTGATGAAATGCAACCTGCAATTCAATCCATCACACATTTTGAGCTCAAGGGGATGGACTTTCATAAGCCTTGTCAAACACTAAGTATCTATTCTAACAGCCCTCTGTAAACCTATCATACACTCAGGCTAGATAAGAATCCATACATTTCATGGTCATTTCTTACCTAATTATCAGGATTTTAACCAAGATTGCACCCCATAATGTGACTTTAACAGCAGGAGATAGTGGTGTGATGGTGATGTCATTAGGATGATAATCCAGAGACTATTATTCAAAGGGCATGGGTTTAATTCCACCACAACAGCAATGAAATTCAAATTCAATTCATAAAATCCCGAATTAGAAGCTCATCGAGCTGCAGCTAATGAAATTTGTGGCCTTGTTGAATGTAATCAATACTGAAGGGAATTAATACAAATTTCCCGGCTGGCATTAATGATCGTATCGAAAGGGCAAACAAAGTTCAGCAGATTTAAATGTGTGGAAGTATATTTTGCTTTGAAGAATAGGGAGGTCACATTATTTGAAAGGTGCAAGTCTCGGTGTGGGAAAAAAATAGAGGCAATGGGATTTTGGACTACAACTACATCAGCCACTAAATGTTGTACAATGCCGAAAATGTACAATGCAAATATAAAGTTTATCTCTCTGGGATAGAATTGAGAAGTAGAGAAGCTGAGCTAATCCTGCGTTGAAACCTAGCTACTCAGCATTTGAAACACTACATGTAGTTTTAATCGCCATATTATAAATAGAATGTAGGAGCACCAGCAAGGTACAGAGACCATTTGACGGACATGTGTGAGTGTACATATCAGGAAAAGGAAGGGACAGGCTGAATCACTTCTTTTACCCTGAGAAAAGGTGGCGTGGATAACAATAAAGACATTTAAAAGATAAAAAGGTGGTGTGAAAATGTTTGTGAGGAAGAGCATAAAACTATGGGCCATCAATGTAAGATAGCCCCCGAGAAATCCAATTGCAGTCTTGCTATAGCACAGAAAGAGACCATTCAGCCCATCATATCTGTGCCATCTCTCCAACTGTTAGCCAGTTCTCTTGCCCTTTCCCCATGCGCCAGCATGTTCTTTCTATTTAAATAATTACCCAGGGAAGTCTTGAAATGCCCTATTGAACCTGCCTCAAGCACACTTCCAAGTTATGCAACTTATTTTATTCAATTGTGGGATGGGGGTGTCACTGGCTGGCCAGCATTTATTGCCCGTCATTAGTTGCCCTTGAGAAGATGGTGGTGAGCTGCCTTTTTGAATCACTGAAGTCCACCTGCTGTGAGTTGACCCACAGTGCCATTAGGGAGGCAATTCCAGGATTTGATCAAGGAATGGTGATGTATTTCCAAATTAGGATGGGTGAGTGGCTTGGAGGGGAACTTGAAAATGCTGGTGGTCCCATTCCTAACTCGAAATTCCTAAAATTCCTAACCTGAACCATTTGTGTAAGAAAAAAAATCTCACCTCACATTTGCTTCTTTTGCAATGAACTTTGTATCTCCACCTTGTTATTCTTATCCTTGTCTTTCTTATTCAGCCACTTTTGGAAGTGTCTGTCAGATCACCTCTTAGCCTTCTTCTCTCCGAGGACAACAGCCCTAACTTTGTCAGTCTCTCTTCATAACTAAAATTTGAGATCCCTTGAACCATTCTTGTAAATCACTTCTGTACTCTCTCTAATGCACTCATTCATCCCTAGGATGCTAAGGTCTAACAAGTATCTCCTCCAAGTTCAACATCACCTCCTTGCTTTTGTAACCCCAGGGCAGGAATATTAAAGAAATCAGAAGAAACTTCTTCACCCAAACACTGGTGAGAATGTGAAAGTTACTACCACATGGATTGGGTGAAACAAATAGTGAAGAAGTGTATAAGGGTGGCGGGGGATTGCGGGGGAGGGGAGAGTTGGGGACCAAACAAAATATGTGAAAAGAGGAGATTTAAGTGAAATATATGGCAGGAGGTCCAAATAAAAACAGAAAATGCTGGAAACGTCAGCAAGTCTGGCAGCAAGAATGGAGAGAGTAATTAAGTTAATGTTTCGAATCCAATACAACTTTTCTTCGGAACAGGGAAACACAAATACTAGTAAGGTCTGGTTAAACTGAAGAGGCTGTTTCCCTGCCGTATGCCTTCCAGAATTAGGGTTTGCGCTCACTCTGCTGAGTAGGAGGAAATGAGCCGGAGTTCTCTCATTGGATCACCATCCAAACACGTCTGCCAGCAAGAGTGATTGGAAAGCGCCCTCTGATATTCACCAGCCCAGCTCACTTATGGAACTGGATGAGTCATTGGAGAATGGCTTAACACCTGAGGAACCATTCACCAGGGAAGAGTCATCATCTCCAATACATGATCTAAGCTCATGGGAAAATGCTATTGGAGTTAGCACGATTGCTGAGCTCATAGTAATATATTAAATGTCCAACACATAAACCTTTCATTCAGCCCAAAATGTTTATGCTGGTATTAATACTCCACATGAGCTTCCTCCCTGCTATCCTATCTGACTCTAGCAACATATTCTCCACAATCATGGTTATCACTAGCTTCTCCTTAATTTCATGAACGCTAATCATCTTGAAGGCCCGCTAGGTAGAAACTTTTATGTTCTCATTGCAGCATGGGTTTCTCCAGAATTCCTTTGGTTTGTTCATTTGTGGCATCTAAGATAGTTAACCCCAGTTTTGGAATCGTTCACAAATGACATCTGCCATAAGTCTGTAAAAGTAGGGACTTGTGTTAGTATAGGGAATGATCATTGGTAAAACTATAGTCCAGCTAAAGAAATGAAAAAATAACTCATCTCATTGCCAGAGTGAATGTACAAAGAATGTATTCCACGTAATCATCGACTTTCTCTCATTAAAAAGCCCTTCATAATTTAAGGATCTTCATTAGGTCACTCCTTTGACTTTTCTTTTCGAGGGAAAAGAGACGTAGCTTGTCTGGTTTTCCTGATAGTCTTACCCACTTGTGGTCTCATCATTATAAATCATTTTGCACTTTCTTTAACGGATTTTATTCTGTAGCGAGCACAGCATCATAAATAAGTTGGAAGCAAGTTAAGGGCTTATGCCCGAAACGTCGACTCTCCTGCTCCTTGGATGCTGCCTGACCTGCTGCGCTTTTCCAGCAACAAAATCTTTCAGCAAGTTAACACTTCCTAGCAACCATTATCAGCAGTTAGTGACTACATCAGATCTCGCCAAATACTCTTTTTGAAGGTTAGAAGCAAAGATTGAAGTAATACCACATGCTGACGTTCCATGCATTTTCAGAGGATTGTATCAGAAAGTGGTCTTGGTCAGATCTGAAATGTGTTTTGCCAGATATTTCCATCCATGGGCATGAGGATTTATTTGAACAGTCACTGATGCACTAAAAAGATCCCTACTCACCACCAGCGAAAGATTTTGCACTTGCTAATCACTTGGTTGGACAGTAACAGCAGTTTTCTACTGTGCTGAAATTCACTAAAAGTTGAGTGATTCTGGCATCACAAAACTTGATTTTAAGACAGGCACTGTGAGGGCACCTATAGGAGGTAATCTGACATCAGCCTGTCATCCTGTGCCTTTCATTACCTCTGCTCTGAGATTAACATGCTCTGAGGCTGATTTTAGCCCTTCTCCACACTCTATGAGCATTAAAGTTTCATCCTGCATTTTCAACACGGATCGAGAAATTGCTGGCAGCAAGGAACCTGGAGCTGGTGTGATGGGAAATGTGTGGCAGATTGGCACCGATTTTCTTTCAAACCAGCAGCGCATCTTGTCAAGTAGGTACCTGTAGGCAAACATTGTACCGAGGGAATCGGCCACTAATTGAGCAATGTAGTTGCTAATCCTTGTCTGTAGTTACAGTTCAGAAAGTGAAACAATCAGTACGAATATGCGATGGAAAACATTCTCTACTGACTAGAATTAGAATCTCCTTGACCCAATAAGTCCACACTGACCCTCCAAAGAGTAACCCACCCAGACATTCCCCTCCCCTACTGTCCTATATTTACCCCTGACCAATGCACCTAACCTACACATCCTTAAACACTGTGGGCAATTTAACAAGGCCAATTCACCTCACCTGCACATCTTTGGATTCACTTAACTCTGCACGTCTCCTCAGTATTGGGCAGTACAATGACTACACTCCCTGTATTATCTGTGAATTTATCGCTGGATGTAGAGTTATAATTAGCGTCAGACTAATTACTTACAGGCAGGTTAAAAAATCATTTTATATTTCGAGCTCTGCATGGTGATGAATAATTCATTCTGTTTGTGCCAATTCCTGAAGCCACCTTTTCCTTCAAGTTTATTGTGATGTGCAACTACACAAGCTCTGTACCCAGCTGGAAGTGGAAAGGCTGCCTCTTATCCTCCCAGTAGTGCATTTTGCTCTGGACGAGGACACATGTTTGCCCTCTCGTATCTTAATATTTCTGATTGCCTCAATAGATGTCATCTCCTGTAAGATTTTATTGAAGATTTGTTCAGCTAGGGATTTCATTCAGGAGTGAAAGGAAAGTAACAATTACCTAGGCTCATGCACTTGGAAAGTTTGTAAATGACAGTGAGAAATTTCATTCTCCTTTAGTGGGAGTGCCTTGCGAAACCTGTCTGAGGAATCTGTCTGAGGAACCTGCCAGAACAGATGAGTAACAATGTTCATGCAGGTAGCAACAGAATTGAGTCCACCTGGCATTGTGTGAGTGATGTTTTTGTCTAAATCTGTCCTCAAGATATTCAGGTAAATTGAGGGTCAAATTAATAAGTAATCAAGGATTACACAAGAAAAAGAAGACAAGATATCAATCTCATTTGGCACTTCAGAAATGATATGCAACCTAGCAACCAAATAATATAGGCTAACAACCAGATGATGGTGACCATGAGTCCTGAAAGGTTATCATGGAGGTATAAGAAGCAACTACAAAGGCAAGTTGTATGTTGTCCTTCATCACAAGGGAATTTGAGTACAGGAATAAGGATGTCTTGCTACATTTTATGTAATGCCTTAGTGAGACCATACCTGGAGTATTGTGCAGGGTTTGATGTCCTTACTTAAGGAAAAATATACTTGCCATAGAGGGAATGCCATAGGGCTTTACTGGACTAATTCCTGGGATGAGGTTATTCTCTTTTAAGGAGCAGTTGAAGAAACTGCAACTTACATATTCTCTAGAGCTTTGAAGGAGGAGAGCTGATCTTTTTGGAAATGTAAGAAATTCTTAAAAAGTGTGACTGTTGGGCGCAGATAGGATATTTCTTCTGGCTGTGAATCTAGAACCAGGGGACATAGTCCCAGTATAAAGGATTGACCACATATGACTGAGATGTGGAGGAACTTCTTCACTCAGGATGGTAAATTGCTCATATTGTCTATCCCCAAAGGATGGCGGAACAGCAGTCACAGAGTAAGTTCAAGACAGGAATTAATATATTTCTGGATATGGATGACATCACAGCATATAGTGATAGTGCAGAACAATGGCATTGAGGTAGCTGATGAGCCTTAATCTAATTTATTGACAGACTAGGCAGAACAATTTGAATGGCCTCCTCCTGTTCCTGTGTATCCAAGTGATTCACCACTTATCCCTTCCCCTGATCTGGCACTGATCCAGTCCTAATTCATTGTGGGATTCCCTTGAGTTGTAGTTTTATTAAGAGTTTTTCATGCAGAATTAGGTCAAAGACATTTCCAGTATCTACTTCATTTCTAGCATCTTCAATCGTGTTGAGGTTCTTCCAGCACAGAGTCCCTCTTCTGACTGCCTATTCACAGTTATAGAGTCATAGAGTCATAGAGATGTACAGCATGGAAACAGACCCTTTGTCCAACTTGTCCATGCCGACCAGATATCTTAAATTAATTCAGTCCCATTTGCCAGCACTTGGCCCATATCCCTCTGAAACCTTCCGATTCATGTACCCATCCAGATACCTTTTAAATGTTGTAATGTACCAGGCTCCCATTTCCTCTGGCAGCTCATTCCATACACACAGCACACTTCACATGAAAAAGTTGTCCCTTTGGTCTCTTTTAAATCTTTCCCCTCTCATCCTAAACCTATGCCCTCCATTTCTGGATTTCCCCCAAAACAGGGAAAAGGTCATGTGTATTTACCCTATCCACGCCCCTCATAATGTTGTAAACCTCAGTAAAATCACCCCTCAGTTTCTGATACTCAAAGTTATCACTCCACATTTGAGAGATGGTTTTCTTGATCTTCTGAAGTCAAGCTGACAACCTTGCACTAGCGTGGATCATCTTGTCCCTTATGGGTAGATGCAGGTGCTTAGAGTTTATTGCTTAACTCAGGCAGAAAGTCTCCACAGTTGAGGAAACCCTTCATTAATCTCACTAGAACCTTTAATAGTCTCCTTCAGTCATCCATTCCACACAATAATAAAGTTCATCTTAACATATCATGCATTATCCTCATCATTTTCTGTGTCTTCAGAATTTTCCCAGAAACCAATCATAAAGTGATTCTATTGTATTACCTTGATACACAATCATTCCATTAAATTTCTCTTTGATATGAAGGTGCTCGTGTTGAACTGAAATAAACAAAGTCAGAAGTCACACCTCACCAGATTATAGTCCAACAGGTTTATTTGAAATCACAAGCTTTCGGAGCACTGCTCTTTCGCCAGGTGAAGTACTGAAGGTGAAAACTTCACCTGATGAAGGGACTGCGCTCTGAAAGCTTGTGATTTCAAATAAACCTGTTGGACTGTAACCTGGTGTGGTGTGACTTCTGAATTTACTTTTGACATCATCCCTAACTGCTCATTGCCATCTGAGACTGAGAAATATTTATTAGGTGCTAAACGCCCTGCACTATATTTAACCTGGAACATGTCTTTAAACATCTGGTGACATAAATGTTGCACTCCTTTACTTTTCCCTGCAGGTGCAAAATACTGAGAGAAAATTTGCTGTCGAGACAATGATGAAGCTAATGACATTCACCGTTATTTATGTGAAATGTGGCAACACCTTGAGGCAAAAAAAAAGCAGAGCCATGGTTAAATGTGAATATCTAAACGTTGCTGTCCAATTTATACTGCTGTACACCAGTGAATACTGCAAGGCTGTTGTGTGGTAGATATGAACTAAATATTTTGCAGATAACTATAACTGGTAAATAGCAACGGAAGTGCCATTTTAATGATGTGACAATTGTTAATGACTGTCAATCAATCTCTCTAGCAGCAAAATTTAACTATTAAAAGTGCGGAGTCTTATTCCTTCAGACATTGATCATTACAGATAAACATTACACTTGTCAGTTCCAAAATCTAATTTAGTTTTATTTAGTCCAACCATTCTTCATCCGATTTTTTGTCTTTCTGCACCTGTTGATTGATTGATTAGAGTCCCCACAATGTGGAAACAGGCCCTTTGGCCCAACAAGTCCACACCGACCCTCCGAAGAGTAACCCACCCAGACCCATCGAGGTGAAAGTGAGGTCTGCAGATGCTGGAGATCAGAGCTGAAAATGTGTTGCTGGAAAAGTGCAGCAGGTCAGGCAGCATCCAAGGAACAGGAAATTCGATGTTTCAGGCATAAGCCCTTCATCAGGAATTTTGAGTGCTTCTTCAAGGAAGGCATCCTTGCAAGAGGATTCGCAGTAGGTTAAAATCTACGAGGAGAAAGTGAGGTCTGATGAAGGGCTTATGCCTGAAACGTCGAATTTCCTGTTCCTTGGATGCTGCCTGACCTGCTGCGCTTTTCCAGCAACACATTTTCACCCAGACCCATCCCCTACATTTACCCTTGAGTAACGGTAGCAATCAGTAGAAATCCTGCTTTGGCAAAATCTGGCCAAGATCCAGATGTTTTGTTTCTTTCCTGCCTGTAAATCTTACATATCTTGAAGGGAAGCAGAGATGAGACTAGTTTAAGTGTGTTTAACTACAGTTGCTATTCAGTGGTTTTGAAATCTCTTTTCTCTCCTACTTTTTCTGGTTGTCTGTGGAAGTGAGAAAGGTGCTGACCGTGGAGCTTAGCCCATGACAAGATCTGCACATGGGGTCTTTTAATGTGGTACGGCTGTTGTGCTGCAGGCACTCATGCATGTGATTCTGGCTGACTAGGAGGCTCTCTCAATCTTAGCATATTGGCAGGATTTGGGAAAATTGCTCACGTGCTTGCCCATATTTTGAATGTATCTTCCATGACTCTCCATGTCCTGAGATGGGCCTCAACCCAAGAGCTCAAGGATAAAGATACTAGCCACTGAACTACACAATCTCCCTGTGTGTGCTACCAGCAGCTTCCACATCTTTTGATGGTTTGTTTTATTTCTCAGAGACTACATTCAGGTTTAATTCATCAAGTACAGTGAGTATTAAAAGTGAACAGATTTGTATAATCAAACACAGAACAATTGAATACTACATGCCCTCCCCACCCCTTTTAAAATTAAAGACTATATTTTACATTAAACTATCCCAAACAACAACCACTTGTAAATGGTTCAACTACCTGATGAAGGAGTAGGGATCTGAAAGCTGGGACTTCCAATTAAACCTGTTGGACTATAACCTGGTGTTGTGTGATTTTTAACTTTGTCTACCCCAGTCCAACACCGGCACCTCCACGTCATGACTTGTAAATGGAACACATTCCTTTGGGTTAGAAAGTTTACACTAATCTTTGTACCTCAAAGACTGTTTCCAATCTTGGACAAAACAGCAAGTGAAACTCAAAGTAATTAGTGGGGACAAATCAGAGTTAATGTTTCAGGCCAGGTAACCCTTCTTCCAAATGTCAGACCTGAAACATGAACTCTGACCTCTCTCTACAGATGCTGCCACACCTGCTGGGCTTTTGCAGCAATTTTTGTTTTTGTTTCTGATTTACAGCATCTGCAGTTCTTTTCGGTTTCATGTTCAAATAAATTAGTTGTGTGTATACATGAAGTTCCCTGAAAGCAAATGGGTATCTATACAATTGAGCTTGTGTTTCTATGTGACCAACTGACGTTGCATAAACTTGTGAGATACTTAAACTTTAAAGTTGTACCAATGAAGACAATCTGATCACGTGATTCTTAGAGGTTGATGATTAGATTTTGATATGACTGACAACTTAGACAGCACTAGGTGACTAGAGTGGAGAATTAATTCTCTACCACAGAGGTACATACATCAATGTTCACAATCATTGCAGGAGAGTGCTTCACACACTTCAATAGAATACTTGCATTTATTTTCTCACAATAGGCATGATATAAGCAATCAGTCGTTCACTTCCTTCAAGGCACTCAGAGTGTAGCTTCAATTGCAATCCTGATTGATTTGTTGTGATATAACTTCCTGCATGTGGGTTGAAATGTGAGAGGATTCACGGAGATGCTATCATTGCTTTACCATTTCACATCCTTGTGGTTGTCCATACCCATTGTGCACACTTGTGCAGTAACCTTTGAAAAGGGTGTGCAAAGCTTTCGTGTTTCAGAACAACTTCGCAAGAAAGGTTGGTAGCACTAAAGAAGTTCTCTTCCTCCCTCTCCTCATTCCTGATGAAGGGCTCTGGCCCGAAACGTTGAATTTCCTGTTCCTAGGATGCTGCCTGACCTGCTGTGCTTTAACCAGCAACACATTTTCAGCTCTGATCTCCAGCATCTGCAGACCTCACTTTTTACTCGAAGATTTTAACCTACTGCGAATCCTCTTGCAAGGATGCCTTCCTTGAAGAAGCTCTCTTCCTCCCTCTCCTCATTCCTGATGAAGGGCTCTGGCCCAAAACGTCAAATTTCCTGTTCCTAGGATGCTGCCTGACCTGCTGTGCTTTAACCAGCAACACATTTTCAGCACTAAGGAACAATGCTAACTCCTTCATATAAGATTGGTCAGAGCATTGAGTAGAGGAGGTGGGATGTCATGTTGCGGCTATACAAGACATTGGTAAGGTCACAACTGAAGCACCGTGTACAGTTCTGTATCCCTGCTATATTAATAAATTGGGAAAGATGCAGAAAAGATTTACAAGGATGTTACAGGGACTACAAGGTAGTTATAAGGTGAGGCTGGATAGGCTGGGTCTTTTTCTCCTAGAGCATAGGAGGCATAGGTTTAAGGTGAGAGGGGAAAGTAGGATTTAAAAGGAACCTGACAGGTAACTTTTTAACAAAATAAGTCTATATAGAATGAATTGCCAGAGGAAGTGTTATTTGCAGGCACAGTTACACCATTTAAAAGGTATTTGGGCAGGTACATGAATTGGAAAGGTTTAGAGGTATATGGATGAAATGCAAGAAATAGAGACTGATTGCTTATATCATGCCTATTGTTAGAAAATAAATGCAATTTTTTTACTGAAGTGTGTTAAGCACTGTCCTGTAATGATTGTGAACACTGACACATATCTCTGTGGTAGAGAGGAAACCTGGCTGGCATGCATGTGTTGGACTGAAGGGTCTCTTTCCATCCTGTATGACTGTGTGACTTCATCACTCTAGATATGATTTGAAACCCATTAATGATTTTGACATTCATGTTCATGCTTTCGTCTGGCTGTTGTGACTTTGTTCACTAGAAACTCAAACTCGGGTTTCAGGTCCAGGCTGAGGCCGGGAATCTGAGTCCAGGCTGAGGCCAGGAGTCTGAGTCCAGGCTGAGGCCGGGAATCTGAGTCCAGGCTGAGGCCTGGAGTCTGAGTCCAGGCTGAGGCCTGGAGTCTGAGTCTAGGCTGAGGTTGAGACTTCGCGTTCTGACTGAGACCAGGAGTTCGAGTCCACACTGAAGCTGGGAGTCTGTGTCCACCCTGAGGCCGGGGGTTCGAGTCCACGCTGAGGCCGGGGGATCGGGTCCACGCTGAGGCCGGGGGATTGAGTCCACGCTGAGGCCGGGGGTTCGAGTCCACGCTGAGGCCGGGGGATCGAGTCCACGCTGAGGCCGGTGGGGTCGAGTTCACGCTGAGGCCTGGGGTTCGAGTCCACGCTGAGGTTGGGAACTTGAGTCTCTAGAGGCCCTGCAAGGCCTCTAATGCTGGTATATCTTTCCTTCAATAAAGTGCGCAAAATTGTTCAGAGTATCCCAGCACCAGCACCTCATATAGTTTTAGCAAGACCTCCCTAATTTATATTCCATTGAAATGAAAGCCATCATTCTATTTGCCTTCCCACTGCTTGTTGAACTTGGATGCTGGCTTTTCATGATTGAAGCCTACCCAAACCCCTCTGTGCTGTAGCATCCTGTCATGTTCTGCAAGGTGGTGTTGTTGCCATTTTGAGTAACTTGGCTGTGACAGGTGTGGCCACCATTTTGTAAAGGTCGTTGTGGGGGTGCCATTTTCCTGAAAAGCAGATTGGCGCACCATCTTGTCGGGGTGGCATTTTGTATGTGGCTTGGCTGGGCCATCATTTTCCAAATCCCACGGCGATCGTCCGAACAAGGTCCAAAAAAACTGAAGCCGAAGTTTCGGATTGCTCTTTGGGTGACAGATTTGCCGTCTTTGTAGTTTCTGGGTCGAGTTTCTCAGTCGGAGGCCTTTCACAACCATGGGATAAGAGACAGCCCTGACATGTCACTGTACAGTGTGTGCAGGAGCAGGGAGCAATGCAATGAGGGGGCGATGTCCATGAAATCCCACAACACATTGATCGAAGTCACGTGAGACGGTGTGGTGCAAAGTTTAAAGAGAAGCAGTTTTTCTTTCGTCTAGAGTGATTTTTTTTTAGCAGACTCAAACTGTGATTGTTCCCAAACTGAACTCAGTTGCCATATATCTGAAGAGTGTCTGTAGCAAGATTGAGAAGAAGTTGTGATTCTGTGTGTCAATTCAATAAAGTCCTCTTCTCTGATGACTGGCACACCCTGCAAAATGACTCTGTTTTAAGCGGTTTTTCCTTCAAAATTGGCCTTGCATTGGGAATTGGTAATCATCTCCATCTCCATAATTTGGACACAGTTTTGACGATATCTAACTGTGATGGGGTACACGTTGATGAAACTGTTGATGTCTATTCAACTGCAAAGTTTTCCCTGGAGCTGGTTGGAATAGCTTTGTCTGCCAGCCTGAGTCTAATGGTGCATTTCTCTGTGAGCCCTTCAAAGACAATGCAGCCGGTTCAATCTGGTTTGCCCAAATCATGGCGTTTTCCATGACTATGTCACCATCCTCCATGAGGAGAGAGACGGTGTCTATGTCATACAATTAATTATCTTCAGTTAATTGGTCACAAACGAGTTAGTGTGCCAAATTTACATGCGGAAGCCAACTGCTCCAAGCCAGTGAGGTATTTGATTAATGGGTTCACTATCTCTCTGGAACTGCTGGTAGAACGTACATCGTTCAGTCACAGCACAATTCCTCATCTCAAGGTATTTTTCAAGAGCATTTACTATCACATTTAACATAGTTGTATCTTGTGCGAGTTTCTTTAATACTTGCTGACCTTCTGCTCTGAGGCAATGTATGAATCTCACCTTCCTTTGAATTGCTGCTACCTCCAGACTGTCCAGCTTACTGCAAGGCAAAAATCCATCAATCCCACAACATGGGTGAATCTCCTGAAAAAGGAGGGCTGCGACTGATAAAGTTGAAATGTTTGCAGTTGTCTTCATTGCAGAATTAATGCGCATTTTAGGTATCTCAGCACAAGGCAGATGTAACAATAATTTCTGTGTTTAACCGGTTCTATTCAGTACTTTAAGATGTGAGCTCTACCATGCTACCAGTTCTGTATGCAGTTTTATTTCTCTGCGTTGACACCCTATCCAGCACTGCAAACATCAATTAGAAACTGATTCAGATAAGCAAGCACACCAACTTGAGTGTGACACTTCTCTTCCAATTTCTCTTGCATTCTTTTAGAAGGTTCCTGGAAGATTTTCCCTTTGCACTTTGCAGTTGGGAACCTGGCATGTTAAATTGTGGGCAGGCATTCTTGCCTGCACAGTTCCCCTCTCAAAACCACATTTTCTCATCACTCATCACACCTTCATTTCTTTTACACTTGAGTATTCCCGGCCATCTCCACCCATTTTCCATCCTCCATTAACAGAATTCTGCCAACCGTATTCAAATGATAAAATTCCTGGGCATTACCAGGGACCAGAAGCCAAAGTAGACTTGCCATGTCAATACTGCGCTTGCATGAGCAAATCAGGGTCTAGGGATCCTATAGCGAGTGACTCCTTTCCTGCCTATCACAATCTACAAGGAACAAGTCAGGAGGGTGATAAATACACCCCACCTGTTCAGATGAGTGCAGTCCAACAGCCTTCAAGGAGCTGGATGTAGGTTTGCTTGCTGAACTGAAAGGTTCATTTTCAGACATTCTGTCATCTTCAGTAAATCTAGATTATTCCTGATGAAGGGCTTTTGCCTGAAATGACGATTTTCTGGATGTTGCCTGACCTGCTGTGCTTTTCCAGCACCACTTTAATCTAGACTCTGATTTCCAGCATTTGCAGTATTCATTTTTTGCCTAACATCTTCAGTGAGCATCCGCATGAAGCACTGGTGGTATAGCCTGTTTTCTATTGATGGGTTTGGGTTTCCTTGGGTTGGTGATGTCATTTCCTGTTCTTTTTCTCATGGTGTGGTAAATGGGATCCAAGTCAATGTGTTTGTTGATAGAATTCCATGCTTCTAGGAATTCTTGTGCATGCCTCTGGCTTGATCTAGAATGGATGTGTTGTCCCAGTCAAAGTGGTGTCCTTCCTCATCTGTATATAAAGATACTAATGAGAGTGGGTCATGCCTTTTTGTGACTAGTTGATGTTTATGGATCCTGGTGGCTAGTTTCTGCCTGTTTGTCCAATGTAGTGTTTGTTACAGTTCTTGCACGATATTTTACAAATGACATTAGTTTTTCTTGCTGTCTATACAGTGTCTTTCAAGTTCATCAGCTGATATTTTAGTGTGTTGGTGGGTTTGTGGACTACCATGATGCCAAGGTGTCTGAGTAGCCTGGCAGTCATTTCCGAGATGTCTGATATAAGGGAGAGTGACTAAGGTTTCTGGACGTGTTTTGTCTGCTTGTTTGGGTTTGCTGCTGAGAAATCGGTCGACTTTGTTCATTTGGTACCCTTTTCTTTAAATATGCTGTATAGGTTATTTTTCTCTGTACTTTGTAGTTCCTCTGTACTACAGTGTGTGGTGGCTCGTTGAACTAATGTTCTATACAGTCCACTATAAAAGAACACAGTCCACAGATTTCTCAGCAACAATCCCAATCAAGCAGACAAAACACGTCCAGAAACCTTAGCCACTCTCCCTTACATCAAAGACATCTCGGAAATTACTGCCAGACTACTTAGACCCCTTGGCATCATGGTAGCCCACCAACACACTAAAATAGCAGCTAATGAACTTGAAAGACCCTATTCAAACTGCAAGAAAAACTAATTTCATTCATAAAATACTGTGCAAGAACAGTAACAAACACTACATTTGACTAACAGGCAGAAAACTAGTCACCAGGATACATGTACATCAACTAGCTACAAAAAGACGTGACCCACTCTCACTAATATCCTTACATACAGATGAGGAAGGACACCACTTTGACTGGGGCAACATATCCATTCTAGGACAAGCCAAATAGAGACACGCATAAGAATTCCTAGAAGCATGGCACTCCAACCAGAACTCAACCAACAAACACATTGACTTGGATCCCATTTACCACACCCTGAGAAAAAGAAGAAGAAATGACATCACCAACCCAAGGAAACCCAAACACATAAATAGAAAGCAGGCTACACCACCAGTGCTTCATTCGGAGGCCCACTGAAGATGTTACCTAGTATGGCGGTGAAATGTCTGAAAATGAACCTTCTAGCTCAGCGAGCAAACCTACATCTAAAACCTCAACCTGAGCTACAAATCTTCTCAAAACTCACTCAAGGAACAGTATGTTATTCAGAACCAAGCACCTTGCTTGATTGATACACCCATCCACGACCTTCTTGACCAATCACACAGTGACAGCAATTTGTACCAACTATAAGATGCACAATAGCACCTTCCAAATTTGTGACCTCTACCAAGGATACCACAACTTGCAAGGTCCCTCCGTCATGCCTTGGAAGTGTGCCTCCATTCCTTGAATGTAACTGGGTCAAAATCCTCAAACTCGCTCCAATAGCGCCACGATGTCCCTACATCCAAAGCACTGCGATGTTTGAATAAGAGCAAATCCATGGCACCTTCTTCAGGGCATTTAGGGTTGGAAATAAGCACTGGCCTAGCTCAGTGAAATCCATATCCAACAAACAGATACAAAAATCTTTTACCAAATTGAATTCATCCAAGAAACTATGATTCCAGACCCTGCACCAACTCTCAGTCTAGCTAAGGATTCATTTTATAACAATCGTTCTCATGTTTAAATCTATCCATGGACTCACTCCTCCTCAACTTACCTTTGAAGAGTAGCTACCATTGTAATAAAGGAAACACAACCAGCAATTTGCACACAGCAAGGCCACTGGCACAACAGTGTGAAAATGACATGACAACCAGTTTTTCTTGGACGATAAATATTGGTCAGGATATTTCAGGTAACTCCCACGTTCTACTTGTCAAAAGTGTCACTGGTATTTGTGCATCCACCTGACTTGTGCTGATGGTACTTCACAGAATCACAGCGGTGTCACAGTGCTAGAGGAAGCCATTCAATGCATTGTGTTTGCACTGACTTATTAACATAGAACATAGAACATAGAAGGATACAGCGCAGTACAGGCCCTTCGGCCCTCGATGTTGCGCCGACCGAATCCTACCTAACCTATACTAGCCCAATAACTTCCAAATGCCTATCCAATGCCCGCTTAAATGACCATAAAGAAGGAGAGTTCACCACTGATACGGGCAGGGCATTCCATGAACTCACAACCCGCTGTGTGAAGAATCTACCCCTAACATCTGTCCTATACCTACCACCCCTTAATTTAAAGCTATGTCCCCTAGTAACACCTGACTCCATTAGCGGTAAAAGGTTCTTAGTATCTACCCTATCTAAACCCCTAATCATTAAGTAAGCATTCTTACCTCATGCCAATCTCCTGCTTTCTCCCCATAACCTCATACATTTTTTTAAATCCAAATAATCATCCAAAACACTCTGAAATGCCTCAATTGAAATTTCCTTCACCACACTTCCTGGCTTTTCAACCTCAACTACTCACTGAGTGATAATCAATGTTTTTGCTCTTTCCCATTGCTTCTTTGGCAGATCATTTTAAACAATGGCCTCCTGTTGTTGCCCATTTAATGCATGGGAAGTTTCACCCTATCTACCCTATCCAGCGGGCTCACGAGCTTGAAATTCTCTTTTAGATTTATTCTTAGCCTTCTTTCCTCCGAAGAGAACAGTCCCAACTTCTTCATTCAAATTCTATCCTCTCTATACTTGAGCTCACTGTCAAGTCAATGCTTTAATTGTTCCAGATTTGATTACAGGACCTGGTAACTGATCTATGGTCACAATGCTTGATTGGTTAAGCCTGGGTGGAGACTCGGTAGTGCAAGCAAGCACTACACAAGCTACTAAAGGTTAGAGCTGTGAAAGCATAGTTCCAGATATCTTATGACTGCACTGATATTTTACAACTCCTGTAAATAAACCCTGCCACACGTTTAGAAGGTAACACCACTCTGAATTGCTGTCATAAAATATACAACATCCAAAACCTCCTGTCTTGGAAGCAGAGTGCTATCCACAGACCCACAAAGTGAACATGCAATGCACAATGACTCATGGTATACACAATTCCAGGGACGCAAAACTGAAGTTATGAGGAGAGACTTAGGAAACTAAGACTAACTCCCTGGAGCAGAGAGAGCAAGGAGTCAGCTATTGGAGATTTATTTAATGTTTGTGAAGGGTTTTGATAGCTTGAATGGGAAAAGGCTATTTCCTTTCAAAAGTCAACGACCAGAGGTGATCAATTTGAAATTGTGACAGCAAAGGAGTAGAGAGAGGTGAAGCATAATTTCTGTACACACAAAAGTACTGGAGCATGGAATGTTTGCCATGGGGAATGGTTGAAGCAGAAACCATTGCATCGTTTAAAGGGAAAATTGAATAAATATTTGAAGCATTGAAAGATATAAGGCTATGGGGAGAAAGCAAGGCAGGAGGATAATTTGGACTCTAGTGAAGAGTCTGCACATTCATCAGGAGCTTGAATGGCCTATTTCTCTATTATAGATTGCTGCATCTCTGTGGAAAGATTCAAGTTTATTTTGATCACTTCTTTAACATCCAATTGCTTTTCTTTTGGCTGCCTCCTCATTTGGTGGCTTGCAGCCTAGTTTTCAATGACTCTCTAATCATGTTCATGAACTTGTTCAGAAATGCCCTGGGAAATGTAGGGCTAGAACTTGACCATCTTGTGCACAGAGATAGGGACACAAGTACTGCACTACAAGACACTACTGTCACATGCTGTGTTTAAGCTCACTACCAATGTGTCCCACCCCTCTATCAATGTGTCTATCTCTCTATCAATGTATTCCACCCTCCCACTGTGTTTTCAATTTGTGTCTACACACTCGAGGGTGGCAATAGCATAGTGGGAATTGTCACTTATGATCCAGAGGCTTGGGTTGGTGCCCTGGATTCAAATAGGAGAAAGTGAGGACTGCAGATGCTGGAGACCAGAGTTGAAAAGTGTGGTGCTGGAAAAGCGCAGCAGACCAGGCAGCATCCAAGGAGCAGGAGAATCAACGTTTCGGGCATAAGCCCTTTTTTCAGCTCTAGGTTCAAACCCTTCGAGGAGAAAGTGAAGTCTGCAAATGCTGGAGATCAGAGCTGAAAATGTGTTGCTAGAAAAGCGCAGCAGGTCAGGTGGCATCCAAGGAACAGGAGATTCGACGTTTCGGGCATAAGCCTTTCTTCAGGAATGGGCTGAAGAAGGGCTTATGCCCGAAACATCGAATCTCCTGTTCCTTGGATGCTGCCTGACCTGCTGCGCTTTTCCAGCAACACATTTTCAGCTAGGTTCAAACCCTGTCATAGATTGTGAACTTTGTGTTGAATTTAAAGGAATACAGTCAGGAAATAAAAACTGGCATCAGGATGGCCATGTGAACATGACTGTTAGAAATCTATTTGGTTCACCATTGTCCTTCAGGGAGGAAACTCGGCCATCCTTAACTGTTTTGGCCTACATGACACCAGTGGTTGCTTTTTGGTACCCTTTGAAATGGTCTAGTTAGCCACTCAGTTCACTGGTGATTAGGGATGAGTAATAAATTATTGCATTATCGACGACAAACACATCCTAAGGGTGAATAAAGAATTCTATTGATATGTCCCACCGCAGTATTATATTTGTCCACCTTACTATCAATGTGTTTTACCAGATTTAATTACAGGATCTGGTAACTGATATCTATGGTCACAATGCTTGATTGGTTAAGCCTGGGTGTAGAAAACTCCTGTAAATAAACCCTGCCGCATGTTTAGAAGGTAACACATCTCTGAATTGCTCTTGTTAAATAACAACATTCAAAGCCCCTGGTGTATCCCATACTCACAATTAGTGGATGTTACCTCACTATCAGCGTCTCTCAACTCACTATCAACTCATCTCAAAGTAGCTTGTTCTATTTCACTATCAGTGTCTTTTACTCCACGATCAGTGCGTCCCATCTAATATGCATGTGTGTGCATGCCTGTCCTGTGTCTTATGTTTGTAAGTGTGCTTTTCTATATCTGTGTTCAAAATTTAGGCTTACAAGGCGCATCAGAGCAGCCAATCACCTGAAATCTTTTTGGTGCAAGATACTTCTCCCATTAGCAATCAGACTCTCTCCCTTTTCCATCGCACTTATGTTTAAATGCTGATATCAGGACCATATGCCAATCCCAATCTATCAGGTCAGATAGATGCTTACTTGTAGTATCTTACAGAAGTTACTTATTTGACACTGGAAGAATGGAGAGTATCCTGGGGCAAAGTAGACAAAAGGGTCTCTCTTCAAAATTTGAAATCTACTGCTTTAAGAGTATAGGAGATGGAAGTGCATTGACATTTGCAACTCACCTCTGGAGTTTAGAGCCCATACCTGCCACCATATTTGCTTTTCAATGTGAAATATGTGGACAGAGTTTTAAAAATTGAAAGAAGGAGGAGGGGTCAGTTGAAGAGAAATGTACAAGTTTAAAGGGAAGCTCTGAGTCATTACAGCAACATTTTAATTTGAGTAACATAGCAGAGTAGGACAGAAAGAATGGTAGCGTGTAAATAATTAAAATGAAAGCTCTTTGTCTTTAATGTGTGAAGCATTCATAACAAATTCAGATAAATGGTTTAGATGCAATCACCATTTGACACACATGATGTTAAGTGACCAAGGTTGGGAAATAAATATTCCGTGGTCCATAACATGTCGAAAAGATTACAGCATAACTAAATGGATTCACCACTGAAGGAGACCATTCAGTGTTTGTCCTGGCTCTCTGAAGTAGCAATTCATCAAGTATCATTCTCAATCACATTGCACATTCTTCATTTTAAGATGATAAAGAAGATAAGCAGCACGGAAAAGGAAGAGGCAGAGACCTGACAGTAAAATATGAATGGTAGTGAAAGTGGATCTTGGCTCAGATCAAGAGACAATCAGTTTGACTGGAAATTGGGAATAACAAGGACTGATGGGAAAGGCCCCTAACAATAATTGTTATTGTATTGGACAGATCATTATGCACAAATGTAAATGGACTTTGTAGCAAAGGCAAGTTGTTGAACATGGGGGTCTTTCATCTTCATATCTTCTCTGGATTAATGAAATTGATCATGGAAGCCCAAAAGATGATTTGTAGAGTCTTTTCACATACTGAAATAATGCATTCTGGAACTAACTGGAATGGTAGAACCCTTACAGAGAGGAAGGAGGCCATTCAGCCATTGGATCTGCACCAACCCTCCCACCCAGACCCAGTCCCCTACCATATCCTGTAACCCCACAATTTCTTTTAACTATGGCTAATCCACCTAATCTACACATCCCTGAATACTTATGGCCAATTTCGGTATGGCCAATCCGCTTAACCTGCTCATCGGCGGACTGTGGGAGAAAACAGGAGCACCCGGAGGAAACCCACGCAGACAAAGGGAGAATGTGCAAACTCCACACAGACAGTCACCCGAGGCTGGAACCAAACTCTGTGTTAAGAGGCAGCAGTACCAGCCACTGTGCCATGATGCTACCTCAGAAGTAAAATTATTTTTGATCTTGAATCATGCAATGAGGCCACTTTAATTAGTAATGCCACAAATAAAAACAAAACCTGTGGGAAAGATTAATCATGATATGATTAAATTTCATATTATACTTGAAAATGGCACACCAGTTCAAATCAAGAATCTCAAACTTAATCAGAGACAAATTTCGAAATGAGGGAAGAGAAATGGCTAAGGCTAAGTGAGTAAAAAGTCTAAAATGTATGGCTTCAAATAAACAGCAGGATCCAAATAATCCAACAAACATATATTCCAGTAAAAGGTAATAACACAACTAAAAGTATCCATCTGAGGCATACTGGGGAGTTCAGGACAGTATTCAATATAAACAAGAGACTTCAAATAGTTAAAAGAATAATGGTAAGTCACAGGGTTAGACCTGTTTTGGAAACCAGCAAAATGTGACCAAAAATTGAGTGGAAACGTGGAATATTCATGTTAATGAATCAGAAAAATAAAAACAGATTGAATGAGTTTTAGAAATATATCAAAAGCAGGAGAGTAGCCAGAATAAATACTGGTCCCTCAGATAGAGAGGAGACCTAAGGGGAACTTTTCACATAGAGGCTGGTTCATATGTGGAATGAACTGCCAGAGAAAGTTACAGAGAAATGCAGGGACAGTTACAATGTTGAAAAGAATGCTTTCATTCATTGCACAAACCTTTGAGTATAAGAGTTGCGAAGTCATGTTGAGGTTAATGAGGCCTTTTCTGAAGAACTGTGTGTAGTTCTGGTTGCCGTGTCGTAGGAAGAAAACTGTAGAGGGTTCAGAAAAGACTTACTGGGATGTTGCCGGGAATGGAAGGTTTGAGTTACAAAAATAGGCTGGATAGAATGGGACTTTTTTCACTGGAACATAGGAGGTTGAGGAGTGGCCTTAGAGAAGCTTATAAAATCATGAGGGACAGAGGTAAGGTGAATGGTAAAGGTCTTTTTCCCTCAGGTTTAAACTAGGGGGCATGTTGTTAAGGTGAGAGGAGATAAAAATTAAAAACATGGGGGACAATGGTTTTACACTGAAAATGGTTAGTGTGTGGAATGGATGAGATGAACTGAAGGATCTGATTCCATGCTGTATGAGTCTATGACTCAAAATGATTATGCAGTGTTAGGAAATTTGGATACTGGAACAAGTATCTTTTTATTTGTCTTCACAGAAGAAGTTGCAAGTTACATATCAAAAATAAAGAATGACAAAGGGGCCTGTAGATTTAGACTTAGTGGATCAGGCCAAGAGTAATATCACTAAGTTTTGATGACACAATTAAAAGTGGGATGCAAGCTAGGAGGATGATACAAAGGCTGCAATGAGATATGACAGTTTAAGCAAGTGGCCAACGAGTTTCAGATGGATTATAATGTGGGGATGGAAGACGACCTACTTCAGTAACAAGAGTAGGAACTGGAATACGTTTTAAAGGGTGAAAAACCTAAGAGGTGATATTTGGAGAGATTTGGTTTACTCGTTCAAAGAACATATAAAGTTAGCAATTGGGAAGTTTTTGCCCTTATTTAAAGAGCATGAGAGTACAAGAATAAGGAAGTGATCCTATAATTGTGCAGGGCTAAAGTAAGACCACATATGGAGTATAATGCATAGCTTTGGTCTTACAAGGATGTATATACTTGAATTTGAGGTGGTTCAGCAAAGGTCTACCAGATTACTTCCTGGGACGTGATCACTCTCTTATGAAGAGAAACTGTGTAAATTAAGCTGATACTCTCTTTCGACATCCATAACATTGAAGTGGCATGTCAAGATCGGGAGTAGGAGACATGGTACTTACTTCATAGTTCTTATGGACATTTGCTACTTACTGAGCTCCACAGCATGTTGAACAGCTCTATTGCGAGGAAATGAATTTCTCTCTACTCATATGTTAGTTGCTGACCTCCTGGATACCAGAAACACTTCCATTCTGTTACTGCTGCTAGACTGAGTCCGAGACAGGTCTGGAGGGAACCAGCAAGAGCAAAACAAAAGTTAGTTGATGATGTCCTCATTAATCCATATGCCATAAATACATATTCTCCATGACAGTAACAGTAAAAGTGATCATAACACCATCATTTGTGGAGACAAAATCCCATTTTCACACTGACCATGTTCTCTGTCAGATTGTGTGGCATCACCACATCGCTGAACAGGACAAACTTTGGACAGAACTAGCAACTCAAACCTGGACATCCATAAGATGCTGTTGGTCCTCAGGAGTAGAACTGTATTCAGCCACAATCTATAACTACATGGGCCAGAATTTCTATCACTCCACCATTATTGTCAATCAAAGGTATCAACCCTGCATCATTGCAATGTGCAGGAAGTCAAGCCAGGAGCAGCAACACGCACAATGCAGAACTACTTGCATGCCAAACAGAAGAGATAGCATGTAATAATGAGGGCTAAGTAATCTTATTACTAACAAATCATATCTGAGCTCTGCAATACTGGCACATCCAGTTTGAGTTTCAGTAAATGCACTCAGCTCCTCACCCTATTACAGCCTTGTTCAAAAGGTGGGCAAAAGAGCTGACCTCCAGAAGGGAGGTGAGAGTTAAGGCACCTGACATCAAGATAACATATGACTGAGTATGAGTTACTACACGAGTAGTGCCTCCCACCCTTCCACCTCCTCTAACCTAATAATAAGACCAATTGTGACTAGCGGGTAAGTGCTGCATTTTCCTTGTTTGTTTCTTTAGATTTAGTTGGTTTTTGTTGTTTTTTTTTAAGGAAAGCTTACTTTTAGAGGGATGGCAGTGCAGAGAGGGCAATGTTCCTCTTGCAACATGTATGAGGTGAGGGAAGCCATTAGCGTCCCTGCTGAGTACACTTGCAAGAAGTGCACCCATCTCCAGCTCCTCCAAACCCGTGTTAGGGAACTGGAGCTGGAGTTGGATGAACTGCGGATCATTCGGGAGGCAGAGGAGGTCATAGATCGGAGCTTTAGGCAAGTAGTTACTCCGAAAGTTCAAGATAGATGGGTTACAGTGAGGGGGAGTGGGAGGAGGAAGCCAGTGCAGGGACCCCCTGCGGTCATTCCCCTCAAGAACAAGTATACCGTTTTGGATACTTGTGGGGGGGATGACTTACCAGGGGCAAGCAACGAGGTTCAGGCCTCTGGCACAGAGCCTGGCCCCGTTGCTCAGAAGGGTAGGGTGGAGAAAGGTAGAGCAATAGTTCTTGGGGACTCGATAGTGAGGGGTACAGACAGACGGTTTTGTGGGGGCGACAGGGACTCACGTTTGGTATGTTGCCTCCCAGGTGCAAGGGTACGTGATGTCGCTGATCGTGTTTTCCGGGTCCTTAAGGGGGAGGGGGAGCAGCCCCAGATCGTGGTCCACGTTGGCACCAACGATATAGGTAGGAAGAAGGGTGAGGATGTCAGACAGGCTTTCAGGGAGCTAGGTTGGAAGCTCAGAGTTAGAACAAACAGAGTTGTAGTCTCTGGTTTGTTACCCGTGCCACGTGATAGAGAGTCGAGGAATAGGGAGAGAGAGCAGTTAAATGCGTGGCTACAGGGATGGTGCAGGAGGGAGGGATTCCGGTTTCTGGACAACTGGGGTCCTTTCTGGGGAAGGTGGGACCTCTATAAAAAGGATGGGCTACACCTGAACCTGAGGGGCACCAGTATCCTTGGGGGGAGGTTTGCTAGTGCTCTTTGGGAGGGTTTAAACTAACTCCGCGGGGGCATGGGAACCAGGACTGTAGCTTTAGGGTACAGGACCTTGAGTGTAGGGAGGTTAGGAATAATGCAGAGATCTCTAAGGAGGGTGCCTGTAACCAGAAAGGTGGATTGAAGTGTGTATACTTCAATGCCAGAAGTATAAGGAATAAGGTAGGTGAACTTGCAGCGTGGGTTGGTACCTGGGACTTCGATGTTGTGGCCATTACAGAGACGTGGGTAGAACAGGGACAAGAATGGCTGTTGCACGTTCCAGGGTTCAAATGTTTTAGTAGGATCAGACATGGGGGTAAAAAAGGGGGAGGCGTGGCATTACTTGTCAAAGACAGTATCACAGCAGTGGAATGGACGATGGAAGAGGACTTGCCATCTGAGGTAGTTTGGGCTGAGGTTAGAAATAGGAAAGGTGAGGTCACCCTGTTAGGTGTTTTCTACAGGCCTCCTAATAGTCCTAGAGAAGTAGAGGATAATATTGCGAGGATGATTCAGGAAAAGAGTGAAGGTAGCAGGGTGGTTGTTATGGGGGACTTTAACTTCCCAGTTATTGACTGGGAGAGCTATAGCTCGAGTTCATTAGATGGGTCGGTGTTTGTACAATGTGTGCAGGAGGGTTTCCTGACACAATATGTCGACAGGCCAACAAGAGGGGCGGCTATATTGGATTTGGTTCTAGGTAATGAACCAGGCCAGGTGTTAGACTTGGAGGTAGGTGAGCACTTCGGGGACAGTGACCACAACTCGGTGACTTTTACTTTAGTGATGGAGAGGGATAATCGTGTGCCGCAGGGCAAGAGCTATAGCTGGGGGCAGGGAAATTATGATGCAGTGAGGCATGACTTAGGTTGTGTGGATTGGAAAAACAGGCTTCAAGAGAAGAACACTAATGAGATGTGGGGATTGTTCAAGGAGCAGCTACTGCGTGTCCTCGATAGGTATGTACCAGTCAGGCATGGTGTAAACGGCCTTGTGAGGCAGCCGTGGTTTAGTAAGGAATTGGAGTCCCTTGTGAAAGGGAAGAAGGCGGCATATGTAAAGATGAGGCGTGAAGGTTCAGTAGGGGCGATTGAGAGTTATAAGGTAGCCAGGAAGGAGCTAAAGAGGGAGCTAAGAGATGCGAGAAGGGGACATGAAAAGTCTTTAGCTGGTAGGATTAGGGAAAACCCAAAGGCTTTCTATAGGTATGTCAAGAATAAAAGGATGACTAGGGTAGGTATCGGTCCAGTCAAGGATAGTAGTGGGAAGTTGTGTGTGGAGGCGGAGGAGATTGGAGAGACATTAAATCAGTACTTTTCATCAGTATTCACTCAGGAACAGGACACTGTTGCTGATGTGAATATGGAATCACAAATAATTAGAATGGATGCCCTGGAAATATGCAGGGAAGAGGTTTTGGGAATATTGGAAAGGATGAATATAGATAAGTCTCCTGGGCCTGATGGCATTTACCCCAGGATCCTATGGGAAGCTAGGGAGGAGATAGCAGAGCCATTGGCCTGGATTTTTATGTCGTCATTGTCAACGGGAATAGTACCAGAGGACTGGAGGATAGCGAATGTGGTCCCATTGTTCAAGAAAGGGAGTAGGGATAGCCCTAGTAACTATAGGCCAGTGAGTCTGACTTCAGTGGTGGGCAAAGTCTTAGAGAGAATGGTAAGGGATAAGATTTATGAACATCTGGGTAGGAATCACGTGATCAGGGATAGCCAGCATGGTTTTGTGAAGGGCAGGTCGTGCCTCACAAACCTTATTGAGTTCTTTGAGAAGGTGACTAAGGAAGTGGATGAGGGTAAAGCAGTAGATGTTGTGTATATGGATTTTAGTAAGGCGTTCGATAAGGTTCCCCATGGTAGGCTAATGCTAAAACTTCGGAGGTATGGCATTGAGGATACATTAGAGGTTTGGATTAGGAATTGGCTGGCTGGAAGGAGACAGAGGGTAGTAGTTGATGGATTATGTTCATCTTGGAGCGCAGTTACTAGCGGTGTACCACAAGGATCTGTTTTGGGACCATTGCTTTTTGTTATCTTTATAAATGATCTAGAGGAAGGACTTGAAAGCTGGGTAAGCAAGTTTGCGGATGACACAAAAGTCGGTGGAGTTGTGGATAGTGAGGAAGGAAGTGGTAGGTTACAGCGGGATATAGATAAGTTGCAGAGCTGGGCGGAAATGTGGCAAATGGAATTCAATGTAGCTAAGTGCGAAGTCGTTCACTTTGGTAGGAATAACAAGATGATGGATTACTGGGCTAATGGTAGGCTACTTGGTAGTGTGGATGAGCAGAGGGATCTTGGTGTCTATGTACACAGATCTCTGAAAGTTGCCACCCAGGTAAATAGTGCTGTGAGGAAGGCATATGGTGTACTGGGCTTTATTGGCAGGGGAATTGAGTTCCGGAGTCCTGAGGTCATGTTGCAGTTGTATAAGACTCTGGTGAGGCCTCATCTGGAGTATTGTGTGCATTTTGGTCGCCATACTATAGGAAGGATGTGGAAGCTTTAGAACGAGCGCAGAGGAGGTTTACCAGGATGTTGCCTGGAATGGTAGGAAAATCTTATGAGGAAAGGCTGAGGCACTTGGGGCTGTTCTCATTGGAGAAGAGGAGGTTTAGGGGAGATCTGATAGAAGTGTATAAGATGATTAGGGGTTTAGATAGGGTAGATACTAAGAACCTTTTACCGCTAATGGAGTCAGGTGTTACTAGGGGACATAGCTTTAAATTAAGGGGTGGTAGGTATAGGACAGATGTTAGGGGTAGATTCTTCACACAGCGGGTTGTGAGTTCATGGAATGCCCTGCCCGTATCAGTGGTGAACTCTCCTTCTTTATGGTCATTTAAGCGGGCATTGGATAGGCATTTGGAAGTTATTGGGCTAGTATAGGTTAGGTAGGATTCGGTCGGCGCAACATCGAGGGCCGAAGGGCCTGTACTGCGCTGTATCCTTCTATGTTCTATGTTCTATGTTCTATGACATTGAGTGGCACTAGCGAAACTGAAGCTAATGGGAAGCAAAGGATATATTTTCTTCAGGCTGAAGTCATATAGAGCAGAAAGGAAGTTGATTGTGGCTGTTGGAGATCAATTATCTCAATCCAAGGACATCTCTGCAGGTGTTTCTCAGAGTAGTGTCCTGGGCCTAGCCATGTTTATCTGTTTCATCGACCTTCCTTCCTTCTGAATATCAGAAGTAAGGGTGTTCACTGATGATCACACAATGACGAGCACCAGCCACAGCCCTTCAGATACTGAAGCAGTCAGTGCCCAATTGCAGCAAATCCTGGCCAACATCCAGGTTTGGGGCTGATAAATTGCAAGTACTATTTGTGCCACACAAGTGCCAGACAATGTCCATTACCAACAAGAGAAAATCTAACCATTTCCTGTTGACATTCAATGATTTAAACATCGCTGAATCCCCTTCTATCAACATCTTGAGTGCTAGTGTTAACCAAAAACTAAACTGGACAAGCCAGATAAATACTGTAGCTATATGAGCAGTTTAGAAGCTAAGAATTCAGTGATAAGTAGCTCACTTCCAACTCCCCAAAGCCTGTCCTCCATCTAAAAAGCAGGAATGAGATGGAATGCTCTTCATTTGCCTGAATAGGTGGAGCTTGAACAGCACTCAAAGGCTTGACACTATCCAGGCCAAAGCAGACTGATTCATGGTCATCAAATCCACCACCTTTGATACCCAATCCCTTCAGCACTGAGGCACAGTGTGCACAATGGCAGCAGAGTGTACCATCTGCTTTGCAATAACTCTCCAAGCCTTTCCAAACCCATGACCTGTACCACTTGGGCAGACAGGGCAACTGATGCATGGGAACTACTTTCTAGTTTCTCTGAAAGCCATTTACCTTTCTGACAAAGAACTATATCACTGTTCCTCATAGTCGCTGGGTCAAAATCCTGTAATTTCCTTCTATTCAGCACTGTGGGTATTCCTACACCTCAAAGGCAGCAGCAGTTCAAGAAAACAACTTACCACCACCTTCTCCAGGGTAGCTAGGGATGGGCAAAAAATGCTGGCCTAGCCAATGATGCCCACCTTCCATGAATTCTTAACAAAAATATACCAACACCAACCAGAGGCTAGATGGAACACCCTCTAGATCCAGACTAAAGTAATACATAAGCTGTCAAGACTACGGCATAGTGTGATGCAGGGTAATTCTGCCTGTCCACTACCCTAACAATGTCTTTGATAGTCCCTATACAAGGAACAGCATGTCTCCCAGAAACAGGCTAACATTTCCTTTCGCAGCTCCAGCCAACCTCGTCACCTTTCTCAGCAAGATTATTGATTTCATGACAATGCATCAAGGGTTTTTGTTTTGCTGTGGACTCCAAAATGGGGTTATTACACCAATTTTCTTTAACATACAGCTTCCACTGCTATAAAAGGCACTTCTGAATACTGTTTCAGTCTGGTCATCATGGCTTTTGCAATTCCATTAACTTCAAGTGCAAAGCCTTCCACAGCAGTAAGGATACTGTATCACACTCTTGTATTGAGTTGGCTGGAGATGTGACTCCTGGATTTTATAGAGTTTTGGATATAAAACTTAATTCCATATCTTGTAAGGATCTGAAGCTAACTTTAATATCATGTACACATTTGAGTCCTGAAGCTTGTAGAGATGTGGTTCCTGGGTCACTCTCCTTGGGTATACGTTCTACTCCTATACACAATGGGGATATGGATCCTTCATCTTTGCTCTGTCCATGTATCTTTTGCACTTGAATAGGGATGTGGAACCTCATGCCATTTCATTGTATTCTGATCTCTGGCAGCTTAGCAGTAAAGACGCCATACACATACTTCAGGTCACTCACTCACTCCTGCACAGCCACAGAGCAGCTTTCAAGATACAGTTGAGGTCTCAATCTGTGATGAACAACACATCTGAATGACCATGCAAATCAAAAATTAAAAAGATTGCACACTTAAAAAAAAATTCACTCTGTGCAGCATGGTGGCTCATTGGTTAACACTGCTGCCTCATAACGCCAGGGATGTCGATTTCAGCCTTGCGTGACTGTCTGTGTGGGTTTCCTCCCATGATCCAAAGATATTCAAGTCAGGTGAATTGGCAACGTTAAATTGCCTGGAGTGTCAGAGATGTGTAGGTTAAGTGCATTACTCGGGTAAATATAGGGTAGGGGAATGGGTTTGGTGGGTTATTCTTCAGTGGATTGGTGTGGACATATTGGGCTGAAGGGCCTGTTTCAACACTGTAGGGATTCTATGAACATATAATCTTTAAAGGAACATTGATTCACATGAAACCATCTTAAACAAATAAACCACTTTCTAAACTTAATGCATTAGAAAAGGGAGTCGTGTGAAGGGTCTAATGGACAACTAATGTTATTTTTGTATATTTAGAAAGGGAGATAAACAATTTCATGAAATGTCTGCGTCAATCAGTGGTGTTAATCTTAATGGAATCTTTAGTCAAAGATTCAGTAGAAAACATCCAGAAACTGAAAATGTAATGGAGATAAGTCAGCATGCATTTTGATAATAAAAGTCATGTTTTATCAAACTTTTTGAATTATTTCAGAAACATTAGCAGAATGATTAGGCACTTATAGTTAAATTGTCAAAAGGTTTTGAGTAATGTTCTACACAATAAGTCATGACTATAGTCAGAGAATGAGAGACAGTAGCAGTACCAGGAGTAAGCCAGCTATAAAACAGGAAGGACAGGGTAGAGGCTATAGGTAGTTATTCTAGCAAGAAAAAGTGATAGTCCATAGGAATTGGTGCTGAGAGTATTGTTGGTCTGTTGTTCACCATTTACAGAAAGAATTTGCACTTCAAGTGTTAGTGATATAAATGTGTTACAACCAACACATGCTTTAAAAGCTTGCACTATAGAAACAGTGTCCTCAATTCGTCAATCGTGTTATTTAAATTTGCATTACCGAAACACGCATTATAGCAGAACTACCTGTACCACAAATAGAAGAAGACATAAATAAACTTGAAAAGTAGGCATTTCATTGACAAATGAATTTCAATTAGGGCAAGTCTAACAGAGATGTAATGGGTTGAATAGCCTCCATTTCTGCTTTGCCTCATCATCACCTCTCTCAACTTCTCCTATACATCTAAATGTTCACACAGCTTGCCTGGAAACCTAGTCCTGGATAAGTAGTAATGCCTCCCAGTGAAAGCCATCATTTTTTATTCCCCACAACTCATTTCATTCCCTATAAACTGCCTCCATTCCTCTTCCTGACAATTGCTTGAGTTTAAACCGAACTGTTCTCAACTTTCTAATACTTGACTCAAGACCACCTGTCTGCTCAACCTGAAGACTACCTATTTCCCTCTTATTTCATTGCCCAACTCTAACCAAAACAAAAACTGTGGATGCTGGAAATCAGAAACAAAAAACAGAAATTGATGAAAAACTCAGCATTGGTGGACATAAGGAAACTCTGGACCCGAAACAGTAACTCTGCTTTCTGCCAACACATGTTACCAGACCTGCTGAGTTCCTCCAGTAAATTCTGATTTTGTTTCTGTTACTGCCTCAGCTGCTCTGCTGCTGAAACCTTAAACCATGCCTTTATTACTTTTAGAATTGACTATTCCAAACCACTTTTGAGTTTCTATCCTCTAGGAACTTGAGGTCATAGAACATAGAACATAGAACAATACAGCACAGAATAGGCCCTTCGGCCCACGATGTTGTGCCGAACATTTGTCCTAGCTTAAGCACCTATCCATGTACCTATCCAATTACTGCCTAAAGGTCACCAATGATTCTGACTCTGCCACTCCCACAGGCAGCGCATTCTATGCCCCCACCACTCTCTGGGTAAAGAACCTACCCCTGACATCCCCCCACACCTTCCACCCTTCACCTTAAATTTATATCCCCTTGTAACACTCTGTTGTAACTGGAGAAAAAGTCTCTGACTGTCTACTCTATCTATCCCCCTGATCATCTTATAAATTTCTATCAAGTCACCCCTCATCCTTCGCCATTCCAATGAGAAAAGGCCTAGCACCCTCAACCTATCCTCGTACAACCTATTCTCCATTCAAGGCAACATCCTGGTAAATCTTCTCTGCACCCTCTCCAAAGCTTCCACATCTTTCCTAAAGTGAGGTGACCAGAACTGCACACTGTACTCCAAATGTGGCCTAACCAAAGTCCTGTACAGCTGCAACATCACCTCACAACTCTTGAATTCAATCCCTCTGCTAATGAACGCTAATACACCATAGGCCTTCTTACAAGCTCTATCCACCTGAGTGGCAACTTTCAAAGATCTATGAACATAGACCCCCCAAGATCCCTCTGCTCCTCCACGTTGCTAAGAACCCTACCGTTAACCCTGTATTCTGCATTCTTATTTGTCCTTCCAAAATGGACAACCTCACACTTGGCAGGGTTGAACTCCATCTGCTACTCCTCAGCCCAGCTCTGCATTATATCTAAGTCCCTTTGCAGCCAACAACAGCCCTCCTCACTATCCACATCTCCACCAATCTTTGAATCGTCTGCAAATTTACTGGCCCACCCTTCAACTCCCTCTTCCAAGTCATTAATAAAAATTACAAACAGCAGAGGACCCAGAACTGATCCCTGCGGAACTCCATTTGTAACCGGGTTCCAGGCTGAATATTTACTATCTACCACCACTCTCTGACTTCGACTGGTTAGCCAGTTCTCTATCCAACTGGCCAAACTTCCCACTATCCCATGCCTCCTGACTTTCTGCATAAGCCTACCATGGGGAACCTTATCAAATGCCTTACTAAAATCCACATTCACTACATCCACTGCTCTAACCTCATCCACATGCTTGGTCACCTCCTCAATGAATTCAGTAAGACTTGTAAGGCAAGACCTACCCCTCACAAATCCATGCTGGCTGTCCCTAATCAAGCAGTGTATTTCCAGATACTCATAAATCCTATCCCTCAGTACCCTTTCCATTACTTTGCCTACCACCGAAGTAAGACTAGCAGGCCTGTAATTCCCGGGGTTATCCCTATTCCCTTTTTTGAACAGGGGCACAACATTCACCACTCTCCAGTCCCCTGGCACCACCCCCATTGACAGTGAAGACGAAAAGATCATTGCCAACGGTTCTGCAATTTCCTCTCTTGCTTCCCACATAATCCTAGGATATATCCCATCAGGCCCGGGGGACTTGTCTATCCTCAAGTTTTTCAAAATGCCCAACACATCTTCCTTCCTAACAAGTATCTACTCTAGCTTACCAGTCCATTTCATACTCTCCTCTTCAACAATACGGTCCCTCTCATTTGTAAATACTGAAGAAAAGTACTCATTCAAGACCTCTCCTATCTCTTCCGACTCGATACACCATCTCCCACTACTGTCCTTGATCGGACCTACCCTTGTCCTCATCATTCTCATGTTTCTCACATACGCATAAAAGGCCTTGGGGTTATCCTTGATCCTACCTGCCAAAGATTTTTCATGCCCTCTCTTAGCTCTCCTAATCCCTTTCTTCAGCTCCCTCCTGGCTATTCTGTATCCCTCCAATGCTCTGTCTGAACCTTGTTTCCTCAGCCTTATGTAAGCCTCCTTCTTCCTCCTTACAAGACATTCAACCTCCCTCGTCAACCAAGGTTCCCTCACACGACCATCTGTTTCCTGCCTGACAGGTACATACATATCAAGGACATGTCGTATCTGTTCCTTGAAAAAGTTCCACATTTCAACTACATCCTTCCCTGACAGCCTGTGCTCCCAATTTATGCTCCTCAGATCCTGTCTTGCAGCATCGTATTTACCCTTCCCCCAATTGTAAAACCTGCCCTGTTGCACGCACCTATCTCTCTCCATAAGTCACAGAATTGTGGTCACCATCACCAAAATGCTCACCCACTAACAAGCCCATCACTTGTCCCGGTTCGTTACCAAGTACCAAATCCAATATGGCCTCCCCTCTGGTCGGACAATCTACATACTGAGTTAGAAAAGCTTCCTGGACACACTGCACAAACACCACCCCATCCAATCTACTTGATCTAAAGAGCTTCCAATCAATATTTGGGAAGTTGAAATCGCCATGACTACTACCCTGTGGCTTCTGCACCTTTCCAAAATCTGTTTCCCAATCTGTTTCTCCATATCTCTGCTGCTATTGGGGGGCCTATAGTAAACACCCAACAAGATGACTGCTCCTTTCCTATTTCTGACTTCAGCCCATACTACCTCCAAAGGCAGATCCCCCTTGAACTGCCTTTCTGCAGCCGTTATACTATTTCAAATTAGCAATGCCAACACCCCCCCTCCTTTTTTACCATCCCCCCAATCTTACTGAAACATCTGTAACCAGGAACCTCCAACAACCATTCCTGTCCCACTTCTATCCACGTTTCCGTGATGGCCACAACATCGTAATCCCAAGTACAATCCACGCCTTAAGTTCACCCACCTTATTTCTGATACTCCTTGCGTTGAAGTATACACACTTGATCCCATCTCTGTGTCCACAAGTATTCCCTATCAGTGCTACCTTCTCCACAGCCTCCCTACATTCTTGGACATCCTGAAAAGCAGCTAGCCTACTTGCTGGACTACAAGTCCGGATCCCATCCCCCTGCCAAATTAGTTTAAACCCCTCCCCCCCGAAGAGTGCTAGCAAACCTACCCCCCAGGATATCGGTGCCCTTCTGGTTCAGGTGCAACCCGTCCTGCTTGTACAGGTCCCACCTTCCCCAGAATGCAGTCCAATTGTCCAAATACGTGAAGCCCTCCCTCCGACACCATCCGTGCAGCCACGTGTTCAACTGCACTCTCTCCCTATTCCTTGCCTCACTGTCACGTGGCACCGGCAACAACTCAGAGATAACGAGTCTGTCCGTCCTAGCTTTTAGCTTCCAGCCTAACTCCCTGAGCTCCTGAATGACCTCCCCACCCCTCTTCCTACCTATGTCGTTGGTGCCAATGTGCACCACAACTTCTGGCTGCACAACCTCCCCCTTAAGGATTCTGAAGACACGGTCCGAGACGTCTCGGACCCTGGCACCCGGGAGGCAACAAACCATCCGAGAGTCTCGCCCATGTCCACAGAACCGCCTGTCTGTCCCTCTAACTATAGAGTCTCCTATAACTAGCGCTCTCCTCCTCTCCCCCTTTCCCTTCTGGGCCTCAGAGCCGGACCTCGTGCCAGGGACCCGGTCACTGCAGCTTACCCCTGCTAGGCCGTCCCCCCAACAGTATCCAAAGCGGTATACGTATTGTTGAGGGGAACAACCACAGGGGATCCCTGCACTGCCTGCTTCCTCCCCTTCCCGCCTCTAACTGTTACCCAATAACCTCTGTTCTCTGGCGTAACTATGTCCCTGTAGCTTCTGTCTATCACCCTCTCAGCCTCTCGAATAATCCTCAGTTCATCCAACTCCAGCTCCAGTTCCCTACCGCAGTCTGTGAGGAGCTGGAGCTGGCTGCACTTCTTGCAGGTGAAGTCGGCAGGAGTATCGGTGGTCACCCCTACCTCAAACATCCTTCAGGAGGAACATTCCACGGCCTGTGCCGCCATAACTCTACATTTAGTCTCCAAAACAAGAACACTAAGTAGCTTACTCGTTCAGCCGACTGAGTCCTTTTTTAAGATTAGAGAAGGAGGGAGGGTGGGAGACACTACACGTGTAGTGTCTCGGGTTCCTTCACCACTCAAACTTTTTACCTTCCCAGAAGCCTCTGTTGACGACTTCCGGGTTCCCACTCCTCGTTGAAAAAAAAACACAGACAGGTCCATCCAAAATTCTAATACTCCCTAAATCCTTGTTCATCCATCACATCTGTGCTTAGTCATGTCAAGTTAAGCAATACACAAATTTTAAAACTCTCAACCTCATTATCAAATCCATCTAAAACTTTCTCCCTATTTATTTTTGGTTTCTCCTCCAGCCCTCCAATGTTTTAAGGTGTCTGTGTTTCTCCAATTCTACCCTCTTGAGTTCCATGATTTTAATTGCTTCACATTTAGCAATTTCATCTTGGGCTGTCAGGGGCTCTAGATACTGGAATTTCTTAATTAAATCTCAACCTCTGCTTCTCCCCTTAACATCCTCCTTAAAGCCTCAAGCTTTTGGTGATCTGCCTGATTCTCTCCGTGCGTAGCCTGGTGTTAATATTCATTTTACGGGAGAATGATCATGGAAGCACCTTGAAACATTTTAGGATATTAAACATAGATTCTTGGCACTGATCTTTGTATTCTAACTGTGATATGGCACATTATGCTAGAAAGATTAAGAAGGTCACAAACTCCTTGAAAGAAATTGTCTGAGTTCGGGGCAAAGTGATCTGAGAACTTTTTTTTCAGCAAAGTAGTTTCAAAAATAACAACACGGCTTAATGAATAAAAAGAAAAGGAGCAAGTCTGACACTTGTAGAATGTGGTATTGAAAAATGAAGAAGTCATGATTACTTTGCACATTTACAGCCTTCGTTCATTCACGCTCTCGATACTGTACACAATTCTGGTCACATATAACAAAAAGGATAGAGGCACAAAGGAACTTGCAACAAAGATTTACAAGGCTGATACTTTAACGAAAAGTCAAAATGTCATTTAGTCATAGAGCATGGGGATAGTCCGTTCAGTCCAACCAGTCCATGCTGACTATAATCCCAAACTAAACTTGTTCCACCTGCCTGCGCTTGGCCCATATCCGTCTAAACATGTCTTGTACATGCACTTATCTGAATGACTTCTAAACGCTGTAACTGTACCCACATCCACCACTTCCTCTGAAGTTAAAAATCACACAACACCAGGTTATAGACCAACAGGTTTAATTGGAAGCACACGAGCTTTCGGAGCGGTGCGCCTTCATCGGGTGATTGTGGGCCACAACTACCTGATGAAGGAGCATCGCTCCAAAAGCTAGTGTGCTTCCAATTAAACCTGTTGGTCTATAACCTGGTGTTGTGTGATTTTTAACTTTGTACACCCCAATCCAACAGTGGCATCTCCAAATCATGACTTCCTCGGAAAGTTCATTTCACACTCGAAACACTCTCTGTGTAAAAAATGTTGACTCTCATGTCTTTTTTAAACCTTTCTCCTCTGGCCTTAAAAGTATATCCCCTAGCCTTGAAATTCCCCAACCTAGGGAAACGACACCTGCCGTTGAAAATGCGTTGCTGGTTAAAGCACAGCAGGTCAGGCAGCATCCAAGGAATAGGAAATTCGACGTTTCGGGCATAAGCCCTTCATCAGGAATCTGCCATTTACTTTATCTATACTCCTCATGATTTTTAAAAACTTCTAGAAGGTCAACTCTCGACCTCTTACACTCCAATGGAAAAAGTCCCAGTCTAACCAGCCTCTCCTTATAAATCAAACCTTCTATTCCTGGCAACATCCCGATAAATCTTTTCTGAACCCTCTCCAGTTTAATAATATTCTTCCTGTAACAGGGAGACCAGAGCTGGACATAGTTATATCGAGATATGATAAAGTTAAAAATCACGCAACATCGCACTATAGTCCAACAGGTTTATTTTGAAGCACTAGCTTTCGGAGTGCTACCCCTTCATCAGGCACAACCACCTGAAGAAAGAGCAGTGTTCCGAAAGCTAGTACTTCCAAAATAAACTCGTTGGACTATCATGTGGTGTTGTGTGATTTTTAATTTTGTATATCCTAATCCAACACTGGCACCTCCAAATCATAGATACTATAGCCTGTGTTCTAATCTGAATGGACAGGACCAGTTAATTAGCACAAAGATTCCTCCATTCTCATTTATAATCACAGTTATGGGCAATCAAATAGTTACTCCTGACAGTCGTAACATATCAGAAGTAGTCACATTACAGATGCTTTGAGGTTATGTAATATTGCAACTCCTGTTCCTGTGTTTCTCACATCCTAACCAACCTGTGACTAAGAACCATCCTTGCAAAGCATTCCCTCACTACACCAGAGACAGTTAAGATGTCAGTGCTGAACTTCATCCCTATTTTCAATCGATTGCCACAGAAATAACCTGGGCTGCCAGCAGATTAAAATCACGGGCTGTGACTTTGGAAATGCAGCAATTGCTCTGAGTTCAGAATTTGAACCCATTTCATTTTGAGGAGTACGAGGCGGATTTGTGTGAGGGCTCCAGGTTATATTAGATCTTTCTAATGTCAGCCTTTTTGCTGAATATGTGTGCGTGTGTCTGAGAGATGGATTACAGCACTTACAAGAGCTTTAGATAGAAATACATTTGGATGGGACTGTTGGATGTTTTAACCATTTGCATCACCAGCTTCAGAAATGTCTTTTTATCCTGATGCACTCACTTCTAGTTGATTATTCTCGAGCAAGTGTGGCAATTTGGTCCCTCACTCCTGAGCAGTGGTTCCACTCATCGTGGCACCCTGCATGAGTTTGCACAGCTGGCTACTCATAGACAGAAGCCAAAACAGTGGCGTTGACAATATCCTTAGGCATTCACCCAATCAGACATGTGACTGTGGGGAGAAAGCACCAAGCAGATCAGGATTTGGCAACTCTTCAATAAATGTTAGTGGCCAATACCATTCTCAACCCTGATCCTGTGATTTTCTGTTATGAATGTGTGGGCTCTTTAAGTGGAGGTTACAGTGTGCCAGTCTGGAGTGAGGAATCTGGGTTATGTTCCCTCCCCCTAGCTTCGACCAGTGAGGCCAACCGCAGTGGCCTGTCTGAGATGAGTGAATCTAGACAATGACCTGGTCAGTGTGGCTCAGGGACAACAATTCAGTGGAGAAATCCCATTCTGTACAAAATCTGCTGGTTTTTAAATGTTGTGGGATATGCTGTGAGAATCGAAGGAAACCCAGGATCCCCGATGTGGTGATGCCATCTGCATGAATACCTAAGCAATTTTATTGTGTATTTGGGAATGAAGAGAACGTTGATGAGTGAGCGAGTGTGTGTGTGAGAGTGTATGTGCACGTGTGGGTGTGTGTATGTGTGTGAGAGTGTGTGTGCATGTGTGGAGGTGTGTGTGTGTGAGAGAGTGCATATGTGTGTGAGAGTGTGTGTGCATGTGCGGGTGTGTGTGAGAGTGTGTATATGTGTGTGAGTGTGCATGTGCATGTGTGTGTGTGAGAGAGTGTATATGTGTGTGAGAGTGTGTGCATGTGCGGGTGTGTGTGAGAGTGTGTGTGCATGTGTGGGTGTGTGTGAGAGAGTGTGTATATGTGTGTGAGTGTGCATGTGCATGTGTGTGTGTGAGAGAGTGTATATGTGTGTGAGAGTGTGTGCATGTGCGGGTGTGTGTGAGAGTGTGTGTGCATGTGTGGGTGTGTGTGAGAGAGAGAGTGTATATGTGTGTGAGAGTGTGTGTGCATGTGCGGGTGTGTATGAGAGTGTGTATATGTGTGTGAGAGTGTGTGTGCATGTGCGGGTGTGTGTGTATGTGTGTGAGATTGTGTGCATGTCTGTGTGTGTATGTGTGTGCACGTGCGGGGATGTGTGTGTAAGTGTGTTCGATTGTGTGCACGTGCAGGTGTGTGTGTGTGTATGTGTGTGAGAGTGTGTGTGCACGTGCGGTATGTGTGTGAGAGTGTGTGTGCACATGCGGGTGTGTGTGTGGGGATGTGTGTGAGAGTGTGTGTGCATATGCGGGTGTGTGTGTGTGTATATGAGAGTATGTGTGCACATGCAGATGTGTGTGTATGTGTGTGAGAGTGTGTGTGCACGTGCAGATGTGTGTGTGAGAGTGTGTGCGAATGTGCGGGTGTGTGCGTGCGCATGAGTGTGTGTATTTGTGTGAGAGTGTGTGTGCGCGTGTGTGTGTATGAGAGTGTGTGTGTGCATGTGTATGTGTGTGTGTACATGCGTGTAATCAATGTTGTGGAAATTAGCATCACCACAACAAATGGGGAGGAGATGGAACATGAACTCTGTCCCCCATTTTGATTGCCCCACATCTCATCAACTTTCTGCAGATACTCCACTTCTCTCTCCTTCAGCACTTCCTGCTTTATATCCCCTACTGGTACCTTCCAGCTCCCAGCCCTATCCTCTCCAGTTGCATTGACTCCCTGCACTGCTTGGTTCCCAGGTAAAAGGACAGCTCCAGCCAGCACATCCAAGTGTCCATCAGAATAGGAGTAGATGTTTCAACCACTGCTGTTCTATTAATTGGTTAGCTTGCACCTTCATTTAATATACATCCAAGAAAAAAAATCCAGGTTTGACATTTTTAATTGACCCCAGCATCGATCACTTTTTAGGTGGCCCATTGTTCATTTGTAGCACTATATATTGAATGTACTATCATCAGATGGTGTATTAGGGAATCAGTTAATCCTGGCTCTGTTCTCCTTTCGCATCACCATTTACAGGAAGTGATTTCTGGATAGAGATTAAGAACTCAGGCTGATCTTTTCTGTTTCTGAGTTCAAGGGTTTCACAATCTTTCCTTACTGAGTTCCAATCAGACCAGGGACAGAATCTAGACTCTTCCACATCAGGATAATACAGCTATGGATTGGCTAAAATTTACATCCTCTTCTTTAGTCCCCTCCATGGTCTCAATGCTTCCAATCTGGGTATCTCACACAGCTGAAAACTCTCGGGTATTTCTTGCACCTCGTGTATCCCTCTGATTGGAGATCTTCCATTGTTGGTTCCTTTGTCCTCAGCAGCTTCGTCCCTAGATCCTGGCTGCATACTCCTTTCGCATCACCATTTACAGGAAAGGATTTCCGGATAGAGATTTAGAACTCAGGTCAATCTTTTCTGTTTCTGAGTTCAAGGATAAGCTCATTTCTCCATCCCTTTTAAGACAAGCCTTAAAACTTATATATTTGACCAAGCCTTTGGTGCTGTGCCTTAACATCTGTTTCTGTGGTTCAGTGTCAAGTCTTGCCTGATAAGGTTCCAGGGATATACATTAGGCTGGCTAACTGCAGTGAAGGTGCTGTACATTGTAAAACGTATATGCTGAAGATCTGTAAGATTTTTTGGTGGGTGTGTTAGGGGGCGCGGGCAGTGAGGGACATCTCCATTTCCACCTTTAATGAGATGATTATTGTGGTTTTTGTGTTTATCTCTAAAGGCCGATGACCTATTGGCTCAACCGCGTCCAGTCGTTCCTGTACTGCACTGACAATGGCCTGGCTGGTGTATTTTCAGAGGACACCCGGAGCTGCACTTGCCCTTATGACCAGCTGAGTTGCCAGAAGCCCATCCCTTGCTTGGTAGGCGAGGGCACCTCGTGTGTCATGTGCGCGACCGACAACCGGACCCGCTGCGGGGCTTGCAACGTGGGCTACATGCTGGGCCAAGGGGTGTGCCGGCCAGAGGTGGCTGACCCCACCGAGCAGTACATCGGCTTTGAGACCGAGCAGGACCTGCGGGACATGGAGATTCGGTACCTGCTGCAGAAACGGGACAGCAAGATCATCGTTCCCGCTATCTTCATCAGCAACGACGTGCGCCTCAACAGCTGGTTCGACCCCTCGTGGAGGAAGCGCATGTTGCTCACCCTGAAGAGCAACAAGTACAAGACCAACTTTGTCCATATGATCTTGGGCATGACCATACAGATCTGTTTGACTAAAAACAGTACATTGGAGCCTGTGCTGGCTATCTACGTGAACCCTTTCGGAGGCAGTCACTCTGAGAGCTGGTTCATGCCGGTAAACGAGGACAGCTACCCTGACTGGGAGAGGACTAAAGTGGATGTGCCTCTGCAGTGTTACAACTGGACCCTGATGCTGGGCAACAAGTGGAAGACGTTTTTCGAAACGGTCCACATCTACCTGAGGAGCCGCATTAAGTCGAGCGGCAACGATAGCGTGTACTACGAGCCACTGGAGTTCATCGACCCTTCTAGGAACCTGGGCTACATGAAGATCAGCCACGCCCAGGTCTTCGGCTACAGCATGCACTTTGACCCAGACGCCATTCGGGATCTTATTCTGCAGCTGGACTATCCATACACCCAGGGCTCGCAGGATTCTGCCCTGCTGCAACTGCTGGAGATCCGGGATCGTGTCAACAGGCTCTCCCCCTATGGCCACCAGCGCCTGGATCTCTTCACCTGCTTGCTCCGCCATCGCCTGAAGCTGTCCACCAGTGAGGTGGTCCGGATCCAAGCCTCCCTTCAGGCCTTCAACGCCAAACTCATCAACTCGATCGAAAACGAGACCACCAAGTTATGCAGTTAACCCTCCTCACTGGTTCCAGCACAACGTAGGTGTCGATATGGGGATCCATTCTCTATTTTTTGTTTCGGTGTTCTTTTGTGCATAATTGGTTTGGTTTAACACTGGATTCCTCCCCCGCCCCTTTCAACGGTCTTTATTCTGAACTGGGGAAGTGTCCTATCACAGGAGCCAACAGACGAGCGGAGGTCATTTTGTTTGCCCCCCCGAATCAGCTTCTTCAACCTTACACCTGAATATTCATACAATATGTTCTACCCAGGACTCTGGTGACACAACTGGAATATGACATCATGCTCCTTCCTGATTGGAAACAATGAACATTTATTGAACCTTGCCTGGGCTGGGGAGTAAGGCGTTTCATCTGTTTTCTGTTTGAAACAATGGAGTGCTTAGAAATGACACTCAGTCCGTATTAACCTTCCTAACCCATGTCCCTGTAGCAAACACCAGCACAGAAACAAAAATGGTGTGAGCTGTTACTTTCTTTGTTTCCGCTGTACAATTATTTTAATATTTGGTGTTGAGGGACTAATATTTTTCGATGGCATTGTTTTTACTGTATATGCAAGTCTGGCGTGCTGTGGTTGCTCAGTCAAGTTTCCTATTTCTAGATCAGACCAGTCATGATCCAAAATGCTCTAACACAAAGTCTTCTTGTGATTTTAATTTGAACAGGGAGGCATGTGGTCTGATTCAGGCCATGCACAGGCAATCGTAGATCATGTTGGGGAAACACTACATACTAAACATTCTCAATCTTGCTACTCCAAGACTAAGGCTATAAATACCGATTAAGTAACAAAGTGTGGCCAGTATAATACTTGGTTAAATGCATCAGTCGAGTCTTACGGATATTGAATTGCAGATAGCCACAGTTTAAACCAGTACAGCATTAACAGTATCAAGATCCCATAGAATCCTCCATCTAGTTTTGAGACCATTCTGCTCATCGTATCTGCGCTGGATTTTAGGAAGAACTATCCAATTAGCTCCAGATCTCTACTTTTTTTCCACATAGCCCTTCAGAATTTCCCTTTTCAACGACAGTTCCCTCAAAGAAAATGTCTTTCAGATCATCATAACTTACTGCATTAAAAAAAAGTCCTTACCTGTTCATAATTCTTTTCTCAACTATCCTAAAATGATCTTACTCAGACAGTAAAGAGTTCAGGGCAGGCAAATTTCAGCAGGGTAAAAAGACCTTTAGATGCTTTTCTATCTTCTTATTTCTTGTGAAGGCCAGATTGAAAGCAATAGGGGAAGCTAGGATGGATGATCTGATGTTCAAATGGATGGTCTTGGAGATAAGGGTTTCTGCTTTTTAATAAATGGAATGGGTACACACTCAAAACCCTCTCGAATTAATACTAGTTGCGACAGCACTCTGGAGAAACTGGTAAAATACATCTGAATTAAAATGAGACATCAGACAAATTCTTTATATTTTGTTGTAGCTATGTTGTGTTTTCCCTGATCCAAAGAGAAAACTTTATTCGTTGTTGAAAGACCAAGTGGACTTATTTAAAAAAAAATTGCTGTTGCTGTTGTTGTGTGGCATTGGGGATAGTCCATTTCAGTCAGTCAAATCCATCTGCAAATCTAGGATGTTCCCAGGCTCCTGAACTTGGGTAGAGAGTGATGACAGAGTTGAAAAGCAGCAGCAGCTTAATGCCACAGAGATTTTGTCGAACAGAAGGACAGAAAAGACAAGTTCAGCTTTTCATGAGAAGAAAGATGGTGCAATGGTGCAGCAAAGTTTAGCGGAGACCTGATTCAGCCAGAACAGCTGAAAATGTTCAATGACAGATTACTTGGCAAAATCAGTTCCAATAATGGCTATTTTAAAGGGATAATGTCTAAATTGATAAACAAACACAGCCTTTGCAAAAATGAATCGCACTACACGAATTCACCCATTTGGCTTTAAGATTTCCTCTGTTGCCTCTTAAACAAAATAAACAGTGCCCCTTTAACCTCAGCTAAACTTTATTTCAATCTCAATGAAATGGCACCTACTCTGATAGAGATCAGTATTATGCATGTGGTAATGAATAGCAAATGGCCTATTGCTCTGCAGTTCTGTGTTAATTAGACAATTTTGATGTACAATGCTGTCACACTATGTCACTACATTTTACAATGTGCGCTCTCTCCGATGTCAGGGCCCTAAATCTCCAAAACACTCCTTTGAAAGCAAGGTCTTTTCAAGGATTTGTAGAACTTCGAATATGGAAATATGTTCAAAAGGAAAGCTGCTTTCACTCAAGGGGGAGAATTATTTGTATCTTTGTTTAAGGAGAGAAATGTTCTCGATTGTCAAGTGGCTGTTTAATGGTGCAGTTTGCTGTTTAAAGGTGCGGTGCGCTGCCATTTTGTATATTTCTAATGACAGATTCTGGCTCCATTGTAAATTAATGACAGTGTACAGAAACTCATCTGTATTTGTTTTATTGCTGGTATTAGGGTTTGGGCGTTTAATTTTTGATTATTAAATCTGGATGAAAAGTCCATATTTGGAACCCTGTGTCATGTGTGTTTGTGTCTCCTTGTGTAATCCAATGAGCTTATTAATGGCTCCTTCAGAGGAAGGGTTTCCTATAGCCATCGAGTCATCCAGCACAGAAACAGACCCTTCAGTTCATGCCGATCATAATCCCAAACTAAACTAGTCTTACCTGCCTGTTTCTGGCCCATATCTTAGAACCATAGAATCATAGCATCCCTACAGTTTGGAAACAGGCCTTCTGGCCCAACAAGTCCACACTGCAGGGACTCAAGACCTACCGAAGAGTAACTCACCCAGACCCATTCCCCTACCCTATCACTTTCCATCTACCCCTTACTAATGCACCTAACCTACACATCCCTAAACTCTATGAACAATTTAGCACGGCCAATTCACCTAACCTGTACATCTTTGGATTGTGGGAGGAAACCGGAGCACCTGGAGGAAACCCACGCAGACACTGGGAGAATGTGCAAACTCCACACAAACAGTTGCCCAAGGCCGGAATTGAACCCAGGTCCGTGGCGCTGTGAGACAACAGTGATAACCCTCCAAACTTCTTCTTGTAAGTGATATACAAGATATCACATTGTATTAGATATTCTGTTCTATTAGGGTACAATATTGGCAATCTTGATACTGTCCAATATATGATGTAAATTGAGACAACAACTAAACACAGGGAGGTCATTCAATCCATCATCCCTGCATGGGTTCTAGCACTAATTCCACTGAACTGCTAGCTTCCCTTAGCCTCCTACACCTTTCCTTCAACCATTTATCCATTGTTCTCCTTACAGGAAACAATAGTTTTGTCCTTAATCATTTTCTGTTGCAACGCTTTCCATCTTCGAACAATCAGCTCTTTTAGGATATTGTTGCTAATCTCTCTTCTCATATCCATAGCAGCAAAATGGATCAAAACAACCAAACTCTTCATTGTTAACATCTCTATTCAATCTCATTCTTCTTTTCTCCTCGCGATAATGGTGGAGAATCTTATCTCTCCACAGAACAATAGTTTCCAACCTCTGGCATTGTCCTCATCAATCTCATTGTCCTAGTCAATCTATACTATATACCGTCCTTAGTTTTTGCTGTCCTTTTGGATATGGGCACCAAAAACTGCACACAGCAATAAATCTGTGGCTTGACGGATATGTTTTATAAATTTATTTTCTCATCCTACTCCCTAACTTTAAAACTCAAATGTTCTTAGTAGTTTTCTTTAAGGTTTTAACTTCCTGTAGTCACGCTTTCAGGGAATTGGATGATTGATCTGAAACTTTAAACAATTGCACACCCTACAGTGTCTTCCTATTTAACAGCATTAAATTGGAATAGGTACAATTTGCTCATTTCGCTTAACCATTTATGACTTTTTGAAGTCTATTACTGCATTTTGCATGCAACCATTATGCAATTCACCAATACTTGAAGTTCCATAAGTATAAGGTGGAAATCTATTGTAACTGCACCGAGGGAGATCAGGAGCCGCCTAGTACCATTGGCACCTTTTGTCGAGTCTCTTTAATCCAGCAATGACATTAACTTCCAGGATTTCTTACCAGTGGCAGTATGTGGCCTGTGATGATGGCCACCAACTGTCAATATCAGGTTGTGCTTTTAAATGGACCCTGCATGTAGCAGGATGCATCCAAAAATCCTCGTTAAAAAAGACATAAGAGGAATAATAGCATGAATAGATGGCAAGGCTTTTGCCTGGTTCTCTGACTTCTCCTTGAAGGAGATGCTTGAGTGAGCAAGGGAAAGGACAACATGAGGACAACAGATGCTGGCGATCAGAGTCTTATGCTCGAAACGTTGACCCTCCTGTTCCTCGGATGCTGTCTGACTGGTTGTGCTTTTCTAACACCACACTCTTTGACTCTGAGCAAGAGAAAGGTTTTACTATGGAATAGAGGTGAGAGGTCAGCCTGGCGAATCAAACAGGTGTGCGGTAGACGATTACTGAGATATTAAACAGTAGTGCCACAAGAGGTATTGAACAGATGTATAATGAAAGAGGCTTGTTGACCACAAAAGGGTAGGTAAGATGAATGGAATGATCATTCCTGGTGCACTCATTATCCCAAGCATTCTCCTGAATAGCCCTTCTCAAACCAACACAGCCTTCAGCCCCACTGTTTCCTTTTTCTATCTGTCCTCATGTACCTCCTCATATCCTAGTCTGAACTCTATCTCACCTATTCCTCACAGTCACCCTCTGCTGACGTTTCATCCCATCTGCTGCATTAATTCCATTTCTCACACTCCGAAATCTTTGTTTTCTCTCCACGTAGGAGAGAAACACAAGATCTTCAGGGAGACAGTGATCTGAGAGTGAATCCTGCAGCTGCAATCACATTGACTACTGCGGAGGAACAGCCTTTGGGAATCAGGAAGATGGTACAATCTGTGCACATAGACAATGGAGAGGTGGGCCTCTCCTGCATACTTGGCAACAACGTTAAATTTGACAACACAGCCAGGCACATAACTCTCACTCAGGGTGCCACTAAATGAAGTGCTGTGTTAGGCACAATGCAATGTTGTCATTGTCAGTAACAGTACCTTTTAACCTTCCATAGTTCTTTCAAGGACGATGGAGCAATATAACATGTGAGGAAGCTATGACTCCTCAGTGTAATTGCACCCCCTGAGGCAGCATCAAATGCCTAAAGCAAAAGCAAAATATTGCAGATGCAGGAATCTGAAACAGGCACAGAGAATGCTGGACAAACTCAGCAAGTCTGGCAACATCTGTGCAAAAAGAGACAGAATTAATGTTTTAAGTGCCATGACTCATCGTCAGATCCAGAAGAAGAAATCATATCAGCTTCAAAACATTAGCCTTTCTCCTCACAGATACTGTCATACATGATGAGTTTCTCTAGGATTTCTTTTATTACCATCAAGTGATTGATGAATACCCTCCACCATCCCAAGCATACACACATTGGTGTCAATAGGAAGGCAAAGGGTGTACTTGTCATATAGTGAGGTAGGCATCACAGTTACATCAGATGTTGCAAGCAGGATCAGATATTAATGGTAGCCCTCAGAGTGTACTGGGCACTTAAAACTGCTCAGCTGGACATAAGTGCTGAACGTCAGAGGTCACTGGTGCAGAGAGCCTGTACTAGGGGAAATATGTGTGCTTCCCTCAGTCTTTCTTTCTAGAGGTATGACTCACCTTTGGAGACAAATTGGACAAGTTCAGCTTTAGCATGAAAATTAGATACAATCATCAAAAAGTACTCGCTGACCCAGACTGACATCCTCCTTATATAGAACTAGGGTGAGACTCAACATAATGGCTTAAGGTCTCACAGGTGTGTCACCAAATGTTTTCACAGGAAAGTGCAGGCTAGGGGCAAGTGAGGACTTCTCAAGGTTTCCTTACTCCATATTTCCTCTATCATACTAAGACAGAGCCATACAGTGCTTGAGGTCTTCAGCTCTGTAGGATGAGATGGGGGGTGCAACCTTTGGCAGAATCTTCACCAACAGTACCTTTACCGGTTAGGGAAATGAGCAGTTTTTATTGAACCTTGTGGGAGTTAGAGGAACGGGAAGCAGACTGAGGCCTGTAACAATCTTCATCTTTATCTTCCAGTCATATACTTTGTTGTATCACAAATGGACACAAATCTTCAGGTGAATGTTATGACTGGACTGAAAGACGAGGAACAACTGTGAATGTAATGTTTGGATTGTTGACTGTGAAAAATATTTTAGTTGGGGATGGGGAGCAAGGTTTAGAATTGCATTGTCAAACACCCTCATGCACTCTGAAATAAGCCTCATATAACACAGGTGGTCAACCCTTTCTGTCAGGAAACATATCATTTATGCTCAACAAACACAGAAATTGCTGAGAAAGTTCAGCAGGTCTGGCAGCATCTGTAGAGAGAAACCAAAGTTAACGTTCGGGATCCAGTTACCCTTCTTCAGACCTGCCGAGACTTCCCAGGAGTTTCTGTGTTTGTTTCTGCTTTTCAACATTTATAGGGTTTTTAAATTTTTTTTTGTTATTGCTTATTCTGTCTGTAGTGACAAAGGCCTGAAACAGTATGATTAAATCTTGACAGTTTACAGGAAATGTTGCACAGATGTGGAGTGAAAACCTTCCAGTGATCACATAGAAGCTGACCGTTAGTCGGGTTTTTTGTAACAGGCTGATTCAGGTGGGGGGAGGGAGTTGGATCTTAATTGTCACATGTCTATAGTCAGTGGCTCCCTGTATCCATAGGAATACAATCACTGAAACAAATGCAAAAGCAATGTGTGTCTGACTGACATCATCAATAATGAGGTGGAAATGATGGCAGCACATCAGTGACCTGGAAGAGGAACCTGGGGTCAACGGATGGTGGAATTCTGCAGATGATACCAGCAGATCCCTGCAAGGATCTGGAAGTGAAGAAATTCAGGACAACGATGACATTATCAGTGATTAGGATTGTGTGCCCCACATGCCCTATTTTATACCATGACATTTTCAGATGTCAACAAGGATCGACTCCAAACAGTGCCTCTTAATGGTTTAATGTTGAATGTAGGAAATTGGAGCAGGAATTGAGAAAAATCTTCCTCTGGTTTCATATATTGCACTGGGTCTATCAGCTACTTCTGATTGGAGCCATGTGTTAATGCCCTCTGTCCTGTACAACATTTGTAATTACAGAGGACATAGCTTTGGTTGATGTTACTGCTGGTGGTAGTGTGGCTGCTCCTGTTATTCCTTGACAGAGATCAACATTATAGCTGCATGTCTTTCCTGCTTACAGTGAAGACCAATGGTGTGGAAGATCAGACCAGGGTGAATAAAGTCCTAATTATGTCTTCTGAAAGCCAATAAAGAATGATCCAGTTCTGAAGGAAGATCACTGGGCTTAGAACGTTAACTGTGTTTTCTCTCCCCAGATGCTGCCAATCCTGCTGGGTTTGTCCAGCACTTTCTGTTTTTGCCTGTTTCCAACCTTCAACCTGTGCTATTACAATTGACGACCCTGCTTTACCCTACCTTGGCATAACAGCTTGAGAAAGTGTACCCTATCCGTAAAAGTTGGACCCTGAGTTAATTCCCCAACTAACTCCTCGCTTACATATTTTAATATGTGACCTGATAATTCCACTTTCGTGCTCAACAAAGATATAACACAGCAGCATCATATCAAAATGGCATTTTTCAGATGCTTTATACCCCACTTGTCTGCAAAAAAAATACGGGTAAAAAATGAGGTCTGCAGATGCTGGAGATCACAGTTGAAAATGTGTTGCTGGTTAAAGCACAGCAGGTCAGGCAGCATCCAAGGAACAGGAAATTCGACGTTTCGGGCATAAGCCCTTCATCAGGAATGAGGAGAGGGTGCCAAGCAGGTTAAGATAAAAGGTAGGGAGGAGGGACTTGGGGGAGGGGCGATGGAGATGTGATAGGTGGAAGGAGGTCAAGGTGAGGGTGATAGGCCGGAGTGGGGTGGGGGCGGAGAGGTCAGGAAGAAGATTGCAGGTTAGGAGGGCGGTGCTGAGTTGAGGGAACCGACTAAGACAAGGTGGGGGGAGGGGAAATGAGGAAACTGGAGAAATCCGAGTTCATCCCTTGTGGTTGGAGGGTTCCCAGGCGGAAGATGAGGCGTTCTTCCTCCAGCCGTCGTGTTGTTATGTTTTGCCGGTGGAGGAGTCCAAGGACCTGCATGTCCTCAGTGGAGTGGGAGGGAGAGTTAAAGTGTTGAGCCACGGGGTGGTTGGGTTGGTTGGTCCGGGCATCCCTGAGGTGTTCTCTGAAGCGTTCCGTAAGTAAGCGGCCCGTCTCCCCAATGTAGAGGAGGCCACATCGGGTGCAGCGGATGCAATAGATGATGTGTGTGGAGGTACAGGTGAACTTGTGGCGGATATGGAAGGATCCCTTGGGGCCTTGGAGGGATGTGAGAGAGGAGGTGTGGGCGCAAGTTTTACATTTCCTGCGGTTGCAGGGGAAGGTGCCGGGAGTGGAGGTTGGGTTGGTGGGGGGTGTGGACCTGACGAGGGAGTCACGAAGGGAGTGGTCTTTGCGGAACGCTGATAGGGGAGGGGAGGGAAATATATCCCTGTGGGGTTCTGTCTTGGTGGCGGTTGGAGGGGCGGGGCTCAAGGGCGGAGGAGCGGAAAGTGGAGGAGATGCGGTGGAGGGCATCGTCGACCACGTTTGGGGGGAATCTGCGGTCCTTGAAGAAGGAGGCCATCTTATAAACCGACTGACTATAAACTATAAACCGACTGACTCCCACAGCTATCTGGACTACACCTCCTCTCACCCTGCCCCCTGTAAAAACTCCATCCCATATTCCCAACTCCTTCGTCTCCGCCGCATCTGCTCCCAGGAGGACCAGTTCCAACACTGCACAGCCCAGATGGCCTCCTTCTTCAACGACCGCAGATTCCCCCCAAACGTGGTCGACGATGCCCTCCACCGCATCTCCTCCACTTCCCGCTCCTCCGCCCTTGAGCCCCGCCCCTCCAACCGCCACCAAGACAGAACCCCACTGGTTCTCACCTACCACCCCACCAACCTCCGTATACAGCATATCATCCGCCGTCATTTCCGCCACCTCCAAACGGACCCCACCACCAGGGATATATTTCCCTCCCCTCCCCTATCAGCGTTCCGCAAAGACCACTCCCTTCGTGACTCCCTCGTCAGGTTCACACCCCCCACCAACCCAACCTCCACTCCCGGCACCTTCCCCTGCAACCGCAGGAAATGTAAAACTTGCGCCCACACCTCCTCTCTCACATCCCTCCAAGGCCCCAAGTTCACCTGTACCTCCACACACATCATCTATTGCATCCGCTGCACCCGATGTGGCCTCCTCTACATTGGGGAGACGGGCCGCTTACTTACGGAACGCTTCAGAGAACACCTCAGGGACGCCCGGACCAACCAACCCAACCACCCCATGGCTCAACACTTTAACTCTCCCTCCCACTCCACCGAGGACATGCAGGTCCTTGGACTCCTCCACCGGCAAAACATAACAACACGACGGTTGGAGGAAGAACGCCTCATCTTCCGCCTGGGAACCCTCCAACCACAAGGGATGAACTTGGATTTCTCCAGTTTCCTCATTTCCCCTCCCCCCACCTTGTCTCAGTCGGTTCCCTCAACTCAGCACCGCCCTCCTAACCTGCAATCTTCTTCCTAACCTCTCCGCCCCACCCCACTCCGGCCTATCACCCTCACCTTGACCTCCTTCCACCTATCACATCTCCATCGCCCCTCCCCCAAGTCCCTCCTCCCTACCTTTTATCTTAACCTGCCTGGCACCCTCTCCTCATTCCTGATGAAGGGCTTATGCCCGAAATGTCAAATTTCCTATTCCTTGGATGCTGCCTGACCTGCTGTGTTTTAACCAGCAACACATTTTTAGATTTAGATTTTTTAGATTACTTACAGTGTGGAAACAGGCCCTTCGGCTCAACAAGTCCACACCGACCCGCAACCCACCCATACCCCTACATATACCCCTTACCTAACACTACGGGCAATTTAGCATGGCCAATTCACCTGACTCACACATCTTTGGACTGTGGGAGGAAACCGGAGCACCCGGAGGAAACCCACGCAGACACGGGGAGAACGTGCAAACTCCACACAGTCAGTCGCCTGAGGCGGGAATTGAACCCAGGTCCCTGGCGCTGTGAGGCAGCAGTGCTAACCACTGTGCCACCGTGCCGCCCTTTTGCATGTTTTTTCAACTGCAAAAAAACATATTCTGCCCAGCTTTAGCCTTGAAGTGGAGGTGCTGGTGTTGGACTGGGGTTTGCAGATTTATATTTGCATAAACATTCTATTTTGTTCAAAAAGCACACAATCTGTAGGCAGTCACTCAATGTGACATTTTATAAATTCCTACTTTGTAAATAAAACTAGTCTGACCCCAGGTTGGGATATCGACAGACTGTAACATCCCACCTTTAATGCATTGTCTGAGCTGAGATTTCTTTATATACTGATAAAATATTAAGTTATCGTGGGGCTGTGACTGGAAAGAAATTCAAGGATACATTTAAATCAATCAAAATCTGCATCGCCATTTGTCTAGGGTTGTCTAATACATTGCATAAGTTGTATGACACTTTGATCTTTTACTTATAAATTTTGTTTCCTATGCCCCACTGGCTATCTGACAAAGAAGCAGTGCTCCGAAAGCTTGTACTTTCGAATTAACATAGAACATAGAACATTACAGCGCAATACAGGCCCTTCGGCCCTCGCTGTTACATTAACCTGTGAAACCAATCTGAAGCCCAGTAACCTACACTATTCCAGTTTCATCCATATGTCTATCTAATAACAATTTAAATGCCCTTAAAGTTGGCGAGTCTACAACTGTTGCAGGCAATGCGTTTCACACCCTTACTACTCTCTGAGTAAAGAAGCTACCTCTGGTATCTGTCCTATATCTATAATCCCTCAATTTAAAGCTATGTCCCCCTATCACTATCCTCAGAAAAAGGCTCTCCCTGTCCACCTGATCTTACCTTCTGATTATCTTGTATGTCTCAATGAAGTCACCTCTCAAATTCTCCTCTCTAACGAAAACAGCCTCAAGTCCCTCAGCCTTTCCTCAGAAGATCTTCCCTCCATACCAGACAACTTCCTGGTAACTCTCCTCAGAACCCTTTCCAAAGCTTCCACATCCTTCCTATAATGTGGTGACCAGAACTGTTGGACTATAACCTGGTGATGTGTGATTTTTAACTTCAGCTTCTGAAGTTTTGCCAACATGACATTCTTGCCTTTGAGTGAGAATGTTATGGGTTCATTCCAATTCCAAGACAAAACTCTAGGCTAGCCCTCCAGGGAATGAAACTCAAATAGAGGCATTATCTTGCAGATTAAACTTTACGCTGTGGCTTCACTGTCCTTCCAGATGGATGCAAACAATAAATTGGCACTAATTTCAAACACAGAAAATTCGACCTTGTGTCATGCCTGGTATTTGTCAATGAACCAAAATCACTACAAAAATGCAAAGTATTTGGTTTATTTTTGAGCGTCACATTGCAGTTTACAGAAGCTTCCTCTGAATGAATATAGCAGCTGCATTACAACAGGAGCTGCATCAAAAATCCTTCATTGGCTGTAAGTCAGCTTGGAACATCCTGGGGTTGTGGAAGGGGCTGTAAAAAGTTTTGCATATCTAGATGTGCAAATCATCCAGCCATGACAAGGGAAAACCTACCCTACCCTCTAGAGAAAGGGTGGTAGGCACATTGACAAATCTTCAACCCCAATTTCTACTCCAAACTTCATACCGTCATTTTTTTTCTATGACATCACTGTCCCTTCATTGCATCTGGGTCAAATTGTTGGATCTGTCTCCCTAACAGCATTGTGGGTGAACCTACACCACATGGAATGCAACAGTTCAAAATGGAGGACTCATCACTATCTTCTCAAGGGCAATTAGGGATGGCCTTATTAATGAAGCCCAAATGCCACAGACTCGTTAAAACTGAAATTAGGCTCACAATGAGCTACCCCATTTTCTCCTTTAGCTTCACCAGCACCCAGTTAATCTCAGCCTGCACGTATTTTAATCTGTATTGCTGTTACTAATCCAAAGTGCTTGAATTTTCTAACAATGCTCCTCGGAGATGATTTATTCATTTCCTGCTGAAAATTTATTTTCCTTACAGCCACTCCATCCCCTTTATCTATCTAATCAGTCACATTGTAAAACAGTATTAAATTTGACATTCACAATTTGTCTGTAATAAATCTGAACTAGCTATCCTCTAGTGACCAGTGCATTAATCAATGCTCGCTAATGTTATCTGAAATACGGATGTAGCCTGCATTCTATCTCGGACGCGGGAAAGACTTGCTGAGTACATGGGGGAAGGGAGGACTGGGAAGTGGCAATGAGTGGTGGCAGGAAGGAGAGGGTTTGGCAGGGTGACAGTTCAACTATGTGGAAACCTGGCAGAACACATTTTGCTCAGCTCCTGGGGGAGCTAACAGTTGACCTTGCTCAACAACGGATGGTGTTGTCTTCCCAACAGCAGCCAGGCCAAGTTTGAAGAGCAGTTAGACCTGCAGTAATTGGTGAGCAGAAAGAAGACAAAGAGAGAATAGAAAGATGAGTGTGGAATTGGAGGGACAGTGGGGAAGAGGTGGGAATAGATAGTAGGTGAGAGGGAAGATTAAAGAGTGGAGCAGCTTTGGAAGTTCAGAATCCAAAGGTGAAACCAGAGACTAGGGTACAGCTCCTGGAATTGATAGCCACTGGTCCAAGTTGATCAAGGATGCAATAAAATGGAACTCCAGTCTGTAACCATCTGGTGGCAATGCAGGGACATTGGATTTGGCAATTAAGTGGAAAGGCTTAACTTCTGGATGCGGGAGGGCTCACCAAATTCTGCTGCTGGATTACATTGAAACTGGTGGTGAAATGTGAGACCTCATTATAATATTTACTTGGACAACATACCACCTGGAATTGGGTTGATTGCCTTTTTCCCAGCATATAGTATCTCTTAAAACCAGAAGGATGGTGACCAACACTCACAAAGCTTCACAGCATCCAGGACTAAGCAGCTTACTTCATTAATCCTCACCATCCATCACTTCAACCATTCACTCTCAACTATCAGTACAGAGGTGCAGCAATGTGTACCATTAACAAGATGCAGGGCAACAACTCACCATGACTGCTTTGACAGAAGCTTTTAAACTTTGGCCTCAACAATCTAGAAGAATGAGGAAAGCAATACATTATAACAACACGTCCTGTACGTTTCCCTTTGACTCACACATTATCCTGACTTGGAATTGCAATTATTGTTCATACACTATTGCTGATTCCTCAAAATTCCTCCTATAAAGCACAGTAGGCACAGTGGCTCAGTAGATAGTATTGTGCCTCACAGTGCCAGGGACCCAGGCTCAATTCCAGCCCTCGGGCAACTGTCTTTGGAGAGCTTGCACATTCTCCCTGTGTCTGTGTTGGTTTCCCCCAGGTGCTCTGGTTTTCTCCCACTGTCCAAAGATGTGCAGTTTAGGTGAATTGCCCATAGTGTTCAAGGATATGTAGGTTAGGGATAAATGTAGTGTAAGAGGGTAGGTGGGGGGGTGGGTTACTCTTCAGAGGGTCGGTGTGGAATTGTTGGGCCAAATGGCCTGTTTCCTTGCTGTAGGGTTTCTATGAAGTGGATGGGTACTGTCAGGATACAAATGTTTTCCATTTTTATAACCCACCTGCCCAAACCTACCTACGCAGGATTTTAGCATCATCTAAATTAGTTCTTAGCCCAGAATCAATTAAGGTTTGACTTTAGCCACTTACCAGCACATTCAAATGCATCATAGCTGATCTATTCCCAGCTACTCTACCTCCCGACTGAGCTTTCACCCCTTTGCTGCAATTTAAATAGACTGATCTCATTTTTCATCTCACGCATCTAACTTATATCCTTCTGTATTTTAAACCTTTGCATTTGTATTTTAGTTAACAACTGTACCACTTTTTGCTCAAATAACTTCTTTCTTGTCTAAAAAAAAATTGTGCTTTACTGCTGAGTGCATTTAAATTGAAATATTCAAATAATAATGTACAACCACATCTGAACTTACACTGAGAACCACTGAGGAAGGAACTGGCAATTGGCCAGTACTATCATTCATTTCTATTCCTACACCCAACCCAGCAATGACTCACCATCTGTTTACCTTGTGGCATTAAAGTTACTTTTTCTCAAAAGTGGTTGAGAATATATAATTGCACTTTACAGAGAACTGCATCTCCACTGTGTGCCCATTGTAGTATATCCTAATGTTGGATGGTATAACATGTTTCTGTTGTATGCTGCATATTCCATTGGATTGTACTATGATATACCCAAATGGTGTAGATTGTTGTGAGGCTGAAATTGATCTGTGGCAGCATCACAAAGCAGGCTAAAATAGTGACTCAGCAAACAATTTTTCAGTGCACCTGATTCTTCCATTCAGTTCACAGCATGGTTGTATGAACTGTTCTTGAAGACTCGTTTCAAAGTCTCATTTTCCCTGCTTTATTGCTTTGAAATTAAAAATGTTGATAGTATTTTCCAAGTCAATGGAAAATAAAACTGGCATCAGGTATAATATGCTATTGATTTGTTGCAAGCCTGTATCATGCCGCTGGTGAAAACCAATTTTATCTGCATTGTGTCCACAGTAATGAAGAGCCCTTGTAGAAAAAATGTACAGTGTCTGTTTCAGCTGTATTGCTGAGTTACAGAGAACTCTAGTTCTAATCAGAAACTTGAAATGACATTTTTTTAACCTTATGTTTGACACGGCTAAATTTGATGCCATCAGTAAATTTTAATATCATCTCAGTCCCAAATTGAAATCAATTGTCAAAAGGTAGACAACACCGAGAAAATTCCTTTTAACTCCTTTCTTTGTTCTCTGGCCTTTCAACCAAATTCCTTTTAATTCCAGGTGCCGTTCTAGTCTCAATTTTTTAAAAAAAGCATATGCAGGCCTTATAATTCATTGTGGTGCTTACAGCAACACTCACGAAGCTTCACAGAATCCAGGACAAAGCTGTTTACCTTATTAACCCCACCATCCATCATTTCAAACATTCACTCTCAACAACCATACAGAGGTGTCGCAATGTGTACCATTGACAAGATGCAGGGCAGCAACCCACCACCGCTCCATTGATAGAAGCTTTTAAACTTTGGTGTCAACAATCAAGAAGAATGAGGGAAGCAACACATTAGGATATCATGCCCGGTACGTTTCCCTTTGACTCACGCATTATCCCGACTTGGAAATGCAATAACTGTTCCTTCACTATTGCTGAGTCAAAAACCTTAAAATTCCACCTATAAAGCACAGTGGGCACAATTATACCATGTTGAGGATTGTTGCTCAGACAGGAATTTCAGTAGCACCTTCTCAAGGGTAATTGTGTTTGGACAATAAATATTCACCTTGCCAGTGATAACAACTTTTCATATTGATTTCCTTCATCCAACCTTGGGTGACTGTCTGAGTGGGTTTCCTGTGGGTGCTCCAGTTTCCTTCACAGAAGGAAAAGATGTGCAGGTTAGGTGGATTGGCCATGTTAAATTGCCCACAATTTAAGGGATGTTCAGGTTAGGTAGATTAACCATGGGAAATATAGGGGTTACAGGGGTAATGTAGGGAGGGTGAGTTCTCCCTTTCATAGTATTGATTAGCTTTAGCTTGCCTTTCAGGTCTTTGTGCTAACTGACCTAAAATAGACTCTAAATAACTGCCGACCTCAACCCATGACATAGATGGTGACAATTCTGACATGGTATGGAGCTCCCCGATTTATCCCAATCCGTATTATTCCAAAAGTCATGTATAATTATCTGGCCCAGCTTCCTTCCAACAATGTGTTGGTAAATGAAGCTCAAACTTTGCAAAGTCTAGTCTAGCTGTAAACTCAATCTGAAATACTCTGTTCATTTCTAGACACCACACCACATAAGGATTTGGCATAACAGTAAATCTAATAGCAACTCTTTAGGGAAGGATATCTCTCATAATTATATATTCTAATCTATGTATGACAGCAGTGTTGTTGACTCTTACTTGTCCTTTAAAATGCCCTTGAGAGGTGATAGTGTCCCTACCTCTGAATTAGGAGGACTGGGTTCAAATTCCCGCTGGTCCAGCAGTGTAACATAACACCTCTGAACAGGCTGATCAGATACCAACTAAAATGTCTTTGAGAGACAATCTGTTCAATGGTGACATTTTTCAATTGTGTCAGCTATGCTACATTTTGTACAATAAAAGTGGAAATATGGGACTCTTCCCCCTCCTTAACTTTACCACTTAAAATTGGCAGAATCTAGTACACCAGCCATATTGTGGTACAGTGGTAGCATCTCCACCTTTCGGTCAGCAGGTTGGTGTTCACATCCCACCTGACCGAAAGGGAAGAAAAATAAAGGAAAAGGAGCCATATGGACAAAAAGTTGGCCAAAGGACAGAAGAGGAGATGAATGGACCTGTTAAGACTAAAGAAATGTAATTAGATTAGATTCCCTACAGTGTGGAAACAGGCCCTTTAACCCAGCAAGGCCACACCGACCCTCGAAAGAGTAACCCACCCAGTCCCAGTACCCTTTGACTAATGCACCTAACACTAAGGTCAATTTAGCATGGCCAATTCACCTGACCTGCACACCTTTGGATTGTGGGAGGAAACTAGAGTACCCAGAGGAAACCCACACAGACACAGGGAGAATGTGCAAACTCCACACAGACAATCACCAGAGGCTGGAATCAAACCTGGGACCCTGATACTGTGAGGCAGCAGCGCTAACCACTGAGCCACCGTGCAGCCCAGGCTTCTGTACTGTTTCTGATTGATCAATATTCAAAATCCAGAGAATACTTGGCTGGGGACATATTTAATGAAACTTAGTATAGACAGATATATGGTAATATGCATTATGAGTGAAATAACTGCAAAGGAGCCAGTATCCTATCATCAGGTCATCCTTTACTTACTTTCGCATAGTACGCTGTCTGCAGCCAGCCAGCTCGGAGTCAGACCCTTGAACTGAGGAGATTCTCATCTCCTGGTCATTTTTTTTTCTCTCGTTTTTCCAGTATCCTGTCACCAAGTCATCCTTTACTTACTTGTGTACAGTACATTGCCTGTGGCCAGCCAACTTGGAGTCAGAACCTGAACTGAGAAGATTCTCATCTCCTGGTCATATTGGCCAGCCAGGGCTTTCCTGAATGGCCCAGGTCCACTACCCCAGTCAACAACTTTGTAGTCAACGAGGTCATCCTGATTCCAATCATCACAAAGAGGAATAAGCATTATTAAGAAATCACACAATCTGGCACACATCAAACAAGTTGAAAAGAGACTGCCACATATACATTTGAAACTGGAAGGATTTATTGATGAAACTGCTTATATGGCTGTTTGTGTGATATCCTAAAGTCTATAATCAAATCCAACGAATTAATGCCAAAATTATACATTTATAGTCATAGAGTCAAAGGCATGTATAGCATGAAAATAGACCTGCCATCCTTGCTGAGCAGATATCTTAAATAAATCTAGTCCCATTTGCCAGCATTTGGTCCATATCCCTCTAAATCCTTCCTATTCAGATGCCTTTTAAATGTTGTAATTGAACCAGCCCATCACATCCTCTGGTAGCTCATTCCACACACGTACCACCCTCTGCATGAAAATGCTGCACCTTAGGTCCCTTTTAAATCTTTCGCTTCTCACCCTAAACTTATGTCCTCTAGTTCTGAACTCCCCCACCCCAAGGAAAAGAACTTGTCTATTTACCATATCCATGCCCTTCATGATTTTATAAAGTCACCCCTCGGCCTCTGACGCTCCAGGGAAAACGGCCCCAGCCTATTCAGCCTCTCTCTATAGCACAAATCTTCCAACCCTGACAACATTATTGTAAATCTTTTCTGAACCCTTTCAAGTTTCACAACATCCTTCCTTTAGGAGGGAGACTAGAATTGCACACAATATTCCAAAGGTGGCAAAACCAATATCCTACACAGCTGCAACATGGCCTCCCATCTCTTATACTCGATGCTCTGACCAATAAAGGAAAGCATAATAAACACCTTCTTCACTATACTATCTACCTGCGACTCCACTTTCAAGGAACTATGAACCTGCACTCCAAGTCTCTTTGTTCAGCAACATTCTCCAGGACGTTACCTCTGGCAGCTTGTTCCATTCAAGTACCATCCTCTGTGAAAAAATGTTGCCCCTCATGTCCCTTTTATACCTTTCCCCTCTCACTTAAACCAATGCCCTTCAGTTTTGGGCACCCCTACCCTGGGGAAAAGGTCTTGGCTGGGTTCACCATATCCATGCCCCTCATGATGAGTCACACTTAATCCGCACCACAGTATAAAATGTGTCTCTCAATTGATGGCATTGACTTGTTTGTTCAACTTTTCATTTCATATATTTTCAGAAAGCTATTTAAGTCACACAGAAATTACAGAACATGCCCAATGTTCATGGGAGGCCTTCGCAAGTGTGTAACGAGAATTCAGAAGTATTACCTTCCTGCTAGAGTGAAAGGCTAAAGTGGAACGGTTAGATTAGATTACTTACAGTGTGGAAACAGGCCCTTCGGCCCAACAAGTCCATACCGACCTGCCGAAGCGCAACCCACCCATACCACTACATATACCCCTTACCTAACACTACGGGCAATTTAGCATGGCCAATTCACCTGACCCACACATCTTTGGATTGTGGGAGGAAACCGGAGCACCCGGAGGAAACCCACGCAGACACGGGGAGAACGTACAAACTCCACACAGTCAGTCACCTGAGGCAGGAATTGAACCCAGGTCCCTGGCGCTGTGAGGCAGCAGTGCTAACCACTGTGCCACCGTGCCGCCCTAAAGCATTGAAGCTCTAGTCAAGAATAAAAAAAAGTCATACACTAAATATAGACAACTGATATCAACTGAATCTTTCAAGAGTATAAAGAGAGTAGGGGCAATCAGCAAGGCAAAAGGGGAATATAAGATAGCCTTGGCAGATAAGGTTAAAGATAATCCAAGAAGATTCCACAAATACGCTAAGAGCAAATGAGCGACTAAAGATAGAGTAGGACCGCTTAAAGATCAATGAGACTGTCTTTGTATTGAACCTCAGGAGATGGGAGAGATATTAAATGAATATATTGCATCAATTTTTACTGATGAGAAAGAAGCGGAGGCTAGAGAACTCAGGAAAATAAATATTGATGTTTTGAAAGCAGTTCACATTACAGAAGAGGATGTGCTGTAGGTCTTTGAAAAAACAAAGATAGATAAATCTCCAGGATCTGATCACATGTATCTCAGGACGTTGTGAGAGGTTCGAGAGGAAATTGTGGAGTCCCTAGCAGAAGTATTAGTAGCATCGATAAACATGGGTCAAGTGTTGGAGGACTGGAGGGTAGCTAATGTTGTGCCATTGTTTGAGAAAGGCCGTAGGGGGAATTGGCAGCTGGAAATTGGCAGAAGTAAATTTTGTAATAACTTTTCAACAATGCAAATGAATAAATATGTTTTAAAAAGGAGTAAAAATGGGTGCAGAAAGTGGGGGGAGTGCATGGGACATGGCATCACTAGCTGGTCAGAGAATACTGCCCATTCCTAGCTGCCCTTGAGAAGGTGTTAGTAGCTTCTTTTTTGGACTGCTACAGTCCACAGTCCCTGGGTAGACCCACAACACTGTTAGGGATGCAATTCCAGGAGCTTGACCCAATGACAGCAAAGGAACAGTGATATATTTCCAAGTCAGGATGGTGAGTGGCTTGGAGGAGAACTTGCAGGTGGTGGTATTCTCATGTATTGGCTGCTCTAGTCCTTCTAGATAAAAATAGAGATGGATTTTCAGTATAAGAATCTTTGACGAATTTCTGCAATGCATCCTGTAGGTAGTACGCACTGCTGTGACTGAGAGTCAGTGGTGGGGGGACTGGATGTTTGTGGATGTGATGCCAATTAAGTGGGTTGCTTTGACCTGAATGGTGTCAATCTTCTTGAGTGTTGTTGGAGCTGTACTCATCCAGACAATAGGGAGTATTCCATCTTACACTTGATTTGTGCACTGCAGATGGTGGACAGGCTTTGGGGAGTCAGGAACTAAATTACTTGCTGCTGTATTCCTAGTCTCTGACCTGCTCTTGTAGCCACTGTGTCTATCTGGTGAGTCCAGTTGACTTTCTGCTCAATGACATCACCCCAGGATGTTGATATTGGGGAATTCAGTGATGGTAGCACCATTGAATGTCAAGGGGCAGTGGTTAGATTGTTTCTTATTGGAGATGGTCATTATCTGACATTTGTGTGGCATGAATGTTTAGTAAAACCAACAGGGCTGTGACAGGATGACTAATCTCATTTTGGCTTATATCAATCTGAAGTTTATTACAGTTTGAAAAACAGCTCTGATGGTTCAATAATTTTGTTATCCATGTTCTACATCTGTCGATTGCAGCTTTTCTCACAATCATAGTTTCAAATTGATTACTCCCTCATCGCTAACTCTGCAAACAGAACAAATAGACTTTTCCTTCAATATTCTTTCCATCTTCCCCCTAAATCATAAACGTTTTTTTTCTGTTTCAATTTTGGCCAAATCTCCCTATTTATCCATGGCATGCCAGCATTAAAATATACAAGATTTTCATTATTTCCAGTCTCTTGAGTGTATCATTATATTCCCTGATTTCATAGTTTCATAGTAATAGAAGCAGGGTTTAGAGAGCTGTTTAATGATTTCCTTTACTATTTATCCTGGGCAAGGCTTCTCTTATTTATCTCACAATAATCTGCATCTTCCAGTAACACACAGTCCTCCTTTAGTTCTTTTGATCTATTCGACATGGAGTTTAATTGTCTTTGTAGCCAGGTTATGCATCCTGCGTTCTATTTAGGTACTTGGAAAGTAAAGAATCCATGATCACACAAAATATTTTATGCACAAGTCTGGGGCAGGTGTGACTTGAACCGGAGCCTTCTGGCCTTGAGAAAGGGACATTACCATCATATGCCAAGACCTCCATAAAGAAATGCCCAAGTGCTTGAGTGGAGCACTTTCAGAAGGTTTGTCAATGTTAGAACTCAACACAATCCAAAGCTTGCATTTCATTCCTGGGGAGCAGGAGAAGGAGAAGTTTGAGGCATAAAGGACACACCATTTACTCAATGGCGTCAGTGATCTAAGGGACAATCACCTGTCTCACAGCCAGGGACATCTAAGGAGCACTGTCTGCCCAGTTGACGGAGGTGTACCTGGTTCTGGTCTGTTCCCTGTGCCAATTTATCAGTGAGCATGGGTGAATGGGTACGGTGATGTGTCTACCATTGCTGAATAGCTGGAGGTATGTGAAATTGGCAAAAGGTGGTTGATGGCATCTGAAGGTGAGTTGGAGTATCTGACTGCTAGCTCTAAGCCCTGAATGCTGAAAATTACTGATGGTTGTCTGATGGGGTCATGTAGCAGTTGAGAGGCGGATAGAGCAGTGGGCAGCATGGTGGCTCAGCAGTTAGCACTGCAGCCTTATAGCGCCAGGGACCTGGGTTCGATTCCATCCTCAGGTGACTGTCTGCACGGAATTTGCACACTCTCCCTGAGTTTGTGCGGGTTTCTTCTGGGTACTCTGGTTTCCTCCCACAGTCCAAAGATGTGCAGGGCAGGTGAATTGGCCAGGCTAAATTGCCCATGATGTTAAGGATGTGTAGGTAAGGTGCATTAGTCAGGGGTAAATGTAGGGAAATGGGTCTGTGTGGGTTGCCATTCATAGGGTCAGTGTGGACTTCTTGGGTTGAATGGCCTGTCCCTACACTGTAGGGATTCTACGAAATGGGTAGGAGATCTCATGTGAAGATGTACTCACTGACATTGATGATCCACATGAGGTAATTAGCCTTCTTCTGGCAGTGCTGTCACATCCCAGTTTATTTAAATGCTACTGAACTGAAAAACTTCACCAAATTTTAGGCCAACATGTTTCGCAAGAACAAAGCAAATTTTTCAATGTGGAACAAAACCTACTGAAATCTGTTTTTTTTTCCACAAACAGAAGCCAATGGTCTGTGGAAGATCATACCTTTGAATTAATTTCTTAGCCGGAGACAAATGATGATAAAATTGGGCTGAAAGCAACAGACCATCATACTTTAGATCTGAAACAAAAGCAGAAGTTGCTGAAAAAACTCAGTAGGTCTGGCAGTATCTGTGGAGAGAAAGCAAAGTGATCATTTTGGGTCCAGTGGCACTTCTTTGGAACTGATTTCCAGCAGTTCTTTAGTTATACTTTCGAGCTGCTTTTCTTTTAATAGACCATAGAACATAGAACATTACGGCACAGTACAGGCCTTTCAGCCCTCAATGTGACCTGTGAAACCAATCTGAAGCCCATCTAACCTACACTGTTCCAGTCTCATCCATATGTCTATCCAATGACCATTTAAATGCCCTTAAAGTTGGTGAGTCTACAACTGTTGCAGGAAGTGCATTCCATGCCCCTACTACTCTCTGAGTAAAGGCACTACCTCTGACATCTGTCCTATTTCTATCAGCCCTCAATTTAAAGCTATGTCCTCTTGTGCTAGCCATCACCATCCATGGAAAATGGCTCTCACTGCCTACCCAATCTAACCCTCTGATTATCTTGTATGTCTCAATTAAGTCACTTCTCAACCTTCTTCTCTCCAACGAATTTTATTCATATTTAAAAACTGAATAAAATACTAAGGGCCAGATCTTCCAAATTGCATGATTGTCAGAGACCAGACTCATCTCGGAATATGGGCTGGGACCATCTAGATATCCTGAGAAGCTAGCTACCTGGGAGTTAACTATGAAGTCAAAACTTCCATTTGGCAAAAGCAGTGTCTGCATCCCACTCCAAAAGGCCCCTACTGTGAGTCAGAGTCAAAATTTTTGGAGGTTTCTGACTGACTTACCTTAATTGTTAGCTGGGGAATAGTAATAGAATTAAAACCTACAGACCTTTGGCTAATGTCGAACTGACAACCCCACCCCAATTTTACTCACACAAACATCCAACCAAAAATCCACCCACTGTTCCAGACCCGGCCAAGCCCCTTCCATCCAACCCTGGACCCAAGTACTACCAGCCCACTCCCCACCCACCCAGTTTTGACTCTTGCCCTTGAAAGCCTCAGGGAGACCCCCTCCACTGACTGGATGCCTGAGCCGTCCCATGTACCTAATCCCCTTAACTTTAACCAAGTTGAACATGACCTGCAGCATATAAATACACCTATCCACATGCATACACCACCCTCTTCACACCCTGCCCTAAGATCACAATTGGATTTCTTTCAATAGCTTCTAATACACTGCGTCCCACCTCCCTGACTTACACTACCTTCTCATCCACCTTACATGTCACTCACCTACATCTTAACCATAGAACCCAAAGTGCTGCTCCTTCATGTAGAATCTGATAAGGGAGCAGCACTCCAAAATGAATGTTTTCAACAAAACCCTTTTGACAATAACCAGGTGTTGTGTGATTTTGACCTTTCTTTTCAATTACAGAGCTCCTCCATATTGACCACAGGAAGACCTCAAGCTACACTCATATTTGCTCGTATCTTGAGCCACTCTGTAATTATCAACACAAATGCAACTAGAAGGATCAAATGAAAGCAAATGCAAAGTGGCACACAGATTCTCAAACTGCTAGGTTCATGAACATTACTAATGAAATAAACTGTTCATTAGTTAATTGAGTTCAAATATTTCTGGCTGCCGTGGTCAGATTTGAACTCATGCTCCTAAAGCATTAGCCCTGACCTCTGAGTTTCTAGTTCAGTAATATTGCCAATTATGCGATCTCTGTATTCTCCCGAGTTAGAGGCTGGTAATGCTAAAGTGTTTTTTTAATGATAATCCATCACACTAGTACAACAACTTGAATACCATTTTTATATAACAATTACAACACAGAAAGAGATTTTGCTCACCTGGTTAATATAATTATCCTTTTCAACACGAGTGATCTCCCATCTCAACAATCCCTATTAAAAATAGAAAGATATTCTTTTTCCCTTTTATTTATTTGGTTTCCCCTTAAATGTATTGATTTGCCTCATTTGGTAATGTGTTGCATATGCTAACCATGCTGTGGGTAGAGAAATTCCTGTTGAATTCCTTGCTGGATTAACTAATTATATCTACTGTCATAGTCTACTATAGTTTTCGATTTCCCAAAAACTTGAACAAGACAATCAAATCCATGATTTTTAAAATTTCTACCAATGTACCTCCCACCTTGTCTTTTTCCAAGAGAATAGAATCCCAGTCTAATGAAACTTTCCTAAGAGATTTACTTATGTTTGATAACATGCAACTTTGCCAGTAACTCTATATCCTTTTGCATTAAAATAAAGAAGGTTGAGCATTTTATGCAATACTCTGTGTGGTCGAACAAAGAGTCTGCATTAGTTTACTGTAAGATTTCTGTTTTTTTAATATTTTGTCCACCTCAAGAAATCTATGTTCTGTTTGCCTTTTTTTTTAATTTTCTTCACCTTTGACATTACATTTAATGGCTTGTGAATCTGTATCCTAGATCCGTTTGTCCTTTACCCAGTTTAGTCTCATTTTATCAGGAGAATATTTTCATTTCCACTCTGATGTTCAACTCATGTGTTTTGAAAGTTGTTTGCCATTTGTACAACCGCACTAATGATTAATATTTTCTTGCTTTTTGTTACAAGGCATTTCAAAACTAGCTCTATCCTAAATTTGTTGTCATTTGCAAATGTTGAAATTGTACTTCCAATTTTAAAAATCACACAACACCAGGTTATAGTCCAACTGGTTTAATTGGAAGCACACTAGCTTTCATCAGGTAATTGAAGGAGCGTCGCTCCGAAAGCTAGTGTGCTTCCAATTAAACCTGTTGGACTATAACCTGGTGTTGTGTGATTTTTAACTTTATACACCCCAGTCCAACACCGGCATTTCCAAATCAGTACTTCCAACTGACAACATTAAAGTCTTAATGGACATTTTGGGTAACAGTGGTCCCAACTCTAATACTTGTGAACCGCCCTTGCCAATGTTTGTCGGTCGTGTTCACAATTATTAACTGCTAATCTCCATTTTATGTTTAGTAGCCAAATGGTTAAATATTTGGAATAGTTAAGGTATGGAATGCAATGTATATGGTGAAAACAGGTTCAATTGAGGCATTCATAGCTGCATTGAATGGTTATTTGGTTATTATTGAGAATTGACTTATATATAGTGCCTTCTCAGGCCTCTTTAAGTCCTAACCCTTCAAGTTGTCTTTCTTAGTACGTGTGGAGCTTATAAATGTAAATTGTTATAGCGTACTAGCCTACAGATGTAATGCATGACATTCAGTATATTTCATTTATATAGATATAATAACACATTGGAGTCTGTCGGCAATACTCTGCCATCTGTCTGTTGCTCTGTAGGCTACTTATTGCTAAGCACCATATCTGATTCTTTCTCCAAGGAAAAACAATGTCCTGTAATACAAGAGAGAATACAAAAAGACAAGTGAAGCTGTTGATAAGAAGCAGGAGCGTGAGGTAGACTCTGAATATCACCTTTTTACAGACTATGTAAATGCATTTGCAAAGGCATCATTCAAAGAAAGAGTAAGGAGCTGAAATCTATCAGCCTACTCACTGTCATTGTGCTGTAATGGAATTCTCACAAGGTTGATGAACTATCCATTGTTAGTTCATTATTTGAGCAGATGATCACACACATAGGAAAGGTTTTGTTTGCCAACCCTTATCCAGGACACTTGGAAACAGCAGAGAAAACATTTACTCGTTTCGTTTATTTGTGTTTGAATCTTACCGCTGTTCTAATAATTGCCCTGAGCTTTGTTCAACATAGTGAAAATAAAAACAATCTTTACTGCTCTTCTGACAGTTTTAGAATCTTCCTCAAGTCGGTTTTAAAATTTTTAAGGGGCTCTGTACTTCACTGTGAAAGCTAGAATTTGTTACCTCTTCTCTATTGCCCTTGGGAATCTGCTTGTAACGTAGAGACATTCGCACAGGTTTTAGGAGGAGAGTTCCTAGGTTTGAATTGAATTGAATTGAATTGAATTTGAATTGAATTGAATTTATTAAATTGAATTGAATTGAATTGAATTGAATTGATTGTCACGTACCGAGGCACAGTGAAAAGCTTTGTCTTGCGAGCAATACAGGCAGATCACAGAGTTAAATTGCATAGGTAAGTAAATAATACGTAAACAGCAGCAAAAACAAATACACAGGTACAGGCAAATGTTAAGAGTTTGTGAGTCAATTCAGTATTCTAACAACAGTAGGGTAGAAACTGTTACAAAGCTAGCTGATGTGTGTGCTCAGGCTTCTGTACCTTCTGCCTGATGGTAGAGGTTGCCAGGGTGGAATGGAGCTTTGAGAATGCTGGCGGCCTTTCCTTGACAGCGGGCCTGGTAGATGGATTCTATAGATGGGAGGTTGACCTTTGTGATTGTCTGGGCCAAGTTCACCACTCTCTGTAACCATCTAGGATCTTGAATGTTACAGTTACCATACTAGGTAGTGATACATCCAGCCAGAATGGCCTCACTGGCGCACCTATAAAAGTTGGCAAGGGTATTCACTGTCATGCCAAATTTCCTCAGCTGCCTGAGGAAGAAGAGATGTTGTTGAACCTTTGTAACCAGTGCATCCACATGAAGAGTCCAAGAAAGCTTGTTGTTGATGACCACTCCCAGGAACTCGACACTTTCCACTTGTTGACCCGCGACAATGAAGGAACAATGTTACAACTGAAGGCGTGGATTCATTCGCTGAGCAGGTGTGTTTTTTTCTGCAGATGCTTTGTCACCTCTCTACATGAAATCATCAGTGTGTCTTTGATAAGGTGGTGGTGCTCTGCCCTGCCTGGTGTTTAAATATCTCTGTTTTTTGGTACTTCTGGTTCTGTCTCTGAGTGGCTTGAATATGGGGGTGGGAGTGTGTTGCTGAAAAAGCACAGCATATCAGGCAGCATCTGAGAAGCAGAAGAATTGACGTTTCAGGCATAAGCTCTTCATCAAGAATTCTCCTAGTCCTCAGATGCTGTTTGAGCTGCTGTGCTTTTCCAGCACCACACTCCCGACTCCGATCTCCAGCAATTACAGTCCTCACTTTCTCCAGGTTTGTATACAGGCTCCTGTTCAACGTGCCCATTGATTGAGTTCTGGTTGGAGTGCCAGGATTCAAGCAATTCTCTGGTGTGCCTCTGTTTCACCTGTGTTAGGATGGTTACATCGTCTCAGTTGAATTTGTATCCTTCTGCATGGTTGGAAATGAGACAGTGCTGGTCACGTTTGGCAATGGTGAGCTGATGTTCATACCCGAACTGCATGTCTTCTCAAGAACTCTAAAAATGGCTCAGTGAGGGAAACTACAGACGGTGCTGTTTCCCCTGTATCTGCTGTCATCATCTTTCCAGGTGGTGGAGATGGAATGGTGGTAGGCTGTTGTAAAAAGAGCCTTGGTGAACTACTTCTGATGAATACATGTGTTGATGGACCAAGTGCCATTCAGACCTCGCCCATTCTAGCCCTCCATTACCCAATTCAAGTATAATTTTCAGTCTTACTATTGAACTGTAGGAGGCATCAGAGTAAAGCCCTATCTTGCCTACTTCAGCTGACTAATCGAGCAGAAACCAAAGATGGAGAGCAGGCATACATAGTTCCCAGATTTTGCTGTCAACTCTGTGGAGGTTCTGCTTAAGCCAGTGGATGAGAGGTAGCAGAGGTTTTTTTCTTTCCCCATTGACAAGAAGCCTGGTGCATGATGCCAAAGTTGTTATGGTTCAAAAAGAGGCAATTCAGCCCGCCGTGCCTGCATTGTTTCCATTACCTGGTGCTAACCTCTTGCCTTTTCCCCAAATCCCTGCTCTCCACATTAATGATGAAGCTGAGAGAAGCCAGATAAAGGACTTCCTATGAGGTCAGGTCACTCAGTGTATAGAGAAAAAAAATCAATGTGGTTTCCAAATCCAACTCCTTCTTGAGTTTTATGCTTTCGATTTCAGAAAAGTAGAAGGAAGGGAACACATTCACTTCAGGCATTATTATTTCAATACAGGCGCTGGAATCGGATGTATGAGGTTGGATGTTCAGTTCTGGTTTGGGGAACTCAGCCACTAGCTCAGTCTGGTGGGGGGGGGGGTGGGGGCCCTGACTGCTGTGAGACAAATGCAATTGGTCTGGCTGTGGGAGCAGCACCCGACCAGCATTTCTACAAGTAGGACACAATCACCAAGAACCCTTTGGAAACACAAATGGCATCAATGACTGGGGGTGCCGCACATGATGGAGAAGGCAGAGCAGGGGTGAGCAGGCACGGACAGTTCCCAGATTCTCTGTTGACTCTTCGGAGGTCCACATCCAACCAGTGGCTGAGAGGAAGCAGGCTTTGTTTTTTTTTCCCTTGCTGAGAAGTGAGCTAGCTGTTACTGCACGATTTGTGGTGCCTCCTCACAGGAAAGCAATGCATAGAGGGAGTTTTGATGCTTTCTCTTTGAAGGTACGTTTTTACAGTCAATCACATAACAACTACTCGCACGAACTTAATGTGAATGACTGCAACAAAATGCAGGGAAACGAAAAGAGACTTTCAGATTAGGCAAGTGGAACAGCACAGTAGCAACATTTTGCAGTTAGTATGGAGGTTGCATATTCCGTGAAAGGAAAATTAAATGGGGTAGAAGCCCAGAGATTTGAGGATAAAATAGCAACATAAAATAGTAAGGCTCAAGAATGCAAAATATTAGAGTTCATTCACATATAAATCATACTTACATGACTGAAACAGGCCATTTAACCCAATGAGGACAATCAATGTTCATACTTCAAATAGACATCTTCCCACCTCCTAAACTGAGCAACTTATCTATTCCAGCCTCTGTCCTTTGTTTACATGTTTATCTTCCTCTTAAATAAAATACAGGGGAAGAGGTAAGATCAGCTGGCGGGGTTGTTAGTAAGTGATACCAACATCATGGGTTCAAATCCTGTACTGGCTGTGGTTATCATGAAGGTCTTACCTTCTCAACCTCTCCCCTCAGCTGCAGTGAACCTCACCTTAAACTCACCACTTGTCATCTTTCTCTCTGTAATGAATGAGCACCTATGATCCTCTGGTACTACAGTGACTTTACTGTTCTAAATATATCTCTGCTATTGATCACAACTCTTCTTTGTGGTTTCACATTCTATCGCATTCCCTGAGAAAAAGAAGTTTCTTCTGGAATCCTTCACAAAGATTTTAAGAACTATCTCACAGATCATTGCCCTGAGTTTTTATCTCTCTTGCAAATCTCTTGATTTTCTGGTATTAGGAGCAGTAATACACTGGTTCTGAGGAAGTCCTGTTTCGTGCACATTCATTGTAATTGCCTGAAGGTTTACACTTCCAATGACAGACTTGTATTGCCTGGGATCCTTTGTGAACATTGGCTGATATCAGTGCTGGAGAATTGGGTTGGCTACGTGCCACTTACCCAGACACCTATCTTAGGATAGTTGCGCTGTTTAATTTCTAGTGTAGCTTAATGATTGACAGTGCAAACCAACTTACTACCACCACTCAATACACACATTCCTCCCACACTCTGAATTAATCCCAAACCGACTACCTCAATCTGTAACACTCACTCCCTTCCCCAACTACCTACAGGATGTCCCAGTTGGAAGGATGTTTAAAGAGAGGTACGCCTTAATAGAATCATACAGGTCCACAGCACAGAAAAAGGTCCTTAAGCCCGATGAGTCTGTGTCACTCAAAAACAAACAACTAATTCCTAATTTCATTTTCCAGCACTTAGTCAATAGCCTTGTATTCCTTGGCACCACATATGTCTATGTACTTGTGCTGATCTCTGTAGTTAGCAGTGATGTGTGCAGCATATGGCTGGTTGGAAGATCCAATCCATGCCTACACTACCCAAACCATTGCAGGGCCTGATATACATCAAACAGGTCACTCCTTAGTCTTCTTTCCTTCTGGAGAAAAGAGCTCAGTTTGAGCAACCTTTCAATTACTTCTCAAGACTAGGAGAAATTGTGGACTGCAGGTGCAGTCTATTACTTCTCAAGATCTGACTGGCACTTTCTTACGCTATCTCTGCAACTTGTTTTTTTATATAATTTGAAAGCCAGAGCTGTTCCAAGTACTTTGGGTTTAACCAAGCATTTATCCCAAGTTTGCCAGACTTCTTTACTTCTCTTCTAGCTCTACTCTTCTATTTTAGTGACAAGAAACAACAAAATTCACATTTCTTGTTGATTAGTATATTCCAGGTCCCTCACTGCATATCTAATTTAGACACTTATTTCCCAAGGAACATATGGTCTTCTTATTCTTCAATTGAAATACAAAATCTTAATATGCATTGAGATTCATTTGCAAATGTACAAAATTGGCTCAGAAGTAGACAACTTGTGCCTTGAATCTGCTTCACCATTCAATAATATTATGGCTGCTCTCTTTGTGCTTCAAATTTCACATTCCCATCTAGCCCCGAAAACCCTTGATTCTCATGGCCAATAGGACTCTATTCACCTCTGTCTTAAAAATATTCAATGATCCCAACTCTTGAAGTAGAGTTCCAAACTTGCACAATCCATAAAGAAAACATTTCTCCTCATCTCTGTCCTAAAAGGTGGTCCCTAATGGTGGCATGGTGGCTCAGTGGTTAGCAATGCTGCCTCACAGCACCAGGGACCCGGGTTCAATTCCTGCCTTGGGTGACTGTCTAAGTGGAGTTTGTACATTTCCCCCGTGTCTGCATGGAATTCCTTTGGGTACTCTGGTTTCCTCCTCCAATCCAAAGATATGCAGGTCAGGTAAATTGGCCATAGTGTTAGGTGCATTAGTCAAAGGTAAATGTGGGGGAATGGGTCTGGGTGGGTTACTCTTCGGAGGTTTGGTGTGGACTTGTTGGGCCGATGGGCCTGTTTTCATAATCTTAAAAAATCTATCCCCCTTAGTTCTGGACTCAACCCAAGAGAACGCTTTTTTTTCATGACTCCTTGTCAAAACCACTCAGGATCTTAAACACTTCAACCAAGACACACCTCACAGTTCTAAACTCCATTATAAATAAGGTCAGCCTCTCCATGCTTTCATTATAAGACAACTCACTCATTCCGGATATCAATCCAGTAAACCTCCTCTGAATTGCAGTCAATGCTTTTAAATCCATCCTTAGATAAAGAAACCAAAACTGCACATGGTATTTGGGATGTTCTTTCACCAAAACCCGGAATAATGTCTTTAGATTTATGTGCAATTCCTCTCTCAATAGAGGAAAGCATTCCATTTTCTTTCTTGACTATGCGCTGGGTGTTTATATGCATCCTAACCTTTTGTGATTCATGTACCTTGGCACCTCAGTCCTTGCGCAATCTGGAATTCCATAGTTGCTATCCACTTAAGTAATAATCTACTTTCTCAATGTTGATGCTTTCTCTGACTCCTTTCTTTCACCAGGAATGGCAGGTCCACCAATTACATGCCCATTCTGACATTCTATTCATGTCTTCCTGCACTCTGGCAGCCTTCCTTTATTTTAGCTGCACATTAATAACAGTGCACCATCACCATCCTGTGCTCTTGCAGTCCTGCCAATGTTTGAGTCATCTGAAAACTTTGAAGATGCATCGCTGACTCCAAACGAAGCTGAAGAAATGGTCCCAGTGTCAGTTCTTATGTAACACCACTTCTCATCTTCCGCCAGTTTGAGAAACTACCTTTAGCCTTGGCTCCTGCTTTCTGATTTGTAGCCAACTTGCTACCCATTCATAGAGGAGAAGAATACAAAAGTAAGGAGGCATGTTCAATTCATATCAAACCTTGGAGTACAGTCTGCATTGGCAGTTTCCATGCTATAAACCACCGGGCAAGAGCAGAGGTTACCAGAACCAAAATAGTATATCTTTTAGAAAATCCTGAGCAGAATAGAGTCTTTTCAATGGATTAAGAACGTAAAACACAGAGTGGTACAGCACAGGAACAGGCTCTTTGGCTCAGCATGTCTTTACTAACCATGATGCCATTCTAATCTAATCTCACCTGCCTGCACATGGTTTATATCCCTCTATTCTTTGTATCTCTGAATGCCTCTTGAACATTGCTATCATATCTGCTTCCACCACATTCCCTGACAGTATGTTCCAGGCACCTGCTACCCATTGTGTAAAAACGTACCTCACACATCTCCCTTAAACTTACCCCCTCGCCTTAATCCTATGTCCCTTTGTATTTGACATTTCCCCTCTGGGGAAAAAGATTCTGACTATCCACTATATCTATATCTCTCATAATTTAATACCCTTTAATTAGGTCGTCCCTTAGCCTTCGACACTTGAGTGAAAATAATCCAAGCTTGTCCAACATCTCCTTATAATTAATACACTCCAATCTGGGCAACATTCCAGTAAATCTCTTTTGCACCCTCTCCAAAGCCTCCTTCCCATAGAGTGGTAACCAGAACTGACACAGTACTCCAAACTGAAGTATTCAATCCTAATCAAAGAGTCATACAGCTGCAGCATGACTTACCATTTTTTGTACTCAGTGCCCTAACCAATTAAGGCAAGCACACTACACTTCTTATTCACTTGTGTTGCCATATCCAGGAAGCTATGAACTTGCGCCCCAAAATCCCACTGTCTGTCAATGCTCCTAAGGGTCCTGCCATATACTGTATGGTCCTCCTGCATTTGACCTCCGAAAATGCATCACCTCACGCTAGTCCAAATTAAACTCCATCTGCCATTTCTCCATCCAACTTTCTAACTGGTCGATATCCTGCTAGATCCTTTCATCACCTCACTCACTATCTACAGTTCCACAGATTTTTGTGTCATCAGAATTACTAATCAGACTACCTACATTTTCATTGAAATAATTTACATGCATTACAAACCACAGAGGTTTCAGCACTGATCCTTGTGGAACACTACTGGACATCGGTGGCTTGAGAAGTCTAAAGTTAAAAATCACACAACACCAGGTTATAGCCCGACAGGTTTATTTGGAAGCACTAGCTTTCGGAGCGCTGCTCCTTCGTCAGGTGGTTGTGGAGTATAAGGTCGTAAGACACAGAGTTTATAGCAAATGTTTACAGTGTGATATAACTGAAATTACATATTGGAAAAGATCTGGATTGTTTGTTAAGTTTCTCACCTTTTAGAATAAACATGTTGGTTTCAGTTCTTTCATGTGGAAAATCATAGAACATTTAAAAGTTACATTCTCAAATGAACTTTAACAATTGGTGTCATGTCAGTCCAGGTAATGCATTTAAGGTGTGAGTTGTCCTGTGTGAGACAGTCTGTGCCTTAATGGTCATACTGATTCTAAAGGAGTTTAAGTAGAGACCTGAGAAAAAATAAAACCTGCTTGTATTGGTGAGTCTAGAACCAGTGGTCATAAATTGAACATAGACAACAATCATTAAAAAGAATGCAGGAAAAATATTTTAAGGCAGAGAGCGGTGGGAATGTGGCATCCAAGCAGGATATGCTAGAAATAATAAAGAGATCAGACAGCACTGTGCAGAGAGACAAAGAATGTTAACATTCAGGTTTATGATTTTACACAAGACTGTTGAACTGTCTGCCACACATGGGATACTGGAAAAAGAGAAGAGTGGTCCATTCAATGGGGGCTTGATGTAACCAATGGGGGATCAGAAAATGGAGGGCGATGGGAGTAAAAGGAGTGGGTTAGAGAGCAGGACAAGATTTGTTGCGATGTAGTCACACATGTAGACTTGTTGGGCAGAATAGTCTTTCTCTATGTTGTATGTAATTCAAAGTGCAGGTACAGGACAGACGGTAAGCTCCTTGCAGTTTTTTTTTAAACACATTTAGTTCTAGTTGTTACTTTAATACACTAACCTGAGTGAAGAAACTGAATAGTAACATAACTAAATGACTTGGCTGATATTGTTGTCTTCCCTCTCCCCCCTCCGACCCCTTGATGCAGAAGACAGTTATTATATGAAAGTGTTAACTGACAGCAAAAGATCATCTTCATTCGTCAGGTTACAAGAGATTGATCCTGGGAGGAGCTAGCCAGTTGCAAGTGTGTTACCAGTGTGTTTTATTAACAGGAATGTGAACTTATAAAGTATCGCCTGAGGTGTTCTATAAAAGGTAAAACAGTCGGGGTCCTACTAGGCCATAAGGCTACTGTCTCATTAAAGAGACTTGGCAGTTTGACCTGAGGGTCACCATATCTCAGTCGAGGGGAAGAGGTTGAGAAGGAGAGTCCTTCATGGTAACCTCAGTTAATGCAAGAATTGAACCCATGCTGTTAGTATTATTACAACCAACTTTCTAAGCTAATCAATGCCCAACTACATAATACTCATGTCTACTGGTATTAGCTGGTTATCATTTTGTTTATGAATAAAATATCTGAGGCAATGAAATGAGTGTATCTTTTCGTACATGTGAGACTTTGCAATGTAATTAATAATCAAGACCCAAGACGTTTGAGATAAACTGAGAAGTTTGGATGCTTTTAACTTTGGAAGGAATTCTGGCAGTGTGGTTTTCTCACCTAGAACAGTAATGATATTTTTTTTCAAACTGTTTCTCGATCTGCATGTCCTTCTCTTTTAACTCAGTTTGGGTGATAACATATTCTGATAAGCAAAACATTCCAATGCTTCTGTCCATCATTAAATTGCAGACCAATGCAAAGATGTCAGGCATCAGTATATGTACATTTGGCCCACACACAGAGCCAGGGCAGTACTGAATGCGTACTTTCTGAAAAGATTTTCCACCTATCACAATGAGATTTATTGGTGCTTAAAAAATAAGTCAATTTGACAAACATCATCAGCAACAAAAACATTCATATTTGTCATGATAATGAAACATTATACTTCATACGAATGTGCTCATGTGGGTCTATAATTCCAGGTGTAATCCATCAATAGCAATATGCAAAGTAGTACTTGCCTGACATCTTTTCACTGAATTGTGTATGTATTAAGTGTGAAGTTATTACATTTACCAGGAGTCAGTTTAGTTTACTTGGCTGGCTGTTGGTTGCAAAGTAGTGTTATGGCAACAGCATGAGTTCAGTTTCCATCACCTAGCTGAGGTTATCATGAAGGAATCTCCTTCTCAACCTCTCCCCTTGCCTGAAGTAAGTGGCACTTAGCTTAAATCACTATCGGCTGTTATTCTCTAATGAGAGAGCAGCCTTATGCCAATAAAACAATAGCTGTGTGTAACCAAAAGAGAAAATGCTGGAAAATCTCAGCAGGTCTGGCAGCCTCTGTAAGGAGAGAAAAGAGCTGACGTTTCAAGTCTAACTGACACTTTGTCAGCTTTGACAAAGTATCAGTTAGACTTGAAACGTCAGCTCTTTTCTCTCCTTACAGATGCTGCCAGACCTGCTAAGATTTTCCAGCATTTTCTCTTTTGGTTTCAGATTCCAGCATCCACAGTAATTTGCTTTTATATTTTAATAGCTGTGTGCACCTTGTCCGAAACAATACATTTTAGCCGCAGGCACAGAAGTACTATTTCAGGGCCACCTTTCTATTTCCTCACCAGCATTGAGGTCTCTCCAAGTGTAACCAACACTGCATTGTCAACCATGACTCAGTTGGTATTGTACTTGTCTCTAAGTCAGACATTTGTAAATTCAAATTGCAATCTGTTCTTCTGAACACATTATCCAGGTTGAGCTTACAATATAGTACTGAGAGAGTTCAGCACCATCAACAGTACGATCACTTGGATGAGATATTAAACCAAGTTTCTTGGGGCCTGCTCTTTGATGAACAGCTTTATTTTCAAAGCTTTATCTCTGGTACCTTGGCTAATCATTATCATTTAACATTATTGTTACCTGATCACAATATTGTTTGTAGGAGCTGGTTGTGTGCAAATTGGTTGCCAAGTTTTCTATGTTACAGAGAAATAGTGGCATTGTGATCATTTCATTAGTAATCCAAGAGCCCAGGCTAATACCACAACAGTAGGAGGAACTTAAATTCAATTAAATAAATTTGAAACTGAAAGTCAGTCTGAATAATGGTGACCTTAAACTAAACTATCTTTCGTAGTTAATAAGCTATTTTAATTTTTTTTAAAAGCCCTCTGGTGTTCATTAGTATTCTTTAGGGAAGAGAAACATTTATTGTTACCTGGTCTGGCCTACACTTAACTCTAAACCCACCGTAATGTGGTTGACATAACCACCCACTGAAATGGGCAAGTCATTCCATTCATGCTTTTGCAAACAGGTTCACACCTCCCCAGCAACAAAACTGCATTTGTCTCAGCTCATGGCATGTGAAATTCTTGCAGTCAGGAACATGAGATGCTATAAACCTGCAGCCCCAAAGATTAAGCAAACAGGTCTATCATAACTCGATACTGTAGCAGGTCAATGGGACTTGTAGCACTCTAGCTTGCATTTATCTTCATTTTGAATATGCCCTGTGTCTACAATCACACATAATTCATCCATTGAAAATGTGCTTGTTCTTCCAGAAAATCTCTTTCTGAATTTATGTTTTCTCACTCATTCAACTTACCCCACTGCACTCATGCTCTATTGTTATGTATCTAATATCCTTCCTTGTCTCAGCCGCTTTCAGGTTATCTTGATATTCTAAACTACCTGTGGGTTGGGATCAGCAAAGCTGAAAGAGATATTTTCTCTTCATTATAAGCCTATGTTGCTCATTTTCCTCTTAGTCTGATGTACTTTAATTTTCCATTCCTTAATTTAATGTGATTATAATTCGTTGACTGCAGCCTCCTGCTCTCTTGATTTGAGGCACTTGTATCCATGAATTTAGGGATGGAGCTGAACTCAAATGCGAGAGGAGAAATCCAGTAAACCGAGCAGTTGTATAATTTCCTGAATCGCATCAACCTTTGTGTGTTAGAACATGAAACACTCCATTCATGTAGAGCTGCAGATTCATTCTATGTCTATTATTTACCTTAGAGCAACTGGACAAAGATGAAAAAAAAAGAATGAAAAGCTATTGAGAAAAATAAAAAAGACTTGTTTCCCTCCAACAACTTTATGTAGGCACTTGACCAAATAACATAGCTCTGTGTGAACATCTTCAAGAGTCTGCTTGCTAACCTGTCCATCACGTCAATATGACTGAAACAGTGTCTGTATTTCCAGTAGGAGCAAGGGGGGGGTGAGACGACTCTGACAAGAGAGCACAGCATAAAGAATGTCATTGCCAAGCTGCTGCTCGGAACTCTCTCGGGTGTAATCTGAAGAATTAAACTGTGGCACAATCAGTCCTTGTAATAAACCAAGGCACCTTCCCTTCGAACATGCAGTCATCGCAATGACATTGCCCAAAAGGCTGAAAGATGCATCAATATTATGAGGTTATGCTGCCTTAGGAGACAAGGGGAAGATGAGTGGAAATGTGCTGTGTTACTGTACTGGCGAGCAGCTACTAATTTCTGAAATGATTAAATTTGAGCTTATAAATGTAGCCTGAGGCACGCTTGCTCCCTTTCCAAGTGCAGAACATATTTCGAGTCTTAAGATTGCTGTTTCACTCTACTTTTGCAATTAGACCCTGCAGCAGCCTCGGCTATTGCCTTTCATTTTATTTCCCACAGCCAGTGAGTGGATAATTAAGCCTCTTGTTCCAGCATCATCAGGTACTGTTTAAACTTATGTATTTTGTGAGGCATAAGATTGCCATGTTCCATCACAAAGCTATACTGAACTGATCTCAACCAAAAGGCTGCTGCAATAGGGCAGAACAATGAGCCGGTCTGATTGCTCTCCACTGTATTCACATACTTTCATCAAGTGAGCTTGCATGTAATGCCTATTACAGTGGAAGTCACTGATGGGAATGATGCACAACTCACCTAACAGTAACAACACTGTTACTGCTGGAATGGGGGTCAGATGTAAGATAGGAAATCACAGAAGAAATATTGGGAGCTCGATCGGAAAGGTACGGTGACTATCATGAGGGATTTTTATTCAGATGATGGCTTCTAAAATCAGGTGGACAATGGTGGCTCAGGTGAGGAATTCATAGAATGTTGCAAGCTCAACAAGTGATCAGGAAGGCGCATAGAATGTAATCGCTTCTTGCAAGGGGATTGGATTATAACGAGTGATTATGTAAATTGGACATGTTCTCAGTGGAAGAGGAAATGTTCAGAGGTAACACGTTTGCTGATTTTAGGACCCTAAAGGGGCTATGCATTTTGATCTTCACGAACTATTTCACATCTAGAGTTGTAGCATCGGAGGACATGGCTGGCACTTGAAGGGAGCAAATTCATAATTAGGCTGTTGTCACATTGTCTAGAAGCAACAAGCATTAGGTTAAGGCAAGGGCAGCAGAATTTTAGATGAATAACAACATCTGCGAGCTCAGAGGGTGATTAGCCTATTTTTAAAAAAAAGTTGCCCTTGGCATAGGGAAGCAATCTGTGTTCAGTGTAACATGCCAAGGCCAGTGATAGAAACACCACATTTTCAGTGATCATGGCAATAAAAGCAACTCCCTTGAGGTAAGACAGTCGATAACAGTTAGCGAATCCATTGAGAAAATGGTTCCTTTAATCACTCACAACAATAAGAATCACGTTAAGTGTTCTTCTTTCTGCTTATACTGCTCATTGCAATTGAAACAGGGAAGTCTCTATGAGCAACTGAGGAGGTAAGGAAAAGATAATGAGAAGTGGGGGAAAGGACAGAGGACACAGCCTTGGGCAGAGTAACACAACACAATTTCATTGAGGGTGAAAGATGAGAGACCAACCAAGACAGTAGTGGCATATTTGAGTCCTGATGTAATGTAAGGTACTGATAAAATAATCTCATCAGTAATGAGCTGAGGCAGGATCTAAGGGAGATATGGAAGTAGAAGTGAACAATCTTTTATATTTAGCAGATATGTTATTAGAAGCTGATCTCAGAATCAATCACTGTACCCAGGTTGAGGAACAGAGTGTCTATAAGGGACGAAAGACTATAGCTTCAGTCTTTCCAATATGTAGCAGAAGAACATATCTGCTCATCCATTATCAGATGTCAGACAAGTAGACCCGTGACACATTACTGACAGTGAATGGTAGAGAGAGGTAATGGTGAGATAGGACTAAGCAGCATGGCTGTTTTTTTTTTGGAACCTGACACATTTTTGAATGAAACCATTGAGGGGCAGCTTAAAGATTTGAAATAGAAAGGGACAAAGGATAAATCTTTGGGATCAGTAAAATTATCAGTGAAAGAGTTGCAAAAGAAGCTATTGAAGTACTCCAGCTTAAATGGATAACAATTGAACCAGACAAAAACATGTCCACCTAGCTGGATGACAGTGGGGAATTGTTGGACGAAGATGGTATGATAAACTACATTGAGTTTTGTAGACAAGTCAAAACATTTGCAGAGTAACTATTTATCAAGGGCGTACACCTATTGAATGCAATTTGTAACTTTGACAAAACTTATTTATGTGGCGCTTGGATAAAAATGGACTGGAGGCTTTTCAAACAGGGAGTTGAAGGAAAGCTGGACATGGATGTTGGAGATGACAGGACATTCAAGGATTTTGGAAAGGAAAGGGAAGTTGGAGATGAGTTGTTAGCTTGCAAAGAGGAGGAATGAGGAGAGATTTTAAGCAGCGGAGTGATAATGGAGGTTTGAAGAGATTAAGGGGGCGGTCTCCAAGAAGAGAGAACTGCTAGCACAGTAGCTGACATTGGGCCGAGGAATGGGAGTAAGTGGTGAGTGATTTGACTGGAATAAGAATGAAGGAGCAAGAGGCAGATCTGAAAGAGAATAATTTTGGAGCAATCAGGTAGCAGATTAGGTCAAATATGTGAGAAAGTTGTGAGTTCAATGCTAAGGTAAGAGGTGTCTGGTTTTTCACAACAGTCTATGGGTTCCACACACAATGACATTGAAAAAGAAGGCAACAGTGAAAGGGAAAAGTAGTTTAAGATGGCGATTCGGAGTGAAGAAGAGTAACTGGGTGTTATTTGTGCATGGATGACCTTTGAATAATGACCAATTTTATTAATGGAGGGCAGGACATGATTGGTGCTTTATAAGTTGCAGCCAGAAACCCCATATACTTATAGAAATGAGAATTTTGTTAAATGCATTTCTGAAGCGTCTACATCTAACTGCTGAAGGACTTATTTTATGAATGTCTATTGCCTGAGATCTTCCAAGAAATGGCAAAATTAATGAAAGGATGTCGAGCACTGAGCAATATTCAACTAGCTGCTTTTAAGAAGCCATTATTGTCACATAATTGCAATATCTGACATTTTGAAAGAAACATGACAGTTCTATGCATCTACTGCTGGCATAAATAAGCTTTTAACCCCATGTTCTTATTTTTGCAATTAATAGATTTAGAGTTTGGTGTTTCAATTGAATTAGGACAATTTAAATCAAAGTGCAATCCTCATCTGCAACTGCATGAGATTTAAGAAGCAGGTTATGTTTGGCTCTGCTTGTTCTAGTCACTATTCTTCTTATGGACTACAGGGCTTTGTATATTTTTAAATGGATTAAACCAGCTCTGTCTATTCTGATGAATCTTTAAAGCTTGATCATTTGGGTTATCTTTGTCCCATTTTCCTGCATTTAGCTAATAATGTGAATTCAATTTTATTGAATCATAGAATCCCTACAGTGTGGAAACAGGCTATTTGGCCCAACAAGTCTACACCAACCCTCCAAAGAGTAGCCCACCCAGACCAATTCCCCTACCATATTACTCTACGTTTCTCCTAACTAATGCACTTAACCTACACCTCCCTGAACACTTTGCGCAATTTAGCGTGGCAAATTCACCTAGCCTGCACATCCTTGGACTGTGGGAGGAAATTGGAGCCCTCGGAGGAAACTTACACAGACATGGGAAGAATGTGCAAACTCCACACGGAGAGTTGCCTGAGGCTGAAATCGAACTCGCATTCCTAGCGCTGTGAGATAGAAGGTGACCAGTCTCTCAGCTGCTTCTTATTTGATGCCATTTGTTTATGAAGGGTGGAAGGGTCAGAGGAAACACGAGAAAAGATTTATCAATGCCAGGCAACTATGTAACAGAGTGAGTTCATCACGACAACCTGCATTTTTTTTTAGCATCTTTAAGATAGTTCTATCACTCATGTATCTTCTCAGAATATTACTATTCATAGTTTGACTACAGTTCATCAAGGAGATGTGATGAGTGTGGTGTCTGTGATGGAAATGCCAAGTGTATGATCTATCACCATCCTCCTGATGTCCCCATCATCACAAATGCCAGTCTTCAACTGATTTGATACACTGCATACAAAATCAAGAAATGGTTAAATGTTTTGGAGACAGCCAAAGTTATGAGCTCTGATAATAATGGCTCAGTGGTTAGCACTGTTGCCTCACAGCTCCAGGGACCTGGTTTGACTCCAGCCTCAATAAACTGTTTGTGTGGAGTTTGCATATTCTCCCCGCATCTGCATGGGTTTCCTCTGGGTGCTCCGGTTTCCTCCAATAATCCAAAGATGTGCAGGCTTGGTGGATTGGCCATGCCAAGTGCCCGTAGTGGCCAGGGATATGCAAGTGAGGTGAATTGGTCATTGGAAATGCAGCGCTACAAGTATAGGAGAGGGAGGTGGGTCTGGGTGAGGTGCTCTTTGGAGGGTTGGTATTTGAGTCAAATAGCCTGCTTCCAAACTGTGGGAATTCTTTGATTCTATGACATGCAGTGGCAGAATTGTATCCTATCTCTGATGTGTACCAAAGTAACTCCCCAAGGCTCTTCCAGCCGCAACTCCCAAATCTTCAACCTCCACTACCTTGAAGGACACAGGCAGCATATGCATGGGAATACTAACTCCTACATGTTCCCCACCATGCTGGTTTAGAACTATATGTCCATTCCTTCATAAACACTAGATTAAATTCCTAGATAGTAAGTAGTGTTGAGAGTATGATGCTGGAAAACAGCAGGTCAGGCAGCATCCGAGGAGCAGGAGAATCAATGTTTAGGGCATAAGCCCTTCAACAGGAATAAGGCTCATTTGGGAATGAGCCCTTCATCAGGAATGGACAATAAATAGTCTAGCTAGCAAGATCCATCTCGTATGAATGAATAATGGAGATAAAGGGGTTCATGGAACCAAAGGTAGGTTTTATGGAACATTAATAAGTCATCATAATATAGGGACCAACACAGAAAACACTGGAGAAATTCAGCAGATCTGGCAGCATCAGTGAACAGAAGACAGTGGGTAATCTGACTGTAGGTCCCATTTCTTCATGAGCAGTGAGCAGTAGGGAACGGCTATATGTGTGCACCCTGACTGTTTGTCGAGGAGCCTTCAGCAAGAATTTGAATGTTGGCGGGCCCCTCTGCTTTTGGCCACAACAAAAAGATTCTGTCCAACAATGATAAGTTCTGCATGAATAAGGCCAGAGAACTTCATGCAATCATTTGCACTGACTGATAACCACATTGTTCTTGTACACAATTTGTATTTTATAGTATTGTATTACATTTTGAGCCATTACTTCAACCTATTGCCTCCATGAAAGTGTGTTCAAGTTAATTGGAGTTGTAATTTTCATTGCCTTTGTGAAGGTGACCATTAACTGCCCTTGGAGGACTCTACTTTTGAAAGGAGAATAATCCCACACTGTGGGCTACCTTTTTGACTTCTTGAAGTTTGTTCACCATCACAAGGCACAAGCCAGGATTGTGATGGAACACTCCCCTCTGGCCCGGATGGGTCCAGCTCCAACAACTTTCAAGAAACTTCTCACAAGGGTAAGATAGCATACCCAGTTGGGTTGAACCATCCTAAACATTTACCTCCTTCACTGCTGGCATACAATGGCAGCACTGAGTGTGAATTGTATGGAGCATTGCAGTAACACGCTCAGGTTCCCTGCAAACCCATAAGCTCTGCCACCCGGAAGAGTAAGGGAAGTGAAAGCTTAGGATTGTCACTGTCCTTCAACTCTTGCATGGGTCTGACTGGTCCTTCACTGTCTCTGGATCAAAATTCCAAGCTCCCTTTCCAAAAACACTGAGGATGTACCTACACAACACAGACTGCAGCAGTTCATGCACAATTAGGAATGGATAATGATCACTGGCTTCACTCATGACATCCACATCCTACAATTGATTTTTTAAAACAAATAACAAGCCAAAAGTGCTCCTTCTCAGCAATGATATTTTTCAATAGATAGAGAGATAGTCAGTTGCCTAAAGAGTGACTAACAATGTAATAATGTTACCATGGAAACACTGCAACGTCTCCTGTCCATTACTAAATCTGAAGTACATGCTCTGCTGACACCATAATGAAATTCCAAAAATGGAACAGTTCTCGAACACGGAAAATGGACAATGTTCTCTACCTAACATATGGCATGCTCATGTCAACTGGTGTCTGATAATTAATATTATCTGATCAACTTTTCCCTGGATTTGTCTTGACTGCAAGCTGTTGACTTTTGTAGGATTCCACTGCTGTGATTACAACCTCAATTACCACTTGTATTTACATGACAAATATCAATCAGATGTATAAATTCAGTTTCAGTCATCATTGAGGCAAAATCTGAATTGATGTTTTGTGAGCTGCACCATTCTGTACCTGACAGGCTATTTTGGTGTTCAGATATGAGAATTACAAAAATAATGAGACAATACTCAATGTTCAAATTAAAATGCTAACTGTTTGAAGTGTGAATGACACCAATATGTTGCAAGGAATCATGCATATGATCACAAAGGGAATGGTAAGCCTTGAATTAAACCCTTCTTTCAATCTATTTGTTGTAAGCATCAAATCATTCTTATTAACAATTTTTATACCTTTCTCTCTTGGCTCCTGAGGATGATACCATTATCATGGTCACGCTGTCCCAATAAAAGGTACCTTAAGCCTCAATTGTCCAATAAGGTGCCTAATTCTTTGTCCATGTTATAATATGGGAGACTTACTTGACAATATTTATCTGTTTAATCTAATAACGATATACCTTTTAGATGCCTTAAAGATCTTAATCAGTAAACATATACAGCAGCTTTTCCTTCTTATGCACTCACTTTATAAACACAGAACAGTCAAGCAGTAAGGTATTTTAAGTAATTGGCTTCCTAGAAATTTTGTTTGGAGAATTAAAAATGTTGGGTAAAGTTGTGTATTGTTTTCGACTAAGTGTATGGTTTTAAGAGGCATGTTTTATCTTGGTGTCTTTACAGAGAGACTGGGGACAGGTAGCGAGCAATCTGTGAGAAGATAAGTCACTTGTGATGCCCTGGGTTTTTTAAAAGTTGGAACAATAGAAGCAGCCTGAGTGGGTGTGGTCAAGCTCTCACAGATCAAGGATTTTTAGTTAGCTAGTTGTTGCTATGGGCTTGAAGAAATGGAAACTATTTTTCCATCTCTCAATTTTAGCCAAAAGCTGGAGGTTGCCTTCCTGTGCTGCTGGATTGCATGTGAAACAAGATCTGTTTTCTGAATTTGCCTTTTTGCCAAAGGATGTGTTTACGTGATGTTACTAATTTGGAACAGTTAATTAGTAATAGTTACTGTGCTCTGTTAAGTTTTCCAGTAGAGTTAGGCTCTTCTAAGTTCTTATTTCTCTTGTTGTATTTTAACTATGGTGTTTGAATATATTGTATTTTGCTTAACATTTAGTAGTTTGACCGGTCACGCTGCATCTAGAACACAGGCTTTACATTTGCCTTTAAACTAAGAAAAAATTAGAGTCTGGTCCATCTTCTTAAAGTATTTTGAGGGGGTCTGGCCTGGTCCATAGCAATGAGTTGTGTTGAGTTTTTGTTTTGGATTTTTCCCAATGAACTCTGGCAAGCTTTCTTGCCTTCCCTTTATAAACTCACCTCATAAACTACCTATCCCATTCCTACGACATTTCAGAATCATGTCTGATCCCAATCTCATTCTAATACACACCATTCCTCGAACAGCAAGCTGGAGACAGAAATCTCAACAGAGAACATGGTGGTGTGTGGACGTGGGAGGCAACTGGAAGCTCAGGGTCATTTTTTGCGGACACAAAGCAGTCGTCCAGTCTGCATTTTACCTCCGCATCGTCAGCAATGAATATAATAGATTAGATTGAGAGAACTGCAGGTAAAGCACTGCTCCACTTGCACGTTCACTTCCACCCCCTCAATATCCAAAGCTCCAAAATGCCTTTTAGGTTCAGTCATGACATAGGCTGCTTTCAGCACAACCTACCCATTTTCATTTGCTTATAACCCCCACTGTCAGCTTTTCTTTATCCTTGGCTTACAATGATCTGCCTAACATCCTTTCTTTTTCTCTAGTCTTCATGTCCACCTACCTGCTCTCTCCTTCCCTCCTTCCAACCACTGTTTTGTGTATATATATCATCTTTTCCTAGTTACTATCAGTTCTGAAGAAAGACCACTGGACTCAAAATGTTAACTATGTTTTTTTCTCCACAGATTCTATCAGAATTGCAGAGTATCTGTTTTTGTTTGATATAAAAACATAGTTTCTACGTCCTCTATAATTCAAAAGGGTTTCAGCTATTGAGAGAATCTGAATAGGCTGGGGCTTTTCTCACTGGAGTGTTGAACACTGAGGCATAACTTTATAGCCATTTATAAAATCATGTGGGACATGGATGGGGTGAATACCTAAGGTCTTTCTCCTATGATGGGGGAGTCCAAAATTAGAAGGCATGGATTTAAGATGAGTGGGAAAGATTTAAAAAGGACCTGAGGGGTAACTTGTTCATGGTGGTGCATGTATAGAACAACCTGCCAGAGGAAGTGATGAAGGCTGATGCAATTACAGCATTTAAAAAGCATCTGGAAGGGTGCATGAATGGGAAAGGTTTAGAGGGATATGGGCCAAATGCTAGCAAATGGGACTAGATCAGATTGGGATGCCTGGTTTGGTCTGGATGAATTGGACTAAAGAGTCTGTTACCATACTGTATGACTCTATGACTCCAAAAGGAGACAAACTTTGAAGTCATCTGACGTCTGTTTGTATTATTTTATCCTGCACATTTCAGAACACTTTAAATTATTTGAACCATCTGATTTTTTAAAGACCTGGTCAGTTATGTCAATCCCTTACCTTTCAGTTTCTGTATATCATCACAGCACATGGTGTCGTGTGCATAAAACTGCTCGAAATTTCTAGTAAGGCATCAAAGAGAAAAAATAAACTTTGAAGTATCTCTGTTTATTGTGCCCAACTCACTTTTCTGTTTATAACTTGTGTCATTTTTTGGCAAACCCTCCATAACCCTAATGAGTTAGATCAATGCCTCTGTTTACTCGTCATTGTATTTTATTTTAATTGGATGCAGTTGTTGGATATAGACACCAATATGTATTTCATTTAAATATCGACTCTTATCCTCTCAGTTGGGTCTCTTCCTTAAACCTCATCTGTAAATTTCAAATTGAAATGCACTCAGTTCAGTCAAAAACACTGCAACTTTTAATTGTGGCCATATCTTTGCAATGTTACACTGATCTTTATCCTGTGATGAAATGCAAGCCTATCCAGAAATAGAACGTTTGCCTCCCTGCCTGACCTGCTCATGCTGTGTAGGAACCTCAATTATGAACACCAATTTGAAATGGGCCTAGATTACTGCAGAAGCTCTTGTTCAATTATCTGACTGTTCACTGCAATATTCTCATCATCGCTCCCATTGAGGCTGACAGCTCTGTATGGGATGCACTTGATGGTCTTGGAAGACAGACAACATGAGGCACAGACTGCGTGGGCTGAAGGTCTCTCCTGTACTGTATGATTCTATAACTCTGTGCCTTACTTGGCAATTCAACCATGACTGCTGCACTCGATTGTGTCCACAGCCCTCTGTAGCAATTGGTTGAAATCAATTTGGATTTCAATTGATATCACGCCTCCCCTCCACTTGCACTGAGTGAAGTGAGACACTGTGCTGGTAGAGTCGAGAACACTTTTATTTTCAGACTACTCAGTTCTGGTAGACTTTAAATTACAAAAAGTAAAGGATTTTGCATTCGAACTGATGTTGATTGCATGATTCAATAATTGCCCAGTGGAAAATAGTAACATAAGTGGGAAGTATAGATTCAATGGCATTCCTGTCACACTGCACATCCCTGAACACCTTTTAGCACAGTGCTTACAGCACTAATTTCGCTGAATCTCACAAAAACTAATTGCATTACTATCAGGTGATTTGTCATTAGTTGAATTGAATATACTATCAAGCCATCATCCACAAGCTTATGTTATTCCCAGCTGTCTTCTTGCATTACTTTCAATTTAATTGTTTCTGAGTTAGGATGAACCTTTCAATTTGTGGTCTTTACCTTATCAATAAACGATTGTTCATCAAGAAGCAATCCAAATGGTCTGTTCCATCATGCAGTGCAGCAATCCAGTTGATGCTAGATTGTATTTCAATGATGCAATGGACTCTTGTGGCGCAAGGGTAGTATCCATAGTTTTGAACCCCTAAAGGCTCGAGTTCAAGTCCCACCTGCTTTGGTGGTGGGTTATACCATATCGGGATAGGTTGAATAAAAATATCTATTGCTGTGATGCCCTGAAAGGACACTTTGTGGCTGTTGTATTGTCCGAGATATATGCTTGTTTGCTTCCTTTTGTTCTGAAAAATATTTTCCTTTCTAAGATAGGCTATTTAATTAGGTGAAATTGACTGCAAATGTGTTAGCACACACTGGATTGTGAATGGCTTGCTTCAAAGGGGTCCTGTGTGTAAGGGATGTTATTCTTGAGTATGTTTTTGAGGCTTTTGCAGCTATTTTTGAAATGTTTGCAGAAATACCAAAGCCAATTTGAAGGGTGCCTCAATGATTTGCACTGCTGCCTTCCCAGCACCAGAGATTTGGATTCAACTTCACTCTGAAATGACTGTCTGTGTAGCATTTTCATATTCTTCCCTGTATGATTAGACTAGATTAGATTACTTACAGTGTGGAAACAGGCCCTTCAGCCCAACAAGTCCACACTGACCCGCTGAAGTGCAACCCACCCATATCCCTACATTTACCCCTTCACCTAACACTATTGGCAATTTAGCATGGCCAATTCACCTGACCTGCACATCTTTGGACTGTGGGAGGAAACCGGATCACCCGGAGGAAACCCACGCAGACACAGAGAGAACATGCAAACTCCACACAGTCAGTCGCCTGAGGCGGGAATTGAACCCGGGTCTCTGGCACTGTGAGACAGCAGTGCTAACTGCTGTACCACCGTGCCACCCACTGTGTGGGGTTCCTCCCACTGTCCAAGGGTGTGCAGGTTAGGTGGATTGGCCATGCTAAACAGCTCATAGGGTCCAAGGATGCGCAGGCTAGATGGATTAGCCCTGGGAAATGCAGGGTTACAAGGTTAAGGAAGGGGCTGAGTCTGGGTGGGATACTTCTTAGAGGGTTAGTGTGGGCTGAATGGTCTGCTTCCACATTGTAGGGATTCGACAAATTTCTTTTTCTTTATATCGAGACCCCAGATCTCAAAGGATCCTGCCGAAAAGACCACATAGAGTCGTAGAGTCATAGACATGTACAGCATGGAAACAGACCCTTTGGTCCAACCTGTCCATGCCGACCAGATATCCCAACCCAACCTAGCCCCACCTGGCTCCAAACCCTTCCTATTCATATACCCATCCAAATGCCTCTTAAATGTTGCAATTGTACCAGCCTCCACCACATCCTCTGGCAGCTGATTTCATACACGTAGCACCCTCTGAGTGAAAAAGTTGCCCCTTAGGTCTCTTTTATATTTTTCCCCTTTCACCCCAAACCTATGCCCTCTAGTTCTGGCCCTCCTGACCCCAGGGAAAAGACTTTGTCTATTTACCCTATCCATGCCCCTCATAATTTTGTAAACCTCTATAAGGTCACCCCCCCACACCCCCAGCCTCCGACGGTCCAGGGAAAACAGCCCCAGCCTGTACATTTTGAGTAAAGTGGTGGACAGGTCTGTATTGCAAGCTAATGATTGCTGCCAATTGCGTACATAGCTCTCAAGTGGATCACTGGAGCTCTGGGTGTGAACCTTGCTGGTTTCTCAATGGGCAATGTTCAGATTTAACCATTTGAATTTTTTTTTCTGCAACTGTGACTATCATTGTTGCCGCATTTTATTGCACCTGGTTTTATTATCCTTTCTCAGAATTTGTCCAGTTTCACAGGTATTGGACTCACCTTCAGATACTGACGATGGGATCTCTGTTATTCAAAACCTTTTATCCATGCCTATTTTCACAAATCAGGTTTTCTGGAGGATGTCACCTTATTGAATAATCAGTTTGTGTTCGATATCCCAATTCCTTCTTTTGTTGAGCAAAACCAATGTCCCCTTCACTATTCGTTTTGTAAAGTAAAAGTAATTCCATCTCTCACGTAAGGTCAGCATAGAGCCAGAGGCCAATGGAATGATCTCTTATGAGGGAGTAATGACTGGTGGTGATTTAACCTGTAGGTCATCACACCTCAGGTGAGGAGCAAGGTTGAGAATTGGTTTGCCTAATGAGGAGCAGTTCAGGACTCTAGCTCTGTTCTCGATGTAGTTCAGAAGGATGGGGTTGGGGAGGGAATCTTATTGAAACGTACAGAATCCTGAGAGACCTGAATAAAACAAATGTGGAGAAGATGCTTCCAGCAGTAGGAGAGACCAGGAATCAAGGACACGGCCTCAGAGTGAAGGGATAACCCTTTATAACTGAGTTGAGGAGGAATTTCTTCAGCCTTAGGGTGGTTAAGCCCCAAACCTCCTTGCCACAGAAGGCTGTGCCAGTCAAGTCATTGAGTGTACTAAGTTAGAGATAGATAGGTATTTGATTAGTAAGGGGATCAGGAGTCATAGGAGAAAACAGGAAAATAATATTTGGGAATGCATCAGTCATGATTAAGTGACTTGATGGGCCAAGTGGCCTAATTCTGCTCCTATATCTTATGGCCCTTTATGATGACCTCAGCTAGTGGAAGAATTGAACCCATGCTGTTGGCATTACTTTGTATTGTAAACCAGTCAACTGAGCTAACCACACTTCTATCTCTAATGATTCCTGTATTAAACATGTGAGAGAAAGAAAATGTCGAGAGTGATTCTCCCCCATGACAGCAATTCTTCTGCAGCAGTGTCCTCCATCAATTTGAAGCCACAGTAACGTGATAATTGTGATATCAGTGCTGGTTTTTCCTTGACACAGTCCAAAATTTAATCATCATACAAACTCAGACTAGAGCAGATTACCCTACTTGCTGTTCCACCATTCAATGAGATCACGCTTAATCTATGTTCTGTGGATGTTGAGTCATTGAGCATGTTCAAGACTGAAATTTCATTTTTCATTTATCGGATCATTTATCTGACTGGACCAGCATTTATTGCATATCCACAAAGCTGTCGGTCTAGAGTCACATATAGACAGACTAGATAAGGAAGATAGATATCAGTCCTTAAAGAGCATTAGTGAATCTAATGAGTTTTTTTACTCTCAGCAATCAACAATTTCAGATTTTTATTGGATTGAACTTCCACCATCTATCATGGCAGAATCTGAAACCGGGACCCTAGAGCATTACCTGGGTCGTCAGATTAATGTGCTACCAATAATAACACTCGGCCATTGCCTCCTGCAATGAATACTTCTTCAGGCATGTAGGCTATTAAAGGAAATGGCATGAGATGGAAACATGTCATTGAGGTGGAAAAGCAGTTATATTCTTTGTTAAAGGAGAGAACTGGCTGTAAGGGCTGACTCCTACTTCTATGCCCCCTTATGTTCAGAAACCTGTTCTAACTAACAACATAGAAGAAAGTGAGAACTGAAGATGCTGGAGATCAGAGTTGAGAATGTGGTGCTAGAAAAGCATAGCAGGTCAGGCAGCATCCGAGGAGCAGGAGAATCAACGTTTTTGGGTGTAAGCCCTTCATCAGGAACGTTGGTTCTCCTGCTCCTCAGATGCTACCTGACCTGCTGTGCTTTTCCTGCACCACACTCTCGACTAACTAACAAGGTAGTTGTACTCTAGACAATCTTGATATCAGCATTTTGAAAGAGTGACTTAACGGCTTAGACACTTCATGAACTTGAGATATTTTACAGCATCCTTTCCAGAAGCAAAAGGAAACTGTTCATTCATTTATTCCATTTATAGCAGTAATTATGGGCAAGCAGCATGCAACACTGGATTTGCAAGATTTTGTAAAATGCTATTCACAAGTGTATGATAGATATCTAATTAGTTTATTCAACCAATGGTCACATTAATCTCAATCATTAGAATAGTGCAAGGACACATTGATTCTCATTTACAATATTGAAGCTTGCAAGCTATTTTGTTTTCAATATACTCTCTGTATCCATCTCTTTCCTTCACTTTTGAATCATCATATTTGAAGTTATTTTTGTTCCATTCAATGCGTAACTTCAAAATGATTGTGTTCACTCCATATTTTAAATGTTCAGGTGCAAAGGCGTCCAGCTTTTGCATGGCAAACTATTCAGGGCAAGCTGGAGGGAGAATTAAAAGGTGCAGGATTTGGCAGCAGCACCAGCTGAGGTGGGAATTCTCTGCTGTGAGTAAATTGCTTCAGCTGAGAATCATTTCTTTACAGCAATATTTATACTTTCCTTTGTGAGATTACACAGTAATTCACACTCATGAACCACAGGGACTCAAGATAAGCAAGAAAGGTTGGAGAATTTACTCCCAAAGTCTATCAAGATTCACTCACAGGGTGACCAATCAGAAAAACGTCACTGTCATAAATAGAATGGACAAAATCTGCAGATCCTCCAATCACCGGCTCTCTTTTATCTAATCATTTTGCAGATAACCTTACGATATAACTTGAAATACCTTAATATTAATTGGGAAATCTCCAGCTTAAGGCTGAATGTGTTCACAAGCAACTATATGGGGAAGATATAGTGGATGCTACTCCAACAAGCATTGTGTCAATTGTTAAATTTTAAATCTGGCATTAAAATGATAGTAGCTATCCAGTTAAAATGTTCCAGCTTTGTGCATGTGCTGCAAAGAAATTAACTGCGATCTCCTTAGTTTACAGAAGGGGTATGCCTGGAGTGATAGCTCTTTTGTGTCAGTTATTTTGAGGAAAAAAAATGTTAACTCATGCTTTTTGCTTTGTAATAATTTTATTACTGTTGTTTGGAGGAATTTAATGCTTTCCTCCTGTGTTGTGTTTTAAATTTTACTAATTCTGCTCTGGTATGAGTCTAGGTTCCCCTTGCTCACCCTGCATGTCAGCTCAAATACAGAGGGTATTGCTGTGACATGACTGCATTGCCGAAAAACTGAGGTAATAAGAATGGAAAAATAAGAAAGCCAAAAAGTAGCCTTTGAGAACACTTTGAGAGCACTTGGGAGATTTGTTGACCATTGATCCATGTTGGTTGGAGTGAATCCGGAAGATGGTGGACAGATTGCCAAAACCATCAGGCTACTTTGTACTGGATGGTGCCAATCTCCTTAAATGTTGTTGGAGCTTCACTTGACTAGCAGAAAGTGAGGACTGCAGAATCTGGAAAGTGTGGCACTGGAAAAGCATGGCAGGTCAGGCAGCATCTGAGGGGCAGGAGAGTCGGTGTTTCGGCATAAACCCTTCGTCAGGGCTAGGCAAATGACAATTATTCAATCACATTCTCAACTCATCAATAGTGGACAGACTTTGGGAAGTTAGGAGGTAAATTGCTGCCAAATTTCAAGCTTCTGACCTGCCATTATAGCATTTGTATGGCTGATTCCATTACGCGGCCTGTTAGTGGTAAATCTTAGGGCATTGACACTGAGGAACTTAGTCATGATTGAATGTCAAAGAAAGGCAGTTAAATTCTGTCTTGTTGAAAATGGTCATTACCTAGCTCTTATGTTGTGGATTTACTTTGTTACTTTTCAGATCAAATCTGAGCATTATCTAGGTGTTTCTGCACATGGTTATAAACTGCTGGAATAATTGAGGAGTCATAACTGGTACTGAACATCAACAAAGAACCCACACTGGTCTTTTGATGGACTGGAAGTCATTGATGAAGCATCGCAGACACTATCCTGAGGATCTGGCCTCTTCTGGTGCAGTGGTAATGTCCCTACCTCTGGGCCAGATGGTCTGGCTTCAAGTCCTATCTGCTCTGTAAGTAAGTAACAACACCTTTGAACTGGTTGAGTAGAAAAAATATCAATGTTGAAGAACTCCTATAGCAGTGTTATGGAGCTGAGATGATTGACCCCCAATAACAAGAACCATCTTCCTTTCCATTGGTTTATTATTCTAACCAATGGACAATTCTTAATCTGATTTCCATTGATGTAAATTTTGCCAGAACCTTTTGATGCCACTTTTGATGAAATGCTACCTTGACGTCAAGTATATTGCTCTCATCTCTCTTCCTACTCCAATGAGATTCCCCGTGTATCTGCCCATGAATATTCAAAAGTAGAAGAGATTTTACAGTTATGTATGTTAATAATCATGTTTTATATGATACCCTTGAACCTCATGATCTCATTGACTTTTTTATAAATCACCTTTCTGAATCAATGAGTAATTTTCCAGAATTTTTTCTTCATTGTTATTTTATCAATACGGCCATAAGTAATTGGAACAGGAATAGGCCATTCGACTCCTAGAGCCTACTCTACCATTCAAGAGGATCATGTCTAACCCAACATTCCTCCCATCCACTTTCCTGCCTTATTCCCATAATCTATGACTTCCCTACTGATTGAGAATCTATCTCATTCTTGTATAAACTGAACGACTCTGGACCCACAGGCTTTGTGCAAGGAGTTCCAACGCCATTCAACCCTCTAAGTTCAGTCTTAAATTGGTGCCCTTTATTCTGAGACTGTGCTGTCTGGTCCAAGACCCTCCAATGAGGGGAAACATCCTCTCAGCATTTACCTCATCAAGCACCTTCAGGATCCTGTATGTTTCAATGCAATCACCTTTCATTCTTCTAAACTCCAGTGAGTAGAGTCCCAACTTGAATATATTCCCCATCTCAATTACAGGTTATTCTGCTATAACACGACAGTTGTGTTCCATTGTAACCTCGTGCTATGGAAAACCGCGATAGACATTTGTACTGTAGAAAATCAGTACACCCGTTCAGTAGAAAGTTTACATTATCCAAACAATGTCCACAATTCATCAATCACGTTGTAGCCAATTTGCTCTGATGAAGCGTGTGTTATAGCAGAATGACCCGTACAATGTACCTCAGATGAAAGCACATTAGGATGCTAATGTATTATAGTATAAGCCCAGGTTCAATTGGTAGCTATTGAATTACAAGTTTGTGAGATCAAATCCCACTTGAACAAAAAGCATAGGCTTCTGTTTCAGTGCAATACTGAGTGAATGCCTTTTGAATGCAGCATTAAGCTGTCAAGGATGTAAAGCATATGTGAATGATTGATCGAAACTGAACAATTACAAAGACATTAAGAGCAAAACAGTAACTAGGGAAAGAATAGGACCTGTTAAAGATCAATGAGACCATCTATGTGTGGAACCACAGACGATGGGGGAGATACTAAATAAATATATCACATCAATACTTACAGTGAAGAAGGACATGGAAGCGAGGGAACTTGGGGAAACAAGTGGTGATGCCTTGAAATGAGTTTGTATTACAGAGGAGGAGATGCTGGAGGTCTTAAAATGCATAAAGGTAGATATATCCCTGAGACCTGATCAGATGTTTCTGAGAGCTTTGTGGGAAGCTAGGGAAGAGATTGCTGGGCTCCTTGGTGAGATATCTGTATCATTGACAAGCACATGTGAGGTGCTGGAAAACTGAAGGGTGGCTAATGAGGTGCCATTATTTAAACAAGTTGGTAAGGAAAAGCTAGTGAACGTTCAACCGGTGAGCTTGAAATCTGTGATGGACAAGTTATTGGAAGAGATTCAGAGAGACAGGATTTACATGTATTTGGAAAGGCAAGGATTGATTAGGAATAGTCCACATGGCTTTATTTGTGGGAAATAGTGTCTCACAAACTTGATTGAGTTTTTTGAAGAAGTAATAAGGAAGATTGGTGAAGGCAGAACAATGGGTGTTGTCTTTATGGACTTCAGCAAGGTGTTCAACAAGGTTATGCATCGTATTCTGTTGAGCAAGGTTAGATCACATGGAATGCAGGGAAAGCTAGCCAGTTGGATATTAAATTGGCTTGAAGGTAGGAAATAGAGTGTGTGTTAGAGGATTGCATTTCGGACTGGATGCTTATGACCAGCAGTTTACCGCAAGGACCAGTGCTGGGTCCACTGCTTATTGTCATTTACATAAATAACTTGGATGTGAATATAAGAGATATAGTTGGTAAGTTTGCAGATGACACCAGACTTGATGGCGTAGTGCACAGTGAAGAAGGTTATCTCAGGCTACAATGGAACCCTGATCAGATGGGGGCAAATGAGCTGAGGAGTGGAAGATGGAGCTTAATTTAGATAAATGTGAGGTGTTGTATTTTGGTAAGGCAAATCAGGGCAGGACTTATAAAGTTAATGATAGGACCTTGGTGAGAGATGCCAAACAATGAGACCTTGGCATGCAGGATCATAGTTCCTTGAAAGAGGAGTAGCAAGGAGATAGGATAGTAAAGAAGACGTTTAGTATACTTGCCTTTATTGGTCAGTGCATTGAGTATAGGAGTTAGGAATATCGTGTTGTGACTGTACGAGATATTGGTGAGACCACATTTAGAATATTGCATTCAATTCTGGTCACCCTGCTGTAGGGAAGAGGGTGCAGAAATGTTCTACAAGGATGTTGTCAGGATTGGAGGGTTTGAATTATAGAGAGAAGTTGAATAGACTGAGGCTTTTTCTCTGAGGCATTGGAGGCTGAGGGGTGACCTTATAGAGGATTATACAATCATGAGTGGCATAAGAGTGAACAGCCAAGTTCTTTTTCTTAGGGTAGGGGAATCCAAATCCATAGGTTTAAGGTAACAGGGGCAATATATAAAAGTGACCTGAGGGGCAACTTTTTCACGCAGATGGTGGTGTGTGTATGGAAGGAACTGGCAGATGAAGTGGTGGAGGTGGGTGCAGTTACAGCATTAAAAAGGCTTCTGAATGGATACATGAAGAGGAAAGGTCTGGAGGGGTATGGGCCGAGTACTGGAAATCAAAATGAGGTCAGTTGAGTATATTTGGTCAACGTGGACAAACTGGACCAAAGGGTCTGTTTGTGTGCTGTGTAACTCTGTGACAAAATAAGGGAGGCCAGGAAAATCATAGCAAGTCTATCAACCTCAGAGAAGGTTTACCATTTCAGGAGTTTGAACCTAACTCAAACTAGGACCTACCCGCTCCCATTGATCTCTGACACCAAAAGCAAGAATGGTTGCTTGTACACCGCTAACCTGAAAAGTTAACCCCTTTACATGTCTCCCCACAGATGGTGTTTCTGCCACCGATCCAGCATTTTCTATTTTAGTTTTTGTCAGGATTCCGGGATCTGCAGTATTTTGAATTTTTTTTTATTTGAAGGAACTGATGCATAGTATTGAACCTGCAACGAGTGGCTCACCACAATGTAGGATGCACCCTGATAATCTCCTTAGACTTAAAAAAAAACACAAAGGTTGGTATAACATCAGCAGGGCCCAGCAGTGTCCGTGGAGAGTAAAAGAGAATTAACACTTTGTGTCAGCTATGATTCTTCCTCTGAACTGGGTTCAGTTCCATTTCTGTCTCTCTCCGCACACCGATGTTGCCAGGTCTGCTGAAGTTCCCCTGCAGCCTGTTTTGTTTTTGTTTCTTTCCTCTCACACCCTGAATGTTAATCACACAGCTAAAAGCAGAAAAAACAAGGTATGTGATTCTCATGCCTCATGTTGGCAAATATAATAAACAGAATAATGCAGTGCCTGATCAATTTCACCTTCACTCATGAGAAAACCTACATTACTCACAGAGCAAGGCAGAAATCAATTGTCTTCTCATCTGTTCTACACTCTCGAACATTAATATATTGGGTACCTTCTGTGGAAAAGCAGGAGATGAAAATAAGACTGAAATCTACAGTAGGTTAGAGTAATAACTCTGTGAACAAATTATGACTTGTAGCCAATTGAGAAAGACAGCACCAAGATTCACTTAGTGAAGATTCCTGCTGTTGTTATAGAATAATGCACTTCTCTGCATCTTTTTAAATGGCAGTAACAAATGTGACTCAATGCTGGCTAATAAATCTGTCAGCGGCTACCTTGAAATCCTAATCAAAAGCTTGTGCACAAGATCTTCTGAGAATTTCCCTACATTATAACATCTGAATAATGATATTTCAATTTTTTTTTCTGTAAATAGAGATAAGGTTTTCTGTTCCCAACAAACCAATTGTATATGCAGTTTGGGTAGCTACAGGATCAACATCCAGACTTAATAAATCTTTCTCCGCACTAAGTGAAAAATGGTTGTTTTATTTTCTTTGTGAATTTATCCCAGTTAGGAATTTATCTTTCTCTTTGAACACAGAGACCCAGCACCAATCAGTTTAGGGTGAGGTGTTGCACATGTGATATGCAGGATGAAGGACTCTGCACATTGTTTAACCGAGCGCAGTCATGTTAAACCGAAGCAAGATTGGAATGCAGGAATAAGGTTCCTCTCTTCTGGTTATCAAGAATATAAAATATGGCATAGTTGGATATCCAGGCCAGATATCACAGTCATTATGTTTTGAGTGAAGCTTTCCTCTGCTCTGCACCCCTCTGACAACCAGTGTTATTATAATTTCAGAGGCCATTCCCTATCTAGTTTTGGCATTTTCATTTTCCATGCCAGGTTCACCAATCCTTTCCTTGTGTGACAGTTTTCATTTAGCACCAATTTCCTTGCAGGGAAATCTCACTTGATCAAGTTGGTGGATTCAATTGTTTCCCTGGGTAGACTGACATTTCTGAAAGCAATATGGCAGCTTGATTTCAGGGCTATCACATCATTTTGTCATCATTGGCTTTGTTCCAGCTGGATAAGATTCTTTTATTCTTTCACAGGGTTGCTGGCTCGGGCAGCAGTTGTGGTCGGTCCCTATTTGCTCTTGGGGGGGGGGGAGCAGGGTGTGTGGTGTTGAGCCACCTTGTTGAACCATTCCATTTTATGTAAGCAAATCTCCAATGCTGTCAGAGACAGGGAATGAACACTGATTCATTTTCAAGGTAACATGGTCATAGTTTCATGCCAGCATTTCCATCTTAGGATGGCTACACTGTTCCAGCAACTGCAAGCCAACAGGAACAACAGCCCATTAACCACCAAGAAACTTTATAGTCTTCAGGGCTCATCACTGATTCAACAAATTGCTAACATGAATACTATTCCTCATTTTGAATACACTGCTCCCTGTTCCCCCTGCCCCCAGTGGTTTTGTTGCTCTCGGCAAAGCTACCCTATTTGACTACTCACAGCTCTTGATAACATCAGCATCTTCCCCTTTGCTCCCCTTGTAGTACACACACTTTGTCTTTTGTTCTGGTGCACCATCACCATTTGTTTCACTTTGTCCTCCTCTTCTTTTTGCAGATATTTCCTGCAAAAGATGAGACTTGAACCCTGGTCTCTTGGTGACCACTGTGCCATCTGCACCTTCCCACCCTCTTTGTAAACAACAAAAAATATCATTTTCTAGCCCTCTTTAGTTCCGAACTAGAGATGCAGGACTCAAAACTTTAACTCTGTTTTTCTCTCTCTGCTGATACTGCCAGATTTGCTGAACTTCTTCAGCAATTTTTCAAAATATGTTTGGTTTTATACCTTCTGCACCTGCAGTATTTTGCTTGTATAATTTCAAGCAGCCTGTCCCAATAGTTTCACACTTTAAAGTTAAATTTCTTTCAGGAAACTAAAATTCAGGAGCCAGCATGATGTCAGCATTTTGATGGACAGCTTTGAGGCCATATGCCTCTGATTATTGGTTTGCCTGGAGGCGTCTGAACCAAGCCTGTGACACTGATCTTTATAACCAGCAGAGGGTCTGGCCTACTTTGATGTACTGCAAGGTATCATGTCACCATGTAAGAAGTGAGCAGTCATTTTCAGGGATCAGGTTGTGTTTAAATATAGCTCAGAACAGCTGCATAGTTCAATATTTTCTGAAGGATAGAAATGTTGTAAGTTATTGTAGTAATAATGCTCCATCTTGAGTACAATTCATTTACCTCTAAGTTCAATAGGCTTATTAATCAAATCTCAGTCCAATGGTGTATATATTCAGAATGCATATTGTTGTCCAGACTCGAAGAGTGTGGTGCTGGAAAAGCACAGCCGGTCAGGCAATTTCCGAGTAGCAGGAGAGTTGACATTTCAGGCATAAACCCTTCATCAGGTATATTTCAGAGAACATCTCTGGGACACCCGCACCAACCAATGAACCCCACTGCCCCGTGGCTGAACACTTTAACTCCCCCTCACACTCCACCAAGAACATGCAGGTCTTGGGCCTCCTCCATTGCCAATCCCTTACCATCCTGGAGGAAGAATGCCTCACCTCCCATCTTGGGACTCTCCAACCTCACGGGATCAATGTGGATTTCATCAGTTTCCTGATTTCCCCTCCCCCCATCTTATTCCAGTCCCAACCTTCCAACTTGGCATCACCCTCTTGAAAGGTCCTACCTGTCCATCTTCCTTCCCACGTATCTGTTCCATCCTCCCCTCTGATCTATCACCATCACCCCCCACCTTCATCTACCTATTGCATTCCCAGCTACCTTCCACTCGGCCCCACCGCCTCCCATTTATCTCTCAGTCCCCCTTGCCCACAAACCTCATTCCTGATGAAAGGCTTATGCCCAAAATGTCGACTCTCCTGCTCCTCGAATACTGCCTGATTAGCTGTGCTTTTCCAGCACACCTTTGACCCTGATCTCCAGCACCTGCAGTCCTCACTTTCTCCATATTGTTGTCCAGGCATGGTTAAAGGATCCAGTAAGCTGATGTAGTATAGCAAGTGATCTTTGGACGGTGCCACCTTTGTATGACCATGGCAATGATGTACTGAAAATGACAGTGAATGTGAGGTCTGCTTGCAGGAGAGGGACAAATTCTGAACCCAAGTACAGAGTAGGGTACATTATAATTTTTTTAAAAACTGAGAGGCACTGGGTCCATTCCTAGGGGGAACAAAGCAAATACCACAATAAATCATTAAGCATCTAGTAATATGGACACTATAATGGATGACTATCATTAAATTATTGTAACATTGGCAGGATTGTGAAAAGGAAACTGGAAGAATTCAGTAGCTGTTAATTAAAGCACTTAAAATTCAGTGACGACTTATACAGCTCCTTCAAAATATGCATGTTCAAAAGGATAAAAAAAAACCAACACTAACCACATAAGCAGCTATTACTTTGACTGGTAGCTAATATCTTGGGACAAAGGGTTGCTTTTAAGGAGCATTTTAAAGGATGAGAGAGAATAGAGAAGCAAAGAGGTTTAAAAATTGCCGAGTGTAGTGAAAGACATGGTTGCCAGTTGTGGAGAAAAGAAAGTCAGGGTTTGGAAGCGGCCAGATTTGGATGAGCTTAGAGGAGTGAATGGATTATAAGCTTGGTGGAGCTAATACCAATAAGGAGAATTGAAATATTGGAAGGCTTTAAGATGATTATGTAATTAGGCATAATCACTGTGTTCAAGCATCAATTGAATGACTGTAGGGTAACAGAGGAGCCAATGATTTATTACACCAAATATTTGTCATCAGAATATTTCAATAGATGAAGGTGCTTCATTCTCAATGGATTTGATTTATTGTATTTTCATCATCGACAATTGCAGCATCAGCATATACCTGACAATGTGGAAAATTGTTCATATTTGTCCCATCCACAGAAAAGCTGTGCAAATCCAACCTGGACAATTACCACCCAATATTCCATTCAGGATCATTAGCAAAGAGTTGGAAGGTTTTGTCGATAATGATAATCAGCAGAATAGGCAAAACTAAGACCAGCTGATTAACTCTTTGTTTTAATTCCAACATTATTAGACTTCGGTTGAAAATTACACAACTCCAGAAATGAGGTAAAATTGACTGTCCTTGATATCAAGTGAGCATCAAGGAGTCCTAGCATTAAGGAGTCCTAGAAAAATTGAGATTCATGGGAAGGGGGAGCAAAAAAACTATCCAGTATTTGGTGTCATACCTGACACAAAGGAAAGTGGTTGTGGTTCTTGGAGGCAAGTCATCTCAGCTCCAGATCATTGCTGAGGAATTTAGCTAGCATGTGCATGGTCATGGTTGTCTTAAAGACTGAGTGGAAACTTTCTGCAAAGTAATTACCCTGGCTGCGTTTGTTTAAGCAAAATAAAACAAATTATTGGTGAATGCAATAAACTGGTGAATGCAGTAAACTGGATTGAAAAAAGCACAAGAAAAATTTGCTTCACTTGGAAGATGAACTCTGGGCCCTTGGACAGAGAGGAGGTGAATGGGCATCTGTGACTGCATAGAAAGATGCCATGGGGGTATGATGAAACATTAGAAGTGGTGGGAAACTGGAGCAGGATTTCACAGAAGGAACTGTCCCTGTGGAATGCTGACAAGTGAGGGGTGAGCAAGATGTCTTTGGTGGCAGCAGCATCCCTCTGGAGGTGGTGGAAATGGCAGCGGATGAGCCTTTGAATGTACAGGTTGGTGGGATGGGAAGTGCAGGCAAGGGAAACCCAATAATTTGTTCAGGAATGGAAGGGAAGGGCTGAGGACAGAAGAGAAGAAAATGGGTCACACGTGACTGAGGAACCTCTCAATTTTGTGGGTGAATCTTCGACTGAGGAAAAAGGAGGACGTGTCAGAGGCACCTTGCTCTGCCAACTGTTCCAATCTCTCCTCCACCCCAATTTGTCAATAACATTGATACCAATGCTTTTCAACCATCTTCAACTCTGAAGAAGAGTCAATGGACTTGAACTGTTAACTCTGCTTCTCTCTCCACAGGCCATGCCAGACCTGTTGAGTTTCTACAGCACTCTCTGCTTGAAATTACATTCAGGCTGTAAATTGTGTGTAAGAAGTTCAGCTTTTCACTCTCAGCTGGTGTACACTCAAAAATAGAGAATGCAATAGTATCAGATTTCGAGGTATTGCCTTACTGACAGGACCTGCAGAAACCTAAGAAGGAAAAGTGTTAAGACTAAGAGGATCAGCAGTAAGGCTGTACAGGATTACGATACCCAGTTTTTGCCCCCACAAGCCCATTCAATCAAAATCAATATAGCTCAGGTTAGAAAGGGCAAATCGCAAAGCTCACCAGAGGAAACATAAAAGTACGATGCACTGAACATAAGTAGGCTGCTGCGTCAAAGAGTGTTTGTACAGCACAGGGCAGAATATATAAAATACAGATTGATAGCAAGCTAAAGGGATAAAGGTTCATGGACTGCAAAAAGCAAAAATGAAATTTGAATTAATGGTGTATTTCACTCATCCTCAGGTTAATCTGACTTGTTTCACAGCCAATAGAACTCAGGCAGTGCCAAATGACTGTCCACTCCTGAGAAATCACTTGAGCCACTGGTTAGGTTTTCCACGGCCTGTCAGGATTCCAGTGCAATCTTTCATGCCCATAGGTCTGACACAGTTTTAGTCCTTTTTATAGAAGCACTATTGAACTCTTTGTGCCAAATCTTGTGGTTTTGTGTAGCTAATTCAGATCTGCGTCATGCTTTCATAGGGCTTTTCACCACGATGCCCAGTGAGTGCACTCGCTGTATTGTACTGAGCTCATTACGTCCCACCTCTACATGTTCAGTGACACCCATTTCTGGCCCCAGAACAACACAGTGAATATCTGCTAAAAGCCTTGATGTGGAGTTGCCGGTGTTGGACTGGGGTAGACAATGTCAGAAGTCACATGACACCAGGTTATAATTGGATCATTACCTGGTGTCATGGGACTTCTGACTTTGCTAAACACTTTGTACCCCTTGCACCCTAATTTTCCTTAGAAGGCCACATTGTGTCCTGGCTGAGAAATGGCATTCCAGAAGTGGCAGAAAATGTTCTGCGAATGTGCCTGGGAATCAGAAGGTGGAACCACAATTCTCTGGCGGGACTTTGCAGATCCTGGTGTCGGGCTGGGTGCAGAAGGGTCATCCTTCCCCCTCGAAGCTCTGTTGGATGGCTCCTCTTGGGGCAATCCAGAGGTGGCCAGACACCCACCACCTCCCCCCCCCCACCCCCCAAACTCCACCCTACCTCTGAGTTCTTCAACTTGCAGCCAAGGAGGGTATACCTGCCTCTGAGAAGAAGCCCCTCAGATGTCTGACCCATCCAGGCACAAAGCCCCCCTGGGGGTCCCCTGACAAACCTTGACTAAGCCTAACCACTACTTTTCAAGCTCTGTCCATCCCAGCTGAAGAAACTCAGTTTAGATTAATATGGGGATTGGAGGAAGAAGACCTATTGACAGCACTTTGGAAGCATGGGTGACACTGAATTGTAATTGACTTTGCACTGCTGCATAAATGTAACAGATGTAACCTTGCATCTGGTTTTTGGTGTCACTGTGTAGGCTCAAATGCTTTGGTCACAAGATCAGGCGTCATGTCATGGCCACAGACAAGGTTCCATGCTGGGAGCTGACTGCTGCTTGGAGAATAAAGAGGAACATTAGACATATGGCATTGGGTCATTCCAACACAATCGGCCCTCCCTCTATAAATCCATCTTTCTTCAAAGCCTCTGCAAATGTCTAGCTGTCAGTGAGATGTCCAGTCTGTGGTAGGAAGGTTTTATAAAACCTTAAGTTATCTCAGGAAGAAAGAAGTTCTGGGATTTCCATATTAATGAATCAAAACCTGCAACCCATTGCAAAAGATGAAAGATTTAACAGCAATCTAGGTTTGTTCGATATAATGTATCAATTGCATCACTGCAATCTTTTACTATAAATTCTGTGTCTTATGATCCTGCCCCACCAGCTACCTGATGAAGGAACAGCACTCTGAAAGCTAGTACTTCCAATAAACATGTTGGACTATAACCTGATGTTGTGTGATTTTTAACTTTGTTCACCCCATTCCAACACCGGTACCTGCACATCATGCGATGGGAAGGTGCAACATATAGAGAGGCCAAGGAACTAGAAAAGAGAGCACACAAGCCTGTATCATATACTGTATATCCTTGTGTGAACAATGTTCTTTGCCTTAAAAAATCTCTGTCATCAGTGGGTCCCGCAGCCCTCCCCTGTACAGCTTGAGTCACTCACCCCACCCAAAATGAGCTTAGGCACACCCATTTTCTTTCTTTTTGCACACACACTTGTAATTTCCAATGCGATGAAAGACAACAGTGAGGGGTCTGAGGCAAGTTGCTTGCAGACTTCTCCTTAACATGTAGGTGTGAGCTCCCAAACATTCAGATCCCCTTTTAGCACTTTACATTAAGCTCAGAATTCTCGTACCTCCCCAAGTCCCCAACCAATGATAGACTTTGCGAACAAATTTTAAGACGTGTCTCAAGAGGCACCCAGACCTTATATCAAATATTACACAAACTGAGATGTGGAAAACCACAAAGCAAATCATGGACTAATATCAATAAGAAGGCTTGGTGGCTGTGAATTTACTCAAAGTATTCCAGATGCTTCATTAGTAGCAACCTTGACACCACAAGATAATGGCAACATTGAAGCTCAAAGATAGAGAAAGGAATAAACAACACAGGGTGTAAAAGCATGCAATTTATTTCTCAATTGAAGTTGCACGTTATGTGTCTCATCACCAGCTTCAAGTAGCAGGCAATGATTATTCCAGGGTCTTGACACAACAGTGAGCTCATTGTACCCATGACAGTGGTTATCACAGCTGCCTCAGAGTGCCAGGTTCTATTCCAGCCTTGGATGATGGCCTGTGCAGTGTTTGCACATTCTTCCCATGTCTGGGCGGGTTTCTGCCGGGTACTCCACTTTCCCCCTCCAGTCTAGAGATGTGAAAGGCAAAAAGCAGTCAGCGAGTTTATTCCTTGGTATGCGATAATCATACACTGAGAAGTAAATTTACTGTTGACCTATTGCAGAGATCAGGAAATGTATGTATCATGAGAACAAAATTCACTTTCAGTGATGAAAAGGGTGCCATTGTATTTTCCATGCTAAATTGAACAGGAAGATGTAGGCGAGGTGTATTCCCCAAAGTAAATGTGGGAAAAGGTAGGGATTTGGGCAATTCAGAGGACTGGTGTAGACCTGATAAGCTGAATGGTCTCCTTCTGCACTATAGGGATTCCATGTCCAACCAAAAGCATTAATTCTGTTTTTCTACCCTCCACAGATGTTGTCAGACTTGCTGAATATCTACAACACTTTCTCTTTCAATTACAGATTTCTGGCATCTGCGCTATTGTGCTTTGATTTTAATGAGACCACTGTTCTAAACTGACCTCTAGCTTCTATCTGACGTGTTGGTAGAGGGGAGGACTGGGACAGGGGCAAAGATGGCATTAACTGGGAGGAAGGGAGGGGGAAGGGCATTTTTTAAGTGCTGTTGAAGAATGTTTCACTCATTACAAACAGAGTCAGGCAGGAATGGTAAGATGATATTTTAACAGGATGATAATTGGTCACGGATTATATTTGCTGAATAGGGTTTAAGAATAGCACAGGCAGGTCAAATCATTGTGGAGATGAAACAGATCTCTGGCTGCCTTAGGGCTTCACAAACTCTCGATGTCAAATTTAATTGGAATTATTTGACTGTGAACAAACACTGCAGAACTGCGTGACTTGTCATGACTGTTTGTATTATGTATCTTTAAAATCAAATGTAAGAAGCAAATAGGCAGGTCATCTCATCTGCAACAAAATGAGACAGATTTTAAGATCTGGTTGTGGCTTAAGCAATTTGGCTTGTTGCTATCTTGGAAAATGCCACACTGTACAGAATGATTGCTCATCTTCATTCACCTACTTCTCATTTCATTGGTGCATGAATGAGTTCATCAACACTTGGCTCCTGCTTAATTAGCAAATAACAAGTAAACTGCAATTAGAAGTGCCCAAAGGCAATGAGTATTAATGGCACTCTCTTCCTGTCTATACTAGTTTATCCTTCCACTTTTAAATTAAGTACATTTTGTGTGTTAAACACATTAACTTCAGACATAACGGATGAAATGCTCAGAGACTCTAAACTATTCTGATGAATTCCATCTTTTATTGAGGGTCTAATTTCAGCCAGCAGAATGACATGGACCAGTCACTGAAGGAAGCTATTTGCAGTTAGTGAATATTTTATTCCTATTGACAGTAAAGTACCAAATATTCAAGACAGATAATCAGTCAATTTTCTTAAAGCCAGGCAGCTAGGACAATTTGGCATACAGTATTGAACTAACTCTTTGGTAGCTCATTGAAGGTCTCAAGGAAAGGATGAAATATTTATTGCTTCTTGGGGTTTTCTGTCTCTTAATCTTTATGTGCACTGATTCTAAACAGGAGAGGGCGCAGTGGCACCCTCATCGTCACTGAAAGTGAATTTTGTTTTCATGTTACATACATTTCTTGATCTCTGCAATTGGTCAACAGTGAATTGACTTCCCAGTGTATGATTATCGCATACCAAGGAACAAACTCGCTGACTGCTTTTTGCTTCTCGGCAGGCCACTTGTAGAATTATGTGTCAAACTGGATTTTCACCTGGATTGGATTTTAACATGTTATGATGAAAGGTGTTTAATGTGTACATTATATTGTGAGATTTGAAATTTAAAATAGAGACAGATAGGTATGTGTCATCCTGCAAAGTTTTGTTTTAAACCAGGTCAGAAAGTCATTTGGATCCATGAGCAAGGTGCATCAACTCCAAGAGAGGGAATGATGGCAGAACCCCTGCAGTGTTAATGGATGGTTCGGCTATGCTGTCGAGATTGCAATCGACCCAGAAAGTTATTTGTTTGCCTTTCTGAGTACAGTTCACTGCTACAGCCTCAGTTCAGTGGAGCCTATAGTTCAGTGGAGCCAGCCACCATAGCCAAAGCATTTTTCACAGTGGAGCTTTGAAGACAAGAGACTCCACTGAGTAATTCTTTGTTAAGGTATTGACATCTACATGTGCATGTCAGACTAACGAAAGCTCATCTGTTGTGATCATGAGATGCTTGACAGTGAGCTAACTAGGATATTTTGTGAAGAATATTTAAGGGGATAAATTTTCTGTTGAACAACCTTTTCATCAATCATTGGGGCTTATTGTGTTAGTTACATTTGTCATTTTTAGTGGAACAATTGAAGACCTTCATTACTTCAAAGACTTTTCCTGTACCTAGAGAAAGTGAATGGGTTGAACACTAAAAACATTACTCTATGTACATACATTTGTTGTTTTGGAGTGTTTAATTTACAAAGATATCTTTAGTTTTACAAAGGAGGAAATATAATTTTTTCAATTGGTTTGTGTTTGATTGCGTGAATCTGTAACTGATTTATGCTAACTCTGCTTGATGAGCTAAGTCTGAGTGGAGACTTGGAGATAAGTAATCAAATTGTAGGAATGACCAGAAAGTTAGATGCTACAGCAAAAGCAAAGAATAGACATTTCAAAGGTCTTTTAGCAAAATCTGTTCCATAAATATAAACAAGTACTAGCTATGTATAACTCTGAGTACCACAATGGTTACACTCAACTATTATCTGCAAAAACTAAACCATCAGTCTGAAATCATTTGGGTTCAATGTTAGTTATGTAAAAGGAGGCAGATCATCTCACAAAATTGAAAGCAGCCAAGTGATGGCTCTTCACAATACAGGAGAATCCAGACTTGTGCCATCAATTGGGTGGCACAGTGGTTGAGCAGTTAGCCCTGCTGCCTCACAGTGCCATGGGACCTGGGCTCAATTCCAATCTTGGGCAACTGTCCTTGAAGAGTTTGTATGTTCTCCCCGTGTCTGAGTGGGTTTCCTCTCAGTGCTCTGAATTCCTCCCAAATTCCAAAGATGTGCAGGTTAGGTGGATTAGCCATTGGAAATGTGAGGTTACCGGGGTGGGGTGGATCTGAGTGGGATGCTCTGCAGTGTCATGACTTAATGGGCCATGCTGTAAGGATTCTATGAATTGTACAGTGAACGAGCTTAACTCCCTTGATAAAAGAGTATCTGCCATTCTCACTCTAAATGTAAAAAAAAACACTTCCTGGTATCAATCTTAATTAACATTTCAACAGCCAAGAGACGTAAAGATCAGATGAGTCACATATTCTCACTTGCTCTTTCTCTCTCACACACATTCACCTCTGTGGATTTGGTAACCACGATTGTCAAGTTTTAAATGGACAATGTCTTTACTAAAAAGGAAACAGTGGTGTCTGCTTTGTTCTCACAACCTGAGAAATGCAAGGAAATACTTGATGTCAAATCAGCAGTCATCAGAGAGAATCCACAAGAAAAAAATAATTATATTAATAAAGCCCAGGTCAAACCCAAAGCAGCACTACAATCCCAGGCTTCCTGATTTGGCACAATAGTGTCCTGGATCTGTAAGTGGTTATAGCGTAGTGTTGCGATAATGGGTAGGCATAATTAACTAATGTTTCTGCTCTATAACTAGTGGGAATTGTGTTGCACTGCTCCTCCTCTAAGTGTCTGCTGTCTTTTTCAACCGGTCTGAATTTCCCGAACCTGTCCCCTTACCCAACCTATCCCTTCACAACCTTGCCACCATTTCTTGTAGTTGGGATCAATGTGCCCTCAGGGTATGCTTTTAATAGGGAGGCTCAACATAAGCAGGAGACGAATGAAGCAAAGTACCGTCAGAGCATGTGAGGGCAGACACCAAAAGTGAGAGGGCCCCTGATGACTTGACTGCATCTTCTGTATGGCTTTTCATCAATAAGAGAATGGAGGAAGAGGAATTCTGTTTGTGGACATTATCCTTATTTACAAAATTACTAATTCTTGCACCTCACTTTGCCGACGTAATATCAGGTAGCCTCAGGGAATTGATTGGATAGGAATTATGGAAGCATAGAAACAGGTTTAGGCCATTCAGCCCTTTAAGCCTGTCCTACCATTCCATATGATCATGTCTGGTGGTGCAATCTCAGTATCCCACTCCCGCCTTCTCTCCATACCTCTTGATCCCTTTAACCACAAGGTGCATGTCCAGCTTCCCCTTGAATGTATCTAACAAATTGGCCCCGAAAGCGTTCTGTGGTAGACAATTCCACAGCTTCACAACTTTGAGTGAAGAAAGTCTTCCTCTTCTCAGTCCTGAATGGCTTACCCCTCATTATTAGACTGCGAGTGATACGGAGGGATATGGACTGGAAATTGCAACTGGCTAACAGAAGTCCCATTTTGCCCAGGAACAGAAACATCCCACATGGAGTGGGATACAGCAGTGTGGATGATGGCTGAAATACTCCCCTTTCTGTTTCACCCAACTTGTGGCAGGTCAGTGGTTGTGAAAATCAAAACCTCAAGAATATTCTCGCAAAACATTTTGCCACATTTTCTGGATTGTGTGCTCACCAGCTGCTTCAGGCAGCCCTGGGATGCACAGTACCTCAATGTTAGCGCTGCTGCCTTATAGCACCAGGGACCTGCGTTCGATTCTAGCCTGAGATGACTGTCTGTGTGGAGATTGCCCATTCTCCCCGTGTCTGCGTGGGTGTCCTCCAATCATCCAAAGATGTTCAGGTTAGGTGGATTGGCCTTGCTAAATTGCCCATAGTGTCCAGAGATGTGCAGGCTAGGTGGATTAGCCATGGGGAACACAGGGTTACAAGGGATAGTGTGGATGGATGGGATGCTCTTTGGAGGGTCGGTGTGGAATTGATGGGTTGAATCGCCTGCTCCTACACTGTAGGGATTCTATGATTCCTGAACCCATTCCAGTGGTATTGAGGTTAAGTGAAATTCCAGGTGCAAAATCTGATTCTACCTCTAGATGGTGCAAGCAAACTCCAATAAACTAAAATGCCCCAGATTCAAACCCTAGGTATCCACTTAATGGGCAATTATTGTTTAATTATCTCAGTAATCTTCAAAGGTCAACACAATTCGTAAAGATTACATGGAGAGTACGACTAAATCATGTCTTCACTGTCCGTTCTGAAAGCCTTGACAAATCTGCAGTGTTCCCTTTCTTCAGTAATAATCTCAGTGCCCCCTATTGTTCCACCTTTTAGCTGATTATCTTTCCACCTGCCACTATCATTTTAATGCCATCCCTTTCACCTTTAACAAGGACAAATCTCTGTTCACTGCTGTTAATTGCAGATTGAAACTGACAGCATCACATCTCTATCTCAGAATTAGGTTTCCATGTCGCATGTACTCAAGTACAGGGCTACAGGAACAACGGTGAAAAGTTTATAATGTTGCTATTCAATACGCCATCTTAGGGACAAGGTACCACGATCCAAAATCTTAAGTAAAAAGTAGAAAAATAAATAAGTGAAAAGTTCAACCTTACGGTTCTTGTCTGTATAAAGTACTAAGCAAGAAATAAAGTGACTGCCTCTTCTGTATGGCTTTTCATCAATAAGAGACTGGAGGGAGAGGAATTCTGTTTGTGGACATTATCAAATTGCTGACCTTTCTCCTGTACTGGGACAAGCAAAGACTGGCAGAATACACAAGGCTCATAGGTAAAGAGGGAAAAGCAGACCACAGTGCATAGAATGAGGAAAATGCAGATATCCTGACAATAAATAAATGCCTAAAAGGAAGTAGAGAATATCAGTTCCAGCAATGTAGGAGTAACTGACTGATAGATGTTGAGAAAAAAAGGAGGAACAGTGTAGGAGAACGGACAAGTGATAAGGAAAGATAGAGAGAGAAATGGAACCCCTGCAGTGTGGAAACAGGCCATTTTGCCAAACCAATCCTTTGAAGAGTAATCCATTGCCCTCCCCTGACTAATGCCCTTAAACTACACATCTCTGAATACGATGGACAATTTAGCATGGTCAATTCACCCTAACCTGAACATCTTTGGACTGTGGGAGGAAACCAGAGCACCTGGAGGAAACCCACACAAACATGGGAAAAATGTGGAAATTCCACTCAGACAGTCGCCTAAGGCTGGAATTGAACCTGAGTCCCTGGCACTGTGAGGTAGCAGTGCTAACCACTGAACCACTGTGCAGCCCTAAACAAAGGCTGGAGCAGTCAGGAAACACTTTTTTTGACAAAACCAATATTGAACCAGGGACATTTTGATCTTCAGTTTAATGCTGCCCTAGCTGAGGTATTTTAGCTGGCTGATGGTAGGGGAGGATGCTTCCCTCCATTAAGGATACTCTGTGGGTTGATCCAGGAGCTAGATATTGAGAGGGTTGGAATCGCTTCCTGTGCTGGCTAACACTCCTGCTCCTCATGGCACCCACCATATGAAACCCCTCCTGACACTGCCTACCTCTGCCCCATTTTTTACTCGAAGATTTTAACCTACTGCGAATCCTCTTACAAGGATGCCTTCCTTGAAGAAGCTCTCTTCCTCCCTCTACAAGGATTTCAGTGAGTCCCTCTCTCACTGCACCCCCCAGGTCATCCTATCCCACCTCCATCGCCCCTCCCCCTAGTCCCTCCTCCCTACCTTTTATCTCAGCCGGCTTGGCTCTCTCTCTCTTATTCCTGATGAAGGGCTTATGCTCGAAACGTCGAATTCTCTATTCCTGAGATGCTGCCTAACCTGCTGTGCTTTGACCAGCAACACATTTGCAGCTGTGATCTCCAGCATCTGCAGACCTCATTTTTTACTCGAAGATTTTAACCTACTGCGAATCCTCTTACAAGGATGCCTTCCTTGAAGAAGCTCTCTTCCTCCCTCTACAAGGATTTCAGTGAGTCCCTCTCTCACTGCACCCCCCAGGTCATCCTATCCCACCTCCATCGCCCCTCCCCCTAGTCCCTCCTCCCTACCTTTTATCTCAGCCGGCTTGGCTCTCTCTCTCTTATTCCTGATGAAGGGCTTATGCTCGAAACGTCGAATTCTCTATTCCTGAGATGCTGCCTAACCTGCTGTGCTTTGACCAGCAACACATTTGCAGCTGTGATCTCCAGCATCTGCAGACCTCATTTTTTACTCGAAGATTTTAACCTACTGCGAATCCTCTTACAAGGATGCCTTCCTTGAAGAAGCTCTCTTCCTCCCTCTACAAGGATTTCAGTGAGTCCCTCTCTCACTGCACCCCCCAGGTCATCCTATCCCACCTCCATCGCCCCTCCCCCTAGTCCCTCCTCCCTACCTTTTATCTCAGCCGGCTTGGCTCTCTCTCTCTTATTCCTGATGAAGGGCTTATGCTCGAAACGTCGAATTCTCTATTCCTGAGATGCTGCCTAACCTGCTGTGCTTTGACCAGCAACACATTTGCAGCTGTGATCTCCAGCATCTGCAGACCTCATTTTTTACTCGAAGATTTTAACCTACTGCGAATCCTCTTACAAGGATGCCTTCCTTGAAGAAGCTCTCTTCCTCCCTCTACAAGGATTTCAGTGAGTCCCTCTCTCACTGCACCCCCCAGGTCATCCTATCCCACCTCCATCGCCCCTCCCCCTAGTCCCTCCTCCCTACCTTTTATCTCAGCCGGCTTGGCTCTCTCTCTCTTATTCCTGATGAAGGGCTTATGCTCGAAACGTCGAATTCTCTATTCCTGAGATGCTGCCTAACCTGCTGTGCTTTGACCAGCAACACATTTGCAGCTGTGATCTCCAGCATCTGCAGACCTCATTTTTTACTCGAAGATTTTAACCTACTGCGAATCCTCTTACAAGGATGCCTTCCTTGAAGAAGCTCTCTTCCTCCCTCTACAAGGATTTCAGTGAGTCCCTCTCTCACTGCACCCCCCAGGTCATCCTATCCCACCTCCATCGCCCCTCCCCCTAGTCCCTCCTCCCTACCTTTTATCTCAGCCGGCTTGGCTCTCTCTCTCTTATTCCTGATGAAGGGCTTATGCTCGAAACGTCGAATTCTCTATTCCTGAGATGCTGCCTAACCTGCTGTGCTTTGACCAGCAACACATTTGCAGCTGTGATCTCCAGCATCTGCAGACCTCATTTTTTACTCGAAGATTTTAACCTACTGCGAATCCTCTTACAAGGATGCCTTCCTTGAAGAAGCTCTCTTCCTCCCTCTACAAGGATTTCAGTGAGTCCCTCTCTCACTGCACCCCCCAGGTCATCCTATCCCACCTCCATCGCCCCTCCCCCTAGTCCCTCCTCCCTACCTTTTATCTCAGCCGGCTTGGCTCTCTCTCTCTTATTCCTGATGAAGGGCTTATGCTCGAAACGTCGAATTCTCTATTCCTGAGATGCTGCCTAACCTGCTGTGCTTTGACCAGCAACACATTTGCAGCTGTGATCTCCAGCATCTGCAGACCTCATTTTTTACTCGAAGATTTTAACCTACTGCGAATCCTCTTACAAGGATGCCTTCCTTGAAGAAGCTCTCTTCCTCCCTCTACAAGGATTTCAGTGAGTCCCTCTCTCACTGCACCCCCCAGGTCATCCTATCCCACCTCCATCGCCCCTCCCCCTAGTCCCTCCTCCCTACCTTTTATCTCAGCCGGCTTGGCTCTCTCTCTCTTATTCCTGATGAAGGGCTTATGCTCGAAACGTCGAATTCTCTATTCCTGAGATGCTGCCTAACCTGCTGTGCTTTGACCAGCAACACATTTGCAGCTGTGATCTCCAGCATCTGCAGACCTCATTTTTTACTCGAAGATTTTAACCTACTGCGAATCCTCTTACAAGGATGCCTTCCTTGAAGAAGCTCTCTTCCTCCCTCTACAAGGATTTCAGTGAGTCCCTCTCTCACTGCACCCCCCAGGTCATCCTATCCCACCTCCAACGCCCCTCCCCCTAGTCCCTCCTCCCTACCTTTTATCTCAGCCGGCTTGGCTCTCTCTCTCTTATTCCTGATGAAGGGCTTATGCTCGAAACGTCGAATTCTCTATTCCTGAGATGCTGCCTAACCTGCTGTGCTTTGACCAGCAACACATTTGCAGCTGCAACCTCTCTGATCACAGCAGACCAGTAACTGCTATTCCAGTAATAACCACAAGCTCCCAGTGGCGCTGTCAAAGAGTAGAGCTGCCAGCCTCAGATTGGCAGGCAGCTCTCGGTTGATGGGACCTCTGCCAAGGGGATCCTGATCCTAATGAAACAACCAGATTGAAACATGCTTCAGTAGGTCTTAGCAAAAAGAGTCAGCCTGAGTCTCTTGGTACCTTTCCTGCCAACAGGTGAGTTCCCCAAACAATCCTAAGGTGCTGACCGTCAGTGTCAGTCGTGCACTTGATGCATTTGGTGCACTTCTGCTTCTTTGTGCCCCGGTTCAAACCCAGTTTCAGAGCTTGAGTACCAAAAAAATGCAAGGCTGACTTTGCAGTGCAGTGTTGAGGGAGTACAGCACTGTCAGAGGTGCAGAGTTTTTTTATGAGTTGTTAATCTCATTCTGCACTTAGCAGAGAATGACGTGGTGGTGCTGGTGTTGGACTAGGGTAGACAAATCACACAACACCGGATTATTGTGCAACAGGTACATTTGGAAGCATTAGCTTTCGGAGCGCCACACCTTCATCAGGTGGTCCAGCAGCACTCCGAAAGCTAGTGCTTCCAAATAAACCTGTTGGACGATAACCTGGTGTTGTGTGATTTTTAACTCAGCAGAGAATGGCTGCGGGATTCCGATTTGTGACAGCAATTGCTGTGATTTCTGTATTTTCACAAGACAGGAAGAGATCAATCCCATGGACCCTTGTTGACATTGTCTAGGCCAACTGCTGAAAGTGAGGTATCTGTGGTGCATCACCACCCCAGAGATGTCTGTGTGTTTGCATGTGCATGCGTGTGTGTCTGTGTCTGTGTGTATGTAAATCTATCTGTCTGTCTGTGTTTGCATATGTGAGTCAGTAAAAACTGTCAATGTCGTCCCCAGCAATAATCTCGGCCTATGTTTACAATACTTCCTTATCTCCATCCCAGCTTGGTGGAGAGCAAGACCGCCTGTGGAGAGCCCCCAGCACGAAGCGACTGCAGGCTAGAGAAGGACTGCAATGTTCATATTTTAACTTATTTCCTAGTTTACACTATGAAGAATTGCATTGTAGAACTTCTGGCTATTTTCTTTATTTCTTTACTTTTGTACTTAATCTACTTTAGTACCTAAGATTTGTAACTAGGTACTTTGTCTCTAAAATGGTGCCATGAGTGGTGACACTGTACACTTTTCACAGCACTCCTGTACTTCTGTACTTGAGTACATGTGACAATAAAACCTAACTCTAATTCTTCCCACCAACATGAAGCAGAGCTTCATCCACAGGACTCCCTCACAATCAGTTTACACTTGACAGCACATAAAAATAAAAGCATAACTCTTGGAACCAATAGTCTGACACAAGTATGTAGTGAATCTGTATGCCTACAGCTATTATATTTCACTTGACCTGACTGGAAATCATGAGTTCTCCATGCAGTTTCTGTAAAAGCAAAGGATTACAGGAGTGAATTTAATTAATACAACACAAGCGAGAAATAATGCAAATGCAATGCCAATGAAAATTACTTCAACGACTTGCACATTTTAACAATAAATGCTGTTAAAAGGTATTTCATTGGCTGTAAAACACTTTGAAGCTTATAGAGGCCGTGAAAGGTGTTCTTTAAATGTAATCATTTCCTTTTTGTCATTTTCACACCCACATGCAATGTAAGATATTGTCACCTCTGAGTTGAAGCAGCTGGTGGATTCACTCAGGCGTTTAGCAAAGCTCAGGATAAACAGAAGGATTAGGAGATGTTCTTTTCTAAAACTCATTTAAGTAAAACACAAGCAAGGGTTGTAAATCTTCCTTCACCAGGCTCACCAGCTACAGAGCGTTCCCTGCATCCCAGCCTGTAGGTAACCTTGGCCAGCTCAGCAGATAGCCAGCCTGCTGTGAAACCACTAGCTGATCTAATTGCTCCATAAAGTATTGAGGAAAGCACTTACAGTCAGAATAAGCATCCAAACCAGCTCCATTGTCCCTGGCGTGCATTGTCATGCTGATTTTACTCTGCAAGTAAAAACAATTGAGTGAGTCTGCCACAGGATTCCAATAATAAGAGCCCTTGATCAAATAAAACACGAGCTTCACAGAGAGAAGACCTGGCCACATCGCCTCTACGATTGACAGCTGACATGATCAGATTAAAGCACAGCTATTCAGAAGACAGGAATGCATGTTTGTAATTGTTTCAGTGACAGTCATTTGGTACAGCAAACCATAGCCCAATTTATGAACAAGACAACTAGCCTGTGCAGCTGTTTGATAAGGAATAAGGAGTTCTGAATTAAAGGTGTGGATTTATAGTAAGTACTTGGTTGATTGTAGGATAGCCCGAAACGTCAACTCTCCTCTTCCTGGGATGCTGCCTGACCTGCTGTGTTTTTCCAGCATCACACTTTTTGACTCTGATATTCAGTATCTGCAGTCCTCACTTTCTCCTGGTCGTAGAAGTTTGGGAAAAGGGTTTGGGAAGGACATGAAGCTCAAGTTGCAGCTGGAATATGATTGTTGCCTTGGTCTAATGGTATTGATCTACAAGAGCAGCGGGGTCTGTGAGGAACAGCATCAGGCACCCTTAAAATGAAGTAAAAACAAGGATTGCAGATGCTGGAAACCAGAGTGGTGCTGGAAAAGCTCAGCAGGTCAGGCAGCATCCGAGGAGCAGGAAAATCAACGTTTCGAGCAAAAGCCCTTCATCAGGAATAGAGGCAGGGTGCCTGCAGAGTGGAGAGATAAATGAGAGGGGGATGGGGGTGGGGAGAAAGTAGCATAGAGTACAATAGGTGAATGGGGATGAGGATGGAGGTGATAGGTCAGAGAGGAGGGTGGAGTGGATAGGTGGAAAGGAAGATAGGCAGGTAGGATAGGTTATGAGGGTGGTGCTGAGCTGGAAGGCTGGAGGTGGGGTGAGGTGGGGGAAGGGGAAATGAGGAAACTGGTGAAGTCCACATTGATGCTCTGGGGTTGAAGTGTTCCGAGGCGGAAGATGAGGTGTTCTTCCTCCAGGCGTCGGATGGTGAGGGAGCCGTGGTAGAGAAGGCCCAGGACCTGTATGTCCTTTTCAGAGTGGGAGGGGGAGTTGAAATGTTGGGCCACAGGGTGATGGGGTTGATTGGTGCTGGTGTCCCGGAGATATTCCCTAAAGCGCTCTGCAAGGAGGCGTCCAGTCTCCCCAATGTAGAGGAGACTGCGTTGGGAGCAACGGACACAATAAATGATATGTCAACTTGGTGAAGCCACGACACCAGGGTGATCTCTGTGAGAGCAAGCAGAACAAACAGCAGAAGCAACATGTCACAGACAGGAGAAAGGAACTGCCCAGTGAATGCATCAGATCTAGACTCTACAATCTTGATATAAGCCGTTATGAGGGGTGGTGGTCAATTAAACAGGAGGAGGCACTTCCACAAACATCACCATCCTCAATGCTGGTGGTACTCAGCACAAAAGCAGGGACTGAAGCTTTCGCAATAATCTTGATCCAGGGGTGTGAGGATACAATCCATCTTGGCCTCCTCCTGAAGTCCCCAGCATCACAGCTGCCGAACCTCATCTGCTCCTGACATCAGTGAAAGATTGAACCCTTGGAGACTGCAAAGGCCGTGGGTCCCAATTGTATTCTGGTATAAGCACTGAAGACTTATAATCCTGAATCTGCTGTGCTCCTAGCTAAGCTATTCCAGTACAGCTATGACACTGGTATAAAGCTGGAAATATCAAAAATTGCCCACTAAAGTCTGATGTAAAAGTCACTACAGAATCAACCAATATTGCCCTTATGAGCCAATCTCAGTTACCAACAAGGTGATGTAAGGTGTTGTGGACCGAACTATCAAGAGGCACTTATTCTGCTATAACCTGATCACTTATGCTCAGTTTAGGTCCCACTAGGGCTGCACAATGTCTGATCTCAGTACAGCCTTCATTCAAACATGGGCAAAAGAGCTGAACTCAAGTAGAAGTGTAAGGGACTGCTCCTGACATCAAGGTACTATTTGACCAAGAATGGCATCAAGGGGCCACTAGTAAAGGCGGAATCAATGGGAATTGGGGGAAAAAAATCTCTGCTTGGAGTCATACATAGCACAAAGTCAGACAGTTGTCATCGTTGGTCATCAATCATCTTCGTCTCCAGGCATTGCTGTATGAATTCTTCAGGATAGGACTCTAAGTAATCTGCAGCTGGTTCATCAATGAGCTTACCTCCACCAATAATTGATTGGGAATGTTGCTGAAGATTGCATTATCTTCAGTATCATTGTTGACTCCTGATGCAGCCCATGTTCGTAAACATCCAGACTGGCAAGTAATGTTCATGTCACACAAGTGCCAGACACCAACCATTTCCAATGAGAGAAGATTTAACTACAATTTTCAATTGCATTACCATTACAGAAAATCCTCAGTTTCAACATTCTGGGTGTTACCAGTAACTAGAAACTGAATTGGACCAGCCATCTACACAATGGAGATACAAGAATGACTCAGAGACTAAGAACTCTGTCCCAAGTAATTCACCTCCTACCTCCCCAAAGCCTGTTCACCATCTGCAAGGCAGGAGTGTGGTGGAGGTCTCTTCACTTGCTTGGGTGAGTGGGGTTCCAACAACTTGACAAGATAGTCCACCTGACTAGCAGTCTATTCGCCATCGTCGATACTTACTCCCTCGACCACAAAATGTACACTAGCAGCAGCACGTGCACAAGATGCAGTACAGTAATTCACCCAGTCCCTTTACACTGCACCTGCTAAACAAAAAACAGTGGCGAACACTCAACTCAATACAAGGAGACAGTGAGGAATGAGGTCAGCTACTTGAAGGACACTCCAAAGGGCGGTTATGACCTTGAGAATCAGACTTCTAAAACATGTCCCATCAGTCAACCCACTAAGGTTGGCCTCAAGTGGAGAACTGCATCCTGTTCAGGGCACCGCATATTAGGAGAAGTGGATGAATAATTCCAGAGATGAGGGACTCGATTCATGAAGGTAGACTGGAAAAGCTGATCCTGCTTTCCTTGAAATAAGGAGGCTCAGAGGAGATTGGAAGGAGGAATTTGAGAGATTTGTACACGCTGGATAGCGAAAAGCTGTTCCATATCATGAAGAGATTAAGACCGTGAGACCGCAATTGTAAAGTAATATGGCAAGAGAATCAAAAGCAACACAAGAAAAAGCTTGCTCACTCAGCAAATGGCTAAGTCTGCAATGCACTGGCTCAAGTGTGGTGAGAGCAGGTTCAATTGTAATAGTCAAAGGGGAATCAGACCGTTCCCTGAGAAAGAAGAACATACAGGGTTATGGGGAGAAAGCAGGAGAATAGCGCTAAATGAATCGTACATTCAGAAGGCACACACAGATACAACAGATTCAATGTCCTCCATCTATATAGTCATAATTCTCTGATTCTGTGACAATCTGATAGATAAGACATCATAGCCCTCCACTCACTATCTCCAGAGGCCACCGTGTAGCCAAAGCACACATACCTTTAAAGGGTTTTCTATCACACAAAAGAAACAGACCAACTCCAAGTGGCAGCATGGTGAGTCAATGGTTAGCACGGCTCCCTCACAGCAGCAGGGACCTGGGTTCAATTCCAGCCTCAGCCAACTGCCTTCATGGAGTTTGCACATTTTTCCTGTGTCTGTGCGGATTTCCTTTGGGTGCTCTGGTTTCCCCCCACAGTCCAAAGGTATGCAGGTTAGATGGTCTGGCCATTGGAAATTGCCCATCGTGTCCAGAGTTTGGCAGGCTACTATGAGAAATGCAGGGATGGGGTGGGATGCTCTTCAGAGGGTCATTGTGGATTTGATGGGCTGAATAGCCTGCTCCCACACTGCAAGGATTCTAAATAACAAATACTCTCAACAAAGCCTTAACTAGCAGGAAGGGAGAAAGTATTTATGGAGATTGCGTATTTACTATTGTACTTATCAGAAAGAATAGCATCTTCCAATGTTTTGATCGCATCTTGTTGATGAGCCAATTTTTTTTATCACCTTGCTGCATTTTGGAAGAATTAAGCGTGAAAGAGTTTGCAAAACACTTTAGAGCAAGTACAATGGGGCAGCACAAGTGAGATAGCAACAGCTAATATCTGGTCCATGTTGCAAGAAGCAGTCAATGTTACCAGTGAAGGGGAATATTTGTTAAATTCATTTCCTTGGCTGTTTGGTCCTTAACTTAACAAAGATACAGATTCAAAGAGCAACGAGCTTTTAAATGTCTTACCATGATCGGATTTCTGCTCACAGCATGAACCGTGTTGAAGCTATCCTAGTCTAAACTCCCAATGAAAGGCAGAGCACCTTTTAGCATCTCTAATTGGGCACCATCCCTCTAGCTGGCCACCAGTTGACTCCCTAACACATGGGTGATTGAACTAAGATGGGAAGGGCAGGGGTAAAAGTTCATACCCTTTTTGTTCTATCTCCTTCACCCTGCAAAAAAAATTCAAACCTTATTTTTTGCATGTTAACAACACAGAAAGAGGCTGAATTCCTTAAAAGAGGATGAAGTGGAGCAATGATTGAAATCAAACTTGAGAATGGGTTATCAGCAGAAGGATTGATGTGAAGGCCATTGATGCGGCAGTCTTGGATATTAGTAAGCTGCTCCATGCATCCCCCTGGACACTGAGACAGTCCAAAGGAGGCCTGACTGATGGCATCCATTAGCCATGCAAGGGAGGGTAGCAGGTGCTGGCCTAGTATAGTCAGCAGATTGATTGGACTTGTCTGGCTAACTATGTCCAGCCAACTAGCAAGTATGCTGCAAGGACATGAAGTCTTTGTGCACTTGGTTGGTGCACAAGTGATTTAGCATCAGGAATATTTTCAATGCCCTGAGATACAGGGTCCCTCCTCTCCTTCTGTTTTTAACACAGGAAGCCAGGAATGGTTTGGAGAGAGCCTGTGCTAACAAAAATGAAAAACAAAGACTGCTCTCGAAAACTAGGCCCCATCCCATAAAAAAGCCAAATACAAAGCATTGATATATTGCAGATGTTGGAAATCCAGAGGAAGATTGGAAATATTAAACAGATCTGTCATCATTTTGAAAGCTTTCCAACTTGATCTTTCACGAGAAGTGGATTGACAGCAGAGGAGCTGACAAGAAAGAAGTAGACAGATTGGCTTGGATTTGTATGGTGCTCTGGAGTAGCAGCAGTGAGGTAAAAAGGAACAATGAGAATGGAGGGGACTCAGAAGCAGACATCAGTGGTGAATGTGTGTGAGTGGTGACAGCAAGGTTAAAATAAGCAGGGGGTAGGGATAGGGCCCACAAGCAGTCAGATCTGTGTGTGGGACCAGGGAATGGTGTCAGCGAGGGTAAAAAAGAAACAGTGAGAGCAGAGAGATTCCAGAAGCAGAGAGACAAGGGGGCAGAGCTGCTTCAACTAAACCAAAGTGTGACATCTCAAAGAGCAGGTAGGTAATTGGTGGGTATTTCTGAGCAAGTTTTGTTTGAAATGAACCTTCCAGCTCAGCAAGCATACCTACGTCCAGGTGGGTATTTCTCTCTTGTAGTCTTTTGATTGGACATTGGTTTAAGTTAAGGCCATAAGTCCAGCTTAAAAACTTCATGCAGATACTTAAAGCATTATCAGGTGCTGAGTGATGTGGGCTATGGTGAAATGTGTGGCAGGATCAGGCAGACCCATCTCAACATTATCTCATTACATCTTGTATGCTTTTCTTGAGCACTGCAGTGAGATTCTCACTAGGGAGAGGTGAGTTGTCAATTGACGATCTCACAACCACCTGGTGAAGGAGCAATGCTCCGAAAGCTAGTGCTTCTAATTAAACCTGTTGGACTATAACCTGGTATCGTGTGATTTTTAACTTTGTAGACCCCAGTCCAGCAGCGGCATCTCCAAATCATGACGATCACGAATGCTTGGTAAGTATCTTGTTAAGAGCCTGACACACTGTGGTTTGCATTCATACCAAACTCACCACGGCTTCATTGGTGAGGGGAGTAGACAGGCACTTCTGATGTTATAGACGTAACTCCAGATGTTGCCTTCTGGATGTCAGGGTCCAGGATGCCATGGAATGGCTGCAGGGCATTCTGAAGGAGGTGGCTGAGTAACCAGAGGTCGTGACACGTGTTGGAACCAATGACATAGGAAGAAAGAGGAATGAGATACTGCAAACAGGCTTTTGGGAGTGAGTTAGGGCATAGAAAAGTGAGATTTCAAAAGTTGCAGACTCTGGATTACTCCTAGTGCCATTCAGTAATGACAATAGAAGGATAGGGCATGGTTCGAGTGATGGTGGGGTAAGCAAGATTTTAGATTCCTAAGGCACATTTTCATGGGAGGTGAGTCCTGCTCAACATACAAGGAGCAAAAATGCCATTGGGTGAGTACTATAGACACTAAAATAGTCAGAGAGATAAAGGATCAAATATATAATCACATTGCAGAGAGGAGTAGGAATAATAAGACAAGGATATAGGAAATTTTACAACCAAATTTTAACTTGGATAGTTTCAGTGTGCAAAGTAGGCAGTAAAATACATTCAGGAGAGCCTTTTTATCCAGTATGCAGGAATACCAACAAGGGAAGGGACTGCACTGAACCAAATACTCAGAAATGTTCCTGAGCAGGTAAACAGTATGTCATTGGGAGTGCATTTTGGAATTAGTGGCCATAACATCAGTTAGATTTAGGATAGTTATGGAAAAAGGTAAGAATGGGTCAAGACTATAAATATCTTCTGAGTAGAATACACACACATATTACCATGATTCTTTCCCAATTATCCTCTTTCTCTTCATACATGTTGAAAAATAAATCTTTGTGCTTCCTTTATTCTACTCAACAATGTTTTCTCATGTGCTCTTAGCTCTCCTAATTTGTTGTTTTTAAGTTCCACCCTGCATTTTCAGTACTACTTTATGTAATGTAATGAATCCTCAGAAGCTGTCTTTTTTTTCTTATTCCTAACCTTTATGTCCTTTGACATCTCTATTCTCAATCCCACCTTTGTCTTTATGGGAACATATTTGCCCCTGTACTCCTCATTACTTCCTATGTACATGCTTCCCACTACTCTGACACAGTTTTACCTGCATGGAGATGTTCCCAGTATGCTTGGGCCAAACTGTATCTTAGTAAAGTCAGATTTTCCTTAGTTTAGAATCTTCCAACAGATTTTCACATGACTAGATGCTGAGACCCTTGGTGTCTGGTGTTCATTAATGTTTTTGGACTTAAATGTAATAGGTAATGCTATATACGAGAAGATATCAATTAGAGTTCAAGACTACAGATTTAGTGGGAGCATTATTTCAGTTAACTACTCTCCATAAAACTCACACCACTTATTAAGCTCTCTGTACATATACAATCAATTCACACTCAATTAATCCAGAATTAATATATCTATTCTGTTTCCTCACTCAATTATGTCTCAGGTATTCCTTCAAACTATGTTAAATTGCTAACAGCAATGATCAAGAAATTTGTGGATGACATGCAAATTAGTAAAGTGGGAAATAGCGAGGAGAACTGCAATGGATTGGGCAGTTGGCACAACAGTGACAAAATGAAATTGAATCTGGGCAAGTGTGAAGCAATACAGGTGTGATGGTCTAAGAAAGCAAGGGATTACACTATGATTAGTAGGAACCTGGAAAGTTCTGAAGATCAGAAGCACCTTGGTATGCACATCCATAGATCATGAAGACAGCAGGACAAATACATTAAATGAGAGTCAAGAGTGTAGTGCTGGAAAAGCACAGCAGCTTAGACAGCATCCGAGGAGCAGGAGAATCGATGTTTCGGGCATAAGCCCTTCATCAGGAATCAGGGGCCCACTTGATGAAGGACTTATGCCCAAAATGTCAATTCTCCTGCTCCTCGGACGCTGCCTGACTTGCTGTACTTTTCCAGCACCACACTCTCAACTCTGATCTCCAACATCTGCAAACCTCACTGTCTCCTTGTTGATTTCAACCTTACTGCAAAGCCTCCTCCAAGGATGCCTACCTTGAAGAAGTTCTCCTCCTCTCTCTACAAAGATCTCAGTGTGTCCCTCTCTCACTGTACTCCCCAAGTCCTCTCCTCTGTCCCCTTCCTGATGAAGGACTTATGCCCAGAAACATCGATTCTCCTGGTCCTCGGATGCTGCCTGACCTGCTGTGCTTTTCCAGCACGACGCTCTCGACCAAGTACATTAGATGCTCATTAAGGCATGTGGGATATCTATTGTCATCAGCCAAGGCATAGACTACAAGAGCAAGGAAGTTATGCTGGAAGTGTATAAAATGTTAGTTTGACCACAAAAGTGAGCCAATCTAGTCACCATGTTATAGGAAGGATGCAATTGCACTGAAGAGGGTGCAGAAGAGATTCACCAGGGATGGAGGATCAGAGCTAACCCACTTGATGCAACTCACCACCAACGGGCCTGACACAACCACCCATCCATTACACCGCACCTGTCCCAACTCAGAAACCTAACACCCACAGATTGACTCCTGGCCTGGTCAAGGCTGGATCAAACTGCAACCCTAACCCTAACCCAGCTCGACCTGCCACAATACCCGTCCCCCTCGGCGCAGTCTTGTTGCGTCAGGCACTAACTATTGCCATTTAACTCTGACCCTCCAACCAATACTAAGCACTAACACGGAGCCTTGCCCAACTGGCACACTGCCCAGCTCATGCACCTGGCACATTACAAACCCAACGCTCCATCCATCTGGTATCCTCTGTTCCTCCCTCATTTACCTTACACATGTACCTTTAGTTAATTATTAACAAAGTGTTTTTTGGACCTGTAACTCCAGAAGTAGGAATGCAAGTGTTATTAAAAATGGGGGCTGTCTTGTAATGCTAATTCAGACCCATTACACTATCGCAGACCTTGCCCAGACATCCCGATGTTCTGTCCCCATCACAACCTGACACTTCTACCCTGCTGTGAACTCAACACCATCCTCCCCTGTTCTGGACTTCTTCTGTGTCCTGCTGGACTCACCAGTTTTTCTCTGCTGTCCTGGAGCCCATTCTCCACTTTTCCTCTGTTCTGGATGAGGTTCACCCTTCCCCCAGATTCCCTAATTCACATTTCCTGTCTGGACCCAGCAAACCACTGCTCACCACTTCCCTCCCCTCCTCCTCGCCCCCCCCCCCCCACACCCCACACCCTCCTGCCCCGCCCCAACCCCTCACCCTCGCCTGACCTGGCAGCTCATCTTTCAGCACTTCAGACTCAAACTTCCCCTTTTCTCCCATTTCGGAGGTGCCATTGTCCCCACTTCCCCTGTTCTAGGTCTGAAACCCATCCCTTTCCCTGCTCCGGACCTGATATGCTTCCAAACTCTTCCTTTTCCTGGACACACTCATCCGAACCTATCCTCAAAATTACATCACCAACCTGGCACCTTACCCTCACTTCAAATTTCCCTTCTGTTTACCATTTAGTTTTCACAGTTTTTACCTTTTGACTGAAGTGGTCAAAGTGGGCTATAATTCTGAACCTTTCCATTTCAGGGAATGGCTACTGACTGCAAGTGAAAAGGGACATGATTTACCTTCCCTCGACCATTTTTGTCATTTACATCAATGATTTGGATGCGAGCATAAGAGGTACAGTTAGTAAGTTTGCAGATGACACCAAAATTGGAGGTGTCATGGACAGCGAAGTGGGTCACCTCAGATTACACCTCGGATGACCCAATGGCCCAATGGGCTGAGAAGTGGCAGATGGAGTTTAATTCAGATAAATGCGAGGTGCTGCATTTTGGGAAAGCAAATCTTAGCAGGACTTATACACTTAATGGTAAGGTCCTAGGGAATGTTGCTGAACAAAGAGACCTTGGAGTGCATGTTCATACTCCTTGAAAGTGGAGTTGCAGGTAGATAGGATGGTAAAGAAGGCGTTTGATATGCTTTCCTTTATTGGCCAGAGTATTGAGTACAGGAGTTGGGTGGTCATATTGCGGCTGTACAGGACATTGGTTAGGCCACTGTTGGAATATTGCATGAAAGTCTGGTCTCCTTATTCTCAGAAAGATGTTGTGAAACTTGAAAGGGTTCAGAAAAGATCTACAAGGATGTTGCCAGTGTTGGAAGATTTGATCTATAGGGAGAGGCTGAAAAAGCTGGGGCTGTTTTCCCTGGAGCGTCGGAGGCTGAGGGGCGACCTTATAGAGGTTTACAAAATTATGAGGGGCATGGATAGGATAAATAGACAAAGTCTTTTTCCCTATGGTCAGGGAGTCCAGAACTATAGGGCATAGGTTTAGGGTGAGAGTGGAAAGAGATATAAGAGACCCAAGGGGCAACCTTTTCACACAGAGGGTGGTGCATGTATGGAATGAGCTGCCAGAGGAAGTGGTGGAGACTGGAACAATTGCAACATTTAAAAGGCATTTGGATGGGTATATGAATAGGAAGGGTTTGGAGGGATGTGGATATGGGCCGGGTGCTGGCAGGTGGGACTAGATTGGGTTGGGATGCCTGGTCGGCATGGATGGGTTGGACCGAAGGGTCTGTTTCCATGCTGTACATCTCTATGACTCTATGACTAATTCTGCATGACAAGAGAACTGACATACAACCATGGAGTCATACAGCTCAGAAGCAGACCCTTCAGTCCAACCAGTCCAGGCTGAAAATAATCCCAAACAAAACTAGTCCCACCTGCCTACTCCTGGCCCATATCCCTCCAATTTCCTATTCATGTATTTATCTAGGTGTACTAAAAACTTTGTGACGGTGCCCACATCCACCACTATGATTTTGCTTTTCTGAAGAAGCCCTGATTAGAATCACCTGCCAGAAATGCAGAGCTCTCCTGTTTTGTTGTTTTGGAAGGGGCAGAATGGAAATCTGTGTCAGATTAATGTTCCTCATAAAATCCAGTCCCTGGTCTCGTAAAAGCTGTGAAGATTTAGTGCTAAGTTGAGAGACAGGAGAAGACTGTATGCTTTCTCACAGCAGTTTTGTCAACACTTGCATTTTGTCATTCACTGATTTTTCTCTATTCAAACCAAAAGTCAAACATAAAATTGCTTTCGCCTTAAATCAGACACATCAAACTATCAGTGTAAAATCTATAACTTGGAAAACATTCAATAAATATTATCATCTCTTATTATAAATTCTTGAATCTGTTCAATTCAGTTGTATCAGATCTGTACCCTCAGTTCACATACCAACCCTTAATAATATTACCAAACAGAAATCTATCTCTAATGATACTGAAACTTCAAATTGCCCATAGAATGACACTTGTTATCATTTCCATCTTCGATGGGCACTTTACAAATTTGTACTTAACACTATAAATTTAGCTTTTAGCCAAAGTCAAAACATGAGCAACTGAAAGCAAGTTATTCACTTGATAAAGATGTTGACTGTGCAGGAAACCACAAACAGAATGTCACTTTTTTTTTTGCAAATCACACAAGCGAGTAGTGTTATATATGAATTTCAGTGCCAGTGTGATGCCAGGTCAATACACCATATATCCCGACAACTGATGGGCCATATCAAACAATGAATCCTGTTGACTATTTGCAACAAGAAACATGCCAATTATACCCAACTGACCTCAGCTTATAAGCCTTGGAGCACCATGAGATGCGATCTTGCTAATCAACTATTAAATAATCTGGACTGTACAAAAAGCTACCCGGAAACCAATTCAGTATCATCAGTCAGGCTCGCAGTGTGATATGTTTTTGCTTGCTGGTAGCTACATATGTTAATTATGTAGGTAAAAGGAATTTATAGAAATATCAGAACCTTATGCATTTAAAGAAAGGGGCTAGGAAGACTGCCTCTCTCAGTTGCATTCCCCTGGTAACACCTGACCAATCTGAATCTACCTACCTGGTCTGGGAATAAAGATTGACAGTGCCCTTACTGCGGCTCCATGTCAACAATGACCTAACAATCAGCACCCATGCTTTACAAATTTGTGTCCCCTTTTCTCAAGCTTTAACCGTGGATCGATAGTCCTGATGAGTGCAAGAAAAAAAGGCTTTGACTTCTTGTCTCGTTTTAACGATGTTATGTTCTGTATTACCAATCAATTACTTAAGTAAGGACAGGGTGTAGCTTGGAAGGGAGCTTGTGGGTCCCATGCACTTGCTACCTTTGAGCTTCAACATGGTAGAGTTTGTGGGTTTAGAAAGTGTCCCCAAATGAGCCTTGGTGAGTTGCTGTCATGTATGTTGTTGATGGCGCATGCATCTGTTACTGTGGTGGACAGAGTAAATTTTGAAGGTGGTGGATGTGTTGCCAATTGACCTGGTTGCTTTGTCCAGGGTGCCTTTCAGCAGGCAAGTTTCTCCCTGCAGAATTGATAGCATCGTGAAAGAATATCAAGACTTAGTGCAGAATGTTTTTTGACAGTTGAGAACTTGAAACTGTACTTCTGCAAACTAATGAAGATTTATTAGCCATTGTAAAATGTATCATTTTCACTTTTTCACACTGTGGGCCAAAATGGGAAAGATATTGCTTTAAACCAAGTGAACTATGGAAGAAGATGCTAGTTTTAAAAATGAGTTTCTGGAACTCATTGTGACTTATGTGGACAATATTGCCTTAAATATGTAGTGTGGGAAGATGCTAGGTGTGTGTGTGTGTGTGTGTGTGTGTGTGTGTGTGTGTGTGTGTGTGTGTGTGTGTGTGTGTGTGTGTGTGTGTGTGTGTGTGTGTGTGTGTGTGTGTGTGTGTGTGTGTGTAACCCAGCCCCAGTCATCATTTTTCAACTGACTAAATGCTTTGGGGTTCGGAAAGCTCAGTAGAGTCACAACTACATGATTCGCTCTGGAAAGATGGCTACAGCCCAATATTTGGCCAATATAATGCCCCGTGTGCCAAGATAAAACAGCTAAATCTATTTCTCGTCCTCCTGTGTGGAACAGTAACAAAAACATCTCATGGTAATTATTCTCACTCATCATTTCCCTGTAAACAGCTCTTTAATGAAATTCTTTTGTTGAAAAGTAAAGGAGGAAAATTAGCTTCAATGACACTGAAAGGTTGTACCTTTAGCTTGGGAATGGAAGACTGAGAATCGGTGACCTATCCCAACCTCATGACATCATTAAAGTGTCATAAGGAAATCAACCCATCTTCTGAATTGGTGCACCTCTGACTTCATTTTCCCTCCCCACCCATAATTAAGTACCCTATCTTGCCTCTTTGTGTATCTGTACAGAAATTTTAGGACAGGGGCTGTTGTGTCCCCAGATTTTACCAGAGCATAGGGGCTGCCCTCTCATTAGAGAGAGAAGCGACTCATGGTGATTAAACCTGAGGGCCCACCAGACCTCAGGCAATGAAAGAGAAATTAAGAAGGACAGTCCTTCATGGTAACCTCAAGCCAGTGATGGGAATTGAACCCACACTGTTGGCATCACACTGCTCTGTAAATTAACATTCCAGCCAACAGAGTTAAATCAATTCCCAGACAGGGGTAGAGTTTAAATTATAAATTAGCAATTTATGTTTTTTTTCTTGCCATTGTTTAAAAATCATCTAATAATAGGAATGAATAATAATATATAATCAATAGTTATGTTCTTGCTAATGAGTACTGCTGTTCATATCCTTTTAACTTAACAGTAAAATTCGGCAACTCAATAGTTTAATCAGATTTTCTTTTTTGTGATGACTCTGGGAAGAGAGGGCTTTGATTTCCTGCATACTACCAGAGTGAGTCATGATAGAGTTTACACTTTTATTTCATTCATTCACAGGAGGAGGGCACCACTAGCGAGGCCGGCATTTATTGCCCATCCCTAATTGTCCAGAGGGCAGCTAAGCGTCAACCACATTGCTGTGTTTCTTGAGTCACATGTTGGCTAGACCAGGTAAGGATGGCAGATTCTTTCCCTAAAGGATATTAATAAATGGTCTGACAATTGACAATGGATTCATGGTCTTCATTAGATCCTTAATTCCAGATTTTTTTTATTGAATTCTAATTCCACCATGGATTTCAACCCAGGCCCCCAAAACATTAACTGGGTCGCTGGATTAACAGTCCAGCTATAAAAACTGCGAGTAAATCACCTTACTCACTGTATATAGAAACAAATGGTTTCAGTAGGGTTCCTTTGAAAGGTTCTTCCTTCAGATCCCAGTTCCAAGTGATCTAACATCATCTGACATCCCAATGATGCAACCTCGTTGTTGGAATAAATGCCTTTAACACCTTATACTACCCCTCATCCAAGGTTTTTTTTTAACTATTGCTATTTTTATCCTACTCTCGATCTGCCTTCTCAGAGTCGGCAATCTCTTGCCTCACTTTGAAGAACTGAACAATGAGTGCACTCCGTCGTTTTCTCCTGGCAATACATGTAAGCTTGCAGACTGAGATGCCAGTTTCTTGAAGCAGCTGTGGTATTGGTATTGTCTGAAAGTCAGAAGCAGTGAAGGCTGATCAAAGAAGGATTGATTAAAAAAAGTGTTACTTCAGGACTTGAAACTAGCAAAGCAAAACACCTAAAGAGGAAGCCAAACAACTGAAATGCTCCTTCTTTTTCTGCTTTTCCTCCCTCTGCTTTAAAATCTTAAGAAGAATGTCAAAGCTGCTTCATCCACTTGCTACTATGATGGTGAAAGTTATAGTTAACACCTTATCTATGTCCTTCCCCTGTAGCCTTAAAACATTTCATTTCAGTTGGCTTACCTGGAGTTTGCTGACAAATTCTTAAGACACTTTTTTTGAGAATACTGCAATGTTTTTTGTTTCATTTCAAAAATATGCTTTATCCATTAGAACTATATATATATATATTATATACACACACACACATACATACAAAGTCACTAAAGCAGTTCAGTTCTGTACAATAGCATATTGGAGTTTGATTCTTCCTGAGGAAGGGCTTTTGCACGAAACGTCGATTTTCCTACTCCTCGGATGCTGCCTGACCTGCTGTGCTTTTCCAGCATCACTCTAATCTAAACTCTGGTTTCCAGCATCCGCAGTCCTCACTTTTGCCTCTATCCAATAAACAACCCAAGTGCATTTCTTAATTGTGCAAGACTAAAGCTGCAATGGTATGCCTGAACACCTGAGAAGTGAGGAGGGAGGACGTGGCTGATGGTGGGTGGACAAGGAAGGGGGCAGTTTCAGAGTCAATGTCTCAAAAGGTTGGTATTATGTCTTGGAAGCCCAAGATTTATGGTCTAGTTTGGCACAAGACTAATCAGAAATCCTGCAAAATAAGTGAGACATGCACACTGCAATGAGAAATAAAAATCAGCTCAGCTGGGTTCTGAACTAAAACCTTTATCAAATCAAACTGCAAATCAAGGAGACCCTGTGATTTATTTTTAAATGAACATGAGGTTCCATTTAAGCATTGACTTTGATTGGAATTACACTACACAAGTAATGTATAAATAATTTATATGCAGTGCGTACAACCTAATATTTGATTGAATTTCATATTGCACATTTACAGATTCACCACAAACACTTATAAACATGGTACAATAGACACCTGCAAATCTAAACATTTCAAACACAATGTTGCTACAATATAAACAGCACTGTATTGCAAAAATATAGTCTTTTCTTTCTCTCTCCACCACGTGTTTGATAAGAGCCAGGAGCACAGAAACCAAGAGATTCAAGCCACAAGAACAAGTCACCCATTTTTTGGTGAAAAGGCATTGAGCTGGAGATACCATTGGCATGTTTGTTACAGAAACCAGTGGGCATTAGGGAGGTGAGTGGGTCATGCCCTTCTTGACAGGTTGTCTCTGCTGAAGGAGAGATAATTTGTTTTTTTTTGAAACTGGTGCTCAGGGAAAAGATAATGGAAAGAAAACAAAACCAAGCGGGAACATTTAATAAGAAATGTGAGTTCCTAGTATAGTCTACATTGTTTCACAGCACTGACTAAGAGCAACTTAAATTTATATTGTGCCTTTAAGGTAAAAATAAATTCGTGAATAAAGCTTGCTTGATGTTTACACAGTAAACGACAGTTGTAGTCATTAGCTATGATTTCAATTTTCTCTTGGTCACTTTGTAAAAATTCACACCTTCATGATATCCACCTTTTGTTTTTATATATATCCTACCATTATCTCCTGATCTATTGACCCTACAATGCTTTTGTCTTTTAATTACTCCTCCCCTTTCCCCATCACAGACCTTTCATTTCGTTCTTTTCTGCCTGTCTCAGTGTTTTCCTCAGTAATTTTAACCAGAGTAAGAAGTGATATTTTTAATAATTCAAAAGCAAAAATCACTTCTCCAGCAGCAGAGAAATATAAAACATTCATCCAAACCTTACTCCCAGACACTCTCCATAACACAACCAAACCATTCGATCTAACCTAAAGTCATTTACATATTGCCAATTCAGTGCCTATTTTAAACCCATACACTTACCCGGTTCACTAACCTTGCCAACACATTGAGTATCCATACATGTAGGAGAAAAATACACAGATCCATTACAAAAACAATTTCCCTGTAGACTACACTCTATTGAGAAAAGGATTAGATTAGATTGCCTCCAGAATGGAAACAAGTCCACACCAACCCTCTGAAAAGCATAACACCCAGACCCATTGTCCTACCCTATTTTTATCCCTGACTATGGGCAATTCAGCATGGCCAATTCACCAAACCTGCACATCTTTGGATTGTAGCAGGAAGCCAGAGCACCCGGAGGAAACCCACTCCGATGCAGGGAAAATGTGCAAACGCCACTCATGATTTGGAGATATCGGTGTTGGACTGGGGTGTACAAAGTTAAAAATCACACAACACCAGGTTATAGTCCAACAGGTTTAATTGGAAGCACGCTAGCTTTCGGAGCGACGCTCCTTCATCAAGTGATTGTGGAGGGCTCAATCGTAACACAGAATTTATAGCAAACATTTGCAGTGTGATGTAACTGAAATTATACATTGAAAAATTGATTGTCTGTTAAGCCTTTCATCTGTTAGAATACAGTGATAGTTTCACTTCTTTCATGTGTAAATCACAAAACCCTTTTTTTAAAAGTTGCATTCTTGGGTTAGCTGTTAACAATGGTGATAGCTAGACAATATGTTGAAGGTGTTAGCCCCCTGTGTTCTCTGTCTATGACCTGATGTTTAGATTGATTCTAATCTAAAAAGTGAGATAACAGTGTTTTACATAAATTCCTGCAGTTTTTGAGCTCAGAGTTCTACATGAATGTATGCAGTTTTTGAGCGAAGTGCAATGTAACTCTGCAATACAAATTCACCCCACAAAATATATGTGTGCATGTGGGTCTTTGTCTGTCAGTGTGTGTCTGTCTGGGTTGGGGGTTGTGAGTGTGTGTGTGTGTGTGTGTGTGTAGTGGGTGCAGAGTGTCTTGAGTCTGTGAGGGGGTGCATGTGTGAGTGTGGGAGTGTGTGTCTATAAGGGTGTATGTGGGTGTCTGTGTGCATGTCTGTGTGTACCTGTGTCCGTGTGTATGTGAGAGTGCATGAAACTGCATGAATTTATGTAAAACACTGTTATCTCACTTTTTAGATTAGAATCAATCTAAACATTAGGTCATAGACAGAGAACACAGGGGGCTAACGCCTTCAACATATTGTCTAGCTATCACCATTGTTGACAGCTAACCCAAGAATGCAACTTTTAAAAAAAGGGTTTTGCGATTTACACATGAAAGAAGTGAAACTATCACTGTATTCTAACAGATGAAAGGCTTAACAGACAATCAATTTTTCAATGTATAATTTCAGTTACATCACACTACAAATGTTTGCTATAAATTCTGTGTTACAATCGAGCCCTCCACAATCACCTGATGAAGGAGTATCACTCCGAAAGCTAGTGTGCTTCTAATTAAACCTGTTGGACTATAACCTGGTGTTGTGTGATTTTTAACTTTGTAAACTCCACTCAGTCACCTGAGGCAGGAATCAAACCCAGGTCCCTGATGCTCTGAGGCAGTAGTGCTAACCACTGAACCACCATGCCAGCCACAGAGTAAAAGCAAGGACTACATACTTTGAAACTTTTGATAAATCTTGATGGATTTTGAAATGTTGTACAGATCTAAATGATTCGTGAACATTTCACACTTAATCTTCATCACAGTTAACAATCCCAAATGGCTCTTTGTCTTTCTAAGAATCCCCAACCCTGATGCCTAAAAGATAACTGACAAAGCTACTTTGCATAGCTCCCCCCCGCCCCATCCCCCGACCTCCAATGTGACCTGGGACATGCAGGTCATTCTGCTATAATCCTACAGCTGCATTCTTCAGCAATGCAATGTAATGGAAAATTGCGCTACAGAAAACCACTACAGAAAAATTATGCTGTAGAAGATCGTTAATAGAAAATCGCTATATTCCTTCAGTAGAAATTCACATTATCCAAAGAATGTCCACAATTCGTCAATCGCATTATAGACAATTTGTGCTAACAGAGCGTGGAAGGGCCTGTAATCACAGACCTACCTCAGATTTCCTGTTATGCACCGGGCCAGACTCCCTCAAAATATGTTAAGAAGGTAGCCTAGACTCTAATTTTTAAAGGCAGTGTGATGCAGCTGGTCAAACCATTCAGCTTTAAGCAAAGCAGAGTTTATTTAAACACGACTGTTGAAATACAAACAAAAGAAAACAAAATGTAGGCGAACTTAACTCTTGGAAAACTTAACTGACCTGATACAACAACTTAATTAAGGAATTGCTGTAATCCAGTAATATCCCATAAACGCACCCTTAGGAAAAAGTACATTGAAACACAATTTTCTTACAGGCAGGAGGGAACAGCATCCAGAGAGATTTCAGAGAGAATGTCAATCATCTGCTGAAGTTTGCAACCTTCCTTGGACTCCAGTATCTTGTGACTGCTGGAACTAAAATAAACTAGAAAAAAACCTGAACTGGGAGAATTGACCAGTCCCCGCCATTGTTAAACTGGGCTCTTTCTAGACCCATCAGCACCTCTGCCTTTATGACTTCTCTTTAAAAAAACCTCAAGGACACAAAAAACTTGTTAAAGTGACAGCATTGACACATTTCCTAAGGAGTACTGTAGTTGTCCAAAAGAAAAGCTCTAAGAATAGATATGTTCTTGCCTGGTCTGAGCCCCACGTCCCAAGTTCCAGACACTGCAGACTCCAAAATACCGTTTCAGTGGAGGGAATCGGCCATATAGATAGGCAGCTGCACCGAAGGACTATACAGGCTAGACATGTGGCTCAGTTCTGTGAGTATGAGAACTGCCACGATTGTGGGCAAGACATGGAATTTCTGACATTTGCTGGTATTGTCACCATGAAAATAGGTCCTCTTTCTTGATGAGTAGCGGAGCCTTTCAAGCATTATTCCCTGTATGAGTATATTCCTGATCTCTCAATCCCCAGTTTCCAACTTTACATGGCAATTTTGAGCCTTAAACATGATTGTGCTTCCAACATGTGTCTTAACACCCGGTTAATTGTACCATTCAACCCTTTTCACAGGGTTAGTATCATAGTGGTCCCCTTACAGATCAATCAGTTTTACATCTATCTTTTGTGCATGACTTTAAACCAGTGACTTTGTTTCAGGTAATTACACAACACTTGTTCTGTTAGATGACAGCATTGTCTTTCTGCTTCCATCCACTTCCTCTTGCAGTTTTGAATTCTTAGCAGTTTGCTCTGCACAGTAGGTTCTCAGCAAAATCACTTGTATTCAGGTGGCCTCTCATGAATGTGAGACCTCGTTGCATTATTCTTAAAGCTTCAAACTGTTAATAGCGGAAAATCAGGAGACAGAGGTCTCCCTGAGGATGCAAGGAGGTTATTAATTTCGTGGTACGAATCCCACATGTCTTATATTTTCAAATATAGCATCAATATAATTCATACCTCATGTTGACTCTGAAGGTGCACAATTACTCTGACTCCTGCTGGTCAATTGCAGGTAAAGACTTGCTCCTGTTCCTCTGTTATTTCCCTACAGACTGTTTTTGCCTTTTTCTTTTGCATATACAATATGCAATACATCGCTCTCTAGATTCATGAAGTAGTTCCTCTTGTCTTAATGAGATCTCTCTTGCTTCTCCCATTAGTATAATCTCTTAGCTTCATTGAATTTGACCCTATCCTTGTTTGTCCTTTCACGGTAAATGGTTTCCACGCTTTCTTGTCTCCCCCTTGATCTCTACACAATTTTCTTTCAGTGGAGGTGCATAATGGCATTTTCTTCAAACAGCTTTTTGTTTTTCCCCAGTCTCATCACGCTTTACCTTAGACACCATAAACATGCCTTGCTTTATTTTCTGGATGGGTGTGACATCAATGTTTCTTTTAGTTCAGAAGTCGCCAATCTTTAATTCTCAATAGCTCAGTTGCAACAAATTAACATAATGCAAGGAGTGAGTTATAATAGTCAGAATCATATGCTGAAAGTCTCTTCTCACTACTGGGCTGAGGGAGTTCTAGTGTGGGATTGTCTCAACACAGTTAGTGAGCAAGACAGTATGGGTTCAATGTATGTTCGGAATCTGTCAATAACTCACAATCTCACTGACAAAGGCTTAGCTGGATATGAGACATCTTAAGAGGTCCCAGTATGCAGTGCTGGCTTCAGCGAGTTGGGTTAATGCATCTTATTGTGAAAATATAAGAACCACAATTGGAACTGCCTAATAATAACACTGGATGGTTTTGTTTACCTCTGTGAAACGAGTTAGAAAGTGAGATGCAATTGTTTTCCTTTATGCTTGGTGAAAATAGCCTTTTTGCCCCTCACTCTGTCTTAACCTAATTGCAAAATTTGATTTTCAACTCCTTGCTGTCCAAATGAGGCTTGTTGCTAGAACACTGCGGACAGCAAATTGGTTTGCATATTGTCACACCATGATGTCTTGATTGTGTTTGTCAATTTGAATATTTTCAAAACATTTTGATGATTTATAATTTTACATTGGTTAACAGGTAATGACTGACTCGTAACACTCCATTTCAGCCTGTCACCATTGTCTATTCACCCTTCATCAGCTGCCAAGTGTCTCATTAACATACTGTGTGCATTATGCATTCTTATAATGAGTTGGCAGTCATACCTGTGATTTCAGTGAAACCTCTGCTTTTTACCTGCGCTCGTTTACTCCAAATTGACTCTAACAGAAAACATCGGGCAGAATCCTGCAATGGTTTGATCAGAGTTTGGAGGAATGATTCTCGCCGCGAGGCTGAGTGAGATTTCTCACTATCTTTGGAGACTCACTGCTGTAATTACCACTTGAGTCTTCATGATGAGATTCACATTCTATTTGTCCAGGCTCAGTCAAGTCGAACATAATTTTTTTCCCCTCCTAAATAGTGTGATAACACAGCAATGTGTAAAATACACTGCGACTCCCAAATAGGATTTAATCATTTCATTTTTAAAAACTAAACGTTCTATGCAGTCAGGGTGTAAATATCTGGAGGGAGAATTTTGACATAAAGTCTTTTGATGTAAAATGGGTCTTTATGTTATACATCCTTCTCAAGCCATTCCTCCCACATTTAGTTGTATCTTCGGCTGCAATGACTTTATGTATAGTTATCAATAATGCCTAGCATTTTGTTGCTGGTTTCATGATTAACAGCAGCTTGCTGTCTTTGTCATTCTCTATGTTATGCTCCACCACAGTGGCATTGGCTACAAAAGTATGCAAAAAAACCCTAGAACTTTTATATATGTGGTATCTTTAAGGATAACTGTACAATTTCCCTTCTCCTCAGGCTCAGGATGGAGAAAGTGAGATGCTGGTGATCAGAGTCAAAAAGCATGGCACTGAAAAAACGCAGGAGGTCAGTCAGCATCCGAGGAGCAGGGGAATCGACGCTTTGGGCATAAGTGTTTCATCACGAAAACCCGAAAGGTCGATTCTCTTGCTCACCGGATGCTGCCTGACTTGCTGTGCTTTTCTAGCACCGCATTTTTCGACTCAGGCTCAGTGTGGGTCATTCACTCAGCTTACTGTTATGTTAGCGGGAAATTAGCTCTCATTAAACCCAGGTTCCCGAGTTTAGAACCGCCAGAGGATAAAAGTCATTATTTCTTTCCCTCTGCATTTAACTTGAGTTGTACAAAGCACAACTTCAAAGTATGTCTCATTTTGTCACTTTCAATCTAACATAACAGCTCTGTTACAAAAACAGGAATTGCTGGAAAATCTCAGCCGGTCTGGAAAGAAAGCAGAATTAACATTTTGGGCCCAGTCACCCTTCTTCAGAGCATTTTTTTTAATAATACTTCTGTGGTTTCTTTTCCATCTTTGGTAGTACAAGTAGATTTTCAATTATTGGTCACATCAAGCAGCTTATTATTTCTCCCTCCCCAACTACTTCTCATCCAGATCAGAATTCATGAAAGATCTGACAGTCTAACAATTTGACAATCATCTGTCTCCATTTCCACAATTTTTTTTGTTGTAGTTTTTGATCCATGCATAACAGGTGCTTCATGTAGATGTTATGCTGTTCGTTCCCTAGCTATTGCATTCACTGACAATTTGACAGCCTTTCTTGGCATTAAAAGTATTTGAATACTTTCTGCCAATTTTTCTTCGAACTAGCTATTAAAAGCTTTTTTTTCTTTATTTTCAATGATAAGATATGCTGAGCTGAAGAAACTTTAATCCTGTTTGCCCACAAGTATACTTTGCAGAACCAAGTTGTGTTTAATTCATGAGGCCTGCATCTTGACCTCAAGTAACCTTACAAATCTGCAATCCATTTTCATCTTTTGACATTGCTCCCAAATTCTATCCGAGACGTTCTCCTCAGGAGTGATGCCTTGAAAAGGTATCAATGCTTTGTACTCAATGTATAATCTTTCCAAGCGATCAGGATGGCTCAGTGCTTAGTACTGCTGCCTCAGGGTTTGATTCCAACCTTGGGTGACTCTCTGTGTGGAGTTTGCATATCATCCCTGTGTCTGTATGGGTTTTCTCCGACAGCTCAAAGATGTGCAGGTTAGGTGGATTGGCTGGGCTAAATTGTCTATAATGTGCAGGCTAGGTGGATTAGCCGTGGGAAATGCAGGATCACAGAGATAGAATAAGGGGTTGGGTCTGGGTGGGATACTCTTTGGAAGGTCAGTGTGGACATGGTGGGCTGAATGGCCTGCTTCCACACTGTAGGGATTCTGTGATCTTTGGGGTTTAGGCTTTGAGTTGATCTTGCATTCCAATATATGGAATTTACAATATTTGGTTATGCTTTGAAACTCTCTCTATTCAGATCCCACTCTAGATAGTCCACTTTTTCCAAGCCAGCTTCATTGACCTCCTTGTTTATCTTTGGTCCTCATCGGCTAGAAATCACTTGAAAACACCATAATGTGATGGAAGGAACTGTATTCCTGTTTCACACAGCATGGGCCCAACATTCATCAATTAAAATTGACATCTTGAAGAGATTGTCTTGTAATGTGCCAGTCGTTCTCTCCGCGGTACTTCGGGAAGATATGGGGACTGCTGGTTTTTCTCATCTCAGCTCCATCGTGGGCATCAAGACAGAAGGAAAATATGGGAGAAAGAGCCACGTGTGGAATAAGGGTAGGGTGGAGAAGTCAATGAGATCAATTGAAAGCTGTAATTCTTCCCAAAGCTCTTGAGTATGAGTGTCAATTAAATACTTTCAAACCGGAGGTTCTTAGATTTTTAGCAGACAGGAACATTAAGGGTTATAAACTGAGGTGAATAATTTGCCACAATCTAATTGAATGCTAGAACAGCTCAAATCTCCAGGGCCAATTGGCCTTCTTCTCTTCCTTTGGTCGGAGAGACTCACATCAAAATTGGAAACCTCAGCAAGTCTGACAGTATATATGGAGAGAGAAACAAGAGTCAATTTTGACTTAAAGTTGAAAAGTGTGGTGCTGGAAAAGCACAGCATGACTGGCAGCAGCCGAGCAGCAGGAGAATCGACATTTTGGTCTCACCTCTTCCACCAATCCTCTGGGATAAGTAGCCTCTGTATCATCCCCTCAACCAGGACCGTCCACTCCCTTTTGGAAAATTGCAGTACCGTATTCCCTTTCATTGATACATTTGGAATGACTGTCCATCACCAGGCAGGGCAGCTTCAGAATGCCAGTGTGTATCAGGGCTCACTATGGCTGTTTAAATACAGCATGGGTGTCATATATTCTGGTCTTTCAGCAGAAAACCAGTGAGTGGTGCATTGCACCAAGAATGGCATGTGGCAAAATGGAGACAGAATCAGATGAGTGCAGTGCCATAGACTTGGGAGAAGAAATTAATAAGGTTCTGAGGAAAGGTCACTCGATCTGGAACGTTGACTCAGATTTCTTTCCACTGATGCTGCCAGATCAATTGAGCTTTTCCATCAATTTCTGCTTTTTTCTCTGCAGTAAATAAGGTGGGTTTGATACTTAAAGTGAGAAATCACAACAGGCCTCACAGCGATTAAACCTTTCAAAAAACAAACTTGACACACCTGACTCTCATCCAAAAAGAGTAAGATTGAGCCCAAGGGCTCTGTTTCAGTGATAACTGTATGCATTACATCCAGTAAAATTTCCGATCACTGAGAGATTCAAAAATATTTACTGTGGAGAAGAACATGGAAACCAGGAAACTTGGAGAAATAAGTAATGATGTCTTGAAAGGTGTCCATATTCCAGAAAAGAAAGTGCTGGAGGTTTTGAAATGCATAAAGTTAGATAAATGATCAAGTATTTCCCAGAATTTTGTGGAAAGTTAGGGAAGAGATTGCTGAGCCCCCGGCTGAAGCATTTGTGTTATTGATAGCCGTGGGTGAGGTGCTGCAAGACGGTTGGTTAACGTGGTGCCATTTTTTGATGAAAGGCTGGAAGGAAAAGCAAGGGTACTATACCCCTGTAAGACTTGTGACAGTGGTGGATAAGTTGTTGGAGGGGATTCTTAGGGACAGAATTTACATGCATTTAGAAAGGCAAGGACTAATTAGGGATAGTCAACATGGCTTTGTGCGTGGGAGATCATGTCTCACTAACTTGATTGCGCTCACTCACTTGAAGAGGTAGCAAACAAGATTAAGGAAGACACCACAGTAGATGTTGTCTATATAGACTTTAGCAAAACATTCAATAAGGGTAAAGTGGCTAGTAATGTTAGGTCATATAGAATCCAAGAGAAGCTAGCCAATTGGATACAAATTCAGCTTGAAGGTAGGGGACAGAGGGTAGTGGTGGAGGGTTGCTTTTCAGACTGGAGGTCTGTTACCAGCAGTGTGCCACAAGGATCAGTGCTGGCTCTACTACTTTTCATCATTTATATAAAGGATTTGGATGTGAATACAGAGAGTATGGTCAATAAGTTTGCGGATGATAACAAAATAGGAAGCGCAGTGAACAGTAAAGAAGATTATCTCAGAGTACAACGGGACCTTGATCAGATGGGCCAATGGGCTGAATATTGGAAGATGGAATTTAATTTAGATAAATGTGAGGTGTTACACTTCGACAAGGCACACCAGGGCAGTACTTACACAGTTAATGGTAAGTCCCTGGAGAATGTTGCTGAACAAAGAGATCTGGTCGTGTAGGTGCATAGTTCCTTGAAAGTGGAGTCACAGGTAGACATGATGGTGAAGAAGGCATTTGGCACACTTGCTTTTGTTGATCAGTGCATTGAGTGTAGGAGTTGGGATGTCATGTTATGGCTGTACAGGACATTAGTGTGGCCACTTTTAGAATAATGTGTACAATTCTGGTCACCCTTCTATAGGAAGGATGTTGTTAAACCTGAGAGGTTGAGAAAAAGATTTAAAAGGAAGTTGCTGGGTTTGAATTGTAGGAAGAGGTTGATTAGCTGAGGCTTTTTTCCTTGGAGCGTGGACAGATGAGGGGTGATCTTATCGAGGTTTATAAAGTCATGAGGAGCACGGATAAGATGGATTGCCAAGGTCTTTCTTTTAGGGTTGGGGTTTCCAAAACTGGAGGACATAGGTTTAAAGTGAGAGGGGCAAGATTTGTAAAGGACCTGGCAACTATCACATGATTCCAGTGTTCTTAGCTCATTGTGTATGCTTGTATGAAGAACTTAATGAATCTTTTGCTGGAGACAGGTGAGTAGTTCTACCCCTGCATTACCTCCAGGGGCCATTAGCATTGTATTTAAAGAGCTGACTGATAGGTATTGTCTCATTGTGAGTGAAGAGTATTAGTTCAGCCAATGTTGCCAATCCTCATCAGCCCACGGATGTCACAAGAATGACCAAAGATGGCCCCACCTTGGTGTGTCCGAGATGGTCGAAGTGCGGATATCATAACCTACCCTGCTTGCTGCAAACATTGTTTCTTAAAACAGTCATGGGATGTGGGCATCACTGGCTAGTCCAGCATTTATCATCAATCCTTAATTGTCCATTTAGCAAATAAACATCAACCACATTACTGTGGGTCTGGACTCACATATCGGCCATTCCAGGTAAGAACAGCAGCTTTCCTTCTTTAAAGTAAATTAACTGGGTTTTTGCAACAAGCCTGACATGATTGTCATTCACCTGACTGGAGGTCACTCTTTTCCCAAAGAGTGTTATTGAAATCATCTTTCCTCCATCTATCATGATGGGATTCGATCCCACCTCCCCAGAGTATTAGCCTAAGGCTGTGGGTTGCTCGTTCAGTGACAGTTACTACTATGTCGCTACCTCCCCAAACTGAAGTTGTGAATCTGAAGGCATGTGATGCTCAAATTGTGTCGAAGCTAATTAGGAATGGGAGTTCATTCTGGTGAGCTGGCCTTTTAATTAGCACACACAAACCCATGGAAAGGAGTTTGCTGATGTTTGTCATCGGGTAAGCTGACTTGCTTACAAATTCCTGAGACATAATTGCAGATGTTCACGACAGTTTTGATTTTCTGAATTTTGCTCTCCCTCCCAATTAAAATTTCCTGTGGGCCTTTCTTGCGTCTCCCGGCAGCAGAACAAGGGTTTGTTTTTGTTTTAATACCTTTGTGCATTGGATTGCTTCTCAAATTTCAGTCTGGAAATGCCTGGCTCGCATTTTTGGATTATACCCTCTAATTGAAGACTTCACAACCAGTTCCTATCTATCCATCCTGTGGATTCCCTTTAATTCCTTGCAAATTGTAATCAAATGACTCCTCAATCTTGTAATTTCCAGGGAATATGACACTAGTTTGTGTTATCTTTCCTCGTGACTAAACAGTGCTGTCCAGGTATCATTTCAATAAATTGAAACCTGCAACCGCTGAGGTCAATATGTTCACCTCAAGTTATGGTCATCAATGTAACTAGGGTGAGGTTTGTAAAATTGAGGCCAAGAATTTACACGTCTGATTTTCCTAAGGCAATTGTCAGGGACTATATTTTAGGCTTACACTCCAGAAATGCATGGGTCCCTTCTTCTTAAAGGGACACTCACCTTCTACTTAATGTGCTACATTCTACTGTTCATAAGGAAGGCACATGGTCTTAATGCAATTAGTCTACTTCATGTCTTGGACATCACAGACGTTGTCCAGAGAATTCAAAATATGTCAAAATACTCTAATTTATATGGTACTTTTCATGATCACTAGGCAACTTAAAATGCTTGACAGCCAATTAAACACTTTCTGAAATGCAGTAACTGTTTGAGTCGAGGAAATATGACAGTCACTTTGCACTTTGTAAACTGCCACAAACAGCAACATCATAATGAGTAGATAATCAGTTTTTTTTTATGACGTTGATTGATGGAAAACATTGATTGGAACACCAAGAATAACTCCCTGATCATTTTCAAACTAGTATCATGTGATTGGTTCCATGTCCCCAGTCATGAGGGCTTCGGTTTAATGTCACAGGCTGTGACAAGTGATGCATGCTTAATCATAGAATCCCTGCAGTTTTGGAAACCAGCTATTCAGCCCAATAAGTCTGCACTGACCCTCTGGCGAGTGACCCAGCCAGACCAATTCCCCCATCCTATTTTTCAAATGGCATATCCAGTGGGAAATACAGTAGAGGTAAAAGTCACATGACCATGGTAGCTGGGCTCTCAGCTTTGTTTGTCCTCCTGGGATGAGTATCGCTCCACCATTTAAGATCATCCTTAATTATGAGGGTTTCATTGTTGGTCACCATCTTAAGTGATCCATAAAGCTCATGATGTCCCATGAAGCACTGACATTTCACACGAGTGGTCATAATTACAACAGTCTTGAGCTACCTTTACACTTGATCATGCTATCTTTTTTTTAATGGTGTAAAGTGACTTATTAGACTCATCAGTAAACATCTCTCTGGCAGCCATCTTGATTGACTTGCTTTGCTTCTTTCTAGCTAAATATTTGCATGCAAAGTGATTCAGGTTGACTCCCCCAGTCATTCAAAGTTGAAGGAGGCTTCTTTTTATCCCCCATCTTCTTTGCTTTTTCCTTCAACACCTGGCTCTCTTACAGTTCAGAAAACTCACAATATCACCTACAACGTTTGTGACATTCATCACAAGTGATGTATGTTTACTGACTGCCATTGACTGTGCACAAAGATCCTTACCACAGCGGTAGAAGTTACCTGACTGTGTTAACCCAGCTAATGCCTTCAGGGTACAATTGCATTTCTCCAAAGCAAGCCGTAGGCAGGACTTCCAGCAATACAGCACTGCACCGGAGTGACACTCATGATTTTTGCGCTTAGCTCCATGTATGGGACTTCAAATTAGAAACTCATGATTCAGAAGCAAGTGTGTCACCAACTGATTCACAGCTGGCAAGCACTGATAAAAACAATAATGCAAATCCAAATTGGGTAAGCATGGGTGTAGTATGTAGCAGCGCTGGAGTAAATAAGGTAAACAAAATAAAACAGTGGTATGGCACTTCTATTAATTTTAGTATGTTTACCTAATTTACTGTCTTGTTAAAGAGGACTTGAAAGTTTCTGTTTCAAGGTGGAAGTGATAGTTCAGGAACAGTAAACTGGGAGATCTAGGCCATTCAGCCAATCTTCTCTATACCATCTCTTTGAAAGAGCTGATCAGTCAGTCCCATTGCTGAGTTTTATTCTTATAGCTCTGCAAGTGGTTTTCTTTTCAAGAAACTACTCAATTTCCTTTTGACTGTTCCAATTGAGTTTATTACAGCTGCTGTCCCAGACTGCATCCCCAGTCATAACATAATCCTCAATAACATAAATACCTCACAATCTATTTGGCACTTTATTTAATAATTTTAAATACGTGTTTATTTTTATTTATTTCAAATATATAAAAATAGTTAACGATCCTCCACCTAGCCTACCACAGTCCCTCTTTATAGAATAGGAATAATGTGTTAGACGATTACAACAGGCCCTATCTATTAAAGTTTTCAGGCCATTCTCAGGTGCAACTACTGGCAATGCTAACTCGATGTGCAGTATATTAATGAAGGAAGTGACAGATACTTGTCTGTTCATGGGACATTTTGCATCAGAAGAAGTTCAGAGCAAATTCAGTTGACTGATTCCTGGGATGAAGGAGTTATTTTATGAGGAGAGGTTGGGCCTGTATCAATTGGAGTGTACAACATGTTCTCATTAAAATGTTTAAGATCCTGAGGGGACTTGTCAGAATTTTCATTCTTATTCACTTGTGGAACTTGGGCCTTGCTGGCTGGGCCAGCAATTATTGCCCGTCCCTAGATGCCATTGAGGAGGTGAACTTCTTGAACTGCTGCAGTCCATTTAGTGTAGTCACACCCAAAAGGCCATTGGCCAGGCACAGCAGCAGCATGAAAGGACAGAAAAGGAAGTAAATGTTCCTGCTACCACATGTAATGTCATACGCCATGTGCTGAAAGACCAATGGTCAGAATCAATCTTTTCAGTTACATAAACACCCACAGGGGAAACCTGCAACTCACTGAATCTGACATCACTTGCAAATGGAGGGACGGCCAATGACCATGAATATCTTATCTAACGGTGGAGGAGCCTCCAGGGATTTAATGGCCCACTCATACAAATAATTTGTATGTCGTATGTTGCTCCAGAAAGATAATACATCTCCCTTTGCATATAGTGTTAACAGCAGCAAACTAAGATTGAAAGTGTTTGCAGATTTCTGATGGCCCATTCCAGATGAAGAGCTTATACCCAAAATATCAATTGTCTTGCTCCTCGGATGCTGTCTGACCTCCTGTGCTTTGCCAGCACCACAGTCTTGACTCTCAGCTCTCGATTGTCCCTTGTAGCCTTGTTATTTCCTTGCTAGATGTTGCAATGTACAAGAATCAGAAAAAAGATCAAATTGTATGAAAGTCCAGATCATTTATGCAAGGTGTCTATCCCAACTCTTTTGTTCTAAGACCTTCTAGTTGCTGTGGCTTGAAGAAAGCACCTCTGCCTCTGATGCAGAAGGATGTGGGCTCATGGACATAGTATAGAGTATAGGTTCTGGGCTGGCAATAATGATTGATCATTGCATTGTTGAATGCACCATTTATTGGATTTGACATTAAATCCCCATTGGTCTTCTCACTACTTGGAAAGAAGCAGGAATGCCTGGTGCCCTGACCAACCCTGAACCCTCAATCAAAATGATGAAAAGAAAACCTGGGAACTGGCATATCACTGACTTTTCTACTTCTTTGTGTGAATAAATCACTATATTCCCTATACTGTTAAAGTATCAATATTTCAGAAGTACATCATTCTTTGAGAAGTGTTTTGGGAATGTCCTGAGGTTGTTAAGGCACAACATAAATGCACACTCTTTCATTATTTATATCTTTATCAATAATTAACTGAGAATGGTAAGTCTCCAGACTGCGTCTCTCGCTGCTGGGGTTCTGACCCATGACAAACCTTCATGATATCCAAGAACAAGCATTGCTTGGCTGGGTGAGGTGTATTTAGTCATTCATATAATTGGATAATCCTGCCTTGTATACAGACCGTGTAAGATTTCAAGGTGAAATAGCAAGGTGAATAACTTTACCTAGCAAATAGCAACCTCATGGGAACAATGCAGGTAGAAGGCCCATGGACAGTGAGGACATCATGGAGAAGACTGAACTGGTTATTGGATGTGATCCCATTACTAACTCTAATGACTGTTCAACAAGCATTCACAGTGTTTCTTGAACAAAACCTTCCTGTTTCCTGAGCTCTTCCCCATTCTTCCAATTTTCTCAATTCCTTCAGCCTCCTCACGCCATTGGACTTTCTAATTCCCTAATTCCTTAAATCTTCAATCTTCTCCAATCAATCAATCTTCCTCACATCTTTAACCTTCCCCATGTTGGCATCCTTCCAAGTAGATTAGAGATCAGCATACAGCAGTTTTGTTGAGATCGGGTGGGATTGCTTTGGCATGCTGTAATTTTGTTAATAGTTGAAGACACTGATTGTGACAGCCAGTTAAACTGCCATTACGTACTGTGTATGAGATGATTATCAAGTGTCTTTGTGGGACAATCTTCCTCATGTCTTCATTGTTTCGCAGCCCTCATTCTTAGCAAATCTTTCAATCTCCTCCTACCATTCAATCTTCCTGAATTCTTCAATAGTTCAGGTGGCTTAAAAGTCTCCCAGGCATGGCAATTGTTCATTCCTGCTCCTAAAACTTTGCAAGTGGAACTCTGCTCTTGAATACCCAAAGCTGCTATCAGCCTTCAATGAACGATAAATTCCATAACCATCTCAATCTCAACTTCTAGACAGAGCAAACTGGTACATTCTGTTACCACTAGTGGCATGTAGAAGTAAAGTAACAGCATAGTGATGGAATATTGATGCCTGTTCCCTTAAATCTAAAGGTATATTTCCCAATTTTAGCCTATGGGCTAGATGTACCTGCCATTAATGCTGCTTCACAGTTCAATCATAGTTTCAGCCGTTGTTTAAGCTTCTGAATTTTTCTTTAACTCTGCTGTTTTACTAACTGCCCCTCTCGGTCTTCTAAGTTGCAAATAGATCCCCAGTGGTTCAGCACTGCTCAAAGGCCGAACTGATTGACACAGGATCATGTATCTGCTTTGTTTGTGAGGGCATGCTCTTTCGATATCTGGTAGGCCGCAATCAATTCTCAATGTGTACTTGAAGCTGCTTGGCAGAGTTGATTTTAACCACTGAGGTGAAAATTCATAAATATTCAGCGAAATAAGTTCGATCACAAAAACAAACACAGACTGGAGGGGCACTCATCATCTGCGTCTGGAGAGTAGTACAGCTGTAGTTTGTGGGGGCTGAAGTGTCAATCATCTCAGCTTATTTTATTCCACTCGCTTTGAAAGACAGCCCTGAAATGTGAATAAACAGCGTAAGGACCAATGTTGAAAACCTCTCACCAAATAGAGTGATGAACTGATTCACTGCTTACTTTCAAGAAACTTTCATTTCTATCTCTTTTAACTCCTCCCCACTAAAGATTGTGCCAGTGTACAACCCAGTGTTTCTTCAAAGGTTACTAACTGTGCAGAACACTAATCAACTCCCTTCAGCCTAGCAATGGGTGTTGGCAAGATATCTAACAGTCGGAGCCAGTCATCAGTGATCCACACCTCATCCCCAATCCATTACCATACACACACTCAGGCATGCACGCCTGAATATTTGCTGAATATTAGTAACGTAAAGTCACCATAGTCCGAGAGGTTCCAATGGCTGCTCTCTCATTGCAGAGAGATAACTGGCGGTGAGTTTAACCTGAGGGTCACCATGCCCAAGGTGGAATCTTTCTGATAACCTCGGCTGGTATGGGGATTGAACCTGCACTGTTGGCATCACTTTGCATGGCAAACCAAATTGTGTTAGTGACTAGATTAGATTACTTACAAGTCCACACCAACCCACCGAAGAGCAACCCACCCAGACCCATTCCCCTACACCCACCCCTTCACCTAACACTATGGGCAATTTAGCACGGCCAATTCACATTTTTTTTGGACTGTGGGAGGAAACCAGAGCTCCTGGAGTAAACCCGCGCAGACACGGGGAGAATGTGCAAACTCCACACAGTCAGTCACCTGAGGCGGGAATTGAACTCGGGTCTCTTGCACTGTGAGGCAGCAGTGCTAACCACTGTGCCACCGTGCCGATTATGTGTTCATATAAAGACTTTTTTTTTAATGAATGAAGCATGTTTTTGAAATGTTAAGAAAAGGTTCTCCCAGGACAAGTCTGCAACACTTGGGTGTGGTCACCTCCTTCCTCTGGAAGACCAACAAGTTTCAGGCAGACCAAAAGAGTGTCTTTCAAAGCTTGTGGTAGCCAAGCAAAAGTGGGGAAAGACCACTGCCTGAGGTCTTTCTGCTAAAGTTAAATGGGGTCTGTTCAGTTATCAGATCCTCCCGGTGCCTCAAATATATGTAAATATAATTTTGCACAAGTAAGAAATGCCTTCAGTTTGTTTGTCAAACTCCAATGTCAGTTTGTTCCTTCATATGCTACTGTACAGTACCGAAGTGACTATGTACGTATATAAAGATATTTTTACGACTAAAGTATATTTTTGAAATAAAAAAAGGCTGATCAGCTAACTGAACTCTCCCTGCCCCCATCCCCGCAACACTATTAGTGTCAAACAGTATACAGTCACACACAAACTCACACACATTCACATATTCTCTCACATACATGCTCAGGAAACTCACTTAGATATGTGCGTACACACTTTGGGTAGCATGCAAGACACACATACATAATTGTTAAATTTCTATTTCTACATCAATAAGACTGATTAATTCAACACAGAATGGGAATTCAGTCTATAACCACTGGGAAACATTTTTTTCCATCACCCACATATTTGTAAGTGTGAAGACCCCGTATTGTTAACATTCTTATTGACACTACAGCCTCATTAAAACTTCTGCATGCACTTATCAAAGCTTTGGAGGTACTGTTTGAGATTGTTATCTTGCAAAGTAACAGCATGGGCTCATCCAACATGTATTACATACAATGTGCCCACGCCAGGCAGCTGTAGAGTTGACCCAGTTCCTTTATGCTCATTCTCAGTATGTAAACTGCCTAATTCAAGGCCACTGTCATTGATGATGGCTCTTCAGGGATGTTGTTTGGTACATTATCATATATTGTTGTAACATTTGATTAGCACACGCTGCGTAGGGCGACACAGTACAAGTGTTAACAGATGGGAGAAATGGAATACTTAATGAAAGAGATTCTGAGTTTGGAAGCATATTTTGAAAATGGGCATCCATCTAAAGCTCTATCATTTATGACACCATCTTGCATTTTCACTTGAATTGAGTTTTTGTGAGGAATTCTCTGCTCATGTTCTGAAAACACAAAGGAATTTATTGACTTGTAATCAATGTCATTAACCTGTGTATAAGTTTTCATCATAATGAAAATCTTTGAACTATTGACTTTAGGATTGCTGTGGAAGTTGTCTTGAACCAGTCTGTAATGTTTCAATTATGAAGCCATATGAATTCGATCACAGGGCTAATCATTAAATGATACCACAGTTGGCTTTGTTGAAAACAACAAATGCTTGAGATCACAGCGGGTCAGGAAGCATCCATGGAGAGAAAGCAAGCTAATGTTTCGAGTCAAGATGACTCTTTATCAGAGCTCTGTTGAGGTGTTTGTGTCAGGATGTGACAGTGAGAGAGCACACCATCCTAAATAACTCATTGCCTCTCACTGCAAAGGCTCTTTGGTACACTAAGTGTTTCATGACAAAAGAAGGACTTTAATAAGAAACAATAAAGAGATTTAACAGTTGAAAACATTGTATTTGTGCATCTGAAATATTCCAAAGGAAAGCAAGTGACAAAAGGTGCACACTGTTCTGACTTCTTTTGTGCATTCAAGTGACCAGTACAACCAATATGTTTGTTTCCAAGCATTACTGTTTTACTTTCTGGGAATTGAGCATTGTACATTGTCATCAGAGATTTTTAAGAGATTCTACCTACCCTTGTAGATTAATCAGTGCCAAACACACATTCTCTGTAACTGTGACAAGGTCACACAATTCCACTTTATGCTGACTGCAAATTTTTTTATATCATCGACTACATCATCTTTTTCAATGCCTTAACACAATTGTTGGAGGATTTGCTTGCAATTAGCTTCACCCATATCTGTCCACAGCAAGGTGAGCTATACCTCTGGCTTCCATTCCCCAACCTGCTCTATCAATTAGAAAGTCCCACATGACACAGGCCTGGAATGTTTATCTCCCTCTTCTTTTCCCTGCCCTTCTGGTACCAGCATTTGTTAGGTAAACAGTCCAGCCACTCTCTTAGCACCTTCACTGTCTCTGTGCTGAAACATTCAGTCTTGGATGATCTACAATTTTTGACAGTGACATATTAGAAGGATTGAAGAGGAGGCTTGTGGATTCCAGCCTTAGAAATTTGACGACACAATCGAGGCATGTATTCTAATGTGCTGTGTAATGGAGAATTGCCATTTTTAAAGTGGTTATAACAGTCATCAGCAAATATGATGAATGTTAGTGAAACTAAAAAATGCTGGAAATCATAGAATCCTTGCAGAGTGGAAACAGGTCATTTGGCCCAACAAGTCCACACCGACCCTCCCATGAGTAACCTCCCAGACCCATTCCCATACCCTATTACCCCTGACTAATGCACCTAACCTACACTATGGGCAATTTAACATGGCCAATTCATGGTAATCTACACATCTTTGGATTGTGGGAGGAAACCAGAGCACTCAGAGAAAACCCACGCAGTCACTGGGAGAATGTGCAAACTCCACACAGTCACTTGAGGCTGGAATCGAACGCAGATCTTTGGTGCTGTGTGGCAGCAGTGCTAACCACAGAGCCGCCATGCTGCCCATCATGTGAAATCCCAATGGATTCCACAGGATGTATAGTGGAGTAATTTACCAACTACCAATTACCAACCAATATCGCTAGCAGATTATTTGATTATCATTTTATTATTACAAAATCTTGCTGTCGATAAAGCAATTGAACTTCCAAAATGATGATTGTGACAACATTTCAAAAGTGCTGTTGATTGATTTGCAACATAGTAAGGTTATGAAAGATTATCTTTTGAGGCAATGAGTGCTTCTGAATTAATCTCATTGTGTCCTGCACTGCAGGCTTTTGCCCTTTAGTTTCAATTGTCAATTATCAAAATGTCATCTTCAGTCACTGAATTCTGCTCAGTGTTGTCACTTCCTGTTGGTGAATATGAAGCCGTTTTATTAATGGAAGAGAAAGTCATACTCTGTTTGAAGAAGGGTTGCACCCGAAGCGTTTATTTCTCCACCTTCTGATGTTGCCTGGCTTGCTCTGTTCTTCCAATCTCTTGTTTGTCTACCTTGTCTAAATTATCTAACTCAATTGTCCAACTTTCTATTGATGCATTTCTTCAGATAATGTGAACCATCCTTGTTCATTCTTAAAAAAAACCTAATGAAATTCTTCACATCTACTGATAATCTTTGCAGTCTTCGTTTGAAGCCACCTCATTTATACTTCTTTATTGAATGGATTAGACTACTACTAGCATTAAGTGGATCAGAAAAAGGAAATGCCTTATGTTAGCAGTGAACTGAATAGACCCTATCCAGGATAAATGCAGCACACAGCATTAGATGGAAGGACAATAATCCTTTCAATAACGGCAAGGTGATGAAGGAGCAGTGGGGTGTTGGGGTTGTGCTCTTTTGCGTTTGGGAAATCTAGTTAAACAGAGGGAGTGTATCGTGGGTGGCGGAGGAAACATTGTTCAAGGCTGGTTTTGGGGAAAATTTAATGCTCTTATTGGGATGAGAAGTTCAAAAGGGGTCAGTGAAGGAAATTGTACGTTGATGTCTGAGGTGAAGCATGAGCAGGGGTAGATTTTGATTTATTGTCATCACGTATACTAAAATACAATGAAAAGTGTTGTTTTGTGTACTATACAGGAAAATCACACCATATGAAGTGCAGCAGGTTAGCAGAACAGAGTGCAAAAAGTGAGGACTGCAGATGGTGGAGATCAGAGTCGAGAGTGTAGTGCTTCGAAAGTACAGCAGGTCAGGGAGCATCCCAGGAGCAGGAGGATCGACGTTTTGGGCATAAGCCCTTCATCAGGAATGAGGCTTGTGGGCTGAGGGGCTGACAGATCCTCCCACTTCCTCCAATCCAAAGGGGTGGTCAAGGGCACCCACATGGGCCCCAGCTATGCCCGCCTCTTTTACACCTATGTGGAATTGGTCCATCTTCTGCAGCTACACTAGCACCATCCTACATCTTTTCCTCTGCTACATCAATGACTGTATCGGCTCTAGTTTGTACTCCCATAAGGAGCTTAAACAATTCATCAACTTCAGTAACACTTTTCACCCCGACCTCAAATTCACCTGGACCTCTCCATTTCCAATGACCGACTAACCCATGGACATCAACTACAAACCCACCGACTTCCAAGCTACCTGGACTACACCTCCTCCCGGGAGAAAGTGAGCCATTCCTGAAGAAGGGCTCATGCCCAAAACGTCGATTCTCCTGCTCCTTGGATGCTTCCTGACCTGCTGCGCTTCTCCAGCAACACATTCTCAGCTCTACACCTCCTCCCACCTTACCTCCTGTAAAAATGCCATCCCTTATTCCCAATTCCTCCCACCTCCGACACATCTGTTCCCAGGATGACTAATTCCACCTTAGAAAATCCCAGATGGCCTCCTTCTTCAAAGATCACAATTTTCCCTCTCACATGGTCAACGATGCTCTCCAGCATATCTCCTCCACTTACTGCACCTTTGTCCTTGAACCCCACTCCTCCAATCGCAACAAGGACAGAACCCCCTCCAGTCCTCACCTTCCACCCCACCAACCTCCAGATACATCGCACCATCCTCCACCAACTCCAGCATCTTCAAACAGAACCTACTACTAGGGATATCTTTCTCTCCTCACCCCGATCAACGTTCCAGAGAGACCATTCTGTCCGAGACTCCCTTGTCAGATCTGCGCCACCTACCAGCCGACACCCCATTCCCTGCACCTTCCCTTGTCACCGCAGGAAGTGCAAAACTTACACCCACACATCCCCCCCCCCCCCCACGCCCCACCTTGCCTTCATCCAAGGCCCCAAAGGATCCTTCCACATCTAACAGAAATTTACCTCTACCTCAACCAATGTCATCCACTGTATCCATTGAACCCGATGTGGTCTCCTCTACATCGGAGAGGCAGGACGCCAACTTGTGGATCATTTCAGAGGACATCTTTGGGGCATCCACACTAACCAACCCCACCGCCCCCTGGCTGAACACTTCAACACCCCCTCCCACTCCATCAAGAACATGCAGGTCCTGGGCCTCCTCCATCGCCAAACCCTTACCACCCATCACCAGGAGGAAGAATGCCTTGGGACTCTACAACCACACGGGATTAATGTGAATTACACCAGTTTCCTCATTTCCCACCCCCCACATTAACCCAATCCCAAGCCTCCAACTCAGCACCGCCTTCTTGACCTGTCCATCGCTTTTCCATCTATCTGTTCCACCCTCCCCTCTGACCTATCATCTTCTCCCCCACCTTCATCTAACTATCGCATTCTCAGCTACCTTGCCCTCAACCCCACTCCCCTCCCATTTATTTCTCAGCCCTCTAGGCACACAGGCCTCATTCCTGATGAAAGGCTTATGCTTGAAACATCGATTCTCCTGCTCCTTAGATGCTGCCTGACCTGCTGTGTCTTTCTTAGCAGAAGAGAGTGCAGAGTTGTGTGTTACAGTCACATAAAAGTGCAGTGAGTGAGAGATCAGAATTAACATGTCAGAGGTCCGTTCAAAAGACTTATAACAAGGGGGAAGAAGCTGTTCTTGAATCTGAAAAATTATAGAGGTTTACAAAATTATGAGGGGCATGGATAGGATAAAGTCTTTTCCCTGAGGTCAGGGAGTCCAGAGCTAGAGGGGTAGGTTTAGGGTGAGAAGGGAAAGATATAAAAGAGACCTAAATGGCAACTTTTTCACACAGAGGGTGGTACGTGTACGGAATGAGCTGCCAGAGGATGTGGTGGAGGCTGGTACAATTGCAATATTTAAAAGGCATCTGGATGGGGTATATGAATAGGAAGGGTTTGGAAGGATATGAGCCAGGTGCTGGCAGGTGGGACTAGATTGGGTTGGGATATCTGGTCAGCATGAATGGTTGGATGGAAGGGTCGGTTTCCATGCTGTACATCTCTATGACTCTATAACTGTAAGTATTTGGTGTGAAAGTTACATCTGAACAAACATTTCAGCTCTGATTTTACAAGTGTTGAGTTTAATTCCCTTAGAATAAGTTTGGGTTGGAGAGTTTTTAAATAAATCTTTATACATTGTTGGACTTAATTCATTGTCGTGTAAGGAACCTTGTTTGTATGCTGGCTGTCAGATTGTTTACTTTACCTTTCTCAGTGTTATGGACCAGGTTAGACCCCCTCAAAATATTTTAAGAAGGTAGTCCAGACCCTAACTTTTTCTTATGTTAAAGGCAGGGGTGTGAGGTAGATATTCCAGGTGTGATGCAGCTGGTCAAATCACTTGGCTTTAAGAAAAAACAAATTTATTTAAACGTTCCAGTTGAAACACAAACTAAAGAAAACTGAATTTAGATAAACCTAACTCTTAGAAAAATTACTGACTCAATACAGCAACTTAACTAAGGAGCTGTTCCAATTCCATCCCATAAACACACCCCTTGGCAAAAGGTAAATTCAAACACATGTTCTTATAGGTAGGAGAGATTTCAGAGAGAGTAGGGGGTCAGAGATCATCTTTTGAAGCATGGGACCTTTTGCAGTGCAGCAGCTTCTCTACTACAGCTAAACCAGCAGCTTCTCACTGTTACAACTAAACCAAACTAGAAAAACCCAGAACTGGGAGAACTAGATTAAAGTTAAATTGCTAAGCTAGATTCTTTCCAGACACTTTGGCACCTCTGCCTTTACGACCTGTCTTTAAAAAAAAATCTCACGGACAAAATAACATTGTTAAAGTGACAGCATTGTCACAACAGAGATGAGAATTTAATGAAGTACTTCATTGGTAAAGTGCTTTAAGCACAACATTATGTTCTGAGGATGTGAATGACTCTATATAAATGCAATTGTACATTATGCAATGCTTTCTGGTATAGTACACTGGAGTAATAAGAACACTATTTCTAATTTATGCAAAATAGAATGAAACAATGGTTAAAGTGAAGGTTATTTAATGCTACATTAGATTTTAAATGAATATGGTGCTGCATATTATTACTTAAACCTGTGCAGCTCTGGTAGTGTGATTTTAGTTCACATCGTGGAACATTGATGAATCCTATGAAGTGATGTGTAATATCAGATAAAGCTGTAACCCTGTTTAACACAATGTAACTATTTAATGCTTTGTGGGCCAGTTAATGCCAATAGTAGATCTTTATTTACTCAGGATAATGTGGGTGTTTCACTAGCTAATAATAACATAGGTATTCTGCCAAACGCCTTTGAGCTGTTAGAGTGAATTGTCTCATAATCTCCATCCTCTGAAATCTAACTGATTTGAACGTACTAAGGTCATTTAGCACCCATTAATGTTTGCTCTATCTTTGGACATTGCTGTTTGCTGATCATTAGGTTCTTTGTCGGTTCAGTCGTGATTGTTACAGTTTCACAAATGTGCTTTCAAATCCAATCAGATCTACTTATGAGTGACAGACTTGTGTCCATGAGATTCAGTATTGGCTGATGTAATTTGCCACACCATACATAATGCAGCATGTTCAGTCAAGGAATTACATAGGATGCATATAATTGAACCAATGCTTACAGAATCGCAGTATTCTTACAGTGCAGAAGGAGGTTCTTTGGCCCACCATACCTGCACCAGTTCAAATAATTGGCACCAATCTCCTGCCTTTTCTCCATACTCCTACACACCATTTCTATCCAGACCCATTTCTCATTCTACTATAGAGGGAGATGTAAAATGATCATATGTTCGGGATCACTCAGTATAGGTTGTGAGAAGTATTACAGATGAGAAACTGGTGAGTAAAGGTTTAACAGCAGGATATCGTGACAACGTGTTCTGCAGTTTTCCCACCCAAACCCTGATTACCTGACTATGATCCCTCGATTTGTCACTGCAGACGCTGAGGTCCATGCATGGAACCTGAAGTCAATGATTTGCTGCAGCGATAGGCATGAGTGGACCCTCCAAGCCGTTGTACAATTTAGAGCAAATGCTGTTGACAGTCTGGCATCAGGAAATCCTTGACTCCAGAGGAAGTGTCGGATTTTTTTGTAATGGGAGCTAGGTGTTAATGACACCAGGTTAATCACCACAAGGGGCACCAAGTATGGAGGCAGGTAAGGGTAAAGGATAGTCTCAGTGACATGCTAAAAATACAACAAAAGGAAAAAGCCCTTGCCTTTCATTTCCTTGTCTTGCACAGGGTCTCCATTCTCCATCTACGCCACTAACGGCATCTCATTGCCTGATATATCCAATGGCCCGATATCCACAGCTCTCTGATCCAGAGAACAGCAGAAATTCTGAGAAAGATAATTCCTCCACAACTCTGTCTTCAATGGTCGACTCTTTCTTGTAGAACTCTGTCCCTTCATTCTAGGATTTTCTTAGAGAGAGACAACATCCTCTCAATACCCATCATGCTGAAACCACCATCCATCTGTGTTTTGAAATGGAATCAGGGTTAAAGTGGAGCGACCAAATCACCAATGTTCCTTCTGAGAACCGTTGCTCCATCTTCTGATTGGGTTGGGTCCCCGTTTTAGATTTATAGCTTTCTAATCTATTACACAAAGCAAACCCACCCATTTCAGTGGCTGCAATGTGCCAGTATTGAAACTCTTGTTACCATTCAACTGGAGAGAAGAATCACTGCTTGTAAACACTATTGTTCTGTAGATATTATTTGATAAATAAATTTTGCAGTCCCTATTAAACATCGAGTCAAGTCATGAAATTGCCATCGTCATCATCAGCGGTCGCACACAGATGAGAAGTCTCTCTTCCACTCTCAGGGTGAGTCTGTAGGTGGCTGTACAGACTGAAGCAGCTACCACAGGCTCTGTTACACTTGGGGCAGAAGGTGCTCATGGGAAGGAGTGGATGGGGCATTGGCCTGGTAGTGCGGTCCTTGCACTGTTTTCCCCTAGCTTCTGCTTTTCCCCAGTGGTAAGTCTTGAGGTCCTCATGCCTTCCCGGATGTTGTTCCTCCACTTTGGATGGTCTAGGGTCCAGTGATTCCCAAGTGTCTTTGGGAATGCCACACTTTGCCAGTGAGGCCTTGAGGGTATCTCTGAAACACTTCCTCCATCCACCTGGGGCTGACCTGACGTTTCAGTGCTGGAAGTAGAGCACCTACTTGGGGAGTCTCATGTCAGTCTTGAGGATGGCATGCCAAGCCCATCGCAGCCAATTAAACGGGGTGGTCAGTGGCTCGATTCTGGGGATATTGGCCTGGACAAGGTTCGTGTTGGCATGTCTGTCTTCCCAGTGGATTCACAGGATCTTGTGCAGGTAGCATTGGAGGCACTGTTCTAGACCTTGGGGTATCTTTTGTAGACAGTCAATGAAATTGTACAGCACCAACGAAGGCTATTCAGTCATGCGCTAGCCCTTTGAAAAAGTTGACTAATTAGTCCCACTCACCGCTTGTTTCATATACCCCTGCTGTTGTTTCATTTTCAAATATATTCTTACTTTTTTTGTGAAAGTTACCATGTAGAATTTGCTTTCACCACCCCTTCAGGCAATGAAACTAGAAAATGTCGCTGAGTTGGGAAAAAAAAATCTCCTCAACTCCCGGATGGATTTATTGCCAATTATCTTAAATCTGTCTTCTTTAGTTACTGACAGCCTTTTTGCTGGAAATAATTTCTCTCTGCTTGTTCCATCAAATCCCCTCATCAGTTTGAACACTTCTCTGAAAGTCTCCCTTAATCTTCTCTGCAATTGTCTCCGATCTTTTTACATAAGAGCAATCCTTTGTTGCTGGCAAAAAAATTCATTCCATGTCTTCTGCGACTTCTTCAAGTGCCAACACGCTTCCTAAGTTGGCATCCAGAATGGAACATGATACTATTGGCGAGGTTCAACCAGTAATTTACAAAGATTTGCCATCACTTTGCTTCTGTACAATATCAATTTTTCTGTCACGCCTGGTTTGATCACATCTTTTCAACCTTGCAATCAGTGACACTTATTCTAGTCATATCAATTTTAAAAAAAGGATAAAATAACCGCAGGTGCTGTGAATCAAAGACAAAAATAGAATTTTCAGGAAAAACTCAGTAGGTCTGGCTGCACCTGTGGACAGAAATCGGAGTTAACACTTCATGTCATGTGACCCTTCCTCAGGGCTGATTTGAGGAAGGGTCACTCGATCCTAAATGCTAACTCTGGATATAATAATTGTTTATGAAGGGCAGGCAATAATTGGATCATTAGTAGTTGCTGACTGTAGTGTTGAGATTGGCAGTTGAACAGATGGCTTTTGAGATTCTTGGTTTTGTAGTGAGATTTATCGTTAATTTGTCCTTTTTAAGGTGACTTGTAACAGTTGTTGTGAGAGAGGGTGAGGACTGCAGATGCTGAAGATCCAAGTCAAAGAGTGTGGTGCTGGAAAAGCACAGCCAGTCACACAGTATCTGAGGAACAGGAAAATCGATGTTTCAGGCAAAAGCCCTTCATCATATGTGTGAGAGATGGCCTTCAGCATATGTGTGAAAGAAGGCCTTCCTTACCTGCAACGCAATGTTAACTATGGATGAGTTTTAGACAGTGACCTTCACAGCATGCTAATACTTGAATCGAGGCCGGTACACACAAGACTGTTCAACCTCACTTGTTCACTCCAGTAAATTTAAAACTGGCTTCTTAACCCTTCCCCTTTTATATCTTTCCAAGGGAAAAACACAAACAGTGTCTGCAGTTTGGGTCATTATCTGCAGGGATGGGGTTGGGAGCGGGGTTACTTGCTATTGAGCAGAGGCTGATCAGCCCCTGGTTTTTAATGATTAACAGCCTTCATTATCTTTGTCGTCACCAAGTATTGCAGTCCAGTCTGTCTGAAGTTTCTTTTGACACATTCTGTTGGTCTCTATCTCACTTTTGCTCTAGGCAACCACTTTATTTACACCACTGCTATTTTTGGCTGTATCAGCTCTTTTTTAAAAAGCAAACCTTGGAAATACAAATTTAAAAATGACCACAGTCCTCACATGCATGGACAAGTTGGACCTAAGGGTCTATTTCCATGCTGTACTTCTCTATGACTCTATGTCATCATAATGGACTTCGTCTTCTTCATTCAGATATCCAGTGCATTAACTCTGTGCTATACAGCACGACTGGTTTTAGACTAACGTTCAGCCTACCTCTTCCATCTACTTGCAGGATCTTCTCCCACCTTCTGGCCACTCTCTACACCCATAGCTTCAAATTCTTGCCACTCCAACCTTCTCAAATAGCAAGCTCCTTCAATGCAGAGGGAGAGAAAGAAGTGAGTGAACACCTTGGAAACTATTTCCAGATTCCAAGCTAGAGAAAAGGCAAAGTGCATTCCATTATCATCAAAAGCTAGCTTTAAAGTGGTTCAATGTTTTCAGCATTTGTGAAAAAGAAAATAAGATTCCTATATATCATCAATGTCGTAAGGTTATCCGAAAGTGCTTATGGCTATTGATTGAGTGACAATTTTTGAAGAAATGTTGGATTACATTATCGCCAGTTTATAGTTACATACACAGTATGATTTATCTTCACTGCATTGGCAGGGATACTCAATAGGGCTTGTCTATGACAAGATGGAATTTCTCGAGGAATTGAAAAGAAATTTCAATAACAGGACTTCCCAGCACAGCCCAACGAAATCTCTGTTTTTCTAAATCTCCTGTGAGAGAGAGAGGAAGTCAACTGTTTGAATGTGCAAAGACTGTCACTGTAGTTAGGATATTCCTTGGGGATTCTCCTAATGGGCTGCTGTAATTTTGGATACCTTTGTATTTGGAATTTTGAGTGATCTTCTTGAGAGGTAACAGCGGGCAATCAGCAATCAATGTGCAGGGGGAACTAATTTACATATGTGCAATTAGCATTGAAGTAAATATTATTGGACTAGTGATTCCAAATCTGAGGCTAAAACTCTGGAGGAAAAGTGACAAATCCCACTGCAGAAGCTGCAATTTAATATCCAGTTAATGAAATCTGGAATATAATGCTGTCCCTGGTAATGGTAACTGTGAAACTATCTTTGATTGTCATGAACACTACATTGGTTCTGAATGTCTCTGGTGTTTCTCCAGATTACTACTCATGATACATTGTGGTTTTTGCAATCTGTACTGATATGTGGTGCTGGATAAGGATTGTTTGAGGTATTTCAATTCCTGTTCTTCGGATGATACCTGACTTGCTGTGCTTTTCCAGCGTCACACCTTTTGACTCTGATCTCCAACATCGGCAGTCCTCATTTTCTCCCTGGAATTGTCCTTAGATAGGCATTGTCCTTAGATAGGAGAACTGTTGCTTCTCCATGAACTCCAATCTTGTATTCTGTATAGTTTACCAATGACCTTGAAACTACTTAGAACTATTACTTCCACTTTCTGTTTCTTCTCAGTGTTGATTAATCTTATTATTGGGAAGGTATTTTAAATTTAAATATTGCTTTGAGTCTGCTGTTCTTTATGTTTATAATCTGGCATTCACTAAAGCTGGCTTAAACTAAATGAGTGTTACGCTTGCAAGATTCTATACAATATTATCATGGTAGCCATATTTTAAAACTGCATTGCTTTCACACTGTTTCAACTTCTTCAGTGAAGCTTTAATGTATATTAGCTTGCCTTTGTGTAATGAATTTGCTCTCTTTTAGGACACTGGACCAAATCTTGTTTCAGGCGCAGATCACTGCAGGGATCTGTACGGCAAACAACAAATGCTGAAGATCACAGCAGGTCAGGCAGCATCCATGGAGAGGGAGAAAGCTAACATTTTGAGTCTAGATGGCTCTTCATCAGAGTTTAACTCAGTTTTGTTATGAATAACCTATTGCGCTTCATGATGCCTTTCATGCCCGATGCCAACTCAACTCTACAATGCACCATGCCGGGAACAACACACCACTGCCAAGATATCTTGAAATAGGCTGCAATCCAGATGCCCTTGCCAACCTTAAAAGACCATTATGCACCTGGATAGACACTGTCTCTCTGGAGCTGCCTTATCAATAGTTCATGATATTTGTCCTGGAAGTGGCAGATAAGAGAAAATTAATGCTCTGCTTTGTGAACAGATGCACTGCAAATCCTGGTGGATGGGTTGGAGGTCGTGTTCTGCCAGGACCGGCAGAGATGGCAACACCATCAAATCTTGCCAACCTGGTCCAAGGGTTGCCACTAGGGTCATGTGGTCTCAACCATCAGCAGGAATGCCCAGTGTCAATGACCTTCTCCCCTCCACCAGCAGAAGTGGAGTGGCATGGTGGCTCAGCGGTTAGTGGCAGGGACCCTGATTCGATTCTCACTTCAGGTGATTGTCCCTGTGGAGTTTGCACATTCTCCCGTGTCTGCATGCGTTTCCTGCGGGTGCTCCGGTTTCCTCCCACAGACCAAAGATGTGCAAGTCCGGTGAATTGGCCATGCTAAATTGCCTATAGTGTTAGGTGCATTAGTCAAGGGTAAATGTAGGGGAATGGGTCTGGATGGGTTACCCTTCGGAGGGTCCGTGTGGATTTGTTGAGCCAAAGGACTTGTTTCCATAATGTAGGGAATCTCCTCAAAAGAAAAGTGCGACCATTCCCTTTCTACTAGCTCACTCTCACCCTTGCAGTCTAACCTTACATGGTCTCCCACTTGCTTGAGACACTTCACCAGCATTACCAACTATGCCATCCACTTTGATCTCACTCACTCTCTCCCTCTTTCACTCTCATTCCAGCAGGAAACAGCCTACAATAGAACAGAGAGAACTAATATGGGGGGGGGTGCTGACCAACATTCCAGTTTCTCATTCATACAAGGAGTGCATCCTGACAAGTGTCCCTCTAATTTTCTTTTCTTCTCTGCTGACCTCTGAAATCTATGTGCAAGAGGAACCTCCATGGTCAGGCATCAATATTGCAATCTGTGGTTACTCGCTGATCACCTTGTGTGGAATATGGAGGCAGTTGTAAATGCACACAACCACACAGCTTAGAGGGAACATTGAGTTTGATTCCAACTACCTCGGGTGTCTGACTGACCATGCCCAAGTTTCTAGATGGATATTGGAGGCTGCCCTTGACTTACTGGATCAGGACACCCTGATGCCTTAGACCATGCCCTGAGATGTTGTTACTGGGTATCCATGATGGCATTGAACTAGGTTTTGATAGATATCCAATGTGACTTTTATGTTCAAAATTCTCAGTGTCTGGTTTCCTTGTGGCAACTTCTGGGATAAAAGATTGCATATCAACGAAGTGCGATATGCAGTCAATGAAGCTGATGACAAGCCATGTTGATATGCATCTCATTGCTGTCCAGCAAAAATCCCATCTTGGAAGTTTCATTCATTGGAAAATGTAACTAGTTGCTCCCAACATTGAGAAAAGCCTCAATGGACTTCTCATGTGATTCATAGCATAGCCCATTTCATTCAGGGCTTAATTCCACCCAGTGCATGGAGATAGGTATTAATACAGAAGGCAGGTCTGTTTGAGAGTAGATTGTGGTTTCTACGGTGAGTCGAAAAGAGTGGTGCTGGAAAAGATCAGCCGGTCAGGCAGCATCCGAGGAACAGGAGAATTGATGTTTCAGGCATGATCTCTTCATTAGGAGTCAGCGTTCCTGATGAACAGCTCATTCCTGATGAAGAGCTCATGCTCAAAACGTCAACTCTCCTGCTCCTTGGATGCTGCCAGATGGGCTGTGCTTTTCCAGCACCACACATTTCAACTCTGCTCTCCAGCATCTGGAGTCCTCACTTCCTCCTTTTCTACAGTGAGTGCAATCTTCTCAGGTTCTAACATATTCATGAGTTAGTAAGATTCATTGGGCAGGAGAATCTGAAACTTGCCAAACCTTCTGGCTTCCAACTTCCAGGTGTCATATTTAAAGGGCAAGTAGATAACGCTTCACTGATGCTTTAGCGAGGACTCCCGAGACGTTCTTCTGACTGCTGTCCAGGAAAAGGGAAGAGCAGTTTTCCCAATGGATGGCAACAAGAGACATTTCCAGCAGATGAAGGCAGCTCAGACAGAGGTGATTCTGGAGCTCAGTGAACTTGGGCAGCTCAACAGAACCCCACTCCAGTGCCGGAGCACACTGTAGTGTTTACCCAATACTTTCGGCACTCTTCATGTGAGTTGGCATTGTGAGGCTGCAACGGCACAGTACTGTTAGACAGCAGGTGCTTCTCCATCAGATGCTTCATGTGTGATCAATGTCTGCCACTTCATTGCAGCCCATTGCATTGTGTGCACCACATGGTGCAGCTTCGTACACATCTGCCAGGGCTCAGGATTAAAATGAGGCACAGCAAACGCCTTATGTCAATAACCCTTCAGTCTAGCCAGGAGAAAGTACACATCTAACATTTCAAATCTAACGCTGACCTTGTTTTTATGCACCTTCCTCGCATCCGTATTCTTCACTGTGTTCGATCACCCAATGATCTTTGTGTCTCCAAATGTAATGATTTGCCTGTACTGCACACAAAAAAAACTTTTCACTGTACTTAGGACAATAATAAATCAAATCAAATCAAATCTGACAGCTTTTCTCCAAAGGCTTGCACAGGATAAGGGCCCAACTTCCAAAGCTGGTCTTTTGAGTTGAGTGCCCGAAAGAGTATGGCCCCATCTGCATGGCCGAGTCAGGTTTGCAGATATCACCAATGTGGCGAGGTCAGCCACATTGGGCTGGGTCAGGCTTCATGGTTAAAACTGCGAACATTTAACATAAAGAAGCCTCTCTGCAAATGACTGAGAGTTCTCATGAGCTGACTAACATGGGGAGACTGCATCCATGGCAGGAAGTTACTCCTTTTCCCTTAAGGATCCATGACTTTAATCTCCTGGAACATTTACTTGCTCCTCACAGAGTGTGCTTCACAGTTCTGAGGGAGGGTCACTTGACCTGAAACGTTAATTTTGATTTCTCTCCACAGACCTGCTGAGCTTTACCAGCAATTTCTATTTTTGCTTGTGCTTCATATGTTCCTCTGTATTTTCTAAGTATGTTGGCTTTTCTCACTTTTCCTTTCCCAAGCACTTGCCCAATACATCTTACCAGATTCTGAATGAAGTTTTGCCATTGGAGTACTGAGTTTGCCTTTTTTTTTGCTGCTTTCATGGCTGCTGCCAAGCTTCTTTTGTTGTTGACAATTGCAGTTCAATTGCTAACTGACTGGGTCTGCATAAAGCAGTGATACTTGGAACACAGCAAACTCACTCGCTCAATATTATTCTTTTCTTTAGGGTCTTCTAATTTCTCCTACACATGGTGGATGTCATATCCATCCATATCACAGCGACCATGTGGCATTTTCACAGATGAACACTGTGCGTATTTTGTGGTATTTGGATGTGAACATGGGAGGTATAATTAGTGAGTTTGTGGATGACACCAAAATTGGAGGTGGAGTGGACACCAACGAAAGTTACCTCAGATTGCAAAGGGATATTGATCAGATAGGCCAATGGGCTGAGGAGTGGCAGATGGAGTTTAATTTAGATAAATGTGAGGCACTGCATTTTGGAAAAGCAAATCAGAGCAGGACTTATATACTTAATTAGATTCCCTACAGTGTGGAAACAGGTCCTTCAGCCCAACAACTCCACATCGACCCTCCGAAGAGTAACCCACCCAGACTCATTTCCCTCTAACTAATGCATCTAACACTATGGGCAATTTAACGTGGCAAATTCACCTGAATTGCACATCTTTGGACTGTGGGAGGAAACCGGAGCTCCCAGACACGGGGGGAATGTGCAAACTCCACACATGCAGACACCTGAAGCTGGAATCGAATCTGGGACCCTGGTGCTGTGAAGCAGCAGTGCTAACCACTGAACCACCGTGCCACCCATATGGTAATGTCCTCAGGAATGTTGCTGAACAAAGAGACCTTGGAGTGCAGGTTCATAGTTCCTTGAAAGTAGAGTCACAGGTAGATAGGATAGTGAAGAAGGCATCTGGTGTGCTTTCCTTTATTAGTCAGAGGATGGAGTATAGGATTCTGTTCGCCGAGCTGGAAGTTTTTGCTGCAAACATTTCGTTCCCTGGCTAGGGAACATCATCAGTGCTATTGGAGCCTCCTGTGAAGCGCTGCTTTGATGTTTCTTCCGGTATTTATAGTGGTTTGTTCTTGCCGCTTCCGGGTGTCAGTTTCAGCTATAGTGGTTTGTATATGGGGTCCAGGTCCATGTGTCTGTTAATGGAGTTTGTGGATGAATGCCATGCCTCTAGGAATTCCCTGGCTGTTCTCTGTCTGGCTTGTCCTATGATGGTAGTGTTTTCCCAGTCAAATTCATGTTCCTGGTTGTCTGAGTGTATGGCTACTAGGGATAGCTGGTCGTGTCGTTTTGTGGCTAGCTGATGTTCATGGATGCGGATTGTTAGCTGTCTTCCTGTTTGTCCTATATAGTGTTTTGTGCAGTCCTTGCATGGTATTTTGTAAACTACGTTAGGTTGGCTCGTGCTGGCTATTGGGTCCTTTGTTCTAGTGAGTTGTTGTCTGAGTGTGGAAGTTGGCTTGTGTACTGTTATGAGCCCTAAGGGTCGCAGTAGTCTGGCTGTGAGTTCTGAGACGCTCCTGACGTATGGTAGTGTGGCTAGTCCTTTTGGTTGTGGCATGTCCTCGTTCCGTGGTCTATCTCTTAGGCATCTGGTGATAAAGTTGCGTGGGTATCCGTTTTTGGCGAATACCTTGTATAGGTGTTCCTCTTCCTCTTTTCGCAGTTCTGGTGTACTGCAGTGTGTTGTGGCTCTTTTGAATAGTGTCCTGATGCAGCTTCGTTTGTGTGTGTTGGGGTGGTTACTTTCATAGTTAAGGACTTGGTCTGTGTGTGTTGGTTTCCTGTGTACCCGTGTGGTGAATTCTCCGTTGGGTGTTATCTCTACTAACACATCTAGGAATGGGAGTTGGCTATCCTTTTCCTCTTCTCTCGTGAATCGTATTCCTGTGAGTGTGGCGTTGATGATTCGGTGTGTTTTTTCTATTTCTGTGTTTTTGATGATTACAAAGGTGTCATCGACATACCTGATACAGAGTTTGGGTTGGATTTGTGGTAGGGCTGTATGTTCTAACCTTTGCATAACTGCCTCTGCTATGAGTCCCGAGATTGGTGATCCCATGGGTGTTCCGTTGATTTGTTCGTATATCTGATTGTTGAATGTAAAGTGTGTGGTGAGGCACAGGTCTAGTAGTTTAAGTATGCCGTCCTTGTTGATAGGTTCGGCCTCCTGTGTTCTGTTATGTATGTCCAGTAAGTTGGCTATTGTTTCTCTGGCTAGGGTTTTGTCAATTGATGTGAACAGTGCCGTCACGTCGAATGATACCATGGTTTCTTCTTTGTCTATGTGTGTATTCCTGATGATGTCCAAGAATTCCTGTGTTGATTGTATGGAGTGTTTGGATCCGCTGACTAGGTGTTTCAGTTTTTGTTGTAGTTCTTTGGCCAGTTTGTATGCTGGTGTCCCTGGTAGTGATACTATGGGTCTGAGTGGGATGTCTGGTTTGTGTACTTTGGGTAGTCCGTAGAATCTGGGGGTGTTGTTGCTTTCGGGTTTCATTCTTTGCTGGTCCGCTTTGGTTATCTGTCCGTTTTTTTGTAGATTCCTTAGTGTGTTGATTATTCTATTGGTGAGTTGTGGTGTGGGGTCGAAATCCTTCATTTGGTAGGTGTTGGTGTCTGCGAGTAGTTGTTGTGCTTTATTGATGTAGTCTGATTTATCTAAGATGACCGTCATTCTGCCTTTATCTGCCGGTAGTATGATTATGTTCTTGTCATTTTTCAGTGCTTTCAGTGCTTCCCTCTCCTTGGTGTTGAGGTTATGTGTATGTCGTTTTCTTATCATCATACAAATCTTCAACCAGACTTTAACTGGAGTATAGGAGTTCGGGAGGTCATGTTGTGGCTGTACAGGACCTCGGCTAGGCCACTTTTGGAATATTGTGTGCAATTCTGGTCTCCTTCTATTGGAAGGATGTTGTGAAATCTGAAAGGGTTTGGAAAAGATTTACAATGATATTGCCAGGGCTGGAGAATTTGAGCTATAAGGAGAGGCTGAATAGGCTAGGGCTGTTTTCCCTGGAACATCAGAGGCTGAGGGGTGACCTTGGAGAGGTTTATAAAATCATGACAGGCATGGATAGGGTAAATAGACAAGATCTTATCCCTGGGTTGGGGATGTCCAGAACCAGAGGGCATAGGTTTTGGGTGAGAGGGGAATGATATAAGAGAGACTAAAGAGGCAACGTTTTCATGCAGAGGGTGGTATGTGTATGGAATGAGCTGCCAGAAGAAGTGATGGATGCTGGTACAATTGCAGCATTTAAAATGCACCTAGATGGGTATATGAATTGGAAAGTTAAGAGGGGTATGGGCCAAGTGCTGGCAAATGGGAGTAGATAAGGTTAGGATATCTGATTGGCATGGACAAGTTAGACCAAAGGGTTTATTTTCATGCTGTATATCTCAATGACTCTATGATGCTCTGACCTCTACCAGTATGTGGTGCAGAGGAAGACTTCTTTTGAACTAGTTGCTTATCACCAATCCTCCTTCATCTTTGCTTTGTCTTGGATCTACCTAGTGATTGGTGGTTGATGATATATCACTGTAGAATATCTATGGAGGAAACACTGTTCATAGGTAACCTCATGCGAGCAATAACAATACCCAACGAAAGAATTTTAAGACATCTTGCACTTCCTGCATACATTGTGCACTGCATCTTATTGTTACATCAGCTCCTGAAACACACTCTGATCACCCTTTTTCCGTCATTTTGTTTCCCATCAACAGCTAACCTGTCATTTTTTTTCTGTCACTTTCTTTTTAATTGACTGAAAATAAAAGCTCAGCAAATCAGAACGAAAGGAGTCAGGAATGTTTGAAAATAACTCATGAGAAACTGCTGAAGTCTTAGAAAAACATCCCATCCCAATTGATCAGTCAAGAGAAACTATGAATAAAAAACATAAAAGACAAATGAATCATTACATTCAGGAGAGGAGAAAGTGAGGACTACAGATGCTGGGGATCAGAGTCGAGAATGTGGTGCTGGCAAAGCACAGCAGGTCAGGCCGCAACGAGAGCAGGATAATCAATATTTTGGGCAAAAGCCCTTCATCAGGAATGGCCATTTTTCCCAGAGGTTGAAATTGATAACATACAAGATAACTAACAATAATATGGACATACGCCCATCATATCAGTCAATAGCACAATTAACATTTCCTACACATGTATTCCTTCATTAAAACCATAGAGACAACTGAAATGGTGCAGCACACTGGCTGAGAATTAAAAAAAACAACCCCCTTGTAGAATTATTATTATTCATTCTGAATTGAGGTGTCACTGGCTAGACCAGCATTTGTTACAGATCCCTAACTGCCCTTGAACTGAATGGTTCTGAACGCCATTTCAGAGTGCAAAGACAACCAATTCGGTGTGGATCTGGACTCACATTTATACAAGACCAAATAAGGTAATTTAAGAAACATTTAGACAGGTACATGGATGGGACAGGTATGGGGGGATAAGGACCAAACACAGACAAATGGGACTGGTTTTAATTGTGAAAACTGTGCAGCATGGACAAGTTGGGCCGAAGGGTGCATTTCCACGCTGTACACCTCTGTAACTGAAGAGATCAAGCCATTGGCTTACAGAAGCAGAGCAAGGCATTAATCACTTGAGTGACATTCTCCTCTTCAGTGAATGCCAGTCTAACACTTAATTGTCAGTCAATCCCTTCATGATCCTCTGTCCAGCTGATAGTAGCTCTGGCTGCATCTTCTTCAACCACGCTGAGGGGTCTTTCTCTAAACACAGGCTAAATCAAAACGGCAGACTGAGATGCCACTTTGGTAAACCCTTTCCCTTTTTAATGGCCAATGCATCCAGCTGAAATCTGTTCAGGTGACTATAAGTTCTCCTTGTTGCATGTGACTGCCTCCTGTTGGTGCAGCAGTGCCTATACAAAACTGCTCAAGGAGAGAGCACAGGAAACAGTGCAAATCAGCACTGGGACAGTTTCCAGACTCAATGCAACATAAAACCTGCTTTGGTGGGGTGTAACATTTCAACTCTTCCAAACTTCCTTTTGTACCAAATGGAGAGTGAGTTTCAATAACTTTATGAAGCAGCATTTGCAGCTTTAAATCACAGATGAGCTCCACCTTTTACTAGAGGGTAGCATAGCAGTGTGTTGTTTGTTTGTTGATGAGCTCTTTCTCCCTTCAATGCAGGAAACCAGAGTGAAGTTATTAAATTTATTTGATTTTGTGATCCTGGCGATAGAAATACATTCACATTTCCCCATCCTTTTGTAACACAATGCTTTTCCATTTTGTCCAAATAATTTATATTTGGGCTTGCATTTATTTATCATCTTTCATGATTCCAGACCTTCTTTTACAGATAAGGAAGGTTTAGTCAATATTGTAATGTTGGAAACACAACAATTAAATTGCACACAGTTGATCTCATATGCAGCAGTAAACGAATGGGTGTTTTGTTGCAGAAAGGTGCTATTGCTTAAGGACAGCTATATTGAATCAACATTTGTGATACTCTTTGGCATTAGAAGTGTCCATCTTAGTCTCTGCACAAATGGTTAGCAAACAGACAACCAGTTTGTTGGTCAGCCAGTCAATTACGTAGGTAAGAATAATGTAAGCAAGCATTTAAGGAACGATGTTGTGAAACTTGAAAGGGTTCCGAAAAGATTTGCAAGGATGTTGGAGGGGCTGAACAAGCTGGGGCTGTTTTCCCTGGAGCATCAAAGGCCGAGGGGTGACCTTGTAGAGGTTTATAAGATCATGGACAGGGTAAGTAGACAAGGTCTTTTCACCGGTGTGGGGTAGTCTGAAATGAGAGAGTAAAGGTTTAAGTGGAGACGAGAAAGATTCAAAAGGAACTTTTTCATGCAGAGGGTGGTATGTGCATGGGATGATCGGCCAGAGGAAGTGGTGGACGCTGGTACAATTGCAACATTTAATGGGCATCTGAATGGATATATGAATAGGAATGTTTTAGAGGGATAAAGGCCAAGTGCTGGCAAGTGAGACAAGATTTATTTAGGATATCTGGTTGGCATGGATGAGTTGGACCAAAGGGTCTGTTTCCCTACTACATGTCTCTATGACTCAATGACTCTAATAAAGGATAACCTCAATTAGTGAAACATCCATTATCCGAATTTCAGATCATCCGAACAAGATCTCAAGGTCCCGATGCTTGGGTAAAAACTGAGCTATCCGACATTCGATTATCCAAACATTCGATTATCCAAACAAAGTACTCTCCCCACCCCCCCAGCCCCACCCATGTCGTTTGGAAAATTGAAGTTGTCCTGTAAACCTGACTCTTGTGTTGCAGCAGTACAATCCTACCTCTGAGATTATTATTTAGGTTCATGTCCCACCTACTCCAGCGACGTGCTATAACATGTCTGAACAGACTGATTGAAATAACCATAATGCAGACTGTGTGAATCTGAGATGTTATATTAGTGTACATACTTAGTTGTTTATAAATGTGCAAGCATCCATCTCATCCATCTGTGGTGTATGCTATATGGGCGAACAAATAGAAAATCATGTCACAAGTGACTAGATAATGGAAACAGAGAGTGCTAGTACTACTCAGCAGGTTAGGCAGCATCTGTGGAGCGAGAAACCAAATTAACTCTTTTGGCTGATCTGCTTTCTTTGCATTGGAAGGATTCCCTTGCCCATTTTGAAGGTAGGAACATGGAATCTTCTGCATCCAATTGAGAAGGCAGCAGTGTAATAACAAACTCAGTATGAAAAGTTCCATTTAATTTCTCAATGGAAAGCATCGATTAGACATGGCTCAGGAAATTTCCAGTGTGTATGGGAACACGGATGGACAGCAGGAAATATGTGGATTTAACCTGTCCTAATGGAGTAGTAAGTGAGGAATCAACAGCAGACTGTGAAATGTTTGAGCTAGCCATCAAGTTCCAAAAATAATAGTGGGATATAAAAGCAAAATGAAAAATTGGCAAGAAATTGGCTGATGGGTAAAAAACAACATGTGTTCTGGATTTTTGGACCAAGGGTTAGGGCTCAGTACCCAGAATCAATGGAATCAGTATATTTTCTAATTTTGATTAATAACTAACTCTGACAGTGCAGTACTGAAGAGTCAGCTTGGATCATGTGCTCAGGACTCTGGAATAAGATTTAAACCACAGGCTTAATCAGTGGTAAGACAGTGGGCATGAAGACAGAGCTAACAATTATTAGCCATTTCAGAAAAGGAGATATTGAATAGACACAAAGTTTCTGCCATTGCATCATCTTGCCCTTGACAGGCTCTCTGGAGATTTATCTTTGCTGGGGTTGTTGAGGTTATTCTGCTTGAGTTGCCAAGTAGCTGGGCTTTCATGTCTATGGAAGAAACCAGTGGGGATTTACCCACTCACCAGGGTCAATCTTGAAGAAGCAGACGCACACAGAGGATCACTTACGGTCTTCATTCAGTTTCGGAATTCTCAAATATAACTGTGGTTTATGCATTTGCTAACAGAAATACGAATTAATTACTAGCCAGGTGTGCTCATCTCCACACCCAAGCAACCCACACAGAGAAATAATTTTGAATATGAGCTTTTGAATATTTTATGAGTTATTGTTTGATATGTACAGTGTGTTGTCGATATTATTTGTATCAGTTTATTATCATTAAAGCAGCCGTGAATTTATCTGCAATACTTTTTAAAAAAATCAAAATTCATTCAACAAAGTGGACTTCAAATCTGGGAAATTTAGTATTTTCAAATTCTTCACATGCTGGGGGTGGCCTGCAATTTCCAGATCCTCCACTTACCAATTCCTGTGAGCTTCTCTCCTGTGCTGTCAGAGCACCTCTGTTGTGCTGTTAATCACCATATATCTATTTATTATGGCATGCTGTTAAATCCTTTACCTCATTCTCAAAAAGCTGTTAAACCCGAGGAACCTACGCTACAACTGTTAAAAGCCCACACCCACTCCCTAGCTCTACAAAAGTCACTTTCAGCCCTGCTTCTGGGTTCTTAATGCTTCCAAAACTTGGGATATCCCGCCCCCCCCCATCCAAAAAGAAAGCATTGCATTATGAAAGGTGGCAATCTTAGAATCACAGTCATAGAGCTGTACAGCATGGAATCAGAACTTTCAATCCAACTTGACCATGCCGACCAGATATCCTAGCTAAATCTAATCCCATTTGCCAGCACCCGGCCCATATCCCTCCAAACTCTTCCTATTCATATACCCATTCAGAGGCCTTTTAAATGTTGCAATTGTAATCAGCCTCTACCACTTCCTCTGGCAGCTCATTCTATACTTGCACCACCCACTTTGTGAAAAAATTGCCCTTTGCTTCCCTTTTAAATCTTTCCCCTCTCACCTTAAACCAATGCCCTCTAGTTTTGGATTCCCCTACTCTGGGGAAAAGACCTTGGCTATTCACCCTTTCCATGATTTTATGAACCTCTATAAAGTCACGCCTCAGCCACCAACGGTCCAGGGAAAACAGCCCCAGCCGAATCAGCCTTTCCCTATAGCTCAAACCCTCCAATCTGAGTAACATCCTCGTAAATCTTTTCTGAATGTCTTGTATGGCCGCAACATGAACTCTCAAGGTTTCTTAAACTTTTGGAAACACACGCCAGTACAATTAGTATCAAACCTATTTTCTTTTTCTTTTTAACTTTTAAAAACATTTGTTCAAGCTTGTTGATGTCACTGGGTAGGCCAGCACTTATTGACTATCTCTAATTGCCCTTACAAAGGTCAGGCAAGCTGTCTTCTGGAATGTTTGGAGTTCTTAGGATGCAGTAGCACAGAAACGATATTAGGGAGAGAGCCCCAGGAATTTGATCCAGACACACTGAAGGAACAGCAATATATTTACAATACAGAATGGTGAGTGCCTTAGACAGGAACTTGTAGGTGGTAGGGTTCCATTGTATCTGCTTCCCTGGTCCTTCTAGATATTGCTGAAAATGTGTTGCTGGAAAAGCGCAGCAGGCCAGGCAGCATCCAAGGAGCAGGAGAATCAACGCATTGGGCATGAGCCCTTCTTCAGGAATGAGGAAAGTGTGCCAAGCAGGCTAAGATAAAAGGTAGGGAGGAGGAACTTGGGGGACGGGCGTTGGAAATGCGATAGGTGGAAGGAGGTTAAGGTGAGGGTGATAGGCCAGAGAGGGGGTGGGGCAGAGAGATCAGGAAGAAGATTGCAGGTTAGGAAGGTGGTGCTGAGTTCAAGGGTTGGAACTGAGACAAGGTGGGGGGAGGGGAAATGAGGAAACTGGAGAAATCTGAGTTCATCCATTGTGATTGGAGGGTTCCTAGGCGGAAGATGAGGCTCGCTACGCAGCCATGTTCTCAAACAGACTCGCTACCACAGCCACGCCTCCTTCCTCATCCCTACTCCTTGGATGCTGCCTGACCTGCTGCACTTTTCCAGCAACACATTTTCAGCTCTGATGTCCAGCACCTGCAGTCCTCACTTTCTTCTTCTAGATAGTGCTTGGATTAGCTGTGGTTCAGTGAATAGCACTCAAATTTTTGAGTCAAAGCCTTGGGAAAAGTTTAACTCCGGAGGCTTGAGCACATGATCCCGAATCACACTCCCGAATGTGCAGCAATAAGCCCATAGGACAAACAAACAGTATTAGGCCATTCAGCCCATCAAGTCTGCACTGCCATTCAATGAGATCATGGCTGATCTAATAATCCTCAACTCCACATTCCTGCCTTTTCCGCTTAACACAGGATTTCCTTCTTGATTAAATGTCTGTCTATCTCAGCCTTGAATATACTTAATGACCCAGTCGCAACAGCCGCCTGTGGTAAAGAATTACACAGATTCACTCCCTCTGAAAGAAGAAACTCCTCCTTCCGTGTTCAACTCTTTTTTCTGAGATTAGGCCATCTGGTCCCAGACTATCCTACAAGGGGAAAGGATCGTTCTGCACCTGTCCTGACAAGTTCTCTAAGAATGTTGTATGTTTCAGTAATGTTGCCTCTCATTCTGTTAAATTCCTATGAATACAGGCCCAACCTACTTAACATCTCTTCATAAGGCAGTGCATATTTCATATTTCATGTCAACCTGTTGAACCTTTTATGGACAACCACCAATGTCAATATACCTTTCTTTAGGCAAATGTCTTTTGGAGGAGTTTTTTTTAAAAATTCACTTGTGAGACATGCGTGGAGTTAGCTGAGTCTGGTTTATTGTCCTAGTTGCCCCCTTGAGAAGGTGGTGGTGATCTGCCTTCGTGAACCATTGTTGTCCATCTGTCATAGACAGACACATAATGCCCTTAGGGAGGGAACTTCAGCATCTTGCTCTAATGACACTGAATGAACGATGACATATTTCCAAGTCAGGATAGGTAGCATGGTAGGGAACCTACAGGAGGCGGTGTTCACATGTGTTTGCTGCCCTTGAACTCCTAGATGGTAGTAGTTGTGGGTTTGGAAGATGTTGTTTCAGGGTCTTTGGTGAATTTCTGCTGTACATTTTATAGATGATACAAACTGCTGCTACTGAGCATTGATGATGGAGGGAGTGGATATTTTTGTGGACATGGTGCCAATTGAGTAGGCTACATTGTCCTGGGCGGTGTCAAGCTTCTTGAATGTTGTTGGAACTGCATCCATCCAGGCAGCTGGGGAGTATTCCATTGCACACCTGACTCGAAAAATGCTGGGCAGACTTTGGGGAGGCCGGTGATGATTTAATTGCTACAGTATTCCCAACATCTGATCTGCTGTTAGAGCTATTGTATTTATATGGGCGGTCCAGATCAGTTTCTGACCAACAGTATGTCTGAGATGCTGATAGGGGGGGATTCAGTGATGGTCCTGTCGAGGAATATTAAGGGGTGATGGTATCTGTTATTGGAGATGGCTGTTGCCCGAGCCTGGATATCAAAATGCTGACCTGTCTGTATTCTCAGTTGAACATAAAATAGAAGAGCAGGGCAGTATTTGGAGGCATCCGAATGAATAGTCTTTCCTCAATCTCCATCACTGGATCAGTTGATCTGCTCATTTATTGCACTGGTGGAAACCTGCAATGTGAAAATTAGCTCTCGCATTTCCTAAATACAAAAGAAGCAACACTTCAAAGAATATGGCATAGGTTTGAGAAAAGGTGCTACAGGTCCTTCTCTGCTTCTTCTTTGCTGAACCTATTCAAAACAAGTGATAGATATCCGGCATTGTCTTGGCACAACCCATCTGCCATTTTTTCATGTATTCTGGTCTCTCCAAAAGGCATTATGGGTAATTGTGTGCAAGCATAAGAGAACATAATGTATTACAACTAGCTATTTTAAATCAAGTGGTTCTGGTAATAACACTGTGGGTGATATGTTATATAATAACTTGTTATTACAAAGCATTGATCATTGCCATGTGGGATATCCATAAACACAGATAGATTTACAGACATCCATGTATTTTCTAAAGTATGTATTTTATAACAGTCTCTCCACAGCGTGGTAACCTAGCAACAGTTTTGATGCTCAACTCTGTCTGACAAAAAAAATGAGATGCCTCATGTCATGCCACAGACTCATCTGCTGTAACTGATGTCTACTGCTTGTCAATTTTTGTCCTCCCCTTGCTGCATATTCCTCCTTATCTTGACATTTAGTTGAGGCCAAAGGTGGAAATTATCAAAAAGAAATCAAAGGAATTATCAGCAACTCAGGAAGTTTAAGTAAGTCTAAAAATTGCTGACAGAAAAAGCATGCAGAGTCGCAGTCTGTCCTTACTTCAACACTTTTAATTGAAATATTGCTGCGCAGTTATTGCACCTGGAATTGATTATGCAGCGTTGCAATTGCAGAGAAGATTAAAATAAATCCGTACATTTCTGAATCTCCCTGTACAGTTTCTACTTGTCTTTCCACGTTAATTAAAGGTTTGGAGTCAGTGACAGTATTCGCAAATATCATTTCTCTCATTATGAATCTGTTCAGAGTTTCAGAACTCCAGTACATATCACTAATTAATCAAGCCACTTGATAGATATTTTCAAGCCATAAACAAAATAAGAAAGCTGTTACTTGTAAGAACTATTAGTTGGTGAAGATCAACATTGGAGGAGGAATTAAAGCTCAGTTATATCAGAGCAGCAGGTCAGGTGAATAAGTGAACAAAACTAAAGGATTGCAGGTGCTGGAAGTCTGAATCAAAAACTGAAATTGCTGGAGAAATGCAGTAGGTCTGGCAGCACCCTTGGAGAGAAAATGGAGTGAATGTTTTGGATCCAGTTCTGAAGAAGGATCTCTGGACCTGACCCATTGACTCTGCTTTCGTTCCACAGGTGTGACCAGACCTACGGAGTTTCTCCTGCAAGGTCTGTTTCTGGGTGTTGAATAAGTATACTGTTTGCCTAGTGTGATTGGTGTAGAAAATTAAAATGTCCTGGGAAGACGAGATGGGTATGGGGCAGTGTTGTGGGTTTAGGGGTGCACAGGTAGGATAACTTCAGAACAACAACTGATATTTATATAGCATCTGCTCTGGTGGCATCTGAGCACGTTGGCTCAGTGGTTCGTACTCACATCACCAGGGATCCAGTTTCAATTCCAGCTGTCCATGTGGAGTTTGCACATTCTCTACATGTCTGCGTGGGTTTCCTCTAGGTGCTCAGTTTCCTCCCACAATCCAAAGATGTGCAGGTTAGGTGAAGTGGACATGCCAAATTGCCCTATAGTGTCCAAGGATATGTAGGTGAGGTGCATTAGTCATAAGTCAATGTAGTGTAATAGGGTAGGGGAATGTGTCTGGTTGGGATACTCTTCAGGAGGCAGAGTGTGGACTTGTTGGGCCAAATGGCCCATTTCCACACTATAGGGATTCTATGATGATTCTATGAAAACTTCCCAAGTTGTTCCACAGAAACCTTACAGAAAAATGATGCAGAGTCATGGCGGGAGACGTTAGCTCAGATGACAACTTGGTCATGGAGATTTAAGTGTCTTAAAAGTGGAAAGTCAGGTAGAGAGGTGGAAAGGACTAGGGAGTGAATTCCAGAGTTTGGGACCAAGATAACTTAAGATACTGCTTGCCACCAGTAATGGAACAATTTAAAACTGGGAATACTAGAGAGGCTAGTATGAGAGGGTTTTATAGCTAGGGTCATGGAGTAGCACACTCCTGGATGGATCTGAAAGCAAGGATGAGGATTTTAAAAGTAATAAGGTGTTTTTCTGTCCAAAAAATCAAGTCAAGGGCTTTTGTTAGTGGATAGAATTTTCACTGCAGTTTCCAGTGTCGCACTAGTAGCACCAAAGTAGTACTGGTTCTCACACATCCATCAGGGCTTGTACTTAAAAAGAAAAGAAGCCCCGCTATTCAGTGGCTCACATACCACCAGCTCACTGACCTTTCGTTGTAACCAGGAGAACAAGACCTGGTTATGTAGTCTGATTGCTTCTCACCAAAGGCTTGCATGGGTCAAGGATGCACCACAAACTGAATGAACATGTCTCATAAAAATCAGGCAATTGTATTGAACTTATTGATTTCCATCAATTCCAACTCTTTAGCCCCACTGACACTTCAGTTCAGAGCCTTTTAATTCACAACCTCCAGCTTACAACATTCTTCTTGCAAGTGTCATGGGCCTGGGGATTAACAACTCTAACTGTATCTATCAAAAGTACCAAAGTTGATATCCCTTAATCCTTCTCTTTTTTTGCCGGAAAGGAATGTGCTGAACCAGTGCAGGTGGTGGGATAGCCTGACTCAGGGGTCTTCATCCCCTTTGAGGATAAAGCCACCTGTTTTGCAGGCAAGCAAGGGGACCGCCATTGTGAGATTGGATATATGTAACTAGTTAGTGAGAAAGTCCTTGATCTACTACTTCTAGCTGCACAACAAGCAGCAATGTTTTAATGCAACCTAGGGAATGATGATGTAATACTAACAAACCTTCATGGTTTTCTCTGCAGCCGCTATGCTTTAGACCCAAGCCAAGGTCAGAGAGACCCAGAACAGACCAAGCCCACAGGCCAATCTCTCCTAGCCCCAGGAATCACCCCTCCAAAAAGGCACAGATGGTACCTACAGAGGAAGTACTGGTTGAGGGCTGTGTCCAGCCAAAGGCCCGTTGTACCTGAGTGAAGCCAGTAATAGCTGTAAACCTGATGGCTCATGCACCTTGGCTCTCTGGGCCCATGGTGATCTGGACAAACTGAATTGCCTCCAACTAGAGGGCTGTGATGCTAATGAGTCCACTTGTGGGCTCTCAATGGGATGAACCTATAAGCCCCTCTGTATGGTGAGTTATGTCCTGAATAGCCTAAGACTGGCTTTCCCCTTCCTGATGCTGCCATATGCAAGATATGAGTGGCTTTGATCTTTACGTAGCTTTGCACACATGTGGTATATAACACAATATCATGCACGCTCTCCTGAATTATCCCCCATGAGGCAGTCCCACAAGCCTTGCAGTATGCAGCCTGCTTAACCCCATTATGCTCAAGTCCTTAACTTTCAAATACACTGGGCTCTGAAATATCCTGCACGGTTTTGTACAGTAACACCACACCATTCTCCAGCCATATTCCACCACCTCCCAGCCACTGCCACCTTACCTCAGCTCAACCATCACTGCCAGGTAGGCTCTGTTCTTATCAAAAGTTACTTAATGCTTAGTCATTGTTGGGAGATGATTGGTTGCAGCTTTAAGACCTTCTTCACCTTGATTGTGCAGTGAGTGTTTCCCCTCGGTGCAAAGCCCCAAACTGAGTGCCCATGTAGTAGCTTTCTGTTTCAATTTCCTCAGTTAGGTATGTTTGCTCTGTGTACAGACATAGACAAACAGGTCCGTGGCTTTTCCCTTTTGCGTTACATATTCTCAAAGTCACTGTTATGGAAAACAGCACTGAAAGACATTGTGGTGCTTCACCTTAGAATACATTGCCCCTACATAGTTAATGATGGCTTTTCCTTGCCTTTGGCATTCTCTTTGTCCCTCTACAATAGTGGGCGGCACAGTGGCACAGTGGTTAGCACTGATGCCTCACAGCTTCGGCGGGTCAGTGTGGACTTGTTGGGCCGAAGATCCTGTTTCCACATGTAGGTAATCTAATCTAAGATCCTCCTGAAACTAATAGCCATTCCACTATCATCCTGGATATCCCTGCTCTTCTCCAGATTCCACTTCCTTCAGATTCCCACTTCCAGCCTCAAACTTTCAAACCCCACCTTGCCCAGTTGCACTTTTCTTATTCTCTCCCCTCTACACATAGCTATGCCATTATAACACCAATCCTTAATGTGAAGCTCCCCCTCTTAATTCTCCCCATTAGCGTCTCTGCAACATTACAGCTCTGTGGTGTTTATTTAGCAAGAAAGCTTCCTCCTGTAGCAAATTTAACATTTACTGGAAGAGGCACTTGAGACCTTACGGGTGGCTCAGCGGTTAGCACTGCTGCCTCACAGCGCCAGGGACCCGGGTTCAATTCCCACTCGGGCAACTGACTGTGTGGAGTTTGCACATTCTGCCTGTGTCTGCGTGGGTTTCCTTTGGGTGCTCCGGTTTACTCCCACAGTCCAAGATTAGGTGAATTAGCCATGTGAAATTGCCCGGAGTGTTAGGTGTAGGGGAATGGGTCTGGGTGGGTTGCTCTTCAGAGGGTCGGTGTGGACTTGTTGGGCTGAAGGGCCTGTTTCCACACTGTAGGGAATTGAAAAAAAAAGTGAAAAATATCTTGGATTAATGCTGGATTTGAGAATTATCACCTCTCCCAGTGCAGTATTGTATCTTCTGTCTTGATGTGGGACTTACAGCCATGAATCTTCAGCTTGAGTGCTAACAGTCAAGTCTAAAAGTTCACTGTTTCAAAATGGCAGTTTTGTTACCAATATCTCACATTGTGACTTCAAACTATGTATTTTTGTCTTTTGCAGAACGAGGAAACCCATTTCTGTGAAACATAGTCCAACAGTTAGTTTTATTTCTGGTAACTTGAACTATGGAAAATAATAGTTATACAAAGATAACGTATAAGGGCATCAGGATCCTGGAGCAAACGTGTGATGATGTCCCAGATCTGCCCACCACTGAGGATAAATGGCAGGGAGCGGGTGAACTTAGAACACTCCGGAAGAAGACTTCACTCTTAGAATAACAGGGAATCTTGAGGGCACATGGGTATGAATGCATGAAGAAAAATAAACTAGTCATTAACTAATGTAACTGTCTGTCAAATCTGATATACATGATTGTCATGAATAGCATTGCTTAGTACTAATTTGGAAAAAAAAGTGAATTATTTTGAAGTCTAAGCCTGAAAACAGTTCTTGAGTTTGCATTCTCCTTGAACGATTTCTTTCAAACCCAACCTCATCCAGTGGCACCAAACCACATGATAAAAGAACTCCCTCCATTCTACAAAAACTTTGCAGTGCTGCAAACAACTCCACCCTTTAAGCTACCTTCACAGCTTCCCATTCCATCCAGCTCAGCTTTCTGCCCTCCCTTTCCATTAATGCCCATTTTTAAACAGATCTCTGTTTTCATATTAATCCCCCATTTAAGATGCTTCCTCCCCTTTTGAGCTGAGCTCCAGTCATCTTCCCCCTGTTGGATTTGCTGGAATGAGCCTGTTTGGTTGCCTGGTTTGGGAATACCAGTAGGCCCAGTCAGCTTTCACCGCTAACGATAGAATCTACAAGAACTGCTTGTGAATGAGCTGAGCTAACCCTTAACCTTGAACAACTAAAACATTTGCTCAAATCAGTATTACTAGTTCTGAAGGAGCCAGGTCTGTGAAGGTGTTGGTACCAATTGGAATGAGTTTCCTTTGTTAGGTACACTGTTCATATACATATCGTCAGGTTGGGGAACAAGCATGTTTCCCATTTGCAGCTAACAGGTTTGTACCCATGAATGTAATTCTGGAAGGTTGGGATCTTAATGAGTATTCACAACATGTTAATGCGTGCAAGATGGCTTTCAGATTGTGAAGGTTGGGAAAACTGACCCTCACGAAAGGACCTAAGAAATTCATAGCACCATTTACCTTGCCGTAGGGACATTGAATCTTCACTTCCTGTCCAACTAACTTCTTCTTCCGCCTTTCCTTCGAAAGCACCTAGGTGGCTGCAGAGATTCCATCTCACACAGTGAGAATCCTATCCTGGAAAGAGTCTAAGAAGGATTGTTAAAACAAGCCAGAAGCACATTTACCCAGAATTTGGAGCTGGTGAGAGGTTTCTGTTGCACCGTCTCCTGTTTCAAGTGAAAGAAACAAGTCCGATGACACTGTTCTCCTATTTTCCAAGGGAGTTCTCTATTTTCCTGTGTAACATTTATCCCTCAAACAACATCGGCTAAATGTGCTCTCTGTATCTCATTGCTGCTTGTAGGGAGAATGCCTTTTCCCAATTGTTTGCTGCAGTTGTCCCTTGTACATGAGTGATCACACTTCTCGCGCACTTTCCAAAGGCCCTATAAAAAATCAAAGTGCATTCTTCCTCCCTGTGCTTGTTCTCCACCCCGAAACAGTGCTTCATCAAAATCTGACAGTGACCAATGGAAGGGAAGTTTTACCCTTCATTTAACCTGTGCCTAGCCAGGCCTGGCAGTGTTAAATCGAGCAGTAAAAAGAATGAGATTCGCTTTGCGTTTAATGTAGGACTCAGCACACATGGGACTGTTTGATGGACAGTACAGATGGAGATTTACTCTGCATCTAATGTGTGATTTATCAGACCCGGGCGCACTTGTCACTTTATCGGTGGGACAGCTTTACGACTTTGACCTGGAAGAGTTTGAGTTTCACCTGCACAAGAAGAAAGCCAAGCAAGTGCCTACTACCTGCAGGATTCTCTCAGTATTTACCTTTTTTTTTCTCTGGGGAACAACAGTCTAGATAATTGGAAATAAGTTCAAGTTAACAAGGACATTTTCCTTCAGAAGAAAACAATTTACAACACAGCAATGAGCAGAAATTGAAATATTTTTGTGAAATATCTCTGAAGAGGGCCTCAGATGTACACAATTGAATTCATAGATGCAGCAATTATGAAATGTAACTGCAGCGATGAAGCAACTTGATGCGTTGCAATGACAGCAATCACCGAAAAAATATAAATGACTGCAGTCTTTAAGGTAAGTTATTCCTGAAGAAGGGCTCATGCCCGAAACGTCAACTCTCCTACTCCTTGGATGCTGCCTGACCTGCTGTGCTTTTCCAGCAACACATTTTCGGCTAAGGTGTTGGTACACTGGTATTGGCACTGGACAAACAATCCAGAGCCTGAGGCTAACTTTGTGGGGAAGTGGGATTGAAGTTTGAATTCTATAATGGGAATGGCATAACCACTGTTGTAAAGCCCCATCTGGTTCACTGGTGTCCCTATAATGAAGGAAATCTACTGTTCTTACCTGGTCTGGCCTTTCATTTGAGGCACAGCAACTTGGTTGATTCTTAACTGACCTCTGAAAAGGCCAAAGGAGCCATTCGGTTGTATCAAAACATGACAAATTCTGGGAAAAAGGAGGAAACTGGACAGACCACTGGCATTGACATTGGCACCCGGAAACAACAAGAGTAAATGTAACTGCTTCGACTCTGTGAAATTCAGCCATATCTGGGGGCTTGTGCTAAAACTTAGAGAGTTGTCTCACATGTCTCAAGAAGACAACAAACAAACTGACAGAATCACATCACACAGGCAATGTCCCAGACAGTAACATCATAACCATAGACTCGTAGAGTCATAGAGATGTACAGCACAGAAACAGTCCCCTCAGTCCAACTCGTCCTGAGAGCCCAAGGTGACGCTGATGCAGTCATCAATCAACCTCCCGTGAGGAGGTTGAGCAGTTCATCAACTTCACCAACACATTCCACCCGGACCTTAAATTCACCTGGACCATCTCGGACACCTCCCTCCCTTTCCTGGACCTTTCTATCTCCATCAATGAGAACCGAAATGACACTGACATTTTTTACAAACCCACCGACTCCCACAGCTACCTGGATTACACCTCTTCCCACCCCACCTCCTCCAAAAATGCCATCCCATATTCCCAATTCCTCTGCCTCCATCGCATCTGCTCCCAGGAGGACCAGTTCCACCACAGAACACACCAGATGGCCTCCTTCTTTAAAGATCGCAAATTCCCTTCCCACATGGTTGAAGATGCCCTCCAACGCATTCCGTCCGCAACCCGCACCTTTGCCCTCACACCCCACCCATCCAACTGTAACAAGGACAGAACCCTCCTAGTCCTCACCTTCTACCCTACCATCCTTCGCATTAACCATATCACCCGCCGACATTTCCGCCACCTCCAAACAGACCCCACCACCAGAGATATATTTCCCTCCCCATCCCTTTCCACTTTCCACAAAGATCATCCCCTCCGTGACTACCTGGTCAGGTCCATGCCCCCCTAACAATCCACTCTCTCCTCCTGGCACCTTCCCCTGCCACTGCAGGAATTGCAAAACCTGCGCCCACACCTCCTCCCTCACCTCCATCCAAGGCCCCAAAGGAGCCTTCCACATCCATCAAAGTTTCACCTGCACATCCACTAATATCATTTATTGTGTCCGTTGCTCCCGATGCGGTCTCCTCTACATTGGGGAGACTGGACGCCTCCTTGCAGAGCGCTTTAGGGAACATCTCCGGGACACCCGCACCAATCAATCCCACCGCCCTGTGGCTCAACATTTCAACTCCCCCTGCCACTCTGCCGAGGACATGCAGGTCCTGGCCTCCTCCACCGCCACTCCCTCACTACCCGACGTCTGGAAGAAGAACGCCTCATATTCTGCCTTGGAACACTTCATCCCCAGGGCATCAATGTGGACTTCACCAGTTTCCTCATTTCCCCTCCCCCCACCTTACCTCAGTTCCAACCTTCCAGCTCAGCACCATTCTCATGACTTGTCCTACCTGCTAATCTCCCTTCCCTCCTATCTGCTCTACCCTTCACTCTGACCTATCACCTCCATCCCCACCCTCATTCTTCTATTGTACTCTTTGCTACCTTCTCCCCAGCCCGACATCCCCCATTTATCTCTCCACCCTGGAGGCTTCCTGCCTCTGTCCCTGATGAAGGGCTTTTACCTAAAACGTCGATTTTCCTGCTCCTCGGATGCTGCCTGACCTGCTGTGCTTTTCCAGCACCACTCTGATCTAAACTCTGGTTTCCAGTGTCTGCAGTCCTCACTTTTGCCTAATGGGCCAGATATGTCTGTGCACAAAAAGAAAGACAAATCCAACTCAGCCATTTAATGTGATATCCATCTGTTCTTGATCAGGAGCAATGTGCTGGGGAGGTCATCAACAGTGCTGTCAAGTAGCACCTGAAGAGGAGAACCTTGTTGAATAACCAGGCAAAGCTGCTGACCTCATTACTACCTTGGTTCAATTGTGGACAAAAGGACTGACCTTCGGAGGTCAGCTGGAAGTAACTGCCCTTGATATCAAGGCAGCATTGACTGAATATTGCATCAAGGAGTTCAAGCAAAGCTGATGTCAATGGGTGTCAAAGGTAACATCTTCACTGGTTGAGGTCATACCTAGCATGAATGACCTTCCACCCACCAAGAGGTTAGAAGAGAGAATGGTTCCTGATGGTTACATAATATTCAGCACTACTCAGAACCCAAATGCTGAATTAGTCCATGATCATATGCAGCAAGACCTGGACAATATCCTGGCTTGGGGTGATAAATAACAAGTAACATTTGCTCACACATATGATAGAAATGATCAACTCCAACAAGAAAGAATCTAATTAGTGTTCCTTAACATTTAGTGGCATAAGAGTCATAGAGTCATAGAGACGTACAGCATGGAAACAGACCCTTTGGTCCAACCCGTCCATGCCGACCAGATATCCCAACCCAATCTAGTCCCACCTGCCAGCACCCAGTCCATATCCCTCTAAACCCTACCTATTCATATACCCATCGAAATGTCTTTTAAATGTTGCAATCATACTAGCCTCCACCACTTCCTATTGCAGCTCATTCCATACACGTGCTACACTCTGCGTGATAAAGTTGCCCATTAGGTCTCTTGTATCTTTCCCTCTCACCCTAAACTTATGCCCTGTGGTCCTGGACCCCTCCACCCAGGGAAGAGACTTTGTCTATTTACCCTAACCATGCCGCTCATGATTTTATAAACCTCTATAAGGTCACTCCTCAGCCTCCAACACTCCAGGGAAAACAGCCCCAGCCTATTCAGTATCTACCTATAGCTCAAACCCTCCAACTCTGGCAATATCCTTGTAAATCTTTTCTGAACCTTTTCAAATTTCACAACATCCTATCGATAGGAAGGAGACCAGAATTGTATGTAACATTCCAAAAGTGACCTAACCAATGTTCTGTACAGCCGCAACATGACCTCCCAACTCCTGTCCTCAATATTCAGACCAATAAAGGAAAATATACCAAGCGCCTTCTTCACTAATCTAGCTAGCTTTGACTCTACTTTCAAGGAGCTAAGAACCTGCACTCCAAGGTCTCTTTTTTCAGCAATACTCCTTAGGACCTTGCTATTAAGTCCTGCTAAATTTGCTTTCCCAAAATGCAGCACATCAAATTTATCTAAATTAAATTCCATTTGCCCTTGGCCCATCTGATCGAGATCTCGTTGTAATAATTTTACTGAATCACCATGAACAAATCCTGGGGTTACCATTGAGCTGAAACTGAACTGGACCAACATATGAAGACTGTGACTGCAAGAGAAGGTCAGAGGCTAGGCATTCTGTAGCAAGTAACTCTTTGGCTATATCCCCAGTAGCTGTCTGGCAGCCACAAGGGAAAAGTCAATAGTGTAATGGAACACTTCCCAATTAACTGGATAAGAGCTGCTTCGACAACATGTAATAAGCTCAACACCACCCAAGGCAAAGTAGCCTGCTTGATTAGTATCTTTTACATTCACTCATTTCACAACTGATGCACAGTGGAAGTGGTGTGTAACAATCTACAAGGTCCTTTCTGGAACTCACTATGATTCATTGGATGACACCACTAAACCACAGCCACTATTATTGGGAGAACCTCCATTGTCACGTTGGGCTTGCTTCTTGTATCTCAGACCACTGTAGTCCCAATCCAGACTCTCAGCAAAATTCAACCAGCCTTATATCACCGCTGCCATTCTCCAGAAGATCAGGTAGTAGAAGAGTGAAAGTTAAAGAGGAGGCCAGCATGTGGTACAATATTCCGGCAAGAAGGGTCCATGATTGCACGGTTTAAGTCTCAAGCACCAAACATGGGCTTTCCGGTGCCATGACTTAAGAAAGTCTCAGAAAGTCTTTGGTTTCTTCCCAGAAACAGGTATCAATCAACAGCCTCCATTCTTGATTCAGCAGGAGGGGTCTGATTCTGGCAAGGGTTTAAAAGTAAGCTTTCATCCTGGTTTGTGTGTGTTCATTGTCTGACATCCTAATGGGTGACCCACTGTGTAGCTCACAGCTTTGCAAATCGCCATTAACCACTCCCAGAACACAGGTAAAGAATGGGGGAAACTCTCCACTCTTGGTATTGCTGGTCAGCCTCTGTCCAAAGGGGTAGGGATAAAGGAATTTTAATCAACTTGCTCAGTCAGGAATCTCAAAACGTGGAACTATCAATGTCAATGCTTTCGATAACATCCATTGTAGTGGCCATAGCTTTCCACTATATATTCACAAACAATATAGACACTGATCCATGTATCTTTTAACTTCTACCCCTTCAGGAGTCCTCCTGTCTCTTTGTGTATTGTGTCATTTGTTCAGAGAATCATAGAATCCCTACAGTGTGGAAGCAGGCTATGCAGCCCGTTGACTCCACACCAACCCTCCAAAGAGCAACCCACACAAAACCAACCCTCCGACTCTATCCCAGTAACCCTGCATTCTCCATGGCTAATACAAATCCCTGGACACTACTGGGCAGCTTAGCATGGACAATCCGCCTAACCCTCAATCTTTGGACTGTGGGAGGAAACTAGAGTACATGTCTGTTAACTCAAAAAACCTTGTTAAATGAGTTCCTCTTAAACATATGCTCATTTGGTCTGGAACAAAGATATCTATGAGGGAGGAAATCCTTTGTAAATGAACCTGTTTTTGACCAACCAAGGTGGTAGAAAGTGAATAATGAAGATGTGTCAGTTTATCCCTCTTCAGCTGGGAGCTTGACAATTTGATGTCTCCAATCTGGATCTGTAAAAATGAGGGAACATCATCATCTGGTCATAATAAATGTCATAATTCAAGTGATCTGAGGGGCAGCATGGTGGCTCAGTGGTTAGCACTTCTGCCTCACAGCACCAGGATCCTGGGTTCAATTCCAGCCTCTGGAATTTGGAGTTTGCACGTTCTCCCCGTGTCTACATGGCTTTCCTCTGGGTGCTCTGGTTTCCTCCCACAATCCAAAGATGAATTGGCCATGCTAAATTGCCCACAGTTTAGGTGCATTAGTCAGGGGTAAATATAGGCATTAAGTTAGGGTAAATATAGGGAATGGATGTAGGTGGGTTACTCTTTGGAGAGACGGTGTGGACTTGTTGGGCTGAAGGGCCTGTTTTCATTCTGTAGGGGATCTTATCTAATCATGTAACATGGAGTATGAAGGCTATATAGCCTTAGGTCAGATAACATGATACATTGATGATATCAAACAAATGTCTGTTGAAACTTTGCTGACAGTGAGACATGATGTAACAGTGACAGTGTAGTACACAGACAATCAGACTGGAATTTATATCAAATTCCCTGGAGATTGACCCCATGCCTTTCTGATCAATAATGAAGGTGCTGCAGTAGGTAAAGCTGATATAGGGTGTAGGTTTTGCTCGCTGAGCTGTAGGTTTGATATCCAGACGTTTCATTCCCTGGCTAGGTAACATCATCAGTGGCGACCTCCAAGTGAAGTGAAGCTGTTGTCTCCTGCTTTCTATTTATCTTTCTTCTGGATGGGGTTCCTGGGGTTTGTGGTGATGTCATTTCCTGTTTGTTTTCTGAGGGGTTGATAGATGGCATCTAGATCTATGCTTTTGTTTTTGGCATTGTGGTTGGAGTGGTTTTGGAAAACAGAGGAGAACCACCTATACAACGTATTCAAGAAGAGCGGGTACTCAAATAATACAGTGCGCAGATTCCTCAAGATCAAACCACGACAAGCAGACCAAACACAGCCAGAAACCCTAACCACCTTACCATACATCAAAGAAGTTTCAGAAATGACGCCAGACTACTAAGACTCCTTGAAATCCTAGTAGCACACAAACCCACAAACACTCTCAAACAAAACCTAACAAACTTAAAAGACCCAGTACAACCTATGGACAAAACCAACGTCATCTACACAATTCAATGCAAGGAGTGCCACAAACACTATGAAGAAAAACAGGAAGAAAGTTAGCCCCCAGGATACACGAACACCAGCTAGCCACAAAAAGACACGACCCCCCTCTCCCCCATAGCCCTACACACGGATGAAAAAAAACCCACCATTTCGAGTGGGACAACACATCTATCCTGGGACAGACTAAGCAAAGACATGCCAGAGAATTCCTAGAGGCCTGGCACTTCAACAACAACGCCATAAACAAACGCATAGATCTAGATGCCATCTATCAACCCCTCAGAGGAAATGACATCACCACAAACCCCAGGAACCCCATCCAGGAGAAAGATATAAATAGAAAGCAGGAGACAACAGCTTCGCTTCACTTGGAGGTCGCCACTGATGATGTTACCTAGCCAGGTAATGAAACGTCTGGATATCAAACCTACAGCTCAGTGAGCAAACCTACACCCTAAACCTCAACCTGAGCTACAAACCTTCACAAACCTTGTAAAGCTGATATCTTTGAACATTCCTTCAGATTTTTATTCACACTTAATGTATGTTATGCTTATTTTTAACCATCCTGTAAAAGACATTGAAGTGTTTACACCTGAAGGGAAATGGAGGGAGTGCAATTAATGACTCGAGGGCAGAAGTTTCGATTGGGAGGAAATTAACCAGCAATGCAAGTGCAAATGGTGTTCAAAGTTACCTGGATTTCTTCTCAAGACCACCTGCACAATCACAAACCTAAAACTGGCCATGAACCAACATCATTGTCCAATGTTTTAGAATGATTTCTTTTCTGTCTCCCCCACATTTAAGTGTATATTGAAGAATAATAGCACTCTGTTACAATTTTATCATTACAGCTGAAAATAGCTTTATATCCAAAACTAGCCCTTTTTAAAAATAAGAATGCCTAGTCTAATGATTGAGTAAATCAATTGTAAAGAATAAACCTGAAAATCACTGTTACAAAACAAAGCACAGGACCATTTACGACTTTAATCGGTGTACATTAAAGTTTCTGCATAAATTAAACATTTCTTAATACTTAAAATGTTTTAGCCAGGCAGACTGGTGCCCTTGCGCCTTAGAAAAGGCTTTAAATTTTAAGAATCTTCTTGAAAGTTTACCCTGGTCACTAGATTGTTCTGTGAGCATGACAATCTTCATATTTGATATTATATTCTCACAAGTTTAGAGAATTGAACCTATTCGTGTATTCTCTGAACATTTCAGGTCTGTCTGACTGATTTAGGGTGAATTACACTGGGAAAAAAATAAATGATCTAACCATGCAGAATCTTGATCCTCCAAACTTGACGTGATTACTTTTATACACACACTGTACAGGATTTTGCAGCAAATGTGAGGCATTCACTGACTATACTGAGAAATACCAATTTATCTCATTTTGTTGGTTACCATGAGAATTGCAATTGCTTGCTGCAACATGGATGATAAATAAGTGGGACCCCACAATGCAGCACGTTCCTGGTGAATCTTGAAGACACTCTCATTGACGTCAGCCTCAGTAATGGCATGCATTGTGTTATGATTTTAAATGCTTCAAAGAACTTGAACACTTTTAGGAATTTCCTGCAAATCCTGATGGTCCAGCTACTGCCTAACTGGGAGAACATTGTAGCTAAACCATCTTTTTGGACTTAATGTTCAAAGGAGATGTGAGGGCAAATTTGTTTACACAGAGAGTAGTAAGAGGATGGAATGCATTGGCTGGGGTGATGGTAGAGGCAGACACGTTAGAGGCATTTAAGGGACTTTTAGATGAACACATGGAATGGGCATGGAATGGGGTGTTATAGACCAAAGGCAGGCAGTAAGGCTAAGTTTAATTTGGCATCATGTTCAGCACAACATCGTGGGATGAAGGGCCTGATCCTGTGCTGTACTGTTCTATGTTCCATGTTCGATGTTCTATGTTTAAGAGAAGTTGTAATTGTGAGGCTGCAATTGACTTTAGAAATTGAACCAAATAAAACTATCAGACAGAAGTTTGCAGCATTTGCCATAATGTGCCAAACCAGGATTTTTACTCTTGATTATACCATTCACACAAAAGGCTTTCCAAAAGCAAGCTGTGACTCTTCAATCTGGAATTTCCCTGAGACTCCATCATCGGTTCTGAACGAAAGGTTAATGGAGTGACTGTTCACGCTCACACAATGCAACTGCTTTACACATCATATACGACTCTTAGTATTCTTCATAACAGCTGTTGGATGGAGCAACCTGTGGATAAAACATAAAAATATGAAACAGAATGGCTTCTGAAAAAATCTCTTTTGCTGTCTTTGGACTGAATGAATATATTTTGTGGTTAAATTTATGAAGATAAGAAGAAGACATTGGGATTGTTCGCCATGGGCAGAAGAAGGCTGAGAGGAGATTTTCAGAGGTTTTCAAAATCGTGAATGAACTGGATAGGGTAAACAGGGGAAACAAAATGTGAGAGCAATAGATTTAAAGTGAAGATATTGTTCTCACAGCGAGTCACTTGAGATTGGATTGCAGTGCCTGCAAATCTGGTGGAGACAGTTTTGACTGAGCCATTCAAGAAGGGATTGGATGATTATCACGAAAGAAATGGTGTTCAGGGATATGGGCAATAGGCCAGGGGATTGGCACTAGGGATTGTACTGTTGCAAAGGGCCAAATGGCATACAATAACAATGTGCCATAACTGTTCTGTGAATCTTTGGACTGTAAATGTAATTAGGATTTCTGAATTATGATATACTTTTAACAAAAATGTGAATGATTTGTTTCTGTATTTCTTGGTGATTGAAATTTTGTATGGTAAAAAAGCAGCAGTTTTCAGACAGCTCACTAGGTTATATCAGAATCAAAAAAAGAAATTGTTCGAAAAGCTCTACAGGTCTGGCAGCATCTAAGGAGAGAAAGCAGAGTTAACGTTTCAGGCTGAGTGACGCTTCCTCAGAACTGTTCATTCTGCTTTTTCTCAACAGGTGTTGACAGGCCTGCTGAGCTTTTCCAGCAAATTATTTTTTTCTTCTGACTTCCAGCATCCACAATTCTTTTGATTTTCATTTGGATATATGTTTATTTTGGACCCCAATACACTGCAGATGCTTAGAATTGGAAATATTAACAAAGGTCAGACAAGAAGTACTCAGACAACATCTACGGAGGGAAAATGTCTCGAAAACCTGAATCTTTGTCCTTACGGTGAGGAATGCAGGTTTGGAAGATACTGGATCGGTCAGTCCACCTGAGGGGAAAGTGCCCACATTGAGAAGAATTTCAATGTACGGAAGGTGACATGGGTGTCGGCTGCAGAAGGGCTAGTAGATAATGGTCCGAGGCCTTCACAGAAGCAGCTGTGGTTGCAGAAGCAGGCTATTTAACATAAAATTCAGTGGATTAAAATTTAGAATCAGCTCTCGCCCCTCCCATTCCCTCAGCCCCTGTGAGCTCTTCTTGTACCACCCATGCTAGCTGATGCCCCCTCATTCCAATATATGACCTCATTCACCTCCTATGGGCTCCTCATGGACCCCATGCCTGGCTATGACAGTTCTAAGCTGATTCACAGCACATTGTACAGAAGCAGTGAACACTAAAAGTGACAGTAGTACTCCATTATGATTTTCCACTTGCTTATGATAAACTGTGTTCACGTAACAATAGCTGAAACTGCAAGCACCTAAAATCACTTAAAATTGTGTTAATAAAATTGGAAAAGATTGATTGACAAGACCCAAGAGCCATAACTGGTAATCAAGCAGGGAAACAGATGTTTTAACAGTGTATCAGTTACCTGATCTCTTAGACTTTATAAGTTATTAATGCTCAAGTGATTGGCACATGGACTATAAAGTGAGGAAGTGTTAAATTATTCATTTTGGTCATAAAAGTAGAAAAGCAGAATATTTTTCAAAAGTTGTGCAACTTGGATGGGTTGATATTTCGAGAGACTTGGGCATGGAAAATTAGCCTGCTCGTACATCATTCAGTCAGGTAGAAAAAATGGCATGTTGACCTTTATTTCTAGGGGAAAATGAGGACTGCAGATGCTGGAGATCAGAGCTGAAAATGTGTTGCTGGAAAAGCACAGCAAAGTGCTCCTTGGATGCTGCCTGACCTGCTGCGCTTTTCCAGCAACACATTTTCAGCTTTATTTCCAAGGGGTTGATTGGAGTGGAGGAATAAAGATATCTTGATGCAATTATACAGGGCTATGGTGAGACTACATCTGGAATCCTTTCTGCAATTTTTGTCTTTTTTTTTGTAGATATTTTTATTGAAATTTAACATTTTTGCAAATTTACAAAAATAAACAAAACTCTCAAATACAAACATTGATGTACAATTAAATCATATATACAATAGTCATAATTTAACAAAGAAAAGAGAAAGAAAGAAAACAAAAAAAGAAAAAAAAGAAACGAAAAAAAGAAAGAAAAAAAAACTCAACTTTCTACTAATCTAACCTATAACTAACCAGAGTGTATACCTAAGTCTCTTACATGCTCGGAATGTATAAACATCAAATATAATAAAACCCGTATTCGCGCAGGATTCCTCTCCCAAGGGGCCCCGGAGCAGCCCGGTCTGAAATCTTCACTAAATAAAAGCCCTTGTTAGGATAGCCGAAATATCTGCATTTATATAATTCAAAAAGGGCTGCCATATTTTATAAAATAATTCAGTCTTTCGGTGCACCATATTTGTGAGGAAGTCAAGGGGGATATATTCCATAATTAATCTGTGCCAATTTGAAAGTCCAGGGGGGCCCTCAGCCACCCAGTTCACCAAAATATTTTTCCTTGCACAGAAAGAGAGAATAGAAAATAGTCTCTTCCCATGCATATCCAGAGATGAGAGGTTCGAAAAGCCCAAAAGGAGAGATACAGGGTCCACCCTAATTTCCGTTCCTAAAATTTCTGTCAGGGTATTTGCCACTTTAGTCCAGTATCTGCGGATTTTCTGACAAGTCCACAGACAATGTACAAGAGTACCCACCTCTATTTTGCATTTAGGACACATTGGAGATGCTCCTGCCTTAAATTTTGCCAGTCGAGCCGGAGCTATATGGGCCCTATGAAGTATCTTTAGTTGGATAGCCTGAGTTCTGTTACAGATAGCAATTCTTCTAGCATTTTCCCAAATGTCATTCCACATATCCTCAGAGATTTCTAGCCCCAAGTCCTGCTCCCATGTTTTAAGCAGGTCATCCATGTCTCCTGAGACTCCATCATGTAGCAAATGGTATATAGTACTAACGGAGGATGCCCCCGCTGGTCGTAAGACATTACGTTCTCTGTCTGATTTATAAAGACTATCTATTAATGTAGTCTTCCTCTGTATATAATCTCGAACTTGGAAGTATCGAAAGATATCCCCATTAGGTATTCCGAATTTCAGACGCAGCTGCTCAAAGGACATCAGGATCCCATCTTTAAATAGGTCCCCTAAGCATGAGATGCCCCTGGATCTCCAGAGTTTAAAGGTGGCATCTGTAATCCCCGGTTGGAATCCCCATGCGCCTACTATTGGTGCATGGGGGGATGTTTTATGTGAGTTACCCTCATTTTGCCGCATTATATTCCAGGCCTTAATTGTGTTTAATATTATGGGATTTTTACAGTGGTCTGTAATGATTTTCCTCTTATCTGAAAATAAAAGGTTAATAAGTGGGTATTTACTTGGGAGGCTTCGATATCCAGCCAAATTGATTGTGGATCAGATGAAACCCAATCAGCTATGTAACTTAGTAGGGAGCTTAACTGATATTTCCTAAAGTCTGGGAAGTCCAATCCTCCCCTTGCCTGCGGAAGCTGTAGCTTCTTCAGCTTAATAAGGGGCCATCTATGGTTCCAAATAAAGGAGCCCAACCAGCCATATAATTTACGTAGGGCTAGCCTTGGCAGCATCAGCGGGAGCATTCTCATAGGATATAAGAGACGGGGCAGAACATTCATTTTAATTAATGCTATTCTCCCTAGCCAGGAAATCGGAAGGTCTCTCCATCGCTGGAGGTCCTGCCTTATCCTTTCCATTAATTGTACAAAATTAGCCCTATACAGCTGATCAAATACTGGCGTGATAAAAATACCTAAATATAAGAAGCCCTCCAGGGACCAACGGAAGGGAAAAGGGGATCCGTCCATTAAGTGGGGTATCATAGCCAGACCACCCATTGGCATGGCTTCCGATTTTGAAAAATTAATTTTATAGCCTGAGAATGCACTAAATGTATTAATAACTTGAATTAGACGAGGCACTGACATTAAAGGATTACTGAGGAATAAGAGAACGTCATCTGCATAGAGGGTAATTTTGTGTTTACCTGTACCAATCCTCGGGGCCGTTATATTAGGATCAGTCCGGATGGCTTCTGCTAATGGTTCGATTATCAGTGTAAACAACAATGGTGAGAGAGGACATCCTTGACGGCAGCCCCTACCCACACTGAAGCCATCCGATCTTAACCCATTAGTAATAACAGCTGCTTTGGAGTCATTATACAATGTTGAAACCCATTTGGTAAACACCTGTCCAACGCCAAACCTTTCCAATGTGTAAAATAAATATGACCATTCAACCCTATCAAATGCCTTTTCCGCATCCAATGAAATTACTACTCCTGGTATCTTTCCCTGATGACAGGCTTGGATCATATTCAAGACCCTTCTGATATTATTGGATGATCTGCGGCCCTTAATAAATCCCGTCTGGTCCTCCTTTATAATATATGGCAGTACCCTTTCTAGTCTTAGTGCTGACATTTTTGAGAGAATTTTAAAGTCTACATTTAGTAAGGATATTGGTCTGTAAGATGCACAATCTTCTGGGTCTTTTCCTTTTTTGAGGATAAGAGAAATATTTGTTTCTTTCAGCGTGGGCGGGAGACAGACCTGACTATGCGCAAAATTATACATATCCATAAGTGGGTCAACCAATATTCCTGTAAATTCTTTATAGAATTCAGCTTGAAAACCATCCGGGCCTGGTGCTTTTCCGCTCTGAAGTTGCCTAATTGCCTCAAGTATTTCTTGGACTGTTAAAGGGGTATTTAGGGCCGACACCTGTTCCGGAGTCAGGCCCGGGAAGGTCAAATTTTTAAAAAATGACTGCATCCTCCTAATCCTATCTTCACAATCCTGCGATCTATATAGTTCAGAATAAAATTCTTTAAAGGTCGCATTGATCTTTTTATGATCATGAGTCAGGGTACCTGTACTTTCCTTGATGGTCGGAATAGTTTGAGGGGCTTTCTTTTTCTTTGCAAGAAATGCTAAGTATCTACCCGGTTTGTCGCCATATTCATATAATCTTTGTTTCGCAAATAATATTTCCCTTTTAGCCGTTTGAGTAAGCGCGGTGTTTAAAGCTGTCCTAAGAGCTGTAATCCTCTGCAATTTGCAATTTTTGTCTTTGTTAGGAAGGATGTACTTATTTTAGAGGAGGTATGGTGAAAATTAATTCCTGGGATGAGAAGGTTGCGCTGTGATGGAAGGTTGAGTTAATTGCGGCAATATTTTCTGAGGCTCAGAGGCAGGTACAAAATACTGCAGGGACTTGATAAAATAAATGGTGAGAGATTGCTTCTGCTCATCAGAGAATCTAAAACATGGGGGAACAGTCTCAGGATGAGGTGTCAATCATTTAGAACTGAAATGAAGAGAAATTACTGCACTCGTCATGTTGCAAGTTTTCAGCATTCTCCATGTGAGAGGATTGTGAATACTCTATCATTGAATGCATTGAAGGCTGGGACAGATGGAATTTTGATGCCTCAAAGGACCAGAAGGTAAGGGGCCATGCAAAAAACTGGAGTCAAAGCACAGAGCCAGCTGTGATGGTATTGAATGTTGGAAGAGGCCTGATGTGCTGCATTGTCGTCTCCTGTTCTTATTCTCGGTGTTTTTTGACCATGTTGATGTGCAACACAATTTCCTGCTTCCTGTGTAAAGTGGTAATGTTAAAGATTTCCCTATCATTGCAATCCCCAATCACAGTGAACATCTAGCAGCTCACCACTGTTGAAGATTTGAAATCTGCGCCTTTATTAAAGATGCTGTTAATAATTGACGTCATGTTGACAACACAAAGAGAAAAAAGCAGGGCCTGTCAACAAATTCTCAATGCATTGATTACTACAATTACAACAGAAAACCTGATGAAAAGACGCAGTTGGAGAGTTCTTGTGTTGTAAAAATTTAAAGCAGTTATCTCACCATGTTTACCGTCAATGAATACAGTTCTAATTACATTTTTTTTCTGATGGATGAATTTGCTCCATAGATTTCCATCATCCTACTGCCAGAACCTGGTCAATGAGGATTTAACTGCAATAATGTTCATTTTGTACCTCTCAAGTACTGAACTAGTCAAGCAATGACCACAGAGAATAGGAATTTGAATGGCATTAAGCAGAGCAACAGATTTGTTTGACCTAATTCACTAACTCTAATGTCTCTGGTTGTTAAATGTCTGCTTTACAACACCAGGATTTAGAACTGGCTGACTTACTCTTAGTCATGCATTCAGTCCTGAGTTCTGAAATGGGAAGCAAAGTGAAAATAATTCAATTTCATTTGGTTTTTAATCTGGTTTGTTATATGGTTCCATTGTCTAATGCATATCGTGATGCAGTAGATACCATGATTCAGTGGGACTTGCTACATGGAGCTGAAAGTCTATTATTTTAGTATACTCATATAAAGGTCATGCAGGGTTAAAAAGGTTTACTAAATTACAAATGATTATAAAATGCAGTACTGGCAGTGCATGGTAATTTTGATGAGGTTCCAATTGGATTGAGTTTCCTCGTGAAATTCAGGACTCCCTGTGTCAGCTCAAATAAGGATGAGCAGTCAACACTATCTGTGGAATGGCCACTCACCTGTGATTCTGCCTGAATTGGACAGGAGGGCAGATTCACTGTCTAATCCGGGATGGTGAGCGGGCTCTTGAAGCTGAATGGCTAATAACAGGCCCTCCATTTTTGAAGCAGCACCAAATACCAGCTAAGTGAGGTGGCACTGAGGGGAAGGGCACCCAAACTGGAAGGACCCTCTCCCCAGCTTCTTAAAAGGTAAAATTGAACAAGAAAAGGCCTTTGCAGCTGAGGATCCTTTGTCAATGGGAAAAGTCCTCCTGAGGAACAGTGGTGGCTGCTGTTGAGACCAGGGAGACAGGAAGGATTCCTACTTGGAACACTGCCTTTCACCATTTCCTTACACTAACCCTTCCAACCTTTCCCATCCAGCCCATCCACATTTGCAGTTTGGAACCTGGCACCAAGCATTGGCACTATCCTTTCACCACTCACTGCTTGTTGTTGGAAGATGGTTGGAAAAGCACAAACAGCCTTCAACAAGCACTTTCATAGGACATTTTATTTTGCATTAATTGGTTACTTGCTGCTTGCCAAGTTGGTGGCTCTGCTATCCCAATGCCAGATAAAGTGTCTGGGGGTGGATTGGAGCTGAAGAACTGGCACAGCCACTGGTCATGCAAAATCCCATAAGCTGGTGCCTCTGTGTTGGTCTCACTTAGGGTTAAAGATTTAGTCCTATTTCTCAATGGTACATCTGCAACACTTCACACATATTTGACAACACTTTTCTCACAATTTTACAAAAACAATTAGCACTGTTCATAGATGCCCACAGATGCACGTCTTGTTTAGTTTAATCTTTGTAAAGACAACATTACAGCTCAATACTCCTCTTAAAATGAGTTTGAATAGTGCACAATTGTCTGTCTATCAGGAAGTTAGTGATATCATTCCTTCATGAAATTTTCCATTATCTGATTAAAGCAAAATTGCATTCCCTCTTCAAACATCTCCAGCCGCTTCATCAATGACCATTCCTCCATCAAAAGGTCAGAAATGAGAATGTTCGTCAATGATTGCACAATGTTCAGCACCATCCACAACTCCTCAGTTACTGAAGTGGTCCTTACTCAAATACAGCAAGACCTAGATTTATGCAGATTTGTGCTGACAATAGCAAGCAACATTCACATAACACAAGTGCCATGCAATGAATATATTCAACAAGGGAGAATTCATCCATCTCCCTTTGTCATTCATTGGCATTATCATCACTGAATCGCATAACAATCAACATCTGGGACTTATCAACATCAAGTAATTCAACTGAACTAGTCACATAACGATAAGGTCCGAGTGAGTTTTGCTGAGCAAAGAGACCTCGGAGTGCAGGTTCATAGCTCCTTGAAAGTGGAGTCGCAGGTAGGTAGGATAGTGAAGAAGGTATGGTTTGGTATGCTTTCCTTTATTGGTCAGAGTATTGAGTACAGGAGCTGGGTGGTCATGTTGCGGCTGTACAGGGTATTGGTTAGGCCACTGTTGGAATATTGCATGCAATTCTGGTCTCCCTCCTATCGGAAAGATGTTGTGAAACTTGAAAGTGCTCAGAAAAGATTTACAAGGATGTTGCCAGGGTTGGAGGATTTGAGCTATATGGAGAGGTTAAATAGGCTAGGACTATTTTCTCTGGAGCGTTGGAGGGTGAGAGGTGACTTTATAGAGGTTTATAAAATCATGAGAGGCATGGATAGGATAAATAGACAAAGGCTTTTCCGTGGGGTGGGGAAGTCCAGAACTAGAGGGCATAAGTTTAGGGTGAGAGGGGAAAGATATAAAAGAGACCTAAATGGCAATGTTTTCACACAGAGGATGGTACGTGAATGGAATGAGCTGCCAGAGGAAGTGGTGGAGGCGAGTACAATTGCAACATTTAAGAGGCATTTAGATGGTATATGAATAGGAATGGTTTGGAGGGATATGGACTGGATGCTGGCAGGTGGGACTAGATTGGGTTGGGATATTTGGTTGGCATGGACAGGTTGGACCAAAGGGTCTGCTTCTTGCTGTACATCTCTATGGCTCTATGACTCTTTATAAATCCTCTAGCTCTATAAGCAGGTCAGAAGCTAGAAACCTTTCAGGAAACACTGCCTGACTCTCAAAGCCTTTGCACCATCTGCAAGGCATGTTAGGAGTAGTCTCGGGAGCATTCTTAAAAGATAACATGGGGCTGCTTATTACAAGGTAAAGTTCGATAGTGTGCACAAAGTTAGCAAGATTGAAGAAAGAAGTACATACAGATAAGTGTCTTAAGAATGTAACAATAACTTTACAATTTGATAAATCTCAGATTACCATGTAAAATAGTTTATCATATTGCAGCATCGATGTGATTGTGTGTAGTGGAAATACCATTGAATCGTAATCTATATTAATACTCTGAGAGTAGGTGTTCAAGTGTGGTGGTGGAATTTAATTCTTTTTTCAGCAGTGCAGACTTGATGGGCCAAGGGGTCTCTTCTGTATTTTTCTATGATTTTATGATAATGTTACCAAACAGAACCCCACTGAAGCCTAAATTTGAAGACAGCACTTTACATTGCCTTCTCCTTAACCAGTCTGTCAGAAACTCAAACTTCTGGATGTGATCCCAGCAACTGCTCTGTTCCTATATTGTAATCATTAGCGTCATAGAGTCTTATAGAACCAGAGCTTTCCATCCAACCCATCCATGCTGACCAGTTTTCTCAAATTGAACTCATTACATTTGCCTGCATTTGGCCCATATCCCTCTAAATCTTTGTCCAAAAGTCTTTCAAATGTTGTAACTGTACCTGCATCTACCACTTTCTCTGGCAGTTCATTCCAGGTATGCACCACCTTCTGCTTGAAAAAGTTGCCCCTCAGGTCCCTTTTGCATCTTTCCCCTCTCACCTTAAACCTATGTCCTCTAGTTTTGAACTCACCTACCTGAGGGAAAAGACCTTTGCTATTTACCTTATCTTTGCCCGTAGTGATTTTATAAACCACTATAAGGTCACTCCTCAATCTCCTATGCTCCAGGGAAAAAATGTCCCAGTCTATCCAGCCTCTCCTTATAACTCAAACCCTCTAGTCCTGGTAACATCCTCGTTAATTTTTTCTGTATCTTTGCTAATTTAATAATATCAACACAAAAGAGAAGTCTTAACATAGCTGTGAGGCACTTTGGGATGTCCAAAGATCAGTTGGGTGTTGTGGAAGCGAATATCGTTATTTATTCAATGTGGAGCTATACAATTTATCAGAGTAATCACATGGGTTTCAATGAACTGTACAATTCAGAAGGAGATTATTCAACCTGTCCTATTTGTGCTGGCTCTTTGAAGGACCAATTGCTTGGCAATTCCACTCACAACTTGCAGTAGAATATGAAGTAACCAGACACTGAACCTTACTCTACCTCCTTGATATACCTCTTTGAAGACCCTGCCAAGACCACCATAAGTTAGCCTTTTTGTGGTTGTTGCTTGGAAATACTAATGGGGAGCCACTATTTGCCAGCCCGCTAGGACAGTAATTTTTTTAGATTAGATTAGATTTACAGTGTGGAAACAGGCCCTTCGGCCCAACAAGTCCACACCGACCCGCCGAAGCGTAACCCACCCATACCCCTACATTACCCCTTACCTAACACTACGGGCAATTTAGCTTGGCCAATTCACCTGACCCGCACATCTTTGGACTGTGGGAGGAAACCGGAGCACCCGGAGGAAACCCACGCAGACACGGGGAGAACGTGCAAACTCCACACAGTCAGTCGCCTGAGTCGGGAATTGAACCCGGGTCTACAGGCGCTGTGAGGCAGCAGTGCTAACCACTGTGCCACCGTGCCGCCCATAATGTTGAGAAAATCCTGAGATGGAGAGGACAAACCTATCATTTGCTTGTTCTAAGTTCAGAAAGGCACAAAAACATGTCTAATACTGACAAAAACATTGTCCAATTCTTTTTGTTGGCACTTTCACCTCCCTTTTAACCTCCTCTTCAGGTGCTGGATCTGCGTTCCCACTGCAATGTGGCTTCCTCCTGTGTAAGGCAGAGTCCCTCTTGGTAGGAGGATTCTTGCCAGGATTGAAGTTGGAGGTTTAGTTCCCTGCTTGGTGGAAATCAGGTAGTTTGTCACAATGGAATGGGAGGGTTGGCCAGATATCCCACCCCATCACTTCCCAGCTCAGAAGGAGGAAAACTCAGTTTGCTTTCTCCTTTTGCACACATCACTGTACCCATGAGCTGAAGAGGATAGATTATTTGTAATGCTGTGATATTTTGCCAAGGGAAAATCAGGTTGACAGCAAAAAAAGTCTGTTTGCAGAGTAAACCATGATTTTGAACAATTCACAATGTCTCATTAACTCACGCATGGAATTGTCTGTGAATTAAATAGTGTGTGGCTTTTTTTTCACAATAAAGCTACACACTCTTCCACCAGCCTTTTCAGTTCTTCATCTAGTTTAGAACAATTTTGTTGAATCCTTACGGCATATCAAGGGCATTGCAAAGTTTCCAATCATCAACTGAGCAAGCTTATATTTGAGTTGATCATGAGCATTACTCAAGTACACCAGATAGAGTCATAGAGTCAGCACAGCACGGAAACAGACACTTCAGTCCAACTCATCCATGCCTACCAGATATCCCAACCCAATCTAGTCCCACCTGCCAGCAGCCAGCCCATTTCCCTCCAAACCCTTCCCATTCATATACCCATCCAAATGCCTTTGAAATGTTGCAATTGTACCAGCCTCCACCACTTCCTCTGGTAGCTCATTCCAAATACGTACCACCCTCTGCATGAAAATGTTGCCCTTTAGGTCTCTTTTATATCTTTCCATGCTCACTCTAATGCTGTGCCCGCTAGTTCTGGACTCACCTACCCCAGGGAAAATACTTTGTCTGTTTATCCTATCCATACCCCTCATAATTTTGTAAACCTCTATAAGGTCACCCCTCAGCCTCTGATGCTCCAGGGAAAACAGCCCCAGCCTATTCAGCCTCTCCTATAGCTCAAATCCTCCAACCCTGGCAACGTCCTTGCAAATCTCTTCTGAACCCTTTCCAGTTTCACAGCATCTTTCTGATAGGAGAGACCAGAATTGCACATGATATTCCAACAGTTGCCTAACCAATGTCCTGTATAGCTGCAACATGACCTCCCAACTCCTGTACTCAGCACTCTGACCAATAAAGGAAAGCATACCAAATGCCTTCTTCACTAACCTATATACCTGCGACTCCACTTTCAAGGAGCTATGAATCTGCACTCCAAGGTCTCTTTGTACAGCTAAGATTTGCTCTACCAAAATACAGCACTTCACATTTATCTAAATTAAACTCCATCTGTAACTTCTCAGCCCATTAGCCCATCTGATCAAGATCTTGTAATTTGAGGTAACCTTCTTCGTTGTCCACTACACTTCAAATTTTGGTGTCATCTGCAAACTTACTAACTGTACCTCTTATACTCATATCCAAGTCATTTATATAAATGACAAAAAATAGTGGTCCCAGCATCGATCCTTGTGGCACTCCACTGGTCACAGGCCTCCAGTCTGAAGAGCAACCCTCTACCTTCTACATCCGAGCCAGTTCTGTATCCAAATGGCTAGTTCTCCCTGTATCTCATGAGATCTAACCTTGCTAACCAGTTTCCCATGGGGAACCTTGTTGAACGCCTTACTGAAGTCCATATAAATCATATCTACCACTCTGCCTTCATCAATCCTCTTTGTTACTTCTTCAAAAAACTCAATCAAGTTTGTGAGACATGATTTCCCATGCATAAAGCCATGTTGACTATCCTGAATCAGTCCTTGCCTTTCCAAATACATGTACATCCTGTCCCTCAGGATTCCCTCCAACAATTTGCCCACCATCAGGCTCACTGGTCTATAGTTCCCTGGATTGTCCTTACCACCCTTCTTAAACAGTGGCACCACATTAGCCAACCTCCAGTCTTCCGGCACTTCACCTGTGACTATCAATGATACAAATATCTCAGGAAAAGGCCCAGCGATCACTTCTCTAGCTTCCCACAGAATTCTAGGGTACACCTGATCAGGTCCTGGGGATTTATCCACCTTTATGCATTTCAAATGATACACTAAGAAAATCACATGGGAATTGGGCATTGCTGGCGGGGCCTGCATTTATTGACCATCTTTAGATGTTGTTTAGAAGGTGGTAGTGAACTGCCTTCATGAACTGCTGCAGTCCATTTGCTGTAAATAGGCCCACAATGCTCTTAGGAATCAACTCCAGGAGTATGAACCAATGGCAATGGAGGGACAGCAATGTATTTCCAAGTCAGGATGTGAGTGGCTTTGAAGAGAACTTGCAGATGGTGGTTTACCTATGTATCTGCTGCCCTTGTCCTTCTAGCAATTTTGAGTTAGAAGGTGCTGTCTAAGGAGCCTTGATGAATTTCTGTAGTACATCTGCAGATGTAACACACTAGTGCTACTGAATATCAGAGGTGGAGGGGCTAAAGGTTTGTGGATGTGATGCATAACAATCGGGGTAGCATGGTGGCTCAGTGGTTAGCACTATTGCCTCTCAGTGCCAGGGACCCGAGTTCGATTCCTGCCTTGGGCGACTGTTTGTGTGGAGTTTGCACATTCTACCCGTGTCTGCGTGGGTTTCCTCCTACAATCCAAAGATGTGCAGGTTGGGTGAATTGGCCATGCTAAATTGCCCATAGTATTCAGGGATGTGTAGGTTAGGTGCATTAGTCAGGGGGAAAATAAAGGTTAATGGGTCTGGGTGGATTACTCGTCAAAGGGTTGGTGTGGACTTGTTGGGCCGAAGGGCCTGTTTCCACACAGTAGGTATTCTATATCTAAGCTGCCTGCTTTATCCTGGATGGTATCAAACTTCTGTGGGATTTCAATACCCGTTGTCAGAGAGACATTTGTGCTTCATGTTGTCATTCCTGCGAAGATCACAGATTTTCCAGGTTTTGCTTAGTGTTGATATTCATGAATGACCTGTTTCAAGATTGGTGGGTTTTGCTGTATTTTGTTGATACATCTGTTCAAGAAAACATTTTTTCGAGGTTCAGATTTTTGTCCAACAAATTTTTCAAAGGTGGTTGCACCCACCATCTTTTGGTGAAGCAAGCAGCTCTCATTTTAGCAAACAACAAATTCACCATGATTTGGATATCACTTCCCAAGCGATTCCAGAACCATCGATAAAAAGATGCAAATAAAAATAATTACTGAGGCTGAAACAAAAAATAATTAACACCCATGAGTCGGTCCATCTGTGAAGATAAAAATAAGTGGCCTTGAGCACATGGCAAATAGTGTGGAAGTCAGGAAAATATCCTAAGAATGAAAACAAGTCAGATTCCTGACGATACGGAAAAAAAAATCTTATGTTCTCCTTGAGATTAAGATAGTAAATGTTTGTATCTTACAATTGAGTGGTAACCATCGTATTTCCACGTGCTTAAATCTTAGTAGTTGTAAATTGTGCCTTATTTCTGTGCAGTTCCTCCTTTCTCCCTTCATTCCCTTAAGAAATTCGATGGTGCCAATTTACAGAGTGGTAACACAGCTTGCCTCTTGCTTCTCCAGCTACACTATCACCACTGCCCTTGTGTATACTCCCTGGATACTGGCTTCCTTCAAACAAGTAACCATCAAGAAACCACCAGCTTCACTCATTGCCCTGGCTGTTTTTTGGAACAACACACGTGACCACTTCAAGATTTCCCTTGGGAGGTCAGGGACACCTACGTTTTGCATGATTTTGCCAGGTGGGTTTACATGCAGGGACACACATGTATCTACAGAGGCTGCATGTTATGGTTCTTTGCTTCCTTTCTTAGTACTTACTTAGTACTCATTGGAGGCTGCTAATCTCTGGAGCTTGCATTGCCTTTTACCACATAGGTTCTTCAGCCGTTATTTCCCATGCTTGGGAGCAATGGACAGTTGAGGGTGTAGACAGATTGATGTACTGCATCGTACTACGTCAGTATCACACATGCAATGTGCCACTGGGTTCACCAAAATGAATATGCCTTCAAAGTGGAAAGTGACCAGTCCTTAGTGGAGTGAAGAGTGACGATTGTCATTCGGCAGGTGCCATTGTACTCAGGCACAGAGCTCATCCTATCTCTGTCTGGGAGCTTTGTCCCACTACAGTCAGGTGATGTGTGTTCATGTAGCCTAGGGACTGGGCCATGGTCATTCATGCAGCTGTCATAGCTGTGACAGTCGGGGAGCTGTAGAGAGATCTGTCCAGGGCCTGGGCTGAATTCAATCAGGCTGTCATAGAAAAATAGCAACATAGAAGGTAGGAGCAGGATGAGGCCATTCGGCCCTTCAAACCTGCTTAGCCATTCATAACAATTATGGCTGGCCATCAACTCAACAGTCTAATCCTGCTTTCTCCCCATAACCTTTGATCCTATTCTCTCTAAGTGCTGTATCCAGCTGCCTCTTGAACACATACAATGTTTTGGCATTAACTCCTTCATGTGGTAATGAATTCCATGGGCCCACTACTCTTTCGGTGAAAAATTATCTCCTCATCACTATCCTAAATAGTCCACCCCGAATATTCAGACTGTGACCCCTGGTTCTAGACCCCTGGTTCCACCATTGGGAACATCCTCCCTGCATCTACCCTGTCTGATCCTGTTAGAATGTTATAAGTCTCTATGAGAACCCCCTCACACCTCTGAACTCCAGCAACAGCAATGCTAACCTCGTCAATCTTTCCTCATCTGTCAATCCCGCCATCCCCGGAATCAGTTTGGTAAACGGTGGCACTCCCTCAGGAGCAAGAGTATCCTTTCTCGGAAAAGAAGACCAGCATTGTGTACAATATCCTGGTTGTGGCCTCACCAAGGCCCTGTATAACTGCAAAAACACATCCCTGCTGCTGCACTCGAAACCTCTCTCAATGAAGGCCAACATACCATTTGCCTTCTTTACTGCCTGCTGTACCTACATGCTCACCTTCAGCGACTGGTGCACAATGACACCCAGGTCCCATTGCACACTCCCTTTTCCCAATTTACTACCATTCAGGTAGTAATGTGCCTTCTTGTTTTTGCTTCCAAGGTGAATAACCTCACATTTATCCAAGCCAGTCTCTCCAAGACAAACCTGGGAGTGGCTATGTGCTGGGGAATCAAGTATTAATTGTCATGGAGGGTTATTATTACAATCCTGGTGAAGGTTACATAGGGTGTTTTTCTAATGGCGATGTGCCTGCATTCAACTGTCCCAAGGTAGCATTAACACACTGGATCGGCAACATTTAACAGGGCGAAAGTGAGAACTGCAGATACTGGAAATCAGAGTCGAGTATGTCTTGCTAGGAAAGCACAGCAGGTCAGGCAGCATCTGAAGAGCAGGAGAATCAATGTTGTGGGCAAAAGCCCCTCATTAGTCTCTGTGGCGGAACTGGTCAGCGCCCTCGGCTGTTAACCGAAAGGTTGGTGGTTCGAGACCACCCAGGGACGGAGCGATTGCAGTCCTCACTCCAGCATATAACAGGGTAAGTTTACATAGCTCAGAGCTCCTCCTTGAGGCATGAGATTGCTCTCTCTGCGAAAGTAAAGCTGCCATGTTCCCATATGTTGGCCCATAACAAGTTGTTTCATTGTGATTCGCATGAAGGATCAGGTTACTAATATGCTATTCTATTTCTGACATAACCCACAGGTTATCTAATTGTTCATCTGATGTGGAACCAGTGATTTGAAGGATTCCTTGTGGCATTGCTGACCATGACACAACAGGGTCAAAGAAGATATAATTCCCAACACCATCACCAAGTCCAGCAAGAAGTCTAGTAACCTCCAACCGCTGCTCCATGATACCCAGTCGGTGAGGATCCTGCAAGGAGACAGAGAAAAATGGCTAGGTCCCAAATCCACCAGCTCACTGTCATTCTCTGCAGCTGTTGGGAATCTAATTCAGCTCTGGGCTACAAATGTCAGAGGTTATCATCACTGCACCATGTCATCATCTGGTGTGGGACTTGTACTCAGAAGGACTGGATTACTTTCCCATATCCCAGTGTCTGTGACAGTGATTTTTCTAAAGAGTATCTGGGCATCTATGTGCCATCTCCCAGTCCTTGGTCCACAAATCCCTCAGGGAAGTCACAAGTGTCATTCTTTCTCGACTAGTTCAGTTTAAAACGTTTACCAGTGCTGAGGAGAGTCAAACAGTCAGGGTACAGGCGCCCTCCAACATCACTGTCAAATCATAGGTTTAAGGTGCTATAGACTGCACCCTCACAGCTTTACAAATGCCCTATTACTAACCTGCAGAAATGATCAACTGATATGCTTACAGTCAATCTCATCTGTGACGTTTGATGGAGGTAAGTATCTTGATATCTGGGAGCTGCCAAGATGCATATATTTTGGACAGCTCACATATTTCTACATCCTTCCAAGCTCCTTGGGCCATACAGGAATGGCTACTTGGAGACAAGGGCTATCTACTCCACACATGGGTGACGGATCTTTACAAAACCCTCGCCAAATACAGAATGGTGGGACAGCACCTGTCACTCGTTCACCTTGGCCATCATGGAACAAATAATTCAGCTCCTTACATTGAGGTTTCAATGCTTAGACCACCCCAGCAACGGTTCGGAAGGGTGTCCCACACCACTCTTCATAACCGGAGGCAACAAAGTGTAAGCTTGCCTGGATGCAAATGAAAGGGGAATTGAGAAAAATCTAGGGGGAAGATGAGGACATTGTGTCAGAGGAACATCCAGGATAGGTCTATGCACAGTCGAATGTGAGGGACCAGACAGAATCTAATTGAAATCCACTTCCAAGAGGAATAGGCTGACTCCTTTCACAATGTTGTTTCCTGTTGTTCATTTGGCAAGAAGCACCTGCTTAGTCCAAGGTACATGGGAACCAGTTATTTCTGCACATCTTGAACTTTTCTGTCGTAGGACAAGCATTATCAAATCCACATAAGTGGATGTGTGGTATCTTTAGCCAGTCTATCTTATAGTATTTTACAGATCTTTACACTTTACAGATCCTCTTTACCATGTAAGAGGAAACAGCAGTCAGGCAAACAGGTCAGTAACATGAAATGATGCTGAGGTTGGGTGGTTTTTAAGACTTCAGTCAGCATGTGGAATCTGGGTGATGTCTAGTACAGTCTCACATGTGGAATCCAAGTACTGTGTAGTACAGTCTCACAGGGATTCAAATAGTTTGGAAACATGGTTGGCATGGACTAGTTGGACCAAAGGGTCCATTTCCATTCTGGATGTCTCTATGACTCTTGATAGGCAGCAGATTGGGTGCAATCCAGAGGCACCTTCTTTTCATGACATTACTCAATAGTACCTCCAGTTTTCGGTTGACCATAGCCACCAGTTTCCCTTTCTGCCCCAGTGATTGGATTCCAACAATGCAAGACCACAGTGTGATGGGCGCTTCCTGGCCTGTTGTGTCTGAAATGCTGTGAAGGTGGGGTTTGACTGTGACCTGCTGGTGGTGTGCAGTGACAAGCACTTTGGCCTCCGCAGCCTTAGGAATACATGAGTTGAACGTTGGAAAGTTACATAATTAATGAGCTGAAGAGCAATGGTGGTGGAATAAAAATTAGTATGGGCCTCAGATGACCACCACCATGAATTATCCCAAATAAAACATGTTATCAAAGAAAAAGAGAAAATTCAACCCAATGTTTTAGGCTATTGGCTGTTCCTTTTTCCATCCTGGTGGATTTTTCCAGCTCACTGTTCATTTTCAGCTCTTACCAAGGCTCTGGTTCCCACACAGGAAAGCAAATATGACTGAATAAAATCTAATTACTTTCAAATAATCATGTAAAATATTTATATTCCCTGCATAAGCAATTACACTGGTTGGTGGACAGTGAATGAATTATTTAATAAGCATTTATTATGAATATGGCTGCACAATGATTATTTGCTTTCCCAGGATAATTGATTTCTCCTTGGCCTCACCCAAAGGACTGTTCATTATCTTTTGGCTTAGGCATCACAGGCATAACAGAATTATGAAGGTTTACAGACTGTAAACTTTTTGTTCGAGTCTCACCCATCCCATTGCTTTCTCCCAAGCCTTGTGACATTTCCTCCTTCAAAGGTTGACCCCTTTTTTCAGTTAATAATACGCTGGTCCCTATCTCAATCATCAATGCCCTTGAGCAATCTTTCCATGTTCTATCAAATACTAAACTACCATAGCAACAACATACTCTGTGTAATTCTCTTTGTGCTTCAGGAAAGATGTTGCAAAACTTAAAAGGGTACAGAAAATATTTACGAGGCTCTTACTAGGTTTGGAGTGTTTGAGCTATAGAGAGAGGCTGAGTAGGCTGGGACTGTTTTCTCTGGTGCATCGGAGGCTGAGGCATGGTTTTATAGAGGTCTATAAAATCATGAGGGACATGGATGGGATGAATCATCAAAGTGTTTTTCCCAGGATAGGGGAGTCCAAAACTAGAGGGCATAGGTTTAAGCTGAGAGGAGAAAGATTTAAAAGGGACCTAAGGGGCAACATTTTCATGCACAGGGTGGTACGTGTATGGAATGAATTACCAGTGAAAGTGGTGGAGACGGGTATAAATACAACATTTAAAATACACCTGGTATATGAATAGGAAGGGTCTAAAGGGATATGGGCCAAATGTTGGCAAAAGGGACTGGATTAATTTCGGATATCTGGTCAGCATGGACGAGTTGGCCAAAAGGGTCTGTTTCCGTGCTGTACAACTTTATGATTCTATGACTATAAATTCCTATCTGTATTACAAAATACAGATACTAATCTAACTTAAACACGCACAATTGTTCCTACATTAAATAGCAAGACTGGAGTGTTTACAAGCTTCAAAGACAGGCCCAAAAATGAGTTCAAGAAGAAACCTTATCGCCAACTTCTCAAGTGCAATCACAGATGGGCAATAAATGATGGCCCAGTTAACAATGCCCATATCCCATAAACAAATTTTTGAAAAGTCATCAATGATGCAATGATTAACATCAATCCATAGTGCTAGGGTGTTTGCAAAGGATGCCAACTGGAAGCTATCCTGGCATTAAAATCTTGTGGGTAGAGGGTGCAGGATTGTACAGACGGTGAAGTCTCATGCACTGCCAATGTCTTGATGAGTAGTTACCAACCTGTTCTCTCTCTCCTATACTTTGCAATCTTTCAAATCAACTGATGCTTGCAAGAAATTGCAATTAATGTAACAAAATCACATCAGACTGGATCCCACAGGAGTAATCATTTCATTTTTTTTTATTCAGTAGTGGAATTACATTATTGTTGAAAAAAAACTGCATTTATTGCCCGTCCCTAATGATCCTCGAGAAAGTGGGGATGAGTCACCTTAGAGAACCTACAGACAGGCACCTAATGCCCAATGCCAGGAATCGGCATCAGGGAGTTGTGGGGTTTGCTGAAAGTCAACCCCTTTCTCTCGCATTGACCCACCCTCACCAGCTCATCACCCATTGTTGAAACCCTTTGTGTTGTCCCTACCCTACCCCATTTTCGGTCTCTGGAAATGCAGCCAACAATTAATTGTCTGGGTCGTTCTTGGTGTATTACCAACAGCAACCACACTTTTCCAGTGGCACTGCTGTCAATGGAGATCTTCTAGCTTCTGATTGGCCAGCAGCATTTGAGGGTGGGATTTCCCCACTCTCGGGATGTTTGTCACATGGATAAATCTGGTTAATTAAGTGGCTGATGCATGAAGTCACCGTCCCTGGGAGTGAACATTTGGGGTTAATTTTTATGGATGGTGGACATTGCGGAGGAGTGGATCCACACTAGAAACAAATTCTGCTGCATCTTTCTTTCGCAACACTAATTGCCATATCAAAGGTATTCAATAGGAAATATGAGGCAGGAATTATAGAAAACTCCAACAGAGCTGACTGGAATTAATTAAATTTATATAGATAACTTCAAAGCAAGAATCTTATTTGATCCCATTAGTGGAGAGCAATGTTCATAAAACCAGGTAAGACAGGGTGAAACAGTTTCCCTCTTTTATCCTTCTCAGTTGGTAATATCATAGCTTTAAGTTTTTTATTAGCAGAAAACCATACTTCTTTCCAATTAGAAGTGTATAGGCACTGGCCACTTGGGTGTTTCCCTTACTCCTGGTGGTGGAAATGGAATAAGGAGTTGTACACCTTATGTGTTAAAAAATACAAGGAAAAAAGAAGTGTACAGGCAGTCTCCAGGTTGCGAACGTGTTCTGTTGTTGAGTCTGTTCACAAGTTGAGTTGTGCACAAGGCAGAACACAATGGAAGACATTACAATGTGCCTGTTTGTAAGTCCAGGAAATGTTTGTATATTGGATCTTTAAAATTAGAGCCCTGTATAGGATCGCACTCACAAGTCTGAGCATTTGTAAGTCAGTCATTCGCAAACTGGAGTCACCCTGTAATTAACTAATTTTTACCGCAGTAGTAAGGAGGCAGTTGCAAAGTTTTCAGAAGTTAAAAAGTAGAAGTTTGGACCGGTGAGCCCAAGGGAAATAATAGAGATAATGTGTAGCACCCAGCCTTCAGACTGTCACGCTTGTAGTCACTAAATTGAACATCTCTAGTACAAAAAGTTAAAGTGATATTTGATTTTTCTTTGGGTGTAATGTTTTAGATTGGATTCCCTACAGTGTGAAAACAGGCCATTTGGTCCAAGAAGTTGGTGAAGATAAAGAAGGAAGCGTATGTCAGGTATAGACAGGATAGACCGAGTGAATCCTGAGAAGAGTATAAAGAAAGTAGGAGTATACTTAAGAGAAAAACCAAGAGCAAAATGGGGACATGAGATAGCTTTGGCAAATTGAATTAAGGAGAATCCAAAGGGGTTTTACAAATATATTAGGGACAAAAGGGGCATCTAGGGAGAGAATAGGGCCCCTCAAAGATCAGCAAAGCAACCTTTGTGTGTAGCCATAGAAAATGGGGGGGGGGGGGAGATACTAAATGAATATTTTGCATCAGTATTTACTGTGGAAAGGATATGGAAGATATAGACTGTAGGGAAATAGATGGTGACATCTTGCAAAATGTCCAGGTTACAGAGGAAGAAGTGCTGGATGTCTTGAAATGGTTAAAGGTGGATAAATCCCCAGGGCCTGATCAGGTGTACCCGAGAACTCTGTGGGAAGCTAGAGAAGTGATTGCTGGGCCTCTTGCTGAGATATTTGTATCATCGATAGTCACAGGTGAGGTGCTGGAAAACTGGAGGTTTGCAAGTGTGGTGCCACTGTTTAAGAAGGGCAGTAAAGACAAGCCAGGGAACTGTAGACCAGTGAGCCTGACCTCGGTGGTGGGCAAATTGTTGGAGGGAATCCTGAGGGACAGGATGTACATGTATTTGGAAAGGCAAGGACTGATTCGGGATAGTCAACATGGCTTTGTGAATGGGAAATCATGTCTCACAAACTTGATTGAGTATTTTGAAGTAGTAACAAAGAAGATTGATGAGGGCAGAACAGTAGATATGATCTATATAGACTTCAGTAAGGCATTCAACAAGGTTCCCCATGGGAGACTGATTAGCAAGGTTAGATCTCATGCAATACAGGGAGAACTAGCCACTTGGATACAGAACTGGCTCAAAGATAGAAGACAGAGGGTGGTAGTGGAGGGTTCTTTTTCAGACTGGAGGCCTATGATCAGTGGAGTGCCACAAGAATCGGTGCTGGGCCCTCTACATTTTGTCGTTTATGTAAATGATTTGGATGCGAGCATAAGAAGTACAGTTAGTAAGTTTGCAGATGACATCAAAATTGGAGGAGTAGTCGACAGCGAAGAGGATTACCTCAGATTACAACAGGATCTGGACCAGATGGGCCAATGGGCTGAGAAGTGGTAGATGGAGTTTAATTCAGATAGATGCAAGGTGCTGCATTATGGGAAAACAAATCTTAGCAGGACTTATACACTTAATGGTAAGTTCCTAGGGAGCGTTGCTGAACAAAGAGACCTTGGAATGCAGGTTCATAGCTCCTTGAAAGTGGAGTCACAGGTAGATCGGATAGTGAAGAAGGCATTTGGTATGCTTTCCTTTATTGGTCAGAGTATTGAGTACAGGAGTTGGGAAGTCATGTTGCGGCTGAATAGGACATTGGTGAGGCCACTGTTGGAATATTGCGTGCAATTCTGGTTTCCTTCCTATCGGAAAGATGTTGTGAAACTTGAAAGGGTTCAGAAAAGATTTACAAGGATGTTGCCGGGGTTGAAGGATTTGACCTACAGGGAGAGGCTGAACAGGCTGGGGCTGTTTTCCCTGGAGGCTGTGGGGTGACCTTATAGAGGTTTACAAAATTATGAGGGGCATGGATAGGATAAATAGACAAAATCTTTTCCCTGGGGTCGGGGAGTCCAGAAATAGAAGGTATAGGTTTAGGGTGAAAGGGGCAAGATATAAAAGAGACCTAAGGTGAAACTTTTTCACACAGAGGGTGGTACGTGTATGGAATGAGCTGCCAGAGGATGTGGTGGAGGCTGGTACAATTGCAACATTTAAGAGGCATTTGGATGGGTATATGAATAGGAAGGGTTTGGAGGGATATGGGCCGGGAGCTGGCAGGTGGGACTAGATTGGGTTGGGATATCTGGTCGGCATGGATGGGTTGGACCGAAGGGTCTGTTCCATGCTGTACATCTCTATGACTCTATGACTCTATAAGTCCACTCCAACCATTGAGGAGTAACCCACCTAGACCCATTCCCCTATATTACCCCTGAGTAATGGATCTAAAACTCTAGGAAAAAGTGAGGACTGCAGATGCTGGAGATCAGAGCTGAAAAATGTGTTGCTGGAAAAGCGCAGCAGGTCAGGCAGCATCCGAGGAGCAGGAGAATCGACGTTTCGGGCATAAGCCCTTCTTCAGGAAAACTCGAGGCAATTTAGCACAGCCAATTCAGCTGATCTGTCCGTGTTTTTTGGATTGCGCAAGGAAACCAGAGCAAACCCACACAGACACCAGGAGAATGTGCAAACTCCACACAGACAGTGACGTGAAGATGGAATTAAACCCAAGTCCTTGGCACTGTGAGGCAACAGTGCCAACGTTTGACATTTGGGTTTAAACCCAAATCAATAATGGTTAGTTGGTTCCTTGGACTGTCAGCAATAGGGAATATTGCAGTAAAATGTTAAGATCTCAGTAGTGGGCGGCACGGTGGCTGTGGGCGGCACAGTGGCACAGTGGTTAGCACTGCTGCCTCACAGCGCCTGAGACCCGGGTTCATTTCCCGACTCAGGCAACTGACTGTGTGGAGTTTGCACGTTCTCCCCGTGTCTGCGTGGGTTTCCTCCGGGTGCTCCGGTTTCCTCCCACAGTCCAAAGATGTGCGGGTCAGGTGAATTGGCCATGCTAAATTGCCCGTAGTGTTAGGTAAGGGATAACTGTAAGGGTATGGGTGGGTTGCGCTTCGGCGGGTCGGTGTGGACTTGTTGGGCTGAAGGGCCTGTTTCCACACTGTAATCTAATCTTTTCTGGTATTCCTTCCCACTCAGTCTGTAATTGGTTCCCTTTCCCTTGAGAAAACAGAGGCAAAACCCTCTCCTGTCTGTATTCTGTTATGTAGCACAAAATTATCTTTCTGCTCTGCCTAAGATATAACTGTTTGAAATATAAGTTGTGTACTCCATGCCTGCAGTAATTGTAGTTCAGACTCAGGAACTGAATGTGGGATTCCATCTCCAATATGCGAAGGTGTTCATAATGGTATAAATCAAAAGACATAACTTCCTTTGCATTCCATAGGGTGGGTGGCTAGTCTCACTTCCTTTCAGTAAAATTTTACTTCCAACTCGCACTAGCTTTTGTTTAATCCATGTTGGTTTCATAAAACTTGGTCAAACTGTTTGGGTCAAGTGATGCCTGTAGCCATTTGTAAAGACATGGCAGTCCATGAAAATTGCAAATACTTTTAAATTAGTCAATGAGATTCAAAAGACCAATAGTCCATATTTTATATCAACACAACAATGGGCACATCTGAAAGGCACAACTTTGTAGTCTGCATTTGTACCATTGTTTAGTATTTTTAGTTGTTTAGCAATGTAGCATGAATAGTTAAATTAGCCACATCTCTTTAATATGCATGAACCTGAAAAGGAACATAAACAATTAAAGTGAAATTAGTTAATTCAGGAATGGAAGTACTTGAGCAAATAATTAGAGGAAGTTTATAATTAGAAGTCCTAAATTCAAGCACACATCATTTCTAGAAACTCCCATTGCCATGGCAAAGGTATTCTGCAAGAAAAATGAAGCATAAATGATATGTTGTTCCACAACTGAAAGAAATCTGACTAGAAGAACAAATTACATTTATACACTGCTTTTCTGGGTGTCTCAGAAGGCTTTACAGCCAATGAACCTCTCCTGGAGTATAGTGACTGCTCTAATCTGGGAAATGCAGCAGCCAACTACCCAGAATAAGATCCCACTAAGACCAATGAGCGAAGGATAAAATAATCTGAAGGGGACAGTCAAATTGTCATTTGAGGTAAAGAATTGTTGTGATCGTTCCCCCCAGAAGATTTTTCAAAGAAAGCAGAATTTTGCATGAGAACATTGCGTCCCATAATTTTGACCATGAAAGATATATCAGACGAGATGTCTGCCAGAAGTTCAGTCAGTAAGTAAGTGTTTGAAACTTAAGTGATACACCACCGATTGGAACGAGCTGCAGTTGCATGGTCCCAGTGGTTTTATCTTACGTTATGCAAGCATGTAGATGTGGATTGTGACTGGAGAAATTTAACAAAATTTTGCTTCAGGCATGAGCCTCGCCTACTGGGAGTGTATATCAAGAAATCAGGCTCACATTCCCGTGATTTTCACTTTTATGGATGGGCGAACCTTGGGCAACAAGGCAATTAATTTATAGTATGGTATGTGAACAGCAAGATCCAAACCTGGAGGTCTATTACATTGAACTACTTTTTATACCTGTACGTGGTTTCATATTATACTTCCCAATTTATTGTGTATCGTTTGAACTTTCCAATCTTGTTTCAGATTTTCAGCATTCACAGTTTCTCTTGTCCTGTCTCTAGTTTCCTCATGGGCTTTCTTGAGATAACAATTCTCACCCTTAGAGCAACAAAACTCATGAATGCCAATGACCTAATCAACGCTCATTTATCAGTCAATGAATTTGCATCGGATTACCAGTAAATTATTCAGTCGTTATGTATTAATGCATCTTTCAACACACAATTGCAGCGTTAATACATTGTATTTTTAAACCACTTTCTTCACGGTAATTACATTTTACAGTGTTAAAAATAATACAAGCCTGCAGCTCAGTTAGTAATGAACCTTTCTGAATTTTTGACAAATGTTTGTTATTCAGCATGAATCCACAGTTGTTCCCCATTTGTTGAGTAATTTTTCAGTTCTGCCACTTTCTATTTGTATCGATAGAGTTGAACCACACCTGGTATTATCTTCCTCTGAGGAATCTGACAGAAAAATCACTCTCCCCTTCTGACTCACTAACGTTCCATAAAACCTACTGACCCAACATATTCATTAGACCATTTCTGGAAACATAGGTTAGGGTCAAAGGTAAATAGTAACAGTCGGACAAGAGTGCATCATTCAGACTGAAAGTTGGTAGGTCCAACATTAATCTTTTAAAAGATCAAAGTTTTTCTTGATGGAAGACATTTGTGAACTAAGAACTGATATGTAATTAATAAATCAATTCCAATTTGGCAAGTGTGCAGCTGTTAAGTATATCTTATAGTCTTTCATTCATATTTATTTTGCAATCCCAAATTTAAGGAATTAGAGAATCATTTGACATATCATTAACCTATTCTGATGCCAGTAGGCATGTTCACTGATGACTGTGCAGCGTTCAGGTTAATTTGCAACTCCCCAGATAATGGACATTCAGCCTTGTGCTTTTTGTGACAAGTACTGTATGTACTATGCAAATCTCCAATAAGAGACGGTCTAACCATCGCCCATTGATATTCATTGCCAAGGCTATCATCACATTCCCCAGGCTAGGGATCACTGTTGCCAGACATACGACAGATGACTGCCTCCTTGCCCTGCTTAGTCAGTACATACTAAAATTATAAAATCACAGATTCATTGAGTTATCCAGCATGGAAACAGTCTCTTCAGTTCAATTTATCTGTGCTAAACAGAAAGCTCAATCTGACATAGTCCCATTTGCCAGCATTTGGCCCATATCTTTCTAAACCCTTCTTATTCAAATACCTATCTCAGTGCCTTTTAAATGTTGTAATTGTACCAACGTCTACCACTTCCTCTGGCAGCTTGTTTCAATATACGCATCACCCTCGTGTGAAAAAACTATGCCTCAGGTCCTTTTGGAATCTTTCCCCTCTCACCATAAACCTATGTCCTCTAGTTTAAGACTCCCCCCACCCTAGGTGAAAGGCCTTGGTTGTTTGTGCTATCCATGCCCCTCATGATTTTATAAATGTCTAGAAGGTTACCCCTCAGCCCCTGATGTTCAAGGAAAAAAATCCCCAGCCCATTCAGCCTCTTCCTGTAGCTCAATCCTCCAGTTCCGGCAATATCATTGTAAATATTTCCTGAACCCTCTCAAGTTTAACGACATCCTTCCTTTGGAAGGGTGACCCAAATTGTATGTAGTAATCCAAAAGTGCCCTCACTAATGGTATGTACATCCAAAACATGACACGTCAATTTCTATGCTCAATACGCAGACCAATGAAGGCAAGCATAAACAAACATCTTCTTCACCACTATGTCTACCTGCGACTCCACTTTCAAAGAATTATGCACCAGCACCCCTCGGTCTCTTTGTTTGGCTACACGCCCCAGGGTCCTACCATTAACTGTATCAGTTGTGCTTGGTTTACCTAATGAAAATGCAACACCTCAAATTTATCTAAATTAAACTCCATCTTCCACTCCTTGGCTCATTGGCCCATCTCATAGAGATGTACAGCACAGAAACAAACCCTTTGGTCCAACTCGTCCATGCTGACCAGATATCCTAAGCTAATTTAGTTCTATTTGCCAACACCCGGCCCATATCCCTCTAAGCCCTTGCTATTCATATACCCACTCAGATGCCTTTTAAATGTTGTAATTGTACCAGCCTCCACTACTTCCCCTGGCAGCTCATTCCATACACGCACCACCCTCTGTGTGAAAAAGTTGCCCTTTGAGTCCGTTTTATATCTTTCCCCTCTCACCCCAAACCTATGTCCTCTAGTTCTGGAGTCCCCCACCCCAGGGAAAAGACTTTGTTTATTTACCCTATCCATGTCCCTCATAATTTCATAAACCTCTCTTAAAGTCATCCCTCACCCTCAGACGCTCCAGGGAAAAGAGTCCCAGCCTGTTCAGTCTTTCCCTATAGCTCAAACCCTCCAACCCTGGTACCATCTTTGTAAATCTTTTCTGAACCCTTTCAAGTTTCACAACATCCTTCTGATAGGAAGGAGACCAGAATTGCATACAATATTCCAACAGTGGCCGAACCAATGTACTGTACAGCTGCAACATGACCTCCCAAAGCCTGTACTCAATGCTCTGACCAATAAAGGAAAGCATACCAAACACCACTTCACTACCTGCAACTCTACTTTCAAGGAACTATGAACCTGTACTCCAAGGTCTCTTTATTCAACAACACTCCCCAGGACTTTACTATTAAGTGTAAAAGCCCTGCTCTGATTTGCTTTTCCAAAAAGCAGCATCTCGCTATTATCCAAATTAAACTCCATCTGCCACTCCTCTGCCCATTGGCCCATCTGATCAATATTGTGTTGTACTCTGAGGTAACCTTCTTCACTGTCCATAAACCTCCAGCTTTGGCGTCATCTACAAACTTACTAACTTTACCTCCTATGTTCACATCCAATTCATTTATATAAATGACGAAAAGCAGTGGACCCAGCACCAATCCTCACATTCTATATCTTCTATGTCATTGTCCACAGTAAACACTGATGCAAAATACAAGTTTAGTATCTCCCCCATCCCCTGAGGCTCCACGCATGGGCTGCATTGCTGATCTTTGAGGGGCCCTATTCTCTCCCTAGTTACCCTTTTGTCCTTAATGTATTTGTTAAAAGCTCTTGGATTCTCCTTAACTCTTTTTGCCAAAGCTATTTCATGTCCCTTTTTTGCCCTCCTGATTTCCATCTTTAAGTATACTTCTACGGCCTTTATACTCTTCGAAGGATTCACTCGATCTATCCTGCCTATACCTGACATATGTTTCCTCCTTATTCTTAAGCAAAACCTCAATTTCTCTAGTCATCTAGCTTTCCCTACACCTGCCAGCCCTTCCTTTCACCCTAATAGGAATATATTGTCTCTGGATTCTCGTTATCTCACTTCTGAAGTCTTCCCATTTTTTAGCTGTCCCTTTACCTACGATCATCTGCCTCCAATCAGCTTTTGAAAGTTCTTGCCGAATACCGTCAACATTAGCCTTCCTCCAATTTAGAACTTCAACTTTTAGATCTGGTCTATCCTTTCCATCACTATTTTAAAACAAATAGAATTATGGTCGCTAGCCCCAAGTGCTCCCCCACTGACACCTCAGTCACCTGCCCTGCCTTATTTCCCAAGAGTAGGTCAAGTTTTGCACCTTCTCTAGTAGATACATCCACATGCTGAATCAGAAAATTTTCTTGCATACATTTAACAAATTCTTCTCCATCTAAACCCTTAACACTTTGGCAGCCTCAGTGTATGCTTGGAAAGTTAAAATCCCCTACCATAACCATCCTATTATTCTTACAGATAACTGAAATCTTCTTACAAATTTGTTTCTCAATTTCCCACTGACTATTTGGGGATCTATAATACAATCCCAATAAGGTGACCATCCCTTTCTTATTGATCAAGGCTCTGTTGTACTATGAGGTAACCTTCTCCACTGTCCACTATACCACTAATTTTGTTGTCATCTGCAAACTTACTAACCATACCTCCTATGCTCACATCCAAATCATTTAAATAAATGATGCAAAACAGTGGACCCAGCACCAATCATTGTGACATATCACTGGTGACAGGTCCCCAGTCTGAGAAACAGCCTTCCACCACCATCCTCTGTTTCTTACCATCAAGCCAATTGGCTAGCTCCCCCTGGATTTCATATGATCCAACCTAATTAACCAGTCTAACATGCAGAACATTGTTGAGCACTTTGCTGAAGTGCATACAAACAACATCTACCACCCTACCTTCGTCAATTTTCTTCATCACCACTTCCAAAAACTCTATCAACTTAGACACTATTTCCCATAAACAAAGCCATGCTGACTATTTCGAATCAGTCATTGCCTTTCCAAATGCATTTACATCCTGTTCCTCAGAATCTCCTCCAACTACTTACCTCACTGACATAAGGCTCACTGGTTTATAGTTCCCTGGTATTTCCTTACAGGCTTTCTTAAATAATGGCACACGCTGGTGTGAAATATTGAGTTATAGGTATCTTTTTTAGATTACTTACAATGTGGAAACAGGCCTTTTGGCCCAACAAGTCCACACCCATTCCCCTACAACTAACACTACAGGCAATTCAGCGTGGTCAATTCACCTAACCAGCACACATTTTTGGCTTGTGGGAGGAAATTGAAGCAAACCCGCACGGACACAGGGAGAATGTGCAAACACCACACAGTCAGTCACCTGAGCTGGGAATTGAACCCGGGCTCTGGCGCTGTGATGAAGCGGTGCTAACCATTGTGCCACCGTGCTGCCCAAAGGGAGACCATCTTTACTAGCTCACTCATCAGCTCACTATACTCATTAATACCAGATTCCTGGTCATTCATAACCTTTTACTAACCCATTGTTTACTATAACACGATTTCAAGCATTCATTCATAAACCTACATTTTTGTAATGCATTTTACTATTCCATGATAGACTGAATTAAAACATTAATTCCAAACCCATTACTGTTCCTTCTCATCTTCAACTCTTATCAGACCTACTTACATTAAAAGCTACCTCTGAATAAATATCAGACTACTAACCTATTCAGAAAAAAATGCCGCTACCATCACAGTGTCTCCACAAGTCACACGGAACTATGCAAAGATTATAATGTTAGTCAGCCCTTACGAACCACCTCTCAGGACCTGAATAGTTACAGAATATCAAACAGTTTCTGCATTTAGTGAATACATTAAGCAGGGCTGCTGTCCCCTTTACTGTCTCCCCCAGGAGAGAGGATGGAGAGAAGCGAGGGCTGCTGGAACGGGGAAGTTTTCCCACTTAAAAAGGGACTTACCTGGGGGGTCAAGCCTCCATGTTTTACAGAGCAGTGAGGAGAGAGGGCGGAGAGAAGCAAGGGCTGCCAGTGATTGTTTTTTAAAGTGGGTGAGATCTAGCGGGGTATGGCTGTTAAGGCAGTTGCATGTTCCCCCTGCAGAATATGACAGGTGAGAGACACGACACATGTCTCTGCTGACCACATCTGCAGGAAGTGGATCCAACCCCAGCTCCTCGAAAACCGAGTCAGGGAACTGGAGCTGGAGCTGGTTGAACTGTAGATCATCTGGGAGGCTGAGGGGGAAATTGAGAGGATGCACAGGGAGGTGGGCACTCCTCAGAACAGGATAAGGACAGCTGGGTTATAGTCAGGGGGAGGAAAGGGAACCGACAGACAGAGCAGGGATCTCCTGTGGCCATTCCCCTCAGCAATAAGTATACCGTTTTGGGTACTGGTGGTGGGAACAGCCTACCAGGAGAAAGCCACAGTTGTCAGGTCTCTAGCACTGAGCCTGGCACTGAAGCTCAGAAGGGAAAGGGGGAGAATAGAAAAGCGCTAGTGGTAGGGGACTCAGCAGTTAGATGGATTAACAGGAGATTTTGTGGTCAGGAACAGGACTCCCGGAAGGTATGTTGTCTCCCAGGTGCCAGAATCTGGGATGTCGCCAATTGGGTTTACAAGATTCTGAAGGGGGAGGGGGAGCAGCCAGTAATTGTGGTATATATTGGTACCAACAATATAGCCAGAAAAGGGATGGAGGATCTGAAAAGTGACTACAGAGAGTTAGGTTGGAAGCTGAAGAGCAGGACAAGTAGAGTAGTGATCTCAGGTTTGCTACCGGTGCCACAAGACAGTGAGGTGAGGAACGATCAGCGAGTGCAGCTTAGCGCGTGGCTGAGGTTGGTGCCGGAGGGAGGGCTTCAGATACTTAGACCATTGGGGTACCTTCTGGGGAAGGTGGGACCTGTACATGAAGGACGGGTTGTACCTGAATGTCCTGGGTTGGAGATTTGCTTGTGTGATTCGGGAGGGTTTAAACTAGTTTGGCAGGGGGTGGAAACCAGACCTACACATCTGAGAGGGGGTTAGTTGTAGATGGGGCAGTGACAGGATATAGTGAATCTATCAGGCAGGTTTTTCATGTGATGAAACAAAGGGATCAGTTAAAGTGTGTCTGCTTTAACGCAAGGAGTGTCAGAAATAAGAGTGATGAACTTAGAGCATATATCAGTACTTGGGGCTATGATGTTATGCCATAACAGAGACATAGGTTTCACAGGGGTAGGAATGGTTGCTTGATGTTCCAGGGTTTAGAATGTTTAAAAAGAACAGGAAGGGTGGGAAAAGAGGAGAGGGTGTAGCATTGCAAATCAGAGGGTGCGTCACAGTTACAGAAATGAAGGTTGTCGAGGAAGGTTTGCCTGCTAAGTCAATATGCGTGGAAGTTAGGAACAGAAAGAGAGCAGCCACCTCATTGGGGGTTTTCTACAGACCCCCTAATAGCAGTAGGGAGATTGAAGAACTCATAGGCTGGCAGATTTTGAAAAAATGCAGATGTAGCAGGGTTGTTATTATGGGTGATTTCAATTTTCCCAATATTGACTGGAACCTCCTTAGTGCAGATGGTTTGGATGGAACCATTTTTGTGCTTTCAGGAGGGCTTCCTTACTCAGTATGTAGACAGGCCGCGGAGGGAGGGGCCATTTTGGATTTGGTGCCTGGCAGTGAGCCAGGACAGGTGTCAGATTTCACTGTGGGAGAACACTTTGGTGACAATGACCATAACTGCCTCACATTTACCACAGCCATGAGAGGGAAAGCAGCAGTTACCATGGCAAGATATTTAATTGGGGAAAAGGAAATTATGACATTATCAGATAGGAGTTGAGAAGTACAGATTGGGAGCAATTGTTCCACAGAAAGGGTACAACATACATGAGGAAACTGTTTAAGGACCAGTTGTTGCGAGTGATGCATAAGAAGGGGTAAGATTAAGGAGCCTTGGATGACAAAAACAGAGAAGCTTCTCATCAAAGGGAAGAAAGCAGCTTATGTAAGGTGGAGAAAGCAAGGATCGAGCACAGCTTTAGAGGATTACAGGCTTGCTAGAAAGCTCAGAAATGGACTGAGGAGAGCCAGGAGGAGGCATGAGAAAGGCTTGGCAGCAAGCATTAGGGAGAATCCAAAGGCATTTTATTCATACGTGAGGAATAAGAGAATGATCAGGGAGCAGGTAGAGCCGGTCAGGGATAGCATAGGGAACTTGTGCATGGCGTCTGAGCAAATAGGGGCAGCTCTAACAGGCTTTTTTTGCTTTGATTTTCACCAAGGAAAGAGCTGGGAAACAGGCTTGAACAGTTTGAGATTGAGGAAGTTGATGTGGCAGATGTTCCCAGGGCTAGACCAGATTTATCCTAGGTTGCTCTGGGAAGTGAGAAAGTAGGTTGCTAACCCGCTGGCGAAGATCTTTGCCTCCTCACTCTCCACAAGAGAATTACCGGAGGATTGGAGGGCGGCAAATATTGTTCCTCTTTTCAAGAAGGGGAATATGGAAATCCCTGGAAATTACAGACCAGTCTTACAGCTGTGCTTAGCAAGGTTTTGAGGGATAGGATTTATGACTATTTGGAAAAGCATAGAGTAATTAAAGGCAGTCAGCATGGCTTTGTGAGGGGCAAGTCATGCCTCACAATTCTTATTGAGTCCTTTGAGGCTGTAACAAGACAGGTCGATGAAGGTTGAGCAGTGGGTGTGGTGCATATGATCTTCAGCAAGGTATTTGATAAGGTTCCCCATGGTGGGCTCATTCATAAAGTCAGGAGGTAAGGGATACAGGGAGTTTTGGCTATCTGGATTCAGAATTGGTTGACTGACAGAAGGCAGAGAGTAGTTGTAGATGGAAAGCATTCTGCCTGGAGGTCAGTGGTGAGTGTTGACCCACAGGGCTCTGTTCTTGGGCCTCGGCTCTTTGTAGTTTTTATAAATGACTTGGATGAGGAGTTTGAGGAGTGGGTTAGTAAATTTGCCGATGACACAAAGGTTCGAGGTGCCATTGATAGTTTAGAGGGCTATTGCAGGCTGCAGTGCAACATAGACAGGATGCAGAGCTGGGCTGAGAAATGGCAGATGGAGTTCAACCTGGATAAATGCGAAGGTTGGACTTGAATGCTGAATATAGAATTAAAGACAGGATTCTTGGCAGTGTGGAGGAACAACGGGATCTTGGTATTCGAGGGCATGGATTTGCATAAAGTTGCCATCCAAGTGGATAGAGTTGTTAAGAAAGCATATGGTGTTTTGGCTTTCATTAACAGGGTGATTGAGTTTAAGAGCGGTGAAGTTTTGCTGCAGCTCTACAAAACCCCGGTGAGACCACACTTGGAATATTGTGTCCAGTTCTGGTCGCCCTATTATAGGAAAGATGCAGAGGCTTTGGAGAGAGTGCAAAGAAGGTTTACCAGGATACTGCCTGGACTGGAGGGCATGTCTCATGAAAAGAGGTCGACTAAGTTCAGACATTTGTCTCTGGAGAGGAGGAAGAAAGGGACCTGATCGAGGTGTACAAGGTAATGAGAGGCATGGATAGCCAGAGACTTTTCCCCAGGGCAGGATTGACTGCCACTAGGAGTCATAGTTTTAAGGAGTTAGGAGAAAGGTATAGAGGAGACGTCAGAGGAAGGTTCTTTACACAGAGAGTTGTGAATGCATAGAATGCGTTGCCAGCGACGATGGTGGAAGCAGAGTCATTACGGACATTTAATCAAATGCTGGACATGCACATGGACAGCAGTGAATTGAGGGATGCATAGGTTAGGTTATTTTATTTTAGATTAGGATTAATCCTCGGCCCAACATCATGGGCCAAAGGGCCTGTTCTGTGCTCTACTTTTCTATCTTCTGTGTTCTATGTTTACTGTCAGAACAGTGCTTCCATGAAACTGCATGAATGAATGAAACTCACAATGGCAAATAGAAACCAAATCTCACAACCCAGCTACGGTAATCAGTTTAATATCCTTTATTCTTTTACTAAGTATGTGTATACTTTTTAAACTTATTTAGACCACATAGGTCTAGTACTTACTAACATTCACTAACTTAAAAGGTAAAAGAACTAACACCTTTTAATTATGCAGGCAGACTTGACAGACACTCGTATTCCTATCAAGAATAGCAACCAGCACTTAGCAAACGTTTAACCAATCTCCTGCTTACAAACTTTTGTATACAATAGATAAAACAATATAACAGCATAGTGATATAATTTTAATAAGTGTAAAAGCTGTGTATAAAGAGGCTACTGTAAGAACCATACTTCTGGATTCCACCACTGCCCCTCAACGATTTCGGTTGTCAGTTGAACGCGATCCCACACTGGCTTACCTTCAGTCTTCAGGCATCTCATCTGTGGCTACTGATTTAGAGGTGCCAGTGTTGGACCACTGTGGACAAAGTTAAAAATCACACTGCACCAGATTATAGACCAACAGGTTTATTTGGAAGCAAGAGCTTTCAGAGCCCTGCTTCTTCATCAGGTGGTTGTGGAGGTTCAGATCATGCTCACAGAATTTATAGCCAAAGGAGCCCAGTTTCATGGAGATGTGATGCATTAAACAATCTTAGATTAAAACTTTCATCTTTTATTATGGTATATACTGGTTTCTGTTCTTTGATGTACAAATCCCAGAACTCCTTTTAAATTACATTCTCAAGATAGCTCAGCTTTTAAACAATGGGTGTGAAGTCTCTCTGTGTCCCAAGGCCATGTCAGGTGGACAAACCCTCTGTATAGTTTCACAGAGTTTTACATGGATTCATGCAGTTTATGAGCATAATAAGCTGTAATTCTGCAAAATTCACACCATAAGCTTGTATGTGTGCATGTAGGAGAGACAGATCAAGTGTGCATATGAGTGTGTGCATGTGATAAAGTGTGTGTGTCTATCTGTGTGTGTAAGCTTGGTTAACTGTGTGTGTGAGTGTGATGGAGTATGTAAGAGGATGTGTGTGTTGCTGCAAGTGTGGGGGCGTATGTGTGTGCATATGAGAGGGAGCTTGTGTTTGAGGGAGGGTCTGCATGAGAGTGTGTGTGTGTGTGTGTGTGGGGCGACAGAATCCCAAGGTCCTGGTTGAGGCCATTCCCATGGGTTCCGAACTTTGCTATTGATGATACATATAACTCAGTAAGGGGCCCAGCAATCACTTCCCTAGCTTCCCACAAAATTCTGGGAAACGTCTGATCAGGCCCCAAGGATTTAGCTACCATTTTAAGACCTCTAACACCTGTTCTTCTGTAATATGAACTCTTTTCAAGATGCCACTATTTATTTCACCCAGTTCCCTAGCTTCCAAGTTCTTCTCCACAGTAAATTCAGAGCCACCTCATGTCCTCTTTTTGTCCTCCTGATTTCCCTTTTAAGTATACTGCTACTGCCCTTATACTTTTCTAGGGATTCCCTCAATCCCAGCTGTCTCTATGATATATGCTGTCTTCTTTTTCTTGATAAGGAGATGCCAGTGTTGGACTGGGGTGCACAAAGTTGAAAATCATACAACGCCAGGTGATAGTCCAATAGGTTTATTTGGAAGCACTAGCTTTCTGAGCACTGCTCCTTCATCATGTAACTAGTTGGGCAGGGTCGCAAGACACAGACTCAATTTCTTTAGTCATCCAGCAGTCCCTACATCTACCAGCCTTGTCATTCCTCCTAATAGGAACATACTGTCTCCGAACTCTCATGATATCATTCTTAAAGGTCTCCAATTTCCCAATCATCCCTTTAACTGGAAATAGCCTCCACCAATCAACTTTTCGAAGTTCCTGTCTAATAACATCAAAATTGGCCTTACCCAAATTTAGAACTTTAACTTGTTGAAGAATTCTATCCTATTTTAAAACTAATTATGATCACTTGCCCCAAAGTGCTCCCCCACTGTCATGTCTGTTACTTGCTCTGCTTTATTTCCCAACAGAAGGTCAAGTATTGCTCCTTGGTGAAAGTGAGGACTGCAGATGCTGGAGATCAGAGTCTAGATTAGAGTAGTGCTGGAAAAACACAGCAGGTCAGGCAGCATCCAAGGAGCAGGTAAATCGACATTTCTGGCAAAAGTCCTTCATCAGGACTGAAGGCAGGGAGCCTCCAGGGTGGAGAGATAAATGGGGGGTGGGAGGGGCTGGGGCAAGGTAGCCAAGAGTACAATAGGTGGATGGGGGTGGGAATGCAAGTGATATGTCAGAGAGGAGGGTGAAGTGGATAGGTGGGAAGAAAGATTGGCAGGTAGGACAGGTTGTGAGGATGGTGCTGAGCTGGAAGGTTGGAACTGAGGTAAGGTGGGGGGAAGGGAAATGAGGAAATTAGTGAGGTCCAAATTGATGCCCTGGGGTTGAAGTGTTCTGAGGCAGAAGATGAGGTGTTCTTCCTCCAGGTGTCTGGTGGTGAGGGAGCGGTGGTGAAGGAGGCCTAAGACCTGCATGTCCTTGACAGAGTGGGTGGGGAGTTGAAATGTTGGGCCACAGGGCAATGTGGTTGATTGGTGCGGGTGTCCCGGAGATGTTGCCTAAAGCACTCTGCAAAAAGGCAACCAGTCTCCCCAATGTAGAAGAGACCCATCGGGTGCAACGGAGACAATAAATGACATTTTCTTAGCCACAGGAAGCAGACGGTAATAGTTGAAGATTTTTTTTATTTGAAGTTTGTGTCTTCTGGCATACCATAGCCTTTAGTGTTGGGTCATTGTCCACAAAAATGATCTAGATATGAATGGAGGAGGTCTGATCAGTAACTTTGCTGATGTAATTAAGTTTGGTGGCGTGGTTAATAGTGAGGAGGAAAGCCTTAGCCTACAGCACAACACGAACAGGCTGATTAGATGGGCTGAACAGTGGCAATTGAAATTTAAACCTGAAAAATGTGAATTGATTCATTTTTGGATGATTAAAAGGATAAAGGAAGTATACATTGAATAATACAGAAAAAGTACAGAAGATCAAAGGGACTTTAGTCGACATGTCTATAGATTCTTTAAAGGTAACAGGACAGGTGGTTAAGAAGGCATATGGTATACTTGCCTTTATTAATCAACACATTGAATACAAGAACAAGGAGGTTCATGCTGGAGCTATCTATAATGCTAGTTAGACCACAGTGAGAGTATCATATGCAGTTCTGGCTGCCATTTTACAGGAAAGATGCGATTGCAGTGGAGCAGGTGCAGAGGAGATTCGCCAGGTTGATGTGTGGGTTGGAGAAATTCAGCTTTGGAGACTTTAGAAAGGCTAAGGTTGTTTGCCTTCGAGCAGAGATGGCCAAAATGAGACCCAATTGAGGTGTACAACGTTCTGAGGAGCACAGACAAGGCAGATGGCGAGAAACTTTTAAACGGAGTGGAGTTTTCAATAACTGAGAGCACAATTTAAAAGTAAGTAGCAGGGTATTTAGAGGGGATTTGAAGAAAAGGAATGAGAATGACAGTTGAGTCCTGGGGCAGCAGTGGAGGGGGTAGAGTGGGGGGTGTGATTGTCAGGAGCGGAGAGGTATTGGCTATGTATGGGGTCAGGCTAATAGTTGGTCAGGAGATAGACTATGTATTTAAGAGTAAAACATTTCCTGAGTATTGCTTAATTCCATTGGAACCATCTGCATTCTCTGATTTAAATAGAGACTTTTAGAAGGTTCAGGCATTGTGGAATTGCCCAACAGAATCTTCAATTTACCAGATAATTCTTTTGGAGTCTGTTGCCATGGGGATTCTGTAGGCTTCCGGTGTACATCTCCAAGTAGAATAATGACTGTCTGGGCCATCAACTTTTCAATAGATTCAGTCTTTCTAATATCTCCCTATTAATGGTTAACCCATCAGTCTCTCAACTACCTCCTATTCTCATTTTTGGTGCAGAAACTGCAATGGACTCATTTAGATATATCTTTACTTCCATGGGTAAACCCTTCACTATTACTCTATGCCTGTGGAAAGATCTTGGATTTCCCATTCTGTTTTTTTTTTATTTTGGCAATCCCCCTGGTTTAAGGAGAATCCAAAGGAATTTTATAAATATATTAGGGACAAAAGGGTAACTACGGAGATAATAGGACCCCTCAAAGATCAGCCAGGCAGCCTATGTATAAAAACCACAGAAGATGGGAGAAATACTAAACACATATTTTGCATCAGTGTTCACTGTAGAGAAGGGCATGGAAGATATCAGAGGTGGGGAAAGAGTTGGTGACATCTTGGAAAATGTCCATATTACAGAGGAAGAGGTGCTGGATGTCTTGATTCACACAAAAGGGGATAAATCCCCAGGACCAGACCCTAGAACTCTGTGGGAAACTAGGGAAGCCATTGCTAGGTCTCTTGCTAAAATATTTATGTCATTGATAGTCACATGTGAGGTGCTAGAAGACTTGAGGTTGGCTAATGTGGTGCCACTTAAGAAAGGTGATAAGGAAAAACCAGGGAATTATAGACCAGTGAGCCTGACATTGTTGGTGGACAAGTTATTGGAGACAATCCAAGGGATAAGGTATACATGTATTTGGAAAGGCAAAGACTAATTAGGAATGGTCAGCATGGCTTTGTGTGTGGGAAATCATGTCTCACAAACTTGACTGAGTTTTTTGAAGCAGTAACAAAGGATCGATGAGGGCAGAGCAGTGAACGTGATCTATATGGACTTCAGAAAGGTGTTTGACAAGGTTCCTCATGGGAGACAGATTAGTAAGGCTAGATCTCATGGAGTACAGGGAGAACTAGCTATTTGGATACAGAACTGGCTTGAAGGTAGAAGACAGAAGGTGGCGGTGATGGGTTCCTTTTCAGACTGGAGACCTGTGACCAGTGGTGTGCCACAAAGATTGGTGCTGGGTCCACGTCATTTTCATCATTTATGTAAATGATTTGGATGTGAATGTAGGTGATATATTTAGTAAGTTTGAAGATGACACAAAAATTGGAGTTGAAATGGACAATGAAGAAGGTTGCTCAGATTACAACAGGATCTTGATCAGAGGGCCAATGGGCTGAGGAGTGGCAAATGGAGTTTAATTTTGTGTGCGGTGCTACATTTTGGAAAGGTGTATCAGAGCAGGACTTTTATATTTAATGGTAAGGTCCTGGGGAGCTTTGATGAACAGAGACCTTGGAGTGCAGGTTTATAGTTCCTTGGAAGTGAAGTCCCAGGTAGATAGGATAATGAAGAAGGCATTTGGTATCCTTTTCTTAACTGGACAGAGCATTGAGTGAGTATGGGAGTTGGGAGGTCATGTTGCGGCAGTACAGGACATTGGTGAGGCCATTTTGGAACATTGTGAGAAATCCTGGTCTCCCACCTATAGGAAGGATCTAGTGAAATTTAAAAGGGTTCAGAAAAGATTTACAAGGATATTGCCAGGTTGGGAGGATTTGAGCTACAGGGAGAGGCTGAGTAGGCTGGGACTGTTTTCCCTGGAGCGTCGGAGGCTGAGGGGTGACCTTATAGAGGTTTATAAAATCATGAGGGTCATGGATAGGGTCATGGATAGACAAGGTTTTTATTCCATGGGGTGAAGGAGTTCAGAACTAGAGGGCAGCGATTTAGGGTGAGAGGGGAAAAATTTACAAGGGACCTATGGGGCAACTTTTTCACACAGAAGGTGGTATGTGCATGGAATGAGCTGCCAGAGGAAGTGGTGCAAGCTGGTACAATTACAGAATTTAAAAGGCATGTGGATGGTAAATGAATAGGAAGGGTTTCGAGAGGTATGGGCCAAGCGCTGGCAAATGGCACTAGATTAGGTTAGGATATGTGGTCGGTGTAGACGAATTGGACCGAAGGGTCTGTTTCCGTGCTGTGACTCTTTGATTTTATGACTTTCACTTCTTTTATTTATTTTTTTGAGGTGTGCCTATAATTTCTGCAATTGAGTTGGATGCAAAAATTATGGAATTATCCAATGCAACAGAAATGATAGCGCATGTGGCGTAAGTGGAACAGAATTGCTCAAATATAGTAGGTTATTCCTGGTCCTGAATTGCTCTCCATTTTCCCTGGAGATATGGCTTTAAGAACAGAAGAACATAAGGACTAGGAAGCAGGGGTAGGCCATTTGACCCCCTAAGTCTGCTTCACCTTGCAATAAGATCACGACTATCTTTTCATGGACTCAACTCCACTTACTCGCCTGCTCACCATAACCCTTAATTCCTTTACTGTTCAAGAACCTATCTATATTGCCTTAAAAACATTCAACTGCTCAACTGCTTCACTGGGCAGAGAATTCCACAGATTCACAACCCTTTGGGTGAAGAAGTTCCTCCTCAATTCAGTTCTAAATCTGCCCCTCCCCACCCCCCCCCCCCTCCATTTTGAGGTCATGCCCATTAGGTCTAGTTTCACTCACCAATAGATACAGCCTCCCTGCTTCTATCTTATCTAGTCCCTTCATAATTTTATATGTTTCAATAAGATGTCCCCCTCCCATTCCCCCCATTCTTCTAACTTTTCTGCAGCAATATTCTCCCTTTCAATGTAGAACTGTGGATCCAGACACAAATCTGTTGGATTTGAGAATATTAGAGCATTCTTCTGCTGCTGCTTTGCTTTTCTGTGCCAGAGAACTACTGTTCAGTAACTGGCTGTTTCTCAGCCTGATGTGCCAGCCAATGACTTAATCCATTCCAGTGTCTACATCTCTGGGTCACTGGTTCCCTGATGGGGATATATGATGCTGTTTAGTTTGGGTTTTTTTTCTTCTTGCTTGTCTCTCCAAAATGGGTTGTAACTGTTCTGGTAATTCAAAGAAGCAATGAGCATGATTTGAATGAGATTTCATTGCTTTTTATTCCCTCAGCACTCATAATATCTTGTGGACAGTGACGGAATGGTGAGGATGTGTCAGTTCAGTTTTTTACCACTTTTGCAAAGCCGTACTACCAAATGATGCTTGCAATATATCATGGACCAGAGCTTTCACTTCTGAAGTTGTTCTATTTTGTCAATGATCACAATGTCTGGGTTCATACCATTGAGCATTACTGAAGACTAATGTATGTTAGAAAGAGAATGATATGCTTCACAATGCAGTATATTTCCTGAAATATTTTATCTGATAGAGCCACTTGAGGTGCAGCTCTGTTCTTTGGAATTAATCTATAAAAATCAGGGAATGTCTCATGGAATTGCAGCTGTGAATCGAGATGTAATGCAATATAATTCAAAAGTGTGATTGGGAAGCTAAGTTTCCTGAAGGACAGGCCATTTCCAGACAAGTTCAGGTTTTGTTTTTCCAAAACCATACTCCAAAACTGCTCTGATGAAAGATTCTGAACCTAAAATGTTAACTCTGTTTCTCTTCCCCTACAGAACTGTTTGAACTGCTGAGTGTTACTAACATTTCCTGTTTTCAATTGTGAACCACATTTTGATCTGTTTATTCTTTGCATCTATTGTCTCTCTCCCATCTTTGAAAGTACCATTAGGTGTATTTCCATATTTTCAGATTCCCTTGACACCCTTGTTGCTTTTATGACATAAACTTTGTCTCTGTACGCCCATCCATTTTGATGGATTAACATCTAACTACCGGTTTCTCAATGTTGTTGATGTATTTCACCACCCAATTTACAAATATACACCACTGACATTCTGTTTATTGTGTGCTTTAGTTTAATAACACTTCCGTGAAACACCATGGGTTATCAAACATCCAGAAAAGCTCCATACTGTTACAAATTGGCGGTTGTAAGATAGATTTAATTTTAGTCCTGAGGAAGGGTCACTCAACCCAAAATGTTAACACCGATTTCTATCCATAGATGTTACCAGACCCGCTGAACTTTTCTAGCAATTTCTAGTTTTGTTTTTAATTTTTACAAGTGAGTTTTTTTAAAAAATCAGATACTTTGCACTTATTGTCCCAAACTACTGCAATTTGACGTTTTATATGTCCAGATTTCACCTGCTTATTTTAGCAAATAAACCTTTTGTTCTCCCTGTGGTCATTATACTTTCCTACTCATACGTAAGGCTCCGATTGAAACAGCTGATTTGGGTTTGCTACAAATCTCTTATTTAGATAGATGTGTCTTAATGTCTCATATACAGTCTCTAATTGACAACAGCTTTGGTTTTCACTGAACTGTCCGACCCTCTAAATTCACTATTTTTGCCACAAAGCATTTGATTGTCTCACATTGCTGTAGGTTTCCATTTGACTCCCCCTACACATTGAATGAATGAATTTCGCGAGATGTTTACTTGAAGCTGCAATGCATTTGAAAAGACTTTGTCAGTACAGCTTTCTATTAGTGAAAGACTGTGCCCACCTCCTCACAAACTGCCTGCCGATATAACACATTTTGCTAGTAGTGTTCTGTTGCCGACTCTGCCTGAGGCACTTATGTATCGTCAAAGAAATTCAGGCATTTCTGGGTATATCAAACATCATTTCACATTCCTTTGGGCCCCAATGCTTAAGTGCTTTACCCTTCTCCGGTTTACTATGCATGTTTTTTTTCTATTTCTGCTCAGAGGTGAATGGAATCTTCTCCCGTGTTGTCAGATTTTACATAACATTCTCATTCTTCATACCGTGGAGACTGTGGAGGAGTGTATGAGTTTAAGTGCATCTGCAGGAGGTGGAAACTGGCAGAAGTGGGAGTATGTCAGGAAGTCAGCTCCAAGCTGCTGATTTCTTCTCTAACGTTGAGTGTGTTAAGTTATCACTCGGGGGAGGTGTGCTGCCTGTTGCCATATGGTGGTTGCGCAATTGGAGTGAGATTTAAATACCATTTTCATTTTCCTGGGTTTCTCGAAACTCTCTGTTGAAACCATTATGAGGACACAACCACAACCGGTTAAATCCTCTAATTATCAGAAACAGCAACAGGAAAAGACCTTTTGATCTCTTTCCTCTGCCATTCAATAAGATTACAGCCAACCTGATTGTCACCTTAATTTCATTTTCCTTCTTTTCCCTCATAACCATCAACTTCCTTGTTGATTAACAATCTGTCTGACATAGTCTTGACTGTCTTCTGTGGAAGAGAAATCAAGGGGACACCCCCCCCCCCCCCCCATGAAGTAAAGCAATTCCATCTTAAATGGGCGAGCTTATGTTTTGAACCCCAAGTGCCACCAAGTTGTGGATTTTCCCATGAGGCAGAACATCTATTCAGCATCTACCCTGTTAGTGTCCAACCCCACAGGACCAATGTGGATTTCACCAGTTTCCTCATCTTCCCTCCTCACCTTATCCCAGATCCAACCTTCCAACTCGGCACTGCCCTCTTGACCTCTCCTACATGTCTATCTTCCTTCCTGTGCAGGTCTTGTGGATTCTTCTGTAGATGAAGAACAGCAGGGGTCCTTTGCAGGTGTAGATGAAGAACAGCAGGGGTCCTTTGCAGGTGTAGATGAAGAACATCTTCCTTCCTACCTATCCATTCCACCCTCCTCTCTGACCTATCACCTTCATCCCCAATCTCATTTGCCTACCGCATTCCCAGATACCGTCCCCCCAGCCCCAACCCCCTCCCATTTATCTCTTAAGGGCACCCCCTCATTCCTGATGAAGGGCTTATGCTTGAAACATCGACTCTCCTGCTCCTCTGATGCTACCTGGCTGGCTGTGTTTTTCCAGCACCACACTCTTCGACATTGACCTTGTTAAGCCTTCTCAGAAACACCATTGTTGGAAATTTTGGAAGAAAAGCATTCAGATTCACAGTAAGCAATAGAACTGTTTCACGTGCTTCGAGTATGGAAACAGGTCACTCGGCCCATACCAACCCTCCCACACAATCCCTGTATTTCCCTTGGCGGACCCATCTACCCTGCTCACAATGGAAATATTAGCACAGTTAATCCACTAAACCTACACACCTTCGGATTGTGGAAGGAAACCCAGACAGATTCAGGGAAGAATGTGCAAACTCCGCACAGTAACCCAAGGCTGGAATCGAACCCAGGTGCTTGGTGCTATGAGTAACCATGCCACTGTTAAAATATAAAATGCCACATCTCTAGAAAATATTGACAATGATTTAGCTATCAATTGCACTCAAAATCCACACCTTGCCATTAAAAGGCACTGCTAAATCCACTGATGCTGACTCTCCACCAGTAACAGTTCTGGAGTAGACATATTAATGGCTATAAAAGCAGGTCAAAGGGTAATGAACTTGCAGCATGTAATTCACCTTCTGTCTCGCCAACGTCTATCTACAAAGACAAGTCAGCAGTGTGATGGAATACTCCTCACTGGCCTGGATGAGTGCAGCTCCAACAACTCTTGACGCCATCCAGGACAAAGTGACCAGTTTCATTGACACACAATCCACCCTCTTCAATATTCTCTCCCTTCTTCACCAGCGTCAGCAGTGTGTGCCAGATGAATACCCATCCCACACCCCCTGGAGGGAGGTTGATTTCCCTCATCACTGACCTTATCTAACTCAGAGCTATGCTACCTCTGTTACTGCTTCTCCCACATGAGCACTGTGTCATGCTCTTTCTACGTTACTTCCAGCTCTGCCTCTGCTCATTGATGCCTGAGTTGGATCGGAGAAAACTGCTCAGAAATAGAAGCATACAATCTGTTGCTGAGGTGCATGGGGGTGATTGAAAACTGTGAAAATACAGGAATGGGGGCGTACAGGGAAAGCTGCTGGGGTGGCAAGGGGAAGGAAGCCGCTACAATCTTGAGATGACAAGATTTGGCTGCTGCAATTCATGAAGAGGGCAGTTACGTGCTGCAACACAAGATTGGGGATGAGGGAGGGCTGTTACAACATGGGAAATATAGGTCGGTGCTGCAATCCACAGGAGAGGGATACAAGTCTTTCTGGGGAAGGGAGGAAGGATGCTTCTGAAAACTGAGGATTGGCAGGCGTTGGAGATCTGGTTTATCCGACAGTCCAGGCTGTTCAGCTCAGAGAAATTTGTACAGTATCTGGAGGGTACAGGATAAATCCCACCTGAATGAATAATATTGGAACTAAGCAAAAATAAAATCTGGGAAAAGTCCAATGTCGGCAACTTTGTCAATTTTGTTTTGGCTGGCTTTCGCTAACAATCTACTTGACAACTTTTAACATTAGTTGAATGCCCTCTGAGCATTCTAGATGATCACGCATAATGTTATTTGAGCTTTTTAACATTTTGTTTAACATTTCAATTGATCACCATTGAATTTAATTGATTGCTTTTTGATGTCAAATTCCCAAAGTCTGAACAATCATTTTTGAATTCGATGAGCACATATAATCTGTGTTTTGTGGTAAGGATTCTCCCCGTGGTCTCCCTCTTCTGGTATATGTCTGTGTGGTAGCGCTAAGTGAACAAAATGCAGAATGCAACTTTCAGTGCACTTGACCTTCTTAATAAATGAAAGACACCCCCACTGTGCAGTTGGGGAGGGAGTTTCAGGATTTTGAACCAGTAAAAGTACAACAATGTTATTCCCAGTCAGAATGATGTATAGCTTTTAGGTAGTGTTTCCTTGCATCTGTCGCCCTTGTCCTTCCCAATGGTACACATTGCAAGTTTGGAAGGTGCAGTCAAAAGAACCTTGTTAGGTTGCTACAATATCTCTTCCAGTTGGTACTCCCAGCCGGAGTGGTGAGAGCGAGGACCAAGGGGCTGCCAGGAAAGTAGATGTCCCTCGAAAAGGACATAGCTTGAGAGTCAGCGGCTGCCATTTTGTAACAACAGCTGGAGCAGTGAGAGTGAGGAACTGAGTGGGAGCAGTCCAACTGCACTCTGGGAAGGTGAGTGAACTGATATATTTGGTTTGCGGCTCAACCCGAGACGCTACACATGTAATGTCTCCCACCCACCCTCCTGTTCGAACCAAAAGAAAAGACTGTGGTGTTTTGATAAGGTAAGGATTTTCTACTTCTTTTTTATTGTGTGATTGGTAAAAATGTTTCGAGCAGGAAAATCGATGTTTCAGGCAAAAGCCCTTCATCAGGAATAGAGGATCTCAGGATTACTACCAGTGCCACATACTACTCAGAGTAGAAATGAAAAAATAGGCAGGATGAATGCATGAATTGAGAGATGGTGCAGGAGGGAGGGGTTCAGATTTTTGGGACATTGGGACTGCTTCTGGGGAGGTGGGACTATTACAAATCAGACAGTCTATATCTGGGCCGGACTGGAACCATTGTCCTTGGGGGTGCTTTTGCTAACGCTATTGGGGAGGGTTTAAATTAATATTGCAGGGGGATGAGAACTAAATGAGGAGGTTAGTGGACAGCAAGGAGGGAGTAACTAAAGCCTGTAAGGAACTAGAAGTCAGCATGACTAAGGGGAAGAGTAAGCAGGGAGCAGATGATGAACACAAAGGGACAGGTGGTCTGAGGTGCATTTGTTTTAATGCAAGAAGGTAAAGTAGCTGAACTTGGATTAGTACCTGGGAGTATGATGTTATTGCTATTACTGAGACTTAGTTGAGGGAAGAGCATGATTGGCAACTAAACATCCAAGGATATCGATGTGTGATAGAGAGGGAGGTAAAAGGAGTGGAGGAGTTGCACTTCTGGTCAGAGAGGATATCACAACACTGCTGAAGGAGGGCACTATGGAAGACATGAGCAGTGAGGCAATATGGGCAGAGCTCAGAAATAGGAAGGGTGTGGTAACAATGTTGGGGCTGTACCACAGGCCTCCCAACAGCGAGCATGAGATAGAGGTACAAATATATAAACAGATTATGGAAAGGGGGAGGAGCAATATTGACAGGGATTCACTTCGTGTTGAAGATATTGGATGGAGCTGAATTTGTAAGGATCATGCAGGAGAGTTTAATAGAGCAGTATGTAAGTAGTTCAGTTTGGGAAGGGGCCATATTAGACCAGGTGTTGGGGAATGACCCCGGCCAGGTGCTTGAAGTTTCGGGGGGATTACTTTGTGAATAATGATCACAATTCCATAAGTTTAACTCATGGACAAAGACAAGAGTGGTCTTAAAGGAAGAGTGCTAAATTGGGGGAAGGCCAACCATACCAAAATTCGGCAGAAGGTGGGGAATGTAGATTGGGAGCAGCTGTTTGAAAGTAAGTCCACATTTGATACATGGGAGGCATTTAATGAGAGGTTGATTAGAGTTCAGACAGACATAACCCTCTGAAAATGAGGGATAGAAATGAAAAGATTAGGGAACAATGAATGACAGGTGAAATTGTGAGACTAGCTAAGAGGGAAAAGGAAACATACATAATGTCTAGGTGACTGGAAACAGACAAATCTTTGGAAGAATATCAGGAAAGCAGGAACAATCTGAAATGAGGAATTAAGAGTGCTAAAAGAGGTCATGAAATATCTTTAGCAAACAGGGTTAAGGAAAATCTGAAAGCCTTTTATTCGTACATAAGGAGCAAGAGGGTAACTAGAGAAAAGGTTGGTCCATTCAAGGGCAAAGGAGGAATGTTATGCGTGGAGTCAGAGAAAATGGATGGGATTCTTAATGAGTATCTTGCATTGGTATTTACCAAGGAGTGGGACAAGATGGATGTTGAGGTTAGGGATTATTCTAGGTCATGTCAGCATAAGGAAGAAAGAAGTGTTGGGTATTCTAAAAGGCATTTAGGTGGATAAGTCCTCAGGATTGAATGGGATCTGTCCCAGGTTACTGAGGAAAGAGAGAGAGGAAATTATTGGGACCTTAACCTTGCAGTATCCTTGAACATGGGTGAGGTCCAGAGGATTGGGGAATTGCTAATGTCATCCCCCCTGTTTAAAAAGGGTAGCAGGGATAATCCAGGTAATTATAGACCAGTGAGCCTGACATCAGTGGTAGGGAAGCTGCTGAAGAAGGTACAGTGGGATAGGATTGATTTATATTTGGAAGGAAATGGGCTTATCAGTTCTGGATGTAGGTTTGGTCGCTGAGCTGGAAGGTTCATTTTCAGATGTTTCGTCACCATACCAGGTAACATCTTCAGTAAGCCTAGTATGGTGATGAAATGCTTGAAAACAAACCTTCCAGCTCAGCGAGCAAACCTACATCCAGAACCTCAACCTGAGCTACAAATCTTCTCAAAATTCTTTGGACTTATCAACAATAGGCAACATGATTTGTGCAGGGAAGATCATGTCTTACCAACTTAATAGAATTCTTTGAGGAAGTGGCAAAGTTGATTGATGCAGGAAGGGTTGTAGATGTCATTTTAATGGACTTCAGTAAGGCATTTGATAAGATTCCCCATGGTAGGCTGATAGAGAAGGTGAAGTCACATGAGGTCCAAGGTGTACCAGCTAGATGGATTGAGAAATGGCTGGGAAGCAGGAGACAGAGAGTAGCAGTGGAAGGGAACTTCTCAAAGTGGAGGATTGTGATCAGTAGTGTTCAACAGGGATCAATATTGGGATCATTGTTGTTTGTGATATACACAAATGATCTGGAGGAAGGTATAAGTGGTCTGATTAGTAAGTTTGCAGATGATACTAAGATTGATGGAGTAGCAGATAGTGAAAGGGATTGTCAGAGAATGCAGCAAAATGTAGATAGATTGAAGAGTTGGGCAGAGAAATGGCAGGTGGCGTTCAATCTGGGCAAATGCAACGTGATGCATTTTGGAAGATCCAATTCAAGATGGAGCTGTACCATAAATGGAAAAGCCCTGGGGAAAATTGAGGTACAGAGAGATCTGGGCATTCAGGCCCATTGTACCCTGAAGGTGGCGATGCAAGTCAATAGTGGTAAAGAAGGCATTTGGCATGCTTTCCTTCATCGGACGGGGTAATGAGTACAAGAGTTGGCAGGTCATGTTACAGTAGTATAGGACTTGGTTAGGCCACCTCTGAAATATTGCATGCAATTCTGGTTTCTATCCTATTGGAAAGATGTTGTGGAACTTGAAAGGGTTCAGAAATTACTAACAAGAATGTTGCCACGGTTGGAGGATTTGAGCTATAGGGAGAGGCTGAGTAGGCTGGGGCTGTTTTCCCTGGAGTGTTGGAGGTTGAGGGGTGACCTTATAGAGGTTTACAAAATCATGAGGGGCATGGATAGGATAAACAGACAAAGTCTCTTCCATGGGGTGGGGGAATCCAGAACTAGAAGGTATAGGTTTAGGGTGAGAAGGGAAAGATATAAAAGAGACCTAAAGGGCAACCTTTACACACAGAGGGTGGTACTTGTATGGAATGAGCTGTCAGAGGAAGTGGTGGAGGCTGGTACAATTGCAACAGTTAAAAGGCATCTGGATGGGTATATGAATAGGAAGGGTTTGGAGGAATGTGGATGGGTGCTGGCAAGTGGGACTAGATTGGGTTGGGATATCTGGTCGGCATGGATGGGTTGGACCAAAGGGTCTGTTTCCATGCTGTACATCTCTATGACTCTATGATTCTATGACTTTGGTTCACATTTGGAATACTGTGTACAGTTCTTCACATTACCAAAAGGATGTGGATGCTTTGGAGAAGGTGCAGAGGAGGTTCACCAGGATGTTGCCTGGAATGGAGGATGCCAGCAATGAAGAGAGGTTGAGTGGGTTAGGATTATTTTCATTAGAAAGATGGAGGCTGAGGGGCGGGGGGGGGGGAACCTGATTGAGTCTACAAAATCATGAGTGGTACAGACAGGGTGGATAGCAAGAAGCTTTTTCCCAGAATGAAGGGAATCAGTTACTAGGGGTCACAAGTTCAAGATGAGAGGGGAAATATTTAAGGGTATATGCATACAAAAATTTTACGCAGAGTGCCTGGAACATGTTGCCAGTGGAGGTGTTAGATGCGGGCACAATGGCATCATTTAAAATGTATCTAGACAAATACATATATGGGCAGGGAGCAGCTGGATACAAATCCTTAGAAAATAGCCGACAGGTTTGGATCGGTGCAGGCTTGGAGGGCTGACAGTCCTGTTCCTGCACTGTAATTTTCTTTGTTCTTTGTTGACTCAGAGAGCTGGTTTGGTCACAATAGGCTGAATGGTCTCCTTCTACAGTGTAATAGTTCTGTGATTCTAAGAAATCAGAACCATGCGCTTCTAAAGTTGATTCAGCTATGTGCAATAAGCAATTTCTTCTTATTAATTTTTCTCCAGTCTCTGCAAAAATGGAAAATAATATCAACATTTAATATCAAACATTATCAACTCATCGATTTTCCGTCTCAAGATCTCGCTTAAATAATAAATAATGAACTCACAGGAATAAAACAACTTGTATTTATGTATTACCTTTAACATAATGAAATCTACCAAAACAGGAGCAATATAAGACAATTTGGCCCCAAACTACAAAAAAGGATATTAGGACATGCGTGTAGTTTTGACGAGGAGAGGACGGTGGAATAGGATCTGGTCTGCTAAAGTTACAATTCTTACTTAAAAGACATTTCAGTATCAGAGATGTCTCCAGCACGGTGTTGCCAGCATCCATGTCTGGGCAGAATGGAAGGCTTTGTGGGCTATGCAGTTGTTGACTTGTTTTGAGCAGACATGAAGGCAGTTATCATTGTAGTTGGGGTTAGTGTTAAATCTGGGTCAGAATCAAAGTTTAGAGTGGGTTTCAGTCTGAGTCTGGGACGACATTTGTACCTATGTTCTCACCTGCACGTGGGTTGGATCTGTGTTCGAGTCTCGGTCTGGGTGCGCATCTAAATCTGCAGCTCTGTTCTTAATCTGGGTCTGCATATTTACGTGAATCTGGATTTATTTCTTTGGGATCTGGGATTAGTCCTGCATCTGGGTCTGCAGCTAGTTAGGGTTTGGGTTTGGGTTGGGATCTGGTCCTGAGTTTAGTCTGGGTCTATCCTTGCTCTTAATCTGGTCTGAGTCTGTCGTTGATCTCGGTCTCAGTCTCGGTCTGGATTTGCAGCTGGTGAGGGTCTGGATTTGGTTTGACATCTGGGCTTGTATCTGGAGCTGCGTCGAGGTATCATTATTTACAGCAATTTGTGTCAATATTGATGAAATTGGAGTTCAAGTTCTTCAGTCAGCCACTTCAGTTCTTGGAAATAAAAGAATAAGTTTGTAATTATATCAAGCTTGTAACCATTACAGGTGACCCTGATATCCAATGAGTTAAAGATGGATTCTGATAAAAGGTCTGTTGACCTGAAACATGAGGCTGAAGGTTCCCATTGCTTGGCTTAGTCACCATGGCCTTTACTGTGACTGTGTGTGTAAGTGTTTGAAAGGGTTTTTTGTCTGGGACAATGAAAGTAACTCCTCTCACTCTGATGTTGAATAATATCACAAGAAAGAAAGCTCAGAAAGAGAAGTTTCACCCGCGATCGTGACCCCACTGCAAAGCTGAATGTGCAATAATTCACTCCCATGGAGGACTCAGTAATCTCTCCGTGCTAGAGCAAGCAAACAGACAATGTTCTGTTCACAATATCAGTCTCCATTTCTACTTGCATTGGAGGGAGAGCAGTAAAGGTTAATACATCAGTTCCTTAGCTGACAGGTTGCATATAGGTTCCCCATCATGGAAGGCTGAGTAAATTGGCTATAATATTGATGCATAACATATTGTATAGATATATATTTGGAACTGCAGAGACGAACAGAAATTTCTTTACTCTGAGCGTTGTGAATCTTTGGGATTCCCAGAGAGCTCCATGATTGATTGCCTGTGAGGCTGAGGTAGACAAGGTTCTTAGTTTTTCAAAGAATCTGAAAGATGTGGAGAGCAGGCAGGAATGGAGATTTGAGGCTTGAGCTACACCAGGATTTCATTGATGATCCATGAGGTCCACTCTTGTTCCCATTTCATATGTTCATATTCTCAGGGCACTGACTACCGCTCTCACAGAAGTAAAAACTAATAAACGCAAAAACAAAATCTGCAGCTTCGGTTAAAGCCCTGCCAGGATTTTCTTGGCAGTGTGGAGGAACAGAGGGATCTTTGTGTTCAAGTACATAGATCCCTCAAAGTTGCCACCCAAGTGGATAGGGTTGTTAAGAAAGCATATGGTGTTTTGGCTTTCATTAACAGGGGGATCAAGTTTAAGAGCTGCAAAGTTTTGCTGCAGCTCTACAAGTTCCTGGTGAGACTACACTTGGAATATTGTGTCCAGTTCTGGTCGCCCTACTATAGGAAAGATACAGAGGCTTTGGAGAGGGTGCAAAGAAAGTTTACCAGGATACTGCCTGGGCTGGAGGGCTTGTCTAATGAAGAGAGGTTGACTAAGCTCGGACTTTTCTCTCTGGAGAGAAGGAGGAAGAGAGGAGACCTGATCAAGGTATACAAAATAATAAGAGGAATAGATAGAGTCAATAGCCAGAGACTTTTCCTCAGGGCAGGATTGACTGGCACGTGGGGTCATAGTTTTAAGACATTGGGAGAAAGGTATAGAGAGGACGTCAGAGGAAGGTTCTTTATGCAGAGAGAAGTGAATGCATGGAATGCATTGCCAGCGGTGGTGGTGGAAGCAGAGTTATTACGGACATTTAAGCAAATGCTGGATATGCACATGGACAGCACTGAATTGAGGGGTGAGCAGGTTAAGTTATTTTATTTTACTTTAGGATTAATTCCCAGCACAATATCATGGGCCAAAAGGCCTGTTCTATGCTGTACTTTGCTATGTTCTATGTTCCATGTTACAGGAAGCTTTCCTATTTTTGTTTTAAAGGTAATCAAGGTCAGACATTCCTTTTGTGTGGGTCTGTTATTTGCCATGGGGCTCAATCACTGAGTTTTGAGCTTCTTCTGGATTAATAGGATATTCACTGCTCACTGGGAAGATGACAGATTTGAGTGCAATCATTGGCTTTAGTTATTCTTTTTCACTCTCTCACATCAGAATAAATCACAGCTTGAGGTTATCCAACTGACAAATCAATGCCTGCAAAAGATTGAGAAGCTTCAATTTAAATGTCTTTATCTCTGCACTCTTCTGTGTTTCAGGAAGAGATTTACCTTTGGATCAGCATTTTCCAGAAAGTGCTGCCACTGCATCACAAGCCACTTAGCACCAAAGTAAATATGACAGTGCTGCATTGCATTCCACTCTACCCGGCATCACACCACCTCCTTTCCAGACTTCGCCAGCTGAACCAGACTTTGTCACAAAGACCTGTGTCTGCCTCAGCTCCACAATCACTTATATCATTGCTTTTACCCTAGGGTCTGATCACCACTATCTCTTCTACACCCTGCCTTCTCTGATGTGCACATATACATGTACATATACAAACATACAACCTCACATACAAGCAGTCACAGACAGACACACACACACACACACACACACACACACACACACACACACACACACACACACACACACACACACACACATACCATCATGTGCATTACCATTGAACACAAACTGAAATGGACTAACCATATAAAATTTGCAGAGTAAAGCAGTGGTGTAGTGATATTGTCATAGGGTTTGTAATCCCGTTTAATATTCTGGAGACAGGGACTTGAATGCCTCCATGGCAGATAGAGTATTCTTGTGGCACAGTGCTAATGCCCCTCCCTCTGAGCCAGAAGGCCTGGATTCAAGTCACACCTGCTCCTGATATGTATCATAACATAACTGAACAGCTTAATTAGCAATACCTATAAATACTGCCAGGCGGCACGGTGGCTCAGTGGTTAGCACTGCCTCCTCACAGTGCCAGGGACTGGGGTTCGGATTCGGATTGACTGTCTGTGTAGAATTTGTATGTTCTCTCCGGGTCTGTGTGCATTTCCTCTAGGTGCTGCGGTTTCCTCCCACAGTCCATAGATGTGCAGGCTAGGTGAATTGGCCAAGTTAAATTGCCGATAGTGTTCAGGGATGTGTAGTCAGGAGCATTAGACCGGGGTAAATATAGGGTAGGGAAATGGGTCTGGGTGGGTTACTCTTCGGGGGGTCAGTGTGGACGTGTTGGGCTGAAAGGCCTGTTTCCAGACTGTAAGAATTCTACGATTCTATGACTACAAGAGCATGTCGGAGGCTAGGAATGCTGCAGTGAGTGACTCTCCAAAGCCTGTCCCGAATGTACAAGACAGGAGTGTGATGGAAGAGTGTCCCCACTTACGTGGATGCATGAAGCTCCAGCAACATTCAAGAAGAATGTGATGAGTATGAGAGTGGGTTAGACACCAGGTTGCTAGGCAACATCATTTGCATTTGCCTTCCGTGCGTACGTTGGGTTGGGGGAATGTGTATTCCCTTTACCACAGGGACGCACAAAAATGCGGCAATGCATTGTGAAAATCACCCTATCCATACAATCAGGAGGGGCATCGGTAATGTGAATAGCTAAGGTTTTTTTCCCCCCCAGGGTAGTGGAGTCCAATACTAGAGGGCATAGGTTGAAGGTCAGAGGGGAATAATTTAAAGGGGAGCTAAGGGACAACATTTCCATGCAGATGCTGGTGTGTATAAAATGAGAAGCCAGAGAAAGTGGTGGAGTCTGGTGCAATTACAACATTCAAAAGGCATAGATGAATAGAAAGGGTTTAGAGGGAGATGGGCCAAATGTTGGCAAAAAGGACGATGCCCGATTGAGATGTCTGGTCAGTGTGGATGAGTTGGACCAAGGGGTCTGTTTCTATGACTCTATGATCCTACGTGGCTCTGGTCACAGTGTAACAGGTCGTCTCAAGAATATCTTAAACTAGAGCTGATTGGACTGTGTCACATCTTGTCTGTTCTGCCACAGTGTGTTGGTTTGAATCTCATAAATTGTAACTGTATTGATGAGATCGGTGCATACTAGTTGTCTTGCCACAGGTTTTGAAATACTGAAAAAGTGTTTATTATAGCTCCTGATATTTAATGTGTTACAGCCACAGGCGCTTCAGTGTTTCAGCTGATATTAAGCTAATTGGTTACACCGTATCCCACTTTTAACAGTATTGCTTCAAGTTGCCCCAATTAATTTGGAGCCTGAGACCAATATGACCTCAGGTCACATGCTGTCATATGGTGATGTTATAAAAGCTGAAAGAAATGCAGACGCTGCAGATCAGAAACAAAGGGAGAAATTGCTGCAAACACTCAGCAGGTCTGACGGCATCTGTGAAGAGAAATCAGAGTTAACTTCTTGGGTCCAGTGACCCTTCCACAGAACCGGTTCTGAGGAAGGGTCACCGGACCCCAAACGTTAACGTTGATTTCTCTGCACAGATGTTGTCAGACCTGGGGAGCTTTTACAACAATTTCTGTTTTTGTTATCAATGAGCAAGTCACTAAAGGTACAATATGTACCAACCACAAGACTCAACATGTTGTGCTTAGAGTTGTGCTGGAAAAGCACAGCAGCTGGGGGAGCATTCGAGGAGCAGGAGAATCGACATTTTGGGCAAAAGCTCTTCATCAGGAATTAAGGCAGGGAACCTCCAGGGTGGAGAGATAAATAGGAGTGGGGTGAAGCTGGGGAGAACGTGGTCAAGGATATAATAGATGGATGGAGGTGGGGATGAAGATGATAAGTCAGAGAGGAGGGTGGAATGCATAGATGGGATGGAAGATTGGCAGGTAGGACAGGTAATGAGTATGGTGCTGAGCTGGAAGGTTGGAACTGGGGTAAGGTGGGGACAGGGGAAATGAGAAAGCTAGTGAAGTCCACATTGATGCTCTGGGGTTGAAGTGTTCTGAGGTGGAAGGTAAGGCATTCTTCCTCCAGGCGTCGGGTGGTGATGGAATGATGAGGAGGCCCAGGACCTGCATGTCCTCGGCAGAGTGGGAGGGATAGTCAAAATGTTGGATCACAGGGCGGTATGGTTGATTGGTGCCAGTGTCCCGGAGATGTTCCCTAAAGTGCTCTACAAGAAGAGACTCACTGAAATCCGTGTAGAGAGACGACAGCTTCTTCAAGGTAGGCATCCTTGCAAGAGGATTCGCAGTAAGGTTAAAATCAAAAAGTGAGGACTGCAAATGTTGGGGATCAGAGTCGAGATTAGAGTCTCGAACATCTCCGGGACATCTGCACCAATCAACCCCACCACCCTGTGGCCAAATATTTCAACTCTCCCTCCCACTCTGCCGAGGACATGCAGGCCATGGGCCTCCTCCACCGCCACTCCCTCACCACCCGATGTCTGGAGGAAGAACGCCTCATCTTCCGCCTCAGAACACTTCAACCCCAGGGCATCAATGTGTACTTCACCAGTTAACTAATTTCCCCTCCCCCCACCTTACCTCAGTTCCCACCTTCCAGCTCAGCCCCGCCCTCATGACCTGTCCTATCTGCCAATCTTCCTTCCCACCTATCCGCTCCACCCTCCTCTCTGACCTATCACCTCCATCCCCACCTCCATCTACCTAATGTACTCAATGTTCCCTTCTCCCTAACCCCAATCCTCTCTGACCGGGAGGCTCCCTGCCTTCATTCCTGATGAAGGGCTTTTGCCTGAAATGTCGATTTTCCTGCTCCTCGGATGCTGCCTGACCTGCTGAGCTTTTCCAGCACCACTCGAATCTAGACCCTGATCTACAGCATCTGCAGTCCTCACTTTTGCATCATTGATTTTAACCTCACTGCGAATCCTCTTGCAAGGATGCCTGCCTTGAAGAAGTTCTCCTCCTCACTCTACAAGGATTTTAGTGAGTCTCTATGCCTTCTCGCAGAACACTTTAGGCAACATCTCCAGGACACCCGCACCCATGCAGGTCCTGGGCCAAAGAAGCCAGGGGTCACTGGTGACACTGCTCCGGCCAACTGAACTAACTTACCAAAGGCTTTGTTGTGTCCGTGGCGGAGATGTGGTCTTGCTACTGTTGCTGCTCTGATCCTTGGACCATTTACGAAAGGGTAGGTGCCAGAGTTTCATGTCCCCGCCACTAGCCAGCAGCAACACCTTCGACTCCTGAGACCAATCAGCAGTCCCGGATGCGAGGTTGGGGGGGTTCACCCGAAACATGGCTGCAGATATTAATTTAATGGCTGTCTAGAGACAAGTAAAGATTCGCAGAATATCACAACCACAATTGCAGAGGGAATTTCAACAACAGACCTTCACAGGGGAAAGAGAGGCCATAACTGACTGCACTGTGATTTCTTGTGACTGTGAAGAGAACAAATGGTTCTGTACCTCCTGCTACACCTGGAGACTATATCCCAAACAGAATTATGTGTTTATCCCTTTGAAAAACACAATGATAGGAATTTTTAAAAAGCCACTTTCAACTCTACTGGACTGTGCTAGTGAGACTGGTTAATCTCAGATACCAGCAGAGGGTCAAGTGTTAGCATACTGTGATCAGTACCATCATAAAGATTATCCCCTTGCTGTTTCTGTGTTCTAGGTGATAGAAGTCAGCTAGTTAGCAGACAAAAGGTAACAGGATACCGAAAGGACTTTCTCTCTGAATGCTGGAATTCAATCACTGTCGAAAAGAATCTGAACTATAGAATCTCAACCATCCAGAAATCAAATGTTAAACTAGGAACATCAGCACTACCACTCAACTGCACTGCAACTGCATCAACTTTCAACTGTTCATTCTTCACAAATGATTCAGAGATTGATCTGTGCGTCTTATTTTGAAATTTCATATTTTTGAGCTCACTTTTTTGTAATTAGTGCATGTGTATTGCTCACTAATTCTTTTATTTAGCAATTAAAAATCAGCTCCATGTTAACTCAAGAAAACCTGGTTCGATTGATTCCTTTAAAAGCATTAGTTCATTTGGGCCTGGCTTAAAGTTATCCACGAAGGAAGAGGTCAGTTTTTAAATTGACCTTGTTGTGATCAACTGAGGAGGCATGTAAGTAAAGCCAGTTCATCTCTGTTCACCCGGGAGCTCAATGATTTGAGATTCCCAAATGGAACAGAAGGCGACAGACACTGCAAAGGCTATGGACTGTGACAATATTTTGGCTGTCGTGCTGAGGATTTCTGCTCCAGAATTGGTCGTGCCATTAGTCAAGCTGTTCCATGGCTCTCAATGCTGGCATTTACCCAACAATGTGGCAAATTGCCCAAGTGTGTCTGATGCACAAAACTCAGGTAAATCATAACTGTCCCATTAATTTGCTTTTTGCCACAAATAAAATGGAAGATGTCATTGACAGTCCTGTCAGGTCACTATGAATCAACAACAATCTGCTCAGCTTTCGCAGCTTTCGGGGTGACTTGGCTCCTGGACACACAGAGTTATCCAGTCAGACAGCACGGAAACAGCCCCTTCAAACCAACTCAACCTTGCCGACCACGATTCCCAAACTAACTAGTCCCTATTGCCTGCATTTGGCCCATATACCTCTAAACCATTCCCACTCATGTACCTACCCAAATGTCTCTTTAATGTTGTAACTGTACCTGCAGCCACCACTTCCTCTGGCAGTTCATTCCATATACAAACCCCCCCCATCCCAACCTCTGAAGATGTTGACCCTCAGGACCTTTAAAAATCTTCCTCCTCTCACCTCAAAAATATGCCTCATAGTTTTGAAACCGCACCCCCACCGCCCTCCACCCCACCCCCAACCTTGGGGAAGAGACTCTTGCTATTCTCCATGTTTATGCCCCTCATGACTTTATAAATCTCTATGAGGTCACCCCTCAACCTCCTACGCTTCAATGAAAAAAGTCCCAGCCTATCCAGCCCCTCCTTATTAGTCAAACCTTCCAATCTTGACAACATCTCAGCAATTTTTTTCTGAACCGTCTCCAATTTAATAATTTCCTTTCATGGTTCAAACATGGATGAAAGGACTGAACACAAGAGGGGAGATATGAGAAACTGCCTATGGTATCAAGGCAGAGTTTGACCTGCTGTGGCATCGAGGAGCTCTAGAACATTGAAGTCACTGAGATTATGGAGAAGAACAAAACATCTTCATTGGTTGGAGTCAGATGACACAAAGAAAGATGGTGGAGACCACTCATCTCTGCCCAGAGATGTTGTTGCTGGACTTCCTTGGGATAGTGCTTCAAACAGAGCAATGGTCAAGCTCAACCTGCTTCAGTTGTTTAATCTGTGACCACCACAGGTTAACACAGACTATTTGCTCAGGGTTGAAGCATTACATTGTGTTTCTAACTGCTCAGATGCTGACTCAGTCCCCGCCTGAATGCAATGGAATATGGACACCATTCAGGTTTAGACTGAAAGAAAGCAAGTAACAATTAGAGAACAACCTCGATTAACTGAAAGAGGCAGGCGGAGGGTATTTTGTTTGGGTAACGGATCAAGGTCCCATGGTGACGTCAACAACAGCAACAGGGTTACCATGGTTGTGTCAATAACAGGAACAGGGTTCCCGTGGCACTATCAATAACAGGAACAGGGTTCCAATGGCAATGTCAATAACAGGAACAGGGTTCCCATGGCAGTGTCAATAACAGGAACAGGGTTCCCATGGCAGTGTCAATAACAGAAACAGGGTTCCCATGGCAATGTCAATAACAGAAACAGGGTTCCCATGGCAGTGTCAATAACAGGAACAGGGTTCCCATGGCAATGTCAATAACAGGAACAGGGTTCCCATGGCAGTGTCAAAAACAAAAATATGGTTCCCATGGTTGTGTCAATAACAGGAACAGGGTTCCCGTGGCTGTGTCAATAACAGGAACAGGGTTCCCGTGGCTGTGCCAATAGTAGGAAGAAGGTTCCCGTGGCTGTGTCAATAACAGGAAAAGGATTCTTGTGGCAGTGTCAATAATAGGAACAGGTTTCCTGTGGCAGTGTCAATAACAGGAACAGGCTTCCCGTGGCAGGATCAATAGAAGGAACAGGGTTCCCCTGGCGACAGCAATAACAGGAAAGTGTTCCCATGGCAGTGTCAATAGAAGGAACAGGGTTCCCGTGACAGTGTCAATAACAGGAACAATGTTCCCGTGGCAGGATCAATAGAAGGAACAGGGTTCTCGTGGCAGTGTCAATATCAGGAACAGGGGTCCCATGGCAATGTCAATAACAGGAACAGTGTTCCCGTGGCTGTGTCAATAACAGGAACAGGATTCCCGTGGATGTGTCAATAGAGGCAACAGGGTTCCCATGGCAGTGTCAATAACAGGAACAGGGTTCCTGTGGCTGTGTCAATATCAGGAACAGGGATTCCGTGGCAGTGTCAATAACAGGAACAGGATTCCCGTAGCAGGATCAATAGAAGGAACAGGGTTCTCATGGCAGTGTCAATAACAGGAACAGGGTTCCCGTGGCAGTTTCAATATCAGGAACAGGGGTCCCGTGGCTGTGTCAATAACAGAAACAGGGTTCCCATGGCAGTGTCAATAACAGGAACAGGGTTCCCGTGACTGTGTCAATAACAGGAACAGGGTTCCCGTGACTGTGTCAATAACAGGAACAGGGTTCCCGTGACTGTGTCAATAACAGGAACAGGGTTCCTGTGGCTGTGTCAATAATAGGAACACAGTTCCCGTGACAGTGTCAAAAACAGGAACAGGGTTCCCATGGCAGTGTCAATAACAGGAACAAGGTTCCCGTGGAGACGGCAATAGCAGGAACAGGGTTCCTGTAACAGTGTCAATAAAAGGAACAGGGTTCCCGTGGCAGTGTCAATAACAGGAACAGGGTTCTTGAGGCAGTGTCAAAATAAGGAACAGGGTTCCCATGGCAATGTCAAAAACAAAAATAGGGTTCCCATGGCTGTCTCAATAACAGGAACAGAGTTCCCATGGCAATGTCAAAAACAAAAATAGGGTTCCCATGGCTGTGTCAATAACAGGAACAGGATTCCCATGGTTGTGTCAATAACAGGAACAGGGTTCCCGTGTCTGTGTCAATAACAGGAACAGGGTTCCTGTGGCAGTGTCAATAACAGGAACAGGATTCCCATGGTTGTGTCAATAACAGGAACAGGGTTCCCGTGTCTGTGTCAATAACAGGAACAGGGTTCCTGTGGCAGTGTCAATAACAGGAGCAGGGTTCCCATGTCAGTGTCAATAACAGGAACAGGGTTCCCGTGTCTGTGTCAATAACAGAAACAGGGTTCCCGTGGCTGTGTCAATAACAGGAACAGGGTTCCCGTGGCTGTGTCAATAACACGAACAGGGTTCCTGTGGCAGTGTCGATAACAGGAACAGGGTTCCTGTGCCTGTGTCAATAACAGGAACAGTGTTCCCATGACAGTGTCAATAACAGGAAAAGGTACCATGGAAGTGTCAATAGAAGGAACAGGGTTCCCATGGCAATGTCAATTGAAGGAACAGGGTTCCCGTGGCAATGTCAACAGAAGAAACAGGGTTCCCATGGCTGTGTCAATAACAGGAACAGGGTTCCCATGGCAATGTCAACAGAAGAAACAGAGTTCCCGTGCTAGTGTCAATAACAGGATCACGGTTCCCGTGGCAGTGTCAATAACAGGAACAGGGTTCCCATGGCAGTGTCAATAGAAGAAACAGGGTTCCCATGGCTGTGTCAATAACAGGAACAGGGTTCCCGTGGCAACGTCAATAACAGGAACAGGTTTCCCATGGCCTTGTCAATAGTAGGAACAGGATTCCCCTGGTTGTGTCAATAACAGGCACAGTGTTCCCATGGAAGTGTCAATGGAAGGAACAGGGTTCCCATGGCAGTGTCAATAAGAGGAACAGGGTTCCCGTGCTTGTGTCAATAACTGAAACAGTGTTCCCATGGCAGCGTCAATAGAAGGAATAGGGTTCACGTGGCATTGTCAATAACAGGAACAGGGTTCCTGTGGCAGTGTCAATAACAGGAACAGGACTCCCGTGGCTGTGCCAATAGCAGGAACAGGGTTCCCATGTCGACGGCAATAGATGAAACAGGGTTCCTGTAGCAATGTGAGTAGATGGAACAGGGTTCCTGTGACAGTGTCAATAGCATGAACTGGGGCCCCGTGGCGATGGCAATAGCAGGGACAGGTTTCCCATTGTGGTGTCAATAGCAGGAACAGGGTTCCCATTGTGACAGCAATAGCAGGAACAGGGATCCCGTGGCGATGACAATAGCAGGGACAGGGTTCCCGTGATGCCCCTGTTCCAGCTCCCCCTGCCAGCTCCAGCTGCCTGCTGTCGCTGTGCTTTTTAAAAAAAAATTAATAACATTTTTAAGTGACCATGAGATCTTTTTCTGATAATCCGCTATTTGGACAAATGATGTTCGGATAACCGAGGTTGTTCTGTACACTACAAAAGTGCTGGGAAAGTAACGTCTCTGATATTTTGATCCAGGCATTGTATGGCCTATTTATGACTCCAGTCTCACAGCAATGCGCTTGAATCTTAACTACCCTCTGGGCAATTATGGATGAGCAATAAATACTGCCCCAGCCAGCATTGCCCGCATCCCACAAATGAAGAATAAAAAAAAACTCCTTTTTCAGTGCCCTGTCAATACAATCACTCTATTACCCACCAACAACATCCTGTGAGTTACCATTTGCCAGAAACAAAACTGGACTAGCCAGTTAAATACTACAAGAGTCAAAGTCTATCTCGTGATTTCTCAAGGCCCTCGCACCTTCTTCAAGGCACAAGTCAGGAGTGTGATAGAATGGTTGCCTGAATGAGTTTCTTTATCAAGCTGCTTGACAAAATCTTGACCAAGAAGTCGATTCCATTCACCACTGATGCACAGTGGCAACAATGTATACCTTCTACTGCAGGAACACACTAAGGCTCTACTTATAGTGTTATCCAAACACATAAGCTCTATGCCCCAAGGGCAGCAGATGTGTGGGACCACCATCACCTGCACGTTTCCCTCCAAGCCCCACATCATCCTGACTTAATACTATCATGCCTTCCATTGACTGTTTTGGGGTTAACATCCTGCGATTCCCTTCTTAACAGCACTGTATCTATAACACATAGATAGTAATGGTTCAAAAGGAAGGCTCACCATTATCCCCTTGGAACAATTAGAGTTGGACAAGAAATGTTGGCCTTACCAGTAACCCTCTCAGCCGATGAATATATTTGAAAAAATGCTTCTAATTAATCAACTTGCATTTGATCCCTTAGTAGGCTGCCTTGCCTTTTATTCAGGTTGGATGAACAGTGAAGGAAACATTACGATTGCTGTAATGAGCCGCTACTGACCTATTTTCTGACTGGAAATACTTTGTATTTCAATTAATGTTAAGGCATTACTCTCAAACAAACATTTTCAGATTCGAGAAAGGCAAATATGAAATATTTAGACAATGCTCATTTTAGAAATTAAACATATAATATGGAATGGAGAATTATAAATCAAAAGATACGTAAGAGAATTTACTAAGTTGTCGCTGGGATGGAACTGACAACTGTATAATTATACACAAGGGAACCAGGCAGTATCCACAGTCTAAGTACTATATACTTTACAGATGCAACAAGAAAAACAAACAAATGAGGCCACACCATTTTTCCGACAAAATGGAATTGAAACATGGATGTTTGATTTAAAAACTCACTCTGCGTATACCTGGAGAGAAGACCATTTTTCTCCAATATCTGTTTGTTCAGATTAGGTGATTCAGTTTCCAGTTGGGCAGCTCCCATTCAAGCCCTTGTTCCCAACTGGTAGATTCAAGAGTTAATTCCTGCTCCAAGTCACCATTTCTAATAAAGAGCTAATTGCATCGGCCCCACAATGGGCACAGGGATTACAGTTATTGCAGTCCAGCCAGCACTAAGTCCCACAAAGGGACGCAAGAGGAGCTAAGCAAAGGGACTTAGGTCAAAAAAGGGAAATAGATCAAAGGGGGATGGTCATGTTTGTATGTCTTCATTCCTTCATGATTTTCATTCAAGGTCAGGGAGCATCTAGGCGTTTTGTACCTACAAGCCACATAGTTCACTCAAAGCGAAGGGTACATCTTTAGCTGCACGAAAATAGTGACCAGCTTCACAAACACTTTTGTTCCCCAGCAAAGATACAGTGTCTAACAGTTGAAGTGAAGCTGATCCCACGCAACATCAGACTGCTACATTGGGAACTCATGTTGCTGTCACACATTCTCAACTTGCCAGCACCAAGGAGCGGTCTGCAGCTATCATGGCCCTTTATACTAATGTGCAAACAGGATTGCCCCTGAAATCAGCTCTCCCCCCAAACACCCTCCCCAAATATGGTCTTCTGTTGAGAACCTACCTCTGCTTCCCTTGTCCAGAAACTTGTCCCACTGTGTCTGACCTCAGTTTATTCTCTCACTCATGCTCAATGCCAAGGTGAAATCTGACTGTACCATATAGGTCTGGCAGCTGCACAGAAGATTTAAAATCAGTCAAAGATCCTACTTTATTGGAGGATCTATTATTAGGAGCCTTTATTAGGAACCTGACAGGTTTGATCCTGAAACAATAATGGAAAGCTCCAAATAGATGTAGAATTGTGTCAAGAGTCAACAGAAATTACTGAGCAACTAACCCTGTGAGTTGATGCATTCTTTAACGTTGGTGAGCTGTTCACACTGCTTAACATGTTTTCAAGCATGTAAGCTTAGGGAGGGCTATTGTTTCACAGGAAACTAAGACAACAAAACAATATAGAGGAAGAGAAAAACATGGGAGTATTGATGGTCATCGTCATGTTCCTTGGAATTGCGATTGGTATAACTACAGGATTTTGGGATGGGTAACTGATGGACTTCTATTGTAGAGGGAAGGGGATGGCGATGATTGAGTGGAAGCATAAAACCTTAAGTATTCGAACATACATCATGGTAACAATCATGTGTTGAAATGACTTGTGGGTCTTTCCACCAAGATTTGGGTTTCATCCCTTCTTTCAGATAATGGCTCTGCTGGGCGAAATGAAGATGGTATTCTTTGCCTACTCTGAGATGGGTAAGACTTGAAGATTGGGTCCAGAGGCCGATAGTATTTGACGGCCCATTCAGGTGGATTAGAGCTGAGTGCAAGCCCAGAGCCTACCACTAAGCCAAGTCCAGGGAGGATGGTAAAAACTTGGATGGGTGCTATGGGTTGCGACCCTTCATATTGTGCAGAGATGGCACACCAACCACCACTGTCTTGTCCTCCAGAACTATCCCAGAGCCATGGTGCTATGAATCTCAGAGACACACAGTTGGAGTAGGGTTAGCTTTAGAAGAAACAGAAGATATAGTTAGTATAGTACCAGGATATAGACACATACGGGTTGTGTTTAACCTGATGGACATACAGGTGCCATCTTGGTGTGATAGCACAATCCAGAAGCTCTTTGACCACCTCCTCCAGAGACAACTTAGTCGTAGTGAATTTACATCAAAAAGAAAAAGGAGGAAGAGAGGATTGGTACAGCTAGCAGGAGCAGGCTACAGCTCAAGGGTAGCCACCCTCAATGTAGCAGAATTGGAGGCTCAGCTACACTCCCCCCAGGAAAAGGCAAGGTTAATAGCAGGCCAGGAATAACAGCATCAAGAAAGGATGCATAGGATAGGACAGCAGGCTGGAGCACCATGGAAATATTGATACTCCTTCACAATATTACCAATCACATTATAGACAGGTAACCCACAGTAATAAAGCAGCATTTCATTCAACATGCTGCTCCTGTCTATGGTTAGCATAAGTATGTTGCAATTAGATGCTCACAGAGTACCAGACTGGAGTCGGATGGGCAACTGAGGACATGGATGAAGGAGAAGATGCCCCTGTGCTACTTTAGATGTCTCATTCCCACCAACTGGATCTTGAGTACCTGTGATGATAATAAAGGTCAGCTACACATTGGTGTGGTGCTTCATTTACTCGAACATGAGGACAATCTGCTATACCCCCTATTGCAAGCACATAATGTGGGAAAATATCATGAAAGAACTTGGATATCTCTAAGTAAACCATGCTGTAGTGATAGAGTGATCAAAAAGGGGAGGGTGGATTTGTTCTAATGCCATCAAAGGGTAAACCACTGGGCATGGCCAGAAGAAATGAACAAAGGAGGGCGAACTCAATGTGAATTTGCCTCTGTTGAGAACTCCTCATTGTCCATCCAGCTGGTGAATAATCAAACCTGTTTTAAGTGTACCTTAAATTGGGAGACATCTACTATGTCACCATGGCAGCCTCAGGATACCAAAAAGGATATTTGTGGTGTACCTTACATGGACAGAATGAGGTGATCAGCAATATGTTTTCTGGCTTAACCAGTAGTCATCAAGTCTGTTTTAGCCAGAACCCAATAAGAAACTGTTCATTGCTCTATCCATCCACCCAAATGATACAGATGAGAATTTGTGGAACTTCCACCTATTACACATTTCACTGCAGACTGGGTGATGACCATTCTTGAGGCAAAGGGAGTTATCCATAAATGGGCCATGCATGGGAAGGAGGTTAATCTCATGCAGAAGAGGCAGACAGGGATTTGCGGGTTCCAAGTTTCTGGAGTACTATCAGAATTGGGGACTGAATACTCAGGTCTATCCGAGGATCAGAATTGTGTCTCAGGTGTTGTATTGCAATTCATTATTCTTATTTTAGTAGGCTTGCTTTGTATGTTAAAACAGCAAGTTAAGAAATGGAAGGAACTGACAATTGGATTGGTCTCAGAATACCGAAAAGATAGCTTGCATGGAAGAGGGTTTGTAATGGTTGCTTACTATAGGGTAGGAATAATACAGATATAGCTAGTTTGTCATATTCCTTACTATTCATTCATTTGTATTGAAATTTTGTGTATCTTTTAAGATGTGGAAAGCGTATAACAACATATTTGCTGTGGAACAAAAGAAAAATGGGTTAGATATTGTAAACTGATTTGTAACTTTGATTAAATTTATCATCATGTTTTTGTTGAGTACAATGATCTAAATGGCATTTCAAATAACATAAATGAATAATGTTTTGCTGAGAATACATTGCAGACCAATGCCTGAAGGTGTCCTGGAGGATTTAGCAAACCCAATAGGAATGATCCTCAGATCAATCATTAGATCAATGATATTGTATAAGGCTGAAGAGACAGGAACTGATAAGAGACTTTACAATGGGCTGTTATGTAAGAGGAGTGACACTGAGGCATTTGGATCAGCTGAGAGCTAAGATTTCAGGAAATCACCAACTGCTGTCTCTACCAGATAAACATTCAGGGTTGGTCATGTGCACAGATAATTCCAAATACGGCATACACATAGCATAGAAAGACTTGTATAAAAGCAGTCTGGGTAATCCCTGATGTCAGTAGTAACTCCGGAGACCAACAGCTGTGTAGAATACATCAGGCGAAGACCCTGAGAAGTGTTCTAGCCAGGCCAGCTGCCAAATCTCCAGGGTAATAACATTTGGGGTTGGTTACAGAATCCAGGGTATTAAAGGATGGTTGTTGAGATATCTCCATTAGTTAAATGTTTGTATGATTCACTTAACTACTTAATAAATTAATTAAGTTTTACAGAGCTCCTGGTTTTACCTTTGTCTATGTCCATATACTGTTGTCTCACAGAGACAAGCAACACTATTCACAGCAATGGAGATTTAATTTCATTGTTTCCCTGTTCTTAATATACCTAGTAGATCTTCTGCACACCGATGCCTTTACTAATATAACATCAAGTTAATTCACTTAATCAGAGCTTGCATTCTTTAGATTAGATTATCTACAGTATGGAAAAAGGCCCTTCAGCCCAACACTGACCCTCTGAAGAATAGCCCATTCTGTCCCATTCCCCAACATTTACTATGAACAATTTAGCACGGCCAATTCACCTGACCTGCACATGTTTGGATTGTGGGAGGAAACCCACGCAGACACAGGGAAAATGTGCAGACTCCACACAGACAGTCACCCAAGTCAGGGATTGAACCGAGGTCCCTGGTACTGTGAGGCAGCAGTGCTAACCACTGAGCTGCCCCTAACTCTTACCTTATAATTTCAGTAATGGCAACCACTGATGAATAGAATTAAAAATTTGCTCCCTATTTAAGTACTACTCATGCTTCCTTCAAAAGATTCAATCATTGCATTGACTACATTTCCATGAATTAAGAAAATAAAAAGCTTCCTATTTAGATATCATGTTTAGGATATGTTAATGGAGGATATATATTCATATGTGGTCTGCAGTTGGTGCATTTGGTGATATATGTGTGTGGCATGCAGGTCCCACAGGTAGTAAATGTGGTGAGTGACAGTGGCAAAACATATATTCCATCTTTTGAACATATGCCCCACTAGAATAGACAGGTGAATGGACACCACCAGGAAAGGAGATCAAGGAAGACCAGGTGAAGTACATTTGAAGAGTACCTTCAAGAATGGATTGCCACTTGGGCTGGAGTGATAGAGATGGTGATGGACCAGGGCTGGTGGCAAAGTCTTGTTGCTCAGTGTCCTACAGAATCTGGAGGAACTAAGTCTCAGTACATCAAAGATGCAGAAGAGGGAGGAAGTTTAATCCAGACACAGAGAGTGTCACTGCATTTCTAGATGAGCAACTAAATGTTTAATATCTACCTGAATGGGGGTTTTAATGAAAGATCTGATCTAAAATTTGACACTTCGATGCAGCATGCAGTTACCCCTGCACAAACCTGTCAATCAAGACCATGTACCCAAGAACTAGGACTGGGGCTTAAACCACAGTTTCAGATTGACTAAACATATTATTTGCTAGTCTTTTCTGATCAGAACACAGTAAGTTATGGACCTGGTATTTGCTTTCAGATCCCGGGGCAGTCAGCTGATGGGAATAGACATGTTAAAGCAATTGTACTCCGGGATCTCCTACGTCATTCTTTGAATGATTTCTCCAGAGGTTTTTGAAATAAAAGCAGCTTATTATTTGCGCAGGCATTTATTCAGGCACCTAAGTAAGCTGGAAGTTTTATGGCATTACTAATAAGTCCTTCTACAATGACATACAAACATAAAATATGAATATAATCAGGCCATGCAGCCCTTTGAGTTTGGTCAACCATTCAATGCGATCATGCCTAATTATCCAACTCACTGGCCTGTTCCTACCTTTCACTCATATCCTTTGATCTCTTTAGCTCCAAGTACTATATCCAACTCCTTCTTGAAATCACACAATGTTTTGGCCTCGACTGCTTTCTGTGGCAGAGAATTCCACTGGCTCACCACTCTCCAGGCGACCTATCACCTCTGCCCTTTACCCTTCCCTCCATTCTACTGGCTACAACATTGCCTCACATAAATGTCCGTCCTTGAGGTTATGAGGCCAAGCAATAAGCTGTTCAACTTAGTGCTGACAACTATTCTGCCTCACTGTGTCCAAAACCACCACTGAACCATCACCCTCTAGCCCTTCTCAAACCCTGAATATTTGAAAATCTGTTCAGTTTTGAAATTTTCCCTTTCCTTTAAGCTACCATTTCTGCTGGAGGGAGAAAAAAATGGAAACCAGGACAAAGGGACTGATCTGTCTGCCACTCATATCAAATGTTATAAACTCATTCCTGAAGTACATGTTATGAGGACTCAACACCTGCCCTCTATTTACAGAAAACTGGTAATATCATTTAGGGAATTATCTGCTCTCTTTTGCCCTTCCCAGTGAGGTATTGCTTGAAGGTGGGTAATAATTCTAATTAAAATGACAGGGGGAAATACACAGCTACAAACAAATGGCTGTCACAGAGTAATTTTTTAGAAACTTGTGTTCTTTATTATGTAGAGGCCAGTGACACTTTTGTTCTTTATTGTGTAGAGGCTTGGTCTCTGAATGCAGTTTAGTTATAAGATATATCCCTACTGCTTCCAAACTCTTGCCTTCATTAAAGTATTCAAAGCTTCCCTATGACAGTTGGAATGATAAGGTAAAGATGATGGAGCTGTCTTGCAACACTGGAACATCTGAGTAGAGAGTCCAGCTATTTCCTTGACAATAAAATTTCATTAATACAAAAAAAACACTCTTGAGGAAATAGCTGTGCCTGACAACCCGATGGGTTATTTAAAAACTTTCTCAGTATCAGGTCAGACACACATACAGCCTTCAGATTTACCAGATGTAAATCCCTACAATACTAACCAGATCAAGTACCTTCTTTTAAAAAAAAGTTTGCATTTAACTTAGCCACCAAATCTAAATGCTGAAAATGTGTTGCTGGAAAAGCGCAGCAGGTCAGGCAGCATCCAAGGAGAAGGAGAATCGACGTTTCGGGCGTGAGCCCTTCTGCTCCTGCACCTCGGATGCTGCCTGACCTGCTGCGCTTTTCCAGCAACACATTTTCAGCTCTGATCTCCAGCATCTGCAGTCCTCACTTTTCTCCACCAAATCTCAATGGATTGCAGAGAGCTTCATCCTGTTCCTGAAGTAAAATATTTATTACATTCACCGTACAGTATAAACTCAATATTTTTACCACTTTTTCATGTTTCTCTGACATCATAAAGTCATTAGAAATAATAAGGTTTCTTTTAAAAACAGATGAAGCAAAACAACAGTGTAACACAGGCTTTGCAATGGTCTGAATCTCGAAGTGCTCTCAACAGATGAATACACAGTCATACATATGTGGGTAGGGCTTCCTCCTGAACCCAGTTGGGAACTGCACTCGAAATATGCTTTGCACTGGTTAAGGTTGTGTTTCAGCTTTCGACGAAAATTCATTTGCATCAACAAAAGCTTAAAACCTGCCATGGAAAAGCATAATCGAGCAGCTGAATGTAATGTAATTGTGTTTACTTCTTTGTGATTTTGAAGAGAACTCCAGACATAATTAAGAATGGCAATTATATTAATTTGACTGCAAATGGATTTAAAACCAAAAATAGCAACTTTTAAGATGTGTGTGTCGTTCTGCACTAATAGATTTTAAATAATCAAAAAATAATTTCATAAAAATCCTTCATTTAGCAGTTGATTAGTGTGCATCCACCCATTTCTTAATAAAGGAAGCAGATTTGATTCAATTTGCCTGAATCAGAGCCCTGACACCAAACTAGCCACATGGAATTTTCCCTCCAAAGCCAAAAGATGGCGGTTCAAGAAGGCTCTTAAAATTATGTTTTAATTAAGTTAAATTAATTCATTAAGTTTAGTTTAAATTAAGTGTAGAGTCATTAGTTGACATCTTTTAAGAGCTTCCATGTCAAAAAGAAATTAATTAAAAGCTATTAACTGTACACCAATTAAATTATACAACTATAAAGTCCAAGTAAATCATCATCAGTAATTTTAAATCTAACTGGGTACATTTTTTGGAAATACTTTTCCTGATTGATAAATCCATTTTCATCTGAACAGATAAACCGCCATTGCAATGGGATTGCATGTTGATTAGATTCCCTACTGTGTGGAAACAGGCCCTTTGGCCCAACCAGTCCACACCGACCCTCCGAAGAGTAACCCACCCAGACCCATTTCCATCTGACTAATGCACCTATCACTATAGGCAATTTAGCATGGCCAATTCACCTGGCCTGTACACCTTTGGATTGTGGGGGAAACCAGAGCACCCGGAGGAAACCCATGCAGACACGGGGAGAATGTGCAAACTCCACACAGATAATTGCCCAAGGCTGGAATCAAACCTAGGACCTTGGTGCTGTGATGCAGCAGTGCTAACTGCTGAGCCACCATGCCACCCCATGTCAGTGTTGAAAAACAACTTGCCTGTTCAATGAAGCTTTCCCATCAGGCTGTTTCATAGAAGATTTTATGTTTTGATGATGAAAGTAGAAAGGGTCAGGCATTAATGAGGTGCATCAATCACTGTAAGAAAGAGAAATCTTAGGTTATTATTTGAAATTGTCAGCCTTTCATTAGAACTCCCCCCACCTCTCCCAGATTCTGCTCAGTACATTAACCTGTCTGTACTCTCTTCAGAATTTGATGGATTTGGTGCTCTTGTGATTTTCAAGATTTCTATTCTTACTGAAGATTGTCTGTGTGCTGGAGTCAGTTAACAGCTCCCACAGCAGCAGCCAGTTGTATAAAGAATCATGGAACAGAACAGAGCAGGAGAAGGACAATTGGCTCATTGAATCTGCACTGTTACTTTTGATGAATAGTTCTTGCCACTCTTTCATCCCTTCTCATTTCCCTCCAATTTATTCTCCTTCAATTTGATTCCCTCTTCTCAGACAAGGATTGAATCTGTTTCCATTAGCTGATCAGTTGGTGCATTCCAAATCCTAACTACTCATATTAATGTGTTAAATTCCTGTATTGCAGAAATGATAGAGGGAAAAAACCTGCTTACATCAATAGCTACATCTTTCATGAACAATGAACTGCATTCTCCTTTTCAATTGTCATTCATTGTGGCACACATAAATGGACATTTCAATTATTCAGAAAGAAAGGCTCTGCCAATAAACCAGTTGCACAGCAGTAAACCAAAAGGCTAAGTACATCAGTCACCAACATAAAGGACAGTCTGAACTCAATGTGTTAAATATATGCCAAACCCTATGCAAAAGAGAATTGATTGTGCAGTCTGAGCACTTAAAGCTGAAGGATTGTGATTCTGAAAGCTGTTGCATGGCGTTAGATCAAAGTTGAGTTAAAGTTATGAGGATTGGAGTCAACGATCCTCTCTCCCTAGCTTTGATTTGAAAGAGATGACAGGAGCATTGGATAGCATTCAGGTTTACCAACTATTACAAATATCTTCGGACAATCCTTGCAGACAATGTCACACATTAGGACAGATACAGCCAAGGTCAGCTCAAGGATATGTTTTTGGTTCTTTCCAGACAACTACAGTTGACATTTACAGCTAAACCCAATATGAAATGCACAGATGCATTATTCAACCATCTAGTACATTGTTCAGCGCAGTTAATGTAGTACCAATCCTTCTCAAGCTGACCAGGCAATGTGACGTGACAGGACTTCCCAAATTGTGTCATCTAGGACTCAGTAATTTATTTTGTCTGTATTTTAGAACATTTGGAATACAAGACCCTCTCCAGAACCTGAAAATAAAAATGTATTCTGATACGCCTTTGGCCGCAGAGTGTACCATCTGTAAGACGCAGTGCAGCAATTCCATAAGGCTTCTTCCCAAATCACACAGCATCCTGACTTGGAAGTCGTTCCTCATCATTGCTGAGTCAAGGCCTTAGAACTCCCCAAAACCATCGGGGGGTGTGGATCCTGGACTGAAGATGATTAACAGCCACTTTCTTGAGGTAGTTAGGGATGAATAATCGATCCTGCCTTAGCCAATGGTGTCCACATTCAATGAATCAATAACAATTAATTTTGTTTTCTGCTTGCCTACGGAAGAGGACTAGTTAATTAAGGACAGATCACGATGCAGACTTTGGCTGAGGAACTCCTCGCAGAGACAATAGTGCGAGGAGCAAGTATCATGTCAGAGCTCATCACCTGAAATACTTTTAGCTGAGTGCCTAGCTTACTGTTCAGTGATGCTTACCATGTAAATATACTTGACTCTTAACTGTACTCTGGGCAACAAGGGCTTAGCAATGACTTTGGCTAATGGAACCACAATCCATAAATGGATTAAGAAAAATACTTGCATGGATACTTCCCCAAGTTGTGTGAGCCATGAGCAGAACTCCTTTTTATACTTATTATTTTGCTGTATGTCTGGATTAGCTGGCATGTTGGCTCAAAGGTAATACTTGCTTCTGGGCACATTAACCTAAGTTGATACTATAGTATTATACTCAGGAACTGCCACATTATTGCAGATGACTTCACTTAAATATTTTCAAAACAAAATGCTCGGAGTTGTTATTACCAGCTCTGGAACAGGTGGGATTTAAACCTGGCCTTCAGAATTCAGAGTCAAAGACAATACCCCTGTGCCACTAGAGCCCACTTTTAAATTTCGCCACCTATCCTAGTTGAATTCAAATCCCAGGACATTGGCCTGAGGTTCTGGAATATTAACCCAGTGACATTGCCACTAAGCCACCACTGCCCTTGGCATCATTTAGATGTTGAGTGAAAAGGACATTTTATTTGCCTTTTCAGGTGGATGCAAGTAGTAGGATCCCAGGGAGCAGATGAGGATTTGGGTGGCCCAGGGTATCGGATGGTCAGGTGGCTCTATATTGGCTTCTGCAACATTCATGCTCCATGGTTGTCAGGAGTGATTGTGTACAGAATGCAAGGTGACTGTGTCTTACACATGACCATTCTAGTTACATCACTACAACAAGGTCCCAGGATCTGTGAGGCTTCTACTTCTCAATCCCCGCGCTCTGCATATTGAAGCAAGATAAAATACCTTTCTGCAGCATGGAGACTGGATCCTGCAAAGCTCGTGCCATAGTAAATCCTGGCTTCACTCAAACGGGATCTTGGCAGTTCACTTTGTAAATGATACTCAGTTGGTAGATCTCACATTAAGAACTTCCTGCATTGGCTCTTGCTACCACCCAGACTCAGCCAGGAGAGGCCTTCACTGCTGAAGCTAAGTATCAGCCTCAATATGGCTATAATTGGGTTCTAAGACCCAGGAAGAAAGCATATCTATTAAAATAATTTTTAAAAATTGTGTGAGAAATATGAAGCACTTTTAAACAGGTTTTGAAATAGAATGTGGCAGGCTTCAGCTTGGGGGTGGGGGGAGCAGAGGTGGTGGGAGGGCTAGATGTAGCGAGACAATGCCCTGGCATTAGCCAGAACTGTGTATGGTATTGTACTTTTATCGGGCACATGGGCATTAGGATCAAGATTAGAGTAGTGCTGGAAAAGCATAGCAGGTCAGGCAGCGTCTGAGGAGCAGGAAAATCGACATTTCGGGCAAAAGCCCTTCATCAGGATATTAGGATCAGTCTGTCTGCTTGTACCTGTCTTTCCGCATACATCAGGGAGACAGGACACCAACTCTGGGAGTGCTACAGAGAACATCTCTGAGACACACGACTCAATAAGGCCACCACCCTGTGGCCGACAACTTCAACTCCCCCTCCCACTTCCCTAAGGCCGTGCAAGTCCTCGGCCTCCTCCACCACCAAATCAAAGCCACCTGCCAACTGGAGGAAGAAAGCCTCATCTTCTGCCTTGGGGCCCTTCAATTACATGGCATCAACATTGACTTCACCAATTTCCAAAGCTCCCCTCCTCCCACCTCATTCCAGATCCAACCGTCCAACTCAGCACTGCCCTCATGACCTGTCCTTCCTTCCCACCTATCCGCTCTACCCTCCCCACCAACTTATCATAATTACCCCCCCACCTGAATCCATTATCGCCTGCCCAGCTACCTTTCCCCTAGCCCCACCTCACCCCTCCATTTATCCCTCAGCCCCCTATCCCTCCCCCACATTCCTGATGAAGGGCTTAGGCCCGGAACATCAACTCTCCTGCTCCTTGATTGCTGCCTGACCTGCTGTGCTTTTCCAGCACCACACTTTTCGGCTCTTACTCTCCAGCATCTGCAGTCCTCAGATTCTCCTCCTTTCCGCATACATACTAAGTGTTCTCCCCCTGACTCCACAATCTCTGTCACAGTTGGTCCTGGTGGGCACAAGTCCAGGACAATGGCCAAGAAATCGTCACCCCCATCTTACTGGAGCTTAGGCCATGTCTTTCACTATACATGTTTTGGAAATGTTACTACCAGGATGGCCATATACTTCACAATACATTCTAGTACCAAATCTAGTTAGTGGAATCTTCTTCCCCCTGATGCTCTAACCCTTCGCTTCAACATCCCTGCCCCCTCTCCAGCTGAGTTTTTGTGGAAGTGATGAAAATGATTAATGAGGTTAGAGCAGTAGATGTGGTCTAAATGGTCTTTATGAAAGCATTTGACAAGTTCCCTCAGAGTAGGCTGATCTGGAAGATTAAGTAGCATAGGATCCATGGTTCATTGGCAAGTTAGATGCAATGTTGGCTTGGTCATAGCAGACAAGGCTAGTTGTGGAGGGGTGTTTTTCTGACTGGATGTTTGTGACCAGTAGTCTTCCACAAGGATTACTATTTGTTTAAAGTCTGGTTGAAGATTTGTAGCTCGGGTGTCCGTTGTTGTGGTTCTGTTCGCCGAGCTGGAAGTTTTTGCTGCAAACGTTTCGTTCCCTGGCTAGGGAACATCATCAGTGCTATTGGAGCCTCCTGTGAAGCGCTGCTTTGATGTTTCTTCCGGTATTTATAGTGGTAATAACCACTAATAACCACTAATAACCACTATAAATACCGGAAGAAACATCAAAGCAGCGCTTCACAGGAGGCTCCAATAGCACTGATGATGTTCCCTAGCCAGGGAACGAAACGTTTGCAGCAAAAACTTCCAGCTCGGCGAACAGAACCACAATTACTATTTGTAATATATATATATATATATAAAAATTATTTGGGTGAAAATGTTGGTAGCCTGATCAATAAGTTTGTCAACAACGTAAAATTGATGGACTAGTGAACAGTGAGGAATGTTATCAAGGAATACTTTGATCAGTTGGAAAGTTGGCTGGATGAACAGCAGATGAAGTTTAATCTGCACAAGTGTGAGTTTATGCATTATTGGAAGGCAAATGCAAGACAAAAGTATACAGTAAATGGCAGAATCCTTAGGAGCATTAATGGTAAAGCAGGTGGATGGCATGCTTGCCTTCATCAGTCAGGGCACTGAGTATATAAGTTGGCAAGCCATGTTTCAGCTGTATAAAACTTTATTTGGGCCACATTTGGGGTATCATGCACAGGCTTTGTCACCACATTCTCAGAAGGATGTGCAGCCTCTGGAGAGGGTGCAAAAAAGTTTTAGCAAGATGTTTCCTAGACTGGAGTGTATTAGCTGTATGAAGGGCTTGAACAAACTTGGACTGTTTTCACTACAGTGTCAAAGGCTGAGAGGCCACCTGGTAGAAGTATATAAAATTATAAGAGGCACAGAGAGGGTGGATAGTCGGGGTATGTTTCTTAGGTGGAAATGTCAAATACTAGGGGGCATAGTTTTAAGGTGAGAGGTGAAAAGTATAAGGGATATTTATGAGGAAAGTTTTTTTACACAGAGGGAATAGGTACCTCAAACACACTGCCAGAGGATGTGGTAGAATCACTTACAATAGCACATTTAGGAAACATTTAGATAGACACTTGAGCAGGCAGGGGATAAAGGGGTACGGATCATATGCAGGCAGATGGGATTGATGTAGAATAACATCATGGTCAATACATACATACTGAAGAGTCTGTTCCTATGCTGTACTCACCCACACCTTGCCACCCACACACTCCATTTCTTTCAATTACTGACATCAGGCAGAAGTGGAGTCCGAGTTCCAGAAGGTAAAATCCCTGAGAGAAAAGTATTTTTGGTTGTACAATGTTATTAAAAATGTATTCAGCAAGATGGAAAATCTATCTTATAACTATAAGAGAAATTACTAAAAATAAATGTATTAATGCATGAGGAGACTACAATTACTTATAACACTACTGATATTTGAGAAAATTCTTATGGTTCAGATTTCTGTCAATACTCTTGTAACTTTCATCTCTTTCTTGTCACCATAGTCTACTCTTTTTGAGTTCCTCCAAATAACCGATAATGTCCAAACATTTGGTCACACCTGTTATGGACCAGACCAAACCCCCTCAAAATACATTAAGCAGATAGCCTAGATCCCAACTTTTTCTCATTTGTGAAGGCAAGTGTAAGGCATTGTGTTCCAGATGCAATTCAATTGGTCAAAATACCAGGCTTGAAACAAAACCACTTTATTCTTACACTATAGTTAGAATACAAACAAAAGAAAGAAGAATTTGAATAACTTAACTCTATTGAAAAACTTAACAGAATAATAGATTATTTAACTACTAGACAGTAACTTTTCCAATATCCCACAAACACACCCTTGTCAAAGGCAAATTCAGTAAAATAGATTGCCTCATGTAATTCTCCAGTCCAGAGGAAAGAACATCAAGAGAAAACTGTGAGACAGACAGAAAGAGAGAGAGAGAGAGAGAGAGAGAGAATTCAAGTCTTCTACTGTAGCAAGGAAAGATGGATAGCAGCTTCCAAACCCCAACAGCTACTTGAACTCATCCCTTCATGCTGCTTCTGTAGTTCCAACTTCACCTTTAAAAAAATCCTAAAGCCTCACAAGCTGTTTATTTTATTGGCTTGGAACACACCATTCAGTACCTCTGATTCAATCTCTCTTCATTAAAAATCCAGGGTGGAATACATCTCTTTAAGCTATGTTATTGTCATACATTTCTAATCTCTCCTCCTTTAATTTTCTTCAAATGTGCTTAGGGAAAATCTTCATCTACATAGGTGATCTGTAAACACAGCCTCCAAATAATGCAAAAATATAAGTAAATTCAATCCATGAGTAAAAAAAAAATTCTAAACATCAGTTGGTCAAATGAAGCAGAGCTTCAAATGTGAGCTGAGGGTGACTGCCTTTGATATCAAGGGAGTATTTGACTGAGTTTGGCAGCAAAGAGTCCAATCCAAAATGAAGTCAATGAGAATTGGGGGAAACTCTGCACTGATTGGAGCCATACTTAGCAGAAATGAAGTTATTTCTGTTTGTTTCTAATTAATTCTATTATCTCTTTCCCAGAACACTGCAGCAGGGGTTTCTCAGGGTATTGTCCAAGACCGAACCACTTCCAATTACTTTTTCATGACTCCCGTTTCCCCACAAACAACCAATGTAGGAGATCACAGCGGGTCAGAGAGCAATCACGGAGAGGGAGCAAGCTAATGTTTCGTGTCTAGATGACTCTTCATCAGAGCTGACTACATCAGAATTACATTAATGGTTTGACTGTAAGTAGAGATCTGAACCTGGCAGTTCTGCAGTGAGGAATTTTCCTCCTGTTTCTCAAAGGCTTGCCTGATATCTATAGGGTTCAGGTCAGGAGTATGCTCGAATACAGTTCACTTGCCTGAATGAGTGCAGTTCCAACAAGCTGCAAATCAAAAAGCTTTTCATTATCTGAGACAAGTCAGCTTGCTGGATTGGCAGTCCATTTCCAATCCTCATCATTTGCTCTCTCTACCACTGATGGATGGTGGCACCAGCATGCATCATATTAAAGAAGCAATGCAGGAATTAAACAGGGTGACCTCAATTGTAACTTCTTAACCATATCAAATGATAAGGATAGAAGGTGATTAGGAAAAATCCCTTAAGTTCCTCTCTTGGTCACACACTATCTGAAATATATTGTAGAAAGTAAGGTGCAGATACTGCAGATCAACATTACAAATTAAATTGCACTATATAGGAAAAGGAGTAACAAGCAAATGAATCATTGTTGAGTCTAAATCCTTAGATACCCACCCCATCAGCACTGCAACAGTTTATTATAGTAGCCCACCATCATCCTTTCAAGGGGATTTGGAAATGAGTTTAAAAAGCCTCACACATCAAATGACGGTATTAAAATGCTCCAAACAGGCCTTTCCATTTTGAATTTTCAGTTATATACACAGCACAGAAACACAAGCATGGGAGCAGTGGTTTACTCAGGAAGTTGAATCTCTTGTCAAGGGGAAGAAGAAGATTTATGTAAGGATGAGACATAAAGGCTCAGTTAGGGCGCTTGACAGTTACAAGTTAGCCAGGAAAGACCTAAAGAGAGAGCTAAGAAGAGCCAGGATGAGACATGAGAAGTATTTGGCAGATAGGATCAAGGAAAACCCAAAGGCTTTCTATAGCTATACCAGGAATAAAAGAATGACTAGAGTAATATTAGGGCCAATCAAGCACAGTAGTGAGAAGTTGTGCTTGGAGTGAGAGGAGATAGGGGAAGCTCTAATTGAATACTTTTCATTAGTATTTACACTAGCAAAAGACAATGTGGTTGAGGAGAATACTGAGATACAGGCTACTAAACTAGATGGGATTGAGGTGCATAAGGAGGAGGTGTTAGCAATTGTGGAAAGTGTAAAAATAGATAAGCCCCCGGGCCAGATGGGATTTATCCTAGGATTCTCTGGGAAGCCAGGGAGGAGATTGCCAAGTCTCTGGCTTTGATCTTTATGTTGTCATTGTCTACAGGAATAGTGCCAGAAGACTGGAGGATAGCAAATGTTGTCCCCTTGTTCAAAAAGGGGAGTAGAGACAACCCTAGTAATTATAGGCCAGTGAGCCTTACTTCGGTTGTGGGTAAAGTGTTGGAAAGGGTATAAGAGATAGGATTTATAATCATCTAGTGATGAATAGGTTGATTAGGGATAGTGAACACGGTTTTGTGAAGGGTAGGTCATGCCACACAAACCTTATTGAGTTCTTTGAGATGGTGACCAAACAGGTGGATGAAGGAAAAGCGGTTGATGTGGTGTATATGATTTTAATAAGATTCCCCATGATAGGCTATTGCACAAAATCCGGAGGCATCAGATTGATAGTAATTTACTGGTTTGGATCAGGAAGTGGCTAGCTGAGAGAAGACGGGGGTGGTGGTTGGTGGGAAATATTCATCCTGGAGTTTAGTTATGAAAGAGATACCACAAGGATCTGTTTTTTGTCATTTTTATAACTGACCGAGAGGAGGGCATAGGAGGATGGGTTATTAAATTTGTGGATGACTCTAAGGTCAGTAGAATTGTGGACAGTAATGAAGGATGTTGTATGTTACAGAGGGACATAGATAAGCTGCAGAGCTGGGCTGAGTGGTGTCAAATGGAGTTTAATGTGAAAAAGTGTGAGGTGATTCACTTCGGAAGGAGTAACAGGAATAAAGAGCACTGGGCTAATGGTAAGATTCTTGGTAGTGTAGATGAGCAGAGAGATCTCAGTGTCCAGATACATTGATCCTTGAAAGTTACCACCCAGGTTGATAGGGCTGTTAAGAAGGCATACAGTGTGTTAGCTTTTATTATAGAGGGATTGAGTTTCGGAACCATGAGATCATGCTGCAGCTGTACAAAACTCTGGTGTGGCCACATTTGGAGTATTGCATACAGGTCTGGTAACTGCATTATAGGAAGGATGTGGAAGCTTTGGAAAGAGTTCAGAGAAGGTTTACTGGGATGTTGCCTGCTATGGAGGGAAGGTCTTACGAGGAAAGGCTGAGGTATTTGAGGCTATTTTTGTTAGAGAGAAGAACGTTGATAGGTGACTTAATTGAGACATACAAAATAATCAGAAGGTTAGATAGGTTGGACAGTGAGAGGTTTTGTCCTCAGATGGCGATGGCTAGCACGAGGGGATATCACTTTAATTTGAGGGGTGATAGATATAGGATAGATGGCAGAGGTAGTAGGGGTGTAGAACACACTGCCTGCAACAGTAGTAGACTCGCCAACTTTAAGGGCATTTAAATGGTCATTGGATAGGCATATGGATGAGAATGGAATAGTGTAGGTTAGATGGGCTTCACATTGGTTCCACAGGTCAGTGCAACATCAAAGGCCAAAGACTCTGTATTGCACTGTAATGTTATATTCTTTTCTGTTTTAGTCATTCCAACGTACAGGCCTGTGCTGGATTTTGTATTCCAGTGGAGATGTTACATCCAAATCTTTCTATTCATTTCTACCTTAAGAACAATCTTACCTACTTACTGCATCTATTCAAGGTTACTGCATCTGTTTTTTGTTTTGCCTTACTAACTCCTTATCATGGTGAGTTCCACATTCTAATTCATTCTGAGGAAACATGTTTATCTTGTATGCTTATTAGATTTATTTATTTGTCACCTTTTGCTTTTCTATTGTGATTTAATCTGAGGATTGATCTGAACTAACTGTCCCTTTCTTCTGTGCAATATACTACAATTATGTTTTACTTGTTCACAAGATGTGGCATCGCTGGGTAGGCCTGCGTTCTTTGCCCTGGAGATAGTAGTCTAAAGAGTTGGCACTTCATGTATTTGGATGGGAATCAAATAAAAGCATGGGAAACCTTGGTGCGGACATCCAACAATCAGCCTTCCTTTTTTGTGGTACTTCATTTTGTGACCATATTTCAATTCATGGTGAAATGTAAAGACTATTTTTTTTCCCTGTATTTTTGATTCTTGATCGAATTAGGGGAAAAAAAGCTTGTTTTGGAAACCAAATCTTGTGGAAAAGATTGCTTCGCTTTTTGCAAACATGTTACCTGACATTCATTGTAAAGTGCTGTTTACATTGTTGTTTGTTCAAGCAAAGGGGGAAATCAACTTGCAGATAACTGGAACCAAGGGGAAATTAGGTCAGCAGCAAGCAACTGATTGGTCTGGGGATTGATTCATCAGTGGAACTTCTGAATTATATTTAGTTTCAGCATAGGTCTTGCTGTCTACTTGTGATGAATATTAAGTGAGATGGGGCAGAGGGTGTGAGTGAGGAGTCTGGTGGGTGCAGGTATGGGTTAAGCCTGTGTTGCCATAGGACTATAAAGAACCATAGGTTCGGCATAGATTACAATGGAGAGTATGAGAATCCATGAGGGACGGGTGAGGACATATAGTCATGTGCTTTTGGTCATCCTGGCATAATACCTCCTTATACGACTGAATGTCATTTTTAATCAATAATCCTCCTGGGATTATTGTAACCTCTACTAAGTGAAAGGTGCCATATAAATGCAAGCTGTTATTGTGGGTGCCGTGTACCATGGAGATACCCTTCAACATTATTTAATTTAAAGTAGTTTGAATGCTTATATTTAACACACACAGGGTGTATGCTAAAATGAGTCTGCGTCAATGCAACATACTCCCTACTAATTAACCTAATTGCTGCAAAGTTCCAGTTTAGCTGTGTTTAATCCCATGTGGAATGCACTGTCTGGCAGTGATTGCACTAAAACAGTCTTACCGTGACACAGCATAGCCATCTGAAGAAAATGGAGATTAGCCATAAGCACCATTAGCCCCGTAGCCTTTTCTCATCCATACATAATTGGTTCAATCTTCAACTTCACACATACAGAACACCATGCACATTTGCTGTTGTAACTCCATCTGCTCACCAGTTATAACCAGTCAGAGACAATTGGGACGTGTTTACATCTGGATTATCAGATCAATTAAAGTTTCAGTTATCATTCCTAAGAAAGCAGATTCCCTGGGTTCATTGCAAGTTCAATCCCAAAGTTATCCCAAAGTAAGCATCTTTTTAGCCAACAGTAATTCTTCACAAAGTGGAAAAGCAGGATGCTGGAAATCTTAAAAAGAAATGCTGAAAATACCCAGCCAGTTACACAGCATCTGTAGTGAGAGAAACTGAGTATGTGACCTTAAATCAAAAGTGTGATTCTTTTGGAATTAAATAGGTTTTCAAAATTGTGGTGGAAAATGAAGGTCTGTGATAGATTGGAAGACTGAAAGACAGAAAATTTAGTCTTACTGGGTAAAAAGAATGATGGTGAGGCTTGAAAAGGAAGATAAAAAGCACAAGATGCAGCTACAGCAGGTGTGCTGTAGACAATGGACAAAAACAAGTCAGGATCCAAACGAAAGCAAAGGAAAGAAATTAGGACAGAGGACATACAAAATTGGCCAGCACGGAATAGCTCTGCACTTTGTTTTGGTATTCGAAACTGCTGCACAGCACTTTTACAATCTGTATGGCTTGGTTGATGTTTATAATGCAATGGTTCTGAAAGAGTTCATGTTGGAGACCTCACTGTGTTTTACTCAGACATAGAGTCATAGAGCTATAGAGATGTACAACACGGAAACAGACCCTTTGATCCAACTCGTCCATGCTGACCAGATATCCCAACCTAATCTAGTCCGATTTTCCAGCACTTGGCCCATATCCCCCTAAACACTTCCTATTCACATACCCATTCAGACACCTTTCAGATGTTATAATTAAATGTTGTGCATCCACCACTTCCTCTGGTAGCTCATTCCAGACACGTACCACTCTCTGCATAAAAATGTTGCCCCTTAGGTCCCTCTTATATTTTTTCCCTCTCACTTTGAACCTATGCCCTCTAGTTCTGGACTCCCCCACCTCGGGGAAAAGACCTTCAAGTGATGTCATACAGTCTTGGGTGGGGAAGTAGAGAATTCCAACTCATAGTCCTGATAGAGACAAATGTATCATTGGACATTTGTTATTATGTCCAATGCAACTTGTACTGATTATTCTTATGCAGTAAAATACATCATCTTAAAATGAGTGTCTGTTCTCCACAATACTCACTTGCGGTGCATCCTCTACTATTGTTAAGCAAACAGAACCTTGGATCCAGAATTGAAAGTAAGATTAGAGGACTTTAATGGTGCAGTGGTAGTGTCTGTACTATGTAATAACATCTCTCAACTAGTTGATTAGAAAAAGTCTAGAGAGGAGGATTGGCAACAACTCTCTAAACCCCAACCATTAGTTTATAGTGTAAATGTTGTGAAGTATTTTTAAGGATTCTCCTCTGATAGTCAATGGCTCAGTGTTGCTGTTTGTCTAGTTAGTGATGTCCTGACACCAGATAAGAAGAGCCGATATACTAATAAGCTGCAGCGCTGCTCATTGTGTTGTGTGAACTCTTTGCATTATCTCGTTGATTTGCTGCCACCATTCTTTTCCATTATAAGGATCTGCTTGGTTTAGTGTGGAAGAAGAAATAGCATGTTGGTCTAGTGAGACAAAATAAGATGTAGTTTATTGCATGATAGTAGGTGGGTATGTTACACTGACATGATAAACAGTGTTGGAGAGGCTATAAGGTAGGACTTACTGCAGCAAGATTCAAAGCCATTCTCCCACCCAGTCCATGTGTCATTATCATAGTGGGCACTGTTTATGTCCTCCTCAGAATTAATCATTTCAGACCCTCACACTCTTCAAGAACAGGAACCTGCCCAAATGATCTATTATATGTTCTGCAAATTGTATTTTACTTTTCTCATTTTCAGCTTTGCTTCATGTTCCCTAACTTCTTTGGGAGTCAGCATGACTAAGTGCAATCATTTCCTTGCATTTTAAATGGGCATTTATTTCCTTTTGGCTTTGCTGACTTGTTGTACACCTTCTCCAACCGATCATGTCCCTGTTTAGTTTCTCCCCAAATTAGAAAAGATTTCACTCTTTTAATGGTACTTAGCATCTGTGACATTATGAGTTGGAGCAGTTCTGGAACTCAGTTGATCCCAAAGGACATTCTGTTGCACACAAACCTACCGAAAGCGCTATTAAATATGTACAACTTTGATGAGCCTTCATTAGCTTTGCTGCCATCTGCTACAATCTGCCACAGTTACTTTAGCATCAGGCACGCTTGGCTTTTGAATTGCAACCTGGAATGAGAGGGCTCCTCTATGAGGAGAAATTGTGTAGGACAGGGTCCAATTTCTCTGCATTTTAGGGGAAGTAATCCCATTGAAACACATCAAATCTGTTGAGAGCTTGCCAGGTAGAAATTGAGACCTCGCTTCCCTTGGGTGGAGAATCCAGAACATTGGGTAACTGTCTCAGGACAAGATGTCAGTTGTTTATGACTGAGATGAGGAGAGATTTGCCCACTCAAAGGATAGGGAATCTTTGGAATTTCCTAATCCAAAGAGTTCTGTAATTGAGTAACTTCAAGGCTGTGATCAAGACACTTGTGGACATGAAGGGAATTGCGATTTAATGAAAGGACAGGAACTTTAAGTGAATGTAAACATTCAGCCTTACTTACATGGAACAGTGGAATGGAATCAAGAAGCCATATGATCTTCTCCTACTCCTACTTCTTATACTCATGTGTTTTTGTTTGACAAACATAGTACTGCTTTCACTATAATATTCATTGGATCATGTTCTAACTCAAATATTTTGTTTGAATCCTTTATGGCTGAGACATATTGACATATTAGACTGGGCCAACATGATCACCCGACTAACACACAGGCTTAATGCCTCAGTATTATTCCCTGTTTAAATTATATTATTAATACAACAGGAGAAAGCGAGGATTGCAGATGCTGGAGATCAGAGCTGAAAATGTGTTGCTGGAAAAGCGCAGCAGGTCAGGCAGCATCCAAGGAGCAGGAGATTCGATGTTTCGGGCATGAGCCCTTCTTCATTTTACTTCCTGAAGAAGGGCTCGTGCCCGAAACTTCGATTCTCCTGCTCCTTGGATGCTGCCAGACCTGCTGCGCTTTTCCAGCAACACATTTTCAGTTATTAATACAGCACTCTTGCTGACCGTGTTTTCACACCATGAACTTTTCTCTTGTTCATTGTCGAGGACATTAATTAGGTCACTTTTGGAATATTGCATGCAATTCTGGTTTCCTTTTATAAGAAGGAGGTTTTTTAGATTAGATTAGACTTACAGTGTGGAAACAGGCCCTTCGGCCCAACAAGTCCACACCGACCCGCCGAAGCGCAACCCACCCATACCCCTACATTTACCCCTCACCTAACACTACGGGCAATTTAGCTTGGCCAATTCACCTGACCCGCACATCTTTGTGACTGTGGGAGGAAACCGGAGCACCCGGAGGAAACCCACGCAGACACGGGGAGAACGTGGGCGGCACGGTGGCACAGTGGTTAGCACTGCTGCCTCACAGCGCCTGTAGACCCGGGTTCAATTCCCGACTCAGGCGACTGACTGTGTGGAGTTTGCACGTTCTCCCCGTGTCTGCGTGGGTTTCCTCCGGGTGCTCCGGTTTCCTCCCACAGTCACAAAGATGTGCGGGTCAGGTGAATTGGCCAAGCTAAATTGCCCGTAGTGTTAGGTAAGGGGTAAATGTAGGGGTATGGGTGGGTTGCGCTTCGGCGGGTCGGTGTGGACTTGTTGGGCCGAAGGGCCTGTTTCCACACTGTAAGTCTAATCTAAAAAACGTGCAAACTCCACACAGTCAGTCGCCTGAGTCGGGAATTGAACCCGGGTCTACAGGCGCTGTGAGGCAGCAGTGCTAACCACTGTGCCACCGTGCCGCCCGTTGTTGTCAGAGTTGGAGGATTTGAACTATAAGGAGGGGCTGAATAGACTGGGGCTGTTTTTCTTGGAGAGTCAGAGGCTGAGGGGTGACCTGACAGAGGTTTATAAAACCTTGAGGGGCATGGATAGGATAAATAGACTAGGTCATTTTCCTGGGTTTGGGAAGTCCAGAACTAGAGGGCATAGGTTAGGGTGAGAGGGGAAAGATTTAATGGGACTTCAGGGACAACTCTTTCACACAAAGTGTGGTGCGTGTATAGAATGAGCTACTAGAGGAAGTGGTGGGGGCTGGTACAATCCTAACATTTAAAAGGCACCTGGATGGGTACATGAATAGGAAGGGATTAGAGAGATATTGATGAAGTGATGGCAAATGGGACTTGACTAATTTAGGATATCTGGTCGGCATGGACAAGTTGGACTTAAGGGCCTGTTTCCATGCTGTACATCTCAATGACTCTATGATTGAAGTTAGTTGTAACTTGGCATTGTAAACCTTTTCACACACAGGAATATTTGACCGCATTGACTTCCTCACTCCTACATATTTAAAATCTGTATCAAATTGTTGATGAGACCTTTGTATTAACCAGCTAATGATAATACTGGACAAGTCAGAACTTGGAATGAGGCGGGCTTGATAGCTCATTTCTGTAATTGCTTCATTTGGTTACCCTGGAGGTTCCTCACAAACATATTCTCACAAGGATGCAGCTACTCTTTAACAACGGAACCCAAGTGTATTACACAAAAGAAGAGAAAAACAAAGCTCTCTCTTTAAAAATATACATATACAGCTTTTTTTTTTGTGTTTCGCTTTCTCTCTAAAAACAGTTAGAAAGATCTTAAAGCAAATCACAAAACAAAGTGTAATCCTTTTGTAGATACCTAATTCCAGAAAAATATTACCATAAGCTCAACTTTTTTAAACAATTTTTTGCTCATTCATAAGATGTGGCAATCACTTGGTCGGTCAGCATTTATTGGTTAAGACTAGCTATCCAGAGGCCAGATAAGTATCAGCTACATTGTTGTGGGTCGGGAGTCACATGTAAGCCAACAGACTGTCTTCCTTAAAGGACATTAGTGAATGAAATGGATTTTTACAACAAGTGCCAATGGATAAATGGTTGTCATTAGGATCCTTTTATTTTCCAAAAAAAATCCAATGACATTAAGAATTGACCGACAGCTTTAGACAGTACATTTGGATCGGCTCAGGCTTGGAGGGCCAAAGGGCCTGTTCCTGGGCTGTAAATTTTCTTTGCTCTTTGTTCTTTTTATTACCACCATACCACCACTTCCCTGCTTAACCAACTTTTCAGACTCTTTCCAGTTCCTTTTCCCTGGATTTCTATTTGGATTCCTTTCCAAATCTATTGGCGTGAACCTTTACAATTCTACCAACATGAATGTTGCTGTACAAGCCTTTCTGGCTCAGAAACTTGGTAGACCAAAAATCCCCGTCCCCACGCCTAACCTGCCCCCACACCGATCTCCGCCCCCCCCCCCCCACACCTAACCCCGCCCCCACACCTAATCCTGCCCCCACTCCCAGCTTCAGTCCCACACCAGGTCCAAGCTCCCACCCCTGCTGTATTTTCACCATCCCTCCAGACCTCCCCCTCTCTGAGGATGAAAGATTAGTCCTCAGCAGAGGCCTCACCTTCATCCCCCTACGCTCCTGGATTAACGAATTCAACACGCGGCGAGACATCGAGCATTTCTTCCGCCGCCTTTGCCTACGCGCCTACTTCATCAACCAGGATTCTCGCCCACCCTCTGATGACCCCTTCTCCCTCCTCCAACACACCCCATCCACCTGGACACCCCGTGCTGGCCTCTTACCCGCCCTCGATCTCTTCATAGCCAACTGCCGCCGCAACATTGGCCGCCTCAACCTCTCCACCCCTCTCACCCACTCCAACCTCTCACCCTTGGAACGTGCAGCCCTCCACTTCCTCCGTTCCAACCCCAACCTCACCATCAAACCGGCAGACAAGGGAGGCACGGTGGTAGTTTGGCGCACCAATCTTTATATTGCTGAGGCTAAACGCCAGCTCGCGGACACCTGCTCCTACTGCCCCTGTGACCATGACCCACCTCCCACCACCAAACCATCATCTCCCATACATCCATAACCTCATCACCTCAGGGGATCTCCCATCCACCACCTTCAACCTCATAGTCCCACAACCCCCCACCACCTTCAACCTCATAGTCCCACCGTTTCTACCTCCTGCCCAAAATCCACAAACCTGACTGCCCCGGCCAACCCATTGTCTCAGCCTGCTCCTGCCCCACCGAACTTATTTCTACATACCTTTACACAGTCCTGTCCCCTTTAGTCCAAGAACTCCCTACCTACATTTGGGACACCACCCACGCCCTCCACCTGCTCCATGATTTTCACTTCCCCTGCCCCCAACACCTTATCTTCACTATGGACATCCAGTCCCTGTACACCTCCATCCCCCATCACGAAGGCCTCAAAACCCTCTGCTTCTTCCTTTCCAGCCGAACCAACCAGTACCCTTCCACTGACCCCCTCCTTCGACTGACTGAACTGATCCTCACTCTGAACAACTTCCTTTTCCGATCCTCCCACTTCCTCCAAACCAACGGAGTAGCCATGGGCACCCACATGGGCCCCAGCTATTCCTGCCTCTTCGTTGGATATGTGGAACAGTCCATCTTCCGCAACTACACTGGCACCACCTCCCACCTTCTCCTCCGCTACATCGATGCCTGTATCGACGCTGCCTCGTGCTCCCACGAGGAGGTTGAACAGTTCATCCACTTTACTAACACCTTTCACCCCGACCTCAAATTTACCTGGACCGTCTCAGACTCCTCCCTTCCCTTCCTAGACCTCTCTATTTCTATTTTGGACAACCGACTCAACACGGACGTTTACTATAAACCGACTGACTCCCACAGCTACCTAGATTACACCTCCTCTCACCCTGCCCTCTGTAAAAGCGCCATCCCATATTCCCAACTCCTTCGCCTTCGCCGCATCTGCTCCCAGTAGGACCAGTTCCAATACCAAACAACCCAGATGGCCTCCTTCTTCAAAGACCGCAATTTCCCTCCAGATGTGGTCGACGATGCTCTCCACCACATCTCCTCCACTTCTCGCACCTCCGCCCTTGAACCCCACCCCTCCAATCGCCACCAGGACAGAACCCCACTGGTCCTCACCTACCACCCCACCAACCTCCAGATACATCGCATCATCCTTCGTCATTTCCGCCACCTCCAAACAGACCCCACCACCAAGGCTTTATTTCCCTCCCCTCCCCTATCAGTGTTCCGGAAAGACCACTCCCTCCGTGACTCCTTCGTCAGATCCACATCCCCTACCAACCCAACTTCCACTCCCGGCACCTTCCCCTGCAACCGCAAGAAATGCAAAACTTGTACGCACACCTCCCCCCTTACTTCCTTCCAAGGCCCCAAGGGATCCTTCCATATCCATCAGAAATTCACCTGCACCTCCACACGCATCATTTACTGCATCCGCTGCACCCAATGTGGCCTCCTATACAATGAGGACACAGGTCGTCTACTTGCGGAACATTTCAGAGAACACCTCTGGGACACCCGCACCAACCAACCCAACCGCCTTGTGGCTGAACACTTTAACTCCCCCTCCCATTCCACCAAGGATATGCAGGTCCTTGGCCTCCTCCATCGCCAGATCATGGCAACATGATGCCTGGAGGAAGAGCGCCTCATCTTCCGCCTAGGAACTCCCCAACCACAAGGGATGAATGCAGATTTATCCAGCTTTCTCATTTTCCCTCCCCCCACCTTTTCTCAGTCCCAACCCTCAGACTCATCACCACCTTCTTGACCTGCAATCTTCTTCCCAACCTCTCCGCCCCCTCACCCTCTCCAGCCTATCACCCTCACGTTAACCTCCTTCCACCTTTCGTATTCCCAATGCCCCTCCCCCAAGTCTCTCCTCCCTACCTTTTATCTCAGCCTGCTTGGCACATCTTCTCATTCCTGAAGAAAGGCTTATGCCTGAAACGTCGATTCTCCTACTTTTTTGATGCTGCCTGGACTGCTGCGCTTTTCCAGCAACACATTTTTAAGCTCTGATCTCCAGCATCTGCAGTCCTCACTTTCTCTTAGACTAAAAACAATTCAGCTAGGATGACTGGTTCCCCTGAAGTTAAACCTGATTCTCCTGCTAAAAAAAATCCCCCTTCTGAACTAAACTCCTGATTACTCTGAACTGCCAAGAAAACCCTGATCTCTCTTCTGAATTGAAGTATGATTCTTTTCAACTTAACTGAAGTCAAAAGCTAACCTAATGGCTTCTGGTCCCTGAAGGTTGCTTGTTCTCTTGCAAATTCCACAATTAGGTTGCTTTCTTAAGGATCTACATTTTTGTCGATAAGCTTCAGTATCAAACTCATGAACATTGGATTTTTGTTAAACAGTTTCATAATCTGCACATTGTCCTTCATACAAACTGGTGCACACATTCATAGCTAGACCTGTCAAAAGACTTTCATATTAAGATCAAGACACCTTTTGACCACTTTGTCTATCCAGTTACTTTTACAAATATGGTGAAATATCTTTCACCTCCATTCCCTAAATTTAGGGATGGTGTTTAATTTTTGTTCAATCAAATCCCTCATTGGACTCAGAATAACTCTCTGTGCCACTAGCTGTCCGTTCTTTCAATATACTGAGCTTTCTAAGTCATTCTGCCCATTTTTTTCTCTATTCTTGAATATCGAGCATCTCTAATTCCTAAAAGAAGGCTTGCAAATAGGAGACACTAATTTATACAGAATGAAAAGAGAGTGCCTATTGATTGGACCATCATTTGCACAGAGAGATAGCAAGAACAGTTAACTGTCAATCTTAACTCTCAGAATAAGTCGATAGATTCGGAGGTTGGCTGCAGAGTTTGGCTTTTTTTTTGAGAAAGGCGCAATGTGCATATAAATTTTTTCTGCCTGCATCAAACAGGGTCCTGAATATTTATGTATGTCGCTTCTGGTATGTGTCACAGTATGTCACATAGTCACAATGATGAATGGTTGGAACCTATTCCGTAAGATTCCACAATATCTCTGTTTCATGTGTGAAACAAAATCCTGTATTTTTTATTTTGTTTCCACATATCACATTCACTCCATTAAAAAGGTGTTTTCACATTGCTTTCACAGTGTTTTCTTTCAGTTTCAAACACTCCTTTCCATCACAGCACTGATGGCATGCAAATTTTATGACCATTTAAACAACACTTGGGAGATTGTTACTGCATGCCTCGAGTTTCCTTTGAAACGTGTGTTCCTCTGTCAGTAAATTCAGTGCTTTTTAATATATCAATCACATCTCCAATCACCAACAGATTTTATTTGCAGCTTTGGACTCCTTATTACAATGGGACATTTCAATCTTCATCATTTCACATAATATCATGACAGCAGCAGAGAAAAGAAGCATTCATCTTATTCGTAGAGGTTGGGTTTGATTCTAGCTGCCTGTTTTCTTTCAATGCTTGATCATTCTCTACATGTGGAGTTGGCCTGATGGAGGGAAGGCTCCACACTTTTATGCACAACTCAGAATTTGTGGTTATAATGATGAGAAATTTTCAGCACCGTTTTCGATACGAACTGAAACTTTACCAATACTTTTGGTGTGCTCAGACCCAGAAATACAGACGTTGCTTCCTGCTCCTCCACAAGGTAAGTCAGTGGAGTCTCACACATGGAAATTAACCAAAATTCTTATGGCTGATGTGGAATCTCTTCTTCTCGCTCACTATTCTTGATGGAAAACGTTTGGAAAAAGTTAAGACTCCCTCAAAGCAATCCAACTGAGTTTTAAACAGTATGTTCAGTCATTGCAGTCAAAAATGTTTCTGCTGTTGAAAAGCTCAATTTGTGGAATATCATTTTATTCAATTCCATGAATAAAATTCCACAGGTTTTTCTGAAAAAAAGTAACAAAAATTGTTTTCATTGTCTTTTTAAAATTTGTTTTGTGATATTTTAGATTCCACTTTGATTGTCCTCCTGCCCCTGATCTTTATTTTGCTGAATGATCCAATCTGCTCGCTGCAGTCTGGTTTCAAGTTAATGTGAGTTCTTAAATGTGATTTTCTGCTCAACTTGTTTGGTGGCATGACTGGAGTTGAACATGGGTACAGATATTGCCTGCATGAAATGGATGTTGGGAAAAGTAAACTCACCACCACACGTGCTACTAAATGGGTTGTGGGAAGATTCCTTCGGGATCAGTGATGAGTGCCATCATTTTGATACTGACTCACAAAAGGATATGAGCGTAAGACTATAAGATGTGAAAGCAGAAGTACGCCTTATGGCCATTCTCACCCATGCCACCAACCCTCAGTAAGGTTTCTTCTTCCTCTCTCTCCCACCACTCTTTAGAGTGGGAGGGAGTGGAGGATGGAGGGAGCCTGCTTAGCAATGGGGCCTATTGACTCTGAGGTTTAGTCGGGTGAACTCCAGGCCACATGTTCCTGGACAGATCCTACTGAGGGTCGTCTTGCCAGAGGCAGGTTGACCATCCTCAGCCGGAGGTTTCAATGGTGAGATTTGAAAGGAGGCAAGGACGGAGGTGGAGGGTCTGGTCACCTCTGGAGTGTCCTGAGTGCAGACTTCCGAGAGGCCTGGGTTCAGTTCTCCTCTCGGTGTCACCACCTCTTCGATCCTGTGGTGGCGGCAAAGGGGCGCAGGTCTGCATGGGCATACCTAACAGAGCCTGACGGTGCTGGGCTCAGCTTTCCATGGCAGCCACCAACCCTGTCCATGGAGCCGGGCTGACGGTCACATGATTCGCTGGATCACTGCGACTCCTGGGCTTCTGTGACTGCATCCCACTTTGCTGCCTCCTGCTACCGTACATTGGGCCAGGCTATCAATTTCTGGCCTCCCCCACAGTCCTCAAGGAAGAGGGCATCTCTCCTTTGTGCTACCCCAAGCACCAAGACCTCCGGATCCCTGTCAGAGAATTGTGGTACCATCCTCCCCCTCTGTACCATCGTCATATTCTGCCAGTCAATGAGCTGGGTAGTTTTGAAATGCCAGCACTTGGATACATGGGATGCCAGTTTTCTAGCAGATATCTGCTGCATAGGGAGCTGTTCGAGAATGGCAGGTAGTATGATATGACTGCAATTGGATGTAGGAGACCCAAGTGGTCTCTTGGTAGGTAATTAAAGCATTGAGGAAACATGCTAAGCCTTGTAGTAAAAATGCCCTCCAAAGAACTTCAGACTTTGCCAAAAAACAATCATATGATTCAATGCAGTGGGTCCTTCTAAAAGTACCGGAATGCAAAACATCTGGGAAAACAGGAGACTTGCACAGAGATTTCCAGCATGGCTGTTTTTGCCTTGTGGGATAATGACTTACCAGTCCAGCAAAGCAGCCATTTTGCTTTGGTTGAGATAAGGTCAGCTGTGAGACAGAGCTTCAGGAGGAATTCTGAGAGACATGTGCAGAGGGAGAATTTGCAGATAAAAGGAACATTAGGTGAGAGGGTTTCTGAAATGATCTAAATATTCCATTGAAAGATCCCAGAGTCTAGATTAGAGTGGTGCTGGAAAAGCACAACAGGTCAGGCAACATCCGCGGAGCAGGAAAATCGATATTTTGGGCAAAAGCCCTTCATCAGGAATCGTTGCAGAGTGGAGAGATAAATGAGAGGGGGTTGGGTGTGGGGAGAAAGTAGCATAGAGTACAATTGGTGAATGGGGGTGGTGCGGGGTTCCTCGACTATGAGGTTGGAAGCTGTGGAGGGAAGATCTCCTGAGGTGATGAGGTTGTGTATGGTCTGGGAGATGATGATTTGGTGATGGAGGTGGGGTCATGGTCGAGGGGGCGGTAGGAGGAGGTGTCTTCGAGTTGGCGCCTCGTTTCAGCGGTGTAGAGGTCAGTGCGCCAGACTACCACTGCACCCCCTTTATCTGCTGGCTTGATGGTGAGGTTGGGATTGGAGCAGAGGGAGTGGAGGGCTGTGCGTTGTGAAGGTGAGAGGTTGGAGTGGGGGAGGGGAGTAGACAGGTTGAGGCTGTTAATGCCTCAGCAGCAGTTGGAAATGAAGAGATCGAGGGCAGGCAATAGGCCAGTGCAGGATGTCCAGGTGGATGGAGTGTGTTGGAGGCGGGGAAAGGGATCAAGGTGAGGCCTTTGCTGAGGACTGATTGTTCATCCTCAATGAGGAGGAGGTCAGGGGGCATGGTGAAAACTCGTCAGGGCTGGGAGCTGGGACCCGGTGTGGGTGTGGAGCTGGGACTGGGGGCGGAGCCTCTGACTGGATTGGGTGTGGTGGGGGAAATGAGGCGGAGTCATGAGCAGGGGTGGTATTCCCCTCAGGTTTCTGGTGGTCGGGGATGATGACAGTGGGACCTGGGGGGGGCAGGAGGGGGCATGTCAGCAGTATGCAGATGAGTGGCGTTGGTGGGGGCGGAAGTGGTGGCAAACACGGCAGTGGGGGGAGGGGGCGGAAGTCGCTGAGCGTGTGACATCAGCGATGATGTGAGGGGCGGAAGTGATGTCACTTGTGGTGCATGATGGATTGTGAGAGGCGGAAGTGACTGTGGAAGCAACTGTGATGGGGCCAGAGGTGACGTCATCCATCACTGTGGAGATGATAGCTGCAGCGGTGATGGATGATGCCAATTCTGCCCCCATCATGACCGCTCCTCCCCCCTCCCCCACCCCCCACTGCCATGTTTGTCACCACGTCCTCAGCGAAGGCCTCACCTGTATCCTCCTCTGTCCAGACATTAATGAATTTCATACACGCCGTGACGTTGAACACTTCTTCAGCTGCCTCTGCCTTCGTGCTTACTTTTACAATCAGGACTCCTGCCTATCTTCTGAAGACCCCTTTGCCAGCCTCCAACACTGCTGAAGCCAGACACCCACTCAAAGACACCTCCTCCTACCACCCCCTCGACCATGACCCCACCCCCCCATTACTAAACCGTCATCTCCCAGACCATACAGAACCTCATCACCTCAGGAGATCTCCCATCCATAGCTTCCAACCTCATAGCCCGGGAACCCCGCACTGCCCGATTTTAGCTCCTTCCCAAGATCCGCAAGCCTGGCCGACTCATTGTCTCAGCATACTCTTGCCCCACCTACCTTGACACTGTCATATCCCCCCTAGTCCAGGAAATCCCCACATACATTCGAGACAACACCCACGTCCTCCACCTCCTCCAAGATTTCCGTTTCCCCGGCCCCCAACGCCTCATCTTCACCATGGATATCCAATCCCTCTACACCTCTATCCGCCATGACCAGGACCTCCAAGTCCTCCATTTCTTCCTCTCCCACGTCCCCAACAGTACCCTTCTACCAACACTCTCATTCGTTTGGCTGAACTTGTCCTCACCCTTAACAATTTTTCCTTCGAAGCCTCCCACGTCCTCCAGACCAAAGGGGTAGCCATGGGCACCCGTATGGGACACAGCTCTGCCTGTCTCTTTGTTGGATATGCAGAACAGTCAATCTTCTGTAGTTACACCGGCATTATTCCCCATCTCTTCCTCCATTACATTGATAAATACATTTGCGCCACCTCGTGCTTCTGCGAGAAGGTTGAGCAGTTCATCAACTTCACCAACACATTCCACCCGGACCTTAAATTCACCTGGACCATCTCGGACACCTCCCTCCCCTTCCTGGACCTCTCCATTTCCATTAATGACGACCAACTTGCCACTGACATTTTTACAATCCACCGACTCCCACAGCTACCTGGATTACACCTCTTCCCACCCTATCTCCTGCAAAAATGCCATCCCATATTCCCAATTCCTCATTTCCCCTTCCCCCGCCTCACCCCAGTTCCAACCTTCCAGCTCAGCACTATCCCCATGACCTGTCCTACCTGCCTATCTTCCTTTCCACCTATCCAACCCACCCTCCTCTCTGACCTATCATCTCCATCCCCTCCACCATTCACCTATTGTACTCGATGCTACTTTCTCCCCACCCCCACACCCCCTCTCATTTATCTCTCCACTCTGCAGGCACCCTGCCTCTATTCCTGATGAAGGGCTTTTGCCCGAAATGTCGATTTTCCTGCTCCTCGGATGCTGCCTGACCTGCTGTGCTTTTCCAGTACCACTCTATTCTAGACTCTGGTTTCCAGCATCTGCAGTCCTTGTTTTTACCTTATTGAAAGATCCCAGTCAAGCTGCAAGTTCCGTAACTGCAGAATCCTTGAGGAACTCTCTTTCCATTAAAGCTCTGTTCTACATATTGAATCCACCGGTGCAATCAATTCCACATTCCCACACCATATCATTTCTTTAACGACAGAAACCATCACTGCCACTGATTTCCAATCCCAATGTTTTATTCCTTCACAATGGAAAGTCAATCTTCAAACAAATTAAAGGCTTCAAATGATAACAGACTAATCTTACTTTCATGTTTCTAAGTATCTTTTATTTGGTCCAGTTTTCATCTTTCCACCTGTAGTTTAGCTAATAAATGTACCATGTTTACATGGTAACTTTTAGCAATAGTCAAGTAAGAAACTAGCCATTATCTTGTTTAAGATTAAAGCTTTGCATCTGGATATTTTAAAATTGGAACACTCAAAACCTAAAAAGGAATAAACGGTGCTATACATATCCACAGTACATGGACCACATTGCTGGTGTGCTTGGTGTGATTGTAAGATCTGCAAAACACAAACTCGCTTGTGTAAAATCAAACCGAGTTGAAAATGTGTTGCTGGTTAAAGCACAGCAGGTCAGGCAGCATCCAAGGAATAGGAAATTCGATGTTTCGGGCATAAGCCCTTCATCAGGAATGAGGAGAGGGTGGCAGAGAGGTTAAGATAAAAGGTAGGGAGGAGGGACTTGTGGAAGGGCGATGGAGATGTGATAGGTGGAAGGAGGTCAAGGTAAGGGTGATAGGCCAGAGTGGGGTGGGGGCGGAGAGGTCAGGAAGAAGATTGCAGGTTAGGAGGGCGGTGCTGAGTTGAGGGAACCGACTGAGACAAGGTGGGGGGAGGGGAAATGAGGAAACTGGAGAAATCCGAGATCATCCCTTGTGGTTGGAGGGTTCCCAGGCGCAAGATGAGGCGTTCTTCCTCCACCGTCGTGTTGTTATGTTTTGCCGGTGGAGGAGTCCAAGGACCTGCATGTCCTCGGTGGAGTGGGAGGGAGAGTTAAAGTGTTGAGCCACGGGGTGGTTGGGTTGGTTGGTCTGGGCGTCCCTGAGGTGTTCTCTGAAGCGTTCCGCAAGTAAGCGGCCCGTCTCCCCAATGTAGAGGAGGCCACATCGGGTGCAGCGGATGCAATAGATGATGTGTGTGGAGGTACAGGTGAACTTGTGGCGGATATGGAAGGATCCCTTGGGGCCTGGGAGGGATGTGAGGGAGGAAGTGTGGGCGCAAGGTTTTCATTTCCCGCGGTTGCAGGGGAAGGTGCCGGGAGTGGAGGTTGGGTTGGTGGGGGGTGTGGACCTGACGAGAGAGTCACGAAGGGAGTGGTCTTTGCGGAACACTGATAGGGGAGGGGAGGGAAATATATCCCTGGTGGTGGGGTCCGTTTGGAGGTGGCAGAAATGACGGCGGATGATACGCTGTATACGGAGGTTGGTGGGGTGGTAGGTGAGAACCAGTGGGGTTCTGTCTTGGTGGCGGTTGGAGGGGCGGGGCTCGGTGGGGTGGTAGGTGAGAACCAGTGGGGTTCTGTCTTGGTGGCGGTTGGAGGGGCGGGGCTCGGTGGGGTGGTAGGTGAGAACCAGTGTGGTTCTGTCTTGGTGGCGGTTGGAGGGGCGGGGCTAAAATCAAACTGACTCTAAGTAATCATGTTGAATTTCCAAGTGCCCTTACATCACATCCTCAATAATAACTTCCTGGTTATTTTATGAGTGTCAGTATCAAATATGTTGAATGAAATTTCACAACTTTCCACAATGAGTTTTGAGCTCCAGACTTTGGAAGGTGCTAGTCAAATACTACAGCTGCCAGCTTACACAACAGACAGCATGCGATGTAGCTGGTTAATCTCTAATCTTCTGGCTTATTTTCATTGATTGTGATTCCATTTATAGATAAGTAGAATAAGGTCCCTCTGTTGCCTTGCATATTATGTAGTCAAAGAATGATCACCTTGTTTTTGGTCAAAGAACTGATCCATGCCTTGGCTTGAGAGCCGAGGGGTTTAAGCAGCGTGGGGCAAGATATTCCAATAGCATTGACCAGAATCAATTAGGAATGATTGTGGCCAAATGACTATGGGTCCAAAATGGGACATTCTAAATTGACTCCAGTTGGAGAAATCAGGTTTGACAGAAAATTGGCCGAACGAGCAGCCATCAGCTATCGGTTACATAGATCAGTGGAAACCAAGATCAAAAAGGTCACAAAGGTTTAGCGGAATCAGTTACAACCAGCTTGAGGATTGTTTATTGGAAAAATACCAATCAGACTTTCTGGCACCTAGACCTTCAGCCAGGGCCTGAGCATGCGCACTTTACACCTCCCTGCATTGAAACAGTCAAGGGGTTGGAGTGCCTTCAGTGAATGTTTTGAACCCAGCTCACAGCCCCATTGGCCAAATACCACAGAACATTCAGGAAGGTCTGGGGAGAGGGAAGTTAAAAACACACACCTGGACACCACTCCCTCAGCGAAGACTCACAACAAGTCTCATTGCAGAAGACCATGTGGCAACCAAAGAAGACTCAGAAGAAGATACACCCTGACCTGCGAGACTCATATCCATGGAAGAGAGCCAGCTTCACGTCAGAGAGGAAGGAATTTCCAATAGCCCAATTAAACACGTGGATCATTGTGGATAATATCCCTTCCCAGTCTGATAGAGCTTAATAGAGAGTAAATATTGTGGAATTTTGGAAATACTCACACGGTGATTTTAATAGTGAAACTTGAAAGGGTTCAGAAAAGATTTACGAGGAGGTTGCCATGATTGGAGGATTTGAGCTGTAGGGAGAGGCTGAATAGGCTGTTTTCCCTGGAGTGTCGGAGGCTGACGGGTGACCTTATAGAGGTTTATAAAATTATGAGGGGCATGGATAGGATAAATAGACAAAGTCTTTTCTCTGGGATCGAGGAGTCCAAAACTAGAGGGCTTAGGTTTAGGGTGAGAGGGGAAAGATATATAAGAGACCTAAGGGGCAACTTTTTCACGGGAGGGTGGTACGTGTATGGAATGAGCTGCCAGAGGAAGTGGTGGAGGCTAGTACAATTGCAACATTTAAAATGCATTTGGATGGGTATATGAATAGGAAGGGTTTGGAAGGATATGGGCCGGGTGCTGGCAGGTGGGACTAGATTGGGTTGGGATATCTGGTCGGTGTGGACAGGTTGGACCGAAGGGTTTGTTTCCATGCTGTACATCTCTATGGCTCTATAAAATTATGTTGGACTGCAAACTGAATTCTGTGTCCCTTTGTCCATCTCACTAACCAGAGCACTTGGGTAAAATGTTTTCAAGGCATAAACTGGTCAAAATGTGTCCAGAGTTTTGCTCACTCTCTCAGCGGAGCAGGTAAGGGCTGTTTGGCAGTGTCTCGTTGTAGACGCGGTTACGTTTTTTTTTAATGGTTTAAATTTAAAAGTTTTTTTTTTAAAAAGTGCGGAGCAGACCCAGAAGCTGGTGTAGCACAAGCTTACCTGGGTAGGTTTTTCCTATAAAGGCGCGAGAAGTATACGAAATAAGGTAGGTGAACTTGCAGCGTGGGTTGGTACCTGGGATTTCGATGTTGTGGCTGTTACGGAGACATGGGTAGAACAGGGACAGGAATGGCTGTTGCAGGTTCCAGGGTTTAAATGTTTTAGTAGGGTCAGAGATGGGGGTAAAAGAGGGGGAGGTGTGGCATTGCTTGTCAAGGATAATATTACAGTGGTGGAAAGGATGATGGATGAAGACTCGCCATCTGAGGTAATTTGGGCTGAGGTTAGAAATAGGAAAGGTGAGGTCACCCTGTTAGGAGTTTTCTACAGGCCTCCTAATAGTCCTAGAGATGTAGAAGAAAGGATTGCGAGGATGATTCAGGAGAAGAGTGAAAGTAATAGGGTGGTTGTTATGGGGGACTTTAACTTTCCAGATATTGACTGGGAAAGCTATAGCTCGAGTACGTTAGATGGGTCGGTGTTTGTCCAATGTGTGCAGGAGGGTTTCCTGACACAATATGTAGACAGGCCAACAAGAGGTGAGGCCATACTGGATTTGGTTCTAGGTAACGAATCAGGCCAGGTGTTAGAATTGGAGGTCGGTGAGCACTTTGGGGACAGTGAACTCAATTCGGTGATTTTTACTCTAGTGATGGAGAGGGATAAGTGTGCACTACAGAGCAAGAGTTATAGCTGGGGGCAGGGAAATTATGATGCGGTGAGGCATGACTTAGGATGCGTGGCTTGGAAAAATAGGGCTTCAAGGGAATGGCACAATCGATATGTGGAGCTTATTCAAGGAGCAATTATTGAGTGTCCTTGATAAGTATGTACCTGTCAGGCAGGGAGGAAAGGGTCATGTGAGGGAACCGTGGTTTAATAAGGAATTGGAATCCCTTGTTAAAGGGAAGAGGCGTAAAGATGAGGCATGAAGGTTCAATTGGGGCGATTGAGAGTTATAAGGTTGCCAGGGAGGATCTAAAGAGAGAGCTAAGAGCAGCAAGGAGGGGACATGAAAAGTCCTTGGTTGGTAGGATTAGGGAAAACCCAAAGGCTTTCTATAGGTATGTCAGGAATAAAAGAATGACTAGGGTAGGAATAGGTCCAGTCAAGGATAGTAGTGGGAAGTTGTGCGTGGAGGCTGAAGAGATTGGGGAGACACTGAATGAATACTTTTTGTCAGTATTCACTCAGGAACAGGACATTGTTGCCGATGTGAATATTGAGTCACAATTAATTAGAATGGATGGCTTTGTGGTATGTAGGGAAGAGGTGTTGGAAATTCTGGAAAGGGTGAAATTAGATAAGTCCCCTTGGCCTAATGGCATTTACCCTAGGATCCTCTGGGAAGCAAGGGATGAGATTGCAGAGCCATTGGCCATGATTTTTATGTCCTCGTTGTCTACAGGAATAGTGCCAGAAGACTGGAGGATAGCAAATGTGGTTCCCTTGTTCAAGAAGGGGAGTAGGGATAACCGTAGTAACTATAGGCCAGTGAGTCTCACTTCTGTTGTGGGCAAAGTCTTAGAAAGAATTATAAGGGATAGGATTTATGAACATCTGGATAGGAATAATGTGATCAAGGATAATCAGCATGGTTTTGTGAAGGGCGGGTCGTGCCTCACAAACCTTATTGAATTCTTTGAGAAGGTGACTATGGAGGTGGACGAGGGTAAAGTGGTAGATGTGGTGTATATGGATTTTAGTAAGGCATTTGATAAGGTTCCCCATGGTAGGCTACTGCAAAAAATACGGAGGTATGGCATTGACGGTGTATTAGAGGTTTGGATTAGGAATTGGCTGGCTGGAAGGAGACAGAGGGTAGTAGTTGATGGTAAAGGTTCACCTTGGAGTGCAGTTACTAGTGGTGTTCCGCAAGGATCTGTTTTGGGACCATTACTGTTTGTCATTTTTATAAATGACCTGGAGGAGGGGCTAGAAGGTTGGGTGAGCAAGTTTGTGGATGATACGAAATTCGGTGAAGTTGTTGACAATGAGGAAGGATGTGGCAGGTTACAGCGGGATATAGATAAGCTGCAGAGCTGGGCAGAAAGGTGGCAAATGAAGTTCAATGTAGGTAAGTGTGAAGTGATTCACTTTGGTAAGAGTAACAAGAAGATGGAGTACTGGGCTAATCGTCAGATACTTGGTAGTGTTGATGAGCAGAGGGATCTTGGTGTCCATGTACACAGATCTCTGAAAGTTGCCACCCAGGTAAATAGTGCTGTGAAGAAGGCATATGGCGTACTGGCTTTTATTGGTAGAGGAATTGAGTTCTGGAGTCCTGAGGTCATGTTGCAGTTGTAAAAGACTCTGGTGCGGCCGCATCTGGAGTATTGTGTGCAGTTTTGGTAGCCATATTATAGGAAGGATGTGGAGGCACTGGAACGAGTGCAGAGGAGGTTTACCAGGATGTTGCCTGGTATGGTAGGAAGATCATATAAGGAAAGGCTAAGGCATTTGGGGCTGTTTTCACTGGAGAAAATAAGGTTTAGGGGTGACTTGATAGAGTGTACAAGATGATTAGGGGTTTAGATAGGGTTGACAATGAGAACCTTTTTCCACCTATGGTGTCAGATATTACATAGAACATAGAACATAGAAGGATACAGCGCAGTACAGGCCCTTCGGCCCTCGATGTTGCGCCGACCGAATCCTACCTAACCTACACTAGCCCAATAACTTCCAAATGCCTATCCAATGCCCGCTTAAATGACCATAAAGAAGGAGAGTTCACCACTGATACGGGCAGGGCATTCCATGAACTCACAACCCGCTGTGTGAAGAATCTACCCCTAACATCTGTCCTATACCTACCACCCCTTAATTTAAAGCTATGTCCCCTAGTAACACCTGACTCCATTAGCGGTAAAAGGTTCTTAGTATCTACCCTATCTAAACCCCTAATCATCTTATACACTTCTATCAGATCTCCCCTAAACCTTCTCTTCTCCAATGAGAACAGCCCCAAGTGCCTCAGCCTTTCCTCATAAGATTTTCCTACCATTCCAGGCAACATCCTGGTAAACCTCCTCTGCACTCGTTCTAAAGCTTCCACATCCTTCCTATAGTATGGCGACCAAAACTGCACACAATACTCCAGATGAGGCCGCACCAGAGTCTTATACAACTGCAACATGACCTCAGGACTCCGGAACTCAATTCCTCTGCCAATAAAGCCCAGTACACCATATGCCTTCCTCACAGCACTATTTACCTGGGTGGCAACTTTCAGAGATCTGTGTACATGGACACCAAGATCCCTCTGCTCATCCACACTACCAAGTAGCCTACCATTAGCCCAGTAATCCATCATCTTGTTATTCCTACCAAAGTGAATGACTTCACACTTAGCTACATTGAATTCCATTTGCCACATTTCCGCCCAGCTCTGCAACTTATCTATATCCCGCTGTAACCTACCACTTCCTTCCTCACTATCCACAACTCCACCGACTTTTGTGTCATCCGCAAACTTGCTTACCCAGCTTTCAAGTCCTTCCTCTAGATCATTTATAAAGATAACAAAAAGCAATGGTCCCAAAACAGATCCTTGTGGTACACCGCTAGTAACTGCGCTCCAAGATGAACATAATCCATCAACTACTACCCTCTGTCTCCTTCCAGCCAGCCAATTCCTAATCCAAACCTCTAATGTATCCTCAATGCCATACCTCCGAAGTTTTAGCATTAGCCTACCATGGCGAACCTTATCGAACGCCTTACTAAAATCCATATACACAACATCTACTGCTTTACCCTCATCCACTTCCTTAGTCACCTTCTCAAAGAACTCAATAAGGTTTGTGAGGCACGACCTGCCCTTCACAAAACCATGCTGGCTATCCCTGATCACGTTATTCCTACCCAGATGTTCATAAATCTTATCCCTTACCATTCTCTCTAAGACTTTGCCCACCACTGAAGTCAGACTCACTGGCCTATAGTTACTAGGGCTATCCCTACTCCCTTTCTTGAACAATGGGACCACATTCGCTATCCTCCAGTCCTCTGGTACTATTCCCGTTGACAATGACGACATAAAAATCCAGGCCAATGGCTCTGCTATCTCCTCCCTAGCTTCCCATAGGATCCTGGGGTAAATGCCATCAGGCCCAGGAGACTTATCTATATTCATCCTTTCCAATATTCCCAAAACCTCTTCCCTGCATATTTCCAGGGCATCCATTCTAATTATTTGTGATTCCATATTCACATCAGCAACAGTGTCCTGTTCCTGAGTGAATACTGATGAAAAGTACTGATTTAATGTCTCTCCAATCTCCTCCGCCTCCACACACAACTTCCCACTACTATCCTTGACTGGACCGATACCTACCCTAGTCATCCTTTTATTCTTGACATACCTATAGAAAGCCTTTGGGTTTTCCCTAATCCTACCAGCTAAAGACTTTTCATGTCCCCTTCTCGCTTCTCTTAGCTCCCTCTTTAGCTCCTTCCTGGCTACCTTATAACTCTCAATCGCCCCTACTGAACCTTCACGCCTCATCTTTACATATGCCGCCTTCTTCCCTTTCACAAGGGACTCCAATTCCTTACTAAACCACGGCTGCCTCACAAGGCCCTTTACACCATGCCTGACTGGTACATACCTATCGAGGACACGCAGTAGCTGCTCCTTGAACAATCCCCACATCTCATTAGTGTTCTTCTCTTGAAGCCTGTTTTTCCAATCCACACATCCTAAGTCATGCCTCACAGCATCATAATTTCCCTGCCCCCAGCTATAGCTCTTGCCCTGCGGCGCACGATTATCCCTCTCCATCACTAAAGTAAAAGTCACCGAGTTGTGGTCACTGTCCCCGAAGTGCTCACCTACCTCCAAGTCTAACACCTGGCCTGGTTCATTACCTAGAACCAAATCCAATATAGCCTCCCCTCTTGTTGGCCTGTCGACATATTGTGTCAGGAAACCCTCCTGCACACATTGTACAAACACCGACCCATCTAATGAACTCGAGCTATAGCTCTCCCAGTCAATATCTGGGAAGTTAAAGTCCCCCATAACAACCACCCTGCTACCTTCACTCTTTTCCTGAATCATCCTCGCAATATTATCCTCTACTTCTCTAGGACTATTAGGAGGCCTGTAGAAAACACCTAACAGGGTGACCTCACCTTTCCTATTTCTAACCTCAGCCCAAACTACCTCAGATGGCAAGTCCTCTTCCATCGTCCATTCCACTGCTGTGATACTGTCTTTGACAAGTAATGCCACGCCTCCCCCTTTTTTACCCCCATGTCTGATCCTACTAAAACATTTGAACCCTGGAACGTGCAACAGCCATTCTTGTCCCTGTTCTACCCACGTCTCTGTAATGGCCACAACATCGAAGTCCCAGGTACCAACCCACGCTGCAAGTTCACCTACCTTATTCCTTATACTTCTGGCATTGAAGTATACACACTTCAATCCACCTTTCTGTTTACAGGCACCCTCCTTAGAGATCGCTGCATTATTCCTAACCTCCCTACACTCAAGGTCCTGTACCCTAAAGCTACAGTCCTGGTTCCCATGCCCCCGCGGAGTTAGTTTAAACCCTCCCAAAGAGCACTAGCAAACCTCCCCCCAAGGATACTGGTGCCCCTCAGGTTCAGGTGTAGCCCATCCTTTTTATAGAGGTCCCACCTTCCCCAGAAAGGACCCCAGTTGTCCAGAAACCGGAATCCCTCCCTCCTGCACCATCCCTGCAGCCACGCATTTAACTGCTCTCTCTCCCTATTCCTCGACTCTCTATCACGTGGCACGGGTAACAAACCAGAGACTACAACTCTGTTTGTTCTAACTCTGAGCTTCCAACCTAGCTCCCTGAAAGCCTGTCTGACATCCTCACCCTTCTTCCTACGAGGAGGGCATAGCTTTAAATTAAGGGGAGGTAGATATAGGACAGATATTAGGGGTAGATTCTTTACTTAGCGAGTCGTGAGTTCATGGAATGCCCTGCCAGTAGCAGTGGTGGACTCTCCCTCTTTATGGGCATTTAAACGGGCATCGGATAGGCATATGTAGGATAGTGGGCTAGTGTAGGTTAGGTGGGCTTGGGTCGGCGCAACATCGAGGGCCAAAGGGCCTGAACTGCGTTGTATTTTTTCTATGTTCTATGTTCTATAACACTGTCCAACTGAAGGATTGTCTCTTACCAATTTGAAATGATATTTATCAAAATAAATAGATCCAGATATTGGATAGATTCATGAGAATCTGCCTGTGACATTGCGAATAAATCAGGAATCCAAAATAATTCATTCAGAATATTGAAAAAAATTATTCTGATGTTAATCATCTTACCACAAGTAAGTTCTCAGGAGAAAATAGGAGTTTTAGATCATCTACAGTGTGAAAACAGGCCCTTCGGCCCAACAAGTCCATACCAACCCAGACCCATTCCCCTGACACTACGGATAATTAAGCATGGCCAATTCACCTAACCTGTACATTTTTGGATTGTGGGAGGAAACCCACACAGAGAATGTGCAAGCTCTACACAGAGAGTCACCTGAGGTAGGAATTGAACCCAGGTCTCTGGTGCTGTGAGGCAACAGATCTAATCACTGTGCCACCGTATCATCTGTTTCACTTATGGAGAAAAGGGTGCATAGATATGTAAAAGTTAAATCACCGACCTGTGGTGCACTGAACTAACTTCTAAATACATGGCATCAATAGTTAATTAGAATTGATGAGAGGGTTTAATTATGTGGGGATATCCACAAACTCTCAATGCTTTGTGCTCAGAGATGACTGCAATAAGATGAATGGTTACAGACAGCTGTTGCTATGACTACAGTACAGCTCAGATCAAGATTGAGGAAAAACACAAGAGAGATCTGGAAACGCCTGAATTCTGAATTAAATCTAGCAGCAAGAAATTCATCACCCTGGAAAAAAATAAACAATCCAGTAGTTCAGCGAGTATGCATTCCGCAGAACTTGGTTTGAAGCTTCAATAAAACAAAGAACTGGGGATGCTGGAGATCTCAAATCCACATAGAAAGTGCTGGAGAAAGTCGACAAGTCTGGCAGCATCAGCATGATGAAAAACTGAGTTGATGTTTTGAGCCCAATGACCTTTTGTCAGAATAGCTGGGAAATAGTGGTATTCATGCTGGTGAGGGGGGTTCAAAGGAGTCAAGCAAATGGATAGAGATGGTGTCTAGAGAGAGGAATAAAAAGGAGAGGGTGCCAAAGGGATGGTTAGATCAGGAGAGAGATCAATGCTGAATGAATGCTAAAGGAAAGTGTGAATAGTTGGAAATGGGTTGGCTGTGCTGGGAGCAACCCGTGAACTAAAGAACCTGGATGGAGGTGGGAGTGGATAATGAACATGGAGGAGGGCGTTCATGCTCTGAATTTTTTAAACTCAATGTGGAGTCCTGAAGGCAGACGGTGGAAGATGAGACATTGTTCCTCCAACTCGCACCGAGCTTCATTGGAGCACTGCAGCAGGGCCAAGACAGAAATGTTGGCATGAGAACATGGTGATGTGCAAAGTGGCAGGCAACTGGAAGCTCAGGGTCATTTTTGAGGACAGCACAGAAGTGTTCAGCAAATTGGTCCCCAATCTGCGTTTTACCCTCTCTCAACCTCCTGTCTTTCATTTCAAAAATTATGTCCTCAAGTATCCCAAGGGAATGGTCCCTGTGGAAGGCTGACAGGGGAAGGCAGATGAATATGCTTCTGCTGGTGGCATCGCACTGGAGGTAGCAGAAATGATGGCTAATGATCCTTTGGATGTGGATGGTAGGTGAGGAACAGGGTTATCACAAACGCTGTTCCGGAGGGAAGAGACAGGATGAGGGCTGAAGTGTGGGAGATAGATTGGACACAGTTGATGCCTGGAGGAAGAACACTTCATCCCCTCACCATCTGATGCCTGGAGGAAGAACGCCTCATCTTCTGCCTCAGAACACTTCAACCCCAGGGCATCAATGTGGACTTCACCAGTTTCCTAATTCCGCCCCGCCCCCCCTCACCTTACCTCATTTCCAACCTTCCAGCTCAGCACTGTCCTCATGACCTGTCCTACCTGTCAATCTCCCTTCCCACGTATCTGCTCCACCCTCATCGCTGACCCATCACCTCCATCCACACCCCCATTCACCTATTGTACTCTTTGCTACCTTCTCCCCAGCCCCTCCTCCCCCCTCCCCAACTTTTCTCTCCACCCTAAGACTCCCTGCCTCCATTCCTGATGAAGGGCTTTTGCCGGAAACGTCAATTTTCCTGCTCCTCGGAAGCTGCCTTAACCACTGTGCTTTTCCAGCACCACTCTAATCTAAACTCTGGTTTCCAGCATCTGCAGTCCTCACTTCTGCTCACAGCTGAAGGCCCTGTCAATGATGGTGGCCGGGAATCATCGTTTGAGGCCCCCCCCCATAGAAACCGGCATCACTGGAACAAATGTAGAGGAGACAAAGAAACAGGGAGTATGGAATAGATTCTTTACAGGAAGCAGGGGGTGAGGATGTATATTCCAGGTAACTGTGGGAGTCAATTGATTTCTAGTAGATAACAATGGCCAACCTCGCCCCAGAAATGGAAACAGGAGTCAGAGATGCATCAGGTGACCGTGAGAGCAGGATGGAAATTGGAAGTGAAATTGATAAAGTTTTACAATTCTGGATGAGAGAGGGAAGCAGCACCGATGATGTCATTGATATAACAGAGGAAGTGTTGTGGGTAGCACTGGAGTAGTACTGGAACAAGGAATGTTCCACATACCTCACAAAGAGATGGGCTGACTGAGCATCAAGCCAGTATCTATAGTCACACCTTTGGCCTGAAGAAAATGAGGGGCATCAAAGGAGCATTTGTTTAAAGTGAGGGCAGACGATGGTTGTGGTTGTGAATGATTCAGGCTTTCTTTAGAGGCAGAAGTGGAGGGCCCTGAGAGCATCCTGACAGAGGATGGATGTGTAGAGTAATTGCATGCCCATGATGAAGTATTGAACACTTCCTCCAGTTGGACATTTTCAAGGATTGACATTGTACCATTCATGTAATTATTTAAAGTGCAATTATAGATGGAACTAAGCCTAAAACCAAATGTAAATCCAGAACGGCATAAAAAGAAACCTGAGATGGCTATTCAGTCAATCCCTCAGACACCATTCAATAAGATCATGGTTTTCCCAATTGTGGGTCGCAACCCCATTGTCCCTCAAACCCCTTGAATGATTTGTTAATGAAAAATAAGCCTACCTCAGCTTTGTGTACACTTGGTGTCACTAAGGTAAAGACTTGGCAAAAATTCTTGACTCTATGAAAAATGCATTGCTTCTGACCTCTGTTTTAATTTGAGACTGTAACTGCTAACTGGACACCTCCTCAAGAGGGGAAATATTCTCTCAGAATTTATCCTATCAATCTCTCTCAGAATTTTATTGTGTCATTCCTATTTATTCCAAATCCAGTAAGTACAGGCCCAACTTGCTCAACCTTAAGTCAATGCCTTCACCCTAGAAACCAGTCTGGGCTAACCTTCTCTGACAGGCTCTCCAAAGTTAGTATATCCATTCTGAAATAAAGAGGACAAAACTTTGCACAATACCACAGGTTTGGTCTCACCATAGCCCTTTACACTCCTTTTAAACTCTTTCCCCCTTGCTATAAAGGTGAACCTTATATTTGCTTTCAAATTACTTGCTGTACCCACATGCTATGCTTTTGTGATTCAGACGTGAGGACACCCAGTTCCCTTTGTATTTCAGCTTTCGAGTCTCTCTCCAATTAAATTATATTATCTAAATTCATAGCATACAGAAATGCTGGTAACACACAGAAAACAACTAATGGATGACTTCCAGGAGAATTTTAGAGCTTATTCCACTCCCTAATTGTCCATTCGTAACTCATGGATCAGTTTGTTCAATACAATGATATACATGAATCCTTCATAAACAGGAGTGATCAGTACTGCAAAGTAAAGTATCTTTCTAAAGGTCAACTGCAGAGCAGTCATCCTGCTTCTATCGAAATATTGATTGTAAATTACGGATATTGTTTCTTGTTTTCTTTCCAATTTGAAGCTGGTTTTGCTTCCAGCAGGATATTTTACCTGATGTAGTAAGGGTTAATTTATCCTGAGAAACAAAGTCATCTAAGCTTGGATACTTGGAATTGAAGTATCTGACAAACATTTGTTACAGCTGGCTATTATGTACAATTATTAAACTCATAAAGACATACTCATCTGAGTAGTATTTGGCTATTTAGCTGCACCAGAGGAATAGGCTTCCTTCAAGCTATCTGAGTTAAGATGGAGTAGGCTGTTTTTGTAGCTTCAGGTCACATACTATGACATCGTGATGATATCAGGGCATGTTCTTTGAAGGGAAACTGACAAACTGACTATGAGACATAATAGAACACCCATTCCCCAATCTCAATGCCCCTCCACATTATGTTCTGCATTGGGTAATAATGTTTCTTTAAAGCCTTCATGCTTTCTGTAAAATGAGTGAACTATGATTCAACAGACCTACTTACAACTGAAGTGGGTTGACAGGAATATTACTTCAATAGCGTTGGTTTCATTAAGATGCCAATTAATGTGTCCAAGTATGACCATTTGGTCAAGTCCACTGCAAATCCAAACCCAATTATTTATGATCAGTGCAAAATGGATGACATTAGCCAAGGAAGGCAAAGCTCAAGTAGACAGTTTGTGTCCTTTCAGACATGGGAAAATTATCTGGCATTGATGCATAAGCAAACAGAAATATGTTAAGATTGAGGACTATGGGGCCAAGGTGGTTAAACAGAGCTAATGGGCTTTAATTTTACAGAATGGCAGAATGGACTGCATGGACTATTTTCTAAATAGGAAGAACATTCATGAATCTGAAGTGCAAAGGGACTTGGGAGACCTTCAGGTAAACATTTTGATGAATTGGTAGTTGGGAAGACAAATACAACGTTGGCATTTATTTTGAGAGGACTAGAACATAAAATTACTTCTAGGACTTTATAAGGCTCTGACTGGGTGGCATTTGGAGTATTATGAGCAATTTTGGGTCCCATATCTCAAGAAAGATGTGCTGGCCCTGGAGTGGATCCAGAGGAGATTCATAAGAATGATTCCAGGCACAAAACGCTTAACATACGAGGAAAGTTTGAGGACTCTGGGTCTCTACTCGATGGAGTTTAAAAGGATGAGAGTATCTAATTGAAGCTTACAGAACACTGAATGATCTGTACAGAGTGAACGCTGGGAAGATGTTCCCATTGGCAGGAGAGACTAAACCCGAGGGAACAGCCAGTAAAGGGAAGACCCTTTAGAATGAGATAAGGAGAAACTTCTATAGCCAGACAGTAGTGAATTTGTGGAATTAATTGCCTCAGAAAGCTATGGAGGCCAGGTCTTTGAGTATATTTAAGACAGAGATAGGTAGGTTCTTTACTCTAAAGGGGATAAAAGGTTGTGGGGAGACAGAAGGAGATTGGGGTTGGAAAAAGTTATCAGGCATGATTGAATGGCGGAGCAGACTTGATGGGCCAAGCAGCCTAATTTCTGGCCCTATGTCTTATGGTCTAATAGGCACAAGGAGCTTAATGATCCACTTCTGTTTCGACCTAATTAAGTAGTGTCAAATACGTGGATCTAAACAGGTATTTCTATACCTAGTGAAGTGAAAGAAAGAGAGAGAGAGAGAGTTAGAACAATCTAATCTGAAGATATTATGCATAATTGAGCCGTGAGAATGGAATAAAAGATCCCCGAGAGAACAGTGATCATTACATAGTAGAATTTATCATTCATTTTGAGAGGGAGGTGCTTGGGCTAGAAACAGCTGTACTAAGCTTAAATAGGGGCAATTATAAAGGAATGAGGGCAGATCTGGCTGGAGTGGACTGGGAAAGGAGTTTAGCAGCAAATATGGTTAAAGAACGAAACTAGACACTAAAGAAAGTAATTAGTGGTGCATAACAAAGATCTATGTCAGTGAAGAAGAAGAATTCTAGGAAGGGAATAAGCCAATGACAGTTAACCAGGAAAGTTAAGGACAGCATTTAATTGAAAGAAATGAATGATGTCTACAACATGTGGCAAAAGTTTCTGGTCAGCCCAATTAATGCAGTTTTAAAAACCAACATAGGATGAACAAAAAATAATAAAGAGGTAGAAAGTAAGCTTCAAGGGTAAAGTTGCAAGTAATATCAAGACCGACAGTAAAAGTATAGCGATAAAAATGAAGAGAGAAACCTAAGTGAATATGGGTTCTTTAGAGAATGAGGCTCGAGAAATAATAATGGGGAATAAGGAAATAACAGAGGAGTTGAATTATTACTTTGTATCAGTCTTTATGGTGGAAGGCGCGAGAGGCAAACATGGGAAAGGAAATAAATACAATAACTGTCACTAAAGTAAAAAAAAACTAAAGAAACTAAGATATTAAAAGAAGTAATGACAGAGATAGTGCTCGTCTCTCTGGCAGTAATCTTCCAAGAGTCTATAGATTCTGGAAACATTCAGGTGGATTGGCAAATTGGCATTGTAACACTTATATTCAAAAAGGGAAGGAGACTGCAAAACAGGTAACTACAGGTCATTCTGAAGAAGGGTCACTGAACTCAAAATATTGATTCTGCTTTCTCTCTGCAGGGGTTGCCGGATCTGCTGAGTTTCTCTAGATAATTTTGGTTTTTGTAACTATAGGCCTGTTATCTTAGCATATGTGATTGGGAAAACCTTACAGTCTATTCCAGAGGCTGTAATAGCAGAGCATTTAGAAAGAAATTATATAATTAAGCATAGCCAGCATAGCTTCAGGCCTGACAATTTTGTGAAAATTCTTTGCGGAAGTGAAAAGAGCGATAGAAAAGGGGGAAGCAGTAGATATAATATATTTAGAGTTTCAGAAGTTTGTAAAGGTGTTGTCTGTAAGGCTCATTAATACGTCAGTTCATGGTATTGTATGTAGCACATTAGCATAGATAGAGGATTGGCTAACTAATAGAAGATAGTTTAGCTGGGGAGTTGGGACTAATTTCAGGATAACAACCTCCTACTACTGGAGTGCCACAGTGGTACTGGGGCAACAATTATTTTCAATAAATATGAATAACTTAAATAAGGAAATTGAATGTACTGTACCCAAGTTTGTGGATGACACAAAAATAGATGAGTAAGCGAGTGGTGAGAATGTCACAAAGGTTCTGTGGAGAGATATAACAAGTGGGATAACATTTAGCAGATGGAATATAATGTGGTAAAATATGAGATTGTACCCTTTGGCAAGGAGTAGAGAAGCTGAATATTGTTTCAACAGAGAAATACTAGAGGAAGCTACAACACAAGGTGATTTGGTAGTCCTCATGCATAAATCACAAAAAAGCTCACAAGTTCAGCAGGTAAGAGGAAAGATAAATAGAAATTTGGCCTTTATTTCAAAGGGAATGGAATATAAAAATAAGGAAGCCTTGCTAAAATTATACAAGGTAGTTAGTGCATACCTGGAATGCTGTGAGCAGTTTTGGTCTCCTTATCTAAGGAAAGGTAGTATTGAGTTACAGGAGTTGAGAGGTCATGTTGCGGATGTACAGGACATTTACTGGTCAGAGTACTGAGTTTAGGAGTTGGGGGATTCATGTTGCGGCTGGACAGGACAGTGGTTAGGCCACTTTTGGAATATTGCATGCAATTCTGGTCTCCTTCTTATTGGAAGGATGTTGTGAAACATGAAGGGTTTCAAAAAAGATTTACAAAGATGCTTCCAGGGTTGGAGGATTTGAGCTACAGGGAGAGGCTGAATAGGCTGGGGCTGTTTTCCCTCGAGCATTGAAGGCTGAGGGGTGACCTTGTAGAGGTTTACAAAATCATGAGGGGCATGAATAGGATAAATAGACAAAGTCTTTTCCCTGGGATGACTGAGTCCAGAACTGGAGGGCATAGGTTTGGGGTGAAAAGGGAAAGATATAAGAGGGACTGAAGGACAACTGTTTCACACAGACGGTGGTGCATGTATGGAATGAGCTGCCAGAGGAAGTGGTGGAGGCTGGAACAATTGCAACATTTAAGAGGCATCTGGTTGCGTATATGAGTAGGAAGAGTTCAGAGGGATGTGGGCCAAATGATGGCAAAGGGACTAGATTAGGTTGGGATATCTGGTCAGCATGGATGGGTTGGACTGAAGTGTTTGTTTCCATGCTGTACATCTCTATGACTCTATAAAGGTATATTGGCACTGGAGACAGTCCAAAGAAAGTTCATTAGTTTGATCTTGGTATAGTGGGATTGTGTTATGAAGAAATATTGATTAGTTTAGACCTATACCAACTGGAGGTTAGAAGAAAGAGAGACAATCCTATGGAAACATGCAAGCTTCTTCGGGCTGTTGACAGGGTTGCTGCACAGAAGTTGTTTCCCCTTGTGGGAGAGTCTAGGACCAGAGGGCATAACCTCAGAGTAAGGGGTCACTTAGTTAAAGATGAGCAGGGTATTGACTATGTTGCATTTTTTTACCACAGAGGGCTGTTGAGACTGGGTCATTCAGTATATTCAAAACTGAGATAGACGATTATTAAATCAGCCAAGATCTCACTGAATGGTGAAACAGAGCTGCTTGACTGAATGGCCTACTTCTGCCCTTACATCTCATGATCTTAGAGCTGAATAAATAGAGTTGATCAGGTATTGGATCAGGCACTGTGTCAATCAACGTAAAAAAAGACAACAGATGTGCTAGCTTGAAGAGCTTAGTATACTTATCTTGAATGGATCCTGGAATCTGCTGGAACTGCCACACTTCAGAAAGGTAATCAAATTTGTCGAGAAGAGCCAGAGCACATTGAAAAGGGAAACATGGTTAGATGTGGCTGACAAAAATTGATGACTGCCATTACACCAGTGTATCCAGTCTATTCTTGACGTTCCATAGCTGCACCAATTTAAGGTCAGGCAAGCTTTATAAAATACTTTCATAACATACACTGGCAACAATACAAAACAACTCCTCACTCAATGTATATTGTTTATCTGGCAATAGTTGATCTATTTTAGCTGAAGGCACCAAAACAAATTGCCAACCAGATGCAGTGTATTAAGGCACATTCTTAGCTGGAAAGCTATCTGTGCCTTTGGTAATAAGTAGGGGAAATGAAACACAGTGTAATTATATTTCCAACCTAAAGAAAAGGCTTTAGCTGGTAATTTTAGTTTAGTGAAAGTTGATAGTGGGCAGTGCAAATTGTAGTTGTCAGGCTTGGATCTAAACTTGGAGTTGGAAGATAGTGGTTTCAAGCTCCACTACACAGCCATCATCCAGCCCTCGATCTTACTACAATGTTTCTGCAGCACTACAATGTTAAAGCTGGTGTCTTTTATGCATACCAAGGTGCAGGCTGCTCTCTGGAGGTGAACATAGAAGATCTGGGCACAATTTGAAGCAGAGAGGTAGTTTCCCTGTGTCCAATCAACACGCACTCATCAGCCTGCAATGTGAAACTCTCTGTCAGTCTTATGGTACTTTGCATCTCACTCACTGTCAACTCAGTATCACTGTATGTGTTTTATTGCTAGTTCTAGCAATCCTATATAAAATGGAAAACAATTATTTCCTCAGCTAGACTAGGCTCTAGGCACTGTTTGCACTGTGCATTTGAATGTTATCTTTAGCTTTCATTAGCTTCAGTTGTAAGGAAGGGTCACTGGACCCGGAACATTAACTCTGACTTCTCTTCACAGATGCTGCCAGACCTGCTGAGCTTTTCCAGCAACTTCTGTCCTTGTCTCCAGAGTATTAGATTGGTTCTTCTGGATTAGTAACCTAGTGGCATTAACATGACACCAACATCTCCCGTCTCAGTTACAATCTCAGTTCAATTCACTCACACACCTCCCTCTTGCTATAAAACATTATTCTTCAGTTAAGCTCTTATCACCTTGCTTTCTTTGGTTCTATGAGTTGTTATCTGATTGGACTCCATCGAAGGATCTTGAGATGCTTCACCACATCAAAGGAGCTATAGGAAAATGTTCATCTTCAAAGAACACACCAATCACAGCACCTGATTGGCTGTAAAGCACTTTGGGAAATCCTGGCGTTGAGAAAGGTGCCATGTAACTGCAAGTTCTTCTTCCATTGCTAAAAGTATTTGGAGTTACATGACCCTTTAATTGCCTCAGGTCATCTCACTGGAGTCTCTGACAAAGCTGTAGTAACAGAGCAGACACTCTGCTCCAAGTATGAGTTGGAGTATCTCATTATGAGTATCTCATGAGGCGTGGTCCAAATGAAATAAAAGAGCTTCTTCAATACAAAAGGCAGTTACATGTACTTTGACAGTGCAGCACTACATCAGAAACAAAACCAAACGGTGCAAAAAAAAATTAATTGCGAACAATTTTATTTTGTTTTGTAAGAAGAGCTTTCGAAATTGAAAGGTAAAGCTGGGCAAATCAGACAAGGAATACTGCAGTATCAATGCCAGTCTCTAACAACAGCACAAGCAAATCAGCTTGTTGCCAAGAGCTGGCATTGTCCAATGTGTCTATAATTCTGCAGTTTCAATGTGTTTTGTAACATCACCTTTTCAGAACGTGGGCTGAATCGCAAAGCAATTGGTGTCTTGAGAAATTCTGTTAAATATTGACTGTGAGCAAGCTGTCAGCATTCATTGTCATAGTGTCTGATGTGGTAAGTCGAGGCTCCTCAAATTATAAAAAAAATCACTTGCCTCAACCTATAAAAATTCAAGAAGAAGGCTTTTGACCCTGTTGTAATATATCTGTTTGAAAATGAATAAAATGTACTAAAGTGCTGTGATGGGCTCACACTCAATCTTAATATGAAAGTTATTCAGTAAAATTAGCACAGCATAGTTAGAACATGCAATCACTGCTTGTTGAAGGGATGACTTCTTTGTGCTCTGATAGTGTGCCAAATTGCTTGGCATAATGTATAAGCATTACATATTCTAGACAACCAATGGAATGCACAATCATCTGCTGATCACTGCTATGCTTCTCCTTGTTTATATGGATGTCAATCACTTCTTAGCTCATTAACAATTGTGGTTTTGCCATACATTGAACAGCAGCGGATGTCACACCTCTACGAGGGATGTCACCACAACATCCTTCAGGCATCTCCACTTGAGTTATCATATCGAGCACCCACGTTCCTCACCAGAAATCTATCACCTACTAACTTCCTTAATATCTTTAGATTAATTGCACGTTACAAAGTTCATCAATCCTCACTAGAGACAAGTCTGCACATCACACTTCTGAACATCCTCATGGAAGCACATGCCATAGCTCCTCCAATCCCCACCAAAGGTCTGCTCATTTGCAACTAAGCCTCATTAACAACAGAGGGGGAGACGTTCTTTCTCAGGGGAGTTGGATAAAAAAAAGTGTCATTATAGAATCAGCAAGTTCTTCAGAGAGAGGTGGGCACTGCAGCGTATGGAGTGCTTTGTTTCCCCTGCCAACTCTATTCTGATTTAACCTCTGCCCTCTCCTTCACTTTTTCATTCACGCAGGTTTTGCCCTTAAGGAACGGGGTACTGCTTGTCACTGGCTACTCCGGTTTTTTTTCTTCATGTGGTGGAACACAAATAAAGTACTTTAAATAAAAAGTAGAAACAGCAAGTTATAGATTGTTTGCACCACTGAAGGTCATTCAGCCCATCAAACTTGTACTGAGTCTTTGCAAAAGCAGCCACAGCTGTTTCATTCCTCTGTCTTTTCCACATAGAAAATTGTCTCTTTTCAAACATTTATCCAAACCCATGATTGAATTTGCTTCCACCATGAATTTGCTGGCACCACACTCTGAGGAAGCACAGCCTCAACCACAAAATTGGTTTCTTCACATTGCAAGAGAAAGTGAGGACTGCAGATGCTGGAGGTCAGAGCTGAAAATGTGTTGCTGGAAAAGTGCAGCAGGCCAGGCAGCATCCAAGGAGCAGGAGGATCGACGTTTCAGGCATGAGCCCTTCTTCAGGAATGAGGAAAGTGTGCCAAACAGGCTAAGATAAAAGGTAGGGAGGAAGGACTTGGGGGAGGGGCGTTGGAAATGCGATAGGTGGAAGGAGGTTAAGGTGAGGGTGATAGACCGGAGTGGGGGTGGGGGTGGAGAGGTCAGGAAGAAGATTGCAGGTTAGGAAGATGGTGCTGAGTTCGAGGGTTAGGACTGAGACAAGGTGGGGGGAGGGGAAATGAGGAAACTGGAGAAATCTGAGTTCATCCCTTGTGGTTGGTGGGTTCCCAGGCGAAAGATGAGGTGCTCTTTCTCCAGCCGTTGTGTTGCTATGGTCTGGCGACGGAGGAATCCAAGGACCTGCATGTCCTTGGTGGACTGCGGAGGGGGAGTTAAAGTGTTGAGCCACGGGGTGGTTGGGTTGGTTGGTCCGGGAGTCCCAGAGGTGTTCTCTGAAACGTTCTGCAAGTAGGCGGCTTGTCTCCCCAATATAGAGGAGGCCACATCGGGTGCAGCGGATGCAGTAAATGATGTGTGTGGAGGTACAGGTGAATTTGTGGCGGATATGGAAGGATCCCTTGGGGCCTTGGAGGGAAGTAAGGGGGGAGGTTTGGGCGCAAGTTTTGCATTTCTTGCTGTTGCAGGGGAAGATGCCGGGAGTGGAGGTTGGGTTGGTGGGGGGTGTGGACCTGACGAGGGAGTCACTGAGGGAGTGGTCTTTTCGGAATGCTGATAGGGGAGGGTAGGGAAATATATCCCTGGTTGTGGGGTCCATTTGGAGGTGGCGGAAATGACGAAGAAAAATCAGAATGGTGGCAGGATCAAGGATGTCTCGGAGATGGTGCAAAATGTTCTCAAGGGGAAGCCAGACCAGCAGGAAGTTATTGTACACATTGGAACCAATGACTCTGGAAGGCAGAAGGATGAGATTCTGAAGGGAGATTACAGCAAGTTAGGTAGGAATTTAAAAAGGAGATGCTTGAGAGTAGTAATATCTGGATTACTTCCACTGCTGCGAGCTCGTGAGGGTGGGAATAGGAGGATAGAGCAGATGAATGCATGGCTGAGGAGCTGATGTATGAGAGAAGGATTCACATTTTTGGATGATTGGAATCTCTTCTGGGGTAGAAGTGACCTATATAAGAAGGACAGATTGCACCTGAATTGGAAAGGAACTAAGTATACTGACAGGGAGATTTGCTAGAGCTGGTCGGGAGGATTTAAACTAGTAAGGTGATGGGCTGGGACCGAGGGAGATCGTGAGGACAGAGGTCAATCTGAGACTGATACAGTTGAGAAAATAAGCACGTCAAACAGTCAGGGCAGGCATGGACAAAGCAGAGAACAAGGTAGGACTAATAAATTAAACTGCATTTATTTCAATGCAAGGGGCCTAACAGGGAAGGCAGATGAACTCAGGGCATGGTTAGGAACATGGGACTGGGATATCATAGCAATTACGGAAACATGGCTCAGGGATGGGCAGGACTGGCAGCTTAATGTTCCAGGATAAAAATGCTACAGGAAGGACAGAAAGGGAGGCAAGAGAGGAGGGGGAGTGGTGTTCTTGATAAGGGATAGCATTACAGCTGTGCTGAGGGAGGATATTCCTGGAAATACATCCAGGGAGGTTATTTGGGTGGAACTGGGAAATAAGAAAGGGATGACCATCTTATTGGGTTTGTATTATAGACCTCCTAACGGTCAGAGGGAAATTGAGAAACAAATTTGTAAGGAGATCTCAGTTATCTGCAAGAATAATAGAGTGGTTATGGTAGAGGATTTTAACTTACTAAACATAGACTGGGACTGCCATAGTGTCAAGAGTTGAGATGGAGAGGAAGTTATGGAGTGGGTATAAGACAATTTACTGATTCAGTATGTGGATGTACCTAATAGAGAAGATGCAAAACGTGACCTACTCTTGAGAAATAAGGCAGGGCAGGTGACTGAGGTGTCAGTAGGGGAGCACTCTAGGGCCAGCGACCATAATTCTATTAGTTTTAAAATAATGATGGAAAAGGATACGCCAGATCTAAAAGTTGAAGTTCTAAATTGGAGGAATGTTAATTTTGACGGTATTAGGCAAGAGCTGATTGGGGGCAGATGTTCACAGGTAAAGGGACAGCTGGAAAATTGGAAGCCTTAGAAATGAGATAACAAGAGTCCAGAGACAGTATATTCCTGTTAGAGTGAAAGGAAAGACTGGTAGGTGTAAGCAATGTGGGATGCCTAAGAAATTGAGCATTTGGTTAAGAAAAATGAAAGAAGTATATGTCAGATTTGCACGCAATGTTCCAAAAGTGGTCTAACCAATGTCTTGTATAGCCACAACATGACCTCCCAAGCTCTATACTCAGTAATCTGATGAATTAAGGAAAGTATACCAATTGTCTCCTTCACTATTCTATCTACCTGCAACCCCATTTTCAAGGAGCTATGAACCTGCACTTCAAAGGTTATTGTGAAACTTTAAAGGGTTCAGAAGAGATTTACAAGGATTTTGCTAGGGTTGGAGGATTTGAGCTACAGGGAGAGATTGAATAAGCTGGGGTTGTCTTTCCTGGAGCGTTGGAGGCTGAGGGGTGGCTTTATAAATATTTATAAAATCATGAGCAGCATGGATAGGATAATCTGACACAGTCTTTTTCCTGGATTGGGGGAGTCCAGAACTAGAGGGCATAGGTTTAGGGTGAGAGGAGAAAGATATAAAAGAGACCTGAGAGATATGTTTTACATGCAGAGGGTTGTACATGCATGGAATGAGCTGTCAGAGGAAATGATGGAGGCTGGTAAAATTGCAATATTTAAAAGGCATCTGGATAGGTATATGAATAGGAAGGACTTAGAGGGAAATTGGCCAAGTGCTTGCAAGTGGGACTAGATTGGGTTTGGATATCTGGACAGCATGGACAAGTTAGATGGAAGGGTCTGTTTCTATGCTGTACATTTCCATGACTCTACAACTCTAAGTCAGCACCAAATTATTATGCTGCTGTTTATGGTGGGATGAATCAGCTCTCCTTCATCATTCACCCCAAAGTTCGTTGCACAATTTTAATTTCCTTTTTGGATATCTTTCTCTCAGACCAAAACAAATGGGTTTCTAATGCAACCAGTTAAATCAAGCTTTCTTAAGTTAGCAAAAGAGTGAGTCTATCAGTTACCAACTGTGAAAAGAAACAGTGATACAACATAAATGCACAAAAGTTAAGAACTAGAAGTGAGCCGCAACTATGTTAAAAGATAAAAAAAAATACAGATCAGTTGACGAGGTGTTCATAAAGAGTGGATAGTTGATTGTTGCAGCCATTACAGTGGTTGTTAGTGGTAGGATTGACTGTTGTTTTTAAGATTTTGTCTTTCCAGCCTTAATCCTGGTTCATCCTTGTTCCTTTCAACAGTGGCTCGCTGGTAGAACTCAGTGTACACAAGTTTGTTTCTTCCCTTTACCTGCATTGCAGGGTTGTCTCATGGCTTCTCAAAGCTATGACCATGACAGCACACTGGCTTACAGACTAGGACATCAGGTCACTAACACACACACAGATTAGGTTTGATGATTGCTTTTAATTCCGTTATTTGTATGACTCTAAAAGAGTGAATTACAAACATGTCTCCAGGAATTGATCTCCTGTTAAGAGAGGGTTGGGGTCATCAGTCTCTCAATACCTCTTGCTTTTTAGTGTTTCAATTTGACCTTTTCCCTGACTCTGTAAAGATGTGACATTTCAGACTTCATCTCCAGGTAGCCAATCAATATATAGTTGCAGTAATTTCAGCTGTATTTACATTCTTTTAAAAAAAGACATTCTGCAACTAAAAGTTCAGTATGTCCAATGGTGATCTGGGGCTATGGTCGGAAATACTGCTCACTCTCAATCTCTCTGGCTTCTTGAAGTTTACCACTGTCGTCCTCACATTATACAATTCTTCCATGTTTTATGTCATATTTAAAGTTAGAAACTATGCCCTACACACCCACATCTAAGTTGTTTATATATATGAAGAAAAATGACGTTCCTGATACCAACTCCTGGGGAACCATCACTGTATGCAGTCCTCCGATCCAAAACAAAATTACCATTACTCTGCTTCCTGTCTCTCTGCTAAGTTTGTACCTTTGATTGGGATGAGCGCACTTTTAGTGATAGTTATGTTCGTGCAGAATCGATGGGCTAAAGGGCCTTTTCTGTGCTGTTTGAATCCATGAATCTTTGTTGTTATTGTCTCTTTCATTTCATGGGCTTGAAGTCCAATTATGGTATAGAAATCAATAAAAAGATACTATTGAATAATTCAATATATTTGCCCTATTTTACTATTTCACAAAAATAATAGTATTTGCTCTCGATGTTATCCTAGGGGTTCTCTGCTTATGTTCTTGCCAGCCTGTGATTCTCCCATAATCATTTCCAAAGTGAGAATGATCAGAGTGTGGAGCCGAAGATTAGACTGTGTGTCGTGACATTGTCAGTATGTTTATAAAGAGTTCTCCTGCTTTTACTTGTTCTTTGCAAATCATGTGCAGAACTCACAACCTTAATTCTCTGTGTGAAAATGTTTATTTCATTCACCAGCATTTGAAACAAATGGTCATGACCCATGTATATTCACTGCTGCTAGCTACCAATCTGTTCATTGAGTAGGCTGTGAGCAGGAGTCGATGCTGATTGAAGATACGAGTGAGGGGAATACATTGATGCAATGCAATGCAACAGAATCTCTGCAGTAAACAACTATTGAATTTTTAGAATTAATGTACACAATGAGGGCATTACTGGCTAGGTTGGCATTTATTACCCATCCCAGAGGGAAGAGTCAGCCATTGTGGGTCTGCGGTCACGTGTCGCCTAGATGAATCAGGATGTCAGCTTCCTTCCCTAAGGAACAGTAATGAAACTAACAATGGATTCATGGTCATTGTTAGACTTTTAATTCCAGATTTTTATTGAGATCAAATTCTACCTGCCTTGGCAGATTCAACCTGGGTTCCTAGAACATTATCTAGCACGCTGGATGAACAGTCTAACACTATTACAATGCTGAGTCATTGCCTCCACATTGATATCACGCTCTATATTCTGCAACTGGATCTGCAAAGCAATTGCCATTCATGACATTACAGGTTAACTTTGGTGTTTGAGAAGTATGGCATCACCAGCCGCCTGTTGTGCCAGTCTTCACCATGAATGACTTGAAATAAACTATTTTGATTGGTGGCCACATAGTTCGACAAAAGAAGGCAAACTAACTTTGAATTTTATCTCCCATAAGGCCATACGAATTAGGAACAGGAGTAGGCTATTCAGCTTCCCGAACCTCCTCCATTATTCAAAGGATCATAGCTGATCCAACATTTTTCATGTCCACTTTCCTGCCTTTTTCCCATAACACTTGATTCCCCAAATGATCAAGAATCTGTGTATCTATTTCAGCCTTAAATATACACAAGGATTCTGCCCCCACAGCTCTCTGTGTCAAGGAGTTCCTTCTCAACTTAATCTTAAAGTGGAACTGCTTTATTCTGAGACTATGCCTCCTGATCCTGGACTCTCTCATGAGAGGGAAATGAGGCAAACATTCTCTCAGCACTTACCCCGTCAAGCCCTATAAGGCTCCTATATTTTTCAATGAGATCACCTCTTTTAAACTCCAGTGAGTCACGTCACAATCTGTTTAATCTTTGCTCATTAGGCAAATCTGTCATAGCAGAAATTATCCTTTGTGAATATTCTTTGAACTGCTTCCAATGAAATGATATCCGCTCTTAAAAAAAGAGGGGTTAAAACTGCACACATATGGCCTTACCAGTACAGTTGCCGTCAGAGAAGTGTTTAGTGACAAGTTCATGTAGGTGTTGCCAATAATGTGCTTCCTTCACGTTTACACCTTCTGAAGCATCCATACAATTAGCAAATCACCAAGAAAGCTCTTTCAGGCTGAGGTGCCAGACATTATTAAAGAATCTCTTGTCAGGAGCTGTTAGTTTGATTGCACACTGTAAGATGATTGGAAATTAGCAGCAACGTAAATTGGTTAGTTTGCCCTTGATATTGAATACATCTAGTTCTTACTCCAGTTGCAATCAATAATATTTGGAAAGGCCGTGAAATATTTACGACTTGGGGTTTGGCCAAGGCTGCAGAGTACAAATTATTGAGTTCAAAAGAACAATCCAAAAAGAAGACTGGTCGCTTGACTAAAAGGTTAGGAATACATCACCAACCTTAAGTCTTGCAGTAAAGTGCAGTCAGAGGGATGGCAAAAGTATATTAAAAGTCAGCCCCCAGGAGTGAAGCATGAATTATAGAGTTCCAGCAACCTGGAAAATAATCTTCTGTTGCAGTGAAAATAGCTTAGAAAACTGTCTGTCTATACACCAAGTGCAAAAAGTTAATGCAAACATTTCCGAGGTCTATATGATTTATATGGTGTTTCCAGCTATCATTTACCTATTCCAGTTTGATCTTATACAATAAATTTCACTATGTCCATTTTGTCTGTCTTTATTCAGCTATATTGCATCTACCTTCATTGGTGCAATGTTGCTAAGCTATAGTGAAACAAACAGAGCGTATGGAGTCCACTGCTGAAGGGATCTTTTCAGAACCCTGCCATTAAGGGACGGGAGTGGTCATAAATAAATGGTGTTGTGATATCTAAAACTTTCATGTCACACTAGATTCTCTTCCAGAAAGCTTGCACCATGATTCGACAAACATGAATGGCATGCAAAAGAAGATAAACAGCTTTCTCAGCTTCAAATTCTGACTCTTTAACAACTCATAAAGCCTTGTATACAGGACTATTATAACTTGGCTCATTTAACTTGCTTCTTTTCTTCATGTCCACTGTGAATTGCAGTTTTCCCGAAGCAGAAATGTTCCTTTAGGATCAGAAATTATACGAGCAGCCTAAGATGCTGTGTAACATTAACTATTGCTCTATCACTGAGATACTACACACCAGAAATTTCATAGGCTTGCATGCTTGTGTTATCATCTGTACAGAAACATTATAATGTCAGCCTGTACAAGTCAGCTGAAAATGCAAATCAAGTTTATATATTTATGAGTATTACATAAAGTCATTATAAGGAATGTAGAGCACAAATACAGAAAGAAAACCACAAAAATCTGAAACAGCCCTTAAACATGTTCTATCAGTGCCTTCTTTCACAATTAAATTTATTGTGTGATCTGCCGTCATTATATTTGAAGATTGATAAATTTAATGGGTATAATTTTCTAATCAAGAGTCAGGAGATTAGTGGTGGGCATAAAAAGAATTAAATCAGGCTCTCCATCTTGCAACAAACCACCCAATTAAGTCCTGCACTATCTTAATAAGCCATGCTGCCATTTTTCCTCACTTTCAAGCCACAGTTCAAAAAGAAAAAGGTGTAGTCTTTACATCATACAATAGCATGTGCAACCCCATCTCCATCTGAAACATTAACTATTCCCTGTTCTGTACCATCACAAGCTGCCTACCCCTCCTTCTGAACTAGAAGGCAGCCTGAATCACAGATAATCCCTGACTGTAATTGACCACACATCAGTGTTAACATTTCTGTAAAGGTACATGAGATGGCTGACACCCAATTAAGTGTTCAGATCTGAGGCAGTGAGTTCAGAATCTCAACATTGAGTGACAAGAAGCATATTTTCAGGCATTTGAATTCTTAGTACTGTAACTCAATTTAACATCATACTTCCAAGTTTCCACTCAGCAATTGAGAAGTTGGGCACAAAATACCAACTGGTAAAATAAAGCAAGCAACATGGCTCACCGACACCCAACATAGCTCATGGAATGGCTATTACAGTTACATGAAACTGCTTCTTCTGCCCAAGATGCCTCCATAGTCAATGGACACATCCTTCCTGGACGCTTTATCCAAGAAACTCAGGATCAGCAAAGCAGCAGCCTCACAGCTACGTCATACTTGATCTCCACCCAACTCAAACTCTTCAGGGCTTCAAGCACCAACTCTGGAGCTGAGGGACAGACAGGACAGGACTTGCATGCTTCTGACAGGCTCGTTTTCACTGAAGGACAGCCATCTCACGTACCTTTACAGAAATATTATTCTTGTGCAGAAAGAGAGGTAGGCAGATTGTGATGGTACCGAGTAGTGAAGAGTTAATGCTTCAGATGGAGATGGAGTTGAAAATGTTGTCGTGTGATGTAGAAGAGTACACCTTTTTCTGTTTGGACTGTGGATTGAAAGTGAGGGAAATAGCATCATGGCTTATTAAGGTAATGCACAGGAAAACAAGTTCTGCTATTCCTACAGTATCAACAAATATATCAATTAGCTATCCAAAGTCCCCAGTTTACCTGACTGGTGGACTTATATTAAAAGAAAACTCCTACTAAATGTCTGTATTCACAGGAAAAGAACTATAGAATCCAAGTTATCAATAAACTACTGACAAAAAAGAAATATAGATAGCTAACTGCTAAATCTGTAACTCAAACTCTTCCCCTTTTTTTGTAATTTATTCACAGGATGCAATCAATACTGGCTGGGTCAGCACTTATTCCTTACCCCGAGTTGCCCTTGAAAAGGTGCTTCATCAGGGAAGGGCTCTGGCCCGAAACGTCGAATTTCCTGTTCCTTGGATGCTGCCTGACCTGCTGTGCTTTAACCAGCAACACATTTTCAGCTCTGATCTCCAGCATCTGCAGACCTCACTTTTTACTGTTAATTCAGAGACCCTAGTAATGTTCCGGGGCCCAGTTTCAAATCTCAGCATGACAGATGGTGGAATTTGAATTCAATAAATATCTGGAATTAAGAATCTAATGACGATTCTCAATCCATTGCCAATTGTTGGAAAAACCCATCTAGTTCACCAATGTTCTTCAGGGAAAGAAGCTGCCATCCTTATCCTGATCTGGCCTACATGTGACTCTTTCCCCACAACAAGGTGGTTGACTCTCAGTTGCCCTCTAGACAATTAGGAATGGGCAATAAATGCTGCCTAGCCAGTGACACTCTCATTCTGTTACAGAATAAAGAAAGAAAAAGTACAGCTTATATCTAATTCTTGCTGCTTAATGCTGTTTGGCATGCAAGTCATCCTGTTTGGTAGCTTCACCAAGTTGAAGCTTCATTTTTAGGAATGCAAAGCCTTGCATATGTTCCTGAAATCTTCGTTGAACTGGGGTTGATCCCCTGGCTTGATGATAATGGTTGAGTGGGGGACATTGCTGGGCCATAAGGTCACAGATTGTGCTGGAGGCCCACAAAGCCTCATGGATGCCCAGTCTTGAGTTACGAGATCTGTTCACAGTCCACCCTATTCAATACAGTTGTAGCACCACACAGCACAGTGCAGTGCCTTTTTAGTATGATGACGGGGTTTTGTCTCCACAAAGACCAAGCAAGCTCACTCTTATCCTCACTATCATGGACAGATGGATTTGGTGTGTGGTTGTGTCCAAGGATCAACCCTCTAGAGCAAGAGGCTAGCTGACTCCACCAGATAACTGCTCTCATTTCTATATGGGGTTTTCCACATGTTCAGCCTGCTTGGGGAGTTTAGTGAGATGGGAAGCTGAATATTAATGAAGTGAACTGATCCAGGAGCAAAGCAGTTAACAAGCAAGAGTCGCCATCAATTCACGACGACCTGGCATTGAGGTGGGCATCATGGGACTTCTCGTCTAATTCTGCCACCCATCGTCCCATAGCCCTCATGGCTCAGCCCCCAATATGGCTCTGCCCTTGGTGTTTGTTTCCACTGAGAAAAATACAAGAACAGTCCTAGAACCGGAGATTCGAGTGGCTCGGGAATATGAGGAGTTGAAGGAAATTAGTGTTAGTAAAACATTGTATTGGAGAAATTCATGGGTCTGGAAAGTTGATAAATCCCCAGGATCTGAAATTCTATATCTGACTGTTGAATGAGGAGTCGACAGAGATAGTTGATGCATTGGCTCTTACCTTCCAAAATCACCTGGATTCTGAAATGATTCCTGCAGATTGGAAGCTAGCAAATGTCATCCAACTACTTATGAAGGGAGTGAGCAAGAAAATTGGAAACAACACAAATCACTATAAATGCCGGAGAATCAGCACAGAAGCGCTTCACAGGAGGCTCCCAAGCACTGAGGATGTCACCTAGAAAGGGGACGAAACATTTGCAATACAAGCTCCCAGCTCAGCGAACAGAACCACAACAACGAGCACCCGAGCTACAAATCTTCTCACAAACTTTGAACAACACATCTGTTAGCCTTATATCAATTGTAGGCAAAATCTGAGAATCTATTGTAAAGGGTGTGATAAATAGACAATTAGATATAATATACTGATTGGACATAGCATGGATTTGAAAATGGGAAATCATATTTGATGAACTTGTCAGACATTTTTGATGAAGTTCCTTACAAAATTGATTAATGGGAACTGCTGGACATGGTGTGCTTCGATTTTCTAAAAACCTTTGATGAAAGTCTCCCCACCAGATGGCTAGTTAGAAAAATTAAAGTGTATGAGATAGGAGGTAATGTTCAGACATGGATTAATATTTGGCCAACAGGCTGAAACTTGAAATTAGGAATTCAAAGGGTGAGGCCTAGCGCTTCTCTCATTCGACTATGAATCCAGAGACCCAGGCAATGCTTAAGGGACCCAGGTTTGAATCCTGCCGTGGCAGGTGATGGAATCTGAATTCAGTAAAAGAAAATCTGGAGCTAAGGGGCTAATGATAACCATGAATCCATTACTGATTGTTTGAGAACCCATCTGGTTCATTAATGTCCTTTTCGGAAGGAAACTGCCAACCTTACCCGGTCTGGCCTTTATGTGACCACAGACCCACATGCAATGTGGTTGACTTTTAAACTGCCCTCTAGGCAATTAGGTAATAAGTGCTGGCTAGCCAGTGATGCCCACATTGCATGGGTGAACAAAACAAAATGTATAGATAACTCTTATATTCACAAGTGAGATGAGTGGAGTAACTCATCTTTAGCCCCAGCTACTCACAATCTATATTGATAGTTTGGATGTGGGGACTGAAATAACTCTTCATAGATGGTAGCCCATCAACAATTACCCTTCATTTACACATACATGGCCTTTAACAACAGCAATGCCTGTCACTTAGCCGGGGTAGGGCAGGGGAGGCTCCATCCATGGCATTCTCTGTTTGATGCCAGCCAGGATTCCCCAATTGGACCAGGTTAACAACCCCAGTCAGGGAACTCACATTGTCCAGCTTGCTACAACCAGTGCAGGAACCAAATGTAATATTTCTAAGTTTGTGAATGATGCAAAACTAAGTAGCTTCAAGACAGGCTGAGGAATAGGCTGCCCTGGGATGGATTGTGGTAGCCCACAAACCCACCAACACACTAAAACAGCAGTTAAAGAACTTGAAAGTCCCTATACAGACAACAAGCAAAATTAATGTCGTGTACAAAATACCGTGCAAGAACTGTAACAAACACTACATTGGACAAACAGGCAGAAAACTAGCTACCAGGATACGTGAACACCAACTAGCCACAAAAGTACATGACCTTCTCTCACTAGTATCCTCACATACAGATGAGGAAGGACACCATTTTGACTAGGACAACACATCCATCCCAGGACAAGCCAAACAAAGACACGCACGAGAATTCCTAGAAGCATGGCATTCTAACCAAGACTCTATCAACAAACATATCAGGTTGGACCCCACCTACCATGCCCTGAGAAAAAAAGAACAGGAAGTGACTTCACCACAAGAAATGACATCACTAACCCAAAGAAACCCAAACATATAAATATAAAACATGACTTATCAGTAGTGCTTCACCTGAGGCCCACTGAAGATGTTACCTAGTAGGGTGATGAAATGCCTGGAAGTGAACTTCCAGCTCAGCGAGCTAACCTACATCCAAAACTTACGTTTGAATGGCTGAGAGCTGGTGCAGTGCAGACTGGAGGCTTGGAGCAGGGATGGTTGTTGGACTGGAGTCTGGAATAGGTGGTCAGGTGACCAAACCCTGTGCTCAGCTAGTGCAATGTAATGTTTATGTGTAATTTGTTTCGAGGAGTGTAATGACTTTCAACTGTCTTGTTTCTAACTTATTCTTTAAATCACTATAAAAAAATGCAACTATTTTTTTCTTTTCTATTCCTCTGCTTGTAACTAAGAGTTGTACCTAGCTATTTGTATATAAGATGGTGCCATAACAAAGAAAGTTTACAGCCCAGAAACAGGCCTGTCGACCCTCCAAGCCTGAGCCGATCCAAATGTACTGTCTAAACCTATCGCCCAATTCCTAAGCATCTGTATCTCTCTCCTCCCCACCTACTCATGCATCTATCCATATGCACCTTAAATGAATCTACCATGCCTGCCTCTACTACCTCTGCTGGCAATGCATTCCAGGCACATACCACCCTCTGTGTAAAGTGTTTTGCATGTGTATCCCCCTTAAACCTTTTTCCTCTCATATTGAGCACATGATCTCTCGTTATTGAATCCCTCATCCTGGGAAAAAGCTTATCTCCATCCACCCTGTCTATATTCCTCATGATTTTGTAGACCTCAATCAGAACCGCCCCCCCCATCTCCTTTTTTTTAATGAAAATAATCCTAACCTACTCAACGTCTCTTCATAGCTAGCACCTTACAGACCAGACAATATCCTCGTAAACCTTCTCTGCACCCTCCCCAAAGCATACACATCCTTTTGGTAATGTGGCGACCGGAACTGCACACAGTATTCTAAATGCGGCTGAACCAAAGTCTTGTACAATTTTAACATGACCTGCCAGCTCTCATACTCAAGACCACCCCCCCCGGATGAAGGCAAGCATGCCATATGTCTTCTTGACCACTCTATCCACCTGTGTATCCACCTTCAGGGTACAATGGACCTGAATTCCCAGATCCCTCTGCTCAACAACTTTTCCCAATGCTCTTCCATTTACAATATATTTCGATCTAGAATTGGACCTCCCAAAATGCATCACCTCACATTTGCCTGGATTGAACTCCATCTGCCATTTCTCCATCCAACTCTCCAATCTGTCTATATTCTCCTGTATTCTTTGACAGCCCGCTATGATTTCTGCTACTCCAACAATCTTCATGCCATCTGCAAATTCACTGATCAGACCAACAATGCCCTTTTCCAGATCATTTATGAAGCGACATTGTAAAATTTTCACTGTACTCCTGCAGTTCTGTACTTGAGTACATGTGACAATAAAGATTATTCTAATTCTCCTTCTTACAAAATACTTAAAGATGGACAGAGGGTTGATGCAGGTAAAATGTTTCCTCTGGGTGGGGATTCTAAAACTTGAGTGCTGGCACAATTCAAAATAAGAGGGGTTTGTCTGAGACAAAAAGAAACATTTTGTCTCTGAGCTTGGTGCAACTTTGGAATTCTCTATCACAAAATGCTATGGAGTATGGTTTGACAATGTTTTAGGCAGAGATTGGTAGCTCACTGATTACTTAGAGAAAGTGAGGACTGCAGATCTGGAGATTAGAGTCGAAGAATATGGAGCTGGAAAAGCACGGCCAGTCAGGCAGCATCCGAGGAGCAGGAGAATCGACATCTTCGGGCATAAGCTCTTCATCAGGAAGGAAGGGCTTATGCCTGAAACGTCAATTCTCCTGCTCCTTGGATGCTGCCTGACCAGATTACTGATTATCATTGGCATACAGGTTTAGTGGGGTGGGGTATGTAAAAGGTTGAGATGACTCATGTGTGTGCACACCCAAAGCAAGTGAGCTTAAGTCACTTTCATCTCCTTCCTGGAACATAAGAAGAAGGACTTTTCAGGTAACACCCAGAAAACTAAGATCCTCTTCCAACAAGCTCCCACAGTCAACCCATCACTTCAATATAAGTATTTTGGAAAATGTTGCCGATTTTCTCTATCTGTCCCGATCAATAAGGGCAGACATGGGTCACCAAATGCATCATCACCTCCAAGCCAGCTCAGCCTTCAGCTGGCTGAAATAAAGAGTATTTGAGGATAAGGATCCCCAACCCTAGACTAAGATTACTCCTAAACGTGTTGGAGTCTTGAACGCTCTCCAGCAGCTGCTTCAATGCACAGGAGAAATAGCTCCAGTGGTGCCTTAGTGAAAGCCTCCAAATTTGATGACCAAAAAGGCAGGTTACCAACAGCAAACTCTCCCAATCTGACGTGTCTAGCATGATGTATGGATCACTAAAACCAGCTCCAAATGGCTAGAAAATCTCAGACACCAGACTCCTGAAGCAAATGCCTTACTCAGCAGCAGAACTCTCCCAGAAGGACAGTGGACTTGCTTCAGGAATAGTCTTAGAGCATTCCCGAAGAAGTCAAACATTCCTAGTTATTTGTGGCTTAAGACCATTCAAAATGGGAGGAGGTTTATTTAGGAAGATGCTGAACACAAGAAGGACTTTGTTAGATGGGTTGCAGAAGCAAAGTTGTAGTTTTGGAGGCAGTGTCTAAACCTCCAAACAAACCCCTCTATTCGATCCCTTCAAGCTCCCCATCCCCCATGTGTTACTGTTACATGGTATCCATTCACCCATTGTTATGGCATCTGCTGAAGGGCTTATGCTCGAAACGTCGAATTCTCTATTCCTGAGATGCTGCCTGGCCTGCTGTGCTTTGACCAGCAACACATTTGCAGCTGTGATCTCCAGCATCTGCAGACCTCATTTTTTACTATCTGCTCAGTCTCGCCAATGTACCATGCCTTGTCTGCAGGGTATGAAATAGGCAACCCATCAAGTATGTGGCAGGTACTCATGTGATTCAGCCAACATTGTCTATCAGACAGGGTGTTACTTCCCAGTTGGGGAACATTTCAGTGATCAGGGACATTTGGCCTCAGATCTTCAGGTAACCATCCTCCAAGGTGGACTTCGGGACAGGCAACAACTCAAAGTGGCCGAGCAGACCATGATAGCCAAAATCGATACCCATGGGAATGGCCTCAACTGGGACCTTGGGTTCATGTTACACTATAGGTGACCCCACCACACTACACATTCTCCCACACAGACCCACAAGCACCCATACACGCAAACTCTTACATACTCAAACACTCACGCAGACTCTCTTTTATACACATGCTCTCTCTCATACACACACACACATATACACCCCCCACACTCACACCCAAGCATATACCCTCTTAGAGGCTTATACTCCATCACACCCACATGTACACAATTTACCAAGCTTTCACACATGCAAACACACACTCTTGCATGTGAACTCTCACACACTCACTTGCACACATTTATTCTCTCTCTCTTTCTCTCTCTCTCTCACATATACGTGCACACACATATAAGTCTATGGGGTGAATTTGTTTTTGCAGAATGATATTTGCAGATACGTTCTATTTTGCTCAATAAATGCACAATCTGCAGGCAGTCAATCACACATAATATTTTGTAAATTCCACTTTGGAAATAGAACCAGTCTGACTCAAGACTGGGATACAGATGGACTCTAACCTCATATCTTTAATGCATTGTCTGAACTGAGATGTCATCTTATGTTATAAAACCTTAAGTTATCTCAAGAAAGTGGCTTAAAAGAAGTTCTGAGATTTACATATAGTATACCAAAACCTGCAACCCATTCTAAAAGATGAAAGACTTAACAACAATTCAGGTTTGTTCAATATATCATTTCAGTTGCATGACACTGTGGTCTTTTGTGATAAATTCTGTGCCTTATGATCCTACTCTACAGCTCCCTGATGAAGGAGCAGTGCTCTGAAAGCCAATGCTTCCATATAAACCTGCTAGACTACAACCTAGTGTTGTGTGATTTTTAACCTTATACACCCCAGTCCAACACCGGCACGTACACATCATAAACAGGCTCAACTTTTGGTGGATAAACAGAAAAGTACTAACTGATATCCAACAAACTTCCAATAAATATCCACTGGATATTTTAATACCATGTTACCCATGTACTAGTTTCTCTTATTGTGATGGATAACATAAACACTACTGCACCAGTAAAACTAACCTGCCAGATGCAAAAATGCACATCACTTATCTATCGTGAACTTTTCCTTTGAGTATATTCTGGAATGTTGTCTGCTGTGGGATATTGTTTCACTAGCCTGGTTATGGTCCTTTGGATATTGATGTGTAATACAATGTTGGACAAAGACCAACAGGGTCACTCCTGTTTAGTAAACCATGACTTTAATCGTGGGTCTGATATCTTGGTCATCAAATACTCTTATCCTCAATTAGGTAAAAACAATGACTGCAGATGCTGGAAAACAGATTTTGGATTAGTGGTGCTGGAAGAGCACAGCAGTTCAGGCATCATCCGAGGAGCAGTAATATCGACGTTTCGGGCAAAAGCCCTTCATCAGGAATACAGGCACAGAGCCTGAAGGGTGGAGAGATAAGTGAGAGGAGGGTGGGGGTGGGGAGAAAGTAGCATAGAGTACAATAGGTCAGTGGCGGAGGGGCTGAAGGTGAGAGGTCAGGAAAGAGGGTGGAGTGGATAGCTGGAAAAGAAGATAGACAGGTAGGACAAGTCATGGGGACAGTGCTGAGCTGGAAGGTTGGAGCTGAGGTGAGGTGGAGGATGGGGAAATGAGGAAACTGTTGAAGTCCACATTGATGCCCTGGGGTTGAAGTGTTCTGAGGCAGAAAATGAGGTGTTCTTCCTCCAGGCGTCTGGTGGTGAGGGAGCGGCGGTGAAGGAGACCCAGGACCTCCACGTCCTCGGCAGAGTGGGAGGGGGAGTTGAAATGTTGGGCCACGGGGCAGTGTGGTTGATTGATGCAGGTGTCCCAGAGATGTTCCCTAAAGCGCTCTGCTATGAGGCATCCAGTCTCCCCAATGTAGAGGAAATCGCATCGGGAGCAACGGATACAGTAAATGATATTGATGGATGTGCAGGTAAAACCTTGATGGATGTGAAAGGCTCCTTTAGGGCCTTGGTTGGAGCTGGGGGTGGAGGTGTGGGTGCAGGTTTTGCAATTCCTGCGGTGGCAGGGGAAGGTGCCAGGATGGGAGGGTGGGTTGTAGGGGGGCGTGGACCTGACCAGATAGTCACGGAGGGAACGGTCACCTTCATCCCCTCCCCCACTCACCTATTGTTCTCTATGCTACTTTCTCCTCACCTCCACCCTCCTCTCATTTATCACTCCACCCTTCAGGCACTCTGCCTGTATTCCTGATGAAGGGCTTTTGCACGAAATGTCAATTTTACTGCTCCTCGGATGCTGCCTGACCTGCTGTGCTTTTCCAGCACCACTCTAATCTAGACTCTGGTTTCCAGCATCTGCAGTCATTGTTTTTACCTCGTTGATTTTAACCCTACTGCGAATCCTCTTGCAAGGATGCCTGCCTTGAAGAAATTTTCCTCCTCTCTCTACAAGAATCTCAGGGAGTCCCTCTCCCACTGCAACTCCCAGGTCATTTCCTCTGCCTTGAAGCTCTTCAACCATGTCCTGAAACAAACTCGCTACTACAGTCACATTTGCTTCCTCAGTGCCTGCCTCCGTAACCAACTCATCCCACATGGTTTCCGGACCACCTTTAAACCAGCAGAGTTCAAAACCAAACAGGACAAACAGTACAGACTACAGATTCAAAAACACCAGCAACGGTTCTCCTTCAAGATCATCCGCTCCACGCTCGCAGCAATGCGTCGGCACCTAACCTCTCTACAGTCAGCCCTGCCTCAGCTGAGGGCTACACTCTCTCAGTGGGCGGCACGGTGGTACAATGGTTATCACTGCTGCCTCACACCATCAGATACCAGGGTTCAATTCCCGCCTCAGGCGACTGACTGTATGGAGTTTGCACAATCTCCCCATGTCTGCGTGGGTTTCCTTCGGGTGCTCCGGTTTCCTCCCACAGTCCAAAAATGTGCAGCTTAGGTGAATTGGCCATGTTAAATTCCCGTAGTGTTAGGTGCAGGGGTAAATGTAGGGGAATGGGTCTGGGTGGGTGCGCTTCAGCGGTTTGGTGTGGACTTGTTGGGCCGAAGGGCCTGTTTCCACACTGTAAGTAATCTAATCTAATCTAAAGAATTGCAAAGGACCCCTTCTGTACTATATCCTCAGGAGAAATCATACTCTCAACAAACCGTATTTCAACTCCATCTCAAACATCAAAAACTGTAAGTGCAACAAACTTTTATCCACCCCCCTCCATAACCAGCACTCCTCAAACAATCCAGAAGATTCCTCCAGCCTCTGGAACTGCTCGGACACCATTAGCCATGCGGTTGCTGCAGTCACCATCCCCACGCTGAATGATGACATCACTTCCAACCCTCACAATTCCTCATTAACCACACATGACATCACGTCTGCCCCTCACATCATCGCTGATGTCACACGCTCAGTGACTTCCGCGCCCCCACTGCCACGTTTGCCATCACTTCCGTCCCCACCAGCGCCACTCGCCTGCATTCTGCTGACATGGCCCCCACAGATCCCACTGTCACCATCCCTGCCCCCCCTAAATGCTGAGAGGAACACCACCCCTGCTCAAGACTCCACCCCCATTCACCACACCAACTCCAGTTACTGGCTCCACCCCCACTCCCAGCTCCACACCCACACCTGATCCCAGCTCCCAGCCCTGCCGAGTTTTCAGCATCCCTCCAGACATCCCCCTCACTGAGGACGAATGATCAGTCCTCAGCAAAGGACTCACCTTCATCCCCCTCCACCACGCATTAATGAATTTAATACACGCTGTGACGTCGAACACTTCTTCCGCTGCCTCTGCCTCCAAGCTTACTTTCACAATCAGGATTCCCGCCCATCTTCCAAGGACCCTTCACCCACCTCCAACACACCGCATCCACCTGGACACCCTGCGCTGGCCTATTACCTGACCTCAATCTCTTTATTTCCAACTGCCGTCGGAACATTAACCGCCTCAACCTGTCTACCCCCTACCCCACCTTAACCTCTCACCCTCACAATGCTCAGCACTCCAATCCCTCTGCTCCAATCCTGAGCTCACCATCAAGCCAGCAGATAAACGAGACACAGTGGTAGTCTGGCGCACTGACCTCTATACTGTGAAGCCAAACGCCAACTCGAGGACACCTCCTCCTACCGTCCCCTTGACCATGACCCCACCCCCCCCATCACCAAACCTTCATCTCACAGACCATACAGAAACTCATCACCTCAGGAGATCTCCCACCCACAGCTTCCAACCTCATAGTCTGGGAACCCCGCACTGCCCGGTTCTACCTCCTTCCCAAGATCCACAAGCCTGACCACGCTGGCCAACCCATTGTCTCAGCATGCACCTGCCCCACTGAACTCATCTCCACCTATCTCAACACTGTCCTATCCCCCCTAGTCCAGGAACTCCCCACATATGTTCGAGATACCACCCACGCCCTCCACCTCCTCCGAGACTTCCGTTTTCCCGAACCCCCATGCCTCATCTTCACCATGGATATCCAATCCCTCTACACCTCCATCCACCATGACCAGGACCTTCAAGCCCTCCATTTCTTCCTCTCCCGAGGTCACCAACAGTACTCTTCCACCGACACTCTCATTCATTTGGCCGAACTGGTCCTCACCCTTAACAATTTCTCTTTCAAATCCTCCCACTTCATCCAGACCAAAGGGGTAGCAATGGGCAGCCGTATGGGCCCCAGCTATGCCTGTCTCTTTGTTGGCTACGTAGAACAGTCCATCTTCAGTAATTACACCGGCACCACTCCCGACCTCTTTCTCCGCTACATTGATGACTGCATTGGCGCCACCTCGTGCTCCTGTGAGGAGGTTGAGCAATTCATCAACTTCGCCAACACATTTCACCCTGACCTTAAATTTATCTGGACCATCTCTGACACCTCCCTCCCCTTCCTGGACCTCTCCATCTACATTAATGACGGCCGACTTGACACCAACATTTTTTTACAAACCCACCAACTCCCACAGCTACCTGGATTACTCCTCTTCCCACCCCACCTCCTGCAAAAATGCCATCCCGCATTCCCAATTCCTCCACCTCCGCCGTATCTGCTCCCAGGAGGACCAGTTCCATCACAGAACACACCAGATGGTCTCCTTCTTTAGAGACCGCAATTTCCCTTCCCATGTGGTTAAAGATGCTCTCCAACACATCTCATCCACATCCCACACCTCTGCCCTCAGACCCCACCCCTCCAACCGTAACAAAGACAGAACACCCCTGGTGCTCACCTTCCACCCTACCAACCTTCACACAAATCAAATCATCCACCGACATTTCCACCACCTCCAAACGGACCCACCACCAAGGATATATTTCCCTCCCCACCCCTTTCCACCTTCCACAAAGACCGCTCCCTCTGTGACTACATGGTCAGGTCCAAGCCCCCCTACAACCCACCCTCCCATCCCGGCACTTTCCCCTGACACCACAGGAATTCCAAAACCTGCACCCACACCTCCTCCCTCACCTCCATCCGAAGCCCTAAAGGAGCCTTCCACATCCATCAAAGTTTTACCTGCACATCCATCAATGTCATTTATTGTATCTGTTGCTCCCGATGCGGTCTCCTGGACGCCTCATAGCAGAGAGCTTTAGGGACGCATGGAACTGAGGAAAAGCCAGGAGTATTTCAAATCAGACATCCTGTCAGTGGGTCTCAAAACATGCTTTAACGTGGGTTAAAGCGAGATTGGAGGGTGACTGGTTAGTTGGCAAAAGTGATGGTTTGTTGTCAGTTTCAGAAATCCTATAGTGCCGACTACACAGTGTAATAGCAGGGAGCTTGATGCATGTGATGAAGGAACAGCATTGGGAAGGACAGCTGAAGTACAGCTGAGGGTAACCAGGAATTATAAAGGCATTCTGACGCGTAATTAGATTGCCCGATTGAAAAGAGCTGAGGGGAGATGTCTGTCAGGAAGTTTGACAAGGACTTTAAAAGTTCCTCTGCTGTGTGAATGAGACAGAGAGATTGCTAAATTCAGTTTCCACAGATCCTCATTGGAACTGACAGTGGAGTGATAGAACTGTTGTTATTGATCTGACTGTACCTGTGTGCTGTTTGTCACCTGTGTTGAATGCCCATGGACAGTTTAGAAACTGGTGAAGTTTATACTGGCCCCTACTGAGGAGAGTTGAACTTCCTAATAACTCAAGAGAGCTCTGTCTGCAGCTCAAAAGGACAGGGAGCAAGGTTGCTGATTATACAGTATGGCAGCAAGTTTCTAGACAGCCCACATGCCTAGTTAATTGAATAATATTATGTGCTCTGATGATACTGATGTACACCAGAGCACTCCCAATTTCCACGGTAACATTGAACATTATCAGTCACTTCCAGGAGCAGAAATGTAACTTCTTTGATGAAATTGCAGTTCAGCTTTTCCTTAAGCTAAAATATTCCTTTGTTTTTTTTAATGAAATATTCAACCCGGCCAATTAACTGTGAATTTTAAATGGACCTTAGGATCCGTCAAGTACGTATAGGGAGTTTGGGCTCGGACTTCCCATTCCTTTTGATTCCAGTTAACCTATCCATGAAATTTTGAAGAGAAAATATTAATAAAGAGAAGCAGAACTATCCAGCATTGGTAGAACTGGCCTTGTACCTGAGAGTTGAGCTCCATTAACATTTCATTGTCCAGGTGGGATTCACATAATTTCTTAAGCATTTTGAGTTGCCCTAGATCTGAGCTTAGTGTTGTGACCACAATCTGGGCATTACAGAGTGAAAAAGCATCACCACTATCCTGTCCTGCCTTAGGCTGACTAGTACAAAGGGATCTGGGAGTGCTAGTCGAGGATTCTCTAAAGGTAAACATGCAGGTTGAGTCCGTGATTAAGAAAGCGAATGCAATGTTGTCACTTATCTCAAAAGGGTTGGAATATAAAAGCACCGTTGTGCTACTCAGACTTTATAAAGCTCTGGTTAGGCCCCACTTGGAATACTGTATCCAGTTTTGGTCCCCACATCTCAGGAAGGACATACTGGCACTGGAACGTGTCCAGCAGAGATTCACACGGATGATCCCTGGAATGGTTGGTCTAACATATGAGGAACAGCTGAGGATCCTGGGATTGTATTCATTGGAGTTTAGAAGATTAAGGGGAGACTTAATAGAGACGTACAAGATAATACATGGCTTGGAAAGGGTGGACGCTAGGAAATTGTTTCCATTAGGCGAGGAGACTAGGACCCGTGGACACAGCCTTAAAATTAGAGGGGGTCAATTCAGAACAGAAATGCGGAGACATTTCTTCAGCCAGAGAGTTTTGAGCCTGTGGAATTCATTGCCGCAGAATGCAGTGGAGACCGGGACGCTAAATGTCTTCAAGGCAGAGATTGATAGATTCTTGTTGTCTCGAGGAATTAAGGGCTACAGGGAGAATGCAGGTAAGTGGAGTTGAAATGCCCCTCAGCCATGATTGAATGGCGGAGTGGACTCGATGGGCCGAATGGCCTTACTTCCACTCCTATGTCTTATGGTCTTATGGTCTTATACCAGTGTCTGGAAGTGGTGATCCCTTAGGATGTATTTCTGATGTACGGACACTACTGTTCAGGGAAGCAAACATTCGCTCCTGTGGACTTTGTCACGATTCACTGAGGTAACATAGTGGAAATCAAGGCCTTCTATTTCTGGAGTCATTAGAAAAGTGGTAGTTTCTCCAAGTAAATACTGAAAATCCCCAATTATCTGATGTTCCAACCCAGGTTGCACATTGATGGAACCCATAAGCTACACAAAATATGGTTCACAAAATATCTCAGATCCATTGTTTTCAAAACATGTTGACATCATTCAAAATCCCTGGATTCTAAAGCAGTTATTTCTCATTTCAGTCCACAATTCTAAGAAGCACAGAAATGAAAAGGCAAGGCCTTTGCAACTTGCTCTTGACCGTGGTGGGAAAGAGCATGATCACTCACCCCAGATGGCGAGATTGGTGCATGGGGTCTGTAGAATTTAGATCAATTTCCCCAAGATAAATCGCAGGCTGGAAATTGGATGAATGTTGGAAATGGAGGAGTTCAAAGTAAGATTTTAGATATTTTTATGCCAGCCAGGAATTTCAGAGGGAGAAGTCATTTCAAATACTTAGTGAATATAAATTTATTAGGGAGTTGGATTGAAGCTTAGAATGTCCGGTGCCCTGTAGCTCACTCAGCAAGAGCAAACATCCCAACATTGTTGGACACATCCCAACGGTTATGCAAGAATTAATACTGGGGACACACATTTAATCATTTATGTGAAATTGCAATGGGACCAGAGAGACGATGAGGATATTTTTTCTTCTTACACAGCAAATTGCTTTGATCCAGATGGCACTGTGCAATAATATTGCATGCAGTTTTCATGGTAACTTTCAAAAATGTAGTGATAATATAATGAAGGACAAACCTTCTGCATATTTCTCCAGACCTCATGTTTTCCTCTTCATTGGTGACAGAAGCTTTTCGTTTTCCCATTTCAAGCTGTCTAAAATCATCATTCTCTTTCTCCCTAACCTTCCTTCAATCACTTCCTTCAGGAAGGTCTCTGACCTGAGAGTATTCTTGAATCTGAAGTTGAAAATACTCATGATATTTCTCCCCGTCTTGTGCTCTCCAGCTAAATCACTCCAATCTTCTTCAGAACCACATGCTACAACTTCCTAATCTTTGAATGCCCACATTTCTCAAAGTCCATATTTCAAATCTGCACAACGAAGATCTCAAAACAGTGTTGATATTATTTGCTTAAGACCTTTGCCAATTTAATGAGAAGATCTTTATACTCAAATACAGTCTTTCAAAATGGATTTAAATATTGTTACAGGAGAAATGATGCAGGGATTTGGGGAAAGAGGTAGAGGAGAGGAATGAATGGGATAGTTCATTCAAAGAGCCAGCACAGACCCAAGAGGTTGCATGGCCTCCACCAGTGCTCTATATTTCTATGATTCACTATTATTTTGACCAAAATGCAAACTCTTTACTTTAAAAGTGTTATTATCTCTGTTAAGACAAAGGAACTCTGAATAAACATTGTGCTTGGATACTAAGAGCCAAATTTCAAAGAAGTTCAAACATGAGGTATTGGATTTGTGGTTGATTTTGAAACCATTTAATTCTTCCAGTTTTTCATCTGAACTACATTGGTTAGCATCATGTGCAATGAGAATATTCCTGCATTCTATGGACAATGATTAAATAAACTAGTTACCAGGACACAGGAAATAACTTGCACTCGGTACACCAATCACAGTTATCATCTCCAACAATAGAAAATCGACTTTTAGATAAGCTCATGTATATGCAACGAATGGAAGGATACGGACCAAGGGCAGGCAGAAGGGATTAGTTTAATTTGGCATCATGGTCAGCACAACAACGTGGGCCAAAAGGCCCATTCCTGTGTTGTACAGATCTGTGCTCGATGTTCTAAAACTGGAAAATGTCTCCCTGACCCTGAAAAGCAGTGCACCAAAACCTCACGCACATTCATCCAACTATATGTTCCACAGGACTCAGCTGTTATCAGTTCTGTTTCACAGAGAATGTATTCATTGTCTCGCTGTTCAGAAACCAATATGTTTTGTAGAGCATTCAATCACTGATAACTGTTCCTACTCGCAAAGATTTCAATTCCATTCTGAGCCAGGTCCTTATCCAGCTATTTTTAAAGGAGTTGATTGACACAGATACTAACTAACTGTCCCTGCTGCATTGGCACAAGTCTGCAGAGGCAAAAAGCTGTTCAAATCTTTAATCCCTCATATTTGAGGTTTGTTCATTTTATACTCAGGTTCTCTTGCTCTGCAAACTGAATTCACCTTGAATCATCCACATCTCCATGTCCGACATTCTAAATATTGTATCATGATCATTCTCAATCTTGTTTCTAATGAAAAGAAGTTAGTGGTTGCTTAAACAATATGCATTTCATATGGCCCCATACCTTTGTGAATAATTTTGTATAGCCATATTGTATACATTATTAATATTGAATGGGAAGTAGAAGATGCATGTTATACAATTTATTGGCATTAATAATTTTAGGGCAGCTACAGATGTACCTATATTATAAACCAGGTTATTTTCTGTTCTAAATATAAGCTCCATCTGGAAATGTAGCACGGAGTCATAAAGTTATAGAAATGTACAGCACGGAAACAGACCCTTCAATCCAACTCATCCATGGTAAACAGATATCCTAAATTAATTGAGTCCCATTTGCCGGCATTTGGCCAATATCCCTCTTAAACACTTCCTATTCAAATACCCATCCAGATACCTTTTAAATGTTGCAATTGTACCAGCCTCCACCACTTCCTCTGGCAGCTTATTCCATACACTCACCACCCTCTGTACAAAAAAGTTGCCCCTTGTGTCCCTTTTAAAACTTTCCTCTCTCGCTTTAAACCTATGCCCTCTAGTTTTGGACTCACCTACCCTGGGGAAAAGGCCTTGTCTATTCACTCTATTCATGCCTCTCGTGATTTTATAAACCTCTATAAGGTCACCCTTAATCTCCAATGTTCCAGAGAAAATAGCCCCAGCCTATTCAGCATCTGCCTGTAGCTCAAACCCTCCAACCCTGGCAACATCCTTGCAAATCTCTTCTGAACCCTTTCAAGTTTCCTGTTGAAAATCAGACAACACTGGGTTATAGTCCAACAGTTTATTTGGAAGCTATGGAGCAGGATCATAAGGCACAGAATTTAAAGCAGAAGATTACAGGTTCATGCAACTGGAATTATATATATAAAACAAACTCACCTCCACAGTTTGGATTAATACTGTGTATGCTGCATTAGTATTGTGCAGATATAGAATGACTTTACAACATGAATACTTAGTTTATTTGACATATTACTTATAAGGATCTTAGGGATTTTCCTTGCCTGATAGACATATATATAAGTCACTCATGTTTATAAGGCTGAAGAAGTATTGAGTTAATGAATACTGCAGATGACAGGGACTAAGGACAGAGTTATCGAATGATAAAGAATATATGTTAGTCAGATTTATAATCTGCACCATCAAATTCCATTTGAATATCTGTGTGAGTGATAGCCGTATGAATAATCCTTACATTTAGCAGCAGTGAAGCCTAGCTTAACCAGTAATGAATTGCTCCAGGATTTGAATCTTGAGATTGCACAAGAATCACACTTACACCCACATATATACCTTTGGTAAACCAGAGTTAAGAAACAAAGTCTCATTGGTGTCTGATCAATCAGAGCCAGCCTTTATCGATTGATAATGGAACTGAACCTGGAATTCCTGAAACAATGCCTTTTGAGATAAGAAGACAAGAAGCCAAGAGACAAGAAGAGCAATCAGATACTTAATCCTTTTCTTGCTGAATAAACAGTAACTTCATTGAGCAAATCAGAGCTTGTTTTGTTTTACTTTGTTAACACTCTGTTTTCTGTTCTGCAGCTGCCTTGGTCCCAGCATTCCTCCAGTACCCCAGAAAAGTGTCCGATATTCTACTGTGGGCCCCAGGACAGTGAGAAAACACACAAATGGGACAAAGGAAGGGATAGTGGAAGTAAAAGAGGAAAACAATGTAAATTGAATAAGAGAAGAATGTATTAACGCCATTGGTCATTGAAGGAAGCCAATTTGAAGGATTCAGCATACCACTTCGAAAAGATTCTATAGAATCATAGAATGACTACAGTGTGGAAGCAGATCATTTAGTCCACTGGTTCCACACTGACTGTCCAAAGAGTATTGCACTCAAACCCAACCTCCACCACAACCACCACCACCACCACCACCACCACCCCACCCCGCAACTCACACATTATAACCCTGCATTTCCCATAGCTAATCCACCTAACATACACATCCTTGGACAATATGGCCAATTTAAGCATGGCCAATCCATCTAAGCTGCAGGTGACGGTTCATGTATGGGTGTTATATGTAAAAATCCAATAGCTAGACTATGTATAAAATTGTTTTTTTTTGTCTGTTTGCCATCCATTTTGTGTACCATGAAATCTCTACTTATTTAGCCTTAGTTCTCTTCCTTTCTAATTATCCCTCACTGTGATCTTTTATAGCTATGATTTCCCTTCCTTAATCTCTCCACCATGTTTAAAAGGCTTGATAATATTGTCTACTACAGAATCTTTCCTCTATTGGGCTATCTTTGTGCGGTTCTACTCTTACCTATCTGGAACAACAGACTCAGCCCAGCAACTGCACTGTTGAACGTCCAAAGATTCCCAAGTGTCTAACTTTGGGACCATCCTTTTCCACAAACAATTCCTTGATCCTCCGCAGTCAAGCAGAAACTCAAATGGAGGCTGGTGGTATCTAATTCTAAATCTGCACTGCTTCATTTGACCCCACAAGCATTGCATCCTGTCAAACTGACTTGTCATAACTTATTTCAGCAAAGCATCAAAAGAGCAGAAACCATTGTGATCAAGAACTATCAGGAACTCAATTCCTTTGACACCAACACCAGCCCCCTCTTTCGGTTTGTTCAAGTTGAACCAGATTGCATGAAAGCTTGCTGTCATCTCCCATCAGCCACGAACTGTGCTGAGTTACCATATCAACAAAATCGCTCCCTTTCACTCTAACTCCAGTCCCTCTTCCTGTCCAGAATTGATCATTCCCTACACTTAATTCACTGGCCATTCTTTCTCCATCCTTTGTAGCTCCAAGTTATTCAAAAATGCATAAGCGGTCTCCTAATCTGTATAAAATCCTGTTCGCCCATCAATTTCGTCCAGCCTATGTTGCAATGCGTTAAAGTGAAAATGCTTGTCCCCTTATTTCAATGTTCTCATGCCCTCATTCAATGCAGCTGCCTTTCAAATTTGAAATCCTGCCCCCTTTATTGACTCTTCTCTTCCCAACAGCATTGGCTTACAGCCACTGAGGCCCAATTATCTGACACTCTCTCCTCTTCGAAACTTTTTTCCGAAACATCCTTCCCTCAGCAGTTTCCAAAGGCCTGATGATCCTATTCTGTTATTGCCACTCTCTAAATTGCCTTGGATCATTTGGAGGCTAAAAGCACCACAAAAGCACGTTGTCATGGTAACGATTCCTTGACTGCCCCGATTCGTAGCCATCTCCCCTTTGAAATGATTATTCAGTTTTGCAGCCGCAGGAAGTGGATTTGGCAGTCACTTTGTGCTGAGGTTTTATTCATTATTCGCTTTTGATCAGCTTACCTTGAATTTTACCATCACATTCCCATTTGTGAGAAAGAAGAGTCATTTCCCATCAGTTCTCCTCATTGTTTGAAACCTCACAGTCTCACCTCACTTCAAGCAACCAACATGCCCAAGTAACCAGGATGCAGTAAATCCATCCTCACTGGTGTGCTAAGCACTGAAACTGAACAAATCACATCATTCATGCTCGCAGGAAAACAGAAAGGGCCCCAGAAGATCATCTGGTAGCTCGGCTAATTGTGTTTTTTTGGAACCGCGAGTGCCAAGGCCTGCAGTACATCATGCTTAATCCTGCTGCAACTAATGTCAACGGCTGCACTTGACTGAACACGAATAGGGCTCTGCTACGTTGCATAGGAGACTCAATAACAAGCGCGACACAGCTCGCCCCTCCAGTGACCATATGCTGATAGAAGTGATGTTGTGTTATTTGTTTTTGACAAGAAGTATGAAAGCAATGCTGCCCTTAGGATCTGCTCATAAAAGGTCTCTGCATTCCCTGATGGTTTTATATGTGGGGTTTGACATTCGAACCTACAGTACTTGTATTTGCCCCACAGCATCATTAAGCTCAGTGATGCAGTCCCAGACAAAGCACATAATTAAAGTTATGTTTAGTCATTTAAAGTCATGTTTCTCACCTGATGAGTTTGGAGCTATAACTGCTGCTGGCATTATCAGCAGCTGGCAAAGAGTGGCTCATGGTCCCTTGAGAGCTGCAGTTGGAATCAAATGATTTTTAGTTGCTCCTACATTTCTTCCGAAGGTGTTGATTCACTTTGGAGTCTGAGTGATTTTGTTGTGGCTGTTATTCATGCCTAAGGATAGAAATATGTGCGGCAGCTGGGCATTTGATTTGCCTCCATGCCTAAGGCCAACTGAGTCCTCAACAGACAGGCAGGAGACTGGAATAACACAGCAAGTCAGGCAGCTCCAGGAGGTGGAGAAGACAACGTTTCAGGTGTAACCCTTCTTCAAAACCAGGAGGTGGATGTCATGCGAGCTGTAGATCAAAGGGGTGGCGGGGGCAGGGAGGTGGGATAAGTGAAAACAGCTAGAGAGTACGACTTGGTTGGTGAATGGGAGGAATGAATCCGGTTGGTGGCTGGGAGGGGTGGAAAGGACAGGGATGGGATGGGAAGGGAAGTTATTTGAAATTGGAGAACTCAATGTTGAGTCCTCCAGGTAGGCTGCCCAGGCGGAAGATGAGGTTATTTTCCTCCAATATGCGGTTTGGTTCATTGTGGCAATGGAGGAGGCCATGTCGGAAAAGGAGTGGGAAGGGGAATTAAAATGGGCGGTGACTGGGAGGTCAGGTTGGCCCCTGTGGGCATGGCTGCGATGCTCGTTGAACCATTGCCTAAGTTTACGTTTGGTCTCTCCGATGTAGAGAAGATCACATCAGGAGCACCTTATGTGGCAAACTAGGTTGGAAGAGAGGCAGGTGAACCTCTGTCTCATCTGGAAGGACTGTTTGGGGCCCTGGAGGAAGGTGAGGGGGTGGTGTACCAGTAGGCTTTGCATCTTTTCCGGTTGAAGGGGAAGGTATCTGGGTGTTGGTGGGGTTGGGGGGGGGGGGGGGGGGGGGGGGGGGGGTTGGTTCAGTGGGGAGAGTGGCACAAACCAAGGACTGTTGAAGGGAACGGTCCTTGCGGAAGGCAGAGAAAGGTGGGGAGGGAAAGATATTCTTGGTGGCAGGGTCTAGTTGGAGTTGGCGTAAGGATTTAAGGATGATATGTTGGATGCAGAGACTGGTGGGATGGCAGATGAGGAAATTGATTGCATTTGGAGGGGGGGCGGGTGGGTTTAGAGCAGTGGAATGGGGAATGGAGATGGTGTGGTGGAGGGCTGTTTGAATGACAGAGGGAGGAACTGAAACTGAATCCTCAAACCCACACATTCTACGAGCCAGAATAGAGCCTGGGAATATCAAATGACTCTTCCTTAGACCAGGAATCAGTAGGTGCTGTTACTGCCTCCACTGAGAGTAACTAGCAGCATAACCCATGAATCACAGCTCAAACATTCCTGGTCTGTATGGTTTATCTCCAGATGAAGCAAGATTGTTCTAGCAACAACACCCCTATCCACAAGGTGATACCACTATATCTGATTCACATTACTTGTAGTTTTCTATCCATGGCTTTCTGGTTTAAATCATGATTCTGATTTATTCTTAAAAATAAGATCATATTGAAGAAAACTCAATGTGGCACAGGAAGTCATCTGTTTAAATCTCAACATAACTCTAATCATCATGACTTCAAATTAGTTTGATTTTAATATTATTATAACAAAACTCTGTTGAGGTGATTTTATTAAAACACATTTCATTGTTTACTAATTGTAAGAGCATAAGGAATAAGAGCCAGAGTAGACTGCCTGGCCCATCAGGCCTCCTCTGCCATTCAATGAGATCATGGTTGACCTTTTCATGAACTCAGCTCCACTTATACACCTGCTCACCATAGCCCTTAATTCATTTCTGTTCAAAAACCTATCTTTGCCTTAAAAACATTCAACGAGGTCGCCTCAACTGCTTCACTGGGCAGGGAATTTCAGATTCACAACCCTTTAGTTGAAGAATTTCCTTCACAATTTGCTGCCCTAAATCTGCTGCTCCTTCTTTTGAGGCTATGTCCCCTAGTTCTAGTCTCATCTGCCAGTGGAAACAATCTCCCTGTTTCTATCTTTTTCTGTTACCTTCGTAAATTTGTATGTTTTTCAAAGGTTCTCCGGTGCCATTCTTCTAATGGGTATAGTCCCAGTCTACTCAATCTCTTGTACATGCTGTGCATGTAGTTGAACTGACTTAACTCAGGAAATGGACCTTTTAAAGTTTAATGTATCGATTTTCAAATGCAGGAAAATTCAAGGTTAAGAGCTAACTAAGAATTATCGGGAAACCATCCTAATCAAATAATGCTGATAGCCCAATGGATTCCAAAGTAAAATAAGCAAGGGATTTTCTGCCAAACACGAAACCCACCTAGTATCGGTATCTGAAGGCTGCATGAACAATATCTGTTCCTACTGCTCAAGGAGACAAAGAAACCTGCTGACTAGCAGTGGCATGCTGGGCTAAAATCTTGATAAGCCCAACAGCAATTTGATGCAGAAGGTTTAAAAGCTTCATGAGCCAGCTCACCACCATTGTAGCGAAATACATCCCAATATTGACTGGCTGTAAGTAACACAAGAGAGGCAGATACTCCATTCATACTGAAGGCAAAGAGTGCCTGCAGACCGAGGAGAGGTCATGGTGCCCTGTAACATTCAGTCCAGATCTATATGAGTAATAAGTGATGGGAGGGCAGGGCTTCCTAATACAAAATGAATGCCAGATGCACAAACCACAAATTATGCCAATGCCACATTTGCTTCCATACTTTCCATTCTGTCCAACTCAAACTTTCCCTGTAAAAACTAGGTTTCTATAACGCCTTTCTCTTTATCCCATGTCTGGTCTGGTCTGCTCCACATTTCCATTGATCAAAAATTGCCAAACAGTCTATTCATTAGTCTAGAAGAATGAGGATGAACTTCTTGAAACATACAACATTCAGAGGGGCTTGACCGGCTAGATGTTGAAAAGGTGTTTCCACTTATGATGGAACCTAGAATAAGGGGACATTGATACAGGATAAAGTGATACTAATTTAAAGCTGAGATTGAGGGAATTTCTTCTCCCAAATGACAGTGATTGACCAGAATTGTCAACCCAGAGGCTGTGGTGGCTGCATATTTGAAAATATTTGAAGAGGAGGTGGATAGATTTTGAAAGATCATGAAACTGAGAGCCATAAGAAGCTATACAGATGGGGAGTTGAGACCTAGGGCAGATCAGCCACAATTTTACTGAACGGTGGAGCAGGTTCAGGGGCCAAATGGCTGACACGTGTTCCTGTTTCTTGTGTTCTTATAAGATGTAAGAGTAGAGGAAGGTCATTCAGCTTGTTGAATTTGCTTTGTCATTCAAAGAGATCACGGCTGATGTGATAAAATCAGCCCCACTAGCCTCACATTTTCCCACATCATTTTCCATCGGCTTATATCCCTCGATGGGCTCTCACCTACTTTTGTGCCATCAACAGACTTGGCTGCAGTGTTCCCACTTCCCTCATCCAAATCATTTAAAAAAGTCTTAAGTGTAATTGTGGTTCCAGCATTGATCATCGGGCATTTTCCTAGTTACAGGTTACCATCCTTAAAATTTCCCCCTTAACCTAGCTGTCAGTCTTCTATTAGTTAGTCAATCTTGTATTCATGCTATTATATTACACAGCACAATGGGCTCTACTTAATAAGTTGTGGTAGCTTATCAAATGCCTTTTGAAAATCTAAATATCTTACATCTGCTGGTTCACTTTTATCCATCCTGCTTGGCATCTCCTCGGAGAATTCTAAAAACATTGTCAGCTGTTATTTCTCCTTTGTGATGTGGCCACGTGATCTATAAATATTTTGAATTCCATTTACTTTTGAGTTTGAGTGATTGAGTTTTGATTTAATGGTTTTTTCTGTGGTGTTTAATGATTAACTTGTCACTGTTTCTGTCGCCATTGATTTTTTTATAAATCAATCAAGAGAGAAGCAGCTTTCAGAATTAATTGGCTTTTTCTGCACATTTTACAATTGACCAAGGTTTTAAAAAAAAAAGTGGCAGTTTTTGTTTGCTAGAAATTTCCAGACACAACTTTTCTTTTAGATTAGGAGAAAGCTTAAGATGGTACAGTGGCGTCTGGTAGCATGGTGTCCCAGTGGCGAGCACAGCTGCCTCACAGCTCTAACGCCCCAGGGTTGATTCCAGAGAAAGAGACTATTACAACATATTACACTGGTTACACTTGCTATGTTTAATCAAACTTCAAATTAAAAATGAATGCAGATTTTTGTCTTCTTTAGGTAGAGGCAAATCAGTTGTTTTGCTATTTCATGACCATCCATGGAAGAGAAAGCTAGAGTGAAGCAAATGAGGTGAGATGGTTATTTGGAATCAGCTAAATTTCTTCTTCAAGAATCAATTGCTTCACAGCCATTTAGCATAACTTATCTACGATTTTAGCATTTTTATGATGACTTAAACTGATACATATTACCTAATGGTCTATGGTAAAACTGTATTCATGTAATGTGCCACTATGCCAACTTTTCCGAAGAGCCCTCCAAGCCTCAGCAGCACACACAGGATTGAAATCGTTTCCGATTGCTTTGAATTCAAGGCCATGAACTCCAATGCAGTGTTCAATTTGTAACAGAATCTCTACCCGTTATTACTTTGAGAGATGACAGGAATCCCATTAGTAATCTAATACAGGCATACTAGAGACCAGAGGCTGGTTGAAAGACTAATTATTTGTAACTTCCCCGGGAGGATCAAAGCAACTTCACATGGGAAGCGACAAGTTAGATGATGGTACCCCTCTCCACCCAATATATGACACCCTATCACAACCCATCCCACCCCTACTCCATATTACTCTCCAGCCCAAAGTGGGAAGCAATTGGAAAGCTTTGTTCTCACCCTCTTTCATGTGCACATGATTTGACAGTATAACTAACACAGTGAGTGCAAGCCGATTTTTAGAAAAGAAGCCCATGGTTCAGAAATAAGCCATGCAGGGTTGATCATTATCTCACTAAAACCACAGCATCTAATATCTGTAATCCAGTCAGTGAATTGCCTGCTGTGCTGTGGTCCTGCTTTAATCTACTTTAGTCCCGACAATGGAGTTCTGACCTCCAAACTTGGAGCTGATACAAAATGAGCCAGACTTAGACGAAAGCCTGTTGAGATGCTTCATTAATATTGTTACACTAGTTGAATGAAATTGTGACAAAACCCATTGAACCTACAGGTGCTGATCAAACAGGCCCAGCATAGTCAGGTCCATCCCTAACTCCACGGAGTACTAGATCTACAAAATATTTTGCACTGGGCCACAATGCTTTTAGATGCAAAATGCTGAACGTTATGCCCAGTAATCTGTGTCTTTAAGCTGAACAGTTAACTTGATCACTGTAGTGATTGTAACAAGGTCAGCTAGGTGGATCTCATAGAATATGAGTTTTTTGATTGGGGCTGTTAATCTGGCAAAATCAAGGAGCCATGGCTGACAGATATAAACAGGCAGGTCAACATGGGTGCAGGGGGAATAAATAAGCACTACCGCAGTTAGGCGGCAGTGTGGGGGTAAAATTTTAAAAAAACAGGAGGGTAGAGGTGGGCTCATCAGGGACTGGAGTGCATTATTTCCCAGTCCAACTCTATTTTGATTTAATCCCTGCCCTCCCCTTCACTGTTTGATCACACAGCATTGCCCTTTTTGATGTGAAGGGCACTGCTTGTCACTGGCCACTCGGGTGTTTCCTTTCTTCCTGGTGGTGGAAATTAAATAAAGATTTATGCACTTTGTGTCTTTGACTGTGTCTCACACCTGCACACACACAACATGGGTGCGGGGGAAAAAATAAGTGCTACCGCACTTAGGTGGTAGTGTGGGGGTTAAAAAAAAGAAAAAGAGAAGAGAAAGAAAAGAAGGTAAACAGGGGTGTTAGAGGTTCTGCTCATTCTGAGAGCTGGAAAAGAAAGAAAAAAAATAAACATGAGGGTCAAACATCCTGTTCACACTGACAGCTGACTCTGAGGAACCTGGATCAGAGTCAAAGACTCTCTATATGTAAATAAAATGTAACTTGGTGACGAGTTACCGGTCTCTGTGGAGATATTTCAAACATTTTTTTTGTGTTCAGCAAAAGTGAAGGATTACTATATTGGTAATACAAATATGTACACTTTCAGGTCCCAGTATGAAGAAGGAATATCCAATAATAAACTAACGTTTCTTACATAATGCTCCATCAAGGAATCTCAGTATATGTACAGTGTGGCTAAGGCATACAATGAGTAAGTTCTCTATTGTCCCAGAAAATATCTCTGAGTCAGCTTTAGTTCATTTTTGATTTCAGCGTCTATTGTGAAATATGGTTCAGTGGGTCACATTTGCTGGTCTATAATAATCAACCAGCAAAAAGCTGGACAATTCAATATTTCAATTGTAAAGTGATGCAAATTGGAGCAATTCTGTCTTCCATCTATTGGCTTCAGGCTGCATTATTCAGCAAGAGTTTTCAGTTATATTGAGATACAACCATTCATTTATTCCTCTTACTGCATTCTAGATAGAATACAACTTACCTCTGGTCTCATAGATTCCCTGCAATGCAGGTAGAGGCCATTTGGCCCACTGAGTCTGCACCGAACCTCTGAAGAGCAGCCGTCCCTATCCCCATAGCCCCACATTTCCCAGGGCTAATCTACCGAGCCTGCACATCCCTGGACATGATAGGCAATTTAGCCTGGCCAACCCCATAAGCTGCACATCTTTGGACTGTAGGAGGAAACTGGACCGTCCTCTGGAAACCCACACAGACACAGAGAAAACATGCAAACTCCATACAGACAGTAACCTAAGCGTGGAATCAAACCCGGGTCCCTGGCACTGTGAGGCAGCAGTGCTAATCACTGAGCCACCGTGCCAAGTTTAATACATTCAGTTCAAGTTCTTCTGTGCTATTGCTTCTCTGTTTGTCACTCTTTTCCTCACAGTCTCTCTCTCTCTCGCTTTCTCTCTCTCTCTCTCTCTCTCTCTCTCTCTGTCTCTCTCTCTCTTTCTTTCTCTCTCTGTGTTCCTATCTCCATAGCTGACATGTGTTCTGTGATGGTAAAATAATCACATTTCAGGTTTGGTGAACACTATCTTGCGTAAATCTTGAAGACTGTTTGTACAGGATAAACTCCTGTTTTAGATAGTATCAGACTGGTACCCATTATTCCCAATGTCCATGACATGCTTTTCCAGGCACAGCTGTGAAATATTCCTAATTGAAACACTTACATATAACATTGTAATTCCTGAGTCCACTATATAACAAAAATGCACAACAATATATCACAATTTCACCTCTTTTTGGAATATATTTGAAGACCTAATATAAAAAGTATTTAAGAGTAGAAAGCATTGTATTATAGAATCGTTGAATCCCTACAGTTGGAAGCAGGCCACTCAGCCCATTGAGTCTGCACCAACCCTTTGAAGAGCATCCCATCCAGACCTATCCCTTACCCTGCCCGCCTCCCCCGCCACCCCGTAACCCTGCATATCCCTAATCCACCTAACCTGCACATCTCTGGTCACTATGGGCAATTTAGCTTGGCCAATCCATCTTCAGGAGGAAACCAGAGCAGCTGGGGTTACTCCTGCCGACACAGGGAGCATGTGCAAACCCCACACAAACAGTCACACAGGTGTGGAATCAAACTTGGGTCCCTGGTGCTGAGAGGCAGCAATGTCAACCACTGAGCCACCGTACCACCCCCTCCAACAAACAATGAAAATTCAATGAAATCCATCCATCTCCAGTATTCCTCTGTTCTCTCTTCTTTAGTGTGTTCACTCCTTTTTTATTCATTCCATTCTCCTTTATTTTTCACGCACTTCCTTGGAGTTTTGTTGTTAATCACAGACCTTTCCTCATGCTTTTCGCATTGCTGGTGGACCACATCCATTACCTTTTCTGTTACCCTTGCATTGTTCGTCCAAAATTATAGCTCTCAATATCCTTTTGACCCAGATTCCTTTTGCTATTTTTCATTTAAGTACCCTTTTCTTGATTTGTTCTTTGCCATTTTCAATTTCTATGTATGATATCATGATTGCTACAGTCTAGTTGTGACTCATCATTGCAATTACGTGCTTAACTCACTTCATTTTGTAAGAAACCAATCTGGCAATACCTTCTCTCTCAATCAAGGAAATATGTCTTGCTCATTGTAGGAATTCTATGCCCCTAAACCATCTCCAGAACTTTAACTCCAGTCTATCATCACATGATTAGTCAAGCATTATTATGACTCTATTATATCTGCATACTTAATCTCTATATTATCTCCATATCTCTTCTACACCTCTTATGCAACCGATGTTTCTAATCTCTCTCACATTACTCAGCTTAAAACTTGATTTCTGCTTAATACTTGCACCTATCTTTAATTCTTTCTATTGTATTTATGTTTCCTTCTTTTACATCTTTTAACCATTCTGTGTCTAGCCTTTCCTTTTCCTGAGCTTTGTTTGCCTTCCCTCCAATTCCTGTTATTGATTAAATTATTTTGTTCTGGAAAGGACATTGGCCTCTATTTAGCTCTGATGAGGTCCACCCACTTTTGTTCTAGAATCAACCCCAGTGACCCAGTACTTGACCTCTTTTCATCTTGCATCAGTTCTTTAGACACCAAACATCACAAGACCTAAGTGCAGAATCAGGACCATTCACTCACACTCTCAAACTCTATTCCTTTTGAAATAAAAGCCAGTATTTCATTTGCCTTCCCCATCAGATACTCAACATGGATGCAATGTTTTTGTGATTCACTGGAATCCCCGCAGATAGAGACCATTTGGTCCATCAGGTCTGCACCAACCATCCCACCAGGTCCTATGCACTACCTCCAACTATTCCCCTCCCCCTCCCCATCATTTATCATGGGTAATCCACCTAGCCTGCATAACCTTGGACTATATGGGGTCACTTATATGACTAATCCACCTAATCTGCATGTCTTTGGATTGCAGGAGGAAACCGGAGCACCCAGCGAAAACTCATACAGATGCAGGGAGTTAGTGCAAACTCCACGCAGACAGTTGCCCAAGGCTGGAATCAAACACAGGTTCCTGGCGCTGGGAGGTAGAAATGCTAACAACTGTGCCGATCCAGAGATGAGGGCCCCCAGATTCCTCTATTCTGTAATTTTCTGTCATCTTTCTCCATTTAAATAAGATTCAGTTTCTCAATGCTTCCTATTAAAGTGCATAACATCATATTTTCCCACATTGTATTCCATCTGCCAAGTTTCCGCCCACTTGCTTAACCGGTCTGTCTGCAGATGTTTTCCTGTGTGTCACCCTCACCAGTTACTTCTGCTTTCTTGGCAAGAAAGAAATAGTTTACCCATGGATTAGGAACAGTTTCAAAGTCGGCAAATGAGATCCAAGGGATTGTTTAAGAAGAGAAAATCGGGAATGAGAGTAAGCTTGTGGGGAACATAAGAACTGACTATAAAAGCTTCTGTAGATGTGTAAAGTGAAAAAGACTTGTGAAAATTAATGTAGATCCCTTGCAGTCAGAAACAGGGGAATTTATAATAGATAGCAAAAGAATGGTTGAGAAATTCAGACAACATTTCTACCTTTACAAAGATAATCATAAATAACGTACCAAAGGGGATGGAGAACACAGGGTTCTGTGAGACCAAACAACTGAATCTGTCTCAGTGGACACATAGTGTTAGAGAAATTGCTGACATTGAAGGCGGATAAATCCCCAGGATAATCTCCAACACAGAGTACTTAAGGAAGTGGCCCTAGAAATAATGGAGACCACTATTAGTGGCCAAGTTTCAAGATTCTTTAGACGCTGAAACCGTTCCTGCAGTTCGGAAGGTAACTAGGGTAACCCATTATGCAAAAAGGGAGTTGGAGAGAAATCAGGGAATCATAGACCAGTGAGTCTGATGTGATCAGTGGGGAAGATGCAAGAGTCCTTTTTCAAGGATTTTATAGCAGAGCGCTTAGGAAACAGTGGTCAAATCTGTTCCAAGCTTCAAAGGAGCAGGAGAATCGACGTTTCGGGCATAAACCCTTCTTCAGGAACGGCGATTCTCCTGCTCCTTTGATGCTGCCTGACCTGCTGCATTTTTCCAGCAACACATTTTTAAGCTCTGATCTCCAGCATCTGCAGTCCTCACTTTCTCCTAGTCAAATCTGTTTCCAGTCAGCATAGACTTATATGAGGGGAATCATGCTTGTTAAATATACAAGGAGAAAATGAGCATTGCAGATCCTGGAGATCAGAGTGGAGAGTGTGGCACTGGAAAGGCACAGCAGTTCAGGCAGCATTCGAGGAGCAGGAGAATCGAAGTTTCGGGCATAAGCCCCTCATCAGGAATGAGACTTGTGGGCTGGGGAAACTGTGAGGTAAATGGGAGGGGTTGGGGGAAAGGCAACTGAGAATGCAATAGGTAGATGAAGGCGGTGGAGAGGGTGGTAGGTCGGAGAGGAGGGCGGAGCGTATAGATGGGAAAGGTGATGGACAGGTCAGGAGGGTGGTGCCGGATTAGAGGCTTGAGACTGGGATAATGTGAGGGGAGGGGAAATAAGGAAATTGTTGAAATCCAAATTGATCCCGTGACAAATATACTATAATTCTTTGAGAATTTAACTGGTAGAGCTGAGCAGGGGAGCCAGTGGATATGGTTTATTTGGAATTTCAGAAGGCTTTTGACAAAGACCCACATAAGAGAGTAATAAGTAAAACGAAAGTGCAAGGGTTTTGGGGTCATGTATTGAGATGAATAGAAAATTAGTTAGCAGGCAGGAAACAAAGAGTAGGATGAAATCGACCTTTTTTTATGAATGGTACGCAGTGATGAGTGGGGAGCAGCAGGAATTGGTATTAGAACCCAACTATTCACAATAAATGTTAATGATTTAGATGAGAAAGCTGAATAGTTCCAAATTTGCAGACAACACAAAGATTTTGGAAAAGTGTGGACGTAGTAGGGTTGTTGTAATGGGTGACTTTAACTTTCTCAATATTGATTGGAATCTCCTTGGAGCAGAAGATTCGAATGAAGCTGTTTTTGTAAGGTGTGTTCAGGAGGGTTTCCTAACTCAGTACGTTGACAGGCCAACGAGGGGAGAGGCCTTTCTAGATTTGGTGCTCAGAAACGAGCTAGGGCAGGTTCAGATCTTGTGATCGGAGAGCATTTTGGTGATAGTGACCACAACTACCTCACAGTCTACGTAGTGATGGAGAAGGAGAGGATTAGGCAAAATGGGAGGATATTTAATTGGAGAAGAGGAAACTATGATGCGATTAGACAGGAGTTAGGAAGCATGGATTTGGAGCAATTGTTCCATGGTAAAGGCATTATAGACATGTGGAGACTGTTTAAGGAACAGTTGTTGCAAGTGATGAATAAATATGTCCCTCTGAGACAGGCAACAAGGGGTAAGATAAAAGAACCTTGGATGACGAGAGCGGTGAAGCTTCTCGTCAAAAGGAAAAAGGTAGCTTACATAAGGTGGAGGAAGCTAGGGTCAAGCTCAGCTCTAGGGGATTACAGGCAGGTGAGGAAGGAGCTCAAAAATGGTCTGAGGAGAGCCAGGAGATGGCACGAGAAAGGCTTGGCAGAACGGATTAGGGAGAACACAAAGGCATTTTACACTTATGTGAGGAATAAGAGAATGGGCAAAGAAAGTGTAGGGCTGATCAGGGATAGCATAGGGAATTTGTCTGTGCAGTCTAAGGAGGTAGGGGAAGCCCTAAATGAATTTTTTGCTTCTGTCTTTATGAAAGTAATGAACTTTGTAGAGAATGAAATCTTTGAAGAGCAGGTGTGCATGCTGGAATGGATAGAGATAGAGGAAGTTGATCTGCTGAAAATTTTGTCAAACGTTAAGATTGACAAGTTGCCAGGCCCGGACCAGATTTGTCCTCGGCTGCTTTGGGAAATGAGAAATGCAACTGCTTCGCCACTGGCGAAGATCTTTGCATCCTCGCTCTCCACTGGAGTCGTACCTGAGGACTGGAGAGAGGCAAATGTAATTCCTCTCTTCAAGAAAGGAAATAGGGAAATCCCGGGCAATTACAGATCAGTAAGTCTCACATCTGTTGTCTGCAAGGTGTTAGAAAGGATTCTGATGGATAGGATTTATGACCATCTGGAAGAGCATGGCTTGATTAAATGCAGTCAATATGGCTTTGTGAGGGGCAGGTCATGCCTCACAAACCTTATCGAGTTCTTTGAGAATGTGACTAGGAACGTTGATGAGGGTCGAGCTGTGGATGTGGTGTACAGGACTTCGGCAAGGCATTTAGACAATAGATGCAGGAGTAGGCCATTCTGCCCTTCGAACCTGCACCACCATTCACTATGATCGTGGCTGATCATCCTTAATCAGTATCCTGCTCCTGCCTTATCTCAATAACCCTTAATTCCACAGTCCTTGAGAGCTCTATCCAACGCTTTCTTAAATGAATCCAGAGACTGGGCCTCCACTGCCCTCTGGGCAGAGCATTCCACAAAGCCACCACTCTCTGGGTGAAGAAGTTTCTCCTCATCTATGTCCTAAATGCTCTACCCTGTATTTTTAAGGTGTGTCCTCTGATTCGGCAGTCACCCATCAGTGGAAATATGTTTCCTGCCTCCAGAGTGCCCAATCCTTTAATAATCTTATATGTCTCAATCAGATCCCCTCTCAGTCTTCTAAACTCAAGGGTATACAAGCCCTGTCACTCCAGTCTTTCAGTGTAAGGTAATCCCGCCATTCCAGGAATTGACCTCATGAACCTACGCTGCATTCCCTCAATAGCCAGAATGTCTTTCCTCAAATTTGGAGACCAGAACTGCACACAGTACTCCAGGTGTGGTCTCACCAGGGCCCTGTACAGCTGCAGAAGAACCTCTTTGCTTCTATATTCAATCCCTCTTGTTATGAAGGCCAGCATGCTATTAGCTTTCTTCACTACCTGCTGTACTTGCATGCTTACCTTCATTGACTGGTGTACAAGAACACCCAGATCTCTTTGTACTGCCCCTTTACCTAAATTGATTCCATTTAGGTAGTAATCTGCCTTCCTGTTCTTGCCACCAAAGTGGATAACATACATTTATCCATATGAAACTGCATCTGCCATGCATCTGACCACTCACCTAACTTGTCCAGGTCACCCTGTAATCTCCTAACATCCTCATCACATTTCACCCTGCCACCCAGCTTAGTATCATCAGAAAATTTGCTAATGTTATTGCTAATACCATCTTCTATATCATTAATATATATTGTAAAAGGCTGCGGTCCCAGTACTGATTCCTGCGGTACCCCACTGATCACTGCCTGCCATTCTGAAATGGAGCCGTTTATCACTACTCTTTGTTTCCTATCAGCCAATCAACTTTCAATCCAAGTTAGCCCCAATACCATGCGCCCTAATTTTGCTCACTAACCTCCTATGTGGGACTTTATCAAAAGCTTTCTGAAAGTCCAGGTACACTACATCTACTGGATCTCCCTCAACCATCTTCAGAGTTACATCCTCAAAAAATTCCAGAAGATTAGTCAAGCATGATTTCCCCTTCATAAATCCATGCTGACTCTGACCTATCCTGTTACTACTATCCAGATGTGTCGTAATTTCATCCTTTATAATAGTCTCCAGCATCTTTCCCATCTTGAGGTCAGATTAACTGGTCTATAATTTCCTGCTTTCTCTCTCCCACCTTTCTTAAAAAGTAGTACAACATTAGCCACCCTTCAATCCACAGGAACTGATCCTGAATCTATCGAACTCTGGAAAATAATCACCAACGCATCCACAATTTCTTGAGCCACCTCCTTCAGTATCCTGGGATGTAGACCATCAAGCCCCAGGGACTTATCAACCTTCAGACCTAACAGCCTCTCCAACACCAATCCCTGGCAAATATAAATTCCCTTAAGTTCAGGTCCTTCAGCCACTGTTACCTCAGGGAGATTGCTTGTGTCTTCCCCAAGTGAACACAGATCTGAAGTACCAATTCAATTCTTCTGCCATTTCTTTTTTCTCCATAATATATTCCCCTGTTTCTGTCTTCAAGGGCCCAATTTTAGTTTTAATTTGATAAGGTTCCCCTGGTAGGCTCATTCAGAAGGTCAGGAGGAATGGGATACAGAGGAACTTAGCTGTCTGGATACAGAATTGGCTGGCCAACAGAAGACAGCGAGTGGTAGTAGAAGGAAAATATTCTGCCTGGAAGTCTGTGGTGAGTGGTGTTCCACAGGGCTCTGTCCTTGGGCCTCTATTGTTTGTAATTTTTATAAATGACTTGGATGAGGGGATTGAAGGATGGGTCAGCAAGTTTGCAGATGACACAAAGGTTGGAGGTCTTGTTGACAGTATAAAGGGCTGTTGTAGGCTGCAGCGGGACATTAACAGGAAGCAGAGATGGGCTGAGAGGTGGCAGATGGAGTTCAACCTGAATAAATGCGAGGTGATGCATTTTGAAAGTCGAATTTGAAAGCTGAGTACAGGATTAAGGATAGGATTCTTGGCAGTGTGGAGGAACAGAGGGATCTTTGTGTGCCAGTACATAGATCCCTTAGAATGGCTACCCAAGTGGATAGGGTTGTTAAGAAAGCATATGGTGCTTTGGCTTTCATTAACAGGGGGATTGAATTTAAGAATTGTGAGATCTTGTTGCAGCTCTATAAAACTTTGGTTAGACCGCACTTGGAATACTGCGTCCAGTTCTGGTCGCCCTATTATAGGAAAGATGTGGATGCTTTGGAGAGGGTTGAGAGGAGATTTAGCAGGATGCTGCCTGGACTGGAGGGCTTATCTTATGAAGAGAGGTTCACTGAACTCGGACTTTTTTCATTGGAGACCTAATTGAGGTATACAAGATAATGAGAGGCATAGATAGAGTCGATAGCCAGAGACTATTTCCCAGGGCAAAAATGACTAAAACGAGGGGTCATAGTTTTAAGCTGGTTGGAGGAAAGTATAGAGGGGATGTCAGAGGTGGGTTCTTTACACAGAGAGTTGTGAGAGCATGGAATGCGTTGCCAGAAACAGTTGTGGAAGCAAGGTCATTGGGGACTTTTAAGAGACTACTGGACATGCATATGGTCACAGAAATTTGAAGGTGCATATATGAGGATCAGTGGTCGGCACAACATCGTGGGCTGAAGGGCCTGTTCTGTGCTGTACTGTTCTATGTTCTATGTTCTATGGGTAGAAAAGTGAAGTATGAGGAGGATACAGAGATTTGGCAGTGTGATTTGGACAGGCTGAATGAGTGGGCAAATGCAGGGCAGATACATTATAATGTGGATAAATGTGAGGTTATACACTTTGGTAGGATAATCAAATAGGAAGATAATTATTGTGAATTGCATTCCTTAATGCCTGAAAGGAAAAGGAAAAGTTTCTTGTGAGAAAGTTGAATGAGCTACAGGATGAAGTAAAACTGGGAAGTAGTGCAGGTCTGAGACAGCATGAGCGATGCTGATGGAGTGAGAGCTTGAGAGTGTGTACATGGTGACACATAGTGCTGAGGGTGGGTCTCAGGATGCAGTGAGAACAGCTATCCAGTCAGATCAACACCTGTACATCACATGCTGGATAGGCGCAAACCCCAAAGGATGTAACTTCTATCAGAATCCACATGGGGTGAAGTTGAGCTGGAGGCAGTCACTGAGGAATGAGATGTGGCTGTGGAAGCAAGTTTTGGCAAATACTTCACCAAACACTAAGATGAACAATGATAGCAATGCCAGTGAATAAGAAGAAAGGTTAGAATGGAAATCCTTTCAGACAGAAGAGCAGAACCTCTTCAAGGTGGTCTCCAGTTAACATTACTTGTGACGTCACAGAGCTGAAAGTAGTGATATCGTTACTGTACATCCACAGATCCCTGAAGTGGCCTAACAAGTTACTTAGATGTATCAACATGCTACAATCCCCAAAAGCAATGAAAGTAGACAATCCACCCATGCATCATTGTGGGCACGGGAAGTGAAAGTGACCACAACCCATTAGGATGACCAGAATAATAATCCGGTAAATTTAATGTTAATGAGTTTTGAGAAGATTTGTAGCTCAGGTTGGGGTTCTGGATGTAGGTTTACTCGCTGAGCTGGAAGGTTCATGTCCAGACGTTTTGTCACACTACTAGGTAACATCTTCAGTGGGCCTCAGGCTTCACCTAGTAGGGTGATGAAACATCTGGAAATGAACCTTCCAGCTCAGCGAGCACACCTACCTCCAAAAGTTAATGTTAATATCCCCACAATTCATTTGGCTTTCCCCAATCCTCAGGATGTGGAAGGAAGGGAGCTGCAAGCCATGATAATGCAGCATACAGCAGAGGAGACTCTGTGAAGGGATTAGGTATGTATAGACAGCCAAAGGGAAGGCATTCAACTGCATTTATCAGGCACCTGTGGACTCAAGTTCACAGGAGTCTTCGGTCACCATGATCAGACTGTGCTGGCACAGTAAACAGGGTAAAGTGGACCCAAATATTTGTCTTATATGCCACTGAGGCAGTGATAAAGCCTGCAAAACTGTTGATCCCACAGACAACAACCATATAGAAAAATGGGTGATAAGGAGGGTGGTTGGGGCTTGGGCAAAAGAGATTTATGAATTAAGACATCCCAAATCAGGCAAGGGAGAAATGCACCCAGTGAAAACCTCAAACCTCACTTCTCAAAGGGAATGACTGAAACGAAGGGAATTATTATGGGAGCTGTCCACCTCCTTAAGCACACCCTGCAGCGAGCTCCAAGGTAGCAAGGGATACACTACAACTGTGGGACCACAGGCCACTCTGCAAGGGACTGCAATTAGCACCTTCACAGGAGCCAGGCTGAAGATCCTGGCCCATGGCACTGGAAAGACTGGAGAGAGAAACAGTAGTTAAGTCATTTGGGGGACATTACACAGCTAAATGTACTGAGGACATTCCACCATTTAACTCTTTGTGCCCCCGCTTAGATAGAGTCCCCAAAGAGTGATGAAGCCATGCCTCTCCTCAGTGGGTGTGCAGCCCCAGAGGGGACAGCATAGGATGGCCCCTGGTAAACAGTAAGGTACAAGGGCGCCCATTGAGCATTATAATGGGACAACAAGATTTTTAATACTCAAGTTTTCTGAGCAGATTTACTAGACATCAGGGGTGGGGGACATGGAGTCAGAATCTATAGATGTTAAGCTAGGAGATTTATTCTGACCCAGCAGTGTTGGTTAATCTCCACACACACAGGCAGAACACATTTCAGGCTCGGACCTTCGGAGGAAGTGTAATTTGACCCTGCCAATTGTTGTATTTGGCACATACTCAAGTTCAACGAGGCCCTGCCAGAGACTGTGAAAAGCACATACACTCCAAGAAGTTGTACCATGGGTGAAGTGTGGATTTGACCCATCGAAGTGACTGAGGACCAGTAGCACAGGCAATCGTCAAGGATGACAAGAGTGTGCTCACCAGTCACAAGCACGGCTGTGGTTGTACAGAGGGCGAGGTGGTGACTGGGCCCAAAGCCACACACAGCCAACACACTTTCCCCAAGCAGGCACACACAGAGGTAACCAAGGTCATTTGCAGCTTACTAAAGCAACGAGTCAAATACCCTGTAGCGTTTACTAATAACTCACCAATACAGCCAGCTAAAAAACTGGTTGGCTGTTGGCAGTTCACTAATGATTACAGGGAACTCAATAAAACCGCCCCAATCACAGCACTGATGGTAGTAACTTGCCCTAAAGCTGCGATGAGGTAGGCCCTACAGGCAAAGTATTTCACCGTACCTGAGGTTAGTAATGGATTTTGGTCCATCCCCTACCACTGACACTGCCAATCAAAATTCCCCTTCACATTTTAGGGCCAGCAATATGCATGAACCTGCTTACCCCAGGGCTTTCACGGTTCTTCCTCAATATTAGATCAGAGGCTGGCAAAAGGGCCAGAGGGGTTTTCCTGACCGGACTGTTTGTTACAGTATGTGGATGATCTCGTCCTGCAGACAGAGACAACGAGTGAACACCTGACACTGTTAAAGGAACTGTCAACCCTCCTCACTACCTCACCAGCCTAGAACTAAAAGTTAATCCTCAGAAGGCACAGCTCACACACTTGGGAGCCGTGGTAGACTGCGGGAAGCACAAAATCGAAGTGAAGTACAGAGGTTATAACCTATATTCCCCACCTCAGGGATAGGCGTTCATTGGTTCCTTTCTGGACTTAGTGAGGTACTGTCAGAATCACATTGATGGTTTTCACCATTAACGCCTGCCTCACTCTCCAACCCCATTAAAAGGAGATCCCCATGGAAATGGACTGAATAGCACACGGACGCTGTTGCTGAATTAAACCAGGCCCGAGCACAGCAACCACCACCTCCCCCCCACCCCACACCCCCACCCAGGTTAGGAGAAAGTGAGGACTGCAGATGCTGAAGATTAGAAAAGCACAGCCAGTCAGGCAGCATCTGAGGAGCAGGAGAGTCGAAGCTTCGGGCATAAGCCCTTTGCTCCTGATGAAGGTCTAAGGCCTGAAACGTTGATCCCCCTGCTCCTCGGATGCTGCCTGACCAGCTGTGCTTTTCCAGCACCACATTCCCAACCCCCCACTGCAGTTACCAAACCCAGCACCTTGGTAGTTGTAGTCACAGATGCCACACTGGCAGCTTCTCAAAGACTGACACAATAAATCAGGCTGATAGCACCTGTCTCTCGACCTGCTCACCAGGAGAACAGGGAATCTCTCTACTTGTAAGAAGCATCTGTTAAACATGTTCTGGGTAGTTACAGCATTTTGCCTGTAGTAACAGTCTGAACTCCCGAACCATTCTGATGGAGTACACCCCCGTTCAACTCATGCTACACTGCAGGATTAAAGAGAATGAGCCAAAACCACATAGCACGCGGGACTCTGATGTCACAGGGTCGTAACACTGTGATCAAACATAGCAAAGGGCACACTGTCCTCACCAGCAATTTGAGCTACGGTGGAGAACCCCATCAGGGTCTGGTCAAAGCAATAAATGTCCCCGAGAAACCCTCAGAAGGATGCTGCAAAAGATCATCCAGCAAAACCTTGCAACCTGGAACACTGCTTTACCCTTTGACCTCATGTTCATAAGGAACTCACTCTCCAGTTCAACTGGACTCCCCCCCCCTACATTTTAATGACCAGATGCACCTTGAGAGGTATTTAACCCTTAATAGGACTGGAATTGACAATACCTGAAATCGAAGACCTCCGCAACAAGAAGATTGGCATCAACCTGACAATATGGAAAATTTTCCATCAATGTCTTGTTCACAAAGTAGCAGAAATCCTATCTGGCCAATTACCTCCCCATCGTTCATACTCAGTCATCAGTAAACTGACCGAAAGGGTCATAATCAGTAAAGGTGAGGTATTATCTCCTTAACAATAACCTTCCCACCTAACCTAATTTGGATTCAACCAGGATCATTCAGCTACTGAACCCATTACAAACTAGGTTCAAATGTGGACAAACAATCTGAACACCAGAAGTAAGCCACTGGACTTAACATTAAAACCACATTTGGCCAAATGTGATATCAAAGAGCCTTAGCAAAACTGGAGCCAATGGGAATCAGGGGAAAAACACTTCACTTGTTGATGTCATACATAGGAAAATGGTTGTGGTTGTTGGAGATCAGTCATCTAAGTACGTATATTTATCTTCTGGACATCTCTGAAAGAGTTCCTCATGATAGTGTCCTCATCCCAAAGATCTCCCATTGCTTCATCAGTGACCAGCCCTACGTTATAAGGTCAGAAGTGGGGGATGTTCACTAATGAAATCAGAATGTTCAGCCCCATTTACATCTCCTGAGATACTGAAGCAGTCCACTACTACATGTCCAAAAGTGACAAGATTTGGATGAGATCCGGTCTTGGGCTGACAATTGGGAGAAAGTGAGGACTGCAGATGCTGGAGATCAGAGTCCAGTGTGTGTTGCTGGAAAAGCACAGCAGGTCGGGCAGTATCTGAGGAGCAGGAGAATCGACGTTTCAGACATAAGCCCTTCATCAGGAAATGAAAGGCTGATGAAGGGCTTATGCCTGAAATGTTGATTCTCCTGCTCCTCTGATGCTGCCTGACCTGTTGGGCTGATAAGTGGCAAGTAACATGCATGCCACACAAATGGCAGGCAATGACCATCTTCAACAAGAGACAATCTACCCATTACCTCTTGACATTCAATAGCCTTACCATCACTGACCCCACACCCTCCTTCCCCACCAATATTGTAAGGTTAATCATTGACCAAAACCTGAACAGGATGAACTATATAAATAATATGGCTCCAAAACAGTTCAGAGGTTAGGAATCCTGCAGCGACTAACTCACCTCCTGACTTCCCGAAGTCTGTCCATTTTCTACAAAGCACAAAGTCAATGTGTAATGCAATACTTCCCATTTAACTGGATAATTAAAACTCCAATAACAGTCAAGAAGCTTGATACCATCCAAGACAAAACAGCCCGCTTGATTGTCATCACATCCACAAACTTTCACTCCCTCCACCGTTGATACGCACTAGCAAGTGTGTGCATTATCTACAAGATGTTCTGCAGAAATTCCCCAGGATCCTTAAACAGCACCTTCTAACCCCAAGTAGCAAACACCAGGGAACATCACCAACTGCACTATCTGCATGATCCTGGACTTCCCTCCCTAATGGCATGTACCAGCAACAAATAAACTACAGTGGTTCAAACTGGCAGCGTACCACCACTTTCTTAAGTGCAACTAGGAATGGGCAATAATTGTTGGTCCACTCAGCGACACCCACATGCGCTGAATGAATAAAGAAAACATTGAACTACATCTGTTTATGCTGAAGTCCTAATTCCACACCAGGCATCAACAAGACTATTTGCCACCTCTACTGTGCCTCCGGGTCCCCTTTTAAATAAATCACCGTCACTTAATTGTATTTATTAGATTACTGGCCCAGAGCCGTACATAAATAGATCTCCCCCGAAAGGCTTCGAATTGGGTCAGCTCCCCTGCAGTGCAGATTCAAGTAAATTAGTGTGTTTCCCTTGACTATCAATCAATCTCATCTCTCCATATAAATGTGGGCCTTTACCATTGAAATAAATCACTGCTCCTATCTGTATTTAAATGGACTGTTGTAATTACAACTGGGCTGTTACAATCCATGTAAGGTCATGATCTTATTGAATAGCTTACACGTTCGTATAAAGGGTTCAGTGGTCTGTAGATCATGTAAACAGATTACATTCCTTTAATTAGATGTCAAATCCATAGGTCACTTTTCTTGAGATGGAGGTGGAGGGAGTCACTTATGTACAAGTTACTCTCCTAATTATTTCCTCTCTGGACTTTGCCATCTCAAGACTCTCTCTCCTCCCATTCCGATATGATAGATTGATGTTCAGTAAGAGATACAAAGGCCATGACATGGAGCCAACGTGTGTATATTGAATTGAGATACAGTCTAGTGATGATGTAGCTAAAGAGCAGAGAAGGTTCAAGTGTTGTTCCAGTTCCTAGATTTCTACGTGTGCGTCCCAGGCAGACTAATGCTGCAAAGCGTAGTGCTGGAAAAGCACAGAAGGTCAGGCAGCATCCAAGGAGCAGGAGAGTCGACATTTTGGGCATAAGCCCTTTATCAGGAATATTGGGGGGATGGAAGGGGGGGCGAAGGGGGCTGAGAGATAAATAGGAGAGTGGGGGTGGGGCTGGGGAATGTAGCTGGGAAAACAATAGGTAGATGCAGGGTGAGGTGTGATAGTGCTACAGTGGAGGGGTGGGTAGAGCAGATAGGTGGGAAGGAAGATGGACAGTTCAAGAGGGCAGTGCCGAGTTGGAGGGTTGGATTTGGGATGAGGTGGGGGGAGTGGAGATGAGGAAACTAGTGAAATGAACATTGATGCCGTGTGGTTGGAGGTGTCAAGGCAGAAGATGAAGCGTTCTACCTCTAAGCGTTGGGTGGCTTTAATTTGGCAGTGGATGAGGCCCTGGATTTGCATGTCCTTGGTGGAGTGGGAGGGGGAGTTGAAGTGGTCGGCCACAGGGCGGTGGGCTTGTTTGATGCGTGTGTCCCGGAGATGTTCTCTGAAATGTTCTGCGAGTTGGCGTCCTGTCTCCCCAATGTAGAGGAGACCACATCAAGATCAACTGGCACGGTGACCCTCCAGCCACATGGCATCAGCATTGATTTCACCAGTTTCCTCATCTCCCCTCCTTCCACCTCATCGCAGATCCAACCCTCCAACTTGGCAGTGCCCTCTTGAGCTGTCCTACTTGTCCATCTTCCTTCCCAACTATCTGCTCCACCCTCCCCACCAACCTATCACCATCACCCCTCCCAAATGTATCACCTTCCCAGTTACCTTTCCCCAGCCCCACCCATACCCTCCTACTTATTTTTCATCCACCTTCTTCTCCATCATTCCTGATGAAGGGCTTATGCCCCACTGCTTGCATGCTGCCTTACCAGCTGTGCTTTTCCAGCACAACACCTTTCAACTCTGATCTCCAGCATCTGTTGGCCTCACTGACTCCCAGGCAGACTAGATGTAAGGGAGGCAGGTGCACATGTCGACTGTCAGTCTCTAAATACGGGAACCACAGCAAGTGCTTTGTCCATCACCAACACAGTACCAAGTACAGAATTATTACATCAATATTACTTTGAATGTCATTGGCCAGTTCAACCTAAAGTCAGGTTAAATTAGGAAGCTTTCCCTCTCAGTCGTACACTTAATGCTGTGCTTATAACTTCGGGCCATCGCAGAAGTTAGTGGTGCGTTATGTTTTGTCAAGAGGATTCTAATCTTGCTGAAGGTTGCTGTTCCAGACCATTTTCTGACTGATGTTTTACATATCCTTGAGCATCTTAGATAGTGAACTAACCTTCATTAGTAGAGAACACGGCCAAGGCTGAAAGGTGCTGGTAAAGTTTCAAGACCCCTCCCCCTGACGACGCCCCCCTACCCCCCCTCACATTCCTTGCTTACTTAGAGCAAATGTACAATCTCTGGAGAATACGATTGACAAACTCAGATCATGACTCAACTTCCCGCGTGAATTGTGGGACTGCTGTGCATTTTGATTCACAGAAACCTGCCTCAACCCATCCATTCCCAATTGCGCATTTCAGGCAGATGGTGTTTCTATCCATCATATGGACAGTACAACGTCCTTGGGTAAGACAAAGGATGGAGGGCTTTGCTTTTTATTAATCAACAACTTACGGACATTGCAACCCTGGGCAGCCACTGCTCCCCAAACCTTGAATTCCTCACCATCAAATGCCACCGCAAATACCACAGGAATTTCCCACTGCAATACTAACTGCTGTGTACATACCGTCACAAGCAATGGTTGAGGAAGCTCTGGATGTGCTGTACTCCACCACTAACACTCTGGAGATGGAACACCCAAAGGCTCTGTTTATTGGAACTGGAGACTTCAATCAGGCCAATATAAGGATGGTGTTGCCCAAGTACCACCAGAACATTACCTGTCCCACCAGGAGCCTGGAATTTTAGACCACTGCTACACCACTGTGAAAGATGCCTACCGCTCCATCCCCCGCATTCATTTCAGGAATTCCGACCACAATGCCGTGTTTCTTTTCCTGGCCTACAGGCAAAAGCTCAAGCAGGAGACCCCCCTCACAGATACAGGTCCAGTGCTGGTCGGAGGAGGAAGAGGATCAACTCTGGTGCTGTCTGGAATCAGCTGGAAGGGCCATGTGCAAACAGTCCACGGGTACCTTAGACAAGTACGCCACCAACGCCACAGACTTTATCAGCAAGTGTGAGGAGGACTGCATACCGAGGCAGTCAATCCGGGTGTTCCCCAACAGGAAACCCTGAATGAAGCAGGACATAAAAACCAGGCGTGAGGCCTTCAGATCAGGAGACCCACTCAAATATAAGCAATCCAGATATGACCTTTTCAGAGCCATTAAGACAGCCAAGGACCAATACTGATCCAAACTAGAGACCCAGACAGACACCCGGCAACTATGGCAAGGACTGAATGACGTCACAGGTTCTAAAAAGAGACAATGCAAGATAGCAGATGATGACATATCCCTCCCAGATCATCTCAATGCCTTCTATGCTCACTGTGAGAAGAATTTCGGCAGAGAGGTAACGCCTATTCTGACATCCTGATGAACTTATCCCAACAGTCACTGCATCAGAGGTCAGATTGTCTTCCTTCGTGTGAATCCAAGGAAAGCAATGGGACCAGACGGAGCACTAGGCCGTGCACTCAGAGCATGTGCAGATCAACTGGCAGAGGTCTTCTCAGACATCTTCAACCTCTCCTGCAGCAGGCCACTGTCCCTGCCTATTTCAAGAGGGCCAACATCATCCCTGTGCCTAAGAAGGCTCGTGCAGCATGTCTCAATGACTACCACCCAGTGGCCCTAACTTTGGTGGTCATGAAGTGCTTTGAAAGGTTGGTCATGGCATTAATCAATTCCAACCTCCCCACTACTCTTAACCCACTCCCATTTGCCTACTGGACCAACAGATCCACGTCAGATGCCATATCATTTGCCCTTCACTCCTCCCTAGGACATCTTCACACCAAGAACAGCTACGTAAGAATCCTACTCATTGACTACAGTTCAGCCTTCAACACTATTATCCTCTCGAGACTGACTACTAAACTTAGTGATCTCGGACTCAGCCCCATTCTCTGCAACTGGATCCTCAGTTTCCTGACCCACAGGCCACAATCAGTGAAGACTGGGGACAATATTTCATCCTCACTAACACTTAACACTGGAACCCCCCAGGGGTGCATACTCAGCCCCCTACTGTACTCACTGTATACCCATGACTGCGTCTCCAAATACCAGACTAATGCCATTTACAAGTTCGCTGGTGACACCACCATAGTCGGCTGAATAGCAGATGGTGATGAAATAGACTACAGTCGGGAGGTGGAAGACCTGGAAAAATGGCACACTGAGAACAACCCAGCTCTCAACACCAGCAAAATCAAAGAATTCATTGTTGACTTTCAGCCGGATGTTACTCATGCCCCCCTACACAGAAGTGGAATGAGTGGAGAGTGTAAAGCTCCTGGGAATGGTCATCCACGACAAGCTTTCTTGGGCTCTTCATGTGACACACTGGTTACAAAGGCCCAACAACGTATCTTCTTCCTCAGGCAGCTGAGAAAATTTGGCGTGATGATGAATATCCTTGCCAACTTTCATAGGTGTGCTGTCGAGAGCATTCTGTCTGGATGTATCACTACCTCGTACGGCAACTGTACCATTCAAAATTGGAGCTGGTTACAGAGAGTGGTGAAGTCAGCCTGGACATTCTCAAAGGCCAACCTCCCATCTATAGAATCCATCTCCCATGCCCACTGTCAAGGAAAGGCCGCCAGCATTCTCAAAGATCCATCCCACCCTGGCAATGTTTTTCTCCAACCTCTACCATCGGGGAGAAGGTACAGAAGCCTGAATACATGCACCAGCCGGTTTCAAACCAGTTTCTACCCTAATGTTGTTAGCATACTGAGTGGACTCACAAACTCTTAACATTCGCCTGTACCTGTTTTGCCATTGTTTACCGTTTATTTACTTACCTATGCTATTTAACTCTGTGATCTGCCTGTATTGCTCACAAGATAAAGCTTTTCACTGTGCCTCAGTACAAATGATAATAAATTCAATTCAACTCAATTTAATTCAATTCAATTCACTCTTGCATTTAAATCCCTCCATGACCTTCCTCCACATATTTCTGTAATTTTGGCCAGCTATGCAATCCTGTCAGAATTCCAGTTTAGTCCTCCTGTGTATTCCCAATTGTCTTTGGCCGCATCAACTGCAGCAAGTCAAGAAGGCAGCTCATCATTGCTTTCTCAAGGGCTGGCCCAGCCATCGACACCCACATCCCATGGGCGAATAAACAAAAAAGAACAGTCGCAACTGTTGCTTCAGAAACTCTTGGGAATTCTCTTTGTAAACCTCTCTCCCATTTTGCCTCACTATCTTCCTTTACAGGGAGGACCGACCTTTTTTAAATAAATCATTTTGTTACACCCACTAACATCAGTACTTAAGAATTACAAACACAGGGTGCTGAAGTCTCTGAGCCCAAGAAGAATGTGCCCAAATTCAATTGACACCCAGGCTCAGATTTTTCATGAATGAGCAAATGATAACTGCACAGAGAAAAACGTGATCATGATCTAAATTGCTGACTGTTTTTTGTTCTCTTTCCTCAGAGAGTGCCCCAGTTATTGATTATTTCCAGGACTTCCAGTTTTTATTTCAGATTTCCAGAACCTTGCTGTTGTCGTCGTTCTTAAGAAAGATGCTGACTGAGAGTGGTTACTAAGCCACTGAAATGTGAAACAGTTGGATTCACGTACAATACACTCTGAACCATCTTGTCCAACCTATTGATGTTGAAGCATATCCATTCAGCTCACATAAAATAGTACTGTGGGTGTCTCTTCCTCAGCAGTCTTCCAACAATTTACCATCAACGAAAACATACAGAAAGATAGTAAAGGGGAAAGACTTTGAAAATGCTATTTTTTTTCTTCACAACCATTATTTTTGAAGGAGGCATGACTCATTTTTTTAAAAATGCCCTGTTCATCAGGGCTGTCAGTTGATAAAGGCTGCACACAACAGCTTAGGATTTCATTACATGGGATTCTAATTGTCATGCTTCAATTGGATTTGATTTTCCTCAGGAAATCAAAACCCAGTGACCTTGCTTATGATGAGACTCCACTTTTAAAGGATGACCCTCAGCTCATCGCATTTTATGTGTGTGGAGGTGATGTAAGAGGTGTGTTTTGAGGTACATTTTTCTTCCCGCCTATCTCACTTCTCCAGGACTTCACGCTTACCTCTCATACTCCCAACAATTCTTTTAATCTCTGCGACAATGACAAATTGCAGTTCCTCGCTGACTATCCCCCCCCCATGCGATTGCCTTTTAACCACAATATGCTGCAGTGAGCTCGTATATCTAGGCTGCTACTGCACAAGTATGTGATTACCATCTCTTTTGCAAAAGCCTGACCCAAAATAAAAGACTGGAGTGAAGAAGTACACTGCAGATCGAATTGATTTTCTTACCAGATCTTTATATCTGCAGCAAGCCAGCCATCTAGGAGTGTGGCACACAGTTAATAGAGTTGACTGAATCAGGTTCACAAGGCACTGAATGACAATTCTCATTAAGGTTGTACGTATTATTAAAGTGGTGTTTTGTTAAGAAGCCATGAAGACATAATGGAACACCGCCTAAGGTGGACATAAAACTCATGGTAGGATTGGCCATCTGCTTTCTTAACATGCAAACTGAGCTTACAGTGATGAAGAATTGAGCAGTTTTCCAATCAGTGGACCCCTCTTTGCAATGTAACACTGCCAGAGACCTGCCCTTACACTGCCATGTGCAGACCTTACATTTTGACAGAGCAGCGAGGAGAGAAGGTGGAGTGAAGTGAGGGCTGCCGGGAAGGCTAAGTTTTCCCACTTAAAAAGGGACTTACCTCGGGAGTCGGGCCTCCATTTTGACAGAGGTGAGGAGAGAAGGTGGAGTGAAGCGAGGGCTGCTGGGAAGGTAAGGGCTTAATTTGTATTTGGGCAGTGGCTATACCCGAGATACTACACGTGTAGTATCTCCCTCCCGACCCCCTCCTCTAATCAGAAGAAAAAGACTCTGTAAAGTAAGGCTTTTATTTTTTCTTTATCTTTCTTTTTCATATATTTAAGTGCATTGGTTGGGTTTAGTTAGTTCATATAAAGCTAAGCTTACAATAGCAGGGGACTTCAGACCCATGGCACATGCCTCTTGCTTGATGTGAGAGCTTAGGAACATGTCTGATGTCCCTGTCTCTTATACTTGCAAGAAGTGTGCCCAGCTGCAGCTGTTGTTTGACCGCATGACAGCTCTGGAGCCGCAGATGGGCTCACTGTTGGAGCATCCGCGATGCTGAGGAGGTCGTGGACAGCACATTTAGTGAACTGGCCACAGCGCAGTTTAGGGTTGCTGAGGGAGACAGTGAATGGGTGACCAAAAGACAGAAAAAGAGTAGGAATGCAGTGCAGGCGTGTCTTGTGGTCATCTCCCTCCAAAGCAGATACTGTTGGGGGAGATGGCTCACCAGGGGAGGGTAGCAGTTGCCAGGATCATGGCACCATGGCGGGCACTGCTGTTCAGAGGGCGGGAAAAAGACTCGTAGGGCCATTGTCATGGGGATCCTATTGTAAGGGGAGTAGATAGGCGGTTCTGTGGCTGGAAACAGGACTCCCAGATGGTATGTTGCCTCCCAGGTGCTCAGATCAGGGATGTCACTGATCGGCTGCAGAACATTCTAAAAAGTGAGGATGAACAGCCAGTTGTCTTGGTGCATATAGGCACCAACGATATAAGTAGAAAACGAGATGAGGCCCTGAAAGAAGAATTCAGGGAGCTAGGAGAGAAGTTAAAGAGAAGGACGGCATGGTGGCACAGTGGGTGGCACGGTGGCACAGTGGTTAGCACTGCTGCCTCACAGTGTCAGAGACCCGGGTTCAATTCCCGACTCAGATGCATGTCTGTGTGGGTTTCCTCCGGTTTCCTCCCACAGTCCAAAGATGTGCAGGTCAGGTGAATTGGCCATGCTAAGTTGCCCATAATGTTTGGTAAAGGGGTAAATGTAGGGGAATGGGTGGGTTGCACTTCGGTGGGTCGGTATGGACTGTTTCCACACTGTAACTAATCTAATCTAAAAAAAAGGACTTCAAAGGTAGTGATCTCAGGATTACTACCAGTGTCATGTGTAGAAATGAAAAAATAGTCAGGATGATCACGTGCCTTGAGAGATGGTGTAGGAGGGAGGGGTCCAGATTTGTTGGACATTAGGACTGGTTCTGGGGAAGGTGGAACTATTACAAAATGGACAGTCTATATCTGAACCAGTCCAGAACCAATGTCCTTGGGAGCATTTTTGCCACTGCTGTTGAGGATGTTTTAAACTAATGTGGCAGGGGGCTGGGAACGAGAAGATAAAACAAGTAGGCAGTGAGGTGGAGACTGGAGACTGTAAGATTCATGAAGATAACATTAATAAGGGGAAGAGTAGGCAGACAACAGATGAGCGCAAACAAACTGGCAGCATGAAATGCATCTACTTTAATGCAAGGAGTATAGTGTGTAAGGCAGATGAACTTAGGGCTTGGATTGGTGCCTGGGAGTATGATGTCATTGCAATCACAGAGACTTGGTTGAAGGAAGGGCATGATGATTGGCAATTAAATGTTCCAGGATATAGACGCTTCAGACAGGACAGGGAGGGAAGTAAAAGGGGGGATGGAGTTGCATTGCTGGTCAGGAATGATATCACGGCTGTGCTAAGGGAGACTATGGAGAGCTTGAGTAGTGAGGCGTTATGGGTGGAGCTGAGAAATAAGAAGGGTGCTGTTACATTTTTGAGGCTGTATAATAGGCCATCCAACTATGAGTGTGAGGGAGAGGAGCAAATAGGTAAACAGATTATGTAAAGATGTAGAGGCAATAGGGTAGTGGTGATGGTACATCTTAATTTTCCCAACATTGACTGGGATACACTTAATGTTAGAGGTCTGGATGGGATAGAATTTGTAAGAAGCATCCAGGAGAGGTTTCTAGAGCAGTATGTCAATAGTCCGACGAGGGAAGGGGCCATATTGGACCTGGTACTGGGGAACGAGCCAGGAAAGGTGGTAGAAGTTGCAGTGGGGGATTTCTTTGGGAACTGTGACCACAATTCTGTAAGTTTTAGAATAGTCATAGGTAAAGAAGAGAGTGGTCCTAAGGGAAGAGTACTAAACTGGGCCAAGGCCAATTATATCAAAATGAGGCAGGAGCTTGGAAGTGTGAATTGGACACAGCTACTTGAAGGGAAGTCCACATTTGAGATGTGGGAGGCTTTCAAAGATATGTTAAAGGTAGTGCAGGACAGACATGTCCCGTTGAAGGCAAAGGATAGGAAGGGCAAGATTCATGAACCGTGGATGACAGGAGAAATTGTACGATGAGCCAAGAGGAAAAGGGAAGTGTACATAAGGTCTAGGCAGCTAAGAACAGAACTGGCCCTGGAAGAACATAGAACATAGAACATAGAAAAATTCAGCGCAGTACAGGCCCTTCGGCCCTCGATGTTGCGCCGACCGAAGCCTACCTAACCTACACTAGCCCAATAACCTCCATATGCTTATCTAATGCCCGCTTGAATGACTATAAAGAATATCGGAAGAGTAGAACAAGTCTTAAATGAGGAATCAAGTGGGCTAAAAGGGGTCATGAAATAGCTTTAGCAAGCAGAATTAAGGAGAATCCCAAAGCATTTTATTCTTATATAAGAAGTAAGCGGCTAACTAGAGAAAGGATTGGTCAACTAAAGGATAATGAAGGAAGGCTGTGTGTTGAACCTGAGAGAATGGGTGAGATTCTGAATGATTACTTTGCATCAGTGTTCAGTGAGGAGAGGAAGATGATGAATGTTGAGATTAGGGATAGAAGTTTAATTAGTCTGGATCATGTTGAAATTAGCAGGGAAGATGTGTTGGGTAGGCTAGAGGTTATTAAGGTGGACAAATCCCCAGGACTGGATGGGATCTATCCCAGGTTGCTGAGGGAGGTCAGAGTGGAAATAGCCGGGGCCCTGACAGATATCTTTGTGGCATCCTTAAACACAGGTGAGCTGCTGAAGGACTGGAGGGTAGCTTATGTTGTCCCTCTGCACAAGAAGGGTAGTAGGGATATTCCAGGTATCTCCAGACCAGGTATTGCCTGACGTCAGTGGTGGGAAAGTTGTGGAGAAGGTACTAAGGGATAGGATCTATCTATATTTAGAAAAGAATGGGCTTATCAGTGATAGACAACATGGTTTTGTGCGGGGGAGATCGTGCCATACCAACTTAATAGAGTTCTTTGAGAAAGTGACCAAGTTGACAGATGAAGGAAGGGCTGTTGATGTCATATAAATGGACTTTAGTAAGGCATTTGATAAGGTTCCCCATGGTAGACTAATGGAGAAAGTGAAGTCATATGGTATGCAGGGTGTTCTAGCTAAGTGGATAAAAAAACTGGTTGAGCAACAGGAGATAGAGAGTACTAGTTGAAGGGAGTTTCTCGAAATGAAGAAAAGCGACCAGTGGTGTTCCACAGGGGTCAGTGTTGGGATCACTGTTGTTTATAATATACATAAATGATCTCAAAGAGGGCACTATTAGTATGATCAGCAAATTTGCAGATGACACAAAGATTGGTGGAGTAGCTGAAAGCATAAGGGACTGTCAGAGAATACAGGAGGATATAGATAGACTGGAGAGTTGGGCAGAAAAGTAGCAGATGGATTTCAATCCAGACAAATGTGCGGTAGTGCGGCAAGATTAATTCTAGAGCGAATTATACAATGAATGGAAGAGCCTTGAGAAAAGTTGATGGGCAGAGAGATTTGGGAGTGCAGGTCCATTGTACCCTGAAAGTTGCTGCACAGGTGGATAGAGTGGTCAAGAAGGCATATAGTATGCTTGCCTTCATTGGATGGGGTATTGAGTATAAGAGCTGGCAAGTCATGCTGACATTGTACAAGACATTGGTTCGAGTGCATTAGGATACTGTGTACAGTTCTGGTTGCCACATTATCAAAAGGATGTGGATGCTTTGGAGAGGGTGCAGAGAAGGTTTATGAGGAGGTTGCCTGGTATGGAAGGTGCTAGCTATGAAGAGAGGTTGAGTAGGTTAGGTTTATTTTCATTTGAAAAAAGGAGATTGAGGGGGGACCTGATTGAGGTTTACAAAATCATGAAGGGTATAGACAGGATGGATAGAGACAAGCTTTTTCCCAGGGTGAAGGATTCAATAATGAGAGATCACGCTTTCAAGGTGAGAAGTGGAAAGTTGAATGGGGATACACGCGGCAAGTACTTCACATAGAGGGTGGTGGGCATTTGGAATGCGTTGCCAGCAGAGGTGGTAGAGGCAGGTATGGTAGATTCATTTAATGGTGCATCTGGATAAATGCATGAGTAGGTGGGGAGTAGAGGGCCTGTTTTAGATTAGATTAGATTACTTACAGTGTGGAAACAGGCCCTTCGGCCCAACAAGTCCACACCGACCCGTCGAAGCGAAACCCACCCATATCCTTACATTTACCCCTTACCTAACACTACGGGCAATTTAGCATGGCCAATTCACCTGACCCGCACATCTTTGTGACTGTGAGAGGAAACCGGAGCACCTGGAGGAAACCCACGCAGACACGGGGTGAACGTGCAAACTCCACACAGTCAGTCGCCTGAGTCGGGAATTGAACCCGGGTCTCAGGCGCTGTGAGACAGCAGTGCTAACCACTGTGCCACCGTGCCGCCCACCTGGTCTCACAACTGTCATTGTGCCGAGCTCACACTGTGAGTTTGCCACCCTCACATTGCCAGTGTGCCTTATGGATCTGGAGGGTTAGGAAAATGTTAGCAGCAATTACACAGATGGCCTAATCTCAGTGACAAAGGACTCCAGAAGGGCTTTGAACTTGTTATTGAATGTGGTGATGGTTCAGGCTTGGTTGCAAACATGAAGCTGGGGATTATCATTGCTCTCCAGCAAAATCCTGAAGTAGAGGTTAGTTTAGATGTGAAAATGAAGCCCCCCACCTCGTGATTGATGTGGTAGCGAACGGTTAAGTCAATCATGAACCTTATTTTGATCAGTCAAAGCGATGGACCACTGGTCTTCTCTGTTGTAACAATTCTGCAGTTCTGAGGAATGTTTAATTCTTTACTGATGGCTGTAGGGAATATAGAGAATGGTCAAATGTCACCTAGTGACTAGCAATTACTCCAGCCTAACGTTCAGAGCGGAGGATCTTCCATTCATTGTATTAAAATTGCTTTGTCGATCAGTTGTGAACATGTGTTTAAAAATTACTTTTAGTGAAACAGCATGAATGTTTAAACAACAAAGTTAAACAGCTCAGTGACAGCAAATAGATGAAAAACAAACAGGGAAGTGCAAACTATTGTACTTTTTAGCTGCTTACCTTATAAAGGTACACAGTGGGCTTGTGTAAAGAATCACTGATTGCGATTCTATCTTCCTTCTTGTGTTATAATTCATTGTTTTCATTCTGCCTGAATATCAATTGGTATTTATTCCACTTCCCATTTCTCCTCCCTCTGAGCCCTTCTTCAATCTGGAATTGAATCATTACTACGTAGATTTTGAATTACGGTACTCTGATCTAGTTCTGATCAACAATAATTTTATACCATCAAACAATGAGGAATTGTATCCTTCCCAGTCTAGTCCAAAACCCCACCCTCCCCAACTTTACATTATTGTCTTTTTTTGTGCTTTCTGTGTGTTATCACCTTCATAAAGATTAATAATTTGAAAAGACATGAATTTCCCAGTGATGGCAGGCATTCCCGAAGGATGAGATTTCTCACTTTAAGTATTTAACTGTAAGAAACAAACTAAAATCAACTTGGTTCAACATCACTTGTAAATGTGATGAGAGAGTGGGGAGCAAGAGAAAGAGAGACAATCAAGAAATAAGAGGTACAGAACAGTGAAAAAAAAATTAAAAAATAAAAATAAATGAAATAAAATTATGGAGCAGAATGAAAACAGAGAGGTCGAGCTGGGATAATCATCTGAAGTTGTTGAATTTGATTTTATTTATCTTTTTAATTTTTTTTCACTGTTCTGTACCTCTTATATCTGATTGTCTCTCTCTCGCTCCCCACTCTCTCATCACCTTTCTCCTCTCCTCTTCCCCCTTTGCTACCCTTCTCCCCTGTTTTCCATTTTGCCCCTGCTTCACCCATCCCCCCCATCCCCCACATATTTTGTCACATGGCACTGGCTTCGGCCTTGGTCATTCACAGCTCCTAATCTCCCTATAATCTCTCGATGCACTGTCATTATCACCTCTTTATTGCCAACTTTGCTTCTGGACCCATGACTCACCGTCTCTCAGCCTAGTATAAATACCTTCCTATTTCTCCTTTTTTTTCTAGCTTTGACAAAGGGTCAGTTAGACTCGAAACATCAGCTCTTTTCTCTCCTTACAGATGCCGCCAGACCTGCTGAGATTTTCCAGCATTTTCTCTTTTGGTTTCAGATTCCAGCATCTGCAGTAATTTGCTTTTATCACAATGTTAGGGACCTGGGTTCGATTCCACCCTTGGGTGACTGTCTGTGTGGCGTTTGCACAACCTTTCCGTGTCTGGCTGTGATTCCTCTGGGTGTTCTGGTTTCCTCCCACAGGCCAAATAAGTGCAGACCAGTTAGATTGGCCATGCTAAATTGCCTGCAGTGTCCAGGGATGTGTAGGCTAGGCTGATTTGCCATGGGGGTTAAAGGGACATGGTGGGGGTGATGGGTCTGAGTGGGATGCCCTTCAGAGGATCAGTGTGGACTTCATGGGCCAAATGGCCTGCTTCCACATTGTAGGGGTTTCATGAAACCTTCAAATGTGTGGTTAGTTATGTTCCTTCATGTTTATACACAAATCTATCAAGCATCCTACTTTTGTTAACACAACACAATCTTCCCCCCCTTTGCTTCACAGCAGTATCTTCTCTTTCTCCCCCATTTTCCCCCCTTATTTTGAAAAGCAGCAACTCTGAGTCTACAAGCTGTCTTGATCTTTCAGTAGATTTCTATTTGAGTTTCTCATCCATGACAACCAGATCACACAGGCCTATCTCTACACAGAGTCCTCCTGGAGTACTTTGTCCTGTCTTTAAAGTAAAAGAGATGGTTTAAAACATGACTGTCGTAACAGTCCAATATTTGTAACGGATGAAATTTAGAAATATTAGTGTGAGCATGCTGTATGCTCTTTGCATCTTTGGAGTATCTTACGTAAAAGTAACGAGGCACTTGTATTTATATTTAACTGGTTCCAACCTTAGGATATCACAAAGCACTTTTTGACCAATGAAACACTTTTGAAATGTAGTCACTTATGTAGAAATTGTGACAATCAATTAGCATGCAGCTTGCTCTCACAAACAATACAGCCTGAAAATTAATAGATAATCCGCTTGGTTGACATTGGTGAAGCAATAATTATTGGCTCAGACATTTTGGAGAATGTCCTTACTATTTCAAATAGCGCAATGGAATCTTTTACATACAGCAGAGGCAAATGTCAGTTTAATATTTGTTCTGATAGACAGGACAATTCAATAGCACAGCAGACCATCAGAACTGCAATATGGCCATCAATCTAGATGAGGTGCTTGCCTTGAATTTAAGACCTTCTGACACAGAGAGAAGATTGCTATCCACTGATTCAGAGCTGACACTATGTTTAGCTTGGAGAACAAAAAAAAATGATATCACGTTGTTTCAAATTCAAGATGTTATAGTAACAGGAGCAGACCATTCAGCCCCTTGAGCCTGTCACAGCTTTCAATAGGATCATGGCTGATCTGTGGCCTAACTGCATATACATATATCTTCTTTCAGCCCATATCCCTTAATACCTTTACTTAATAAAAGATTACCTACTTCACATTTAAAATTAATAACTAATGCTGCACCTGCTACCATGTGTGCAAGAACATCTACCACCTTTGGTGTGTCGAAGTGTTTCCTAACATCTCTCCTAAACAGTCTGGTCCTAAATCTCAGAATATGCCTCCTTGTTCTAGAATCTTCAACCAGTGGAGATAGTTTACCTTTATCTACCCTGTCCGTTCCTGTTAATATCTTCCAATCAATTTTCCTTCTAAATCTGGAGAAAACAGGTCCAATTTGTGAAATCTCTCCATGTAACATAACCTCTGAGATCCAGGTATAATTCTTGTAAACCTCCATTGTACTCCCTCCAAGGGCAAAAAATCCTGTGAAGGTGCAATGCCCAGATCTGCTCACAGTACTCCAAATGGGGTCTAATCAAGGATTTGTATAATTGCAGCATAATGTCTGTATCCTTGTATTCCAATCCTCCAGTTATAAAGGCCAGCAGTCCATTAACATACTTGAACAAATTCTGCACATGTTTGTGACATTTTAAATATCCATGCACCTAAACACCCCCAAACCTGTTTGGACATCCACTATATTTAAATCTATTCCATCAATGAAGTACCCTGAACTATCCTTTCTCAGTCCAAAATGGATAACCTCACGCTTATAGTCATCAAATCATAGCGTTGGACAGCATGGAAACAGACCCTTCAATCCAACTCATCCATGCTGACCTGATGTTGTAACTTAATCTACTCCCATTTGCCAGCGCTTGGCTCACATCCCTCTAAACCTTTTCTATTCATGTACTCATCCAGATGCCTTTTAAATGTTGCAATTTACCAATCTCTACCACTTCCTCTGGCAGCTCACTCCATACACCACCTTCTGTGTGAAAACATTACACCTTAGGCCTATTTTATATCTTTCTCCTCTCACCTTAAACCTGTACCCTCTAGTTTTGGACTCTCCTACCTGAGGAAGAGATCTTGGATATTCACCCCATTCATGCCCCTCATGATTTTATGAAGCTCGATAAGGTCACCCCGTAGCCTCTGATGCTGCATGGAAAATAGCCCCAGGCTAATTAGCCTCTCCCTGTAGCTCAAACCCTCCAGCCCTGGCAACATCCCAGTAAATCTTTTCTGCACCTTTCAATTTTAACAATGTCTTGCTAAAGCAGGGAGACCAGAATTGAACTCAGTGTTCCAAAAGTGGTCTAACTTGCTTACATTGATGTCCACCTGCCACTGATTTGCCCATTCACTTAGTCTGTCAATATCCCTTTGTAATTTTGTGTTTTCACTGCCTACAATGCTGCCTAACTTTGTGTCATTAGCAGACGTGGATAACAGACTTTCTTTACCATTATCCAAGTCTTTATTAATAATTTGAATAATCGAGTCGTAACACAGATCCTTGTGGGACACCACTAGTCACACTGCCAATCTGAGTCCCACCTGCGTCTTTTTTATGGGAATATGGCTTTTGTCCTTAGTTAAGGTACTGGAAGATAAAATCAAACAATAGTATCATGGATGGCAATAACTTAGAATTAAGCCTGTTCGACCATCATGTTTGTTCTAGCTCATTGCCAGAGTACTCCATATGCTGTTCTGTTTGCTCTCACCCACTCTACTTCACATACCTGTTGACTCGTTCCTTTATTCATGCTATTTTCCTGTGGAAAAACCTTCCATGCTCTAACAACCCTCTGTGTAAGTATGTTTTTCCTTAACTTTTCTCTGCACTTTCTTAGTGATAATTTTACATGTATCACTATTTGTTGTTGACTCAGTACCAAGACTCCTCAACCATTCTTTACTGCTTCATGCTATCAAATCACTTCATAAATTCAAACATCTCACCAAATATTCTCATCTTTCCCTGTCCATTGGATATTAACCAAGTCTATCTATTCATTTCTTGTAATCCAAGTTCTCCATCAACAATATCAATGGGCTGAACTACAAAGTGTATCACTTGTACAAGATTTTGTCATTCTCCATCTGAAGTGTACTAAGCATGTAACCCATTCTTTGTGCCACCCACTTGTCTAACCAGTGGAAAATTAACACCCGTTTATAATACAAATATTGGTTCTTCTACAATTCAAATATTGTATGCACTTTGGGCCCCACAATAGGAAGGACATTAAAGTCAGAGTGCCTGCAGTGTAGGTTCAGCACCTGAACAATGGGGAGAAGCTATAATTGTAAGGCAAATCCCCATCTGCAGTTTTTTCTGTCTCTAACCAAGCGTTTTTGTACCAGCAAGGAAGGCAAGTGGGATAGTTAACTTATGGAGGATTTTGATGAAGATAACAGAGCAAAACTGCTGGTTGAAGAAAAAAAACTCAAAGAAAAATACATTTCAACCTACATTGATGAACGCGAGGAGAGATGATAGGATAGGTCCTGATGCTCATGATTTGGTAAATAACCTGCTGTAAATGTGTTGCTGGTCAAAGCACAGCAGGCCAGGCAGCATCTCAGGAATAGAGAATTCTCTATTCCTGAGATGCTGCCTGGCCTGCTGTGCTTTGACCAGCAACACATTTGCAGCTGTGATCTCCAGCATCTGCAGACCTCATTTTTTACTTAAATAACCTGCTGACTGACCTAATTTGAGTCTTTGTTACCACTTCCAAGGTTTATCATTACATTTCCAGCATGCGCAGCTTTGACCATTTTGTTAAGAGAAAGAGGTTGAGTTCTCCCCCATAAAAAATTTACTACATATAAGTTAATATTGCAGTTTCTCATGATGCCATGACATTAAAGCTAATTCATTATTAATCAGTTTATTTTTCTATCTAGAAGTTTGCAAATGCTTAAATTATTCAATGGAAATAAACTTCAATAAAACATGAACAGGACATTTTCCTTCATGGGTTGGTTAGGACAGAAAAATAGACACAAGTAATTGACCACAATTAGTAGAAATTTGGAGTAATCTTACCATCCATCACTGTTAGCCTGGGTCTCACCTGCAACACAACTCATCTTAAACTGAATATTACTGTAGCTGAGCTCTCTGACCTCAGCCTAACATTAGACACATGCAGTACACATGATCCAAAGGTCATGAATGTGATAGGAGATTTCACACAGATAGATGGCTGTAGAACTGTCCTGCAATAGCTGGGCTAGAGACATTCTGGATTCAGATGAAAATGCGTATACCCATATTTGGTAATTTTATTTCCACTTTTTCTCCACCCCCTCTGGTTCATATTTCAGTTTCCCAGTATTGGCAGTAATTTGTTCTTTGTTCTCATCTGTCATGGTAGGGTTTATGGGCATGTTCAGAATTATAAGGTGAAATCATTTCCACAGCATAACTGAGGTTGTAGATTATGAGGTGGAGGTGCCGGTGTTGGACTGGCGTGGACAAAGTTAAAACTCATACAACACCAGCTTGTAGTCCAAAAGGATTATTTAGAAGCACTAGCCTTCAGAGCGTTGCTCTTTCATCAGGTAGCTTTGGAAGAGGATCATAAGACACAGAATTTATAGCAAAAGATTTCAGTGTTATGCAACTGAAATGATATATTGAACAAACCTAGATTGCTGTTAAGTCTTTCATCTTTTGGAATGGGTTGCAGGTTTCAGTTCATCAATAAGTAAATTCCAGAACTTCTTTTAAGTCACAATCTCAAAATAACTTAAGGTTTGATGAAAAAAGGTGACATCTCAGCTCTGCGCAGAGTGGCCGAGCAGACGCTGACAGTCAAGTTCGGAACACATGAGGATAGCCTCAGCTGGGTCCTTGGGTTCATGTCACATCATGTGACCCCACTATACTATACACTCTCTCACACATACACACACACTCTTACATACTCAGGTACTCATGCAGATCCTCTCTCATACACACACAAAAGCACACACACACACACACACACACACACACACACAAACACACACACACACACACACACACACACACACGTTTATGTCCCATCACACTCACACACACACTTTACCAAGCATGCACACATGCAAACACACACTCTCTCATGTGCACTCACACTCACACACATACATTCACATTCACACACTCACACTCTCTCTCACATGGACACAAGCACACATATAAGTCTGTGGGTTGAATTTTCATTCGCAGAATCGCATTTGCAGGTGCATTCTATTTTGCGCAAAAAGTACACAATCTGCAGGCAGTCAATGAAGGTAGTCAATCCATGTAATATTTTATAAATTCCTACTTTGGAAATAGAACCAGTCTGTCTCAAGGTTGGGATATAGACAGACACTAACCTTACGCCTTTAATTCATTGTCTGAGCTGAGATGCTACCTGCTCTTTATAAAACCTTAAGTTATTTTGAGAATGTGACTTAAAAGAAGTTCTGGGATTTACATATCAATGAATCGAAAACTGCAAACCATTCCAAAAGATGATAAACTTAACATCAACCTAGGATTGTTCAATTATATCATTTCAGTTGCATGTCACTGTAATCTTTTGCTATAAATTCTGTGCCTTATGATCCTCTTCCAAAACTACCTGATGAAGGAGCAGTGCTCCAAAAGCTAGTGCTTCCAAACAAACCTGCTGAACATCTGATTCAACTCTCAGGTAACATTCATTATAAAGTAGATAAATAGACTCAAAGGATTGCACAATTTCATTGTCAGGGAAATAACTGGGATAGGTCTCGGCACAAGAATGTCACTTAGAATGCTCCTTCAAAGGCAAAGATGACCACAACATCTATGAGGATTAATTGAGCTAAGTTTCAGACACTGGGTGCTGAAGATGTCTGATCAGTCCAGTTTGATCATGAAAATCTCTGCTGCATCTTGGATACATGTACCGCAAGTGCAGAGGATATGTTTGTTACTCTTGACTTGCAAGGCTGACATTTCCTGTTGGCCTCTATTCTATTCAGAGGACGGGGTGTCTTTGTGGATAAGACTGCACCATGTTGATTATACTGTGTAATGATTTCTCATGTCTCAGAAACAATGTTGAAGCTCTGAAACTCTTTGGTGAGGCTTTCAAGATGCCCTTGAAGTGTTTACGTTTTAGACTTCCTGTGAAGTTTTCCCTTAACTGTAGAGTGAAATGTTAACTAACGCTTCAATGAGCATGTAAGTACAGAGCTTCATCATGATGATGCCATGGACACATGGGAATGAGGTGCATTAAAGAAAAGTAGCAGTGACTCTGACCTCATGCTTGAACACATGAATAAAAGTTAATTAGAAAGATGTTTACCTCAACATCTTCAATAATGATCCAACAAAAACAGGTTCATTCAACTCACAAAAGTAGAGTTGCTTTGGAAATGTTCATCAGGTATTCTGACAATTTGTCGTGCCCTGCATGACACCTCTATTCTTTGAAAGGAATGGAAATAGCCTATTGATGAGAATTTCTTCACTGACGCCAGGAATGCACTTTGTACTGAACGGTTCTTGCTTGTTATCATTCTCCTCCCCTTCAACTGGTTATTTTCCTATCTGTAGTAATATTGAATGAAACCAAAGTCCTGTCAGTTCTCCACTTCTAGCTGTACGAGCCATTAACCACAGTGCAGTACATTTATACTCAAGATACAAATACTGGCATTGCACATTTCTTCTTTTTCAAAACCATCGTTTCAAAATTCATCCTTTCCCCAGTGCACTTTGGCCGATCCTATCCTGCATAACAAAACTGGGTTTCGTTAGATTAAACACTGGCTCAACAACAGAAATATAATTCTGGGAATCACAGAGCAGAGTACAAATTTATTGGCGGTCATTCATTTTTCTTGCTGAAGTTACCAAACATTGTGTAGCCAGCACCGATTAGTTAACAATTAGGATGTGAGCGTGTGTGACCAAGAGAGAGAGAGAGAGAAAGTGAGAATGTGAGTGTGAGTAAGAGTAAGAGAGTGAGAGTTAGAGTGCGAGTGAGACTGGGAGTGTATGTGTGTGACCTCATCAGTAACACATGAGCTGAAATGTTTTCTGTTTGCTGCACATATGCTTTTCGAAGGGTAAATACAATTCGGCAATATATGTGGGAACTGTTTTGAATCTTTTGCTGAGTCAAACATCCTCACCTTTCCTCCCTTTGCTACAACTAGTTTTCGCCTGCAGAATAACAACTGGAAATGTTTCCTGCCATTAATATGTTAAAGATATTTTGGAAACCACGCACAATACTTTATAAATGATCAAGTTTCCTGCCAATAAGCCAGAACATCACAGGAAATATCTGCACAGACTCCAATCTTCGTTCACTTCAGAGAACAAATTGGACTAACAAGTCCTCATTTAACAATCAGAATATGAGAAAAGAGTTTCCTTGACTTTAACATCATAATAATTTCACCAATTACTTTCATGATGCCAATGCATTAGTGCAAGAACAATATTGTAATGAAATAATGAATTAGAAATTGAAACCTCTAATGTTAGTTAGTTTGCTGCAATAATAATAAAAACACGGATGATTTTGTTTTTTCCTTGAGTTCATTGCCAAAAGGTAGATTCTTGATTACTCCCTGAACCATGGCACTGTGCTGTGGTAAAAGCAAAAACTGGGACCACTGGAAATATGAAACAAAAACAGAAAATGTTGCAGAAACTCGGCATGTCTGGCAATTTCTGTGGAGAGAGAGACAGAGTTAATATTTTGTCTCCCCTATGACTTTAATTCTGAACCCTTTTTATAGGGTGCTCAGACAGAGGCAGCAATAATGACAATAAATGAATGATAGAGATGTAAAATAGATGCAAATGTTAGCAGTGAGAAGAAGAAAATGGGTCCACTCTGCTGAGAGCAAAGCTAAGAAAATACGAACAAGACAAGGCCAGGGAAAGGTGGAAGGTATAAGACAAGTGGGTTACAGAATTTATACTCAGAAGCTGTGGGACTTAATATTGAGTCCTAGAGGTTGACAAATGTCAAATGCCTAAGTGGATAATAAGTTGTTGTTTGTCCAGCTTGTGTTGAGCTTCTTTGGAATATTATATCAGACCAAGGACTTAAATTTTCACATGGGCACTTAGAGGTTTATTGAAATCGCAAGCAGCTAGAATGTCAGGGTCATTCTTGCAGAGGGAATGGATGTGTTCCACAAAGCAATCACCCCATCTATGTTTGATATCAGTGATGTAGAGGAGATTGCATTGCGAGCAGTAAATACAATAGACTAGATTGAAGGAAGGGCACATAAGATGCTGTTTCGCCTGAAAGGTTTGTTTGGGGCCTTGGGCAGTGTGGAGGGAGGACGTGAAAGGGCAGGTGTTACATGTTTTGTGATGCTTTACTATAGATAGGATGCAGACGCAAGCTCTGCTTGTGCATGACCTGATCATATTATTCAACATGTTGACAAGAGAAGAAACTTCCCGGGTAAAGGCGAGGCAATCAGTGTGGCTAAAACCTTAATTACTTTTATGTATTGAGACACAGGATACAAAGAAGTGGATGATCAGCAAATTCTTCAGTTAGATGTCAGTCTGCATTCTACAATCAATATTTTATGAATGCATTTAAAAACCAATTACAAAAAAATAGAACTTCCTCATAACAGAAATAATAATTTCTGGAAAATCAGTACTAATGCTGCACCTCTCTTTTTTTAATGTAGGAATGCATTTAACCATTTCTTTTGGTGAATGTATTAAAAGGTATAGTGTATCCTGTGTCTCCATACATAAAAGTAACTAAGGACTCAGCTACCCTAATTGTCTCACCGTTACCCAGCATGTATTAAAAGGTGCAGAGAATAGAAGATTTATCTATAGCATATTAATAAAAATATTATATGCATAGATTGTAAGTTTTAAAATAAGTCATAATACACATGATATCTGTATTAGTAGAGTCATAGAGGAATAGAGATGTTGAGCACAGAAACAGACCCTTTGATCCAACTCATCTCAGCTGGCCAGGTATGCTCACCTAATTTAGTCCCCATGATTTGGAGATGCCGGTGTTGGACTGGGGTGTACAAAGTTAAAAATCACACAACACCAGGTTATAGTCCAACAGGTTTAATTAGAAGCACACTAGCTTTCGGAGCAATGCTCCTTCATTAGGTGATTGTGGAGGGCTCAATCGTAACACAGAATTTATAGCAAACATTTGCAGTGTGATGTAAATTATACATTGAAAAATTGATTGTCTGTTAAGCCTTTTATCTGTTAGAATACAGTGATAGTTTCACTTCTTTCATGTGTAAACCACAAAACCCTTCTTTTTAAAGTTGCATTCTCGGGTTAGCTGCTAACAATGGTGATAACTAGACAATATGTTGAAGGCGTTAGCCCCCTGTGTTCTCTGTCTATGACCTGATGTTTAAATTGATTCTAATCTAATAAGTGAGATAACAGAGTTTTACATAAATTCCTACGGTTTTTGAGCTCAGACTTCTACATGAATGTATGCAGTTTTTGAGCAAAGTGCAATGTAACTCTACAAGTACAAATTCACCCCACAAAATATATGTGTGCATGTGGGTCTTTGTCTGTCTGTGTGTGTGTGTGTCTGTCTGGGGTGGGGGTTGTGAGTGTGTCTGAAGTGGGGGTGTGTATGTGTATAGTGGGTGCAGAGTGTCTTAAGTCTGCGAGGGGGTGCATGTGTGAGCGTGGGTGTGCATGTCTATAAGGGTGTGTGTGGGTGTCTGTGCGCGCGTCTGTGTGAACCTGTGTCGGTGTGTATGTGAGAGTGTGTGTGAATAGGAATATTTGTGTGTGTGTGTACTGCAATGGGGATCACCTGTAATGTGATATGGTACATTGGGGAAACCGAGCAAAGGCTACGACAATGGATGAATGGGTACCGCACAACAATCAACAGACAGGAGGGTTCCCTCCCAGTTGGGGAACACTTCAGTGATCCAAGACATTCAGCCTCGGACCTTCGGGTGACCATCCTCCAAGGTGGACTTCGGGACAGGCAGCAGAGGAAAGTGGCCAAGCAGAGGTTGATAGCTAAGTGCGGTACCCATAGGGAGGGCCTCAACCGGGACCTTGGGTTCATGTCACATTACAGGTGATCACCATTGCACTACACACACACACACAGATATTCCTACACACACACACTCTAACATACACACCGACACAGGTACACACAGACGCGCACACAGACACCCATATACACCCTTATAGACACACGCTCCCACGCTCACACATGCACCCCCTCGCAGACTTAAGACACTCTGCACCCACGACACACACACGCGCGCGCATGCGCGCACACACACACACACACACACTTTCTCACTCACACACACTTTCTCACACTCACAACCCCCACCCCAGACAGACACTCACACACAGACAGTAAAGACCCACGTGCACACATATATTTTGTGTGGTGAATTTGTATTGCACAGTTACATTGCACTTTGTTCAAAAACTGCATACATTCATGTAGAACTCTGAGCTCAAAAACTGCAGGAATTTATGTAAAACACTGTTATCTCACTTATTAGATTAGAATCAATCTAAACATCAGGTCGCAGACAGAGAACACAGGGGGCTAACACCTTCAACATATTGTCTAGCTATCACCATTGTTATTGGCTAACCTAAGAATGCAACTTTAAAAAGAAGGGTTTTGTGATTTACACATGAAAGAAGTGAAACTATCACTGTATTCTAACAGATGAAAGGCTTAACAGACAATCAATTTTTCAATGTATAATTTCAGTTACATCACACTGCAAATTTTTGCTATAAATCCTGTGTTACGATTGAGCCCTCCACAATCACCTGATGAAGGAGCGTCGCTCCAAAAGCTAGCGTGCTTCCAATTAAACCTGTTGGACCTGTGTGATTTCTAATTTAGTCCCATTTGCCAGCACGTGGCCCATATCCCTCTAAACACTTCCTATTCATATACCCATCCAGATGCCTTTTACAGTCATACAGTCATAGAGATAGATATGTAGCACGGAAAAAGATCCTTCGGTCCATCTCATCCATGCCACTCAGATATGCTAACCTAATTTAGTCCAATTTGCCAGCACTTGGCCCATATCCCTCCAAACCCTTCCTATTCATATACCCATCCAGATGCCTTTTAAATGTTGCAACCATACCAGCCTCCAACACTCCTTCTGGTAGTTCATTCCATACACACACCACCCTCCACATGAAAGGGTTGCCACTTGGGTCACTTTTATATCTTTCCCATCTCACCCTGAACCTATGCCCTCCAGTTCTGGACTCTCCCACCCAAGGAAAAGACCTTGTCTGTTTATTGTATCCATGCCCCTCATGATTTTATAAACCTCTATAAACCTCCTCAGCCTCCAATGCTCCAGGAAAAACAACCCAGCCTATTCCGCCTCTCCCTATAGCTCAAATCTTTTCTGAATCCTTTCAAAAGTTTCACAACATCCTCTGATAGAAAGGAGAACAGAATTGCACACAATATTCCAAAAGTGACCTAACCAATGTCCTATATAATTGTAACATGACACCCCAACGCCTACACTCAACACTCTGACCAATTAAGGATAGCATTACATAAGCCTTCTTCACTGTCCTATCTACTTTCAACTCTATTTTCAAGGAACTATGAACTTGCACTCCAAGATCTCTTTGTTCAGCAACATTCCCTAAGATCTTACCATTAAGTGTATGAGTCCTTCTCTGATTTGCTTTTCCAAAATGCAGAACCCCACATTTACCTAAATTAAACTTCATCTGCTATCCCTCAGCCCATTGGCCCATCTGATCAACATCCTGTTGTAATCTGAAGTAACCTTCTTAGTTGTCCACTACATCTCCAATTTTGGTGTCTTATAAACTTACTAACTACTGTGTTCATATCCAAATCATTTATGCAAATGACAAAAGGCAGGGAACCCACCACAGATACTTGTGGTACACCATTAGTACTTGTGCTGTTTTATCTAACTCTACAAAAAAAAAACAAGACCCAAAAGTCCACACAAATACAGAAGATAATGTTCCTTGGTAATTATGTTGTCTAAATCAGGGGTTTAAGAGAATGAAACATGAACCCGTAAAACATAAAAAGTTGCCTCAAAAACCAAAACACGCCCTTCGGAATAGACTCAGTAAAGGTGATAGCATTGTAATGGAGAGAAAGGAGGGATGGAGTGGTTCTGGTTGCCATTAGCATTGAAATCAGATCACATGACATCGTGTCAAACATAAACAAGAAACCTCCTGCCGATGTCCATATATCACCCTTCCTCAACTGATGAGCTCATCCTCATGCATGTTGAACTTCACTTGGAAAAGTGACTGAAGGCATCAATGATACAGATGTACTCTTGTCTGGGGACTTCAATGTCCAATGTCAAGACTAGCTCGGTAGCACCACTGCTGACAAAGGTGGTTGAACTGCGATGAATGCATCTGTCTGATTGGGCCCGCAACATCTTGTGAGGGGATCAACAAGAAAGAAAAATTGACTAGACCTTACCTTCACCAATCTACCTGTTGCAGGGGTAAAGGTCATTGCAGTTTTTATAGAGGTGTCAACTGCACAACGATGTCTCAATTTCACACTGAAATATTCTCCATTGTGTTAAATGACATGACCGCTTTGATAAAGTGGACAGGTTTAGTAGCACTAAGTCAAACATCCATGAGCCACCAGCAGCAGCAGAATGTTACTCTACCTCAATCTGGAAGCTCAAGAGTTTATTGCAATTCCAGTCCTGGAACTCCTGCGGTGGCAGGGGAAGGTGCCAGGATGGGAGGGTGGGTTGTAGGGGGGTGTGGACCTGACCAGGTAGTCACGGAGGGAACAGTCATTGAGGAAAGTGGAAATGGGTGGGTAAGGAGATCTATCCCTGGTGGTGGGGTCCGTTTGAATGTGATGGAAATGTCTTCGGATGATGTGGCTTATGCAAAGGTTGGTAGGGTGGAAGGTAAACAACAGGAGGGTTCTGTCCTTGTTACGGTTGGAGGGGTGGGGTCTGAGGGCGGAGGTGCGGGATGTGGACAAGATGCGTTGGAGGGCATCTTTAACCACGGGGGAAGGGAAATTGTGGTCTCTAAAGAAGGAAGCCATCTGGTGTGTTCTGTGGTGGAACTGGCTCTCCTCGGAGCAGATACGGAGGAGGTGGATGAATTGGGAATAAGGGATAGCATTTTCTGCAGGAGGCCAGGTGGGAAGAGGTGTAATCCAGGTAGCTGTGGGAGTCGGTGGGTTTGTAAAAAATGTCAGTGTCAAGTCGGTCATCATTAATGGAGATGGAGAGGTCCAGGAAGGGGAGGGAGGTGTTAGAGATGGTCCAGGTGAATTTAAGGTCGGGGTGAAATTGCTCAACCTCCTCATAGGAGCACGAGGTGGCCCCAATGCAGTCATCAATGTAGCGGAGGAAGAGGTGGGGAGTGGTGCCGGTGTAATTACGGAAGATGGACTTTTCTATGTAGCCAACCAAGAGACAGGCATAGCTGGGCCCCATACGGGTGCCCATGGCTACCCCTTTGGTCTGGAGGAAGTGGGAGGATTCAAAGGAGAAATTGTTAAGGGTGAGGACCAGTTCGGCCAAACGAATGAGAGTGTAGGTGGAAGGGTACTGTTGGGGACGTCGGGAGAGGGCAGCACGGTGGCACAGTGGTTAGCACTGCTGCCTCACAGCGCCTGAGACCCGGGTTCAATTCCCGACTCAGGCGACTGACTGTGTGGAGTTTGCACGTTCTCCCCGTGTCTGCGTGGGTTTCCTCCGGGTCCTCCGGTTTCCTCCCACAGTCACAAAGATGTGCGGGTCAGGTGAATTGGCCATGCTAAATTGCCCATAGCAATTGTAGGGGTTGCGCTTCGGCGGGTCGGTGTGGACTTGTTGGGCTGAAGGGCCTGTTTCCACACTGTAACTAATCTAATCAAATCTAAAAAGAAAGGAAGAAACAGAGGGCTTGGAGGCCCTGGTCATGGCGGACAGAGGTGTAGAGGGATTGGATACTAAATGTAGAGGCAAGCCTAAAAGTGAAAATAAGTTCCACTCAGGGATGGGAATACGATGGATGAGGCCTGAGTGCTATATGAATGCAACCGATGCTTTCAGTGCCCCAGTCGGCACGCCTTCTTGGTTCCATCCCCTATGTTTCCTTTCTGTTCCTCTCAGCCCCACATTTCGGTCTACCTTTTCCATTAGTGCCTCAATTACGTAGGTCTCCCTTTTAGATTAATCAAATGTTCAAGTAGGGTTAGACTTTTAAGTGGAGTCTTACTAGCCTGCACCACCAAGAAGGCAAACTTCTTATGACTGAGACTTCTAATGAGCTGATAGACATGAGGAGGCTTCACCCACCACACATTGCGCACCGTGCCCCCCTTCACCCACCCAAGAGAGTTTGTAGAAAGAGCTGGTGTGTTCAAAAAGGTTAGTGAGTGACACGATTTGTACTCACCAGATCCTGGACAAGCAGTTTACCCTACCAGGTCCTTACGATATAGGAGATATAGGATTGTGAACATACGAGTCACCTGTTTCAGGATAAGAAGATTGACCCCATGAACGTGAATCCAGGAGGCTGGGATTTTAGTGAGGATTCATGAGCTGCTAATGAAAGCAAAGGGGGTTTGAACAGTTCTGGGAACTCAACAGCAAAATGTTAACTTGATGTCAGGAAACTGACTTAGTTCCTCCCAGCTAATTAAGTTCCTCTTACTGTTGCCCTTAAAACTCTGGGCAGACCAGGAAAACACAGAATATTAGTTCGCTCTTTCTTCCACTTTCTCATGATAATTTCCATTGGATCTAACAGAAGGAAAACAGCGTTTCCAATGTAACCATCTGTCCATTTTTATACAATCAACAAAGCCCTTGCAATTTTGTTGTTCTGTTCCAGGCTAGCTTAAAGTCATCTTCTGCTTCTTTCCCATTTCGTTCCAAATATTTAGTGGCTCCTTGCTGGGTTTTTTTCTAAGGAGCTCCTGGTTCTGAAGGGGTTGATGTTGAGCTAGTCTCCACCAAATGTGATGACATCACACAGTTTTGATTGGTGAATCAGGCAGTCAAGATTACAATGGAGACAAATAGATCAGCCTGGCAGTCTTTTTGATTATGTACAACTATTAACTGGTAGCAGACTTTAGATCACTGATACCTAATCATTGTCCATATGACATAGACTTCAGTATATTACTGCATTTAACACCAAAGTGAAAGCATCCTACAACTGTTATCACGTAAGAATCCCCACAGTACAGAAAGAAGCCATCCCCAGCCCACACCAACCCTCCAAAGAGTATCCCACTCAGATCCAGTCCCTCACACTATCCCCATAACACTGCTGCTACCATGATTAATCCATCTAGTCTGCATGTCATGAGCAATTTAGTCTAGCCAATCCATCTAAGCTGGACAACTTTGGACTGTGGGAGGAAACTGGAGTACCGAGAGGGAACTTCACAGGCACAGGGGGGAATGTACAAACCCTACACAGATATTTCCCCCAAGGGGGGCATCGAACCCAGATCCCTGGCGCTGCGAGACAGCAGTGCTAACCATTGAGCCACTATGCTGCCCCATGATTATGGTGAGCCACAAGTGTTCAATGTACTTACAGGTGCATTTCTCCATCAAATACAATGGCTACCTACATTTTAGTTGCTTCAATATGCTTTAAGAACTGGGCACTAACACATTACTGCGCAGGTTTTAAAAGCATCTTTAGAAGGAAGCATACCCGTTGCAGTATATTATGTGTTCAGTGGTATAGCTTTAAATAAAACATATGTCCACGTATCTGCATAGACTGACTGACTGAACCAGCTATTTTTTTCTGAACACAGACTTTTTTTTTAGCTGTCAGTATCATGCGTGGGACTTACATCTTGTGACAGTAACAGAAAGCTTGAAACTTGAAATCATGTCTTTTTCAAGCATACTACATCACAACCTGATAGGGACACCTCAATAACAGAGAACAACTCATTTTGCAACTAACTCCTCCGTCATCTCCATATTATTATTGCGAACCATCAGTGTCAAGTGTTGAACTGTGCCAGTAGGATCACAGGTGTACCTTAGGTTCTTCACTATTTTTTCATGACTAGTCTTAGTGTCTAGCCCTTCACCTTCTCACAAAGGTTGTAAGTCATTGTGATGCTTTCAACATGTCAAAATGTTTGTATTTTTTGTTTTTCCTTTCCTTGTCTTTGCCTCCATTTCTAAAATGTGACAGATGAGCATTCTCTGTTATCCATCTTAACATACATGAAGCAAAGTTATTGAGTAACTTTGGAGGACAAGATGTAAGAATCACAGGAGAGAGATGAGTAAGTGATCACCCGGTCACCCAGCTTGGCACGAGGTATAGAAATCTCAGATACCTTAATTTGCTTACAGGCTGTGGGAATTCATGAGAAGATCAGATTTTATTGCAGGCACCTAAGTGCCCTGTATTAAGTGGTTTGCTAGGCCATTTCAGAGCCCAGGAAATGAAATGAAATAAGAAACAGGAACATCGCTATGGGTCTGCAGTCACACACATATTAATATCTTGAGCAGATTCCTGGAGGTTGGGCCATATAAGTGCAGAACACAAGGTGAGTACAATATTGATTAAATATAACCTAAATACAGAATTAATGAAGTGCACAGCTTCGATGTTCTTCCATTGTTCTCCCTTCCATGGAATGAGACATCATGACACAGCTACTTATGTACATGTGTAGTAGCTGTTGGTAGAGCTTTGGTACAGTTAACATGTTACTTCACAACACATAAGCCAAACTACGGCAATGGCTATACATGTCCTTCCCTTGTGAACTAGATGGTCTTTTAAGGGATCCAGAAGCTACAATTATTATTTTCCATACTAACATTTTCTTCTATATTTGTTTTAATATCTGAACTTGACCTCTGTAGGTGCCACCATGGGTTTTGGAGTTTATGTTACTGGACTGTTAGTCCAAGCCCTTCACTCCATTGTCCATTAATACAATTTCTAAGCTGCCATTTCTTACTGTTATGTAGCTCTTCAATTGAGGTTACATTGGGAGAGTAGGAAATTCACCATCTATAGTCTAATCATTGCAGCTCATACACTCGTCACACAGAGGACAAGAAGAATTTTCTCAAGAACTAGTCACATATATAGTGTAAAATGAAATGTATTATGTTTATTGCTTGAGTTTTAGAGCCATTGTTTTAATTTTATTGGTGTACAATATTTGGGGATAGAAAAAGGGATGTAATCCATTTACTTTCCCTATTCCTGTCCCAGTGAATCATATCAATAAGAGTACAAAATCAATACAGCTTTCATGAGATTGAGTGCCTGCAATGCTGAAATGTGCAGAAAGTAGTTATATTGCATCTGGTGCTCTGGTATGTTCCATGCACTCGTCAGCTCCCATTACAAGGGCTTTTCTTCATCATCTTCAAAGCTTTAATGATACTATCAGGCTTTGTCTGGTCACTGTCAAAGTCTCAAATACTGAAAGGGAACAAAGACCTAAGAAAAATTACAGTTCTAATAATCCAATACCTTCATGCTGAAAACTATGATATGCCTGAAGAATGACATTCAAGGTGAAAATTTTATAACTCAAATTATCAACCATCTTAATTAATATAAGCACATTTCCAGACCAAATTCCAGAAACAACTGAAAGGGTTTCAACACAATTTTCAGACCTTGTGAATTAAAACTTCTAAATGCTCCCTCAGATTACACTTACCTCAAAAAAAGCAGAAAGGGGAGAAAATGATATGATCATGCTTTCAGCTCTGTAAGATTGTTGGAATGATTCAGGGAGAATTGAACTTTCTCAGGTTTTCAACCTCCGATGTTCTCAACCTTTGTGGCAAAATCAGTGTTCAAATGTGAAGTTTCATTCATCCCTCAGCCAGGTTTTCCATTACCAGCAATTGGAGCTTGTCCTATTTACTTGTAAATAAAAGCACCTGAAGAGCTAAGTTCCATACTTCAGACAGCAACAATGTTAAATAGGAAAGAAGATGAGATAAATTGAAAAGTGATGTAGCTTCCTTCAAATTTGGTCTTCAAAGGTCGATGGCGAAAGTGCAGGGTATTCGGGGCAAACAGAGCACAAGGGTTTTCTGGGTACAAGGATCCTGGTAAAGAATGTTGGACACCACCAAGGATATATTTCCCTCCCCTCCCCTATCAGCGTTCCGCAAGGACCACTCCCTTCGTGACTCCCTTGTCAGATCCACACCCCCCACCAACCCAACCTCCACCCCCGGCACCTTCCCCTGCAACCGCAGGAAATGTAAAACTTGCGCCCACACCTCCACACTCACTTCCCTCCAAGGCCCCAAGGGATCCTTCCATATCCGCCACAAGTTCACCTGTACCTCCACACACATCATCTATTGCATCCGCTGCACCCGATGTGGCCTCCTCTATATTGGTGAGACAGGCCGCTTACTTGCGGAACGCTTCAGAGAACACCTCTGGGCCGCCCGAACCAACCAACCCAATCACCCCGTGGCTCAACACTTTAACTCCCCCTCCCACTCCACCGAGGACATGCAGGTCCTTGGACTCCTCCACCGGCAGAACACAACTACACGACGGCTGGAGGAGGAGCGCCTCATCTTCCGCCTGGGAACCCTCCAACCACAAGGTATGAATTCAGATTTCTCCAGCTTCCTCATTTCCCCTCCCCCCACCTTGTCTCAGTCGGTTCCCTCAACTCAGCACCACCCTCCTAACCTGCAATCCTCTTCCTGACCTCTCCGCCCCCACCCCACTCCGGCCTATCACCCTCACCTTGACCTCCTTCCACCTATCCCACCTCCATCGCCCCTCCCCCTAGTCCCTCCTCCCTACCTTTTATCTCAGCCTGCTTGGCTCTCTCTCTTATTCCTGATGAAGGGCTTATGCTCGAAACGTCGAATTCTCTATTCCTGAGATGCTGCCTAACCTGCTGTGCTTTGACCAGCAACACATTTGCAGTTGCGGATATGGATGTCACATTGTATCCAAATTTCGGATTGGAATTGGCCATTTCAATGATTATGTTGCCTTGGGGTCCTATGGCACTGTGTGTTTTTGAGATAGAGTTGTGTCTTTTCAGGTACACTCAGACTGTAGTAAAGATGTTGTAAAATATAAAAGAGTTCAGAAAAGATTTCCAAGGATGTTGCCAGGATTGGAGGATTTGAGCTATAGGGAGAGGCTGAATAGGCTGGGGCTGTTTTCCCTGGAATGTCAGAGGTTGAGGGGTGACCTTATAGAGGTTAATAAAATCATGAGGGTCATGGATAGGATAAATAGACAAGGTTTCTTTTTCTTCCAGGTTAGGTGGGGTCCAGAACTAGAAGGCACAGATTAAAGGTGAGAGGGGAAAGATTTAAAAGGACCTAGCATGCAACTTTTCACATAGAGGGTGGTGCGTGTATGGAATGAGCTGCCAGAGGAGATAATGGATGCTGGTGCAATTACAACATTTAAAAGGCATCTGGATGAGTATATGGATAGGAAGGATTTAGAGGGATATGGGGAAATGCGAGCAAATGAAATAAGATTAGTTGAGAATATCAGTTCTGAACTCAAGGGTCAGATTTTGCACTGTTCACTTCCATGTCTCTATGATCCTATGTATATAAGAGTTCATTGTGGAATATGGAACAGCTGCACAAGTTAGCTTCCATTCTGCATATTTATGTTCAAGTTAGACCAACAAATTGTAGGCTCCATAAAATGGATGTTCAGTCAAAGGGGGAATGCTGGATTAGTAACAGGCAGATTTATTGATTGACATGCTTTGGAGATGACCTCAAATAACTTTTCCTTTTCCCAAAGTGGTACTTCATGTCAGAGCCTCCCTTATGTGTTCGTCAAATCTTGCCTTTCTACTGCTGTAAGGGGATTTTTTTTTGTATTTCTCCAGGTGATTGGTTATTAAATGATAGATTGTGCAAATTAAGCACTGTTAGAAATGATTGTTTTCACACTTTACTTAATTTATGGCATGATTATCATCAGCCCTCTAAGAGCTGTCGAGGCTGCTTTTAGATGCCAATTAATCAGCAGTGGTCATATTGCACATCTTTTATCTAAGAATCTCAATGCATTGCTTTCTCATGCAGGTTCCCACCCTCTTGGCACAGATTGCTATGAAATGTCTTTCTGACCTGGTTTCACTTAAAATTACAATGATGATGGTAGAATGCCCGGGAATCTTCTACCTTGTCCTTTTGAATCATGGCATTGTGTCTTTTGGCATTATTGTACTCCTTTTCTCAGTCAAAACTTTCCGTTTTCTCCATCGGAAGGAGGAGAATTTAAAATAAAAAGTATTGCAATGTGTTATTTTCTTAGTGCATGATAATTATGTCACAAAATGTTATTTTCTATTAGCCTAGTGAAGCATGTGTTGCAAAGGAATGATCCCCTGGAGCTAAATGATGCTTTCTGGGGACTCCATTCTTAAGTCTTAATGCCACTTGTGCAATGTCTTAATGCAATACACCAGTTATTTCTCTAAGTTTTTGATGTTGGAAACACATGATCAGTTTCAAACAACAGTTTATATTCATGTTAGCTACTGGTTCACATGCAAATCAAACACAGTGATTTGTAAACACAATGAAGTACAATTAACATTGTCCTCTCATTTTGGCACTTACAGTCATAGAGATGTACAGCACAGAAATAGACCTTCGGTTCAACTCATCCATGCCAACCAGATATTCAAAATTAATCATCAAAGAATCATAGAATCTAATCCCATTTGCCAGCACTTGGTCCATATTCCTCTAAACCCTTCCCATTCATATACCCATCCAAGATGCCTTTTAAATGTTGTATTTGTACCAGCCTCCACCACTTCCTCTGGCAGCTCATTGCAATACAAGCACCACCCTTTGCATGAAAAAGTTGCCCCTTAAAAGGTCCTTTTTAAATCTTTCCCTTCTCACTTTAAATCTATGCCCTCCAGTTTTGAACGCCTCCACCCTGGCGAAAAGAGCTTGGCTCACCCAATCCCAATGCCATTCATGATTTTATTTGACACTATTTCCCCCTGTAACTTTCCCCGAGTTTTCTTCTCTGCTGAAAGAACTGTAGTGACATTTCCTTAAAGCCCAACTGCCCTCCAAACATGGCAGTGACTTTGTAAGTCACACAAATGAGGGTTAGCGGTTTGTTCGACTGTGGGAACCATCACAGTCTGTTCCCATCCTATTCTTGTACACTAAATTGGTCACTAAATTAGGTTGAGAAGTTTCTGCTGAGGATAATTCCTGTTAACAAACATTATCAATGACTTACATTCATTTTATGTTGTCTTTGTGGACTGCTTTTACACACTCCAGGACCTGACTTTAATTCTGCACTTGAGGTTGGATTTTCTGCGTGTTAAAATCTCACCCAAATATCTGTCTGGAAATTTCATCAATACAATCAGCTGCCCGACACTCTTACACAAGACTCTTTTTTTTTATTTTCCAAAGGAAGCAACTAATTCTTTAATGTAGCTGCAACTGTGCCCTACACAGATCTCGTATAGTATTCAGGATAAGGGTCACTACCCTCATTCCTAGCTCCAGATGTTATGCCCAATTTGTGGGATCCTGTCTGAAGCCAGACAAAAGACCAGTTCTGGCAGCTTCCTCGATTGTTGTCCTGCCTTTCAAACTGGAGGTTTCAAGATAAGAATGTAAGAAATGTGAGCAGGAATAAGGCATTTGGCCCCTCAATCTTGCCATCAACAAGACTATGACTTATCTGCCCCAAACCTCTACTCCTCTTCCATGCTAGATCTTCTTGAATCTCAGCTCCTTGATATTTCAAAAATATATAGACCTATTTAAATACTTTCAATCATCTCGCCTCCACAATTCTCTCTCGGGTGCCAACTCCCTATTATTCACTACCGTCTGAGGGAATAAATTTATTTGCATCTCAGTACTAAATGAGTGTCCACCTATTCTGTAACTATGTCCCCAGTTCGAGATTTGTCCTACTTAGTAGAATCATCTTTTCTACATCTACCTTGTCACACCTCCTCACAATGCTTGTTTTAATAAGATCACCCCTCATTCTTCCAAACTCCCATGAATAAGGCCCTAACCTATTAGCTATTATCGATAAGACAATCCCTTCATTCCAGGAATCAGCCTAGTGAATCACTTTTGAACTTCTGCCGCTGCCAGTATATCCTTTCTTAAATAGTGGGCCAAAACTATACACAGGCCTCCAACTCACCAACACCTTTCCATTCGTGTAACAAGCCTTTCCTGTTTTTAAACTCCAACTCTCCAACAAAAAAAAGATCAAAATTCCATTTGCCTTCCTAATTAATTGTTGCAACCATGTGCTAAAGTTTTGTATGCTATGAATCCAGATCCTCTTGTGCTGCACCTTTTTTTGAAGCCTCTCTCTATTTAATTAATAATCTGCCTTTTGATTCTTCCTACCAAAATGCATGACCTCACTTTTTCCTATAATAAACTCAATCTGCCAAGTTTTTGCCAACTCACTCAACCTATCCATATCCCCTTTCAGCTTCCATATGTTGTCATCACTGAATGGCCTCCCACCTATTTTTGTGTCATCAGCAAATTTTGATACATTGCTCACTGCTTTTCACCTAAGTCATTAATACAGAGCATAAACAATTTGGACTTAAGGCACTCCACTATAGCAGCACAGTGGCTCAGTGGTTAGAACTCATGTCTCACAGCAGCAGGGAGCCAGGTTTAATTCCACCTTCAGAAAACTGTCTGTGTGGAGTTTGCGCATTCTCCCTCTATCTGCGTAGGTTTCCTCCAAGTGGTCTGCTTTGTTCTAATACTTCAAAGATATGCAGGCTAGGTGGATTGGCCATGCTAAAGTGCCCATGATGTGGAAGGTCTGGGTACGAGGGTCGGTGTGGACTTGATGGGTCAAATGGCCTGCTTCCATACTGTAGTGATGCTGTTAATTTATTTTCCAATCTGAAATTGAGCATTTAATGCCAACTCCCTGTCTTCAGTGTCAATCCATCAACCCCCAATTCATCCTCATAAATTACTGTGATCTTCTATTTTATTCAATCTTATCCAATGCCTTCTGGAAATCCAAAACACTATATCTACAAGTTCCCATTTATAAATCCTGCTTGACTCTCAAAGAAGTCTAGCAAGCTTGTCAAATATGATTTTGTGTTCACAAAGCCATGTTGATTCTAACCATGTTAAGTCTCCCTAAATATCTTACCACTTCTTCCTTAATACCTTTCCCAATGATAGATGTCCGACTAAATAGTCTATAAGATTCCTGCTTTCTTTCTGCATCCTTTCTTGAAGAGGAGTGTCACATGACCACTTTTCCAAACTGCTGGAACACTCCTGAAATCCAGTGAGTTCTGGAATATTTCGACTAGTATATCATTATAACCACAGCCACTTCCTTCAAAATCCTTGGATGTAGGTCATCAGGACCTGAAGACCCTTTTACCCACAGTCCCATTATTTTGTCACCAAGATAAAACCTTTCAGAAGATATTTCCTTGCATTGGCAACTTGCTTATCTGTTATCTTTGGGGTGTTTCTAGGCTCAGGATATCAACTCCGCCACCATTTCCAGTTGTTCTTCTACTCATTTAAAATTCCATAATGTCTACAGCATGAAAGTAGACACTCTACACAAATCTCCTCACACTCTTCATCATCCATTTATCAAGAGGTGGTTCCTTTTACAGAGAACATTGGATACCTACAATTAGCTGCTTCCTGTGAAACTGACTCACTGCTTTTTTTCATGTGACATCCTGGACCACTTGGAGCGAACAGTAAAATGGCATGCACTCCAGGGAATTCAGCACCAGGGCCATCTATAAGGTGAGTTTTGATCCCCAGATTTTCCTCTCTCAATTCCAGAACGATCCAGAGTTTCATTCTGGATTTTGCCTCTTGTAGATCAATTGGTTTTGGGTGGAGTGAGCAGGGTATCATGTTGTGTGGCAAATGGGTCAGGTAGCCTTTGTCTCTCCATCATTGTTCATACAAAGAGGTCAGAGGCCAAATGGTCTTGGAGGATCCCAAATTCCACACAAGTAAGCAAATCATTGTTGCTTGAACCCATGCCCTTTTGTTACTAGGAAGCTGGTTTCAGCAATTGAAAGAGCGTCCAGTAATAAATGGTGATAGATGCTTCAGTTGTATGGTTTGGTAGGAAATGTTAGAATGGTGATGCTTCCATTCATCTGCTGCCTTGTTCATGGTAATACCCAAGGTACATTTCAATGTATTTTTCTCTTACATACTAAAGAACAAATTATGAAAGTCAAGACATTGGAAATTTATCCTGCTCTTATCAAAAGAAAAGCATGTATATTTTTTATGAACAACCTTCAAGTCTGAAGACTAAAATATTAGCTTACCCTCTACCACTTGATATTGCATTCCTTGAAGACAGTTATCTTCTTTTGACATGTCAAGCACAATAGACCCACCTTCTGCTCATTGATTAAAAAAACACATCAATTGACGAGCCTTTGAAATTTTGACATTCAGTTTCAATTTTCCTTTCTTTGCCTGGAGCCAAGAGGGTTGCCATATTTGTGCTGATATGTATAATGCAGGAGCGCTGTATGAAGTATTTATTGTGCTCAGTGAAAATCCTCAATTTCAATGCAGCTGAAGATGGTTGGCCTCCAACAATCACAATCATACTCCTTTGTGTTGGGTATGACTCCAACAAATGCACTGCTTTCCTCCGATTTCCACTGACTTCAGTTTGGCTTGGGCTCCTTGACATCACACTTTTCAAATGCTGTCGCTTTTACCCCATCTTTAGTACTCATCTTTTTTCGCCTATATTTAGACTAAGGTAATAGTGAGGAGAGGAGTTGAGTATCCTTGGCAGAACCCAAACTGAGTATCAGGTTTACTGAGCAGGTTGGTTGATATCACTGTCAACAACACCTTCCACCACTTTTCTGATGACTGAGAGCTTTCTGAAAGAGCAAATTAGTTATGTTTAATATGTCCCTTTTTTGTGAATTACTGGCCAATTTTTAATGTTGCTAGGAGCATCAGTGGTGATAATGTACTGTGGAAACATTGGCTGCGGGTGCATCTAGCTTAGATGCATTAATCTCCAGTACTAAAGCTAGAATCCTTTTGAGGCCTATTGCCTTTGAAGTGTACTGTACCTTTAGCTTTTTCTTCATATAATGTAAAGTGAATCAAATTGGCTGAAGAATCAGCATCTGTGTTATTGGGTTCCCAGGCAGAGTCAAAATTGATCATCCCCTTGGCACTTCTGGTGGTAGGTAGTGAAAAATACTTTAGCCTTATCTTTTGTACGAATGGACATGACTGAAGATGAAATTGTTGGTGGACATTCGATTTTGCTGCTCCTCGGATGCTGCCTGAACTGTTGTGCTCTTCCAGCACCACTAATCCAAAGTCCTTCTCCAGTGATTTGCTTAACTGTCCAGCACCTTTCCCAATGCACGTAATAGAAATGTTTAGCTTTTGTTACTGAGACTGGAGGGGTTGAGCCGGATAGGCTGGAGCCTAGGAGGCTGAGGAATTATGTTCCAGAAGTCTGCAAAATCATGAGGGGCATGGTTAGGGTGAATAGCCAACGTCTTTTTCTACAGAGGAAGGGAATCCAAAACTGGTGGACAAAGGTTTTAGGTGAGAGGGGTAAGATTTAAAAGGGAAATGAGGGGCAACTTTCTTCACAAAGAAGGTGATGCAAATATTGAATGAACTAACAAAGGAAGTTCTAGAGGCAAGTACAACTACAACATTTAAAAGACATTCGGCTGGGTACATGGATAGGAAAGGTTTAGAAGTATATGGGCCAAATTCAGGGAAATAGGAGATGATCCGTTTAGGAAACCTATTCAGTTTTGTGCTGGACCAGTTGGGCTGAAGGGTCAGTTTCTGCACTATATGACTCTATAGCTTCAGTAATCCATATACAGAATAACCTCGATTATCTGAACATCAATTATTTGAATTTTGGATTACCTGAACAAGATCTCAAGGTCCCTTAAAAATGTTATCCGTTATCCAAACGATCGGTTATCTGAACAACCAGTTATCTGAACAATCAGATATCTAAACAAAATACTCCCCGCCTGTCTCGTTCTTCAATTGAGGTTCTTCTGTGGTAGCAATTTAATTTTTCCCCAATCACTGGGTCAAATGAATAAATACATTTATTTCAAACTCCATGTTGAACTTATTAACTATTATCCAACATGTAAGAACATAACAAAATATTTTGATGCTGGAAACTGGACTGTAATACTCCAGTTGAGTCTTGGAGAGACGTTGGTTAATATTGCAGCATACATTGGATGTTGAAAGGCATTATCTTTTATTGATTTCAGAGGTGATAGCTTCATTGTGGTAATGTCACTAGACTAGTAATCCAGACGTGGCTTCAAATCCCATCAGGACAACTAGTGGAATTAGGCTCTGGCACAATAGATAAGGGTTTGGGCTCGTTGGAGCTCATGTGCTCCAGGGCAGTGGCATTATTGTCTCCAGGTACTTTTCATCTTTCTTCTTCACCTTCGAGGCCAGAGCGGTGTTGGTGGGGCAATGGCTGCAGAATTTGCAGTGTGGAACAGGACTCTTGCCAGCAGCAGTGCCTGAGTGAGGACTCCTGGCAGAGTAGGCCCCAACCTAGACTCTTTGCGCTCGCAGCAAGGCAGTCGCAGCAATAGCAACAACAGCAGAGCCAGGGTCTGCTGGGATATCAGCATTGTCATTGTTGTTCCCTGAGTCGGACTGCTTGAGGTGACCTTGCAGAAACCCTGCTGCCAAACTTGTACCCAAGCTTGAACAGAAGATGAACTCTTACTTAAGTAGTTTCTTTTTGTCCATATTGTAACTCAAAATGGCACAAGATTGTGGCAACACAGCACTTTTCCATGTATCTTTAATATTTATGTGACAATAAATCAATCATTGATTCAATAAATCATCTTTCATTGTATTTGATTAATAAATCTGCAGTCAAAATCTTCTTAAATGATAATCAAGAAGACATTGTGGATTGTCATAAAGACACACCTTGTTCATCCACGCCCTTCAGGAAGGGAAATCTGCTGTCTTTATCCGATCTAGCCTACATGCCATTCCAAACCAGAGCAATATGGTTGTCTCTGAACCACTCTCTGCAATGACCTAGCAAGGCACCCAGTTGAATAGAACTGCTACAATGCCCAAAGGGAATGAAACTGATGGGCCATTTGGCATTAACGTCAGCACCAGAAGCAGCAAATCTAAGCCGGTTGACCTTATCAAGTCCTTATCAACATATAGGAGACTAGTAGATGTCTGAAATAGTTATAATCATGGAAAAATACCCTACGGAGAATGTCCTAGAAAACACACTTCATCTGTCACCCCAGCTGGGTAACGCAATGGAATACGTTTGAAAGCACATTTCCCTGAATGCTCAATATTGAATTCTCACAGCATCAGATCAAACAAGGGAAAGAATAGCTCCCTTTAACAGATGATCTCTGAGAGAGGAGTCATGGGGGTGGCATGGTGTCTCACTGCTGCCTCACATTGTCAGGGACCTGGGTTCAGTTCCAGCCTTGAATGACTGTCTGTGTGGCATTTGTACATCTTCCCTGTGTCTCTGTGAGTTTCCTCTTGGTGCTCCTGTTTACTCCCACAGTCTAAAGATGTGTGAGGTAGGTGATTGGACATGGCTAATTGCCCATAGCATCCAGGGATGTTCAGGCTAGGTCAGTTAGATATGGTCACTGTGGGGTTACAGGAATAGGATGGGCAGATGTGAGTCAGGCTGGGTCTGGGTAAGATGTGTTTTAGAGGGTTATAGTGGACTCCTCAAATGCTCTGGAGAGTTTCTAGGCCCATCAGTCGCTAAATAATGACCACTAAAGGGTCTTCGTCAGTGCTTACTGCATGGCAGGAGGATATTGACATAATTTATTGATCTCGCCTTATTGTGGATCCGTAGTAACCATCCCCTCCCACCCACTGGCTGAACACCTCAACTCCCCCTCCCACTCCGGCAAGGACATGCAGATCCTGGGCCTCCTCCATCGCCACTCCCTAACCATCCGACGCTTGGAGGAAGAACACCTGATCTTCTGCCTTGGGACCCTCCAACCCCATGGCATCAATGTGGATTTCATCAGTTTCCTCATTTTCCCTCCCTCCACCTTGTCCCAGATCAAACCGTCCAACTCAACACTAAACTCCTGACCTGTCCTACCTGTCCGCTTCACCCTCCCCTCTGACCTGTCACCATTACCCCCACCACCATCCACCTATTCCACTCTCAGCTATCTTCTCCCCCCTCCCACTGCCCTTCCCATTTAGGTCTCCACCCTCTAGGCTTCCAGCCTAATTCCTGATGAAGGGCTTTTGCCTGAAACATGGATTGCCCTGATCCTTCGATCCTGCCTGACCTGCAGCATGACACCCATGGACTCCATTGGCCAACAGGTCCACCTCCACACAGTAGGGATTCTATGATCCTATGATATGACCTGCTCGTTCCATTAGGAATGGAGTTGGGAATGTGTCTGAGACATGTGGGGGCTTTCCCAGCAGCTGAATAGAGCACGAAGAATGTGAAGATTATGGTAAAGTATTGGGTAAGTATGTGTCCTTAGTAGCATTTAATTACTGCATTTTTTAAGTTAACCAGCTGAGCCAAGCATTGGCATTATTACAACTTCTAGGAGAAAGTGAGGACTGCAGATGCTAGAGATCAGAGCTGAAAATGTGTTGCTGGAAAAGCGCAGCAGGTCAGGCTCCAAGGAGCAGGAGAATCGACATTTTGGGCATGAGCCCTTCTTCAGGAATGAGGCTGGAGCCTAGAGGGTGGAGAGCTAAATGGGAGGGGCGGTGGGACAGGGGAGAAGATAGCTGAGAGTGAAATAGGTGGATGGAGGTGGGGGTAATGGTGACAGGTCAGAGGGGAGGGTGACTCAAAAGAAGGGCTCATACTCGAAACGTCAATTCTCCTGCTCCTTGGATGCTGCCTGACCTGCTGCGCTTTTCCAGCAACACATTTTCAGCTCATTATTACAACTTCATAATTCCAAAACAGCCTGGTGTCAGCTCTGAGTGTTTTGGAAGTATTGAGCGATCCACTAGCTCTGGAGATTTTGGGGTGCATCAGTAGCTAAATAATGACCACCAAAGGGCCTTCACCAGTGGTTAACCTATGGCAAGAGGATATTGACATAATTTATTCAATGTCAATCCAATTCCTGAATTTGCTGCTATCAATACCCTAGTCATCACTGGCAAAAAATTGACTGGACTAACCACATAAATATTGTGTCAACAAGAACAGTTCTGTGATGAATAAATTGCCTCTTGTCTCCCCAACCCCAGGCCTACCAAAAGTCTGTCCACTTCATATAAGACACAAGTTAGGAGTGTGAGCGAATACTGTTATGAAGTTGAAGGTGTGTATTGTACCTGGAAGAGAGTGAATGCAGGTACCTGTCATGTGACTGACGGCACTCTCAGAATGTACTGGAAAATTGAAAGTATGTAACTTTTGCCTGTGAAACAAATACCTGAGCTTGGTTGGTATGTTTTCACAGCAGTCCAAATTTAAGCAATCAATTTAAAATATGCCGCAAGGTATTAAAACCCAATCGAATTTGAATTTTCCCATTTTGACAACATTGAAACAATGAGGTGATTCGATGTTTTGAGGTATAAAAGCAGGCATTTTGGACAGTTAGCCAGAGAAAGAGCACCTCCTGCCACTATCATACACTCTGCCCGAAAACTCTATAAAAGCTACCTTTTCATATGAAAATTCTGTGCAGCGGAAGACTGAAGATGACCCAGGGAGATCTACAACCAGAGGATTGACACTGCTGTCTGGTTTTTGAAAATTGATTTGCTGTAAATTGAATAGTGGGTTTTATTGAATCAGTATATTATTATGGAGAGGGAGGTAGATAACAACTCTTTAAGAGAAAGGAGGTTTAGAGCTGTAAATAGTTGTTGTTTAATGTTCACTTTTGGAGTTTAAGAATAAACTTGTTAGTTTTTCTTTAAATAGTGAAATTTGAGGTAGTTCTCGGTCACTCATATTTTAACAGATTACAAGGCAAGGTGAGCTTTTCTATGTGTTTGGTTTAATTAGCAGAAGGGTTTTCCCCCCCGTCATAACAATACCCAACCCCCAACTCTTACCTGGATGGGTGCAGCTCCAACATCAAGCAAAAAGCTTGATATCATCCAGGACAAAGCATTCTACTTTGTTGACATCATATGTATCATCTTCCAGGCTTACTTTTCACCAGTGGGTTTTCCAGTGTGCCCCATTGACAAAATGCACTGCTGTAACACAGCCAGCTCCTTACAACAGTGTTTGCTACTGTTTAGAATGTTAAGGGTGGCAGACACATAGAAATCCCAACACAGGCAAGCTCCCCCTCCAAGTCAAATGTCATCCTGAGTTGAAACTTTATTTCCTTCACTATCACTGGAATCCTTGAATTGCTCTCCAAACATGCTACTGATTATCCAAACATCCCAAGGACTGCAGCATCGCAAGAAGATGGGTAATTCTTGCCTTCTCCAGGACAATCAGGTTTGGGAAGCAACTGCTGCTGATGACCAAATAACAAAAAAACACTCATTTTAAAAGCAAGTATCACTATCTTGAAAGAGTCTTTTTTTCTTTACAAATTGTGTGTCAAACCCCAGGTGTTCAGTCTTTCTCTCAATTTCTTGAGCTTTTTTCACCTAAAGCCAATGATATTCAGTTCAAAACAAACTTTCCTACTCGGGATCCAATGCAATTGTGCCTGAAAATTCTGTCAACGCTGTTGAAAGTTAAGGAAACACACGCTGAGTGATGAAAATGTAATGAAATATTCTTGAAATTGGACACCTGATAATAAAGCTAACTCGGTAAACTGAGCTAGCATGGTGAATGTAGAAAGGTTTGATCTTCACAGAACAATATTACTTTACCACCAATCAGATTAGGTTCATTGCTCGTATTGCAGCAGTAGTCTGTTACCAAGCAGCCGAATCCTACAAAGGATAAACAGAAAGCACCTTTCGTGACCTCAGGTCACTTCAAATAGTGTTACAACCAATTTTCTGAAATAGTCATTATTATAATATTGGAAACACAACTGCCAATTTCTGCACAGTAAAGGCAAGAGTAAATCATAGGGTTTTTGGTCTAACAGTTCAGCTGAAAGACAGCATCTCAGTCGACATCTTATTCAAACTCTCCTCACCCAGAAGTCAACTTACTGAGTGAATTTTGCACCCTCGTCACCAATACCTCCAAAGCATCTTCATCCATCCTTAGCCAAGAAGACAAAAAAATTGCATCTGGTTTGAGTTATAAAAATAGGTTGGATAGAGTCATAGACCCATAGAATCATAGAGATATGCAGCACAGAAACAGATGCTTCGGTTCAACTCATCTATGCAAACCAGATATCCCAACCCAATCTAGTCCCACCTGCCAGCACCCGGTCCATATCCCTCTAAACCCTTCCTTTCAGGTACCTATCCAGATACCTTTTAAATGTTGCAATTGTATCAGCCTCCACCACTCCTTCTGGCAGCTCATTCCATACTCGTACCACTCTTTGTGTGAAACGTTGCCCCTCAGGTCTCTTTTATATCTGTCCCCTCTCACCCTAAAAGCATGCCCTCTAGTTCTGGTCTCCACCACATCAGGGAAGAGACTTTGTCTATTTATCCTATCTATGTTCTCATGATTTTATAAATCTCTATAAGGTCACCCCTCAGCCTCGGACCCTCCAAGGAAAACAGCCCCAGTCTATTCAACCTTTCCCTATGGCTCAAATCTTCCAACTCTGGCAACATCCTTGTAAATCTTTTCTGAACCCTTTCAAGTTTTGCAACATCTTTCTGATAGGAAGGAGACCATAATTGCAAGCAATATTCCAACAGTGGCCTAACCAATGTCCTGTACAGCCACAACATGACCTCCCAACTCCTGTACTCAGTACTCTGACCAATAAAGGAAAGCAGACCAAGCGCCTTCTTCACTATCCTATCTACCTGTGACTTCACTTTCAAGGAGCTATGAACCTGCACTCGACGGTCTTTTTGTTCAGCAACACTTCCTAGGACCTTACCATTAAGTGTATAAGTCCTGCTAAGATTTGCTTTCCCAAAATGCAGCACCTCACATTTATCTAAATTAAACTGCCATTCTCAGCCCATTGGCCCATCTGATCAAGATCCCAATGTAATCTGAGGTAACTCTCATTGCTGTCCAGTACACCTCCAATTTTGGTGTCATCTGTAAACTTACTAACTATATGTCTTATGCTCACATCCAAATCACTTATATAAATGATGAAAAGTAGTGGACCCAGCACTGAACTTGCGGCACTCAACTGGTCACAGGCCTCCAGTCTGAAAAATAACCCTCCACCACCACCTCTGTCTTCTACCTTTGAGCCAGTTCTGTATCCAAATGGTTAGTTCTTCCTGTATTCCGTGAGATCTAACCTTGCTAATCAGTCTCCCATGGGGAACCCTGTCGAATGCCTTACTGAAGTCCATTTGGATCACGTCTACCACTCTGCCCTCATCAATCTTCTTTGTTACTTCTTCAAAAAACTCATTGTGAGACATGATTTCCCACGCACAAAACTATGTTGAATATCCCTAATCAGTCCTTGCCTTTCCAAATAAATGTAAATCCTGTCCCTTAGGATTCCCTCCAACAACTTCCCCACCACCAAAATGAGATTCACCAGTCTGTAGTTCCCTGGCTTGTCCTTTCCACCTTCCTAAAATAGTGGCACCACGTTTGCCAACCTCCAGTCTTCCGACACCTCAACTGTGACTATCGATGATACAAATATCTCAGCAAGAGGCCCAGCAATCACTTCCCTAACTTCCTACAGAGTTCTAGGGTACACCGGATCAGTCCAGGGGATTTGTCCACTTTCATGCATTTCAAGATATCCAGCACTTCCTCCTCTGTAATATGGACATTTTGCAAGATGTCACCATCTATTTCCCTACAGTCTATATCTTCCATATTCTTTACAACAGAAACTACTGATACAAAATACTTGTTTAGTATCTCCCCCATTTTCTGTGGCTCCACACAAAAGCCGCCTTGCTGATCTTTGAGGGGCCCTATTCTCCCCCTAGTTACCGTTTTGTCCTTAATGTATTTGTAAAAACCCTTTGGATTCTCCTTAATTCTATTTGCTAAAGCTATCTCATGTCCTCTTTTTGCCCTCCTGATTTCCCTCTTAAGTATACTCCTACTGCCTTTATACTCTTCTGAGGATTCACTTGATCTACCCTGTCTATACCTTACATATACTTCCTTCTTTTTCTTAACCAAACCCTCAATTTCTTTAGTCATCCAGTATTCCCTATACCAACCAGCCTTTCCTTTCACCCTGACAGGAATATACTTTCTTTGGCTTCTCATTATCTCATTTCTGAAGGCTTCCCATTTTCCAGCCGTCCCTTTACCTGCAAACATCTGCTCCCAATCAGTTTTTGAAAATTCCTGCCTAATACTGTCAAAATTGGCCTTTCTCCAATTTAGAACTTCAACTTTTAGATCGGATTATCCTTTTCCAACACTATTTTAAATCTAGTAGAATTATGGTTGCAGATCCCAAAGTTAACCCCCCCCCCCCCCCCCCACTGACGCCTCAGTCACCTGCCCTGCCTTATTTCCTAAGAGTAGGTCAAGGTTTGCACCTTCTCTAGTAGGTACATCCACATACTGAATCAGAAGATTTTCTTGTACACACTTAACAAATTTCTCTCCATCTAAACCCTTAACACTATGGCAGTCCCAGTCTATGTTTGGAAAGTTAAAATCCCCTACCATAACCACCCTATTATTCTTACAGATTACTTAGATCTCCTTACAAGTTTGTTTCTCAATTTCCCTCTGACTATTAGGGGATCTATAATACAATCCCAATAAGGTGATCATCCTTTTCTTATTTCTCAGTTCAACTCAAATAACTTCTCTGGATGTATTTCTGGGAATATCCTCCCTCAGCACAGCTGTAATGCTATCCCTTATCAAAAACACCACTCCCCCCTCCTCTCTTACCTCCCTTTCTATCCTTCCTGTAGTATTTGTATTGTGGAACATTAAGCTGCCAGTCCTGACCATTTCTAAGCCATGTTTCTGTTATTGCTATGATATCCCAGTCCCATGTTCCTAACCATGCCCTGAGTTCATCTTCCTTCCCTGTTAGGCCCCTTGCATTGAAATAAATGCAGTTTAATTTATTAGACCGACCTTGTCCCTGCCTGCCCTGACTGTTTGACTCGCTTCTGTTCTCAACTGTACCAGTCTCAGATTGATCGCTTTCCTCACTATCTCCCTGGATCCCACCCCTCCCACCCCCCCAACTTACTAGTTTAAATCCTCCTGAGCAGCTCTAGCAAATCTCCCTGCCAGTATATTAGTTCCCTTCCAATTTAGGTGCAATCCGTCCTCCTCTTACGAGTCACTTCTACCCCAAAAGAGATTCCAATAATCCAAAATTGTGAATCCTTCCCCATACACCAGCTCCTCAGCCATGCATTAATCTGCTCTGTCCTCCTATTCTGCCCTCACTAGCTCATAGCACCAGGAATAATCCAGATATTACTAATCTTGAGGACCTCCTTTTTAAATTCCTGCCTAACTCTGTAATCTCCCTTCAGAATCTCAACATTTTGCCTTCCTATGTCATTGGTTCCAATGTGTACAATGACCTTGTTCTGGCCCCTCTCCCCCTTGAGAACGTTCTGCACCCTCTGAGACATCCTTGACCTGGCACCAGGAGTGGGGGGCGGGAGGGGGCTGAGTGCAGTGCAACACACCATTCTGTTTTTTCACTGCTGGCCACAGGAACGTCTGTACCTCGAACTAGAGAATCCCCTAACACAATTGATGTCTTGGAAGCTGACATACCCCTCACTGCATTAGAGCCAGTCTCAATACCAGAAACTTGGCTATTCGTGCTATATTCCTCTGAGGATCCATCACCCCCTACATTTTCCAAAACAGCATACCTGTTGAAATGGGTATAGCCACAGAAGACTCCTGCACTAGCTGCCTACCTCTTTTTACCCTTCCTGGAGTTAACCCATCTATGTGACTGTATCTGAAACTTACCCCTCCCCCAACTTCCTACAACTGCCATGCGTCAAGTACTGTTGTTGTTGTTGCAAAATCCTCATTGATTCTAACTGTCTCTCCAACTGATCCATTTGATCTGATAAGATTCGTAAGCAACAGCACTTATTGCAGGTATAATCCGCAGTAACCCTTAAATTCTCTTTAAACTCCCACGTCTGACAAGAAACACATATCACTCTACTAAACGCCATTTTTGCTCCTTCACAACGTACAGACCCAGAAAATAACATCTTCTTATTCCTCTACAAAACACTGTCCCAGGTTCAATTAATAGTTATGGCTTATATTTTAATTTTAATCGAGAGACATATAATCAAGAAAGAACTCACTCCACTCACTACTGCAGACTTTCTATTGGTCACATTAAAAACAATTAACTTATCTGTCTCTGTGCTGTGAACTTTGCCCAAATAGTTCCTCCAAGATCAGTTGTGAATTTCACTGTTTGTTAGTTTTCCCAGACGCACTCCGATGTCCAGCGATACATGAACTCAAACAGCGAAAGTGGTAACTGTGCAGGTTCACTGTGGTCCTTTCACCCTAACATGAATATACTGTCGCTGGACTCTCATGATCTCATTTCTGAAAGCTTGCCATTTTTCAGCTGTCCCTTTACCTGAGGAGTATCTTTATCTGCCCACAATTTTGAAATTTCATTCCGAATACTGTCAAAATTAGCTTTCCTCCAATTTAGAACTTCAGCTTTTAGATCTGGTCTATCCTTTTCTATCACTATTTTAAACCTAATAGAATTATGGTCGCTGGCCCCAAAGTGGTCCCCCATCTGACATCTCAGTCACTTGGCCTGCCCTATTTCCCAACATTGCTCAAGTTTTGCACCTTCTCTATTAGGTACATCCACATATTGAATCAGAAGATTTTCTTGTGCATACTTTACAAATTCCTCTCCACCTAAACTCTTAACACTATGATAGTCTATGAAAGCTAGAATCCCCGACCATAACCACCTTTTATTCTTACAAAAATTCATATCTCCTTACAAATTTGTTTCCCAATTTCCCTCTGACTATTATTAGGGGGTCTATAATACAATCCCAATAAAGTGCTTATCTCTTTCTTATTTCTCAGTTCCACCCAAATAACTTCCTTGTATGTATTTCCAGGATTGGCCTCCCTCAACACAGCTGTAATGCTATCCCTTATCAAAAACATCACTCCCCCTCCTCTCTCGCCTCCCTTTCTGTCCTTCCCGTAGCATTTGTATCCTGGAACATTAAGCTGCTGGTCCTGTCCATTGTGAGCCATGTTTCTGTAATTACTATGATATCCCAGTCCCATGTTCCTAACCATGCCCTGAGTTCATCTGCCTTCCCTGTTAGGCCTTTTGCATTGAAATAAATGGAGTTTAATTTGTCAGACCTACCTTGTTCTCTGCTTTGACCCTGCCTGCCCTGACTGTTTGACTCACTTATTTTCTCAACTGTACCAGTCTCAGAGTGATCTCTTTCCTCACTAACTCCCTGGGTCACATGCTCCCCTTCTCCCACCACCCCTCACCACCTCATCTTAATAGGCTAAATAATCCTGAGCAGCTGCAGCAAATCCCTCCACCAGTATATTAATCTCCCACCATTCAGCTGCAATCCGCCCTTCTTATACAGGTCACTTCTACCCCAGAAGAAATTCCAAAGATGGAAAAATGTAAATACTTCTCCCACACACCAGCTCTTCAATCATGCATTCATCCTCCTATTCCCACCCTCATGAGCTCACAGCACTGGGAGTAATCCAGATATTACTACTCCCAAGGATTGCCTTTTTAAATTCCTGCCTAACTCTCTGTAATCTCCCTTCAGAATCTCATTCTTTTGCCTTCCTATGTCATTGGGTCTAATGTGTACAATGACCTCTTGCTGGCCCCTCTCTCCCTTGAGAACATTCTGCACCCTCTCTGAGACACCCTCGATCCTTGCACCAGGGAGGCAACACACCATTTTTCACTGCTGGCCACAGGGACATCTGTCTGTGCCTCGGACTAGAGAGTCCCCTAACTCAATTGATCTCTTGGAACTCGATGCACCCCTCATTGCATTAGAGCCTGTCTCAGTACCAGAAACTTGGCTGTTCATGCTGCATTCCCCTGAAAATCCATCATCACCAACATTTTCCAAAACAGCAACCTTGTTTGAGATGGGTATAGCCACAGATGACACCTGTACTACCTGCCTACCTCGCTTACCTTTCCTGAGTTAACCCATCATACATCTCTATGACTCTATGTGACTGTGTCTGCAACTTTTCCCCCTTCCTTTAACTGCCACCCATCACATTCACTCGCTCTTGTAAATTTCTCATTTCCTCTAACTGTCTCTTCAACTGATCCATTCAATCTGATAGGAATTGCAACCAGCAGCATTTATTGCAGATATAATCCTCAGTAACACATAAGCTCTCCCTAAACTCCCATATCCGACAAGAAGTGTATCACTCTATTAAAGGCTATTTTTGCTTCTTTAAATCTTATTCCTCAACAAAACACTGATCCAGGCTAACATAATAAATATGGCTTTTATTTTTAAGTTTAATCAAGAGACATATCTCAATAAAACATATAATCAAGAAAGAACTCACTCTACTCACTACTGCAGACTTATTATAAGGTCACATTTAAAAATATTCACTTATCTGTTTCTGTGCTATGACCTCTCCCAAATAGGTTCCTCCAAGATCAGTTGTGAATTTCACTGATTGTTAATTTTCCCAGACGCACTCCGATGCCCAGCAATACATGAATTCAAACAGCAAAGGCAGTAACTGCTGTGTCAGTTTGCAGTATGGGTTTCATTCTCTCCCTCTCTCTCTCTCCTGCATTGACCTCACCATGCACTGCCTTTGTTCATTCCTCTCCCTCTTAAAAGTGTTGTTGTTTTGACTTTTTTTTTCTAAAGTTCTAAAACAATGCAACAAGCATATAAGACAGTAATTGCTGCTCATGGAATTCAAGGAAGTCACCTCCAACATCTAAAATACCTCAAAAAAGGAGCAGCCTGTTACAGCCAGCAACTTTTTCTGTCCTCTATCTTGCATTACCCAGAATCGTAGGCTTGGATTTTTTTCACCGGAACATAGGAGATTGAGGGGTGACTTTAAATGTTTAGAAAATCATGATATAGATAGGATGAATGGTTGGTGTCTTTTCCCAAGGATGGAGGATTTCTAGATGAGCTGCTCATGTTTAAGATGAGAGGAGAGAGGTTTAAAAAAGACATGCAGGGCAAATCTTTTGCACAGAGAGTGGGGTTCCTATGTGGAGTGAACTTCCTGAAGAAGAGATGGATGTGGGCGCAATTGCAATGGGTTTGATTTGATTTGATTTATTGTAGTCACGTACACCTAAGTACAGTGAAAAGATTTGTTTGTGAGCAGTACAGGCAGATCATAGTAAGCAAGGACACACAGATCATAGAGCGCTTAGACATAGCGAGGCAGACAAGGTTACACTGCCCAGGGGATGCACAAAGTAAGATCAACATTAACAAGATCAGCTTTATTTGAAGTTAGAGAGTCCATTCAGCAATCTAATAACAGCAGGGAGGAAGCTGTTCCTGAACCATCTTCAAGCATTTATGTTTTCTGCCTGATGGAAGAGGTTGTAGGAGAGCATTACTGAGGTGGGAGGGGTCTTTGCTGGTGTGGGCAGCCTTTCCACAGCAGCAAGAGGAGTAAATGGAGTCCATTGATGAAAGGTTGGCCTCCATGACAGTCTAGGCTGTGCACACAACATTCTGTAGTTTCCTACAGTCCTGACCAGGGTAGTTAGTCTGGATTAGTGGTGCTGGAAGAGCACAACAATTCAGGCAGCATCTGAGGAGCAGTAAAATCGATGTAAAAGCCCTTCCTCAGGGTAGTTAGTCTATCAGGCTATTGTGTAGCAGGATATGCAAAAGTTGGCTAGGGTCCTTATAGACATGCCAAATTTCCGAAGCCCCCAAGGAAAAAGAGGCATTGTTGTGCCTTCTTGATCATCGCAACTACGTGGGACGTCCAGGATAAGTTGGCGGTTATTGCCACTTTAAGGAACTTAATGCTCTCCACCCTCTCAAGGTCAGTTCCGCTGATGTAGATGGGGGCATCTTATCTTCCTTTCTTTCTGAAGTTCAATAATCAGCTCAGTTTTTTTTGCTGACATTGAGAGAGATTGGTATTACTGCACTACAACACCAAGCCCTTTACCTTCTTTCTGCATTCTGACTCATATTGTTCGATATCCATCCTCCTATGGTGGTGTCATCAGCAAACCTGTGGATGGCGTTCATTCAAATTTGGCAACACAGTGGTGTGTGTACAGGGAGTGCAATAGGCGGCTGAGAATGCATCCTTAGGTGGATCCAGTGTTGAGGTGGAGGTAGTTGTCTATTTCCGCTCATTGCGGTGTGTGGGTCATTTGCAAAGGGTAGAGCTGATACCAAGGTCTCAGAGCTTTGAGGTCAGTCTGGAGGGGTAATGATGTTGAAGGTGGAACTGCAGTCAATGAATAAGAGTCTGACACATGTGTCCTCATTGTCCAAATGTTCCAGGGATGAGTGCAGGGCTGGGGAAATGGCATCTGTTGTTTATAAGATATTTGGATAAACACATGAATAGGAAAGCTTTAGAGGGGTATAGGTTGGGAGCAGGTGGGTGGGACTAGATTACTTTGGGATTATGTTGGCATGGACTGGTTGGACCAAAGGGTCTGTTTCCATGCTGTATGGCTGACTGTATGACTTGAAGTATTGTGTAATCAAAACCCTTTATACTAGCAGGAGGCAATATTACTTCATTGTATATTGTGAGTAAGTGTCTAAGCAAGGTGCCGACAGTGGAATGTAACTATGAAAGGTCTTTATGTCTGTAGATGCATAGAAGAAGGGAAGAAAATCCACTGAGGGGAAAATTGGCCTTCTGGTCAACCTAAATTGATAGATTATAGTCATTTGTTATCACATCTTATTGATATTTCTGAGAAGAGACACTTTTTGTTGCAGTTTTTGTCTTGTACTAGTTAATGCAATTCTTAAGAAAACCATTTTAGGAGGAACGCCAATTGCTTATACTATATAAGAGGGGTAAGTGAGGGCTGCAGATGCTGGAGATCAGAGCTGAAAATGTGTCACTGGAAAGGCTCAACAGGTCAGGCAGCATCCAAGGAACAGGAAATTCGACGTTTCGGGCATAAGCCCTTCCTGAAGAAGGGTTTATGCCGGAAACATTGAATTTCCTGTTCCTTGGATGCTGCCTGACCTGCTGTGCTTTTCCAGCAATGTATATGAGAGGGGTGTTTGGCATGTGTATACTGTTTAATAGTAGTGTTGCTATGAAGAAAGCACCAGTTAATGATGATTGGCAATCAACTCCCAGAGTTTACACTTTAAATCAAGCAAGTTGACTCTCGTTAATCTAAGCATTGCCATGAGAAACAAATAATGAATGGCTGTTACCTATTTTGTTGAGGGAAAATAGTGCAAAGATATTAATATTAACGTATGTAGCTTCCAATGCGCACTAGTGCACCACACTACAATCCAGGAAATGTTGTCGAGTTGCAGAGTCATATTAACGGTGAACACTGTGTTGTGAGTTTTACAGGCACAGCTAATTGGGTACAATCTGTAACTTGCTTCTTTTGTATAGCCGAAGGATTATGCTCTTTTATATCATCCAGCAATCTCTGGAGTGGCCAGTGTACCTGACAGTATACTGGTACTGAAATTCAATTTACACCTGCCAACATTCGGTTCCCTTTAAATTGGCATTCCCACGAAATGTCCTAATGAGTGCAAGAAGAAAATCTTATTTAAAAAGTCTTTGACAGAAATATTGAAATAATTCATGATTATGCATTGCTGAAGTGAACCAGAGCACTGCTAAAATTACCCTATCCATCAGCATCCCACAAACTGGGAATCAAACAAAATGTCTTCTTGTTATGTAAATCCTCACATGGATATTGGGGAAGGGGTGTGTGTGGACTGAGCAAAGAATTTGTATTCATGTAGAGCCTTTCACATTCTCAGTATGTATCATAATGTTTCAAAGACAAACCAATTACATCTGAAGATTCAACACTGTCCTTGTACAGGCAAGTGCAACGGACAAGTTCCCCATAGCAAGATCCATCAATTAATCATTTCTTAAATAAATCATTCTGGTTGTTCCTGGTGAGGTCAGCATTTATTATTCATTTCCCATAACTGTTAAGAAAATACTAGTCAATAGGTTAGTTGAACCAAAGAGGTCTGTCTAGTGAGCCGTTAAGTAGGAGTGATCAGGATTTCGATCCAACATGAACAAAAGAATGGCTGGATATCTCCCAGTCAGGACGGTGTGTAATTCAGAGATGGACCTGGGAGGTGAAAGGCACATATTTTCCCCTCTTTTGTATCAGACAATGGAAGTTGCACGCTACTGAAGAGACAGTCTTAGTGATTTGCCTCAGTGTTTCTGGTTTTGTGTTGTACTTTGAGGGATAAGTATTGGCGAGAATATGGGCATGCACCTGAGATGCAGACAGGTCTTTGGTTTTACAATGTATCAGTTTGCAAATGTCTGAAAGGGTTAATACCAAGCAGGTCACGACAAAATCCCTTATTTTTATTAACTGTGTGCAGTAGGAAACAGAAATCCAAAGTACATTATTACGATCAGGAGAGAGATAGTTCCCAAAAGATTTGAGGCCTACAGCTGGTTCCTGTGGTCAATTCTGTCTGGCATGAGGTTTAGGTCTTGATGTCAGTTTTCGAGATGTCAAAGGGGAACCCCTAAAGAGTAGTTCTGTCCCAGTTAGTTGAAGTTACAGACAGACAAAGGCAGAAAGAAGCTTTAGCTGAGAAATTAAAAATCACACAACACCAGATTATAATCCAACAAGCTCCTTCATCAGGTGGTTGTGGAGGTTCAGATCATGCTCACAGAATTTATAGCCAAAGGAGCCCAGTGTCATGGAGATGTGATACAGTAAACAAGCTTAGATTAAAGCAGTCATCTTTTATTATGGGATATACTGATTTCTGTTCTTTGATATGTAAATCCCAGAACTTCTTTTAAATCATATTCTCAAGTTAGCTCAGATTTTTAAACAGCCGGTGTGAAGTCTGTCTGTGTCTCAATGCTATGTCAGACTGACAAACTCTCTGTATAGTTTTACAGAGTTTTACATGGGTTCATGCGGTTTTTGAGCAAAATAAAATGCACTTCTGCAAAAACAAATCCACCCCATAAGCTTAAATGTGCGCGTATGTAGGCGCGACAGATTGCGTGTGCATGTGGGTGTGTGTGAGCCACATGATAGAATGTATGTGTATATATGTGTATGTGAATAAGCTTGGTTAAGTATGTGTTGGTGCGAGTGTGGGGGTTGATGTGTGTGCACATGACAGAGAAAAAGAGAGGGGGAGCGTGTGTGTGTGTGTGTGTGTGTGTGTAATAATGTATCATGCAGTGGGGTCACCTGTAGTGTGACATGAATCCAAGGTCCTGACTGAGGCCATTCCCCATGGCTACTGAGCTTTGCTATCAGTTTCTGTTTAGCCACTTTAAGGAAATGAAGTCCTGAAGTCCACCTTGGAGGATGATCACCCGAAGGTCCGTGGCCAAATGTCCCAATGTCCATTCACCTGTTGTCATAGCGTCTGCTCGGTCTCGCCAATTTACCATACCTCAGGGCATCCTTGCCTGCAGCACATGAGGTGAACCAGGTTGGGCGAGTCACATGAGTACTCAGCATGTACGTGGTGGGAGGTGTCCCTACGTGTAATGGTGTTACCCGTGTCGATACTCTGACACATCTCGCAGTGGCTGCTGTGACAGGGTTGTATAATATTGTTGTCCTGAAGGCCGGGCAGTTTGCTGTAAATCATGATCTGTTTAAAGTTTGGTATTTGTTTAAAGGTGAGAAGCGGAGGCACAGGGAAGGTCTTAGCAAGGTGCTCATCCTCATCGAAAACGTGTTGCAAATTGCGAAGAACATGGGGTAGTTGTTTGGCTCCCAGGAAGTACTGAAAATGTGTTGCTGGAAAAGCGCAGCAGGTCAGGCAGCATCCGAGGAACAGGAGATTCGACGTTTTGGGCATAAGCCCTTCTTCGGCTTATGCCCGAAACGTCGAATCTCCTGTTCTTTGGCTGCTGCCTGACCTGCTGCACTTTTCCAGGAATACATTTTCAGCTCTGATCGCCAGCATCTGCAGACCTCACTTTCTCCTCCCAGGAAGTACTGGACAATAAAGGGTACCCTGTCTTTGCAGCCTGTCTCTGTCTCCTGAGGATATCCTACCAATGCTATACTTGTCCAGCTTCCATCCGAAACATATTAAAACAGCCATCCCCTATGGACAAGCCCTACGCATACACAGGATCTGTTCAGATGAGGAGTAATGCGACAAGCACTTGGAAGTACTCAAGGATGCCTTCATATGAATGAGGTACGCTGATCAACTCATCGACCGCCAGTTCTGATGTGCCACAGTGAGAAACTGTAATGACCTCCTCAGGAGATTTTCGATGAGGATGAGCATCTTGCTAAGACCTTCCCCACAGCTCCACTTCTCACCTTTAAACAGCCAACAAATCTCAAACAGATCATGATTCATAGCAAACTGCCCAACCATCAGGCCAACATCCTACAACCCTGCCACAGCAGCCACTGCAAGACGGTCAGACGGGGACACTTCAGTGGTCCAGGACATTTGACCTTGGACCTTTGGGTGACCATCTTCCAAGGCTGACTTCGGGACAAACAACAGCGTAGAGTGGCTGAGCAGAAGCTAATAGCAAAGTTCGGTATCCATGGGCCCAGCCAGGACCTTGGATTCATGTCACACTAGAGGTGACCACCATTGCACTACACACACACACACACACACACACACACACACACACACACCTCACAGCAACACATGCACCCTCTCACACATACGCTATCACACTCACAAACACGCACATACTTAATCAAGCTTACACACACAGTATCACATCACTCACACCCATACATACAGTCACATGCACACTCAACCTGTTGCACCTACATGCGCACACATATAAGGTTATGGGGTGGATTTTCTCGTGCAGGATTACATTTTATTTTGCTCAAAAACTGCATGAATCCATGTAAAACTCTGTAAAACTATACAGAGGGCTTGTCAGTCTGACATAGCCTTGAGACACAGACAGACTTCACACCGACTGTTTAAAAAGCTGAGCTAACTTGAGAATGTGAATTAAAAGAAGTTCGGGGATTTACATATAAGTAGATATACATTACATTATAAGTCTGCCCACCTCCACCACTTCCTCAGGAAGTTCATTTCACATGGGAACCACTCTCTGTGTAAAACATTTGCCCCCCGAGTTTCTGTTTTAAATCTCTCTCCTTTCACCTTAAAAATATGCACCCCAGGCAGTTCATGATCGAGTGGATTTTCAGAGAGGGTTAAGTTCAGATCATCAAAAGTAGAGATTTGTAATCCTTTCTGAATTTTTATTGAGGTTTAGTGACCCACAATTTCACTAATAACTAGGAAGAACTGTTCAGGAGTCTGGCCTCACATCTGGAACCCCTCATAGACTCGGTAACAATGTCTATTAAATCAATAGAATCCATTGCTAGAGTCTATCATTTATTAAACTACGCATTATTAGTGAGACCAGTGAGCCCTTTTCCTCTCTTACACCATAGGTTCAGAAAGGATTTACAAGGACGTAGCCAGGGTTGGAGGATTTGAGCTATAGGGAGAGGCTCAATAGAGTTGGGCTGTTTTCCCTGGAGGTCAAGCAGCATCCAAGGAGCAGGAAAATTAATATTTTGGGCCAGAGTTTTTAATCAGGAATGATATCTGCTCATTCCTGATGAAGGGCTCCGGCCTGAAATGTCGATTTTCCTGCTTCGCGGAAGCTGACGGACCTGCTGTGCTTTTCCAGCAACACATTCTCAACTCTCATCTCCAGCATCTGCAGACCTCACTGTATCCCTGTTTTCCCTGGAGCTTCAGAGGCTGAGGGGTGACCTTTTAGAGGTTTATAAAATCAAGAGGGGCATGGATAGGGTAAATAGACAAGATCTTTTCCCTGGGGTGGGGGATTCCAGAACTAGAGGGCATAGGTTTAAGGTGAGATGGGAAAGATTTAAAAGAGACCTAAGAGGCAACGTTTTCACACAGAGAGTGGTACTTGTATGGAATGAGCTGCCAGAGGAAATGATGGAGGCTATATTTAAATGGCATCTGGATGGGTATATGAAGAGGAAAGGTTAAGAGGGGTATGGGGCTAGGTGCTGGCAGGAGGGACTAGATTGGGTTGGGATATCTGGTCAGTGCGGACAAGTTGGACCAAAGGGTCTGTTTCCGTGCTGTGCATCTCTATGACTCTATGACCAGGCAAAGCAGGCTTTGTTGTTCCTTCCACTTCAAGCAAATTGTAACAACAACCTTCACCATAAGGAGCAGTATCATGAGGTGGCAGGTGCACACAACAGGTTAATCCATTCACCTAAAAGGGTGATATCTCTCTCAATGATTGATCCCAGCTATCAACCGAGATTCTTTTCAACAAAGTTGAAGTTAAACGTCTAATCTTCTGACTCAGGGATGATTGATCCTCACTCACGCATACACAACAACTGAGGTACAAGCAGATTTAATAATGTGTTAAATGTTTTCCATGACTGAATTTAACGCATCTGTTTAGCATATTAATGGGTAAATTGTATTAACGTTAGCATGGTATTTTCTGTTACTTTGAGCCACAAACGCTTTCAATGGATAAATAATCCAGTTTCTATTGCACATGACAGTGTAAGGCCGATAAATTTTCATTCGATTTCTTTTTACATTTGACGGATTTTGAAATATAAACTGCTGCTTAAATCTCAATGATGTGCTGAGATTGATCATGGAGTAATCCAGGCATGTTTTATATCAAAGATGCAAAACACATGTCCTCAGGACTCTACGTGACTGTAAGACACTGACATTTCAGGGAAAAATTGCAATTATAACATTCGTCACTCATATTTTTCAAGAAACACAAGCAGACCAACCTTTGCAGGAATGTTTTTGTGACAGCAGTAGTATGTGTGTCAGAGGTACTGGCTGATGAGGTTTATCTCTCACAGATATATGAGATGGAGGGCAGGAAAGGCACCAGACATGGAAGTGATGATAAAGAAACTAACCAAGCAGCTTTAATGGATTCTGTACAATCAAATAGTACATAAGAGAATTCTCTGACCTATTGGGTCTGTGATGGTTCTTTGAAGCAGCAATCCAATCCAGTTCTCTGCTCACCCCGAGCAGCCGTGAAAAGTTGGATCGTTTATAATATATTCAAATTAACTTTGGAAAGGTTTTATTCAATCAACCACGAACAACCTATCAGTCAGTGCATCCCCAATGACAAACAACATGCAACACACCTCTTTTGCATCATTCTGGGATGTTGAGGGTAAGACAGTACATTCTGGGGAATTAAATATATCACCATCAAGCAATCATATCCAACAATGGATTTCTGAGGCAATGCCATGCAGTTCAGTCTCAATCGACCATTCGGGAAAGCATGAGAGGGTTATTATACCTCTTGTGAAGTTGTCACAGTGTAACACAGAGTCACTGCACTCACCACAGACTCACAATTTCACAGCACCTGGTCACAGGCTGCCAGATTGTATTAGTGTCACAACATCACTGATTCCAGTCTCAGGGGCCACTATGTATGACAGTCTCACAGCGCCTAGCCAACAGGCTGTCACAGGGTACCATAGTATCACTACTATGGGGAAAGTGAGGACTGCAGATGCCAGGGATCAGAATCGAGAGTGTGGTGCTGGAAAAGCACAGCAGGTCAGGCAGCATCTGAGGAGCAGGAGAATCGACATTCCGGGCATAAGCTCTTCATCAGGAATGACTTCATCAGTGACTTATCGCTGCTCCCAGTTCACAGGCTGTCACAGGATGTCACAGTGTATCACAGCATCACTGCTCCCAGTCACAGGCTGTCACAAGATGTCACAGTATATCACAGTGTCACTGCTCCCATTCACAGACTGACACAGGATGTCACAGTGTATCACAGCATTACTGCTCCCAGTCACAGGCTCTCAAAAGATGTCACAGTGTATCACAGCATTACTGCTCCCAGTCACAGGCTCTCACAAAATGTCACAGTGTATCACAGCATTACTTCTCCCAGTCACAGGCTGTCACAGTGTATCACAGTATATCACAGTGTCACTGCTCTCAGTCACAGACTGTCACAGGATGTCACAGTGTATCACAGCATCACTGCTCCCAGTCACAGGCTGTCACAGGATGTCACAGTGTATCACAGTATCACTGCTCCCAGTCACAGGCTCTCACAGGATATCACAGTGTATCACAGCATTACTGCTCCCAGTCACAGGCTCTCACAGGATGTCACAGTGTATCACAGCATTCCTGCTCCCAGTCACAGGCTCTCACAGGATGTCACAGTGTATCACAGCATTGCCATTCCCAGTCACAGACTGTCACAGCGTATCACAGCATTACTGCTCCCAGTCACAGGCTCTCACAGGATGTCACAGTGTATCACAGTATCACTGCTCCCAGTTGCAGGCTGTTGCAGTGTCACTGTACATAGTCACTGACCATCAGAATGGATCATGCTGTCATTGAGGAGAAAGTGAGGACTGCAGATGCTGGAGATCAGAGCTGAAGGTTCCTGAAGAAGGGCACATACCCAAAACATCGATTCTCCTGCTCCTTGGATGCTGCCTGACCTGCTGCGCTTTTCCAGCAACACATTTTCATGCAGTCACTGAACCTTGCCACGGTGTATCAAAGAGTTCCAGTACTGAACCGCAGGCTGCCATCGTGTATCACTGTGTCACTGTTCCTATTCACTGGATGTTACAGTATATACTCACAGGCATAGTCTGTCAATGTTTATCATACTGTCACAGGCTGTCATAGCGTGCCATAATGTAGCCATTCACTATCACAGGATGTTGTATCATAGTGGCTCTCTCCTAGGCACAGGCTTTCACATTGTGTCACAATATATCAGAGTGTCACAGCACCTCGTCACAGATTGTCTCACTGCTCTGGTACAGGGGCTGTCACAGTTTCACTCTATGTTTTGATGTATCAAAGTGTCAGTGCACCTAATCAGACAGTCTCAAATGTATCATAGTGCACCACAGGGCTACTATTCCGAGTTACATGTTGTCATTACCATTATCATTATCCCTGTGACTAATCTCGTGGGCTGTCTCAGTGTCACTGACTGCCAGTGCATCAGAGTATCACTGCACTACTCACAGACTGGCGCAGTGTATCATAGTATCACAACTCCAAGCCCCAGAACATCAGTGTCACTGTTTTTTGGCACAGACTATCACAGTAATCACAGTACCACTACACTTTGGCACACGTTGTTACAATGAATTGAAGCATCAGTGTCTGAGTACCTAGTCACAGAGAATCCTGCAATACATCCCAGACCACAAAATCTAACTTTTAACAGGCCTGTTTTACAACATTCTGTGACTTTGAAGTTGTCATGTTAGAAGATGAGTGCTGGGGAGCTAAGTGTATTACCATCAACTCTTGTGAGACAATGTGCACAATCTCAAAACCTCATTATCAGCAGTGTCGCAGTGTCGCAGTGTCACTAAACCCAGTCACAGTCTATCATAGTGTTGCTGCACCTTGTCAGTTTGCACAGTTCATCAGTGTCACTGCACATAGACACTGGTTGTCACAGTGTATCAGTGTTAACACACCTAGTCACGGAGTGTCACAGTTTTACAGTGCAACAGCATCCAGTCACAGAGTGCCACAGAGTTACAGTGTCATTGCTCCAAAACACAAGCTGCCACAACGTATCCCAGTGTCAATGATCGAGTTGCAATGTCTGACAGGCCACAGTGTTATTATTGGCTAAGGTTTTAGTTTATCCTGTTAACCAGCTAAACTAGATTAAACTCCAACCTCATGCTGATGCCCCTGCTTGAATGCTGCAGCTGTCAATGCCTCTGGAATTTAAAATTATGATGTTCAGACTTCATTTCACAATCGTTTAATGTCACACAAAGGAGATGCTGACTTTGCTAAGCACCCTTTTGAACCATCAGATCATTTCTTGCCTAAATGCCTCAATATTAGTAGGTGGATTATCCCCACTTCCCAAATCCTCCTCATTCAATACTAAAGGCCTCTTACAGTGATGACCATGGAGGAAATTTGAATGGAACACCTGCCAATGAAATTACTTTCAATGAATGACTGTACATTCTTTAGTCGCGTGATTTGATGCCAACTATGAGTTTGGGGTCAAGACAGACTGGCTGAGGGGAGAGCCAGTTCAGGAACTATCCTCAGGCTTAAAACTCTTAACATCATGATTTATTTCAATGAAGTTCTAAATAGAGCAATACTAAACATTCCTTTATACGTTGATACACCAGACTCTGAAACTAGGTAAGACTATTCTTTGCGTGTGCTCCTGTTTTATTTAATCTCTCAACATATCCAGACTTCAACCAACAATTAAGTAACTCCTCCCTTACCATGCTATATATGCCCAGTGAGGAGTACATCTATGACATCATTGACAGGGTGCTCCAGAGTCCTAAAATCCTTACGCAACATGTATCACCCATGGTTCAGCATATAGCACACATGCCTCTGCTTACAAAGTTCCGATTTCAAGTCATGAACTATGTCTTAAGCACAAAAATCAAAGCTAACTTTGATTGAACTGCAGTTCTAAGGGATTGTTGTGCCACTGGATGTTTTGTGTTTCAGATGAAATGTTAAAATCGAAGTCCTGTTATACGAAAGATCCTTAGAACCATTTTAAAGAGCCAGGGAGTAATCCCTCATGTCAGCAAATATTTATCCTCCATTTAATATTATAAAACAAAATGGCTCTCTGGTCATTATCACATTGCTGCTTGTGAGTGGAAGTTGCTGCAATTCCTATGTTGCCTTTCAAAATGTGCTTCATTCTCTGCAAAGTCTTCTGAGCCATTTGGTGGCTACCTAAAGTAAATAACTGCAAATCTATCTTTCTCACTAAGAAATTGTGACCAAGTGATAAATCGCCTTCACACAGAATAATTGGGCGTGGACAAAATTATATTTGGATGTTTTTTTTTATTTTGAAATATTGAGAACCATGTTGTGAAGAGGAGGTGCCAGTTTACACTGTTTCATATTAATGGGCTGAAAAAAACTGCATGAATTGCAGGCCGATTTGATCGATCTTTCCCAGATTATTGGAAAAGGTCTGTGACTGTTTTTGTAGTGAGATAATTAAGCCTTCATCGGAGGCCTGTCAGTCAGCTAATCCATCAATAATCCCATTTCATTGCACATTGCACTGAATTGAGTCACATGATTCACATAATTAATTCTCTCGCTGCAATTCTTTACTTTGAGAAAATCTGATCGGGTCTTGCTCAGTACTATTGCCAGAAGCTTTTTTTTTGGATGCATTTGGATTTTCACTACCAAACAAAAATAACGTCTTTCCAATTTCTGTGATATGTCATTGGGTTCACACTGAGTGCATTCAGCATACTACCTTTCCCTCAATTATGAATTGCCATCTGTAAGCGTCAGAGTTGGAGATGTTCTATCGAAGCCCAAGTCAATCACTTCCTATCAATGTATAGCAGTCAGTTTTAACTGGCTCTGTTTTGCAATGTTAGTACTGAGATGTGTGACAAATTATATGGAAGTGAGTGGAAAGTTATATGAAGGAAACTACGAATTTAACATATGACGGTGCAGACTGGATGGGTCAAAGGGCCTGTTCTGCTCTGTGTGTTTGCATGATTCTATGAAACGTTCACAGGTCCATCGATATGGAACATAGGGAATGGGACTACACTTGCAAATAACCCATCACTACACAGGCCCAAGGATGGACCAAGTTAAGTCTTTCTGTGACACATGAATCGTCTCCCTTTATCTACTTCTGGGTTCAGAAAAGAACCTTCGCTCACCATTTTTGATTAACTGTCAGCTCACATTCCCCAATGGAGCTTCTTCAGAGCTCTGAAACTCTAGATAGAGTCACTTTGACGCTGGAACCCAGCTGCCTGCACTTAATCTCCCACAAGGGGCATTTGATCTGATGCCAAGTTCAGGGTCGACAAATCTAATCTAATCAAAAGGCGCAGGTCCTCAGCACCAACTTGGATTTTAAAGCTAAAGAATTAAATGTGTGTAGTTAGCTCTGATACTACAAACAGAGAAAGACTGAAGGTCTAAAGGAAACTAAGCTACTCCATTGAAGCTGCTTATTTTTAGCTCCAACTCCCAAAAACACACTTTGCCCCTCTCCAACCCAGAAGGAACATTAACCTCCTTCAAAATGCATCTTTAATACCCTAAAGCAATTGAATTCAGTCCAGGAGAATACATCAAATAAATGATATATACTTTTTTCAGTTATTGGTCGGAAGTGGACATTGCTGTCTGAGGCAGCATTTATTGCCCATCCTTACTGGGGAGTGAACTGCTTTCTTGAAGCCAACAATGTCATTAGGGAGGGAGTTCCAGGACATTGACCCTGTGACAGTGAAGGAACGGAGATCTATTTCCAAGCCAGGTTGGTGAACTTGCAGGTGGTAGTGTTCCCATGTATCTGTTACCCTTCTCCTTCTAGACGGAAGTGGTTGTGGGTTTGGAAGGTGCTGTGCAAGGAGCTTTGCAATGCGCTTTGTAGATAGTACACATTGCATCCACGAGGTATCGGTGGTGGAGGAAGTGAATGTTTGCAGATGTGGTGTCAATCAAGCAGGCTGCTTTGTCTTGGATATTGTTGAGTTTGTTGAGTGTTGTTGAAGCTGCACACACTCAGGTAAAAGGGGAATATTCCAACACACTCCTGACTTGTGTCATGTGGATGGCAAACAGGGTCTGGGGAGTTAGGAGGTGAGCTACTTGCTGTGGGATTCCTTGGACTGGACCTGTTCCTGTTACAGTATTAATATAGCTAACTCAGTTCAGTTTCTGGTCAGTGGTAACGATGAGAATGTTGATACTAACATACTTTATTTGATGGGATGTTTACTCAATCAAGATTCAGCCAGTTACCATTAGACACCATACAGAGAGTATTACAGTCACTTTAGATGGTTTAACCTGACATGATTGTTCACTTGAGCAATCCTGGATACTTTTGCTGCACATTCAGCACTTACTGAACCAGAATTAGACAGCACAAGGGAATCTAAATTATTGTTCATGGGTGCTCCTGCGGGGAGCAATACATAACATCTGCTTTACAGCAGACTGTGTGCGAAGGAGGTAATGAGGTTTAACACCCAAATACCCTTTATGTGTGTGCCAGCTTATTACTGAGGTAATTTAAACTTCACCCACCTCCTTGCTTTCTTCTTATTGACTCATGCGCTAATATTTATCCAATTAAAATTGACAATGGACTTTACCCAACCACTCTGCAGCAGAACATCCCATGTTTTAACAATGCTCTGAATAAAGAAATTTCTCCTAACCTTTCCCCTCCAATCCTTCTATAATAGGTTGAAACTGTCTTGGCCTTCTCTGCTCCATTGACATGAATTTATTCTTGGAACTATGTTTTCCATCTATGGTGACTCAAGCAGTGAATCTCCACTATTCAATCTTTTTTTCAGATTTTAATGTTATTTCTGCAACGGTAGACACAATGCTCTTGCTACAGTGGTGTCTCTGGTTGGAGAGCACACCCATAGAATCCCGACAGTGTGGAAACATGCCCTTCGGCCTAAAACGTCAATACCAACCCTCCAAAGAGTATCCCATCCAACCCTAACTAATGCACCTAACTTTTATACATCCCCGAACACTATGAGCAATTTATCCTGGCCAATTCACCTAACCTGCACATCTTTAGACTGTGTGAGGAAATCAGAGCACATCCAAGCAGACATGGGGAGAATGTGCAAGTTCCACACAGACAGTTGCCCGAGACTGGAATTGAACCCAGGTCCCTGACACTGTGAGGCAGCAGTGCTAACCACTGGGCCACATCACAGTCTGCAAATGCTGGGGTCCATACCATTGGGAAGGGCAGGGAAACATGCAATACACTTTACTTGCTGAGTCATACATCATGGTGATTTGTATTTGTATTGCAGGACCTTCATTTTCAACAGGTTAAAATTCTCTCCCAGGCAACACATTAGGAACACCATCAACATAACTACTGAGGGCTTAGGAGAATGTTAACAAGTGCTGGATGTTCACTAGCACACATTGCCTCTCAGTACTGTGATGCTCTGAATGTAAAATTCACAATGCTGTGCTTGAATTCCTTCACAATATTAACGTCCATCCAGTTAACTTCTTCCAACAATGGAAATCACTGCATTTCTCCAATTCAAGGTTCTTGAGTTTTCTGTTTCAATTGACCCTTCCCTGGTGGCCATATGCCTTCAGGTCCCTGACCTTTAACACCAGAATGCCCTCCCTGACTCTTTCATCTCCTTTAAGTCTCACCTTAAGGTCTCAGCACCTTGATCAAACCTTCGGTGATGTATCTAAATACTTTTCAGTGACTAGGTCTCAACATTTATATTGGAAAGCTCGAGTGGAGGAGTTTGCAAAGTTATAATATTCAAAGGTGTTTTATTAATTCAAGTTATTAAGGAGACATACAGTAAGCATATTCTTGACAGTAGCATTTGAAAGTGAGTTTAAAAATTGGCAAAAGTACGATGCTCATTGGTTGGACCATTCAGCACTCCATTGCTACTCACTCACTTGGAGCACATACCTGGATGCTCACAGCATCCCTGGCATGCCTCGCCTTGCCTTACCTTTCCTTGCCTCTTGCACTTTCTTTCCCCCTAGCCAGAGCTACCAGCTTCACAATACTTCTGACTGAATTTATCTTTCGCCTTTCAAAAGCCAGGAAGCCTTGCTCTGGTTGTCAGCAGTCCTCAAGGGAGACATCCTTCACTCTGGGGCCTGGCACAGTCACCAGCAGCATCCGATATAAGTCCAGTGGCTTGAACATGGTTTTTGGGAAGGTGATAGATATAGTTCTTAGATATGAAGGGATCAAAGGCAATGGAACAAAAGCAGGAACAGGAGACTGAGTTGGATGATCAGCTCATGTCATATTATATGGTAGGGTTGGCAGGGAGAGCTGAATGGCTCACTGCTGCTCCTAATTATCCATGTATCTATGGTTAGTTGTCCTTTTATATAGTCAAAGTCAGGATCCTCTCTGACTAATGGAAGTGGAGTTGAATGTCAGGCAGCCCACTGCCCTCTTTTGTCCCTATTCTGGGCTGTTTTGTACCAGGATGAGAGAAATTAAGAGATAGAGTGAGATGAATGTAAGTGGCACTCCTCTTAAAGCTAGTCAGGGAAAGACAGTAAGATGTCCCGAGTGAGGGACCAGACAGTGCAGGGATCATGCAGAGTTAGGAGGTTGGGGTTTCGGGTGAGAGTGAGTGAGGGAACATATTGCAGGCAGCATTGGGAAAGGTAGAGCAATTAATAGCCTTGGTGGGAGGTGGGAGCAGAGGTCAAGTGAGGCATTGGAGAGAAGATGGTAATACTTACCTTGGCCAAATACTGCAAGTCATTAACCTTCTTCCTTAATGGCTGAGTCTTCCTACAGATGGCTGGGTCTGCAAGGACCTATATGATCCCTTCGGATTTGTTGGCGTGGTCACCTCTGCTAGTCCAGCAGGAAGAGGACTTCCACCCAGAGTTGCAAATTGTAACCGCAGATTCTCACCACAAAACTATATTTGGCTGTGGTACAGATGATAGTATGAGTGGTTGGTCATGTTAATTTCTGTGTGTTAATGTATCTGAGCTTGAGTTTGATTTATTGCTGTTACATGCACTGAGACACAGTGAAAAGTGTTGTTTTAGATGCTCTACAGGCAAATTGTGCCATACAATCTGGGTAGCAGAAATGAGTTCAGAATACGGTGTTACAGCTGCAGAGAAGGTACAGAGAAAGAGAGAGAGAGAGATCAAAATTAACATATGACAGGTCCATTCAAAAGTCTGATAGTAGCAGGGAAGAAGCTGTTCTTGAAGATGTTCATACGTGTATTCAAACTTTTATATTTTTGTTGTGTGTGTGTGTGTGTGTGTGTGTGTGTGTGTGTGTGTGTGTGTGTGTGTGTGTGTGTGTGTGTGTGTGTGTGTGTACGTGTACAGAGGATACTCTTATCTGCAAAATATAATTTTGATTTCTCTGTTTAAAGAATGACTGTAATATTCATACTGTTTCATGAGGAAGCAATATAACTTTAATACAGTGAACATAAAACCCAGCACTGAGTGGAGATTTTCAATTTATTTTCCTTTGCTGAAATTGGAGGACAGCTCATTCTCTTAATACAATTGGGCAACTGGTTGTGTTCAACTAATAACAATGTGGATTTTTATAAAAATAGTACGTAGACACATCCAGGAAGCAAATTTTAAGCTAGCATCATTTGATGTTTCACCAAAGGTGTGCAGGAACATCACAGCAGCAACACATAGTTCCTTCAATAAATTTCATTTTGCACTCATTATCTCCATCCAGCAATATTTCAACAAAACCTGTTCCTTCAGATACAGCCCTGCAAAGTTTAGTCAAAACCATACATGCCCAAGCCAAGATTGAGGATTGCAATGGTGTCAGAGATTCATCAGCATCTGCTGATCTATATTACCAGACATACCATTGTGGTACAGGATCAAGTATTAGTGCTAATTTGGCAGGTCTGGAATGTGGGTTAGAGGTGGGCAAGGTATTTGTGCTTTGTTTGGAATAAGAGAAATAAAGCAGTCTATTTGGTTTTTACTTTTTGCAAATCTGAAGGCCCATGTGCTACAGCTATATATTGTACCAGCTTGGTATGAATTAATGACTTTTCCTCAGATCTTTATCCGCATGGTGAAGTATCCAAGTTCAGCATGATGTATTGCACATTGAAAATCCAGACTACATGCATCGCTCTAACCCATTTCTCACTGGTACACTTTGTGACTCTCTGCAAGTATTATTTTCTTTGCTTTCTGGACATGAATGCACAGTAATGTATTCCTTACTATCCACTGCACCTGACATTTACGAGTAATCTCTCAACTGCTTAATACTTGTGATCCTCGGAGTACATTGTTTCTCACTTGGTCCTATTCTGAGTAGCCTACTGTTTTATACTTGCCCGACAGCAGATATACCACAGTTTGAAAATGAAAAATGAAGAAAGACTTGCAACTGTAAAGCACATTTCACAACCTCAGGGCAAAATCTGGACGAAGACGTACATTTCGAATGGAGTCACTCTTGTGATACAAACTGGATAGCTGCCAATGGGTGTACATCAAGTTCACCTAAACAATTCTGAGAAAAGCGACCAGATCATCTGTTTTGATGATATGGACTGAGGGATAAATATTGGCCAGTGCACAATAAGATCTCTTTTTTAAGATAGTGCCATGGAATTAGTGCCCAAGAGCATATAAGGACTTAGTTTTAAAGTCTCCACAAAAGACAGCACTTCTGACTGTTCATTAGCACTGCCTTGGAGTATCAGCCTAGATTCAGGTTTCCAGGATATATTGCCTGACTGCAGACTGTGTGCAACTGATTACGAAAGCTTTCCCTTGATGTATATGATCCTTGAATATCAGTTGAACTTGCAATATCCCTTTACCTGGAAGTGCTGCACACAGCTTTAAGTCAGGTGGTAAAAGGTCACCTTGGTGGGCCTTGGCAACTCAGCAGAGATAACCATCTCGTTGGCACTAGTGTCCAGCTCAAATTTGATAGGAGAACCACTTACCCAGATCATTTCTGATTAAAAATATCAGGTTACTGTTTAATCACCCTGAGAGAAGAGTAACATTGGTGTTCTGTAAATGTTTGTTCTTCATAAAAAGAAACTTAATCCATTGCAGAATTGACCTGTTTATCAGGGTTAGGGTTAGGGTTAGGGTCAGGGTTAGGGTTAGGGTCAGGGTCAGGGTCAGGGTTAGGGTCAGGGTCAGGGTTAGGTTTAGGGTTAGGGTTAGGGTCAGGGTCAGGGTCAGTGTTAGGGTCTGGGTCAGGGTTAGGATTAGGGTCAGGGTTAGGGTTAGGTTCCAAGACATGAATATGATTGGAGGCTGGGAGTGTATTCGTGTGATATTGGGTTTGTGTTTTACAATATCGCACATCCACAAGAAGTGAACCCTTATATGAAAATCAATGCATCATCAGAGAAAAGCTGCATTGCCTTGCCACTACTCTGCAGGAATTAGGAACCTCAGCTGAGATGTGTGTAAGCTGCATTATTGAAGGTTAATTAAATAAAACTTGCTGACAAGTTGCCCATGGCTTGCCTGGTTTAATGTACCTTCCATAGGTGCATTTGAGCATCCACTCTCAGGTTTATGGATAGTTTAGTGGGAAGGCTATGGCACAACATTAACAGCAACACTACTGCATGGACTGTTAGGAGGTCAGGCTGATGGGCCTTTCACTGTGCTGTGAAGTATTGTGGTCATGGATGCTGCTAATGAACTGTAGGAAGCCCTGCTGTGAGATACCTTGACAGCCTGAACCATGAACCATGAAGGAGAACCAGTTTGGACTTTTGTCTCACATATACTATTTCAATATTAATGCAGGTACGTCCTCCAAAGGAAATAAACCTCTGCACAGCAACAACCTATAAAAATCTCAGCAGTCTAACTGTGTGAATACTGATGCAAATAATCAAAAAATCACTGGACTGCAAAATTGTTCTGTAGCACTCTGCAGTGCAAGTTAGTGTGGCAGGTTTGAATGTGTTTGTGAAAGTGTTTTCTGTGGAAATCCCAGGCAAACTTTCATTGTCCATGGACATTGGATGAATTTCCCTGAAAAACATTTTGTTAGATTATATGACGTGCACACAAATTCATGTTGACCCTCTGGACTTGACCACAGTGACCATCCCTGCAGACTATTCTACAGGCTAATTTACGAGGGAGGTAATCCCCTACTGTTTCTTTACCTTTGTTGTTAATGAAGAGGAGATTTCAAGGTGTAAAGAGGCAAACTGACTTTGGTGCTAGCTTCCCAAGTGACTATTTACAAGCTTTCTGAGTCCTGCACATAGCATGGTTTCCTAACACTCAAAGACACTGCTCATGGATTTTTGTGAAATCCTATTCTCTATGGAGAAGGTTGGGGATAAAGCCTTTTTACTCAATAGGGAAAATTGCCAGTTACTGATTACAAAATGCTTTCTCTTGCTAGATGAGATCCTTGAATATCAATGGGACATGCAATATCCCTTTACCTGGAGCTACTGCGCACAGCTTTTAGTGAGGTGGTAAAAGTTCACCTTGGCTGACCACGAAGTCTCATCAGAGATAACTGTGACACAGGCCCCAGTATCCAGCTCAACTTTGGTTATAGAACCATTTACCAAGATCATTTCTGATCAAGCTTATCAGGTTACTGTTGAATCGCTTCTAGAGAAGAGTAATATTGGTGTTCCATAAAAGAAACTTGTTCCATTGCAGAATTGACCTGCTAGTCAAGGTTTGGTTCCAAGACATGAATATGTATGGTTTGATCCAGTTTGATATTGAGTTTGTGTTTTACAATATAGCGCATCCTCAAGAAGTGAATTTTTATACTATAATCATTGCATTGTTGGAAGAAAGACATTGCGACATGACACTGCCTCGGATTTCATGTTGATCTTGTCACGTTTTTGTGTAATCCATTCATGGGTTGAGGACTTTGCTGGCTGCCAGTAATTATTGCCTATCCCTAATTGCCCAGAGAACAGTCACTACATTTCTGTGGGGCTGCATTATGATGTTTTTTTCAAATGAGATGTCTGTCTCCTCTGTTCTGATGTTTTATTACTTATAAGTAGTCAATAGTCCCTGTAAAATGTTCTGCAGTAAATTGAAGTTTTGTTGGACAAGGCTTCTTGGAATAATTTTCTAAACTCTAGTACTATTACCCGGATTGCATGTTCCAGCGTTAGATCTTCTTTTGCTTGAAGAAATCCAGCAACTAATTTATCCAATGGACAAAAGGCAATTCTGCCTAAACAAGCCCTTGTTGTAAGTGTCCATAGCTGTATGATTCTGATAATCCATTCAGGTCATCAGTGAAGCTGTCTACAGACTCTCCTGGGAGTTGGTATCTGCTGTGGAAGCATGATTTTTCTGGTGTTCTATTTGTTTTTGAAGTGAAATATTGATCAAAGCCTGTTAGGAGATTGTCAAACACAATTTGCTTCTCATCAATCCATTGTCAACGTAACACGTGATCTGGGTTCTTCCCATAGAGCAGAGGAGTGTGCAGTATGTCATAGAGGTCTGAGCAATATGGGCAAGATTTGCAGCAGAATCAAGCAAGAAGTGCAGTGAGGCTCTTTTAAGCTTTTCGCAAGTGCTCTCATGAGATTTTCACAATGCAGCAACATGTTACCAATTTAGAAAGATTATTATTTGTTAAATACTTCTTTGATAGCACAACTCACCTCATTAATATTCAATCTTCGATTTTGCCAAACAAGCTAGCTGTCGAGAAAATTCAACATGGAAACCAGAGCAGGCACCTGGCAGATTCAGCTCGGTGCTCACTTCGAATGACCTCTCTGTTCAATATGATGACCACAATACTTCACAGCACAGTGAAAGGCCAATCAGCCTGACTTCCTAATGGGCTGTGCAGTGGTGTTTCTGTTAATGCTGTTCCATGTTCTTGCCACTTAACTATGCATTATCCACTGAGGGTGGATGTCCAGATACATGATGTTGGACAACATCTCAGGGCTTGCTAGATGGGTACATACACAGACATTGGCATTTGACATGTGCCAGCCTCCCTCATGGCACATTTCTGATCACTTACAGGAAGCTTCTGCACTTCAACACTGCACCTCAGGCTACAGTAGCAACTCTCATTGCCATGCTGCAGCAAAGAGACTGTGCTTTCAGGGATACACACCAAGGTCATGGACTGAATCAGGCTGCATCACTGGGTACTTTGCTTGTTATCATAGAGTTCACATACTCTGAACCCATCGAGATGCTCATTGCATCCCTGCCTTGCATTGATATCTTTCACTTTGCCCCCTCAACCAAGGATGCCAATTTTATATCATCTGTACTTCGCCTTGTCATTGACCACAAACGAGGAAGCTTATCAGGTTCACCCACAAGCATCAGTCTGCTAACCTTCACTCAGGGGATCCCTGCACAGTAAGGTGAGGGCAGCCTTTGGTTCCACTCCAACACCTTTGAAACGGTCCATTTGCTTCCTGGGGCAGTTCAAATCAGGATGCAGTCCACAGAAGGGATGAGGAGCTGAAGCTTAGCAAACACATCACCCACCTTGACTCTTTCAGCTGTATGGTGGACTGTTTCCCTCCTGGATTGAGAGTGCAGCAGGTATAATGGGAGGTGGAAGTGGGCAGCACTGCAGCTATTTTTGGTCCAGCTGGAGAGGTGCCCCCAGTGAATGAGTAGGTAATACAGAGGGCATACAGGATTAGTGGTATCAGGGCTAGTGTAGGTGACAATGAGTGGGGAAGATGTTGCAAGCAGTACTGGGTGTGTTAGAGGATGAGCCTTCATGGGAGGTAGGTACAGTAATGCAGGAAGTGAGAGTAAAGTGTTGGAGGTGACACCTATGTTGATAGAATGGAGAAGGTAAGTGACTTCCTTGATATTTTTGTGTGCATTCCTCCAAATGATTGAGTGCACTTAAGCATGGATCAGATTGGCATGGGGTGTTTGCCTGTCTTTCTCAGTTGGTCTGTGGGGGAAGAGGGTGTTCCACCCCTGAACCAGCCCATACAGCAGGACTTCCAGAATCATGCCCACAACAATCATTTTACCTCATCTGCCATGTCTGGAACAAATGTCAGGAACCATGTAAGGCACCTCCAAACTGTCAGTGCTCATCTGGGTAACCAACAGGCTTTCAAAGATGGAAGGGGTGAAAGGGATGCAGGCAGGTTATATGCTGGAATAGGTGACTAGTTCTGGAAATGACATTTGGAAAAATGGGCTCAGGCTTAGACGTGAGAGATGTCATAGCTGCAGGGTAGGTCATTAATGCAGCATGTTGTGTAATATCCAGTGTTAAATCTCACTAGGCCTTAAAGCTAAAAACCCTCCAAAAAACTCAACACAACTTGGACTTAGGCAAAGAAAATAAGATCCAGCTTTAAGTGTCCAATCCTGTCAACATGCAGAAATCCAGGAGTTCTGATTTTCATATTTGCTGACCTAACAAACAAATCCAATCATATCAAATGTTCTGATGGGAAGGTCATCACAGACTAATCTTATTGCAATGACTGATTGTTGATCAGAGTTTGAAGTTATCGATTAGTTTTTTATTATTTTGCTGATGTTGTGAGGAGTTTGAAGCCCATGTACTACACTAATGTTGTCGTGTTGTTGTATTTTTAGAATAGTGTAGAATTAGGCCATTCTGCCCAACAAGCCTCTGAAGATCAGCCCACCCAGACCCACCTCCCCGCACTATCCCTGTAACCCTGCCTGTCCCATGGCTAATCAATCTAGCCTACACATCTCTGGATACTATAGGCAATCTAGCATGGCCAATCCACCTATCCTGCATATTATTGGATGGTGGGAGGAAAATGGAGCACCTGGAGGAAACCCACACAGACACGGGGAGAATGTGCAAACTCCATACAGTCGCCTGAAGCTGGAATCGAGCTGGGATCCCTGGCACTGTGTGGCAGCAGTGCTAACCACCATTCCTGAAGAAGGGCTCATGCCCGAAACGTTGATTCTCCTGCTCCTTGGATGCTGCCTGACCTGCTGTGCTTTTCCAGCAACACATTTTCAGCTCTAACCACTGAGCCACCATGCCACCCTATTCTTGGTTGATTAAAGTTGTTTTGAAATTGGTGAGACTGTTGTTATACCAAACTGAAAATTGTGATTTTCCAAATGTTGTTTCTTTTGAATGTAAAGATTAGGTTTCCTTCACCAATATGGAGATGAATGAAGATATTCGTTTTCCAAAGATGGCTGAAGAATCTCTGAAAGATCTGCAGTAGAAATATTCTCAAAATGTGACAAACAATAAAATTCTATTACAGTATTTGCTTAATTGTTTAAAGATGGCTGCCATGAGGCCATTTGCTCCAACATTTATGGGCGGCACGGTGGCACAGTGGTTAGTACTGCTGCCTCACAGCGGCAGAGATCCAGGTTCAACTCCCGCCTCAGGTGACTGACTGTGTGGAGTTTGCATGTTCTCCCCGTGTCTGCGTGGGTTTCCTCCGGGTGCTCCGGTTTCCTCCCACAGTCACAAAGATGTGCCGGTCAGGTGAATTGGCCAGGCTAAATTGCCCACAGTGTTAGGTAAAGGGGTAAATGTAGGGGAATGGGTGGGTTGCACTTCGGCGAGTCGGTGTGGATTTGTTGGGCCGAAGGGCCTGTTTCCACGCTGTAAGTAATCTAATCTAATTTCAGGGTCAAAGGTATTGTATGACTGAAAGTTATGTAATGTGATCAGACTTGAACCTTTTTCCTTTCCTATAATATTATTTGTTTAACGATTAAAACTGATAAACTGTTGTTACTGAGTAAAACTTGCTCTTTACACTCAAATTATCAAAATAATCATAGAATTTTGCAGCACAGAAGGAGGCTATTTGGTCATTATGTCTGTACGAGCTCTTGGAAGAGATACCTAGCTCATCCCATTCTCCAGCTCTATCTCCACATCCCTCTATATTCATGACTTTGTACATAAAAACAAATTGCTAACTTCAATATTAAGACTAGAAAACTTTGAATTCCGGTGAAGGTTTGATTTCTGATCTTCCAAAGGATCAGCATGAAAGCTGTTTGTAAAGAGTTTTCTTAACTTGCTTGTGTTTTTTTACCCCATTGAGTAAATAGCCTAAAGTTGATAATGGACTGTCGGAAGTCTGAATTCTGCTTCCCGAATTAGTTTCTTGGGTCTTTCCCAAGGGATTGAATCTGCCTTGGGTGTTTGGCAATCAGCGTCTTTTCAAGATTGTTTAATTCAGATTTATCCCCTTGGCTGCTAATGAGCTTATACTCATGTTATAATTGTACCCGCCTCCACCACTTTGTCTGGCGGCTCATTCTATACACGCACCACCCTCTGTGTGAAAAAAATTTCCCTTAGGTCCCTTTTAAATCTTTCCCCTCTCACCTTAAACCTTTGCCCACTAGCTTTGGACATGCCTACCCTGGGCAAAAGACCTTGGCTATTCATCATATCCATGCCTAGCTTGATTTTATAAATCTCTGTAAGGTCACCCCTCAGCGCCCGACATTCCAGGGAAAACAGCACCAGCCTACTCTCCCCAAAGCTCAAAACTTCCAATCCTGGCAACAATCATCACTATCACCATCTCTACACCCTCCAAGATGTTCTGAATTACTGGGATATAGTTGCAGCACGGTCCAAAGACTGCGGAAGCAGATGGATCGAAATGTCAGCTTGTTGCTATGCAAGATCAGACAGCTGGCAGCGTGTTTGTGAACACCTGCATCCAAAGGAGCTTGCAGTGTCTCACTGCGGCTCAGCAAGCCATGCTCCAACAGAGTACGGGGATTCCTGAGGGGCCTTGTTTCTCCTCACCCTCCCACAACTTCGCAACCCTTGGCTCTTGCAGTGGCCGCAAGAGGAAGGAACCTGCCATCCTCTCACACTGCGTTCAATCTCCTGCCATTGCTCTTGTTGTTGCCAGTGAGCCGGGCCAGACTGCCCACGGTGAGGGGGTGGTGCCTCGTCCGTAACCTCAAGGCCCAGAGCCTCCAATTCTCTCTGCAGTTAACCCCATTGAAAGCCAGTGGCTTTGCATGAGTCATGCTGTAGCTAGTGGAGGACTATCATATAGGAGCACGATGCCAGGCAAACCCACCACATTACAGGAACTAAAGCAACGGACAAAAATGAATAATTGAACGTGGATGGATTATTGGAATTGTTGTTGAATAATGTCTGTGTGGAGTGGATACTCCATGGCATGTTTCCAGGATTGTGAAAATACCTTTAAATGAGGTATTGTGTGAACGAAAATGCATATGGGTTTTTCAGAGTGTTGTGCAATTATTCAACAGATGTAAGTAATATTACATTTGTAGTGCTAACGGCTTTGTTGTAAAGAATATAAATTTTACTGTTGCAGGATTTCTCGAAGGCATGTTAATACATTTTACATTCAGAAACTAACACTTGTAACAATTCAATACAAGGATATGAACATTGTTGGTGAGGTACTTGTTGCCTTAATTGCTCTTGAGTGAGCCTCCTTCTTGACCTGCTGCTCTCAGTCTAGCACCTATGGTGCTGTTCGGAAGGCAGTTCCAAGACTTTGAAACTGTGTTAATGAAGGAATGGTGATATAGTTCCAAGTCTTTTTAAATTTTTAATTCATTTGTGTGGGATGTAGGCTGGCCAGCATTCATTGCTGAGTTATTTAGTCCCTAGTTGCCCTGGAGAAGGTGAAGGTGAGCTGCCTCCTTGAACCGCTGCAGTCCACCTGCTGTGGGTTGACCCACAATGGTATTTGGGAGGGAATTCCAGGATCTTGACCCAGTGACAATGAAGGAACGGTGATATATTTCCAAGCCAGGATGGTGAGTGGCTTAGAGGGGAAATTGAAGATGGTAGTGTTCTCATTTCTCTGCTGCCCTTGTCGTGGAGTCATGGAGTCATAGAGATGTACAGCACAGAAACAGACCTGTCAATTCAACTCGCCCATTCAGGCCAGATATCCTAAATTAATCTAGACCCATTTGCCAGCACTTGGCCCATATCCCTCTAAACCCTTCTCATTCATGTACCCATCCAGATGCTTTTTAAATGTCACAATTGTACCAGCCTCCAGCATGTCCTCTGATATTTCATTCCATCTACACACCACCCTCTGTGTGAAAACATTGCACCTAAAACCTTTCTTGCCCCTCTCATCCTAAACCTATGCCCTGGACTTTCCAACCCCAGGGAAAAGACCTTGTCTATTTGCCCTATCCATGCCCCTCATGATTTTATAATCCTCTATAAGGTCACCCCTCAGATGGAAGCAGTCTTGGGTTTGGAAGGTGCTGTCTGAGGATCTTTGGTGAATTTCTGCAGTGCATCATGAGGATAGTGTGTGACTTGGAGGGAAACTTGCATATACTGGTGTTCCCATGTATCTGCTGTCCTTGTCCTTTGAGCTAGTGGAGATCACAGGTTTGGATTGCGTTGGTTAGGTAGCCTTGAAAGATTGGAAGTTTTGAAGGATCTCTGGTGCATTTCCACAAGTTGTTTGTCGGACACACTGGTGTCAACATCTGTTGATGCTAAGTAGTCACACAATAATGCATAGAAGCATCAGGTAGGAGTTTTTAAGCTTGTGGTTTTCCTGAATGCCAACAGAGGTCAACAGCTTGAGTAAATAGCATACAATCTCTGCAATAACCTACAAGCATAAAATGAAGACCAACTGTAAATTTAAAAAAATGTCCCTCTCAAATATAAGACTGCCCTACACAACCCTTTAGCTGATTGAATCTCGCCCACCTGTTATTATTGTTATTTCTGAATGTGTTGCGCTCAGACCTTTGCCACTCAATTATTTCCTTTCATCACTCTGTGTGCATGTTTTATTTATTTGTGTGCACGTGGTCTTTGTGGAAATGAACTGAGTTCATTCAGTACACAATTGATTGGTAGCAAGGGTCCACTCAGTTTGCACCAAAGTTATGCTTTGAACTGAAATGCTATCATTGCCGAGAGTAATCGGGGAGCACTGAATGCAGTAAGATGACTTTATGAAAACTAATTTCTTCCATGCTTGCCCGTTAACTCCAAAAGATTGTATTAAAACTTTCATTAGTCCTCCTTTCCTCATTGCCATTGAACCCAAGGCCAGGATGTCCTCCTGGGCAAGGGGCCAAAGTCCAGGAATTAGCCAATCAGCTTCACCCATTGGTGTTATGACTACAGGCTAAGCTTCCAATGAGCAGGTTGACTGCTTCCAGCTGACTTTCCTTTTGAGGGTAAATGGAGTTGGTAATCACCCCCATCCTTTCAGTGCTTTCTATCTTGTTTAATTCTACAGGGTGCTGGTTACAGAAGGAGCGCTTTTCACTGCACCAGATTGGTTCCTATTGGTTCTTTTCAACATTACAAACTCATTCAGGCTTGGCCATGAAAATGTTCTTAATTGAAACACTCGTGCATTCCTTTAAATCCTAGCTTTAATGTGGAACAATGCATATGACCTATAAACAATATGCATCAGGATTGAAGTCCGAAAGCCTGCAAGAGAATGATAATGCAAGAATATTTGTGAATCATAAATTGATTCTATCTGTCAACTGAGCTTCATCATTTCCTTCCAGGTCACAAAGTTCACTCTGTAGAAAGACTTTATGCTTTAATGGGAAGATAAATGGTTATGTTCTGAAAGAATGCCTGTGCTATCTGAGGGTCTACAAGATCATCTCTCATTCTAACTGTAAATTGTTTGGTTGAACATTTGGAGTCCTGCCTGGTCTGGTTGAGGAGCTCTGAATAAATAACCTTCCGAATATGGTTCCGAACAAGAAATCTCCTTTTATAAATCCATTTGATTTTTTTTTTAGCAGGATGCTTATGGAGTAATCAATAAGGGATTCTGACCATTATGACATTCCAATAAGCTAGGTGGAATGGAGCTTTGGAGTCTATCAAGTGAATCATGCAGTGGATTTCAGGAAGATATTCTGCAGTTTGAAGCCAGTTGCAGAGGCTGATTCAAGTCAGAAAGCAATGGTTTTCAATGTTCAACGGTTTCACTGTTCTGTTGACACCAAGTTCAAACCTCAATCACTTAACACCAGGGGTTCCATAACTTGTCAGCACTGAATTTCACAATGTTGCGGTACTCTTTCAAGCATGACTTCTTGGATTATGACTGAATTCATGACGTACATTTTGCCAAAGTCAAATGTATAGCAGTGAGGAAGAAGCTAATATTAGTTGAACAATGAAATTTTTCTAATGTTATCTCAAGCACCATGTTAGCCCCATCTAACCCTATCTAATCTCAACATTAACCAGCCATTCCATCTCTGGGGAGAGAAGATCCAAGGTAAATTTAAGGAGAAAATAAATACTTTTGGAAACTGATCTCCAACTGCTGAATGAGATCAAACAAGGAGACACGAGTGCCCTTGCAACAGATATTCCAAAAACCAGCTCCCAATTTATACACAAGTTCATTATTTTGTCTACCTTGGACAGTGATTGGGTATTGTGGGTAATAGGAATATGCTGTATTTCATTTTGGATACCACTATAATACAATATGACATGGGCATGACAAGGATAACAGAATTATTTGAGATCTGAGTATATGGCCTTAACAGGATTTAATGCACAGCATTATGAGCCATAGGCAATGGCAAAACCAGAGGATTTTCAGTAGAAGAGCTGGAACCAAGAGCTAAAAGGCAGAGAATCCTTCGGGAATGGACTTGGGTTTCCTTTCAGCACATGTAAGGAAGGAGGTAGGAAATTACCTCATGTATTCTTTATTCTTGTCGTACTGCTCACACAAGTTCAAAATGGGAGACTTTAAGAAATGGAAAGTACAAGATAAGGAGATGGAGAAATGAGCAGAAACCTGCCCTGAGGCATACTGGCAGTGTGAGCAAGGAGCACCTTCTTTCTGCAGAGGCCATGAGTCAAGTGCTGGAAAATAGAATTAGATTAATTAGGTGGCCAGCACAGACCAGCATGGGCCCGATGGGCTGAAGGGCCTTTTTCGGTGGTGGAGATGTATTTGACCTTCGTTTTGCTAATGGGCTTGAACCAAGAAAACAGCTTCCATCCAATATACACTTCTGAGGGCTACACAATTCTAGTCAAGAGCCACAAGACATTTTACAAAGCAACTAAACAACGCTACCCATAGCATACTATTTCTTGAGCTAATGTTGTCACAGATTTCTATGCAATTCCTTCTTATACATCAACATTTCTGCTTGGCATTGAACTGAATTTTGAAGGGAAAAAAAGGAGATATGGCCAACATCAGGAGCATTTCAAAAGGAGGGGAGGAAAAGCAGATAAGTGAACGTTGCAGATCCTTAAACGTTTGATGCTGAACTTCATTTAAAATCTAATTCTACCACGGAATTATAGGATACTGCAAAACAAAGTGAGGCTATTTGGCCCATTGAGTTTGTGATGGATCTATGGAAGGGCAATCCATTTCTTCCTCTCCCTCACTCCTGTCCATTTTCCTGGCTTTTTTCTTCCCTTCAAGGTTTGGGGTCGTTTGAGCTAGAGTAGGGTGTTAGGAGAATAGGGTCAGATTACAGGAGGATATCGATGGACTTGGTCAGACGGGTTGATCAGTGCTAAATGGAATTCAACCCAGATAAGAGTGAGGTGATGCACCTGGGCAGGATAAGTAAGGCAAGAGAATACTTGATGAATGGTAGGGTCCTGGGAAGCACTGAGGATCAGAGAGACCTTGGTGTCTGGTGGTCCCTTAAGGTAATTGGACAAGTTAGGAAGGCATATGGGATAGTTGCCTTTATTAGCTGAGGTACAGAGTTTAAGAGCAAATAGGTTATGGATGCAGCTGTACAAAAAGTTAGTTAGACCTTAGCTAAAATATTGCATGCAGTTCTGAAACCATGTCATAGGTGGAATGCGATTTCACTGGGGAGGGGATTTACAGGGATGTTGCCTGGGTTGGAGAGTTTTGTTTATGAAAAGACATCGGATAGACTGAGACAAAAAAACAGAAGTGTCAGAGAAACTCAGTAGGTCTCAGCAACTGTTTCCAGACCTGCTGAGTGTTTCCAGCAATTTTTCTTTTGGCTTCAGATCTCCAGGATGTGTGGTTCTATGTGTTACACCAGGCAGACTGAAGTTACTTTCCTTGGAGCAGAGGGTACTGAGATGGGACATGGCTGAGATGTATAAAGTCATGAAGTAGACAGGAAGAAAGTTTTCTCAGGGGTGGGGGTAGGGAGGATGCAGGGAGGGGGATAAATTTAAGGTAAAGGTCAGGAGATTTAGAGGGGATGTGAGGAACAACTTCTTTACCTAGACTGTGGTGGGAATCTGGAACTCACTGCCTGTAAAGGTGAAAGAGGCAAAAACCCTCATGACATTTAAGAAGTAATTAGATGAGGACTTCCAATGATGGGCCAAGTGCTGGAAAACTTGATAGGAATGATTAGACAGTTGTTTTCGACTGGTGCATGGAGCTGTAGATATCTATGACTTTATCGAACCAATTCCCATTAGAAAGCTACCAGTGAATATCTTCCCATCATCATTTCCCCCATGTCCCAAACTAACATCAGACAGTGTATTCCAAATCCTTGTTATGAGTAATTGTATTTCCTCATATTAGTTCTGTTTCTTTTACCCAATTGCCTTAAGTCTGCCCCCCTCTGGCTAGTCATTGTTTACACATTAGGAAGTTTGTCTTTAATTTCTCAACATCCTCTAAGATTTTAAAGACCTGTATCAATTCTTCTCACATCTAAGCAGAACAATCCCATACTTCCAGCCTTTCTAGAAAACTGAAATTCCTCATCTGTCATAAAATTCTCTAATATCTACTTATTTCTGCTAAAGTGCAGTCATGCAAGTTAGATGTAATATTCAAGCTGGGGCCATTATGTGGGTTTACAATGTGCGTTGGCTTTTAAACATCTGGCCTCTGTTCACAATGACGCATGGTGGCTCAGTGGTTAGCACTGCTGCCTCAAAACACCAGGGCCCCAGGTTCAATTCCAGTCTCAGGTGACTGTGTAGAGTTTGCAAATTCTCCCCGTGTCTGCATGGGTTTCCTCTGGGTGCTCTGGTTTCCTCCCACCGTCCAAAGATGTGCAGGTCAGGTGAGTTGGCCATGCTAAATTGCCTGTAGTGTCAGGTGCATTAGTAAGAGGGAAATGGGTCTGGGTGGATTTCTCTTCAGAGGGTCAGAGTGGACTTGTTGGGCCAAAGGGCCTGTTTCCACACTGTAGGAAATCTACTGTAATCGAAGTTCCCAGTTGTTTCATTAATTACTTTGTTAACCTGTATTACCACCTTCAGAGATTTTGCCAAAATGCTCCCTCCCTTTGCACCTCTTGTAGTTAAAACAAGATTCTCCATTTTGTTACTGGAGGTATAGATGCTGAGGGTGAAGAAATAATGATATACCTATATCATTACTCAGTCTGATGCTGAACCTTACATTTTCTTTCGCTCAGTACAAGCTGTATCGGGTTTGGTGTGATATTTGCTACTTTCTTCTGGAGTCTGACCCAACCTGCCACATTTGTCGCTGCTCCAGCCCCTAGGGGAGGTATCATATCCGATTGGCATCCAGTCTCACCACATACAATTCCTGGAGCATCATATCCCTGGATATTCTGGAACTGACCAGCACCTCGGTGCCATCTTTGAAGGCTTATTGTGCACCCAGACAAGTAATATCAGTCTGAAGGTGGTCTGCACTGTTCCTGACATTTGCCCCCCGATGTGGCAGACAGGGGTAATGAATGCCCAGCTCTGTGGGACAGGTCCGGGAGTTGCTGCTGGATGGAGCATGGTACAGGCGCGACTTTCTCTTCCGCCAGGACCAGGAGTGATGGCCATGACACCTGACCATGCCAGCCTGGTCTGAGATTACTGCCTGGATTAAAGCAGTCTCAGCCACTTTGAGGAATGCCCAGCACAGTTGGAAGGAGGTCAGTGGCCTTTTTTACTCTGCCAGGGTCAACGTCATAATTTCCTCTCCAAGATCTCTTGCGAAACTCAATTTCTGCCCTTGTACCACCTCCAACCAAGTCTCATGCTCCACCACTCTCACTGCATTTGCAATTGCCCTCACTCAACTCATCACAATACCACTAACCTTGCGTGTCCTCTGAGTTGCCCAACCATTTATCCCGGACACCTTCCCATCGACATCAAGGATAATAATCATGTTACCTGTTCTAATCTTCCTGTACCTGCCTTTCTGTCATTCCAGGAAGAAAATTGCCCCCAACAGGGCAGAAAAGACACAAGAGAATTGATGTGCTACCCATATTCAGCAGCTCACCCCTAAAGCGGAGAGCATCCTGATTCCAGCTGCCTTGACTAGGCTCTGGACTGTTATTGAACACTGCTCTTGACTTAAGTGAAGGCTGTCCTCTTGACTTGAGTGAGGACTGCTGAAAACTATGACAAGCCTCCTGCCCTTGTGTTTGTGCAAAGCTACATGGCAGGACATCTGTAATATGAGCCTGAAATCTCCAGCTGAAGGGGCAGAACGCATAATAGGGCAAGGCAGTGCAAGATTGGGAGCATGCAGATTGGCTGCAAGTGAGTGGGTGCTATGACAATGAGCAAAGAGCCCAGAGGTGCAGCCTGGTCCAGTCCATGAGCTGGGTGTGTGTCCTTGAGCATGCAGTGCCCTTTTAGCAGAATGACAGTGATAGTTAATGGTGCAGCCTGACGTACAGCGTTGAAGTGCAGAGCTGTTCTTGAAGTGGATCAGACATGCACCCCTGAGGGTTCTTACAGATGTTGATGCCAATGTCCTTGCAGATGGATGTGTGTCACTGGTGCTCATGGAACGCACCTGAGATGTTGCCCGGAGTCCATGATGACGGTCTCTTGAAGCAATCGACGAGTTGAACTTGACAAGAACTCATTCTGGTTTCATTGTCTAGTTCTCTGATAGCTAGTTTGTGTAGTGAGTTTGAATGGATTGCAACCAGTAGATTAATGTGGCAGGTTGGCCTGTTAACAGGGCTTTTGAAAGTGACAATGATAGCCAATTGGGAACTTGGCTCTGATTGACTTGAGTAAAGCATCAAAGATGCAGCCAGATGGCTTTGATGTCAAGATGACTCACATTGACCTTCTCTCCTGATCAAGATCCTGTTGTAATCTGAGGTAACCTTCTTCGCTATCCACCTCACCTCCAATCTTGGTGTCATCTGCAAATTTACCAACTATACCTTTTATGCTCACATCCAAATAATTTATATAAATGATGAAAAGTAGAGGACACATCACCAATCTTTGTGGCACACCAGTCGTCGCAGGCTTCCATTCTGAAAAACAACCTTCCACCACCACCCTCTATCTTCTACCTTTGAGCCGGTTCTGTATCCAAATGGCTAGTTCTCCCTGTATTCCGTGAGATCTAACCTGTTAACCAGTCTCCCATGGGGAACCTTGTCGAATGCCTTACTGAAGTCCATACAGATATGCCCTCATCAATCCTTTTTGTTATTTCTTCAAAAAACTCAATCGAGTTGTGAGACATGATTTCCCACGCACAAAGCCATGTTGACTATCCCTAATCTGTCCTTGTTTTTCTAGCGGTCCCTCTAGATTCCCTTAAGATAAGCAAAGGAGTAATGGGAGCGATTAGAAGATCGTATGGCTGCAGTAGATTATTAGCATATGGAATATGGTTTCAGAAACAATTGTGGAAGTAGAATTCATGGCAGCTTATGATGTAGCTGATCATGGAGAAGTCCTTTTCAGGAAAAAAATACATTCTCAAGAGAGACAAAATTAGTGGCCAACTCTTTTAAAGGGCTAGCATAGGAGAAAAAAATGAATGGCCTCTTGCAGTACTGTCAAACTCATTGATTTTAAAGCATCTTTAACTAATCTATACCATTGTTGTCACCAAGTGGAATATAATAGCGTTGGCTTTTCTTTATCCTCAGCAACCCTTTGATGAAGGTAGCTAACCAGCATTCACCACAGCGGCAGTGTGAAGCTTTTATTCTGGAGTTTTGATCTTGTCTGATGACTTTGTTGTCAGGAAGTAATTTGTGTAATAAAGTGCCTTCATGCTCAGTCGCTGCAATAGAAGGTGGTGTTTAATTAGATCACAACTAGCTAAAGATCAGCATTGATTAACTTGAAAAAATGATTGATTAATTGGTTTATTGTTGTTGCTTGTGCCAAGATACAATGTAGTCCTTTTTTTATGTGTGTGCTGAACAGGCAGATTGTACCATACAAAGTATATCAGGAAAGCAGAACTGAGCACAGAATACAGTATTACAGCTGCAGAGAGAGAGAGAGAGAGATCAGAATTAACATTTGAGAGGGTCATTCAAAAGTCAGTATCAGCAGGGAATAAGCTGTTCTTGAATCTTTTTGTGTGTGTATGCAAACCTTTATACCTTCCGTCCAAAGGAAGAGGGTGGAAGAGCGGGTAACCAGAACGGGAGGGGTCTTTGATTATGTTGGTTGTTTTTCCAAGGCAACGGGATGTATAGTTGGAATCTGTGATGGAAGGCTGCTTTGCGTGATGGACTGGGCTCTGTCTCTGTAGTTTTGTATGGTCTTGGGCAGAGCAGTTGCCATACCAAGCTGTGCTGCATCCAGGAGGATGGGTTCCAGGGTGCATCTATAAAAAATGGTCCTCGTGGTCATGCTGAATTTCCTGAGCATCCTGAGGAAGTAGAGACATTGTGCTTTCTTGACCATCGCATCAATGTGGGTGGACCAGGACAGATTCTTGGTGATTATCACTCCCAGGAACCTGATCTTCTCGACCATCTCCACCTTAGAACTGTTGATGCAGACAGCAACATGCCCTCCACTCCACTTTCTGAAGTAATGACCAGCTCCTTCGCTTTGCTGATGCTGATGGAGAGATTGTTGTCTTTACACCAAGCTGCTAAGCACTCAATCTCTTTCCTGTACTCTGTCTCATCATTGTTTGAGATCCAAACTCCAATGGTGGTGTTGTCAGCAAACATGTAAATGGTGTTGAGTTGGAATTTGGCCACACAGTTGTGAGTGTATAAGGAGTGTAGTGTGGGGCTGAGTACATAGGCTTACAGTGCACCAGCGTTGAGGATTATGGTGGAAGAGGTGTTGTCGCCTCTTAGAATCATAGAGTCATAGAGATGTACAGCATAGAAACAGACCCTTTGGTCCAAAGCGTCCATGCCGACCAGTTATCCCAACCCAATCTAGTCCCAGTTGCCAGCACCTGGCCCATATTCCTCCAAACACTTCGTATTCGTATACCCATCCAAATGCCTCTTAAATGTTGCAATTGTACCAGCCTCCACCACATCCTCTGGCAGCCCATTCCATACACGTACCACCCTCTGTGTGTAAAAGTTGCCCCTTAGGTCTCTTTTATATCTTTCCCCTCTCACCCTAAATCTATGCCCTCTATTTCTGGACTCCCCGACCCCAGGAAAAAGACTTTGTCTATTTATCCTATCTATGCCGCTCAGAATTTTATAAGCATCTATAAGGTCACCCCTCAGCCTCCGACGCTCCAGGGAAAACAGCCCCAGCCTGTTCAGCCTCTCCCTGAAGCTCAGATCCTCCAACCCTGGCAATATCCTTGTAAATCTTTTCTAAACCTTTTCAAGATTCACAACATCTTTCCGATAGGAAGGGGACCAGAATTGCACGCAATATTCCAACAGTGGCCTCACCAATGTCCTGTACAGCCGCAATATGACCTCTCAACTCCTGTACTCAACACTCTGACCAATAAAGGAAAGTGACTTCACTTTCAAGGAGCTATGAACCTGTACTCGAAGGTCTTTTTGTTCAGCAACACTCCCTAGGACCTTACCATTAAGTGTATAAGTCCTGCTAAGATTTGCTTTCCCAAAATGCAGCACCTCGCATTTATCTGAATTAAACTCCATCTGAATTAAACTCTCAGCCCATTGGCCCATCTGGTCCAGATCCTATTGTAATCTGAGGTAGCCCTCTTTGCTGTCCAGTACACCGCCAATTTTGGTGTCATCTGCAAACTTACTAACTATATGTCTTATGCTCACATCCAAATCATTTATATAAATGATGAAAAGTAGTAGACTCAGCACTGAACGTGTGGCACTCCACTGGTCACAGGCCTCCAGTCTGAAAAACAACCCTCCACCACCACCCTCTGTCATCTACCTTTGAGCCAGTTCTGTAACCAAATGGCTAGTTCTCCCTAAATTCCATGACATCTAACCTTGCTAATCAGTCTCCCATGGGGAACCTTGTCGAACACCTTACTGAAGTCCATATAGATCACATCCACTGCTCTGCCCTCATCAATCCTCTTTGTTACTTCTTCAAAAAACTCAATCAAGTTTGTGAGACATGATTTCCCACGCACAAAACCATGTTGACTATCCCAAATCAGTCCTTGCCTTTCCAAATACATGTACATCCTGTCCCTCTGGATTCCCTCCAACAATTTGCCCACCACCAAGGTGGTCTTTAGTTCCCTGGCTTGTCTTTACCGCCTTTCTTAAACAGTGGCACCACATTTGCCAACCACCGGTCTTCCGGCACCTCACCTGTGACTATTGATGATACAAATATCTCAGCAAGAGGCCCAGCAATCACTTCTCTAGCTTCCCACAGAGTTCTTGGGTACACCTGATCAGGTCCTGGGGATTTATCCACCTTTAACCGTTTCAAGGCATCCAGCACTTCCTCCTCTGTAATCTGGACATTTTGCAAGATGTCACCATCTGTTTCCCTACAGTCTATATCTTCCATATCCTTTTCCACTGTAAATACTGATGCAAAATATTCATTTAGTATCTCACCCATTTTCTGTGGCTTCACACAAAGGCCGCCTTGCTGATCTCTGAGGGGCCCTATTCTCTCCCTAGTTACCCTTTTGTCCTTAATATATTTGTAAAAACCTTTTGGATTCTCCTTAATTCTATTTGCCAGAGCTATCTCATGTCCTCTTTTTGCCCTTCTGATTTCCCTCTTAAGTATACTCCTACTTTCTTTATACTCTTCTAAGGATTCACTCGATCTATCCTGTCTATACCTGACATATGCTTCCTTCTTTTTCTTAACCAAACCCTCAATTTCTTTAGTCATCCAGCATTCCCTATACCTACCAGCCTGCCCTTTCATCCTGACAGGAATATACTTTCTCTGAATTCTTGTTATCTCATTTCTGAAGGCTTCCCATTTTCCAGCTGTCCCTTTATCTGCGAACATCTGCCTCCAATCAGCTTTTGAAAGTTCTTGCCTAATACCATCAAAATTGGCTTTTCTCCAATTTAGAACTTCAACTTTTAGATCTGGTCTATCGTTTTCCATCACTATTTTAAAACAAATAGAATTATGGTCGCTGGCCTCAAAGTGCTCCCCCACTCAGTCACCTGCTCTGCCTTATTTCCCAAGAGTAGGTCAAGTTTTGCACCTTCTCTAGTAGACACATCCACATACTAAATTAGAAAATTGTCTTGTCCACACTTCAGAAATTCCTCTCCATCTAAACCTTTAACACTATGGCAATCCCAGTTTATGTTTGGAAAGTTAAAATCCCCTACCATAACTACCCTATTATTCTTACAGGTAGCTGAGATCTCCTTACAAGTTTGTTTCTCAATTTCCCTCTGACTATTGGGGGGTCTATAATACAATCCCAATATCCTCACTATCTCCCTGGGTCCCACCCCCCCACCTTACTAGTTTAAATCCTCTCAAGCAGTTCTAGCAAATTTCCCTGCCTGTATATTAGTCCCCTTCCAATTTAGGTGCAATCCGTCCTCCTTGTACAGGTCACTTCTACTCCAAAAGAGATTCCAAAGATCCAAAAATGTGAATCCTTCTCCCATACACCAGCTCTTCAGCCATGCATTCATCTGCTCTATCCTCCTATTCCTGCCCGCACTAGCTCATAGCACTGGGAGTAATCCAGATATTACTACCCTTGAGGACCTCCTTTTTAAATTTCTGCCTAACTCTCTGTAATCTCCCTTCAGAGTCTCAACCTTTTCCCTTCCTATGTCGTTGGCTCTAATGTGGACAATGAGCTCCTGCTGGCCCCTCTCCCCCATGAGAACATTCTGCACCCTCTCTGAGACATCCTTGATCCTAGCACCAGGGAAACAACACACCATTCTGCTTTATTTCTGCTGACCACAGAAACATCTGTCTGTACCTCTGACTACAGAATCCCCTAACACAATTGATCTCTTGGAAGCCAACATACCCCTCGTTGCATTACAGCCAGTCTCAATACCAGAAACTTGGCTGTTCGTACTACGTTCCCCTGAGAATCCATCACCCCCTATATTTTCCAAAACAGCATACCTGTTTGAAGTGGGTATATCCACAAAGAACTCCTGCACTAGCTGTCTACCTCTCTTACTCTTCCTGGAGTTAACCCATCTTTGTGACTGTATTGGAGACTTTCCCCCTTTCCTATAACTGCCTTCCATCACATACTGTTGCTGTTGCAAGTTCCTCTTCTTACTGATTGTGGTCTGTGCAGCAGGAGTCAAGAACCGAGTTGTGGAGGGGGAAACCGAGACTTGGGTCTCGGAATTTAGAGATAAGTTTGTTTGGAATTATGGTGTTGAATGCAGAACTAAAGTCAATAAGTAGGAGCCTGACGTAGATACCCATGTTATCTATTTGTTCCAGGGATGAGTGTAGGGCCAGGAAGATGGTATCTACTGTGCATCTGTTGCATCAGTAGACAAACTGCAAGGGAGCAAGGTAATTTGATTGGCTGGAATTGATGTGTGCGTGACTAACCTCTCGAAGCACTTCATAATTATAGAGGTCAGAGCCACCAAGCGATATATATTGAGACAGGCTGCATGATTTCTTTTTAGGCACTGGAATGATTGAAAAATGGAAAACATTCTTCAAATTCTGAGCGGTTTTTGAAAGACAAAATATCAAAAGCTAATTGTGACCTTTGGTAACAGCTCACCAACTATATAGCTATGTAGACCAGATAGCTATATGCACCAATGAAAATGCCATTGCTTTTCATCCATAGCATGATTTCTCTGTTTATCTGATAGTCAAAGCAATAAGGCTGAAGACAAGGTCTTTGAACTGTTCATTTAACTTCAAGTAAATCACTTCAGAGTGACCTCATTGTGTTTATCTCTCTCTTGACAAAAGTAACTCGTGATTGAGAGTGTTCTGATGTCGGCGACAAATGCTGGTGTCATATTGGATCTGTGGCATAATTTGTCCTCTCCTTTGAGTAGTGAAAGCATTCCAATGAAACAAGGTTAATTGCAAAGCAGTAAGTGCTTCTACTTTACATGAAATGTAAGGACAAACAAAAAAAAAGAGTTTTCATGAGATCAATTTTCAATCACTCCTCGCACCAGAAAATTATTACAATTGTTTGCATTTGCTCCTGGCCTAACTAACTTCACATATCAGCAGCCTCGAAACTGATTAACACTAATATTTGAAAGACCCTGGGATACTTCACTTTAATTATTTCAGACACTCAATTATGCATGTTAACAAAAGTCCTTTTGGTGTGGGAGCCATGGTAACTGCATTCTTTCTTTAGCTTGGTTGCCTGCTGTGTGTCCAAGATTGGCACCGTTTTCATATTATAGGCCTGAGCAACTTCACAATGTGCGAAGTAAATCAAGCTAATCTTGAATGAGAAAGTAAGACTTGCGTTTGTATAGCACATTTCAAAATGTTCCAAAGTGCGACACAGCTCAAGATGTACTTTTTTGAATTGTAGCCATTATTGTAGCATAGGAAATATAAAATCAATTTCACGACCAGCAAGGTCCCTTAAACAGCAATGTGATAATAATCAGATAATTTGATTTAGTGAGAAATATGGAGCAGCTATCACTCCCCTGGTCTTCTTCCCATTATACCTCAGGATCTTTGATATCTAATTCTAAAAGCATACAGAGCCCTCACTTTATTATCTCATTCAAAAATAGCACCACTGACACTGCAGCATTCCCTAGTGCCTCAAGAGTGTCATCCTAGGCTTTGAGCTCAAGTCCTTGGGAACTGAACCAGTATGCTTGAGAGCCAGACATAAAAAATATTCACTCACACAGACACAGCTGACTCCAATAGATCAATGCAAAAGCATGATGCTGGAAATCTGATTCTGAAACAGTAAGTGCTGGAGAGACTTACCAGGTCTGGCAACATGTGAGAAGGGAGAATGCAAGTTAAAGTCTCGGGTCGCTAATGACCCTTCACCAGAACTATAACCCAAAACACCAACTGTGTTTCTCTCCACTGGTGTTGTCTGACCTACTGAGTATTTCCAGCATACACTTCTATATTTATTCCTAACTACACTCATCTCAGACAGCCACAACTCTGCATGGCATAACACCTAGAACTTCGAAATGGGAGCCATAGGCTTCTTGACCAGGTCAATCCTGGAGCCATGAAAGCACTCTGGCTTCTTAGAAAGGGCTGGGTTCAAACACGCTGTGGGAACTTTAAAAAATCGTTTTGTTGCTGCAGCAGGCAGTTCTGCGTTTTTGAAGGTGCTACTTCTGAATGAGTCATTGAACCATGGCACACTCCGTCATCCTATATAGATGGGAAAGGCACCATGTCATGATGTTGTAGAAAAACAGTGGGTTCACCATGGTGCCACAATTAATATATATCTTTCAAACAATAATGTTATTTAAAATCAGGCTGACTGATCATTATCCTCTCACTCTCTAATGGGGCAACACCATAACCAGACTGCTGAGTTTTGTACTGGTGAATGCACTCCAAAAGTTTTTCACTTGTTGCATTGTGCTTGGGCAGGCCAGGATGTTGTAGAAGGTGCTATGTATATTGTTAGAAACAGAAATCAATAAAATTTAGACAAGACCACCAAATTTGGAAACAAGACAATTTATTATGAACTTGCAAGTAAGGGCTTCAGTTGCATAAGCAAATGAAAGCAAATAAGAATTTAGGTTCGTGTACAGTTATACCCTTTGAGCTGAGTGAGGTCAGCTCCCCAGACTAAACTGTTGTTTTAAACATTATGGTAAAATCTACATTAAAGTTAGCACTTTATTATCCATAATTATGCACTGAAAAGTAGAGATACTCTTCCCTAAATACCTGCAGGGTTAATAATTCTCTTGCTGTACCCCTTTTCTGTATGCTTTTTCTATATCTGCAAAAATAACACTTTACCCCATTTCTAACAATCCCCCCATTTCTTTTCTTAACTATTTGTTGTTTTTGCAATCTTATTTTCTGCCCTCTTTTCACCCTATGGTGTCGAGGTTCACAATCTAGTCATTTCTGTCCTTCTAAGTTTGTCTTTTTTTTAAACTCTAGGAGTAATCTGTTACTCTCTCTTTCTTGCGCTTGTGCTATTGTCATGACCATTATTAGTTGTTGTCCTCCTAAAGACATTACCAGCTTTGTCTTTATCCATTTTAACACATTAAACCTTATCAGTAAACCTACAATTATTAGTAGCACATAAATGCCTAAATTCACTAACCATTTTCCCAAACCAGTCAGTCCCCAGTTGCCCCATCCCCATCCTTCATCTTTTCGGAGTTCATCCCCAATTTCTCTTATATTGCTTATCTTTTTCTTTACTATGTCTGCCTTAGCTTCCACTATGGAGGAGGTGTCTGGGATGAAGGTGCAGCATTCCTTACCAATCAGAGCACAGGTTCCCCCTTTTTCGGCCAAAGGATAGTCTAAAGCCATTTGATTTTGTAAAGCTGTTAGTCTCGTGGCAATCATTTCAGTGGTCATGGCCGATATTTGGGATTGAGTTTCCCCCATTGCGCCGGTGGTATCATTAATTAAATTTTCAAGGGTGGCCGCCAATTTCTGTATTTCCACCCCTGACCTTGTAGTGCCGTAGTTTGGGAGTAGTAGACCATCTCCTTCAGAGACCTCTCGGGTCTAATGTCTTATCCCCCCCTCCTTTCTCAGGTTGGGCTCATGTTTTTCTATTCGGAGGTGAGGGACTATATAAGGGAGGTAACAGCAGCCACTCCAACCTTTCTGGTCACACGAACATATTTTTCCCTGGGAATAAATGGATAGGCCTTCAGACCGCATACCCAATATGTTCCATTTAATATTCAGGGAGTGGTCGTGGCAGTGGCTTGACTGGCGTGGACACAAGATGATTTTCCTAGTTGAAAAGGTGCAGCATTATTCTGATTCCAGAAACAGATGATATTCACTGCTCCTTTCAGTGGGGAAATTCTAAGACTATCAATAGTGCCTTGATTTTTCAGGGCTGGCCTTGGGAACCATCCTGCAAAATTATATTTGCTCCTTTCAGATCTCCACTTTGTATTATTTGAATCCACATCAAATTATTGTACATTGTATGCGTCTTTTTTAGTGAGCGGTATTGCCGAGGTGGGGATTCCAGAATCACCATGGTGTGGGACCTCTACACAGACCCAACAGTCGGCAAGTCCCTCTTATTTAGCATAATTCTGGCACAGCGTAGTGAAGTGATTTTTCCCACTTCCTTGAATAGTTAGAACTATTAACATTACAATACTATACCATTATCTATCCATCTCTGAACCCTGCCTACCGTCCTGTCTTAACCTTCTAGGTGTCAGGGAGACGTGAGTCCACACAGCCTTTACAATCAATCAGAGGGTTGTCTGTAGGATGAGTGTGCCACTCCGCCTTTGGGGTGTTCACAGGACCTTTAGCACGAGTGTGATGACTCCACCCTTTCTCAGCAGTCCGGATAGCTGTTTCACTAGTTAGGAGGGTTAGGAATGGTCCCTCCCAGCTCGGGTGCAGTTTGGCATCTTTCCAGGTCTGGATCAGGACCCAATCACCCGGTTGTATTCGATGTACTGCAAACTCGAGTGGCGGTGTCTGTGCCAACAGGTCTTTATTCCTAAGGATAGACAAAGAAGAGCCAAGCGCCACAATATAGTTCTTTAAAAACTTATCATTGAACTCTGACCAGCCGTTAGACAGTCTTTCAGCCTGGATAATGCTTCCCTCTATCCTGTCTACTGCAGCATATCCATTGTGCTTTTTACCCACAATTATCCGGGATGACACATCGATAAACAACCGAGCTCTCGCATGCAACGGTACATTTCTGGGTTGCCGGGGCCAGCCCCCTCTCTCTGCCACAGAAATGCAGCTGGATTCAAGCAACTGTCTGTGACTAACACAAGGTCATCCTGCTCTATAAAGATTGTCTCATATTTCAAGATCCTAGAGTCTGTGCCTTTTACTCCAGAAACCTTGAGACCTTTGTTAGTTAATTTAACACCGCTAGGTCTCAAGCTTAGGGATGATCGTGCTGCTCCCGTATCCACTAAAAACACTGTTTCCTCTCCTTAGGTCCCACCTTTAAATTTATCAAGGGTTCCCGGTGGGTCTCAGGAGAAGGGAACCCCTGACTCCCCTAATCTTCATCAAAAATCATCAATGATACCGCTTCTCTTTGTCATCCTAACCCTGGACATTATCTTTTAAAATGTCCTGTTTTTTCCGCAGTAATAAGATGCTGCCAGTTGCTTCCTTCCCCTACCACCTGCTCTCTGTCTCTCTTGTCCTGCTCTGTTCTCTGACTCTAACTTTCTCATCGTAATTTCCTCAACCGCTGCAACCATTATTTCAGCTTTTCGTTTTTGTTTCTCCACTTCCCTTTTTCAGATACACTTTCTGTGCCTCATATAACAGATCTCCCATCTGTTTTTCACTCCAGCCTTCTAATTTCTGTAACTTCTTTTGTATGTCCGGCCATGATTTAGTCACAAATTGGACCTTTAAAAGTCCCTGTGCTACCGAATCATCGGGATTCATTCCCAAATATTTTCTAGTGGCTTCTTTTAATCCCTGTAAAAAGGCTGACGAGGCTTCCTCCTTTTCCTACTTCAAAGGCTTTTAAAAAAGAAATTCAGAGATTTAGGTGCTGCTTCTTTAATACCCAAAGTGACCATTTCTCGAAAGTCCCTCATTTTGCCTCTATCATGTTCATCCATACCCTTCCAACGTGGGTCCACATTGGGGAATTTGTTTTTGGCTGGTATCACTCCCTCACCCGCCGGATGTCTTTTTTTTCATTCCCTCAGAGCAGCTTTTCTAATCATGCCCCTTTCCTTCTCCTGACCGTACCTACTGTGGGGTGCTGACTACTAAGGCTCCCCTAATAGTAAGTTTCTGACTCTCCTCTACCAATAAGACTATTGCTACCACTGCCTGCACACACTCTGGCCAGTAATGTAACTTTCCATTCTTTAATTAACAATGAATTAATGCAGTCACGTTTTGAATTAACCATGAATCAATCTGACAGGTCACTGAGAATGTATGAAGGAATCCTGCCAATTAATATTGATTGAGGCTAACACAATTGAATTAGATAATATAATTAATAATTAATATTTAGCACCTTTTGTAGTTAATTTAATCCCCAATTTGGTGGCAACATCTTGTCATGAACGCAAAACTGATTCCTCATGCCCCTCATCACAAAACTGTCGCCATAATCCGATTAACGTTTTTTTTGTTCCCACTTCCTTGGGCTTAAAATTTAAGGATGACCTTGCTGCCCTCGTATCGACTAGGAAAACTACGTCCTCTTTGTAAGGTCCCACCTTTAAATTTATCAAAGGGTCCCGGGGGGCAGGAACTCCTGACACCCCGATTTTTCATCAGGTTCATAAACGACACTGCCTTTACTTCCTTTTTCGGATCTGGACACTGTCTCTTAAAGTGACCTGTCTTTCCACAGTAATAACATCCCGCCTGTGGGGATTTCCACTTTGATCCTTGTTCCTGTCTACCAGACCCCTTAACATCTCCTCCCTGATCCCTCCTCCTCCCTTTATTTTCAACAAGCTGCCCGCCACCATTCCGGTTTCCCTCTCCTTTTAGTTTTGTCCTTCTCTTTATTACCTCATCAACCGTGGCTATCATTATTTTTGCCTTCTGTTTCTGCTTCTCATGTTACGTTGCCAGATCGATTACTGAGCCGAATTAACCAACTGAACAGCTTTAGGGCAACCTCCTGGCCATTCCCCATCACCCAATGTTTTGTTTAGACATTGATTTTTTTAAAGAAATATTGCAATATTTCTTGCTCCCTGTAATCTCAAACACAATTTATCAATTTATGCTTGCTTTTCTTTAAAGCCTTTTCCTAACTTTACGTTTTGGAATCTTACCTGTAAATATATATTTATATATTATAAATTCATTTATTCAGTGTTTAATATTCAAAATGCAAAATGCACACAGTTCCCAACTCTGAAATCCACCACAATCACCGGTTCCAGTCCCCTGATTCAAACCCAAAACTAGTCCTGACCAATCATTGCTCAATTATAGGTCGTGAAATAACCAGAGCTGCCTTAAAAGGATTTGTCTATTCAGGTTAAAACTTCAACTGTCCTCCATAAATCGCCTTTATGTTAGGATAAAAGAGATTAGTTAGAAACTGATAGTAAGGCAGTCATGAGCTGTAAAAAGAACATTTTATTTCATAATCTTGCAAAATCCTTAACCTTAAAGAAATCATGTTAAAATTTCCATAATAGAAATCAGGTTCAAAACAGCCCCGGATCTCAAGCTCCAGGGAATATTCAATCACCAACAAACAAATGTGCATTTAGACTGAATCACAAAGGGTTAAACTTTCTACTAGCTATACAGCTCTTTTCTCTCTCACACACACACACACACACCATGTCTCATAGACACTTTGAGTTTCCCACAACAACTCCTCTAGCGTTTGAATATTTTTCTGGACGTCTGGCCATAAGTTAGTTACAAAGTGCACCCTCAGTAGCCCTTCAGCTACTAGCCCTTCTGACACGAAGCATAATCTGATTCCTCCTGACTTAAGGCTGTTTTTCATTGACGTTTTTACATTTTTTGTTTATCCTTTCCTCGTGTCCGAGGATTATACTTCCAACCTCTTAACATTTTTCCTAAAGGACTGTCCATTGAGATGTGGTCCTCGGACGTCCCTGTCATGTCCACTTCGACACTTAAACAACTATTCTTATTGCCCATTTTAATATTCGGCCATTTCTTAGTGTAATTTAATTAACCTTACTGAGGTCTGGTGTCACCTTTTTCCACACCCACTTCAGGGTCCTGACCTTCGCGTGGGGGATTTCCCCTCTTAACAATCGGTCGAGGGCTGGGTGATCGAATCAGGTAGACACCTTACTCATCAGATTAATCTAGCCAATTAAACGCTTTGTTTTAAAACTTGCCTATTTCCCATACTTCTCATACGTCCCCGACCACCTAAGATTGCCCCGACCACCAAGGTGGTCCCAACCACCAAGGTAATACTTAAAGGTCCCTTGTCATACCTTGGTCTGTGCACAAAAGTTACCTGGTTGAATGTGCTCCTTCCCACGGCAATACCCAGCAGCAACCACTGTTGTTTACCCAGCAACTACTGTTGCTTATCCAGACAACTATCACTGCTCACCTCGGTTTGCCCGGTTGCCCGGGTCTTGTATACACTATACACAAGAGTTGTCCTGACCAAACCCACCGCGTGTCAGCGTGCCCTGTCCCATGGCCCCGGTCGCCCGGAGATACACAAATATATCTGACCCGGGTCTTCTGTACACAAAAGTTACCCAACGAAACCCGTCGCACGCCAGTCCACGGCAATGGCAGCAACAACTGTTCCTTGCCCCAGTTGCCCGGAGATATACAAATATATCTTACCCGGGTTTTGTGTATAAAAGAGTTACCCAACCCGACGTGTGTCAGTGCTCTCTGCCCCGTGGTGATAGCAGCAAATACCGTTGCCTACCCCGGTCGCCCGGATAATACTTATTCAAGATCTTTTTCTTGCCCGGGTCCTGTGTACAAGAGTTACCTGACCGAACCCACCACGTCTCAACCCGTCTTGTTTCCAGGGTCTCTCAGTCCGGATCTCGCTCGCCCAAAGCCGCCTCGGCAATAAGGGGAAACTAGAGATCACCGAAATCAGCGAGGTGCACCTTCTCCATTTCTCCAAGAATGCCGAGCGGCCGGAGCTTGGGATCCTGGAATGAGTCCCCAAATCTGTTAGAAATAAAAATCAATAAAATTTAGACGAGACCACCAAAGCTGGAAACAAGACAATTTATTATGTACTTGCAAGTAAGGGCTTAAATTGCATAAGCAAATGAAAGCAAATTAGAACTTAGGTTCGTGTACAGTTATACCCTTTGAGCTGAGTGAGGTCATCTCTCCAGACTAAACTGTTGTTTTAAACATTATGGTAAAAGGAATTATTTTCTTTAATAAATCTACATTAAAGTTAGTACTTAATCATCCATAATTATGCACTAAAAAGTAGAGATACTCTTCCCTAAATCCCTGCAGGATTAATAGTTCTCTTGCTGTACTCCTTTTCTGTATGATTTTTCTATATCTGCAAAAACAACATTTTACCCCATTTCTGACAATATACAAAGCATTCATTTCCTATTGCTAAACAGTGACCTGATTTAACCGGCTGACTGGATATATAGTGATCAAGTCACGGAAAGGAAACTGACCCTTCGGTCCAAATCATTCACACCAACCAAATATCCTAAACTGATTAAGTCCCATTTGCCAGCATTTGGCCTATACCAGCAGGAATTCACAGGACCTTCTGCATGCCTCTTTGTGAGCTGTCTTCCTGGATTGTATCTGTTCCTCCTGAACGTCCTCCTCCAGTGAATAAATCCTTTTGACACCTTTCCTTTGTCATGGAATCATTCCTGATACAAGGAAGAATTTGAACAAAATTGGGGAGATGAAACTCAACTCTTCAAAAATAAGATGCAAGATAATTTCTGCACTGTAGGGAATCTAATCTAATCTAATCTAACATGATCCTTGTGCATTATTGTCCATGATATCACAACGAAACCCACAAAACCACCTTTCTGACGCTAACATCAACACTGCACTGAAGCTGCCATTTTGTTGTAGCGTATCTTAAGCCACACAGAGTCAGACAGAAGTGATGGAGACACAGAATCATTATCACACATTCACAGAACTATTAAAACATGGAAGGAAAGCCATTCATCCTCTCAACAATTTATCCACTATAATTTCCATGCTTTTTCCCTCTATATTTTTCTTTTCCTTTGCAAAAAGTAACACAGTTCTCTGCTGAATACCTTGAGTGAACCAGCCTCCCTCATTCTCTCAAGCAACCCATTCCAAATCTTTAAGTATTCACCAAGTGCGGGAGTTTCTCCTCATGTGCCCCTTGCTCTTTTGTCAATTTTACATCTGTGCTGTCTTGCTATCGAACCTTTTAGTAATGATAATAATTTTCCCTGCTGACTCTGTCCAGACTTTCCATGAATACCTCTATCAACTCTCCTCTCAACCTTTCCTTCTCCAGGGGAAACAGCCCCAACCTTTCCAGACGATCTCTGTTCCTGTAAATCCTCATTCCTGGAGCCATTCTTGTGAAGCTGCACCCTCTTTAATGCCTTTACGTCTTTCTTATCCTTGACTTGATTCTCCAGTTGAGGCTGACCCAGCCTTCTTTGCATCCAACATGACTTCCTCGTTTTGTACTCACTTTTGTACAAAGTGAAGGATGCTAAATGCTTTAACATCTGCTCTCTCAATTTGTCTGTCACCTTCAATGATTCATGCAAAATTACATATGGCTCTCTCTGCTGTTGCACCTTTTCAGAACAGTATCCTTTATTTCATATTTTATTTCTGTGTCCTTCCAACCAAAATGAATCACTTCACAGTCCTCAGTGTTACATTTAATCTGCCGCTTGACTGCTCATTCCACTGAATTGACAATCTAAATTCTCCCCTGCACTGTCCTCAGTACTTCCAAGTTCTGCGTCATCTGCATATTTTGACTCACCTCCTGTACACCAAGTTTTAGATGGTTAATATATATCAGAGACAGCATAACATAAACCCCTGGGGAACTCCATTGTAAACTCTCCTCTGACCTGAAAAACAGCCATTAATTATTACTCTCTGTTACCTGACATTCATCCATTTTCACATCTATGTTGCTTCCATTTCTTTTGTTGTGTGCACTTGCAGACAAATCTATTGTGTGGAATTGTACCAAAGGCTCATGGACATTTATATACACCACGTCAAAAGCATTTCCCCCATCAACTTTATCTGTTACCAATTCGAAAGCTCCAGCAATTTCATTAATCATAACCTGGCTGTGAAGATCTACATCAATTGAAATATGATACATCTGGATGCAATCATGTATTTCTTCCAACAGCAAAGAAGTTGAGCAGGTGGAAGAATACATCAACAAAATACTAGTTTTTTAAAATTACACAGGGATTTTACATCTCCGCCTTCATATTTTGTGGAATCTATGGAGGAAAATAAATGGGTCTAACTGTCCAAATTTCAAAACCCACCCCTCTCCCGATGGATCTGCCAGGTCCGCTGATCTTTGTAAAAGAGGAGCAAACAAGGACTGCAGATGCTGGAGATCAGAGTCAAAAAGCTGGAAAAGCACAGCTGGTCAGGCAGCATCCCAGGAGCAGGAGTGTCAACGTTTCGAGCATAAGCTCTTACGCTGCCTGACTGGCTGTTCGTTTCTAGCCACGCACATTTTGTTCTTTGTAAAGGTCAGATCCGAACTATTAATGCTCCCAAGCAGAGATGATGCTTATAACTGAAGCCTAAGTCTTTGGTCAGGATTTTACCTGTCCTGAGGCGGCAGGTAGAAGTAATGGAGCAGCAGAGTAAAAGCATAGGCGGCCTGGTCGGGGTGACTCCCAGGTACAGCAAGCAATTTTCCCAGTGACAGAGTTCTAAGGAGGCCAGAAGCTAATTTGCACACCAACAGGGTCCATTAAGGGCTAGCATTTTACTGACGGTGGGCCAGCCCTTCCTACCATGTGAATTGAGGTGTGGGTCTACCAGCTTAGTGGAAGTGGCCTTGTCATGGTAACCTGGGAGATCATTGGAGCTGAAGATTCTGTGGTCCAAAGAGGAGGGGAGGCTGCTGGCAGGGGACTCAGCATGATCTCTCTTAAAGGATTCACCTCTAACACTTGTCCTCCTGAGTTTTGATATTTTATTTACTTAACTGAAGGTGACCCATAAAGACCTCAGTAGCACCCACCTCTACTGAGACACGATGGCCAATTCGGAGGTTAGCAGTGGTACAATCATCGAGCAGTCCCAATGCAGCAGTAAATGCAGAGTGGAGACCACTTTTCTCCTTGAAGTTGAAATCCCAAAAAAATAATAAAATTCAGGCCTTTGTGTTCGGCGGAGAGTTTTCCTTTTGCTCTCAAGTCCAGGCAAAATTTGTAGCACACCTCAGAGCTGAGTGTTCTCATCTAATTTTGATTGTAGAGTTTACACCCCCCACCTTCACTAATTCGTTTCCCTGTTTAAAGATGGAATAATAACTCTACACCACACTGTCTTTGGATTTGACTGCCAAACAAAATTATCCAACAGGAAAAGAACAAGTGAACAGTTGCAGTAACACAGCACGCAGTTTTTGTTTTATTTAGTGAGCTTAGTGCATTTTGCAAGAAGGCGAAAAGGTGAAACCGCACACAAACAGCTGCAGTGTGCAATGTTTTCCAAATGGACAGTCCTTGTTCTCTCTCTTTCTGAACGATCCTACAATCTACCTGTAGGTAAAAAATGAGGTCTGCAGATGTTGGAGATCACAGCTAAAAATGTGTTGCTGGTTAAAGCACAGCAGGTTAGGCAGCATCCAAGGAACAGGAAATTCGACGTTTCGGGCTTAAGCCCTTCATCAGGAATGAGGAGAGTGTGCCAAGCAGGCTAAGATAAAAGGTAGAGAGGAGGGACTTGGGGGAGGGGCGATGGAGATGTGATAGGTGGAAGGAGGTCAAGATGAGGGTGATAGGCCGGAGTGGGGTGGGGGCGGAGAGGTCAGGAAGAAGATTGCAGGTTAGGAGGGCAGTGCTGAGTTGAGGGAACCGACTGAGACAAGGTGGGGGGAGGGGAAATGAGGAAACTGGAGAAATCTGAGTTCATTCCTTGTGGTTGGAGGGTTCCCAGGCGGAAGATGAGGCGCTCCTCCTCCAACCGTCGTGTTGTTATGTTCTGCCGGTGGAGGAGTCCAAGGACCTGCATGTTCTTGGTGGAGTGGGAGGGAGAGTTAAAGTGTTGAGCCACGGGGTGGTTGGGTTGGTTGGTCCGGCCTCCTCCCTCACTTAAAACTTGCGCCCACACCTCCTCCCTCACTTAAAACTTGAGCCCACACCTCCTCCCTCACTTCCCTCCAAGGCCCCAAAGGATCCTTCCATATCCGCCACAAGTTCACCTATACCTCCACACACATCATCTATTGCATCCGCTGCACCTGCTGTGGCCTCCTCTATATTGGGGAGACGGGCCGCTTACTTGCGGAACGCTTCAGAGAACACCTCTGGGACGCCCAGACCAACCAACCCAACCACCCCGTGGCTCAACACTTTAACTCTCCCTCCCACTCCACCGAGGACATGCAGGTCCTTGGACTCCTCCACCGACAGAACATAACAACACGACGGCTGGAGGAGGAGCGCCTCATCTTCCACCTGGGAACCCTCCAACCACAAGGAATGAACTCAGATTTCTCCAGTTTCCTCATTTCCCCTCCCCCCACCTTGTCTCAGTCGGTTCCCTCAACTCAGCACCGCCCTCCTAACCTGCAATCCTCTTCCTGACCTCTCCGCCCCCACCCCACTCCGGCCTATCACCCTCACCTTGACCTCCTTCCACCTATCACATCTCCATCGCCCCTTCCCCAAGTCCTTCCTCCCTACCTTTTATCTTAGCCTGCTTGGCACACTCTCTTCATTCCTGATGAAGGGCTTATGCCTGAAACGTCGAATTTCCTATTCCTTGGATGCTGCCTAACCTGCTGTGCTTTAACCAGCAACACATTTTCAGCTACAATTTACCTGGCCTGACTATTGCACATTGCAAGGCTTCAGGTGGGTTCCCTGACTTGGACAAGGAAGTTTGACAAATGCACTCAGGCACAGGTACTGGTTGAGATGAAAAAGCCTCCACATTGGAAGAAAGTATACTTAGTGTTGTAGAGTCATAGAGATGTCCAGCACGGAAACAAACCTTTCGGTCCAACTTGTCCAAGCCAACTAGTTCTTACTGCTCCTGGGGTTTCGAGCAATCTCCTTGTTTTTATTTTGTGGAGCACGAGAAGTAAAGTATAAGCAGCATGAAGTGCTCAAACATTTTGATCATCCAACAGTCTCAGTGTTCTCCAGCAGAACACAGGCTGTAACATCACAATGTTGCTGAAAGCTGACCTTCTTGTTTTTGTGGCATCATGCCATGTCCTCGTGCTCTTTGAAGATGCTGCACTGACATGCTTGATCCCAGGGAGTACACCACTGTCCTGCTCCAAAGTCATGCCTTTGGAATATAACCGATCCATCTGAGATAGTGGACAAGACTTTGCTTTCATGTCCATCTGAAGAACAGTAGCTTCAACATATCAGCACCCTCACAGTAAATCTCTAGATTGTCAGCGTGGATTAGGTGTACAGGTATTGGTGACTGGGAGGGCAGGGTGGAATCCTAACTTGAAGCCACCAATCCTTTGACTCTGATGCAGGAGTGCTACCACTATAAATCCACTGTTGATATTACCAATGTGTCTCCTCAGTGAGGAGCTGCAGTTTGATTTCTCTTTTAATTGATTTGAATTAGCTTTATCATCACATGTACTCAAATGAATACAGTGAAAAGTTTAAGTCACCATTTACACTGCCATCTTTGATATAAATATGTCTAAGGTACAATCCTTAGACATTAGATTGGGAAATAATTCAATTGCCTTCTAATATTGTCTACTAATCTCCTGATTCCAAGCTGTATAGTCTTCTTTCTAACTGACATGACCTATGACCATAATGAGCAAAGGGGCCAGAGCATTCAGCTCCTCAATGCTGTTCCAACAATTAACTAGGAATAAAAGTGTTGGAAAAGCTGAGCAGGTCTGACACATCCATGGACAGAAATCAGAGTTAAGGTGTCGGGTCCAGTGATCTGTACACTGATGACAATTCGGAAAATGTTGGTTTTTATGCAGAAGATAGGGTGGAGGGAGGGGTTAAGGAGGAAACAATAGGTGGACAAAGAGCATAAAGAGAGAGAACAATTGGACAGACAAAGGAGTGGATAACGATCTAGCTAGGAGGGTGAATAGCTGTTAATGGGAACTCTTAGTGACTAACTAAGAGTCGTGCGTAATAGCAGACCATGTAATAACAAGGCCTAGTTGTGAGGGTTGAAGGTAAGGACATGAGAGAGCTCAAGCCCGAAAATTGTTAACTCGACATTGAGTCAAGAAGGCTGTAGAGTTGCCAAGTGGAAAATGAGGTGCTATTCTTCCAGCTTGCACTGAGTTGGAGTGTCAATCAACTAGATCATGGTTCTTCTGTTTCCCTTTGCTTCCCTATCCCTTCAATTGGTTACCTAATGAAACTCTGTCAATTTTAATTTGGAAACTTGCAATTCACCCAAACTCACTAAATTTTTTTTTTGACAGGTAATTCCAGGTTTTCACTGGCCTTTGTGTGAAGTCATACTTCCTGATAGGATTTCAGAAGCTCCACAACCTTTGTATCTGAAGTCATCCTTTTTTAAAAAAGCTTTTCTTGTAGCTAAACATTCCAATTCCTTTTAGTTCTTTCAGCTGATGCGCTGTCAGTTTGGAAGCTTTACATCTGTCACTGCAAGAGTTCAGTCATTTTGGTTCTCAGAAAAGAAATGCAGCTCCTGGTGCCATTCCTCTGACTAGCGATAACCATTGGCTTTTCTACAGCTTCTTATTAACTTTAAAACTAGTGTGCGCAGTGTCACCCCGCATAATCTAAATAATTTTTCAGAACATTACAGAAGGTTTTCTTTAATAAGTTTAAAAATCACACAACACCAGGTTATAGTCCAACAGGTTTAATTGGAAGCACACCAGATTTCGGAGTGACGCTCCTTCATCAGGTGGACTATAACCTGGTGTTCTGTGATTTTTAACTTTGCACACCCCAGTCCAACACCGGCATCTCCAAATCATGACTTTAATAAGTTTATTTGGTTTCTCCAATTTTAAATTGCTCCATCTTGACAAAAACACTGATATTCTGTCTTGATCTCTGAAACACAGACCATAAGGTCATTCAATGTATCTCTGCTATTACAGGTAATCTGCTGTATTACAACTAATCAACAGTTACGTCTTTTGACTGCTTTGCTGGATATGACACTGCATCATTGATGGTCTATTTTGTATTATTAGATTATTTACAGTGTGGAAACAGGCCCTTTGGCCCAACAAGTCCACACCGACCCGCCCCCCACCCAGACCCATTCCCTTACATTTACCCCTGACTAATGCACCTAACACTACAGGCAATTTAGCATGGCCAATTCACCTAACCTGCACATTTTTGGAACTGTGGGAGGAAACCCACGCAGACACGGGGAGAATGTGCAAACTCCACACAGTCAGTCACCTGAGGTGGGAATTGAACCCGGATCTCTGGCACTGTGAGGCAGTAGAGCCTCTGTGCCACCGTGCCGCCCACGGATCGCTTTCTTTTGGCTGGGTTGGATATCAAAAGAATATTTTGACTGACATGTTCAAAGGCCTGCTTAGCCTTTTCTGTTTCAAGGTGGCCTGGTGGCTCAGCGGTTAACACTGCTTCCTCAAAGTTCAATTCCAGCCTTGGAGGACTGACAGTATGGAGTTTGAATGTTCTCCCTGCATCTGTATGGGCTTCATCCCGCAATCCAACTAAATGCACAGGAGATGGAATCGCCATGCTTTAAAAAGAATGTCCTGATGTCTGTCCTGCAGGTCAGATGAGTTGGCCATGGTCATAATGATTTTAAAAAGTGAGGGTTGGAGCTGGGTGGGATGCTCTTCAGAGGGTCAGTGCAGACTTGATGGGCTGAATGACCTCTTTCTACCCTATAGGGATTCTATCATTTTAACATGTAATATTTTCACACTTGCAGCCTGCTAGGGACCATATAAGACAGTCAGCAATGACAGAGTTAACTTAAAGAGTGATGGGTATGCACAACTCATCACTGTGGAGAAAATTGAGCAAAATAGATAAATGTATTTAATCAGAAGCTAAATAAGGAACTGAGGGATAAAAGTGTAGAAAGATGAGGTGAGATGATACACCGTCAGATGAAGCTACTACACAACACAAACATTATGGAACCCCCACAGAGAGGTCCTTTGGTCTAGCAAGTCCATACCAACAAGTCTGAAGAGAAACCCACCCACATCCATTCCCCATTACTCCTGCATCTCGTCCACATTCCGCACCTCCGCCCTCAGACCCCACCCCTCCAACCGTAACAAGGACGGAACGCCCCTGGTGCACACCTTCCACCCTACAAATCTTCGCATAAACCAAATCATCTGCCAACATTTCTGCCACCTCCAAAAAGACCCCACCACCAGGGATATATTTCCCTCCCCACCCCTTTCTGCCTTCCGCAAAGACCGTTCCTTTCGTGACTACCTGGTCAGGTCCACGCCCCCCCCTACAACCTACCCTCCCATCCCGGCACTTTTCCCTGCCACCGCAGGAACTGTAAAACCTGCGCCATCACCTCCTCCCTCACCTCCATCCAAGGCCCTAAAGGAGCCTTCCATATCCATCAAAGTTTTACCTGCACATCCACTAATATCATTTATTGTATCTGTTGCTCCCGATGCGGTCTCCTCTACATTTGGGAGACTGGACGCCTGCTAGCAGAGCGCTTTAGGGAACATCTCCGGGACACCCGCAACAATCAACCACACCGCCCCGTGGCCCAACATTTCAACTCCCCCTCCCACTCTGCCGAGGACATGGAGATCCTGGGCCTCCTTCACTGCCGCTCCCTCACCACCAGACGCCTGGAGGAAGAACACCTCATATTCCGCCTCGGAACACTTCCACCACAGGGCATCACTGTGGACTTCAATAGTTTCCTCATTTCCCCTTCCCCCACCTCAAACTAGTTCCAAACTTCCAGCTCAGCACTGTCCCCATGACTTGTCTGGACTTGTCCTACTGCCTATCTCCTTTTCCACTATCCACTCCACCCTCCCCTCCCTCACCTATCAACGTCATCCCCTCCCCCACTCACCCATTGTACTCTATGCTACTTTCTCCCCAGCCCCACCCTCCTCTAGCTTATCTCTCCACTCTACAGGCACTCTGCCTTTATTCCTGATGAAGGGATTTTGCCCAAAAAGTCAATTTTGATGCTCCTTGGATGCTGCCTGAACTGTTATGCTCTTCCAGCACCACTAATTCAGATCCTGCAAAATGCACCTAACCTATACATCCCTGAACACAATGGACAATTTAGCACAGCCAACTTACCTAACCTGCACATCTTTGGATTATGGAAGGAAACTGGAACACCCGGAGGAAACCCACGAGGACATGGGAAGAACATGCAAACTCCTCACAGGCAGTCGCACGAGGGTGGAATGGAACCCAGGTCCCTGGCACTGTGAGACAGCAGTGCTAACCACTGAGCCATGGTGCCAACATCAGCTTGTATTAGGCTGAATAACCTGTGTCATACACAGAATGTCTCTTTATTGGTCAAACACAATGTTTTCAATGGAAAGAGGCACCCATTTTCTTACCTGCTTTCAGTCTGAATTAAATAATCTTTGCAGCAAGCTTTTGTGGCTTTAAAAGTCAGAAGGTTATTTATTCACATTCCTTTACACCAAATTAAATGAGATATCACTTACTCAGTCTCAATGGCCTGATGCATGAATTCACTCACACACAAAGAGATTCCCTAAACTGAAGGTAGTGCACCTATACAGATTACAGTCACCTTGGTCCCTGATTTGTGATCTCTGCTCTTCTACATGGAAAACTTACGGCTTCTTGGATGACTTAAAGTTGAAACGAGGTTCTTGTGAAGTGAAGAATTCACTGTAGGTTATGAGATTTCTTGCCATCGAATTTCAAGGAGATTGTTTCTCTATCGATTTTTAAACTGAAAAGGTTGCATCTTTTGGTTGCTTGATATTTCCTAGCTTGTTAGAGCTGAAAATGTGTTGCTGGAAAAGCGCAGCAGGTCAGGCAGCATCCAAGGAGCAGGAGAATCGACGTTTCGGGCATGAGCCCTTCTTCAGGAATGAGGAGAGTGTGCCAAGCAGGCTCAGATAAAAGGTAGGGAGAAGGGACTTGGGGGAGGGGCGTTGGAAATGCGATAGGTGGAAGGAGGTCAAGGTGAGGGTGATAGACTGGAGTGGGGGTGGGGGCGGAGAGGTCAGGAAGTAGATTGCAGGTTAGGAAGGTGGTGCTGAGTTCGAGGGTTGGGACTGTGACAAAGTGGGGGGAGGGGAAATGAGGAAACTGGAGAAATCTGAGTTCATCCCTTGTGGTTGAAGGGTTCCTAGGCGGAAGATAAGGCACTCTTCCTCCAGCCGTCGTGTTGCTATGGTCTGGCGATGGAGGAGTCCAAGGACCTGCATGTCCTTGGTGGAGTGGGAGGGGGAGTTAAAGTGTTGACCAAGTCATAGCAACACGATGGTTGGAGGAAGAGCGCCTCATCTCCTGCCTAGGAACCCTCCAACCACAAGGGATGAACTCAGACTTCTCCAGTTTCCTCATTTCTCCTCCCCCAACCTTGTCTCAGTCCCAACCCTCAAACTCAGCACCACCTTCCCAACCTGCAATCTTCTTCCTGGCCTCTCCGGCCCCACCCCCACTCCGGCCTATCACCCTCACCTTAACCTCCTTCCACCTATCGCATTTCCAATGCCCCTCCCCCAAGTCCCTCCTCCCTACCTTTTATCTTAGCCTGCTTGGCACACTCTCCTCATTCCTGAAGAAGGACTCATGCCCGAAACATCGATTGTCCTGCTCCTTGGATGCTGCCTGACCTGCTGCGCTTTTCCAGCAACACATTTTCAGCTCTGATTTCCAGCATCTGCAGTCCTTACTTTCTCCTAGAAGATTTCCTAGCTTGTTACTAAATCTGGCTGAACTGATGGCTTATATGGCAGCCAAACAAATAAGTCTTATTGTCATAGAGTCATAGGGCACGGAAATAGACCCTTCGGTCCAACTCGTTTGTGCCAACTAAAAAATATCCTAAATTAATCTAATCCCATTTGCCAGCATTTGGCCCAAATCAGTCTAAACCCTTCCTATTCATATACCCATCCAGATGCCTTTAAATTGTTGTAAAAGTACCAGCCTCTACCGCCTCCTCTGGTAGCTCATTCCATATGTGCACTACCCCTCTGCATGACAAAGTTCACTCTCAGATGACTAAATCTCAGAGGCAGTCAGCTGTACAGGTTCACTACCTGGTCATACACCTGTGCAGGTTAACTTCTGCTGACGAGCTAATGCCAAAGTGTCTATTCTCCTGTTCCTCAGATGCTGCCTGATTGGTTGTGCTTTTCTCTGACTCTGACCTCCACCATCTGCCATCCCCAATTTCTCCAGATTTACTTCTGTTTGTTTCACTTCCCATATTGTCCATGCTGTCTCTCTTCCTCTTTTTTAGAGTGATTTTTCCTTTCAAAGTCCTAAAACACTATTATTAAACCATAATTCCTGTTCCAAAAATTCAAGGAAATCAACTTCAACACTGAAAATATGGATGTCGGTTTGCTCGCTGAGCTAGAAGGTTCATTTTCAGACGTTTCATCACCATACTAGGTAACATCTTCAGTGAGCCTCCGGATATTGAAAATATCTCAAAAAAGGAGCAGCTCTCATAGCTACAATTTTTTCTCATCCTCCATCTTGGATTACCCAGAATTGAAGCTGGGATCTTCCAAACAGATAAAGAAAACACCGCCTTCATCACATGACATTTCCCAAACTCAAGTCCTTTTCCAACAAGGAATGCTCACGTTCATTCTGCATCCTGTATTGTGGTTAACATTCCCGAGGGTTTGAGATTGTCAAAATTTTTACTTAAGGATTACCCCTTCGAATGAAATAGTGCTTTTTGATAGTTTACATGGAAGGTAATCTACTTACATCATTCTGATATGTTTTGTTGTTCCCTCCTGAGAGAGATGAATGGTTTAAATGGGTAAAATAATTTAACCTTGTGAAGCCATGTTTTCTAGCCTTTTGCTGCATTTTTAAGGTATAAAAATTAGCTTGAAGTTCAGAATATGTCAGTATTGAGTGTGATACTGTTTCTGTGATGTAGCTCAATATAAATCTATAGTTTCAAAAGTTGAAGCAGATCAGTCCTAAGATACAATAAATGCAGTATCTGTCAGCTTAGAGGCATGCTGCTTTGAACAAGCTTTTTTTTGGATTCGGATGTTCGTTGTTTATACTTGTGATCACTTTTAGGTAGAACTGACAGCTATTGCTTTCATTTTTTACGGCTTTGTAGTGCGACAAACTACCAGTATCTACTGAGCAGCAGAACACGCCCGAAATGCCTGTGTCACCATCTTAATTGTGCACCGTAGCTATCAATCATGAAAACACCTTCCTGGCTTGAGGACAGAGTTCAGAAGCTTCCAACACTTCATTGCAAAGTTCTACTTCTGATCTCTGTACGCAGCCCTCAGTTTAACTGGGAATGTGAAAAAGTGGTAAACTGACGAGCCAATTTCTAAATAATTGATTTGCATTTTTTTTGCGGCTGTTCTTGATTTCATTGAAATGAAACTTTTGTAGCCCTGGAGACAAAACAGAAATACAAAGCTGAGTTTACATGCTGTTTTGTCTTTGTTACTTAGCATGAATAATCCTCACATAGCGCAAATGAATCACCCGTTTGTGACAAACAGAGGCAAAATATCATTCTTGTCCCTAACTCAGTTTGACAGCGTTCACATGTAAGAGATTACAGTCACAGAGAAATGCTAAATGGAATAGTAGAGTCTCACTGATGTTAGCAATATTTCAAATTTCAAATATTCCTTATCATCACAGAATAAGGCTTTTGAATCTGTTTACTGAACTGGTTGTTCTGAGCAACTGCAGAATGATCAAATTTGTTTGTGAACCTTTCTAATTTATTATGGCATTTATGTTGCTTGTTTCAGAAAGATTACCAATGTCAGCTTCTGCATTTGCATTTAAAGGACTGAGGGCAAATTCAATATCTCCACAGAACAACGGTCAGTCTGTATCGAGTCAGGACGTGGATGTGTCAGTGTTGGATTGGTGTAGAGAAAGTTAAAAATCATCTAGGAGAAAGTGAGGACTACAGAGCTGGAGGTCAGAGCTGAAAATGTGTTGCTGGAAAAGCACAGCAGGTCAGGCAGCATCCAAGGAGCAGGAGAATCGACATTTCGGGCATGAGCCCTTCTTCAGGAATGAGGAGAGTGTGCCAAGCAGGCTAAGATAAAAGGTAGGGAGGAGGGACTTGGGGGAGGGGTGTTGGAAATACGATAGGTGGAAGGAGGTCAAGCTGAGGGTGATAGGCCGGAGTGGGGGTGGGGGCGGAGAGGTCAGGAAGAAGATTGCAGGTTAGGAAGGTGGTGCTGAGTTCGAGGGTTGGGACTGAGACAAGGTGGGGGGAGGGGAAATGAGGAAACTGGAGAAATTTGAGTTCATCCCTTGTGGTTGGAGGGTTCCTAGGTGGAAGATGAGGCGCTCTTCCTCCAACCGTCGTGTTGCTATGGTCTGGCGATGGAGGAGTCCAAGGACCTGCATGTCCTTGGTGGAGTGGGAGGGGAAGTTGAAGTATTGAGCCACGGATGGTTGGGTTGGTTGGTGCCGGTGTCCCAGAGGTGTTCTCTGAAACGTTCCGCAAGTAGGCAACCTGTCTCCCCAATATAGAGGAGGCCACATCGGGTGCAGCGGATGCAGTAAATGATGTGTGTGGAGATGCAGGTGAATTTGTGGTGGATATGGAAGGATCGCTTGAGGCCTTGGAGGGAAGTAAGGGGGGAGGTGAGGGCGCAAGTTTTGCATTTCTTGCGGTTGCAGGGGAAGGTGCTGGGAGTGGATGTTGGGTTGGTGGGGGGTGTGGACCTGACAAGGGAGTCTCGGAGGGAGTGGTCTTTTCAGAACGCTGATAGGGGAGGGGAGGGAAATATATCCCTGGTGGTGGGGTCCGTTTGGAGGTGGCGGAAATGATGACGGATGATACGATGTATGTGGAGGTTGGTGGGGTGGTAGGTGAGAACCAGTGGGGTTCTGTCCTGGTGGCGATTGGAGGGGCGGGGCTCTAGTGGGAGGAGCGGGAAGTGGAGGAGATGTGGTGGAGAACATCGTCGATCACGTCTGAGGGGAAATTGCGGTCTTTGAAGAAGGAGGCCATCTGGGGTGTTCTGTCTCAGTCCCAACCCTCGAACTCAGCACCACCTTCCTAACCTGCAATCCTCTTCCTGACCTCTCCGCCCCCACCCCCACTCCAGTCTATCACCCTCACCTTGACCTCCTTCCACCTATTGCATTTCCAACGTCCCTCCCCCAAGTCCCTCCTCCCTACCTTTTATCTTAGCCTGCTTGGCACACTTTCCTCATTCCTGAAGAAGGGCTCATGCCCGAAACATCGATTCTCCTGCTCCTTGGATGCTGCCTGACCTGCTGCGCTTTTCCAGCAACACATTTTCAGCAAAGTTAAACATCATACAACACCAGGTTATAATCCAACAGGTTTATTAGCTTTTCAGAGCTAAAGCTAGTACTTCCAAATAAGCCTGTTGGACTATAACCTGGTGTTGTGTGATTTTTAACTTTGTATAGAGTAAGGTCAGCACAGTCTATGAACTATAGATCTGCTCTCTCATCAGGGAGAGATGACTGGTGGTGGTTTAACCAAAGGCTCGCCACACCTCAAATGAGGGGTGAGGTGGAGAAGGAGAGTTCTTCATGGTAACTTCAGTTAGTTTGAGAATTGAACTCACGCTGTTGGTATCACTCTCCACTACAAACCAACCACCTAGCCAACCAATCCCTGTATTGAGGTAAGGCACCATAGAAAGGAACACGCTTTGAGTTCGTTTTCAATTTTCTCAGCCCCAATACGGTCTTGAGATAGAATCGTATTACTAACTGAGACATTGGGTGAATTGCAGCTTCACTGACGTTGATCCCCCCAGTCTATTGTTTGGGGAACTGGTGGGAGCTCCCTGCCATTTCTGTCTGGGAGGCTCAACCCAATTGAAGGGTTAGTAGAGATTTAGCTGTATAGTTAGATATCCCACAAGACCCCTGGAGGATTTTAATCCTGTCCTTGAGATCTGTTAACCAAACAGTTGCTGCAGCATTGTATCATTGGCAGCATACTTGGAATCCTCAGTGCAGACAGGGATAGGATGGAGGTCACAAGGAATGGTTCATGGGGGAGAGGGAGAGAAAGAGAGAGAGAGAAAGAGAAAACGGTGCCAGATGGCATTCCCTTCCCAATGATGGGCACCTCGAGAGGATGAACATATCAGCAGGAGGCAAGGATAACCCATGCAAGTCTTATTAAATCCCTGGACCACCATTAAATCCAACAGGCTCAGGGAGCATTGCCTTTAAGTGGGTCATTATATTTGACATCTTGCTACTGACAGACAGGAGTTCCACATTCAGGGTTTTATCACTTCCTATCAAATGGGCACCAGTTTTCCTGATTCCAGGAACTAAAGACAGGCATCCTCCCCTGATTCTCACAGTCCATCTCAACACCAGGCACTATCCTTTGTATTGCATTAATTTCAGACCAACGTTCCAGCTACGACAGGAATAGACGCTGAGGTTGCTCTCAGACTGTACAGATTGCAACTTCCAGACTGGCATTAATCAGACTCTGCACATTACTGTTACTGAAGCAGAGAGTGTTCCCTGTAAATAGCAGGAGCATTTGTGTGAACTAACACTCAAATAATTGGCAACCATCAAAGATGGTTAACCAGATGTCATTATGAGGGATGTCGTTGCTATGTCTTTGATCGTATTGTATATTCTCAGGATTTTGAATGACACATTGGTGGTTGACATTGAACCAGAAAAGGCGGGGTGAGGGGAGCAAAAACATTGCCAAGTACCCAATAAGTAAGTGTGATTCATAAAATGATATTAATTTGAGGGTTAGCACAGGAGAAATGTGGCATTTTGGAGAATGCTAAAGTCTGCAATTACGTGAATATATGTATTGAGGTATTGTCCTTTTCTATCTTATAGTACAAGGTTGGGGCAGTTTGTAGGGTTGAGGAAGAGCATATTAATAACCCAGTTAGAGTGCATTGGAGTAGGGTAGAGAATGAACCACCATCCAGTCATGTTGTCACTTACATTGCAGCCACAGTATAATCTGAAGGCAAGCAACATCACACAAGAGCCCAGAAGAGATAAATAATCAGGACAAGTGCCCACTAGCATACCTAAAACCTTACTCAACCCTCTTGATGAGTGGTGACACTCTTGGTGATGGGAGCTAAGATTTCAAATTTTTCAACTATAGACTTGTGAGCAAAGCTAAAACTCATGGACTAATAGGAACACTGAGCAATTCAACAATTGGCAGAGTCACAGAAAACAAAGAGAGTGGCGAAGAGCTATTTTTTTCAGATTGGAGGTAGATTTATAGCAGAGCTATACACCTCCTGTCAATGGCCACACAGTGTTCATAGAATCTCTACAATGTGTCAATCCACAGGTCCACACCAACCCTCTGAAGAGTATCCCACTCAGACCTATTCCGCTACCCTATTAATCTACATTTCCCTTCATTAATGCACAGAGCCTACACATCCCTGATCACTATGGATAATTTAGCATGGCCAATCCACCTAACCTGCACATCTTTGGACTATGGAAGGAAACCGGAACACCCGGAGGGAACTCAAACAGACACAGGCAGAATGTGCAAACTCCACACAGACTGTCGCCCGAGGCTGGAATTGAACATAAGTCCCTGGCACTGTGAGCCAGCAGTGCTAACCACTGAGCCAACATGCCACCACATCTGCAAGCTTTACTAGGTTTACCTGACAAAGTTCTAAGCACCTCACTTTGGAACAATGCAAGGTTTCTCCCACCCTCATGAGCTTTTATGGGATGAGTGAGTTCTTTAGTCTTCCTAAAGGAACGTGTTTTTCTAAATGATCCATCTTTAAATTTAAGATGATATAATTTGTTTTTGAAACCCCACTTGACCTACCTTATCAAATCCTTTAAACACCATTGATACCTCAATTGGTTATCACTTGCTGTTGGAACCTCTGTTCCTCTTAACTTGTACAAGTTTTATACAATTAAGTTGATTCCAGGAGAAAGGATGTAATCATGCCTTTTGAAACTGAGAGTGGATTCAGTCTGTTCTGAAGGAGAAGTTGTATATTTAACACAATTCCAGTTGCACATTAGGCACCGGCATCTTATTAAAAGCTTGGATAAAGCTGGCTGCTCATCACAAATCTTTATGATACTATGCAGTCCCTGAATTAAATTCAGGATTAAAATATGCTAAGGCCTAAGCCCCAGGCCCATCTCTAGCAACACCTGGCAACCCAACTCTGAGGTAGAACAATCATTAGGCTCAAACATCTAAGCTAGACCCGATATGTGGCAAATAGTATTCATGCCACACAATGATCAACAACAGTTTGCACATTCTCCCTGTGCCTGTGTGGGTTTCCTCTGGGTGCTCTGGTTTCCTCCCATAATCCAAAGATGTGCAGGTCCGGTGAATTGGCTATGCCAAATTGCCTGTAGTGTTAGTTGCATTAGTCATGGGTAAATATAGGGTAGGGGAATAGGTCTGGGTGGGTTACTCTTTGGAGGGTCAGTGCGGGCTTGTTGGGCCTCAGGGCCTGTTTCCATACTGTAGAGATTGTAATCTAAAAACCAGTTTTTGATATTCAGTTGTATTACCATCACTGAATCCCAGATTATCAACATTCTGGGGATAATCATTGACAAGACATTGAACTGGGCTAGCCATATAAATACTGTGACTGCAAGACCAGATCAATTTTGTGGTGAGTAATTCACCACCCACTTTGTCAACATCTGTCCACAATTCACATTGCAGAAGCCCAGAATGTGATGGAATACTCTTACCTGTCTGGGTAAGTGCAGTTCCAACAAAACAAAAGAAGGTTAAACCATCAGGAACAAAATGCCCACTTGATTGTGCCCACTACCTGCCACCATCCACGTACACTCACTCTACCACCAATACATAATGGCAGCAGTGCATTCCATGTGCAAGAAGCTCTGCAATAATTCACCAAGGCTCCTTCAACATCTTCCAAACCTGTGACCCCTATCACCTAGAAGGACAGGCCACCTGACAAATGGGAGTATCGTAGCCTGCAACCTTTTCTCCAAGCCACATACTATCCTGGCCTGGGGCCATACACTGTTCCTTCACTGTTGCTGGGTCAAAATCTTGGAAATCCTTTCCTAACAATACTATGGGTGTACCTTCACCCCAAGGTCGGCAGAGGTTCATGAAAGCACACACTACTATCTTTTCAAGGGCAGTTGAGGATGGACATAAGATACTGGTTTAACCAGTGACACATCCCAATGATGAATAAAAAGACGGAGAGAAATAGTAATAAATAATAGAAACTAGTGAATCTCTTCCTGCTGCTGCTGCTGGTTATGAAGAAACATTGGCCTGGATTTTGAATTGTTTCCAATGGATTTAATCATCCATACCAACCATCAGAAGTGGCAGATGGGGCCTCAGTTTTACCTCAAATGTCAGCCACACAGATTGAATCCACGGTTTCATCCACGTAACAGAGTGAAATCGAATGGAGAGAAATCTAGGGGAAAAGCTGGAAGTAACTGTTCATTGTGGAAGAGCATGTGAAGCCGGATAACTATGCAGCCTGAAAACTGTCATTTGACTTATAATGTAAATAAGAACTGTTAGTACACAGATAACATTGTGCCACCCTCGTTCCAATTTAATCCACACGTAATTTTCTATGGAAACATTTTCTAGGAGATATTTGATTTACCTGTTCAGGCTTAGCAATTCAGTGGCAATTACTGTCTAACAGGAATGGGTCAAGATAAGAGTTTACCTTCTTTTGGTCTAAATATGCAGAATCATCACGTTGAAAATGTGCTGCTGGAAAAATGCAGCAGGTCAGGCAGCATCCAAGGAACAGGAAATTCGACGTTTCAGGCATAAGCCCTTCATCAGGCTTATGCCTGAAAAGTCAAATTTCCTGTTCCTTGGATGCTGCCTGACCTGCTGTGCTTTTCCAGCAACACATTTTCAGCTCTGATACTCCAGCATCTGCAGACCTCACTTTCTCCCTGAATCATCATGTTGGCAAACACCATGTAGCGTCATAGAATCACAGAATCTTTACAGTGTGGAAACAGGCCATCGGGAATGGGTCTGAGCAGGTTACTCTTTGGAGGGACAGTATGGACTTGTTGGGCCTCAGGGCCTGTTTTCATACTGTAGGAAATCTAATCTAAAAACACCTTTTGATATTCAGTTGCATTTCCGTCACTGAATCTCAGATTATCAACACATCCCTGGACACTACAGGCAATTTAGCATGGCCAATCCACCTAACCTGCACACATTTGGACCATGGGAGGGAACCAGAGCACCCAGAGGAAAGGCACATAGACAGAGGGAGAGCATGCAAACTCCACACAGACAGTTGCCTAAGGATGGGATCAAACCCAGGTCCCTGGCACTGGGGGATAGTTGCGCTAAACACTGAGCCACCATGTCTATGAGTACCACATGATATAATCAACAATAAAGCCTTGTTTGCATTTAAGATGGGGAACAAGATTTACATAAAGGACAGCGGATATGAAGAATGAACTGCAGCATGAAGGACGGGAGGAATAAATTATCTGAGAAAATCATGACAGAATCCATTGGTTAGTGGGAGAACCCATGAGAAAATACCAAGAAAATGAATTGCGGGAGTACTAGATTGCAGAAAGTACAACAGACAATTGGGACATTCCCACTGATGCACAGGTTCCTCAGATCAAAGCTTAACTAATAAATTCAACCACTAATTTCATCATTTATTAATTGCAGAAAGGAATTTATTGATTTAATGCATTCTCAGAGTTCAATGCATTCAAACATTAATTTATTTAATTAATTGTCAGCATTTTAGTTATTCATGAAGTTCAGTCAGTAAGTTATTTAATCAAGTCAGTATTTTAATGATTCATTAAAATGCCACACTCAGGCTCACAGAATTGTTGGCTCAAAATTGGTGCTGGACGTGAGACTGTCCACTCTTTGAATTGCAATGCAACTCATCAGCTGTCCACCAAGTTATTCACTCTGAACTGTAGCCTGGAAACCCATGTAAGGTTAGAATTGCTGAGTAAGTTTCCGTTAATAACGAGATTAGCTACTCCAGGAAGCTAACCTTACCTCAGGGGAAGGTAGCATCTCACAAGAGTCATGTGTTGACAATCAAAGAAAGTTTGATAAGGAAAACCTGATATGCTTTTTGACCATGTAGGAATATTATTATAAACTTACCCAAGTATTTTGGGAAATAGCCTAATTACTAGCTCAAATTTAGGATGGAAGAAACCATGGAAACATACCAAGAGTATTAAACTTTCTCTTTCATTGCCAATCTAAAGCAAATCAGGACATATCAGATCATTATTCTGAAGGCAGGCTCTTTTCTCCCACAAGCTGCCTTACCCCAATTCCCAGAAATGCCTACAACAGTGACTTTTCTTTATAGTGTCATAGAATCATACAACATTGAAACAGACCCTTCAGTTCCAACAATCTATGCCGACCATAATCCCAAACTAAACTAGCCCTACCTGTCTGCTCCTGGTCCATATCGCTCCATACCTTTCCTATTCATGTACTTACCAAACATCTTTTAACTGCTATAACTGTACCAGCATCGACCAGTTCATTGGGAAGTTCATTCCACGTGTGAACTGCTCTCTGTATTAAAAAATTGCCCTTCATGTCTTTTTTAAATCTTTCCCCTCTCACCTTAAAATATGCTCCAGGTCTTGAAATTCCCCATCCTGTGGAAAATACATCTACAATTAACCCTATCCATGTGCACCATGATTTTATAAGCCTCTATTAAGTCACCTGTTAACATCTTATGCTCCATTGAAAAAGGTCCCAACCTATCCAGTCCTCCTTTACAACTCGAACCTTCCATATCCGTCAGCATTCTGGTAAATCTATTCTCTTTGCGTTTTCTCCCAGCTGTCATTATGCCGCCATTGGTTTGATTGCCATGTTCAAAGTCACAACTTCTCCTGTTCTTTGCCTGCAGCAGACAAACAGCTCAGATTTGTTTCCATCACAATATCAAAAGTCAACACCTTTACTCTAGCAGTTTTCTATTGTTTTTTTTTCTCAGCAATGGACAAAATCCATGATTTGTCTGAATCTGGCCTTTCCATTAGTCACGGAACAAGAAGGAGAGTTCAAAGGATCATGGGTCCTAGAAGTTTTGAAACAAGGCAGGGTGGCCTGAGGTCAAAGATGAGAGAAGGATCTCCTTTTAGATGACAAGCTGTTACTTGTATCTCCTTTATATGTTTAGAGATCAGCCAATTGCTCAAAACACTGCTGACATTTTCATCACATATAGACACAGTAGGTGGATACTTTAATGCGGCAAAAGATGATGAGTGGACTGCTATTTGGATCAATACCAGGACGTTAACTATTTACAGTTTATGTGGATGACTTGGACATGGAGAACCAATGTGTGTTTCCTAAATTTGATGACGACACAAAGATAAATAGGGAAGGCATCTGTGAAAGTTCCATAAGTATCTGCAAAGAGATATGCACAGGTTACATGAATGGACAAAAATAATTGGTGAATGCAGAATAATGCTGGAACATGTGAACTTATCCACTTCGGATGGAAAGTTTTCAGGAGCAGCATGATGTTTCTCAACTGGACAGAAATTGCAGCACTCTGAGGTACAGAGGGTATACCAGGTAGGAATCGCAAAAAGTTGGAATGCTGATGCAGCAAGTGATTAGGAAGGCTGATGAGTCAAATGATTAGTAAAGTTGTTATTTATTGTAAGTGGAATGGCATGTAAAAGTAGCGATATAAACAATATTGGAAAGCCCTCATTTGGAGGACTGCCTAGTTTTGGTCTTCTTGTTTAAAAAAGCATATAAATGCACTAGAGAAGTGCAGACAAGGTTCACTCAATCGTTGCCTGGGATGAAGGAAATGACCTTATAAGGATAGGTTAAACAGATTGAGCGTGTATCCATTGGAGTGTAGGAAAATGTGAAGTGATCTTATTGAATTATCAAAACTGACTTTGACCGTGTGGATGCTGCAAGGATTATTTTCCCTTTAGGGAGAAAATGGAACCAGGGGACACTGTTTGGAAATAAGGGGTTGCCAATTTAAGAGGGAGATGGGGAGTGTGTTACTTCTCTCTGAAGGTCATGAGTCTTTGGAGCTGTCTTCTCCAGATAACAATGGCAGAGATGTATTGATTTGTAATTAACAAATGAGTCAAAGGGGATTGAAAAAAGGTAGGCAAGCAGAGTCAAGGCCACAGTCAGATTAGCCATGATCTTATTGATTGGCAGAGCAATTTCAAAGGGGCGGGATGGTCTGTTCCTGATTCTAATTCATATGTTCATATATTTGTATATCCACAGCATATTTGATACAACTTATTGAAATGTTAACTCTGTTTCTTTCTCTGCAGAGTTAAAAATCACATAACACCAGGGTTATAGTTCAACAGGTTTGTTTGGAAGTATTATCTTTTGGAGTGCTGCCCCTTCATCTGGTAGCTGTGGAGCAGGATCATAGGACACAGAATTTATAGCAAAAGATCACAGTGTCAGGCAACTGATATGATATATTGAACAGCAAACTTAGATTGCTGGTCGATTTATCATATGAGTTGCATTGAAAGAAGAAGGCTAAGAGAGGATTTGTTAGAGACATTACAACATAATCAGAGGATTAGATAGGGTAGACAGTGAACGTCTTTGTCCTAGGATGATGATGACAGCTTGTACAAGGGGGCATAGCTACAAATTGAGAGATTAAGGCAGATGTCAGAGGCAGGTTCTTCCCTCAGAGTGGTAAGGGTGTGGAATGCCCTGTCTGACATTGTAGTTAACTCAGCCACATTAGGGAAATTTAAACAATCCTTGGATAAGCACATGGATGATGATGGGATAGTGTAGGAGGATGAACTTAGATTAGTTCACAAGTCGGCGCAACATCGAGGGCCGAAGGGCCTGTTCTGCACTGCATTGTTCTATGTTCCCTATGTTCTATGTCACTGTGATCCTTTGGCATAAATTCTATGAATTATGATCGTGCTCCACAAGTGCCTGATGAAGGAGCAGCGCTCTGAAAGCTAGGCTTCCAAATAAACCTGTTGGACAATAACCTGGTGTTGTGTGATTTTTAACTTTATCCTTCCCAGTCCAACACAGCACGTCCACATAATTTCTCCACCAATGCTGACTTACATGTTGGATAGTTCCAGCATTATCAATTTCATTTTTGACTGTCTCTGTGTCTCTGGTATGATGTCTATATCGGAATAACCATCAACTTGTTTTCTCCACATGGTTCAAAGTACCGCTGTTTCTATCAATCCATTGGACACCCACCATTTACTTCTTCCTCCCTACATTTTGTAGGATTGAGCAAAAATCCCAAATGTTCAAAACACCGGACAAAACCCTGGACTTTTCCAATACCTAAAATACTAGACAAAACCCTGGACTTCTCAAAATTTAGAAAGGATAAAGGGGACAGATGGACTGGACACAAATCACAGAAGGGAGATGGCTGGCTGGAGCAGTGGTTCAGCCTGGAATTCCAATTCACACCTCCTCTGTAAAAGATCAAACAACCAAAACCAACAGACTCAAGACCGCTACAGTGGGCTACCCAGCAGAGAAAGGTTGAGGCCTACAGAGATACCGGACATTCAACTGCAATTGAAATCCACTCACGCGTACGCATCTAACGACCGGAAAACCAATTAACTTCAGAAGGAAACACCAGAAACACAATGAATATCGCAGATTTGGCATGAAGATGGAGGGCCCACAATCAGAATAACTGCTCACCCTGATTTCACCTGAGAGAACAATCTGAGAGGTTCCCAAACAAGAGCCACCAGACGCTGGCCTGTTCTAAACACAGAAAACTGACAGCAACCGAACAGTGGAGCCAAAGAGGAACACCTCTGCAAAACAACCAACTCAATCGATGCCACAAGTCCTCAGACCCATCCTGAAGTGAAAACTGGGCATTCAAAACCAGTAGACAATACAGGAAACCAGGTACTTGCCGGATAGATCCAATAAGAACCATGCCGTATCTGCGGACTCAACTCAGACTGAAAAACCTACGCGGTCTGAAGTCTTCATCCAGGCTCTGGGTATGTCAAGTGGGAACAGCCAGGTGAATTTCAAAACTGCATTTTCCTCAGTACTGAACCAAAACTCCCAAGGCCCCAAAGTTCTGACCTAGTTAGCTGGAAGGGGAAGACATGTGATGACAGTCCAGGGTAGAAGTTCTGATTAAAGACTCTGTTATTAAAATTCTTGTTTTCGGTATAGAGTAAGATTAGATTACTTACAGTGTGGAAACAGGCCCTTCGGCCCAACAAGTCCACACCGACCTGCCGAAGCGCAACCCACCCATACCCCTAACCTAACACTACGGGCAATTTAGCATGGCCAATTCACCTGATCCGCACATCTTTGGACTGTGGGAGGAAACCGGAGCACCCGGAGGAAACCCACGCAGACACGGGGAGAAGGTGCAAACTCCACACAGTCTGTCGCCTGAGTCGGGAATTGAACCCGGGTCTCAGGCGCTGTGAGGCAGCAGTGCTAACCACTGTGCCACCGTGCTGCCCACTAAGGTTCTAATTATGTTAATCCAGTTAATAGTGTATTTAATAGTACTACTGTTCACTGTATAAATAATTGTGTCAATTTCCTTGCTTATTGCATTTACCTATTTTACTTATACTTACCTTTTGTATTTTAAATAAATGCAGAGATTCTTTTGCCCTGAAACTCCTCTTCATTTCACATTTTTGAAATACATCCAGCCTCTAGAATGCAGGATCTGGGAGTGATTCAAATTACTTAAAAACCAAGAAACAACTGATTGCAAACCAGAACCCTACAGTTTCCCATTAATCACTGCTGAAATTTTATTTTGTTAATTCAAGGTTTGCCATGTAAGACCTTGGAATAACATGATTTTCTTTCAAAAGAGCGACCTGCTGCAGTTATATACCTGCAAATTGCTTGGAAAACTGAAATAAAAGTATTGGAAATAGTACTTTCAGCAGGCCAGGCTGCTTTTGTAAAGAGAAAATGCATCCAATCAATGACCTTTCACAGAATGGGAAAATGTTTGAGAATTAACTGTTTATAACCAAGTAGAGAGTGAAGAGAATGTGAGGTGAGAGCGGAGAAAAAAGAACAAAGGTGGTGTGTGTGTGTGTGTGTGTGTGTGTGTGTGAGAGAGAGAGAAGATGATCCAATCGACCTGAGGGAAACAGGCCTGAAGCAAATTGGCAGAGGCGTAGGAAAATCAACGTTTCGGGCAAAAGTCCTTCATCAGGAATGGAATCATTCCTGATAAAGGGCTTTTGCCCAGAACGTCAATTTTCCTGCTCCTCGGATGCTGCCTGACCGGCTGTGCTTTTCCAGCACCACTCTAATCTAGACTGTGGTTTCCGGGATCTGCAGTCCTCACTTTAGCCCTGAAGCAAATAGGCAGCCATTTTCTCAATATGCATGATCAGCAAGAGTTCAAAAACTTTTTGGAGATTCACTTTCTAATCTCACTCCCTGTTGCTTCATGTTGAATTGAAAATTTTGGTAACATTTTCAAAGTCAATGGGAAGTAAATTTGTGGCAATGAAAAGCTAACTACAAGCTCATTACAAGCTCATTTTGTTCCCCTCCTGCTATACTGAAAGTGCCGTTGTAAAATAGCAGCCAGGGACATGCTAACAGACTGGACCAGTCTTCAGGTTCTTTGCTCACCATCAAAGTACTCACTGACTCTGACCCTACCTTGATACCTTACATTAACGCATCTTAGCTTTTTCTGCTTTGCCCTCTCATCCTAGGATACTTGTTTCATGGTGCTGCTGCATTGTGATGCCATTTAGCACAAACGCAAAGCCAAGGTGGTCAGAGTTAGGATAAGGCATGAGGAGCCACATGTCAAGAAACACACCAGCCATTTTGACTCTTTCTGCCCTATTGTGGGCTGTTTTCTTTTCTGAGTGAGTAAGAGGCAGGAACTGAGGGAGATGGAAGTGGGTGGCACGTTTCATGTTTTCTCTGTGGATGGGAGGTGGGCTAAGTGAGTGGGTAGGCTGCACAGAAAGGCATATAGGGTTAGTAGTGTCGGGGTTTGAGCTGGTGACAACAAGTGAGGGAAGACGTTATTGGTGATGACAAGTGAGGGAAGACGTTATTGGGGACGACAAGTGAGGGAAGACGTTATTGGTGAGGGAAGATGTTGTTGGTAAGACTGATAGTGTTAGAGCATGGTCCTTGGTGGGATGTGAGCACATGTCAAATGTAGAGTGAGTGTGAGGCATCGAAGAGAAGATGGTGCCATATACCTTGGCAGAGTGGAGATCATCATCAACCTCCTTCCTACACTGCTGTGCATTCCGTTATCTTCTTCGGCAGCTTCTGGGTTTTCCAGCAGCCCCACATGATGATCTAGTCCAGGCATGGAATTCTAATCATGGTGTGAAGATTGGGTCTTTGCTTCGGAGACAGCTTCTGGATCTTCCAACGGCCCAGTGTTGTCATGGGGTGGCAGTCTAGGCCCAGCCCAGTGTGGAGGTCTCAGCCTGCTTTTGCAGCTTACTCCGAACCAAGGATCTGTTAATTGAACTGTCATGAGCTTTTACTTTTTTTCCCTTCTTATTTACGACTCCTGGCATTAATTTAGTTGCCATGATATGGCAACTTCTGAAACTTTTCACTGTGTTTCTTTTTGCAAAAATGCACATGACAATAAATTGCTATTCTATTCTATTCCATTCCTCCAGATCGATGAGACTGCATTGATCTGGGTCCAGCAGGACTTCCACCACCCTGCCTGCAGACAAAGTGCCAATGTCCCCCCACCCCAATCTCTTCCATGGCAAATGCTAGGAACCATACACAGCAGCACTGGAGTGACATTGCCTATTGGGGGGAGTATGGCAGACTTTTAAACTTGACACCAACACCTGAGCTGCCAGTCATTTCTGGGATATCCTGGCCGTGGTGAGTTATTTCAGGAATGAAGGGATGTGAAGGATGTCATAGAGACGAGTTAATGAGGTGCATTTGGTAGGATCAGGTGGGAGATCTCACTAGGCCTCACAGTGAAAAGCTCTCTAAAATGTATGACACATCTAACATTTAAGCAAAAGAAAAATAAGGTTCAACCCAATGTTCCAAGTTAATCATCTTTCTTCAGGCCTGCGGGGCATTGGAAATTGAGATGGTGAATTTGGCCTGTACAAGGAGAGCAAAGTGACCATGTAATGAGTCAACAGTTAGCTTTTCACTGCCATAAATTTATTTCTCATTGACTTTGAAAACATTATCAAAATTTTCAATTCAACATGAAGTAACAGAGAGTGAGATTAGAGAGTGAGTCTCTTCACAAAAGCAGCCTGACCTGCTGAAAGTACTATTTTCAAAACTTTCTACTTTTATTTCAGATTTCCAAGCAATTTGCACGTACATATATGCAGCAGTCTGTTTTTTATTTAAAAAAAGGCATGTTGATCCAAGGTTTTATGTGCCAAACTCTGAAGTGCCCTGACGTGTATCTCTGGTTGTATTTCCAGGCTCCAACAGTCCAGAGGTGGGAGGTCTAAGGTCCTACCTTTACCTCTGTTTGAAATTTTGAACTAAACATAACTCAAACTCACAATTTTTTCTTGAAGCTGTTGGGGCACGTGTTGGAGTGGGAGGGGTTGCAAAATTAACCACCTTCAATGAAACATTCCAAATTATTGCATTGCATTGATTTCCACTTAACAATGCCAACTGTTCCTTCTATATCCACAATAATACACAGCAGCTTATATAATTTGTACCAAATCTCCTTTCCTGAGGAATCAATAACTAATTTAAAATGCTTCTCATTGCTCAGCAGTGCTGGCTGATGACGTGAGCGAATAAAAGCATTAACCATGTGCATTTTTTATGCCTGAAAACATTAAACCAGCCATTCTAATCTTTATTTTGGACATTTAAGGAAAAGTGCAATGACATCTTGAGTTCCAGATGGATGCAGAGCAGACAAATCTTGCCACAGTAGACACCTCATTGCAAATTACATCCATTGATTTCCATTATTTCTTGGCCAGACTAACTTTTGATTACTTGTAAGAAGGAACAATGCATTGAAATGAGTTTGTTCTGTTCTTGACAGTTTATGAACTGACAGGTTAATCTGTGAGAAAAAGATGATAACTATACTTACTCTGAACATTAAGCATAGGGAAAAAAAACTGCAGATGCTGTAAATCAGAAACAAAAACAGAAATCACCGGAAAAGCTCAGCAGGTCACTTGACCCAAAACGTTAGCTCAGATTTCTCTCCACAGGTGCTGCCAGACCTGCTGAGATTAACCTTGAGGAGTTTTTTTGATTCTTTGAAGTGATTTTTTAAAGATGGTAAATATGTAAGTAACGTGATCTAGTGGAATAAACGCAAGCAGTCTGTGAGAGGGGAGGCAGACATATAGCAGTCCTATGGTTATGCTTCATGTCTGGGGCACAGTAGCTGACATATGGTCAAGGGACTTACTTCAAAGTGTGAGGCTAGCTGGTGGATAGGTTCATCATTGTGTAGAATAGCACTTTACAAAAATGACTCTACTTCAAAAGTGCTTCTTTGGTTCTCCATAATTTCTGCACTCATTTAGCATCCTGAGTCAAAAAGCGTGAGGATTGAGCAAAGAGTCCAAACATAATTCACCGGAGTTCCACCTAATGTTTATAACCCCTTCTCAACCTCTGGGTGTTTCTCATTACAAACTTCACTCACTCAGTGTCATCAGTCAATGGGATTACTTGGAAGCCCTTTACTCTGGTATTGGGTGTGGCTCGGTGGCATTGCTCTTACCTGTAAGTCAGATGGCCATAGATTTAAATCCCCTGCAGGTCAGCACCAAAACCTGAGGTGAACCAAGGGAGTGCTACACTGTCAGGGGAGCTTTGTTTTTCATGAGTTGTCAAAGTTGATGCTCCATTTACCTGCTCAGTGAATGTAAAAGATATCAAAGAATTGCAAGGAATTATGCCCAGTGTCCTAGTCACTATTATCCCTTCAACAACATCATAAAAACAGACAAGCGTATTCCTATTTTGGGAAGATTTTAGCATGTACACTGACTGCCTTGGCTGCAGCATTACTGTTGTGAGCTTCAACATAGAATTCATTGATTGTTAATTGTTTTAGAATATCTAATGATCATGAAAACTGCTATGTAAATGCAACAATTTTTTGCCAGGGTGATGTATTGTGGTCAGTGCATTGAGTATAGCAGTTGGGAGGTCACGTTGTGGCTGTACAGTACTTTGATTAAGCCACATTTGGAATACTGCATTCATTTCTGGTTGCCCTTCTATAGGAAGGGATGTTGTGAAACTTGAAAGGTTTCAGAAAAGATTTACACGGATGTTGCCAGGTTGCAGGGTTTGAGCTATATGGCGAGGCTGAATAGACTGATGCTGTTTTCCCTGGAGCGTCGGAGGCTGAGGAGTGACCTTATAGAGGCTTATAAAATCATGAGGGGCATGGATAGGTCTTTTCCCTGGTGTGGGGTGTCCAAAACTAGATGGCATAGGTTTAAGGTGAGAAGGGAATAATTTAAAAGGGATATAAAGGGGCAACCTTTTCACACAGAGGGTGGTGTGTGCATAGAATGAGCTGCCAGAGGAAGTGGTGGAGACTGGTACAATTACAGCATTGAAAAGTCATCCAGATGGATATTTGAATAGGAAAGGTTTAGAGGGATATGGGCTAAATGAGACTAGATTAATTTAGAGATATGTGGTCAGCATGGACATTTTGGACCGAAGGGTCTGTTTCTGTGCTGGGCCTCTCTATGACTCTACATGTAGTTCGTGTTTATTAAGATGAGGAGGTTACTCACCAGCTATCTGGGAGCATAGGAACAGCAAATTCTCATTTAGTCACTCCAACTGTCCTGTCATTCCATAAAACATATTTTTAATTCAATCAACCTTTATTCTCTGACGTTTAATATGAAAGGTTCATTTTAGTTAAATGAGAAAGGGTTTCTCACTCTGCATCACTGCTGTTTATTCCACAATGGTAGCATTAGGTTGGTATTCAGGAAGTTAAGGGTTACAATGTTCCCCTGTTGAAGGGCTGGAGGTTGAAGGTTAATAACTGTATTAGCAAAATATTTACTTCAAGCATTCTGCTTCAGGCAGTGGGGTTCTGTGTCACATCATTCTGCTGCTGCATGCTATTTTGCCCAGCTTGTAATGGCTCTGTAATAGAAGCGTACCCATGTGATTGTGATCATTTCAATCCAATAAGGCAGCGGGCAGAAATTTCCAGTTTCTGTCCGACATCTGTGGCTAGTGTGACCTCACGTATCATTAGCAAAGAGTCACAGTTCACTGCCAAGATTTCAGGAGGTGCTTGAATCTTAGCTGACCAGTACCTTAGCTGAAGACTGTGTCACTGTAGAAAAAATGTATGTGTTAAACAAAATGTGCTGTTGATATTTCGACAATAGTGACTCGATTGAAAACAGGTCGAGTGAAACATTGCTTCACCTGGAAGGTGTGCTTGGAACCTTGGAGGGGGAGGCAAGTGGTACAAGTTTTGCAAATGCATGGGAAAGTGCCATGGTGGGAGACGGCTGTGAGGAGGTTTTGAGAGTGATGGAAGAGTGGACCGGGGTGTCATGGAGAGAATAGAGCCTCTGAAAAACTGATAGTGGAGAGGAAGGGAAGGTGTTTCTGGTGGTGGCATGCTGCAGGAGGTGGTGTAACTGAAGTCTGAAGTCACTGTGGGCAGGATATTGATAGTAGACTGGATCTGTTTTCTCTATTATCATGACGTATTACAGACGGATCGGAAGTTTTCAGGGATTCTTGTCTCACTAGTTCTATTCGAGTCACACATCCTACAGCCACATCTACAAAAGTTTTGAACATTTCATTTACAACCTGGTGCTTAATACTTAGTGGAGCAGTGGTGGCAACAGGAGCTCAGCTGAAGTGAGAAACGGTTGAAGAATAGAAAGAAATCTCCAAACCAGTCCATGTTTGGCTTCTGAAGAATGGCATGTGGATGCTATCAGCAGTAGCTTCCTCCTTAGTGATCTTCTTATTCCATCTCACACAGCACGGCACGGTGGTTAGCACTACTGCCTCACAGCGCCAGGGACCCAAGTTCAATTTCCACCTCAGGCAACTGTTTGCGTGGCGTTTGCACATTCTTCCCCCGTGTCTGCATGGGTTTCCTCCGGGTGCTACGGTTTCCTCCCACAATCCAAAGATGTACAGATTAGGTGAATTGGCTGTAGTGGTAGGTGCATTAGTCAGGGGTGAATAAGGGAATGGGTCTGGGTGGGTTGCTCTTCAGAGGGTCGGCGTGGGCTTATCGGGGTGAAGGGCCTGTTTCCACATTGTAGGGAATCTAATCTAATCTAAATGCAAAACAATAACCCAAATAAGAGGCCTTCTGCTTATGTTGCCATTCAGATGTGTTTAGGGAAATCATTGAGAGCTCATTTTTAAAAATTATAGAATCCCTACATTGTTGAAACAGGCCCTTCAGCCCAAGTCCACACCAACCCTCCGAAGAATATTCCACCCAAAGCCATTCCCATACCCTATATTTTACCCCTGACTAATGCACCGAACCTCCACATCCCTAAACACTACAGGCAATTTAGCCTGGTCAATTCACCTAACCTGCCCATCTTTGGGGATGAAAAAACCCCAAAGTCCACATCTTTGGACTGTGGGAGGAAATCGTAGCACCCGGAGGAAACCTACACAGACACGAGGAGAACGTGCAAACTCCACACAGACAGTCGCCCGAGGCTGGAATTGAACCTGGGTCCCTGGTGCTGTGAGGCAGCAGAGCTAACCACTGAGCCACTGTGCCATCCATTTTCATCAAACATATGTGAGATTATTAGAACTACAGTATTCAGACTGTCAACTGAATGCTCTCACTGCTGAGAATACATAGCTGGGTAGAGACAAAAAAAAACTGCAGATGCTGGAATTCAAAGTAGACAGGCAGGGGGCTGGAAGAACACAGCAAGCTGGGCAACATCAGGAGGTGCAGAAGTCGACATTTTGGGTGTAATCCTTCTTCAGGATGAGAATACAGTGCACAGCTGGACACCTCACCAGAGGCATTGAAGTGGAGTTATATTGTGGTAAAGCAAAGCTATCTCTCCCGACCAGGCCCTGTCAGATTTTCTAACTTGCAATAGGCTAGGTATCATTTACCAATACCCAGCAGCACTCAGAAAGGAAAACAGGCTTAGTTAGATCACAACAGCTCCAGCTTTGTCTCAACACTCAGATGATAAACTCATCACAAACCAATTTGTGCAAAGAATAAATTCTATCCCCTTGCTGCAGCAGATGGCGAACATGGTGAGAGGTGGTAGGCGTGGACAATTAACACAGAGGGAAAACAAAGAAGGGATAGAGACAGAGGCCTGTGAGTAGAGACAGATGGTATTTCCTACCTGCACAGAGACTGTAAAAACATAAGTGGCAGTGGCTACAAGGATTCCTAGGTGTCATAAAACAGTAGGATGTGTTCTGCTACTAATGGCCATGTTCTATTTTTGTTTGATAGCCTGCTGTATTATTGTAACATAGCATATTGTGAAAAATACAGAAAAGAAACCATTTTCTTTGCCCATATAGATACATACACACAAGCGAAACAAGTCAAATCTGAAATGTAAAATCCAACAGCAAAACGATGCTGAAAGAAATATGTAATTGCTGTTCATGGTTCAAGGATGCATACTAACCTTTGTTAAATCATGATTGAATCTAAGTTGTTTCTCTTCAATTGCGTTTTCTTCTCTCCCCTGGAATGGTAGGGGTAGGACTGCCTTCAAACTGAGACGGCATTGTAGTGGCACCCTGGACAACACCGACCCACGCCTGCCCACCAGGTTAAGGGCTAGCCTGAGCTAGGGTAACCTTTATCCTGATCTCTGCACCCATTGGAGATCCCCACAAGCCTCTCCCTCACCTATCTGCACCAACCTTGTCCAAGTATGATACTGGAACTAACCCTTGTCTGAGCTCTTCAGGGAGCATTGTCTGTCACCCTGCTGGGACAAGAGCGTGTCGGCATTCTGACTGTCCGGAGGCTCTCTGAGGCAGAACATCCTCTCAGATCTGGGCTGAAAATCTGTCCCAAGCCAAAGAGTGGCCCAACAGGCATTAAAACAAATGTGGGGTGAGCTGTTGGCCGAACAGGTGTGAGATTCTCCCAGAATTTTACATTGGGGTCAGAGATTCGCCAACAAAGATCCCTTGATAGGATCCTGTAACACACTGAGATCTATTCAGGTTTGTCCATGTCTAGTTGATTGAATTTGTAAATGCAATATGGTTATTATGCTCTTTTGTGTTGCTTTAATCATTGTTTTGACCATAATATCAAGGGAGTCTGAAGATAAGGACTAATAGATTCAATCACATTAATTTATGCCTATTTCAAATGATAACATTTGTTTGTCTCCATTTTTCATTGAGGGTAGAGTCAACACACATGGATCCAATACATTTGAATTAAACAAACGCATTTAACATCTTCATTCTACTCCTCCTCTTGTGTTTAGCTGACACGTGAGGTAGACAAAGCACACAGGCTATTGTCTATTTTCAAGAAAGAGGCCAATACCTTGAAGACTGAGGTTAAAGCTTGAGCTGTACCACTCCACACCACGCATGGCTGAGTAACAGATTCCCCATCTTTGCTAGCTGCTCAAGGCTTATTAGAAAGGCTTGCAGGTTAACCTGTTTGTCTGTTTCAAACTCCACCTCTGTGGTTATCAAGCCCTAAAGGGGGAATTAAAACTTTCCCAGAACTTCGGTATCAGAGGCAGGGGATATTACCCACTGTGCCTCAAGATCTTCCATGTTTCTATCTATGCAATTTCTTGTCAAAATGTCTACTCTTTATGGTTCCAGGCCATCATAGTTCAGCACTCTGTTGCTTTTGATTTCCATATGGATAGAGACATACAGTTCAATCCCTCTTATCAGCAGAGACTTTAAAGCCAGACTCACAACCATTTGTTCTATTAGTTAGTTGGGCAAGCAAACAGCATTGCACAAGTCTCAGAACAAGACTTTCTAAACCTTATTAGGAATAGAGCCACAAATCAGTCAAACTGTTGCTGTTACAACGTGATTTGTTTTCCCTTTCCCCCACCCCCACCCCCGTCCCCACCTTGATTATGCTCCAACAAACATTTGCCACAGTTGCTGAGGTATTTTCATAGAAGAGGCGCTCATTAAAAAGAGAAGGTGCCTCATGTTTTATAAAAGTGTGGAGGCTTCAACTCTTTGTTCAGTCTGCACAGAGCATCTGTCTCTGCAAACCTGTTGTCTCCTGCTGTGTGTACTTTGTTCTTCACAGAACTGAAGAGTCGGCCCATGCTGCACAACCCTGCCACGATACCGGCCTGTCTGCAGGAACCGTCCCTTTCAATTCCCTCTCCAACAGAAGGAAAATAAAGCCTTGTTGTTACCAGATTTGTATGGATGCTGGTTTCCAGCAATGTCAGTAATTCCCACTGCAGTAACAAACAGTACTAATAACCATAATAATGACAATACTCAAAGCAGCAGCAGACAGCAAACTTCCATACTTGAAATCCACGCAACTTTGAGATGAAAAATTCAATTATCCCGAAAGTTGCAAAGACTGAAAACCCTGCAACCAAACATACCGCCTTCTGAGATGCCTCTGAAATTTGAGTACACCTTTGCTGTGAATGTGTTACATATTTTTCACTCTGCCTCAGGCGCAAGATTTCTTTTTATGATTGAGTTAGTTCACACTGTTTATTTCCAGTTGCCTTCCTTTTTGTTAACAACATGAATCTGTAAATCTGGGCCAGAACAGATTTGCCAGCTCGACCCTTACATGTGGAAATGCAGGAATTCCTCAGTCTTGTGTCACAGCCCCTGCATTCCCTTTTTTTACAGTCAGTGGCGGCTCACTTCCTCAAATCTTCTGCCCCTCAAAGCGTTGTTCTTCCCTTCTCAAGTAACTCCCACCACTCTGCTTCAACCCTCAAAAGGACTTCATTCACTTTGTTTTGTCTAATCATGGCAACACAATCTGGTCTATCATTGGACAACCCTCTAGTGCTGTCCTTGGAGAAGATTTGGGAATATAGGAATGGGAATAAAAGTGGCTTGGAATGCAATGAATTTGAAATACTGAGGCTAGGGGGCCTAAGATATTTAATATGTGGTGATGCAGAGCCAGGGCACTTAGTGAAGTTAGTTTCAGGTACCATAGGTGAGACAGCGAGACAAATACATATCAGTGAAACGCAGACTGTTCTGTCATACAGTCATAGGGTCACACGTCACAGAAACAGACCATGCCAGACATAATTCCAAACTAAGAGGAGAAAGTGAGGACTGCAGATGCTGGAGATCAGAGCTGAAAATGTGTTGCTGGAAAAGCGCAGCAGGTCAGGCAGCATCCAAGGAACAGGAGAATTGACGTTTCAGGCATAAGCCCTTCTTCAGGAATGATGAAATTGTGTCCAGCAGGCTAAGATAAAAGGTAGGGAGGAGGGACTTGGGGGAGGGGCATTGGAAATGCCATAGGTGGAAGGAGGTCAAGGTGAGGGTGATAGGCCAGACTGGGGGTGGGGGATGAGAGGTCAGGAAGAAGATTGCAGGTTAGGAAGGTGGTACTGAGTTCGAGGGATTTGACTGAGACAAAGTGAGGGGAGGGGAAATGAGGAAACTGGAGAAATTTGAGTTTATCCCTTGTGGTTAAAGGGTTCCTAGGCGGAAGGAACACTACTATCATAGGGCAAGCCAGACAGAGAACAGCCAGGGAATTCCTAGAGGCATGGCACTCATCCACAAATTCCATCAACAGACACATCGACCTGGACCCAATATACCAACCACTACAGCGGACAGCTGAAACTGACACCCGGAAGCGGCAAGGACAGACCACTATAAATACCGGAAGAAACATCAAAGAAGCGCTTCGCAGGAGGCTCCACAGCACTGATGATGTCTCCTAGCCAGGGGACAAAACGTTTGCAACAAAAACTTCCAGCTCGGCGAACAGAACCACTACAACAAGCACCCGAGCTACAAATCTTCGCACAAACTTTGAATCCAGAATATAGCAAGCCTTCACTCCCAGAATATAGCAGGCCTTAATGCCAGATTATAGCAGGCCGTAAACCCAGAACATATCAGGGATTAATCCCAGAATATAGCAGGGCGTAATCCCAGAATATAGCATACTTTAATCACAGAATATAGCAGTCCTTAATCACCGAATAAAGCAGGGCTTAATCCGAGAATATAGCAGGGATTAATCCCAGAATATAGCAGACCTAAACCCAGATTATAACAGGTCTTAAACACAGAATATATCCGGGCTTATTCCCAGAATTTGGGAGGCCTTAATGACAGAATTTAACAGGCCATAAACCCAGAATATTGTCGGGATTTAAAGCCAGAATATAGTAAGACTAAATCCCAGAATGTAGAGGCCTTAAACCCAGAATATAGCAGGTCTTTATTCCAGAATATAGAAGGCCTTAAACACAGAATATAGCAGGACTTAATCCCAAAATATAGCAGGGCCAAATCCCAGAATATGGCAGGCCTTAAACACAGAATATAGCCGGCCTTAAACCCAGTATATAGCAGGCCTTAATCCCAGAATATAACAGGGCTTAATCCCAGAATAGAGCAGGATTTAATCCCAGAAAATAGCAGGACTTAATCCCAGAATATAGCAGGGCATAAACTCAGTATATAGCAGGCCTGAATCACAGAATATAGCAGGGCTTAATCCCAAAATATGGCAGGCCTTGATCCCAGAATATAAAAGACTTTAAACCCAGAATTTAGCAGGGCATAAACCCATAATATCGCAGGAATTAAACCCAGAATATATCAGTGTTTAATCCCAGAATATAACAGGGCTTAATCCCAGAATATAGCAGGCCTAAATCCCAGAATATAGCAGGCCTTAATCCTAGAATATAGCAGGGCATAATCTCAGAATATAGCAGGCCTTAAACCTAGAATATAGCAGGCATTAAACCCAGAATATAGCAGGCCTTAATCCCAAAATACAGAAGGGCTTAATCGCAGACTGTAGCAGACCTTAATCCCAGAATATTGCAGGCCTTTAACCCAGAATATAGCAGGTTTAAATCCAAGAATATAACAGGCCTTAATCACAGATTATAGCAGGCCTTAAACTCAGAATATAGCAGGCCTTAATCCCAGAATATAGTAGGGCTATATCCCAGAATATAGCAGGCCTTAAACCTAGAATATAGCAGGCCTTAATTCCAGAGAACTGAAAGGCTTAATCGCGGAGTGTAGCAGGCCTTAAACCCAGAATATTGCAAGCCTTAAACCCAGATTAAAGCAGGCCTAAATCCAAGAATACAGCAGGGCCTAAACCAAGAATATAGCTGGCCGTATATCCAGTATATTGCAGGGCTTAATCCCAGAATATGGTAGGCCGATTTCCCAGAAAATAGCAGGGTTTAAACCAAAATTATGGCAGGTCTTAATCCAAGAATACAGCAGATGAAATCCAGGAATATACCAGGCCTTAAACACAGAATATAGCAGAACTTAATTCCAGAATATAGCAGGACTACAACTCAGAATATCTCAGGACATAAATCCAGAATATAGCAGGCCTTAATCCCATAATATAGCAGGCCTTAAAACCAGAATATAGCATGTGTTAAAGCCAGAATATAGCAGGCCCAAATCTCAGAATATGGCAGGATTTAATCCCAGAATATAACAGGACTTAATCCCAGAATATAGCAAGGCATAACCCCAGAATATAGCAGGCCTTAAACCTAGAATATAGCAGGGCTTAATCCCAGAATATAACAGGGCTTAATCCCAGAATATAGAAGGGCTTAAACCCAGAAAATAGCTGGCCTTAATCCCAGAATACAGCAGTCCGAAATCCCATAATATAGCAGGCCTTAATCACAGAATATAGCAGGCCTTAAACCTAGAATATAGCAAGCCAAAATCCCAGAATATAGCAGGCCTCAAACCCAGTATATACCAGGCCTTAAACACAGAATATAGCAGGGCATAAACCCAGAATATAGCAAGCCTTAATCACAGATTATAGCAGGCCTTAAACCCAGAATATAGCAGGCCTTAATCCCAAAATATAAAAGGGTTTAAACCCAGAATATAGCAGGGCATAAACACATAACATAGCAAGCTTAAAACCCAGAATATAGCAGGGCTTAATCCCAGAATATAGCAGGGCTTAAACAAAGAATATAGAAGGGCTTTATCCCAGAATATAGCAGACCTTAAGCCTAGAATATAGCAGGCGTTAAACCCAGAATATAGCAGGCCTTAATTCCAGAAAACTGAAGGGCTTAATCACAGAGTGTAGTAGGCCTTAATCCCAGAATACTGCAGGCCTTAAATCCAGAATATAGCAGGCCTTAAATCCAGTATATAGCAGGGCTTAATCCAAGAATATAGTAGGTCTTCATCCCAAAATATAGCAGGCCTTAATGTCAGATTATAGCAAGCCTTAAACCCAGAATATATCAGGGATTAATCCCAGAATACAGCAGAGCATAATCCTAGAATATAGCATACATTAATCCCAGAATATAGCAGTCCTTAATCCGAGAATATAGCAGAGCGTAATCCGAGAATATAGCAGGGATTAAACCCAGAATATAGCAGCCCTTAAACCCAGATTATAGCAGGTCTTAACAGAATATAGCAGGGCTTATTCCCAGAATATAGCAGGCCTTAATGACAGAATATAACAGACCTTAAACCCAGAATATTGCCAGGTGTTAAAGCCAGAATATAGCAAGCCTAAATCCCAGAATGTAGCAGACCTTAAACCCAGAATATAGCAGGTCTTTATTCCAGAATATAGCAGGCCTTAAACCCAGATATAGCAGGCCTGAATCACAGAATATAGCAGGCCTTAATCCCAAAATATAGCAGGGCCAAATAACAGAATATGGCAGGGCTTAAGCACAGAAAATAGCTGGCTTGATCCCAAAATATAAAGGCTTTAAACCCAGAATATAGCAGGGCATAAACCCATAATATTGCAGGCATTAAACCCAGAATATAGCAGGGCTTATACAAAGAATATAGCAGACCTAAATCCAAGAATATAGCAGGGCCTAAACCCAGAATATAGCAGGCCTTAATCCTAGAATATAGCAGGCCTTAACACAGAAAATAGCAGATCTTCATCCCAGAATATAGCAGGGCTTAATCCCAGAATATAGCAGAGATTAAACCCAGTATATAGCAGGGCTTAATCCAAGAATATAGTAGGTCTTCATCCCAAAATATAGCAGGCCTTAATGTCAGATTATAGCAAGCTTTAAACCCAGAATATATCAGGGATTAATCCCAGAATACAGCAGAGCATAATCCTAGAATATAGCATACATTAATCCCAGAATATAGCAGTCCTTAATCCGAGAATATAGCAGAGTTTAATCCGAGAATATAGCAGGGATTAAACCCAGAATATAGCAGGCCTTAAACCCAGATTATAGCAGGTCTTAAACAGAATATAGCAGGGCTTATTCCCAGAATATAGCAGGCCTTAATGACAGAATATAACAGACCTTAAACCCAGAATATTGCCAGGTGTTAAAGCCAGAATATAGCAAGCCTAAATCCCAGAATGTAGCAGACCTTAATCCCAGAATATAGCAGGTCTTTATTCCAGAATATAGCAGGCCTTAAACCCAGATATAGCAGGCCTGAATCACAGAATATAGCAGGCCTTAATCCCAAAATATAGCAGGGCCAAATAACAGAATATGGCAGGGCTTAAGCACAGAAAATAGCTGGCTTGATCCCAAAATATAAAGGCTTTAAACCCAGAATATAGCAGGGCATAAACCCATAATATTGCAGGCATTAAACCCAGAATATAGCAGGGCTTATACAAAGAATATAGCAGACCTAAATCCAAGAATATAGCAGGGCCTAAACCCAGAATATAGCAGGCCTTAATCCTAGAATATAGCAGGCCTTAACACAGAAAATAGCAGATCTTCATCCCAGAATATAGCAGGGCTTAATCCCAGAATATAGCAGAGATTAAACCCAGTATATAGCAGGGCTTAATCCAAGAATATAGTAGGTCTTCATCCCAAAATATAGCAGGCCTTAATGTCAGATTATAGCAAGCCTTAAACCCAGAATATATCAGGGATTAATCCCAGAATACAGCAGAGCATAATCCTAGAATATAGCATACATTAATCCCAGAATATAGCAGTCCTTAATCCGAGAATATAGCAGAGTTTAATCCGAGAATATAGCAGGGATTAAACCCAGAATATAGCAGGCCTTAAACCCAGATTATAGCAGGTCTTAAACAGAATATAGCAGGGCTTATTCCCAGAATATAGCAGGCCTTAATGACAGAATATAACAGACCTTAAACCCAGAATATTGCCAGGTGTTAAAGCCAGAATATAGCAAGCCTAAATCCCAGAATGTAGCAGACCTTAAACCCAGAATATAGCAGGTCTTTATTCCAGAATATAGCAGGCCTTTAACCCAGATATAGCAGGCCTGAATCACAGAATATAGCAGGCCTTAATCCCAAAATATAGCAGGGCCAAATAACAGAATATGGCAGGGCTTAAGCACAGAAAATAGCTGGCTTGATCCCAAAATATAAAGGCTTTAAACCCAGAATATAGCAGGGCATAAACCCATAATATTGCAGGCATTAAACCCAGAATATAGCAGGGCTTATACAAAGAATATAGCAGGCCTTAAAACCAGAATATAGCAGGACTTAAACCAATAATATAGCAGGGCTTAATCGCAGAATATAGCAGGCTTTAAACCAAAATATAGCAGGCCATAATCCCAGAATACAGCAGGGCTTTATCCCAGAATACAGAAGGGCTTAATCGCAGAATGTAGCAGGCCTTAAACCCAGAATATAGCAGGCCTAAATCCAAGAATATAACAGGGCCTAAACCAACAATAAAGCAGGCCTTAAATCCAGTATATAGCAGGGCTTAATCCCAGAATATAGCAAGCCAAAATCCCAGAAAATAGCAGGGTTTAAACACAGAATATAGTAGGGCTTAATCCAGAATATAGAAGGTCTTCTTCCCAGAATATAGCAGGCCTTAATCCTAGAATATAGCTGGGCTTTATCCCAGAATATAGCAGGCCTTAAACTCAGAATATAGCAGGCCTTAACACAGAATATAGCAGGGCTTAATTCCATAATATAGCAGAGATTAAACCCAGAATATAGCAAGCCTCAATCCCAGAATATAGCAGGCCTTAAACCCAGAATATGGCAGGCCTTAATCCCAGAATATAAAAGGCTTTAAACCCAGAATATAGCAGGGCTGAATCCCAGAATATTGCAGGGCCTAATCCTAGAATATAGCAGGACTTAAAGACAGAACATAGCAGGGCTATATCCCGGAATATAGCAGGCCTTAAACCTAGAGTATAGCAGGCATTAAACCCAGAATATGGCAGGCCTTGATACCAGAAAACTGAAGGGCTTAATCGCAGAGGGCAGCAGGGCTTAATCCCAGAATATAGCAGGCCTTAATCCCAGAATATAGCAGAGATTAAACCCAGAATTTAGTAAACCTTAATCACAGATTATAGCAGGCCTTAAACTCAGAATATAGCAGGCCTTAATCCCAGAATATGAAAGGCTTTAAACCCAGAATATAGCAGGTCATAAGCACATAATATAGCAAGCATCAAACCCAGAATATAGCAGGGCTTAATCCCAGAATATAGCAGGGCTTAAACAAAAAATATAGCAGGGACTAATCCCCGAATATTGCAGGGCTTAATCCTAGATTAGTGCAGGCCTTAAAGACAGAATATAGCAGGCCTTAATGCCAGAATATAGCAGGGATTAATCCCAGAATATAGCAGACCTAAATCCAAGAATATAGCGGGGCCTAAACCAAGAATATAGTAGGCCTTAAATCCAGTATATAGCAGGGCTTAATCCCAGAATATAGCAGGTTGAAATCCCAGAAAATGGCATGGTTTCAACCCAGAAAATAGCAGTTCTTCATCACAGAATATAGCAGGGCAAAATCCCAGAATAAAGCAGGGTTTAAACCCAGAATATAGCAGGGCTTAATCTCAGAATATAGCAGGCTGAAATCCAGAATATAGCAAGTCTTCTTCCCAGAATATATCAGGCCTTAATCCCAGAATATAGCAGGCGTTAAACACAGAATAGAGCACGCCTTAATCGCAGAACATAGCAGACCTTAAACCCAGAATATAGCAGGCATTAATCCCAGATTATAGCAGGCCTTCAACGTGGAATAGGGCATGCCTTAATCCCAGAATATAGCAGGCCTTAATCCAAGAATTTGTTGTGTATATGGATTTTAGTAAGGCGTTCGATAAGGTTCCCCATGGTAGGCTAATGCTAAAACTTCGGAGGTATGGCATTGAGGATACATTAGAGGTTTGGATTAGGAATTGGCTGGCTGGAAGGAGACAGAGGGTAGTAGTTGATGGATTATGTTCATCTTGGAGCGCAGTTACTAGCGGTGTACCACAAGGATCTGTTTTGGGACCATTGCTTTTTGTTATCTTTATAAATGATCTAGAGGAAGGACTTGAAAGCTGGGTAAGCAAGTTTGCGGATGACACAAAAGTCGGTGGAGTTGTGGATAGTGAGGAAGGAAGTGGTAGGTTACAGCGGGATATAGATAAGTTGCAGAGCTGGGCGGAAATGTGGCAAATGGAATTCAATGTAGCTAAGTGCGAAGTCGTTCACTTTGGTAGGAATAACAAGATGATGGATTACTGGGCTAATGGTAGGCTACTTGGTAGTGTGGATGAGCAGAGGGATCTTGGTGTCCATGTACACAGATCTCTGAAAGTTGCCACCCAGGTAAATAGTGCTGTGAGGAAGGCATATGGTGTACTGGGCTTTATTGGCAGAGGAATTGAGTTCCGGAGTCCTGAGGTCATGTTGCAGTTGTATAAGATTCTGGTGAGGCCTCATCTGGAGTATTGTGTGCAGTTTTGGTCGCCATACTATAGGAAGGATGTGGAAGCTTTAGAACGAGTGCAGAGGAGGTTTACCAGGATGTTGCCTGGAATGGTAGGAAAATCTTATGAGGAAAGGCTGAGGCACTTGGGGCTGTTCTCATTGGAGAAGAGAAGGTTTAGGGGAGATCTGATAGAAGTGTATAAGATGATTAGGGGTTTAGATAGGGTAGATACTAAGAACCTTTTACCGCTAATGGAGTCAGGTGTTACTAGGGGACATAGCTTTAAATTAAAGGGTGGTAGGTATAGGACAGATGTTAGGGGTAGATTCTTCACACAGCGGGTTGTGAGTTCATGGAATGCCCTGCCCGTATCAGTGGTGAACTCTCCTTCTTTATGGTCATTTAAGCGGGCATTGGATAGGCATTTGGAAGTTATTGGGCTAGTATAGGTTAGGTAGGATTCGGTCGGCGCAACATCGAGGGCCGAAGGGCCTGTACTGCGCTGTATCCTTCTATGTTCTATGTTCTATGAATTAGCAGGCCTTAATGCTAGAATATAGCAGGCCTTATCCTTGAATTAGCAGGCCTTAATGCCAGATTATAGCAGCCAATAATCCCAGAATATAGCAGGCCTTAAAGACAGAATAAAGCAAGGCTTCATTCCAGAATATAGCAGAACTCAATCCCAGAATATAGCAGGGCTTCATCAAAGAATATAGCAGACCTTAATCCCAGAATATAGCAGAGATTAAACCCAGAATATAGCAAGCCTTAATCACAGATTATAGCAGGCCTTAATCCAAGAATTAGCAGGCCTTAATGCCAGAATATAGCAGGCCTTATCCTTGAATTAGCAGGCCTTAAATCCAGACTATAGCAGCCAATAATCCCAGAATATAGCAGGCCTTAATTCCATAATATAGCAGACCTTAATCCCAGAATATAGCAGAGATTAAACCCAGAATATAGCAAGCCTTAATCACAGATTATAGCAGGGCTTAATCCCAGAATATAGCAGGGCTTAATCCCAGAATATAGCAGGGTTTAAACAAAGAATATAGCAGGTCTTAATGCAAGATTATAGCAGGGCTTAATCCCAGAATATAGCAGGACTTAATCCCACAATATAGCAGGGCTTAATCCCAGAATATAGCAGAAATTAAACCCAGAATATAACAAGGCTTAATCACAGAATATAGCAGGCCTTAAACCCAGAATATAGCAGGCCTTAATCCTAGATAAAGCAGGTCTTAACACAAAACATAGCAGAGCTTACTTCCATAATATAGCAGGGTTTAATCCCAGAATGCAGCAGGGATTAATCCCAGAATATAGCAGATTTAAATCCACGAACGTAGCAGGGCCTAAACCAAGAATATAGCAGGCCTTAAATCCAGTATATAGCAGGACTTAATCCCAGAATATAGCAGGCCAAAATCCCAGAAAATGGCATGGTTTAAACCCAGAAAATAGCAGATCTTCATCCCAGAATATACCAGGGCTAAATCCCAGAATACAGCAGGATTTTATTCCAGAATATAGCAGGGCATAACCCCAGAATATAGCAGGGATTAATCCCAGAATATAGCAAGGTCTTAACACAGAACATAGCAGGCCTTAATTCCATAATATAGCAGGGATTAATCCCAGAATATAGCGGACCTAAATCAAAGAATATAGCAGGGCCTAAACCAAGAATATAGCACGCCTTAAATCCAGTATATAGCAGGACTTAATCCCAGAATATAGCAGGGCTTAATCCCAGAAAATGGCATGGTTTCAACCCAGAAAATAGCAGATCTTCATCCCAGAATATAGCAGGGCAAAATCCCAGACAAAAGCCGGGTTTAAACCCAGAATATAGCAGGTCATCTTCCCAGAATATAGCAGGCCTTAATCCCAGATTATAGCAGGCCTTCAGTGTGGAATAGGGCATGCCTTAATCCCAGAAAATAGCAGGGCTTATTCCCAGAATATAGCAGGGCATAGCAAGGCTTAATCCCAGAATATAGCAGGACTTAATCCTAGAATATAGCAGGATTTAACACAGAACATAGCAGGGATTAATTCCATAATATAGCAGGGCTTAATCCCAGAATTATAGTAGGGATTAATCCCAGAATATAGCAGACCTAATTCCAAGAATATAGCAGGCCCAAAATCCAGTATATAGCAGGACCTACTCCCAGAATATAGCAGGTTTAAATCCAGAATATAGCAGGTCATCTTCCCAGATTAAAGCAGGCCTTAATCCCAGAATATAGCAGGCGTTAATCCCAGAATAGAGCACGCCTTAATCGCAGAACATAGCAGACCTTAAACCCAGAATATAGCAGGCATTAATCCCAGATTATAGCAGGCCTTCAGCGTGGAATAGGGCATGCCTTAATCCCAGAATATAGCAGGGCTTACTCCCAGAATATTGCAAGGCTTAATCCCAGAATATAGCAGGGCATAACCCCAGTTTATAGCAGGGATTAATCCCAGAATATAGCAGAGATTAAACCCAGAATATAGCAAGGCTTAATCACAGAATATAGCAGGCCTTAAACCCAGAATATAGCAGGTCTTAATCCTAGAATATAGCAGGCTTTAACACAGAACATAGCAGGGATTAATTCCATAATATAGCAGGGCTTAATCCCAGAATTATAGCAGGGATTATTCCCAGAATATAGCAGACCTAATTCCAAGAATATAGCAGGCCTTAAATCCAGTATATAGCAGGACTTAATCCCAGAATATAGCAGGGCTTAATCCCAGAATATAGCAGGTCTTACTCCCACAATATAGCAGGGCATAATCCCAGTTTATAGCAGGGATTAATCCCAGAATATAGCAGAGATTAAACCCAGAATATAGCAAGGCTTAATCACAGAATGTAGCAGGCCTTAAACCCAGAATATAGCAGGCCTCAATCCTAGAATATAGCAGGCCTTAACACAGAATATAGCAGGGATTAACTCCATAATATAGCAGGGCTTAATCCCAGAATAAAGCAGGGGTTAATCCCAGAATATAGCAGACCTAATTCCAAGAATATAGCAGGCCTTAAATCCAGTATATATCGGGTCTTAATCACAGAATATAGCAGGGCTTAATCCCAGAATATAGCAAGGCTTAAACACAGAATATAACAGGCCTTAAACCCAGAATATAGCAGGCCTTAAACCCAGATTATAGCAGGCCTTAATCCTAGAATATAGCAGGTCTTAACACAGAACATAGCAGGGCTTAATTCCATAATATAGCAGGGCGTAATCCCAGAATACAGCAGGGATTAATCCCAGAATATAGCAGAACTAAATCCAAGTATATAGCAGGACCTAAAACAAGAATATAGCAGGCCTTAAATCCAGTATATAGCAGGACTTAATCCCAGAATATAGCAGGGCTTAATCCCAGAATATAGCAGGCCTTAACACAGAACATAGCAGGGCTTAATTCCATAACATAGCAGGGCTTAATCCCAGAATATAGCAGAGATTAAACCCAAAATATAGCAAGGCTTTATCTCAGAATATTGCAGGGTTTAGTCCCAGAATAAAGCAGTACTTAAAGACAGAATATTGTAGGGCTTAATTCCAGAATATAGCAGGCTTTAAACCCAGGATATAGCAGTTCTTAATCCCTGAATATAGCAGTTCTTAATCCCAGAACATAGCAGGGCTTAATTCCATAATATAGCGGGACTTAATGCCAGAATATAGCAGGGATTAATCCCAGAATACAGCAGGCTTTAAACTCAGAATATAGCAGTTCTTAATCCCTGAATATAGCAGGGCTTAATCCCAGAATATAGCAGGATTTAATCCCAGAATATTGCAGGGCATAACCCCAGAATATAGCAAGAAATTATCCCAGAGTATAGCAGGCCTTAATCCCAGAATATAGCAGAGATTAAACCCAGAATATAGCAAGGCTTAATCAAAGAATATAGCAGACCTTAAACCCATAATAATCCTAGAATTTAGCAGGTCTTAACAGAGAACATAGCAGGGCTTAATACCATAATATAGCAGGGCTTAATCCCAGAATACAGCAGGGATTAATCCCAGAATATAGCAGACCTATATCCAAGAACATAGCAGGGCCGAAACCCAGAATATAGCAGGCCTTAATCCTAGAATATAGCAGCCCTTAACACAGAACATAGCAGGGATTAATTCCATAATATAGCAGGGCTTAATCCCAGAATATTGCAGGGATTAATCCCAGAATATAGCAGATGTAAATCCAAGAATATAGCAGGGCCTAAACCAAGAATATAGCAGGCCTTAAGTCCAGTATATAGCAGGACTTAAGTCCAGTATATAGCAGGACTTAATCCCAGAATATGGCAGGGCTTAATCCCAGAACATAGCAGGGCTTAAACAAAGAATATAGCAGGGCTATAATCCCGAATATTGCAGGACTTAATCCCAGAATATAGCAGGCTTTAAACCCAGAATATAGCAGGTCTTAATCCCTGAATATAGCAGGGCAAAATCCCAGTATATAGCAGGGATTAATCCCAGAATATAGCAGACCTAAATCCAAGAATATAGCAGGGCCTAAACCCAGAATATAGCAGGCCTTAATCCTAGAATATAGCAGGGCTTAACACCGAAAATAGCAGATCTTCATCCCAGAATCTAGAAGGGCTTAATCCCAGAATATAGCAGGACCTAATCCCAGAATATAGTGTGGCATAACCCCAGAATACAGCACGGATTAATCCCAGAATATAGCAGGGCTTAATTCCATAATATAGCGGGACTTAATGCCAGAATATAGCAGGGATTAATCCCAGAATACAGCAGGTCTTAATCCCTGAATATAGCAGGGCAAAATCCCAGTATATAGCAGGGATTAATCCCAGAATATAGCAGACCTAAATCCAAGAATATAGCAGGGCCTAAACCCAGAATATAGCAGGCCTTAATCCTAGAATATAGCAGGGCTTAACACCGAAAATAGCAGATCTTCATCCCAGAATCTAGAAGGGCTTAATCCCAGAATATAGCAGGACCTAATCCCAGAATATAGTGTGGCATAACCCCAGAATACAGCACGGATTAATCCCAGAACATAGCAGGGCTTAATTCCATAATATAGCGGGACTTAATGCCAGAATATAGCAGGGATTAATCCCAGAATATAGCAGACCTAAATCCAAGAATATAGCAGGGCCTAAACCCAGAATATAGCAGGCCTTAATCCTAGAATATAGCAGGGCTTAACACCGAAAATAGCAGATCTTCATCCCAGAATCTAGAAGGGCTTAATCCCAGAATATAGCAGGACCTAATCCCAGAATATAGTGTGGCATAACCCCAGAATACAGCACGGATTAATCCCAGAATATAGCAGGGCTTAATTCCATAATATAGCGGGACTTAATGCCAGAATATAGCAGGGATTAATCCCAGAATATAGCAGACCTAAATCCAAGAATATAGCAGGGCCTAAACCCAGAATATAGCAGGCCTTAATCCTAGAATATAGCAGGGCTTAACACCGAAAATAGCAGATCTTCATCCCAGAATCTAGAAGGGCTTAATCCCAGAATATAGCAGGACCTAATCCCAGAATATAGTGTGGCATAACCCCAGAATACAGCACGGATTAATCCCAGAATATAGCAGGGCGTAATCCCAGAATATAGCAGAGATTAAACCCAGAATATAGCAAGGCTTAATCACAGAATATTGCAGGGCTTAGTGCCAGAATATAGCAGTCCTTAAAGACAGGATATAGTAGGGCTTAATTCCAGAATATATCAGGCTTTAAACCCAGAATATAGTAGGTCTTAATCCCAGAATATAGCAGGACTTAATCCCACAATATAGCAGGACTTAATCCCAGAATATAGCAGGCCTTATCACAGAACATAGCGGGCCTTAATTCCATAATATAGCAGGTCTTAATCCCAGAATATAGCAGGATGTAATCCCAGAATATAGCAGGGATTAATCCCAGAATATAGCAGGACCTAATCCCAGAATATAGCAGGGCATAACCTCAGAATATAGCAGGGATTAATCCCAGAATATAGCAGGGCTTAAACCCAGAATATAGCATGCCTCAATCCTAGAATATAGCAGGCCTTAACACAGAACATAGCAGGGCTTAATTCCATAATATAGCAGGGCTTAATCCCAGAATATAGCAGGGATTAATCCCAGAATATAGCAGGACTAAATCCCAGAATATAGCAGGGCATAACCCCAGAATATAGCTGGGATAAATCCCAGAATATAGCAGGGCTTAAACCCAGAATATAGCAGGCTCTAAACCCAGAATATAGCAGGTTTTAATCCTAGAATATAGCAGGGCTTAATCCCAGAATATAGCAGGCCTTAAACCAAAATATAGCAGGTCCTAATCCTAGAATATAGCAAGGCTTAATCACAGAATATAGCAGGTCTTAAACCCAGAATATAGCAGGCCTTAACACAGAACATAGCAGGGCTTAATTCCATAATATATCCGGTCTTAATCCCAGAATATAGCAGGGATTAATCCCAGAATATAGCAAGGCTTAATCCCAGAATATAGCAGAGATTAAACCCAGAATATAGCAAGGCTGAATCACAGAATATTGTAGGGCTTAGTGTCAGAATATAGCAGTCCTTTTAGACAGAATATAGTAGGACCTAATTCCAGAATATAGCAGGCTTTAAACCCAGAATATAGCAGCTCTTAATCCCAGAATATAGCGGGCATAATCCCAGAAATTATCCGGACTTAATCCCAGAAAATAGCAGGGCATAACCATCGAATATAGCTGGGATTAATCCCAGGATATAGCAGGGCTTAATCCCAGAATATAGAAGAGATTAAACCCAGAATATAGCAGGCCTTAAACACAGAATATAGCAGAGCTTAATCCTAGAATATAGCACGCCGTAACACAGAATATAGCAGGACTTAAATCCAGTATATAGCAGGATTTAATCCCAGAATATAGCAAAGCTTAATCCCAGAACATAACAGGCCTTAAACAAAGAATATAGAAGGACTTAATCCCCAAAAATTGCGGGGCTTAATCCCAGAATATAGCAGGCTTTAAACCCAGAATATAGCTGGGATAAATCCCAGAATATAGCAGGATTAATTCCACAATATAGTGGGGCATACCCCAGAATATAGCAGGGATTAATCCCAGAATATAGTAGGGCATAATCCCAGAATATAGCAGAGAATAAACCCAGAATATAGCATGGCTTAATCACAGAACATTGCAGGGCTTAGTGTCAGAATATAGCAGTCCTTTTAGACAGAATATAGTAGGGCTTAATTCCAGAATATAGCAGGCTTTAAACCCAGAATATAGCAGCTCTTAATCCCAGAATATAGCAGGGCTTAATCCCAGAAATTAGCAGGACTTAATCCCAGAATATAGCAGGGCATAACCCCAGAATATAGCTGAGATTATTCCCAGAATATAGCAGGTCTTAAACCCAGAATATAGAAGAGATTAAACCCAGAATATAGCAAGGCTTAATCACAGAATATAGCAGGCCTTAAACCCAGAATATAGCAGGCCTTAAACTCAGAATATAGCAGGCCTTAATCCTAGAATATAGCAGCCCTTAACACAGAACATAGCAGGGCTTAATTCCATAATATAGCAGGGCTTAATCCCAGAATATAGCAGGGATTGATCCTAGAATATAGCAGACCTAAATACAAGAATATAGCAGGGCCTAAACCAAGAATATAGCTGGCCTTAAATCCAGTATATAGCAGGATTTAATCCCAGAACATAACAGGGCTTAAACGAAGAATATAGAAGGGCTTAATCCCCGAAAATTGCAGGGCTTAATCCCAGAATATAGCAGGCTTTAAACCCAGAATATAGCTGGGATAAATCCCAGAATATAGCAGGATTAATCCCAGAATATAGCAGGTCATACCCCAGAATATAGCAGGGATTAATCCCAGAATATAGCAAGGCTTAAACACAAAATATAGCAGGCCTTAATCCTAGAATATAGCAGGCCTTAACACAGAACATAGCAGGTCTTAATTCCATAATATAGCCGGGCTTAATCCCAGAATATAGCAGGGATTAATCCCAGAATATAGCCGGGCTTAATCCCGGAATATAGCAGAGATTAAACCCAGAATATAGCAAGGCTTAATCATAGAATATTGCAGGGCTTAGTGCCAGAATATAGCAGTCCTTAAAGACAGAATATAGTAGGGCTTAATTCCAGAATATAGCAGAGATTAAACCCAAAATATAGCAAGGCTTTATCACAGAAAAGTGCAGGGCTTAGTCCCAGAATATAGCAGTACTTAAAGACAGAATATAGTAGGACTTAATTCCAGAATATAGCAGGCTTTAAACCCAGAATATAGCTGTGATTAATCCCAGAATATAGCAGGTCTTAAACCCAGAATATAGAAGAGATTAAACCCAGAATATAGCAAGGCTTAATCACAGAATATAGCAGGCCTTAAACCCAGAATATAGCAGGCCTTAAACTCAGAATATAGCAGGCCTTAATCCTAGAATATAGCAGCCCTTAACACAGAACATAGCAGGGCTTAATTCCATAATATAGCAGGGCTTAATCCCAGAATATAGCAGGGATTGATCCTAGAATATAGCAGACCTAAATACAAGAATATAGCAGGGCCTAAACCAAGAATATAGCTGGCCTTAAATCCAGTATATAGCAGGATTTAATCCCAGAACATAACAGGGCTTAAACGAAGAATATAGAAGGGCTTAATCCCCGAAAATTGCAGGGCTTAATCCCAGAATATAGCAGGCTTTAAACCCAGAATATAGCTGGGATAAATCCCAGAATATAGCAGGATTAATCCCAGAATATAGCAGGTCATACCCCAGAATATAGCAGGGATTAATCCCAGAATATAGCAAGGCTTAAACACAAAATATAGCAGGCCTTAATCCTAGAATATAGCAGGCCTTAACACAGAACATAGCAGGTCTTAATTCCATAATATAGCCGGGCTTAATCCCAGAATATAGCAGGGATTAATCCCAGAATATAGCCGGGCTTAATCCCGGAATATAGCAGAGATTAAACCCAGAATATAGCAAGGCTTAATCATAGAATATTGCAGGGCTTAGTGCCAGAATATAGCAGTCCTTAAAGACAGAATATAGTAGGGCTTAATTCCAGAATATAGCAGAGATTAAACCCAAAATATAGCAAGGCTTTATCACAGAAAAGTGCAGGGCTTAGTCCCAGAATATAGCAGTACTTAAAGACAGAATATAGTAGGACTTAATTCCAGAATATAGCAGGCTTTAAACCCAGAATATAGCTGTGATTAATCCCAGAATATAGCAGGCCTTAATCCCAGAAATTAGCAGGATTTAAACCCAGAATATAGCAGGCCTTAATCCTAGAATATAGCAGGCCTTAACACAGAACATAGCAGGTCTTAATTCCATAATATATCCGGGCTTAATCCCAGAATATAGCAGGGATTAATCTCAGAATATAGCCGGGCTTTATCCCAGAATACAGAAGAGTTTAAACCCAGAATATAGCAAGGCTTAATCACAGAATATAGCAGGCCTTAAACCCAGAATATAGCAGGCCTTAAACTCAGAATATAGCAGGCCTTAATCCTAGAATATAGCAGGCCTTAACACAGAACATAGCAGGGATTAATTCCATAATATAGCAGGGCTTAATCCCAGAATATAGCAGGGATTGATCCTAGAATATAGCAGACCTAAATACAAGAATATAGCAGGGCCTAAACCAAGAATATAGCAGGCCTTAAATCCAGTATATAGCAGGACTAAATCCCAGAATATAGCAAAGCTTAATCCCAGAACATAGCAGGGCTTAAACAAAGAATATAGAAGGGCTTAATCCCAGAATATAGCAGGCTTTAAACCCAGAATATAGCAGGTATTAATCCCAGAATATAGCAGGAAATAATCCCAGAATATAGTGGGGCATACCCCAGAATATAGCAGGATTAATCCCAGAATATAGTAGGGCTTAATCCCAGAATATAGCAGAGATTAAACCCCGAATATAGCAAGGCTAAATCACAGAATATAGCAGGGTGTAAACCCAAAATATAGCAGACCTTAATCCTAGAATATAGCAGGCCTTAACACAGAACATAGCAGGGCTTTATTCCCTAATATAGCAGGGATTAATCCCAGAATATAGCAGGATTAATCCCAGAATATAGCAAAACTTAATCCCAGAACATAACAGGCCTTAAACAAAGAATATAGAAGGACTTAATCCCCAAAAATTGCGGGGCTTAATCCCAGAATATAGCAGGCTTTAAACCCAGAATATAGCTGGGATAAATCCCAGAATATAGCAGGATTAATTCCACAATATAGTGGGGCATACCCCAGAATATAGCAGGGATTAATCCCAGAATATAGTAGGGCATAATCCCAGAATATAGCAGAGAATAAACCCAGAATATAGCATGGCTTAATCACAGAACATTGCAGGGCTTAGTGTCAGAATATAGCAGTCCTTTTAGACAGAATATAGTAGGGCTTAATTCCAGAATATAGCAGGCTTTAAACCCAGAATATAGCAGCTCTTAATCCCAGAATATAGCAGGGCTTAATCCCAGAAATTAGCAGGACTTAATCCCAGAATATAGCAGGGCATAACCCCAGAATATAGCTGAGATTATTCCCAGAATATAGCAGGTCTTAAACCCAGAATATAGAAGAGATTAAACCCAGAATATAGCAAGGCTTAATCACAGAATATAGCAGGCCTTAAACCCAGAATATAGCAGGCCTTAAACTCAGAATATAGCAGGCCTTAATCCTAGAATATAGCAGCCCTTAACACAGAACATAGCAGGGCTTAATTCCATAATATAGCAGGGCTTAATCCCAGAATATAGCAGGGATTGATCCTAGAATATAGCAGACCTAAATACAAGAATATAGCAGGGCCTAAACCAAGAATATAGCTGGCCTTAAATCCAGTATATAGCAGGATTTAATCCCAGAACATAACAGGGCTTAAACGAAGAATATAGAAGGGCTTAATCCCCGAAAATTGCAGGGCTTAATCCCAGAATATAGCAGGCTTTAAACCCAGAATATAGCTGGGATAAATCCCAGAATATAGCAGGATTAATCCCAGAATATAGCAGGTCATACCCCAGAATATAGCAGGGATTAATCCCAGAATATAGCAAGGCTTAAACACAAAATATAGCAGGCCTTAATCCTAGAATATAGCAGGCCTTAACACAGAACATAGCAGGTCTTAATTCCATAATATAGCCGGGCTTAATCCCAGAATATAGCAGGGATTAATCCCAGAATATAGCCGGGCTTAATCCCGGAATATAGCAGAGATTAAACCCAGAATATAGCAAGGCTTAATCATAGAATATTGCAGGGCTTAGTGCCAGAATATAGCAGTCCTTAAAGACAGAATATAGTAGGGCTTAATTCCAGAATATAGCAGAGATTAAACCCAAAATATAGCAAGGCTTTATCACAGAAAAGTGCAGGGCTTAGTCCCAGAATATAGCAGTACTTAAAGACAGAATATAGTAGGACTTAATTCCAGAATATAGCAGGCTTTAAACCCAGAATATAGCTGTGATTAATCCCAGAATATAGCAGGCCTTAATCCCAGAAATTAGCAGGATTTAAACCCAGAATATAGCAGGCCTTAATCCTAGAATATAGCAGGCCTTAACACAGAACATAGCAGGTCTTAATTCCATAATATATCCGGGCTTAATCCCAGAATATAGCAGGGATTAATCTCAGAATATAGCCGGGCTTTATCCCAGAATACAGAAGAGTTTAAACCCAGAATATAGCAAGGCTTAATCACAGAATATAGCAGGCCTTAAACCCAGAATATAGCAGGCCTTAAACTCAGAATATAGCAGGCCTTAATCCTAGAATATAGCAGGCCTTAACACAGAACATAGCAGGGATTAATTCCATAATATAGCAGGGCTTAATCCCAGAATATAGCAGGGATTGATCCTAGAATATAGCAGACCTAAATACAAGAATATAGCAGGGCCTAAACCAAGAATATAGCAGGCCTTAAATCCAGTATATAGCAGGACTAAATCCCAGAATATAGCAAAGCTTAATCCCAGAACATAGCAGGGCTTAAACAAAGAATATAGAAGGGCTTAATCCCAGAATATAGCAGGCTTTAAACCCAGAATATAGCAGGTATTAATCCCAGAATATAGCAGGAAATAATCCCAGAATATAGTGGGGCATACCCCAGAATATAGCAGGATTAATCCCAGAATATAGTAGGGCTTAATCCCAGAATATAGCAGAGATTAAACCCCGAATATAGCAAGGCTAAATCACAGAATATAGCAGGGTGTAAACCCAAAATATAGCAGACCTTAATCCTAGAATATAGCAGGCCTTAACACAGAACATAGCAGGGCTTTATTCCCTAATATAGCAGGGATTAATCCCAGAATATAGCAGGATTAATCCCAGAATATAGCAAAACTTAATCCCAGAACATAACAGGCCTTAAACAAAGAATATAGAAGGACTTAATCCCCAAAAATTGCGGGGCTTAATCCCAGAATATAGCAGGCTTTAAACCCAGAATATAGCTGGGATAAATCCCAGAATATAGCAGGATTAATTCCACAATATAGTGGGGCATACCCCAGAATATAGCAGGGATTAATCCCAGAATATAGTAGGGCATAATCCCAGAATATAGCAGAGAATAAACCCAGAATATAGCATGGCTTAATCACAGAACATTGCAGGGCTTAGTGTCAGAATATAGCAGTCCTTTTAGACAGAATATAGTAGGGCTTAATTCCAGAATATAGCAGGCTTTAAACCCAGAATATAGCAGCTCTTAATCCCAGAATATAGCAGGGCTTAATCCCAGAAATTAGCAGGACTTAATCCCAGAATATAGCAGGGCATAACCCCAGAATATAGCTGAGATTAATCCCAGAATATAGCAGGTCTTAAACCCAGAATATAGAAGAGATTAAACCCAGAATATAGCAAGGCTTAATCACAGAATATTGTAGGGCTTAGTCCCAGAATATAGCAGTACTTAAAGACAGAATATAGTAGGACTTAATTCCAGAATATAGCAGGCTTTAAACCCAGAATATAGCTGTGATTAATCCCAGAATATAGCAGGCCTTAATCCTAGAAATTAGCAGGACTTAAACCCAGAATATAGCAGGCCTTAATCCTAGAATATAGCAGGCCTTAACACAGAACATAGCAGGTCTTAATTCCATAATATATCCGGGCTTAATCCCAGAATATAGCAGGGATTAATCTCAGAATATAGCCGGGCTTTATCCCAGAATACAGAAGAGTTTAAACCCAGAATATAGCAAGGCTTAATCACAGAATATAGCAGGCCTTAAACCCAGAATATAGCAGGCCTTAAACTCAGAATATAGCAGGCCTTAATCCTAGAATATAGCAGGCCTTAACACAGAACATAGCAGGGATTAATTCCATAATATAGCAGGGCTTAATCCCAGAATATAGCAGGGATTGATCCTAGAATATAGCAGACCTAAATACAAGAATATAGCAGGGCCTAAACCAAGAATATAGCAGGCCTTAAATCCAGTATATAGCAGGACTAAATCCCAGAATATAGCAAAACTTAATCCCAGAACATAGCAGGGCTTAAACAAAGAATATAGAAGGGCTTAATCCCAGAATATAGCAGGCTTTAAACCCAGAATATAGCAGGTATTAATCCCAGAATATAGCAGGAAATAATCCCAGAATATAGTGGGGCATACCCCAGAATATAGCAGGATTAATCCCAGAATATAGTAGGGCTTAATCCCAGAATATAGCAGAGATTAAACCCCGAATATAGCAAGGCTTAATCACAGAATATAGCAGGGTGTAAACCCAAAATATAGCAGACCTTAATCCTAGAATATAGCAGGCCTTAACACAGAACATAGCAGGGCTTTATTCCCTAATATAGCAGGGATTAATCCCAGAATATAGCAGGATTAATCCCAGAATATAGCAGGGCATACCACAGAATATAGCAGGGATTAATCCCAGAATATAGCAGGGCTTATACCCAGAATATAGCAGAGATTAAACCCAGAATATAACAAGGCTTAATCACAGAATATAGCAGGCCTTAAATCCAGAATATAGCAGGCCTTAATAATAGAATATAGCAGGCCTTAACACAGAACATAGCAGGGCATAATTCCATAATATAGCAGGGCTTAATCCCAGAATATAGCAGAGATTAAACCCAGAATATAGCAAGGCTTAATCACAGAATATAGCAGGCAATAACCCAGAATATAGCATGCCTTAATCCTAGAATATAGCAGGCCTTAACACAGAACATAGCAGGGCTTAATTCCATAATATAGCAGGGCTTAATCCCAGAATATAGCAGGACTTAATACCATGAATATAACAGGGCTTACCCCAGAATATAGCAGGGATTAATTCCATAATATAGCAGGGCTTAATCCCAGAATAGAGTAGGATTAATTCTAGAATATAGCAGACCGAAATACAAGAATATAGCAGGGATTAATGTCAGAATATAGCAGGACATAATCCCAGAATATAGCGGGGCATAACCCCAGAATATAGCAGGGCTTAATCCCAGAAATTAGCAGGTCTTAATCCCAGAATATAGCAGGGCATAACCCCAGAATATAGCAGGGATTAATCCCAGAATATAGAAGAGATATACCCAGAATATAGCAGGGCTTAATCCCAGAATATAGCAGGGATTGATCCTAGAATATAGCAGACCTAAATACAAGAATATAGCAGGGCCTAAACCAAGAATATAGCAGGCCTTAAATCCAGTATATAGCAGGACTAAATCCCAGAATATAGCAAAGCTTAATCCCAGAACATAGCAGGGCTTAAACAAAGAATATAGAAGGGCTTAATCCCAGAATATAGCAGGCTTTAAACCCAGAATATAGCAGGTATTAATCCCAGAATATAGCAGGAAATAATCCCAGAATATAGTGGGGCATACCCCAGAATATAGCAGGATTAATCCCAGAATATAGTAGGGCTTAATCCCAGAATATAGCAGAGATTAAACCCCGAATATAGCAAGGCTAAATCACAGAATATAGCAGGGTGTAAACCCAAAATATAGCAGACCTTAATCCTAGAATATAGCAGGCCTTAACACAGAACATAGCAGGGCTTTATTCCCTAATATAGCAGGGATTAATCCCAGAATATAGCAGGATTAATCCCAGAATATAGCAAAACATAATCCCAGAACATAACAGGCCTTAAACAAAGAATATAGAAGGACTTAATCCCCAAAAATTGCGGGGCTTAATCCCAGAATATAGCAGGCTTTAAACCCAGAATATAGCTGGGATAAATCCCAGAATATAGCAGGATTAATTCCACAATATAGTGGGGCATACCCCAGAATATAGCAGGGATTAATCCCAGAATATAGTAGGGCATAATCCCAGAATATAGCAGAGAATAAACCCAGAATATAGCATGGCTTAATCACAGAACATTGCAGGGCTTAGTGTCAGAATATAGCAGTCCTTTTAGACAGAATATAGTAGGGCTTAATTCCAGAATATAGCAGGCTTTAAACCCAGAATATAGCAGCTCTTAATCCCAGAATATAGCAGGGCTTAATCCCAGAAATTAGCAGGACTTAATCCCAGAATATAGCAGGGCATAACCCCAGAATATAGCTGAGATTATTCCCAGAATATAGCAGGTCTTAAACCCAGAATATAGAAGAGATTAAACCCAGAATATAGCAAGGCTTAATCACAGAATATAGCAGGCCTTAAACCCAGAATATAGCAGGCCTTAAACTCAGAATATAGCAGGCCTTAATCCTAGAATATAGCAGCCCTTAACACAGAACATAGCAGGGCTTAATTCCATAATATAGCAGGGCTTAATCCCAGAATATAGCAGGGATTGATCCTAGAATATAGCAGACCTAAATACAAGAATATAGCAGGGCCTAAACCAAGAATATAGCTGGCCTTAAATCCAGTATATAGCAGGATTTAATCCCAGAACATAACAGGGCTTAAACGAAGAATATAGAAGGGCTTAATCCCCGAAAATTGCAGGGCTTAATCCCAGAATATAGCAGGCTTTAAACCCAGAATATAGCTGGGATAAATCCCAGAATATAGCAGGATTAATCCCAGAATATAGCAGGTCATACCCCAGAATATAGCAGGGATTAATCCCAGAATATAGCAAGGCTTAAACACAAAATATAGCAGGCCTTAATCCTAGAATATAGCAGGCCTTAACACAGAACATAGCAGGTCTTAATTCCATAATATAGCCGGGCTTAATCCCAGAATATAGCAGGGATTAATCCCAGAATATAGCCGGGCTTAATCCCGGAATATAGCAGAGATTAAACCCAGAATATAGCAAGGCTTAATCATAGAATATTGCAGGGCTTAGTGCCAGAATATAGCAGTCCTTAAAGACAGAATATAGTAGGGCTTAATTCCAGAATATAGCAGAGATTAAACCCAAAATATAGCAAGGCTTTATCACAGAAAAGTGCAGGGCTTAGTCCCAGAATATAGCAGTACTTAAAGACAGAATATAGTAGGACTTAATTCCAGAATATAGCAGGCTTTAAACCCAGAATATAGCTGTGATTAATCCCAGAATATAGCAGGCCTTAATCCCAGAAATTAGCAGGATTTAAACCCAGAATATAGCAGGCCTTAATCCTAGAATATAGCAGGCCTTAACACAGAACATAGCAGGTCTTAATTCCATAATATATCCGGGCTTAATCCCAGAATATAGCAGGGATTAATCTCAGAATATAGCCGGGCTTTATCCCAGAATACAGAAGAGTTTAAACCCAGAATATAGCAAGGCTTAATCACAGAATATAGCAGGCCTTAAACCCAGAATATAGCAGGCCTTAAACTCAGAATATAGCAGGCCTTAATCCTAGAATATAGCAGGCCTTAACACAGAACATAGCAGGGATTAATTCCATAATATAGCAGGGCTTAATCCCAGAATATAGCAGGGATTGATCCTAGAATATAGCAGACCTAAATACAAGAATATAGCAGGGCCTAAACCAAGAATATAGCAGGCCTTAAATCCAGTATATAGCAGGACTAAATCCCAGAATATAGCAAAGCTTAATCCCAGAACATAGCAGGGCTTAAACAAAGAATATAGAAGGGCTTAATCCCAGAATATAGCAGGCTTTAAACCCAGAATATAGCAGGTATTAATCCCAGAATATAGCAGGAAATAATCCCAGAATATAGTGGGGCATACCCCAGAATATAGCAGGATTAATCCCAGAATATAGTAGGGCTTAATCCCAGAATATAGCAGAGATTAAACCCCGAATATAGCAAGGCTAAATCACAGAATATAGCAGGGTGTAAACCCAAAATATAGCAGACCTTAATCCTAGAATATAGCAGGCCTTAACACAGAACATAGCAGGGCTTTATTCCCTAATATAGCAGGGATTAATCCCAGAATATAGCAGGATTAATCCCAGAATATAGCAAAACTTAATCCCAGAACATAACAGGCCTTAAACAAAGAATATAGAAGGACTTAATCCCCAAAAATTGCGGGGCTTAATCCCAGAATATAGCAGGCTTTAAACCCAGAATATAGCTGGGATAAATCCCAGAATATAGCAGGATTAATTCCACAATATAGTGGGGCATACCCCAGAATATAGCAGGGATTAATCCCAGAATATAGTAGGGCATAATCCCAGAATATAGCAGAGAATAAACCCAGAATATAGCATGGCTTAATCACAGAACATTGCAGGGCTTAGTGTCAGAATATAGCAGTCCTTTTAGACAGAATATAGTAGGGCTTAATTCCAGAATATAGCAGGCTTTAAACCCAGAATATAGCAGCTCTTAATCCCAGAATATAGCAGGGCTTAATCCCAGAAATTAGCAGGACTTAATCCCAGAATATAGCAGGGCATAACCCCAGAATATAGCTGAGATTAATCCCAGAATATAGCAGGTCTTAAACCCAGAATATAGAAGAGATTAAACCCAGAATATAGCAAGGCTTAATCACAGAATATTGTAGGGCTTAGTCCCAGAATATAGCAGTACTTAAAGACAGAATATAGTAGGACTTAATTCCAGAATATAGCAGGCTTTAAACCCAGAATATAGCTGTGATTAATCCCAGAATATAGCAGGCCTTAATCCTAGAAATTAGCAGGACTTAAACCCAGAATATAGCAGGCCTTAATCCTAGAATATAGCAGGCCTTAACACAGAACATAGCAGGTCTTAATTCCATAATATATCCGGGCTTAATCCCAGAATATAGCAGGGATTAATCTCAGAATATAGCCGGGCTTTATCCCAGAATACAGAAGAGTTTAAACCCAGAATATAGCAAGGCTTAATCACAGAATATAGCAGGCCTTAAACCCAGAATATAGCAGGCCTTAAACTCAGAATATAGCAGGCCTTAATCCTAGAATATAGCAGGCCTTAACACAGAACATAGCAGGGATTAATTCCATAATATAGCAGGGCTTAATCCCAGAATATAGCAGGGATTGATCCTAGAATATAGCAGACCTAAATACAAGAATATAGCAGGGCCTAAACCAAGAATATAGCAGGCCTTAAATCCAGTATATAGCAGGACTAAATCCCAGAATATAGCAAAACTTAATCCCAGAACATAGCAGGGCTTAAACAAAGAATATAGAAGGGCTTAATCCCAGAATATAGCAGGCTTTAAACCCAGAATATAGCAGGTATTAATCCCAGAATATAGCAGGAAATAATCCCAGAATATAGTGGGGCATACCCCAGAATATAGCAGGATTAATCCCAGAATATAGTAGGGCTTAATCCCAGAATATAGCAGAGATTAAACCCCGAATATAGCAAGGCTTAATCACAGAATATAGCAGGGTGTAAACCCAAAATATAGCAGACCTTAATCCTAGAATATAGCAGGCCTTAACACAGAACATAGCAGGGCTTTATTCCCTAATATAGCAGGGATTAATCCCAGAATATAGCAGGATTAATCCCAGAATATAGCAGGGCATACCACAGAATATAGCAGGGATTAATCCCAGAATATAGCAGGGCTTATACCCAGAATATAGCAGAGATTAAACCCAGAATATAACAAGGCTTAATCACAGAATATAGCAGGCCTTAAATCCAGAATATAGCAGGCCTTAATAATAGAATATAGCAGGCCTTAACACAGAACATAGCAGGGCATAATTCCATAATATAGCAGGGCTTAATCCCAGAATATAGCAGAGATTAAACCCAGAATATAGCAAGGCTTAATCACAGAATATAGCAGGCAATAACCCAGAATATAGCATGCCTTAATCCTAGAATATAGCAGGCCTTAACACAGAACATAGCAGGGCTTAATTCCATAATATAGCAGGGCTTAATCCCAGAATATAGCAGGACTTAATACCATGAATATAACAGGGCTTACCCCAGAATATAGCAGGGATTAATTCCATAATATAGCAGGGCTTAATCCCAGAATAGAGTAGGATTAATTCTAGAATATAGCAGACCGAAATACAAGAATATAGCAGGGATTAATGTCAGAATATAGCAGGACATAATCCCAGAATATAGCGGGGCATAACCCCAGAATATAGCAGGGCTTAATCCCAGAAATTAGCAGGTCTTAATCCCAGAATATAGCAGGGCATAACCCCAGAATATAGCAGGGATTAATCCCAGAATATAGAAGAGATATACCCAGAATATAGCAAGGCTTAATCACAGAATATAGCAGGCCTTAAATCCAGAATATAGCGGGCCTTAAACTCAAAATATAGCAGGCCTTAATCCTAGAATATAGCAGGCCTTAACACAGAACATAGCAGGGATTAATTCAATAATATAGCAGGGCTTAATTCCAGAATATAGCAGGGATTAATCCAAGAATATAGCAGACGTAATTACAAGAATATAGCAGGGCCTAAACCAAGAATATAGCAGGTCTTAATCCCAGAATATAGCAAATCTTAATACCAGAACATAGTAGGGCTTAAACAAAGAATATAACAGGGTTTAATCCCCAAATATTGCAGGGGTTAATCCCAGAATATAGAAGGCTTAAAATCAAGAATATAGCATGCCTTAAACCCAGAATATAGAAGGCCTTAAACCCAGAATATAGCAGGACTTAATCCCAGAATATAGCAGGGCATACCCCAGAATATGGCAGGGATTAATTCAATAATATAGCAGGGCTTAATCCCAGAATATAGCAGGGATTAATCCAAGAATATAGCAGACGTAATTACAAGAATATAGCAGGGCCTAAACCAAGAATATAGCAGGTCTTAATCCCAGAATATAGCAAATCTTAATACCAGAACATAGCAGGGCTTAAACAAAGAATATAACAGGGCTTAATCCCCAAATATTGCAGGGGTTAATCCCAGAATATAGAAGACTTAAAATCCAGAATATAGCAGGTCTTAATCCCAGAATATAGCAGGGCTGAATCCCAGAATATAGCAGGACTTAATCCCAGAATATAGCAGGGCATACCCCAGAATATAGCAGGGATTAATCCCAGAATATAGTAGGGCTTAATCACAGAATATAGCAGAGGTTAAACCCAGAATATAGCAAGGCTTAATCACAGAATATAGCAGGCCTTAAACCCAAAATATAGCAGGCCATAATCCTAGAATATAGCAGGCCTTAACACAGAACATAGCAGGGCTTAATTCCATAATAGGAAGGGCTTAATCCCAGAATATAGGAGGACTTAATCCCAGAATATAGCAGGGCATACCCCAGAATATAGCAGGGATTAATCCCAGAATATAGCAGAGATTAAACCCAGAATATAGCAAGGCTTAATCACAGAATATAGCAGGCTTTAAACCCAGAATATAGCAGGCCTTAATCCTAGAATATAGCATTCCTTAACATAGAACATAGCAGGGCTTAATTCCATAATATAGCAGTGCTTAATCCCAGAATATAGCAGGGATTAATCCCAGAATATAGCAAGGCTTAATCACAGAATATAGCAGAGATTAAACCCAGAATATAGCAAGGCTTAATCACAGAATATAGCAGAGATTAAACCCAGAATATAACAAGGCTTAATCACAGAATATTGTAGGGCTTAGTGCCAGAATATAGCAGTCCTTTTAGACAGAATATAGTAGGGCTTAATTGCATAATATAGCAGGCTTTATACCCAGAATATAGCAGGTCTTAATCCCAGAATATAGCAGGGCTTAATCCCAGAATATAGCAGGACTTAATCCCAGAATATAGCAGGGCATATCCTAGAATATAGCAGGCCTTAACACAGAACATAGCAGGTCTTAATTCAATAATATAGCAGGGCTTAATCCCAGAATATAGCAAGGCTTAATCACAGAATATAGCAGGCCTAAAACCCAGAATATTGCAGGCCTTAATCCTAGAATATAGCAGGCCTTAACACAGAACATAGCAGGGATTAATTCCATAATATAGCAGGGCTTAATCCCAGAATATAGCAGGGATTGATCCTAGAATATAGCAGACCTAAATACAAGAATATAGCAGGGCCTAAACCAAGAATATAGCAGGCCTTAAATCCAGTATATAGCAGGACTAAATCCCAGAATATAGCAAAGCTTAATCCCAGAACATAGCAGGGCTTAAACAAAGAATATAGAAGGGCTTAATCCCAGAATATAGCAGGCTTTAAACCCAGAATATAGCAGGTATTAATCCCAGAATATAGCAGGAAATAATCCCAGAATATAGTGGGGCATACCCCAGAATATAGCAGGATTAATCCCAGAATATAGTAGGGCTTAATCCCAGAATATAGCAGAGATTAAACCCCGAATATAGCAAGGCTTAATCACAGAATATAGCAGGGTGTAAACCCAAAATATAGCAGACCTTAATCCTAGAATATAGCAGGCCTTAACACAGAACATAGCAGGGCTTTATTCCCTAATATAGCAGGGATTAATCCCAGAATATAGCAGGATTAATCCCAGAATATAGCAGGGCATACCACAGAATATAGCAGGGATTAATCCCAGAATATAGCAGGGCTTATACCCAGAATATAGCAGAGATTAAACCCAGAATATAACAAGGCTTAATCACAGAATATAGCAGGCCTTAAATCCAGAATATAGCAGGCCTTAATAATAGAATATAGCAGGCCTTAACACAGAACATAGCAGGGCATAATTCCATAATATAGCAGGGCTTAATCCCAGAATATAGCAGAGATTAAACCCAGAATATAGCAAGGCTTAATCACAGAATATAGCAGGCAATAACCCAGAATATAGCATGCCTTAATCCTAGAATATAGCAGGCCTTAACACAGAACATAGCAGGGCTTAATTCCATAATATAGCAGGGCTTAATCCCAGAATATAGCAGGACTTAATACCATGAATATAGCAGGGCTTACCCCAGAATATAGCAGGGATTAATTCCATAATATAGCAGGGCTTAATCCCAGAATAGAGTAGGATTAATCCTAGAATATAGCAGACCGAAATACAAGAATATAGCAGGGATTAATGTCAGAATATAGCAGGACATAATCCCAGAATATAGCGGGGCATAACCCCAGAATATAGCAGGGTTAATCCCAGAAATTAGCAGGTCTTAATCCCAGAATATAGCAGGGCATAACCCCAGAATATAGCAGGGATTAATTCAATAATATAGCAGGGATTAATCCAAGAATATAGCAGACGTAATTACAAGAATATAGCAGGGCCTAAACCAAGAATATAGCAGGTCTTAATCCCAGAATATAGCAAATCTTAATACCAGAACATAGCAGGGCTTAAACAAAGAATATAACAGGGCTTAATCCCCAAATATTGCAGGGGTTAATCCCAGAATATAGAAGGCTTAAAATCCAGAATATAGCAGGTCTTAATCCCAGAATATAGCAGGGCTGAATCCCAGAATATAGCAGGACTTAATCCCAGAATATAGCAGGGCATACCCCAGAATATAGCAGGGATTAATCCCAGAATATAGTAGGGCTTAATCACAGAATATAGCAGAGGTTAAACCCAGAATATAGCAAGGCTTAATCACAGAATATAGCAGGCCTTAAACCCAAAATATAGCAGGCCATAATCCTAGAATATAGCAGGCCTTAACACAGAACATAGCAGGGCTTAATTCCATAATAGGAAGGGCTTAATCCCAGAAATTAGCAGGACTTAAACCCAGAATATAGCAGGCCTTAATCCTAGAATATAGCAGGCCTTAACACAGAACATAGCAGGTCTTAATTCCATAATATATCCGGGCTTAATCCCAGAATATAGCAGGGATTAATCTCAGAATATAGCCGGGCTTTATCCCAGAATACAGAAGAGTTTAAACCCAGAATATAGCAAGGCTTAATCACAGAATATAGCAGGCCTTAAACCCAGAATATAGCAGGCCTTAATCCTAGAATATAGCAGGCCTTAACACAGAACATAGCAGGGATTAATTCCATAATATAGCAGGGCTTAATCCCAGAATATAGCAGGGATTGATCCTAGAATATAGCAGACCTAAATACAAGAATATAGCAGGGCCTAAACCAAGAATATAGCAGGCCTTAAATCCAGTATATAGCAGGACTAAATCCCAGAATATAGCAAAGCTTAATCACAGAACATAGCAGGGCTTAAACAAAGAATATAGAAGAGCTTAATCCCAGAATATAGCAGGCTTTAAACCCAGAATATAGCAGGTATTAATCCCAGAATATAGCAGGAAATAATCCCAGAATATAGTGGGGCATACCCCAGAATATAGCAGGATTAATCCCAGAATATAGTAGGGCTTAATCCCAGAATATAGCAGAGATTAAACCCCGAATATAGCAAGGTTTAATCACAGAATATAGCAGGGTGTAAACCCAAAATATAGCAGACCTTAATCCTAGAATATAGCAGGCCTTAACACAGAACATAGCAGGGCTTTATTCCCTAATATAGCAGGGATTAATCCCAGAATATAGCAGGATTAATCCCAGAATATAGCAGGGCATACCACAGAATATAGCAGGGATTAATCCCAGAATATAGCAGGGCTTAAACCCAGAATATAGCATGCCTTAATCCTAGAATATAGCAGGCCTTAACACAGAACATAGCAGGGCTTAATTCCATAATATAGCAGGGCTTAATCCCAGAATATAGCAGGGATTAATCCCAGAATATAGCAGGACTAAATCCCAGAATATAGCAGGGCATAACCCCAGAATATAGCTGGGATAAATCCCAGAATATAGCAGGGCTTAAACCCAGAATATAGCAGGCTCTAAACCCAGAATATAGCAGGTTTTAATCCTAGAATATAGCAGGGCTTAATCCCAGAATATAGCAGGCCTTAAACCAAAATATAGCAGGTCCTAATCCTAGAATATAGCAAGGCTTAATCACAGAATATAGCAGGTCTTAAACCCAGAATATAGCAGGCCTTAACACAGAACATAGCAGGGCTTAATTCCATAATATATCCGGTCTTAATCCCAGAATATAGCAGGGATTAATCCCAGAATATAGCAAGGCTTAATCCCAGAATATAGCAGAGATTAAACCCAGAATATAGCAAGGCTGAATCACAGAATATTGTAGGGCTTAGTGTCAGAATATAGCAGTCCTTTTAGACAGAATATAGTAGGACCTAATTCCAGAATATAGCAGGCTTTAAACCCAGAATATAGCAGCTCTTAATCCCAGAATATAGCGGGCATAATCCCAGAAATTATCCGGACTTAATCCCAGAAAATAGCAGGGCATAACAATCGAATATAGCTGGGATTAATCCCAGGATATAGCAGGGCTTAATCCCAGAATATAGAAGAGATTAAACCCAGAATATAGCAGGCCTTAAACACAGAATATAGCAGAGCTTAATCCTAGAATATAGCACGCCGTAACACAGAATATAGCAGGACTTAAATCCAGTATATAGCAGGATTTAATCCCAGAATATAGCAAAGCTTAATCCCAGAACATAACAGGCCTTAAACAAAGAATATAGAAGGACTTAATCCCCAAAAATTGCGGGGCTTAATCCCAGAATATAGCAGGCTTTAAACCCAGAATATAGCTGGGATAAATCCCAGAATATAGCAGGATTAATTCCACAATATAGTGGGGCATACCCCAGAATATAGCAGGGATTAATCCCAGAATATAGTAGGGCATAATCCCAGAATATAGCAGAGAATAAACCCAGAATATAGCATGGCTTAATCACAGAACATTGCAGGGCTTAGTGTCAGAATATAGCAGTCCTTTTAGACAGAATATAGTAGGGCTTAATTCCAGAATATAGCAGGCTTTAAACCCAGAATATAGCAGCTCTTAATCCCAGAATATAGCAGGGCTTAATCCCAGAAATTAGCAGGACTTAATCCCAGAATATAGCAGGGCATAACCCCAGAATATAGCTGAGATTAATCCCAGAATATAGCAGGTCTTAAACCCAGAATATAGAAGAGATTAAACCCAGAATATAGCAAGGCTTAATCACAGAATATAGCAGGCCTTAAACCCAGAATATAGCAGGCCTTAAACTCAGAATATAGCAGGCCTTAATCCTAGAATATAGCAGCCCTTAACACAGAACATAGCAGGGATTAATTCCATAATATAGCAGGGCTTAATCCCAGAATATAGCAGGGATTGATCCTAGAATATAGCAGACCTAAATACAAGAATATAGCAGGGCCTAAACCAAGAATATAGCTGGCCTTAAATCCAGTATATAGCAGGATTTAATCCCAGAACATAACAGGGCTTAAACGAAGAATATAGAAGGGCTTAATCCCCGAAAATTGCAGGGCTTAATCCCAGAATATAGCAGGCTTTAAACCCAGAATATAGCTGGGATAAATCCCAGAATATAGCAGGATTAATCCCAGAATATAGCAGGTCATACCCCAGAATATAGCAGGGATTAATCCCAGAATATAGCAAGGCTTAAACACAAAATATAGCAGGCCTTAATCCTAGAATATAGCAGGCCTTAACACAGAACATAGCAGGTCTTAATTCCATAATATAGCCGGGCTTAATCCCAGAATATAGCAGGGATTAATCCCAGAATATAGCCGGGCTTAATCCCGGAATATAGCAGAGATTAAACCCAGAATATAGCAAGGCTTAATCATAGAATATTGCAGGGCTTAGTGCCAGAATATAGCAGTCCTTAAAGACAGAATATAGTAGGGCTTAATTCCAGAATATAGCAGAGATTAAACCCAAAATATAGCAAGGCTTTATCACAGAAAAGTGCAGGGCTTAGTCCCAGAATATAGCAGTACTTAAAGACAGAATATAGTAGGACTTAATTCCAGAATATAGCAGGCTTTAAACCCAGAATATAGCTGTGATTAATCCCAGAATATAGCAGGCCTTAATCCCAGAAATTAGCAGGACTTAAACCCAGAATATAGCAGGCCTTAATCCTAGAATATAGCAGGCCTTAACACAGAACATAGCAGGTCTTAATTCCATAACATATCCGGGCTTAATCCCAGAATATAGCAGGGATTAATCTCAGAATATAGCCGGGCTTTATCCCAGAATACAGAAGAGTTTAAACCCAGAATATAGCAAGGCTTAATCACAGAATATAGCAGGCCTTAAACCCAGAATATAGCAGGCCTTAAACTCAGAATATTGCAGGCCTTAATCCTAGAATATAGCAGGCCTTAACACAGAACATAGCAGGGATTAATTCCATAATATAGCAGGGCTTAATCCCAGAATATAGCAGGGATTGATCCTAGAATATAGCAGACCTAAATACAAGAATATAGCAGGGCCTAAACCAAGAATATAGCAGGCCTTAAATCCAGTATATAGCAGGACTAAATCCCAGAATATAGCAAAGCTTAATCCCAGAACATAGCAGGGCTTAAACAAAGAATATAGAAGGGCTTAATCCCAGAATATAGCAGGCTTTAAACCCAGAATATAGCAGGTATTAATCCCAGAATATAGCAGGAAATAATCCCAGAATATAGTGGGGCATACCCCAGAATATAGCAGGATTAATCCCAGAATATAGTAGGGCTTAATCCCAGAATATAGCAGAGATTAAACCCCGAATATAGCAAGGCTTAATCACAGAATATAGCAGGGTGTAAACCCAAAATATAGCAGACCTTAATCCTAGAATATAGCAGGCCTTAACACAGAACATAGCAGGGCTTTATTCCCTAATATAGCAGGGATTAATCCCAGAATATAGCAGGATTAATCCCAGAATATAGCAGGGCATACCACAGAATATAGCAGGGATTAATCCCAGAATATAGCAGGGCTTATACCCAGAATATAGCAGAGATTAAACCCAGAATATAACAAGGCTTAATCACAGAATATAGCAGGCCTTAAATCCAGAATATAGCAGGCCTTAATAATAGAATATAGCAGGCCTTAACACAGAACATAGCAGGGCATAATTCCATAATATAGCAGGGCTTAATCCCAGAATATAGCAGAGATTAAACCCAGAATATAGCAAGGCTTAATCACAGAATATAGCAGGCAATAACCCAGAATATAGCATGCCTTAATCCTAGAATATAGCAGGCCTTAACACAGAACATAGCAGGGCTTAATTCCATAATATAGCAGGGCTTAATCCCAGAATATAGCAGGACTTAATACCATGAATATAGCAGGGCTTACCCCAGAATATAGCAGGGATTAATTCCATAATATAGCAGGGCTTAATCCCAGAATAGAGTAGGATTAATCCTAGAATATAGCAGACCGAAATACAAGAATATAGCAGGGATTAATGTCAGAATATAGCAGGACATAATCCCAGAATATAGCGGGGCATAACCCCAGAATATAGCAGGGCTTAATCCCAGAAATTAGCAGGTCTTAATCCCAGAATATAGCAGGGCATAACCCCAGACTATAGCAGGGATTAATTCAATAATATAGCAGGGATTAATCCAAGAATATAGCAGACGTAATTACAAGAATATAGCAGGGCCTAAACCAAGAATATAGCAGGTCTTAATCCCAGAATATAGCAAATCTTAATACCAGAACATAGCAGGGCTTAAACAAAGAATATAACAGGGCTTAATCCCCAAATATTGCAGGGGTTAATCCCAGAATATAGAAGGCTTAAAATCCAGAATATAGCAGGTCTTAATCCCAGAATATAGCAGGGCTGAATCCCAGAATATAGCAGGACTTAATCCCAGAATATAGCAGGGCATACCCCAGAATATAGCAGGGATTAATCCCAGAATATAGCAGGGCTTAATCACAGAATATAGCAGAGGTTAAACCCAGAATATAGCAAGGCTTAATCACAGAATATAGCAGGCCTTAAACCCAAAATATAGCAGGCCATAATCCTAGAATATAGCAGGCCTTAACACAGAACATAGCAGGGCTTAATTCCATAATAGGAAGGGCTTAATCCCAGAATATAGGAGGACTTAATCCCAGAATATAGCAGGGCATACCCCAGAATATAGCAGGGATTAATCCCAGAATATAGCAGAGATTAAACCCAGAATATAGCAAGGCTTAATCACAGAATATAGCAGGCTTTAAACCCAGAATATAGCAGGCCTTAATCCTAGAATATAGCATTCCTTAACATAGAACATAGCAGGGCTTAATTCCATAATATAGCAGTGCTTAATCCCAGAATATAGCAGGGATTAATCCCAGAATATAGCAAGGCTTAATCACAGAATATAGCAGAGATTAAACCCAGAATATAGCAAGGCTTAATCACAGAATATAGCAGAGATTAAACCCAGAATATAGCATGGCTTAATCACAGAATATTGTAGGGCTTAGTGCCAGAATATAGCAGTCCTTTTAGACAGAATATAGTAGGGCTTAATTGCATAATATAGCAGGCTTTATACCCAGAATATAGCAGGTCTTAATCCCAGAATATAGCAGGGCTTAATCCCAGAATATAGCAGGACTTAATCCCAGAATATAGCAGGGCATATCCTAGAATATAGCAGGCCTTAACACAGAACATAGCAGGGATTAATTCAATAATATAGCAGGGCTTAATCCCAGAATATAGCAAGGCTTAATCACAGAATATAGCAGGCCTAAAACCCAGAATATTGCAGGCCTTAATCCTAGAATATAGCAGGCCTTAACACAGAACATAGCAGGGATTAATTCCATAATATAGCAGGGCTTAATCCCAGAATATAGTAGGGATTAATCCCAGAATATAGCAGATGTAAATCCAAGAATATACAGGGCCTAAACCAAGAAAGAGCAGGCCTTAAATTCAGTATATAGCAGGACTTAATCCCAGAACATAGCAGGGCTTAAACAAAGAATATAGCAGGGCTTAATCCCTGAATATTGCAGGATTTAATCCCAGAATATAGCAGCCTTTAAATCCAGAATATAGCAGGTCTTAATCCCAGAATATAGCAGGTCTTAATCCCAGAATATAGCAGGACTTAATCACAGAATATAGCAGGGCATAACCCCAGAATATAGCAGGGATTAATCCCAGAATATAGCAGGGCTTATACCCAGAATATAGCAGACCTAAATCCAAGAATATAGCGGGGCCTAAACTCAGAATATAGCAGGCCTTAATCCTAGAATAAAGCAGGCCTTAACACAGAAAATAGCAGATCTTCATCCCAGAATATAGCAGGGCTTAATCCCAGAATATAGCAGAGATTAAACCCAGAATATAGCAAGGCTTAATCACAGAATATAGCAGGGCTTAAACCCAGAATATAGCAGGGATTAATCCCAGAATATAGCAGACCTAAATACAAGAATATAGCAGGTTTAATTCCAGTATATAGCAGGACTTAATACAAGAATATAGCAAAGCTTAATCGCAGAACATAGCAGGGCTTAAACAAAGAATGTAACAGGGCTTAATCCCCGAATATTGCAGTGCGTAATCCCAGAATAAAGCAGGCTTTAAATCCAGAATATAGCAGGTCTTAATCCCAGAATATAGCAGGGCATCACCCCAGAATATAGCAGGGATTAATCCCAGAATATAGAAGAGATATACCCAGAATATAGCAAGGCTTAATCACAGAATATAGCAGGCCTTAAACCCAGAATATAGCAGGCCTTAAACTCAAAATATAGCAGGCCTTAATCCTAGAATATAGCAGGCCTTAACACAGAACATAGCAGGGATTAATTCAATAATATAGCAGGGCTTAATCCCAGAATATAGCAGGGATTAATCCAAGAATATAGCAGACGTAATTACAAGAATATAGCAGGGCCTAAACCAAGAATATAGCAGGTCTTAATCCCAGAATATAGCAAATCTTAATACCAGAACATAGCAGGGCTTAAACAAAGAATATAACAGGGCTTAATCCCCAAATATTGCAGGGGTTAATCCCAGAATATAGCAGGCTTAAAATCAAGAATATAGCAGGCCTAAACCCAGAATATAGAAGGCCTTAAACCCAGAATATAGCAGGACTTAATCCCAGAATATAGCAGGGCATACCCCAGAATATGGCAGGGATTAATTCAATAATATAGCAGGGCTTAATCCCAGAATATAGCAGGAATTAATCCAAGAATATAGCAGACGTAATTACAAGAATATAGCAGGGCCTAAATCAAGAATATAGCAGGTCTTAATCCCAGAATATAGCAAATCTTAATACCAGAACATAGCAGGGCTTAAACAAAGAATATAACAGGGCTTAATCCCCAAATATTGCAGGGGTTAATCCCAGAATATAGCAGGCTTAAAATCAAGAATATAGCAGGCCTTAAACCCAGAATATAGAAGGCCTTAAACCCAGAATATAGCAGGCCTTAATCCTAGAATATAGCAGGGCATACCCCAGAATATAGCGGGGATTAATTCAATAATATAGCAGGGCTTAATTCCAGAATATAGCAGGGATTAATCCAAGAATATAGCAGACGTAATTACAAGAATATAGCAGGGCCTAAACCAAGAATATAGCAGGTCTTAATCCCAGAATATAGCAAATCTTAATACCAGAACATAGCAGGGCTTAAACAAAGAATATAACAGGGCTTAATCCCCAAATATTGCAGGGGTTAATCCCAGAATATAGAAGGCTTAAAATCCAGAATATAGCAGGTCTTAATCCCAGAATATAGCAGGGCTGAATCCCAGAATATAGCAGGACCTAATCCCAGAATATAGCAGGGCATACCCCAGAATATAGCAGGGATTAATCCCAGAATATAGTAGGGCTTAATCACAGAATATAGCAGAGGTTAAACCCAGAATATAGCAAGGCTTAATCACAGAATATAGCAGGCCTTAAACCCAAAATATAGCAGGCCTTAATCCTAGAATATAGCAGGCCTTAACACAGAACATAGCAGGGCTTAATTCCATAATAGGAAGGGCTTAATCCCAGAATATAGGCGGACTTAATCCCAGAATATAGCAGGGCATACCCCAGAATATAGCAGGGATTAATCCCAGAATATAGCAGAGATTAAACCCAGAATATAGCAAGGCTTAATCACAGAATATAGCAGGCTTTAAACCCAGAATATAGCAGGCCTTAATCCTAGAATATAGCATTCCTTAACATAGAACATAGCAGGGCTTAATTCCATAATATAGCAGGGCTTAATCCCAGAATATAGCAGGGATTAATCCCAGAATATAGCAAGGCTTAATCACAGAATATAGCAGAGATTAAACCCAGAATATAGCAAGGCTTAATCACAGAATATTGTAGGGCTTAGTGCCAGAATATAGCAGTCCTTTTAGACAGAATATAGTAGGGCTTAATTGCATAATATAGCAGGCTTTAAACCCAGAATATAGCAGGTCTTAATCCCAGAATATAGCAGGTCTTAATCCCAGAATATAGCAGGGCTTAATCCCAGAATATAGCAGGACTTAATCCCAGAATATAGCAGGGCATATCCTAGAATATAGAAGGGATTAATCCCAGAATGTAGCAGGGCTTAATCCCAGAATATAGCAGAGATTAAACCCAGAATATAGCAAGGCTTAATCACAGAATATAGCAGGCCTTAAACCCAGAATATAGCAGGCCTTAATCCTAGAATATAGCAGGCCTTAACACAGAACATAGCAGGGATTAATTCCATAATATAGCAGGGCTTAATCCCAGAATATAGTAGGGATTAATCCCAGAATATAGCAGATGTAAATCCAAGAATATAGCAGACGTAATTACAAGAATATAGCAGGGCCTAAACCAAGAATATAGCAGGTCTTAATCCCAGAATATAGCAAATCTTAATACCAGAACATAGCAGGGTTTAAACAAAGAATATAACAGGGCTTAATCCCCAAATATTGCAGGGGTTAAATCCAGAATATAGAAGGCTTAAAATCCAGAATATAGCAGGTCTTAATCCCAGAATATAGCAGGACTTAATCCCAGAATATAGCAGGGAATACCCCAGAATATAGCAGGGATTAATCCCAGAATATAGTAGGGCTTAATCACAGAATATAGCAGAGGTTAAACCCAGAATATAGCAAGGCTTAATCACAGAATATAGCAGGCTTTAAACCCAAAATATAGCAGGCCTTAATCCTAGAATATAGCAGGCCTTAACACAGAACATAGCAGGGCTTAATTCCATAATAGGAAGGGCTTAATCCCAGAATATAGGAGGACTTAATCCCAGAATATAGCAGGGCATACCCCAGAATATAGCAGGGATTAATCCCAGAATATAGCAGAGATTAAACCCAGAATATAGCAAGGCTTAATCACAGAATATAGCAGAGATTAAACCCAGAATATAGCAAGGCTTAATCACAGAATATAGCAGAGATTAAACCCAGAATATAGCAAGGCTTAATCACAGAATATTGTAGGGCTTAGTGCCAGAATATAGCAGTCCTTTTAGACAGAATATAGTAGGGCTTAATTGCATAATATAGCAGGCTTTAAACCCAGAATATAGCAAGGTTTAATCCCAGAATATAGCAGGGCTTAATCCCAGAATATAGCAGGACTTAATCCCAGAATATAGCAGGGCATATCCTAGAATATAGCAGGCCTTAACACAGAACATAGCAGGGATTTATTCAATAATATAGCAGGGCTTAATCCCAGAATATAGCAAGGCTTAATCACAGAATATAGCAGGCCTAAAACCCAGAATATTGCAGGCCTTAATCCTAGAATATAGCAGGCCTTAACACAGAACGTAGCAGGGATTAATTCCATAATATAGCAGGGCTTAATCCCAGAATATAGTAGGGATTAATCCCAGAATATAGCAGATGTAAATCCAAGAATATACAGGGCCTAAACCAAGAAAGAGCAGACCTTAAATTCAGTATATAGCAGGACTTAATCCCAGAACATAGCAGGGCTTAAACAAAGAATATAGCAGGGCTTAATCCCCGAATATTGCAGGATTTAATCCCAGAATATAGCAGCCTTTAAACCCAGAATATAGCAGGTCTTAATCCCAGAATATAGAAGGTCTTAATCACAGAATATAGCAGGGCATAACCCCAGAATATTGCAGGGATTAATCCCAGAATATAGCAGGGCTTATACCCAGAATATAGCAGACCTAAATCCAAGAATATAGCAGGGCCTAAACCCAGAATATAGCAGGCCTTAATCCTAGAATATAGCAGGCCTTAACACAGAACATAGCAGGGATTACTTCAATAATATAGCAGGGCTTAATCCCAGAATATAGCAGAGATTAAACCCAGAATATAGCAAGGCTTAATCACAGAATATTGTAGGGCTTAGTGCCAGAATATAGCAGTCCTTTTAGACAGAATATAGTAGGGCTTAATTGCATAATATAGCAGGCTTTAAACCCAGAATATAGCAAGGTTTAATCCCAGAATATAGCAGGGCTTAATCCCAGAATATAGCAGGACTTAATCCCAGAATATAGCAGGGCATATCCTAGAATATAGCAGGCCTTAACACAGAACATAGCAGGGATTAATTCAATAATATAGCAGGGCTTAATCCCAGAATATAGCAAGGCTTAATCACAGAATATAGCAGGCCTAAAACCCAGAATATTGCAGGCCTTAATCCTAGAATATAGCAGGCCTTAACACAGAACGTAGCAGGGATTAATTCCATAATATAGCAGGGCTTAATCCCAGAATATAGTAGGGATTAATCCCAGAATATAGCAGATGTAAATCCAAGAATATACAGGGCCTAAACCAAGAAAGAGCAGACCTTAAATTCAGTATATAGCAGGACTTAATCCCAGAACATAGCAGGGCTTAAACAAAGAATATAGCAGGGCTTAATCCCCGAATATTGCAGGATTTAATCCCAGAATATAGCAGCCTTTAAACCCAGAATATAGCAGGTCTTAATCCCAGAATATAGAAGGTCTTAATCACAGAATATAGCAGGGCATAACCCCAGAATATTGCAGGGATTAATCCCAGAATATAGCAGGGCTTATACCCAGAATATAGCAGACCTAAATCCAAGAATATAGCAGGGCCTAAACCCAGAATATAGCAGGCCTTAATCCTAGAATATAGCAGGCCTTAACACAGAACATAGCAGGGATTACTTCAATAATATAGCAGGGCTTAATCCCAGAATATAGCAGGGCTTATACCCAGAATATAGCAGGCCTTAATCCTAGAATATAGCAGGCCTTAACACAGAAAATAGCAGATCTTCATCCCAGAATATAGCAGGGCTTAATCCCAGAATATAGCAGAGATTAAACCCAGAATATAGCAAGGCTTAATCACAGAATATAGCAGGGCTTAAACCCAGAATATAGCAGGGATTAATCCCAGAATATAGCAGACCTAAATACAAGAATATAGCAGGTTTAATTCCAGTATATAGCAGGACTTAATACAAGAATATAGCAAAATTTAATCCCAGAACATAGCAGGGCTTAAACAAAGAATGTAACAGGGCTTAATCCCCGAATATTGCAGTGCGTAATCCCAGAATATAGCAGGCTTTAAATCCAGAATATAGCAGGTCTTAATCTAAGAATATAGCAGGGCATAACCCCAGAATATAGCAGGGATTAATCCCAGAATATAGAAGAGATATACCCAGAATATAGCAAGGCTTAATCACAGAATATAGCAGGCCTTAAACCCAGAATATAGCGGGCCTTAAACTCAAAATATAGCAGGCCTTAATCCTAGAATATAGCAGGCCTTAACACAGAACATAGCAGGGATTAATTCAATAATATAGCAGGGCTTAATCCCAGAATATAGCAGGGATTAATCCAAGAATATAGCAGACGTAATTACAAGAATATAGCAGGGCCTAAACCAAGAATATAGCAGGTCTTAATCCCAGAATATAGCAAATCTTAATACCAGAACATAGCAGGGCTTAAACAAAGAATATAACAGGGCTTAATCCCCAAATATTGCAGGGGTTAATCCCAGAATATAGAAGGCTTAAAATCCAGAATATAGCAGGTCTTAATCCCAGAATATAGCAGGGCTGAATCCCAGAATATAGCAGGACTTAATCCCAGAATATAGCAGGGCATACCCCAGAATATAGCAGGGGTTAATCCCAGAATATAGTAGGGCTTAATCACAGAATATAGCAGAGGTTAAACCCAGAATATAGCAAGGCTTAATCACAGAATATAGCAGGCCTTAAACCCAAAATATAGCAGGCCATAATCCTAGAATATAGCAGGCCTTAACACAGAACATAGCAGGGCTTAATTCCATAATAGGAAGGGCTTAATCCCAGAATATAGGAGGACATAATCCCAGAATATAGCAGGGCATAACCCCAGAATATAGCAGGGCTTAATCCCAGAATATAGCAGAGATTAAACCCAGAATATAGCAAGGTTTAATCACAGAATATAGCAGGCTTTAAACCCAGAATATAGCAGGCCTTAATCCTAGAATATAGCAGGACTTAATCCCAGAAAATAGCAGGGCATAACCCCAGAATATAGCAGGGATTAATCCCAGAATATAGCAGGGTTTATACCCAGAATATAGCAGATCTAAATCCAAGAATATAGCAGGGCCTAAACCCAGAATGTAGCAGGCCTTAATCCTAGAATATAGTAGGCCTTAACACAGAAAATAGCAGATCTTCATCCCAGAATATAGCAGGGCTTAATCCCAGAATATAGCAGAGATTAAACCTAGAATATAGCAAGGCTTAATCACAGAATATAGCAGGCCTTAAACCCAGAATATAGCAGGGATTAATCCCAGAATATAGCAGACCTAAATACAAGAATATAGCAGGTTTAATTCCAGTGTATAGCAGGACTTAATACAAGAATATAGCAAAGCTTAATTCAAGAACATAGCAGGGCTTAAACAAAGAATATAACAGGGCTTAATCCCCGAATATTGCAGTGCGTAATCCCAGAATATAGCAGGCTTTAAATCCAGAATATAGCAGGTCTTAATCCCAGAATATAGCAAGGCTTAATCACAGTATATAGCAGAGATTAAACCCAGAATATAGCAAGGCTTAATCACAGAATATTGTAGGGCTTAGTGCCAGAATATAGCAGTCCTTTTAGACAGAATATAGTAGGGCTTAATTGCATAATATAGCAGGCTTTATACCCAGAATATAGCAGGTCTTAATCCCAGAATATAGCAGGGCTTAATCCCAGAATATTGCAGGACTTAATCCCAGAATATAGCAGGGCATATCCTAGAATATAGCAGGGATTAATCCCAGAATGTAGCAGGTCTTAATCCCAGAATATAGCAGAGATTAAACCCAGAATATAGCAAGGCTTAATCACAGAATATAGCAGGCCTAAAACCCAGAATATAGCAGGCCTTAATCCGAGAATATAGCAGGCCTTAACACAGAACATAGCAGGGATTAATTCCATAATATAGCAAGGCTTAATCCCAGAATATAGTAGGGATTAATCCCAGAATATAGCAGATGTAAATCCAAGAATATAACAGGGCCTAAACCAAGAAAGAGCAGGCCTTAAATTCAGTATATAGCAGGACTTAATCCCAGAACATAGCAGGGTTTAAACAAAGAATATAGCAGGGCTTAATCCCCGAATATTGCAGGATTTAATCCCAGAATATAGCAGGCTTTAAACCCAGAATATAGCAGGTCTTAATCCCTGAATATAGCAGGGCTTAATCCCAGAATATAGCAGGACTTAATCACAGAATATAGCAGGGCATAACCCCAGAATATAGCAGGGATTAATCCCAGAATATAGCAGGGCTTATACCCAGAATATAGCAGACCTAAATCCAAGAATATAGCAGGGCCTAAACTCAGAATATAGCAGGCCTTAATCCTAGAATATAGCAGGCCTTAACACAGAAAATAGCAGATCTTCATCCCAGAATATAGCAGGGCTTAATCCCAGAATATAGCAGAGATTAAACCCAGAATATAGCAAGGCTTAATCACAGAATATAGCAGGCCTTAAACCCAGAATATAGCAGGGATTAATCCAAGAATATAGCAGACCTAAATACAAGAATATAGCAGGTTTAATTCCAGTATATAGCAGGACTTAATACAAGAATATAGCAAAGCTTAATCGCAGAACATAGCAGGGCTTAAACAAAGAATGTAACAGGGCTTAAGCCCCGAATATTGCAGTGCGTAATCCCAGAATATAGCAGGGTTTAAATCCAGAATATAGCAGGTCTTAATCCCAGAATATAGCAGGGCATAACCCCAGAATATAGCAGGGATTAATCCCAGAATATAGAAGAGATATACCCAGAATATAGCAAGGCTTAATCACAGAATATAGCAGGCCTTAAACCCAGAATATAGCGGGCCTTAAACTCAAAATATAGCAGGCCTTAATCCTAGAATATAGCAGACCTTAACACAGAACATAGCAGGGATTAATTCAATAATATAGCAGGGCTTAATCCCAGAATATAGCAGGGATTAATCCAAGAATATAGCAGACGTAATTACAAGAATATAGCAGGGCCTAAACCAAGAATATAGCAGGTCTTAATCCCAGAATATAGCAAATCTTAATACCAGAACATAGCAGGGCTTAAACAAAGAATATAACAGGGCTTAATCCCCAAATATTGCAGGGGTTAATCCCAGAATATAGCAGGCTTAAAATCAAGAATATAGCAGGCCTTAAACCCAGAATATAGAAGGCCTTAAACCCAGAATATAGCAGGCCTTAATCCTAGAATATAGCAGGGCATACCCCAGAATATAGCAGGGATTAATTCAATAATATAGCAGGGCTTAATCCCAGAATATAGCAGGGATTAATCCAAGAAAATAGCAGACGTAATTACAAGAATATAGCAGGGCCTAAACCAAGAATATAGCAGGTCTTAATCCCAGAATATAACAAATCTTAATACCAGAACATAGCAGGGCTTAAACAAAGAATATAACAGGGCTTAATCCCCAAATATTGCAGGGGTTAATCCCAGAATATAGAAGGCTTAAAATCCAGAATATAGCAGGTCTTAATCCCAGAATTTAGCAGGGCTGAATCCCAGAATATAGCAGGACTTAATCCCAGAATATAGCAGGCCTTAATCCTAGAATATAGCAGGCCTTAACACAGAACATAGCAGGGCTTAATTCCATAATAGGAAGGGCTTAATCCCAGAATATAGGAGGACTTAATCCCAGAATATAGCAGGGCATACCCCAGAATATAGCAGGGATTAATCCCAGAATATAGCAGAGATTAAACCCAGAATATAGCAAGGCTTAATCACAGAATATAGCAGGCTTTAAACCCAGAATATAGCAGGCCTTAATCCTAGAATATAGCATTCCTTAACATAGAACATAGCAGGGCTTAATTCCATAATATAGCAGGGCTTAATCCCAGAATATAGCGGGGATTAATCCCAGAATATAGCAAGGCTTAATCACAGAATATAGCAGAGATTAAACCCAGAATATAGCAAGGTTTAATCACAGAATATTGTAGGGCTTAGTGCCAGAATATAGCAGTCCTTTTAGACAGAATATAGTAGGGCTTAATTGCATAATATAGCAGGCTTTATACCCAGAATATAGCAGGTCTTAATCCCAGAATATAGCAGGGCTTAATCCCAGAATATTGCAGGACTTAATCCCAGAATATAGCAGGGCATATCCTAGAATATAGCAGGGATTAATCCCAGAATATAGTAGGGCTTAATCACAGAATATAGCAGAGGTTAAACCCAGAATATAGCAAGGCTTAATCACAGAATATAGCAGGCCTTAAACCCAAAATATAGCAGGCCATAATCCTAGAATATAGCAGGCCTTAACACAGAACATAGCAGGGCTTAATTCCATAATAGGAAGGGCTTAATCCCAGAATATAGGAGGACTTAATCCCAGAATATAGCAGGGCATACCCCAGAATATAGCAGGGATTAATCCCAGAATATAGCAGAGATTAAACCCAGAATATAGCAAGGCTTAATCACAGAATATAGCAGGCTTTAAACCCAGAATATAGCAGGCCTTAATCCTAGAATATAGCATTCCTTAACATAGAACATAGCAGGGCTTAATTCCATAATATAGCAGGGCCTAATCCCAGAATATAGCAGGGATTAATCCCAGAATATAGCAAGGCTTAATCACAGAATATAGCAGAGATTAAACCCAGAATATAGCAAGGTTTAATCACAGAATATTGTAGGGCTTAGTGCCAGAATATAGCAGTCCTTTTAGACAGAATATAGTAGGGCTTAATTGCATAATATAGCAGGCTTTAAACCCAGAATATAGCAGGTCTTAATCCCAGAATATAGCAGGGCTTAATCCCAGAATATAGCAGGACTTAATCCCAGAATATAGCAGGGCATATCCTAGAATATAGAAGGGATTAATCTCATAATGTAGCAGGGCTTAATCCCAGAATATAGAAGAGATTAAACCCAGAATATAGCAAGGCTTAATCACAGAATATAGCAGGCCTTAAACCCAGAATATAGCAGGCCTTAATCCTAGAATATAGCAGGCCTTAACACAGAACATAGCAGGGATTAATTCCATAATATAGCAGGGCTTAATCCCAGAATATAGTAGGGATTAATCCCAGAATATAGCAGATGTAAATCCAAGAATATAGCAGACGTAATTACAAGAATATAGCAGGGCCTAAACCAAGAATATAGCAGGTCTTAATCCCAGAATATAGCAAATCTTAATACCAGAACATAGCAGGGCTTAAACAAAGAATATAACAGGGCTTAATCCCCAAATATTGCAGGGGTTAATCCCAGAATATAGAAGGCTTAAATTCCAGAATATAGAAGGTCTTAATCCCAGAATATAGCAGGGCTGAATCCCAGAATATAGCAGGACTTAATCCCAGAATATAGCAGGGCATACCCCAGAATATAGCAGGGATTAATCCCAGAATATAGTAGGACTTAATCACAGAATATAGCAGAGGTTAAACCCAGAATATAGCAAGGCTTAATCACAGAATATAGCAGGCCTTAAACCCAAAATATAGCAGGCCTTAATCCTAGAATATAGCAGGCCTTAACACAGAACATAGCAGGGCTTAATTCCATAATAGGAAGGGCTTAATCCCAGAATATAGGAGGACTTAATCCCAGAATATAGCAGGGATTAATCCCAGAATATAGCAGGGATTAATCCCGGAATATAGCATGGCTTAATCCCAGAATATAGCAGAGATTAAACCCAGAATATAGCAAGGCTTAATCACAGAATATAGCAGGCTTTAAACCCAGAATATAGCAGGCCTTAATCCTAGAATATAGCATTCCTTAACATAGAACATAGCAGGGCTTAATTCCATAATATAGCAGTGCTTAATCCCAGAATATAGCAGGGATTAATCCCCGAATATAGCAAGGCTTAATCACAGAATATAGCAGAGATTAAACCCAGAATATAGCAAGGCTTAATCACAGAATATAGCAGTGATTAAACCCAGAATATTGCAAGGCTTAATCACAGAATATTGTAGGGCTTAGTGCCAGAATATAGCAGTCCTTTTAGACAGAATATAGTAGGGCTTAATTGCATAATATAGCAGGCTTTAAACCCAGAATATAGCAGGTCTTAATCCCAGAATATAGCAGGGCTTAATCCCAGAATATAGCAGGACTTAATCCCAGAATATAGCAGGGCATATCCTAGAATATAGCAGGCCTTAACACAGAACATAGCAGGGCTTAATTCCATAATATAGCAGGGCTTAATCCCAGAATATAGTAGGGATTAATCCCAGAATATAGCAGATGTAAATCCAAGAATATAACAGGGCCTAAACCAAGAAAGAGCAGGCCTTAAATTCAGTATATAGCAGGACTTAATCCCAGAACATAGCAGGGCTTAAACAAAGAATATAGCAGGGCTTAATCCCCGAATATTGCAGGATGTAATCCCAGAATATAGCAGGTCTTAATCCCTGAATATAGCAGGGCTTAATCCCAGAATATAGCAGGACTTAATCCCAGAATATAGCAGGGCATAACCCCAGAATATAGCAGGGATTAATCCAAGAATATAGCAGGGTTTATACCCAGAATATAGCAGGCCTTAATCCTAGAATATAGCAGGCCTTAACACAGAAAAAAGCAGATCTTCATCCCAGAATATAGCAGGGCTTAATCCCAGAATATAGCAGAGATTAAACCCAGAATATAGCAAGGCTTAATCACAGAATATAGCAGGCCTTAAACCCAGAATATAGCAGGGATTAATCCAAGAATATAGCAGACCTAAATACAAGAATATAGCAGGTTTAATTCCAGTATATAGCAGGACTTAATACAAGAATATAGCAAAGCTTAATCCCAGAACATAGCAGGGCTTAAACAAAGAATGTAACAGGGCTTAATCCCCGAATATTGCAGTGCGTAATCCCAGAATATAGCAGGCTTTAAATCCAGAATATAGCAGGTCTTTATCCCAGAATATAGCAAGGCTTAATCCCAGAATATAGCAGGACTTAATCACAGAATATAGCAGGGCATACCACAGAATATAGCAGGGATTAATCCCAGAATATAGTAGGGCTTAATCCAAGAATATAGCAGAGGTTAAACCCAGAATATAGCAAGGCTTAATCACAGAATATAGCAGGCCTTAAACCCAGAATATAGCAGGCCTTAATCCTAGAATATAGCAGGCCTTAACACAGAACATAGCAGGGCTTAATTCCGTAATATAGCAGGGCTTAATCCCAGAATATAGCAGGACTTAATACCATGAATATAGCAGGGCTTACCCCAGAATATAGCAGGGATTAATTCCATAATATAGCAGGGCTTAATCCCAGAAATTAGCTGGACTTAATCCCAGAATATATTAGGGCATAACCACAGAAAATAGCAGGGATTAATCCCAGAATATAGAAGAGATTAAACCCAGAATATGGCAAGGCCTAATCACAGAATATAGCAGGCCTTAAACACAGAATACAGCAGCCTGAAACTCAGAACATTGCAGGCCTTAATCCTAGAATATAGCAGGCCTTAACACAGAACATAGCAGGGATTAATTCCATAATATAGCAGGGGTTAATCCCAGAATAGAGTAGGATTAATCCTAGAATATAGCAGACCGAAATACAAGAATATAGCAGGGATTAATGCCAGAATATAGCAGGGCGTAATCCCAGAATATAGCAGAGATTAAACTCAGAGTTTAGCAAGGCTTAATCACAGAATATAACAGGCCTTAAAGCCAGAATATAGCAGGCCTTAAACACAGAATATAGCAGGCCTTAATCCTAGAATATAGCAGGCCGTAACACAGAACATAGCAGGGCTTAATTCCAGATATAGCATTCCATAAAGACAGAACATAGCAGGGCTTAATTCCAGAACATAGCATTCCATAAAGACAGAATACAGCAAGGCTTAATCACAGAATATTGCAGGGCTTAGTGCCAGAATATAGCAGTCATTAAAGACAGAATATAGCAGGGCTCAATTCCAGAATATAGCAGGCTTTAAACCCAGAATATAGCGGGTCTTAATCCCAGAATATAGCTGGACTTAATCCCAGAATATGGCAGGGCATAACCCCTGAATATAGCAGGGATTAATCCTAGAATATAGCAGGGCTTACTCCCAGAATACAGCAGAGATTAAACCCAGAATATAGCAAGGTTTAATCACAGAATATAGCAGGCCTTAAACCCAGAATATAGCCTGCCTTAATCCTAGAATATAGCATGCCTTAACACAGAACATAGCAGGGATTAATTCCATAATATAGCAGGGCTTAATCCCAGAATATAGCAGATGTAAATCCAAGAATATAGCAGGGCCTAAACTAAGAATATAGCAGGCCTTAAATCCAGTATATATCAGGATTAATCCCTGAATATAGCAGGACTTAATCCCAGAACATATCAGGGCTTGAACAAAGAATATAGCAGGGATTAATCCTAGAATATTGCAGGGCTTAATCCCAGAATATAGCAGGCTTTAAATCCAGAATATAGCAGGTCTTAATCCCAGAATATAGCAGGCCTTAAACCCAGAATATAGCATGCCTTAATCCTAGAATATAGCAGGCCTTAACGCAGAACATAGCAGGGCTTAATTCCATAATATAGCAGGGATTAATCCCAGAATATAGCAGGGATTAATCCCAGAATATAGCAGGACTTAATCCCAGAATATAGCAGGGCATAACCCCAGAATATAGCTGGGGTTAATCCCAAAATATAGCTGGGATTAATCCCAGAATATAGCAGAGATTAAACCTAGAATATAGCAAGGCTTAATCACAGAATATAGCAGGCCATAAACCCAGAATATAGCATGCCTTAATCCTAGATATTGCAGGCCTTAACACAGAACATAGCAGGGCTTAATTCCATAATATAGCAGGGCATAATGCCAGAATATAGCAGGGATTAATCCCAGAATATAGCAGGACTTAATCCCAGAATATAGAAGGGCATAACCACAGAATATAGCTGGGATTAATCCCAGAATAGAGCAGGGTTTAATCCCAGAATATAGCAGAGATGAAAACCATAATATAAAAAGGCTTAATCACAGAATATAACAGGCCTTAAACCCAGAAAATAGCAGAGATTTAACCCAGAATATAGCAATGCTTAATCACAGAATATAGCAGGCCTTAATCCTAGAATATAGCAGGCTTTAACAAAGAACATAGCAGGGCTTAATTCCATAATATAGCAAGGCTTAATACCAGAATATAGCAGGGATTAATCCCAGAATATAGCAGGACTTAATCCCAGAATATAGCAGGGCATAACCCCAGAATATAGCTGGGGTTAATCCCAGAATATAGCGGGGATTAATCCCAGAATATAGCAGAGATTAAACCTAGAATATAGCAAGGCTTAATCACAGAATATAGCAGGCCATAAACCCAGAATATAGCATGCCTTAATCCTAGAATATAGCAGGCCTTAACACAGAACATAGCAGGGCTTAATTCCATAATATAGCAGGGCGTAATGCCAGAATATAGCAGGGCTTAATCCCAGAATATAGCAGGGCGTAATGCCAGAATATAGCAGGGCTTAATCCCAGAATATAGCAGAGATTAAACCCAGAATATAGCAAGGCTTAATCACAGAATATAGCAGGCCTTACACACAGAATATAGCAGACCTTAAACCCAGAATATAGCAGGCCTTAATCCCAGAATATAGCAGGCCTTAAACCCAGAATATAGCTTGCCTTAATCCTAGAATCCTAGAATAATCAGGGCTTGAACAAAGAATATAGCAGGGATTAATCCTAGAATATTGCAGGGCTTAATCCCAGAATATAGCAGGCTTTAAATCCAGAATATAGCAGGTCTTAATCCCAGAATATAGCAGGCCTTAAACCCAGAATATAGCATGCCTTAATCCTAGAATATAGCAGGCCTTAACACAGAACATAGCAGGGCTTAATTCCATAATATAGCAGGGATTAATCCCAGAATATAGCAGGGATTAATCCCAGAATATAGCAGGACTTAATCCCAGAATATAGCAGGGCATAACCCCAGAATATAGCTGGGGTTAATCCCAGAATATAGCGGGGATTAATCCCAGAATATAGCAGAGATTAAACCTAGAATATAGCAAGGCTTAATCACAGAATATAGCAGGCCATAAACCCAGAATATAGCATGCCTTAATCCTAGAATATAGCAGGCCTTAACACAGAACATAGCAGGGCTTAATTCCATAATATAGCAGGGCGTAATGCCAGAATATAGCAGGGATTAATCCCAGAATATAGCAGGACTTAATCCCAGAATATAGCAGGGCATAACCACAGAATATAGCTGGGATTAATCCCAGAATAGAGCAGGGCTTAATCCCAGAATATAGCAGAGATGAAAACCATAATATAAAAAGGCTTAATCACAGAATATAGCAGGCCTTAAACCCAGAAAATAGCAGAGATTTAACCCAGAATATAGCAATGCTTAATCACAGAATATAGCAGGCCTTAATCCTAGAATATAGCAGGCTTTAACAAAGAACATAGCAGGGCTTAATTCCATAATATAGCAAGGCTTAATCACAGAATATAGCAGGCCTTAAACACAGAATATAGCAGGCCTTAAACACAGAATATAGCAGGCCTTAATCCTAGAATATAGCAGGCCATAACACAGAACATAGTAGGGCTTAATTCAATAATATAGCAGGACTTAATCCCGGAATATAGAAGGCCAAAATCCCAGAGAATGGCATGGTTTAAACACAGAAAATAGCAGATCTTCATTCCAGAATCTAGCAGGGCTTAATCCCAGAATATAGCAGGACTTAATCTCAGAATATAGCAGGGCATATCCCCAGAAATTAGCAGGTATTAATCCCAGAATATTGCAGCACTTAATCCCAGAATATAGCAGAGATAAACCTAGAATATAGCATGTCTTAATCACAGAATATTGCAGGGCTTAGTCCCAGAATATAGCAGTCCTTAAAGACAGAATATAGTAGGGCTTAATTCCAGAATATAGCAGGCTTTAAACCCAGAATATAGCGGGTCTTAATCCCAGAATATAGCAGGGCTTAATCCCAGAATTTAGCTGGACTTAATCACAGAATATGGCAGGGCATAACCCCAAAATATAGCAGGGATTAATCCCAGAATATAGCAGGGCTTAATCCCAGAATATAGCAGAGATTAAACCCAGAATATAGCAAGGCTTAATCACAGAATATAGCAGGCCTTAATCCTAGAATATTGCAGGCCTTAACACAGAACATAGCAGGTCTTAATTCCATAATATAGCAGGGCTTAACACAGAACATAGCAGGGATTAATTTCGTAATATTGCATGGCTTAATCTAAGAATATAGCAGGGATTAATCCCAGAATATAGTAGATCTAATTCCAAGAATATAGCAGGCCTTAAATCCAGTATATATCAGGATTAATCCCTGAATATAGCAGGACTTAATCCCAGAACATATCAGGGCTTGAACAAAGAATATAGCAGGGATTAATCCTAGAATATTGCAGGGCTTAATCCCAGAATATAGCAGGCTTTAAATCCAGAATATAGCAGGTCTTAATCCCAGAATATAGCAGGCCTTAAACCCAGAATATAGCATGCCTTAATCCAAGAATATAGCAGGCCTTAACACAGAACATAGCAGGGCTTAATTCCATAATATAGCAGGGATTAATCCCAGAATATAGCAGGGATTAATCCCAGAATATAGCAGGACTTAATCCCAGAATATAGCAGGGCATAACCCCAGAATATAGCTGGGGTTAATCCCAGAATATAGCTGGGATTAATCCCAGAATATAGCAGAGATTAAACCTAGAATATAGCAAGGCTTAATCCCAGAATATAGCAGGCCATAAACCCAGAATATAGCATGCCTTAATCCTAGAATATAGCATGCCTTAACACAGAACATAGCAGGGCTTAATTCCATAATATAGCAGGGCGTAATGCCAGAATATAGCAGGGATTAATCCCAGAATATAGCAGGACTTAATCCCAGAATATAGAAGGGCATAACCACAGAATATAGCTGGGATTAATCCCAGAATAGAGCAGGGCTTAATCCCAGAATATAGTAGAGATGAAAACCAGAATATAAAAAGGCTTAATCAAAGAATATAGCAGGCCTTAAACACAGAAAATAGCAGAGATTTAACCCAGAATATAGCAATGCTTAATCACAGAATATAGCAGGCCTTAATCCTAGAATATAGCAGGCTTTAACAAAGAACATAGCAGGGCTTAATTCCATAATATAGCAAGGCTTAATACCAGAATATAGCAGGGATTAATCCCAGAATATAGCAGGACTTAATCCCAGAATATAGCAGGGCATAACCCCAGAATATAGCTGGGGTTAATCCCGGAATATAGCTGGGATTAATCCCAGAATATAGCAGAGATTAAACCTAGAATATAGCAAGGCTTAATCACAGAATATAGCAGGCCATAAACCCAGAATATAGCATGCCTTAATCCTAGAATATAGCAGGCCTTAACACAGAACATAGCAGGGCTTAATTCCATAATATAGCAGGGCGTAATGCCAGAATATAGCAGGGCTTAATCCCAGAATATAGCAGAGATTAAACCCAGAATATAGCAAGGCTTAATCACAGAATATAGCAGGCCTTACACACAGAATATAGCAGACCTTAAACCCAGAATATAGCAGGCCTTAATCCTAGAATATAGCAGGCCTTAACACAGAACATAGCAGGGATTAATTTAAATATAGCAGTGCTAAATCTAAGAATATAGCAGGGATTAATGCCAGAATATAGCAGATCTAATTCCAAGAATATAGCAGGCCTTAAATCCAGTATATATCAGGATTAATCCCTGAATATAGCAGGACTTAATCCCAGAACATATCAGGGCTTGAACAAAGAATATAGCTGGGATTAATCCTAGAATATTGCAGGGCTTAATCCCAGAATATAGCAGGCTTTAAATCCAGAATATAGCAGGTCTTAATCCCAGAATATAGCAGGCCTTAAACCCAGAATATAGCATGCCTTAATCCTAGAATATAGCAGGCCTTAACACAGAACATAGCAGGGCTTAATTCCATAAAATAGCAGGGATTAATCCCAGAATATAGCAGGGATTAATCCCAGAATATAGCAGGACTTAATCCCAGAATATAGCAGGGCATAACCCCAGAATATAGCTGGGGTTAATCCCAGAATATAGCTGGGATTAATCCCAGAATATAGCAGAGATTAAACCTAGAATGTAGCAAGGCTTAATCACAGAATATAGCAGGCCAGAAACCCAGAATATAGCAGGCCTTAACACAGAACATAGCAGGGCTTAATTCCATAATATAGCAGGGCGTAATGCCAGAATATAGCAGGGATTAATCCCAGAATATAGCAGGACTTAATCCCAGAATATAGAAGGGCATAACCACAGAATATAGCTGGGATTAATCCCAGAATAGAGCAGGGCTTAATCCCAGAATATAGCAGAGATGAAAACCAGAATATAAAAAGGCTTAATCACAGAATATAGCAGGCCTTAAACCCAGAAAATAGCAGAGATTTAACCCAGAATATAGCAATGCTTAATCACAGAATATAGCAGGCCTTAATCCTAGAATATAGCAGGCTTTAACAAAGAACATAGCAGGGCTTAATTCCATAATATAGCAAGGCTTAATCACAGACTATAGCAGGCCTTAAACACAGAATATAGCAGGCCATAATCCTAGAATATAGCAGGGCTTAATCCCAGAATTTAGCTGGACTTAATCACAGAATATGGCAGGGCATAACCCCAAAATATAGCAGGGATTAATCCCAGAATATAGCAGGGCTTAATCCCAGAATATAGCAGGGCTTAATCCCAGAATATAGCAGAGATTAAACCCAGAATATAGCAAGGCTTAATCACAGAATATAGCAGGCCTTAATCCTAGAATATTGCAGGCCTTAACACAGAACATAGCAGGGATTAATTTTGTAATATTGCAGGGCTTAATCTAAGAATATAGCAGGGATTAATCCCAGAATATAGTAGATCTAATTCCAAGAATATAGCAGGCCTTAAATCCAGTATATATCAGGATTAATCCCTGAATATAGCAGGACTTAATCCCAGAACATATCAGGGCTTAAACAAAGAATATAGCAGGGATTAATCCTAGAATATTGCAGGGCTTAATCCCAGAATATAGCAGGCTTTAAATCCAGAATATAGCAGGTCTTAATCCCAGAATATAGCAGGCCTTAAACCCAGAATATAGCATGCCTTAATCCTAGAATATAGCAGGCCTTAACACAGAACATAGCAGGGCTTAATTCCATAATATAGCAGGGCTTAATCCCAGAATATAGCAGGGATTAATCCCAGAATATAGCAGGACTTAATCCCAGAATATAGCAGGGCATAACCCCAGAATATAGCTGGGGTTAATCCCAGAATATAGCTGGGATTAATCCCAGAATATAGCAGAGATTAAACCTAGAATATAGCAAGGCTTAATCACAGAATATAGCAGGCCATAAACCCAGAATATAGCATGCCTTAATCCTAGAATATAGCAGGCCTTAACACAGAACATAGCAGGGCTTAATTCCATAATATAGCAGGGCGTAATGCCAGAATATAGCAGGGATTAATCCCAGAATATAGCAGGACTTAATTCCAGAATATAGAAGGGCATAACCACAAAATATAGCTGGGATTAATCCCAGAATAGAGCAGGGTTTAATCCCAGAATATAGCAGAGATGAAAACCATAATATAAAAATGCTTAATCACAGAATATAGCAGGCCTTAAACCCAGAAAATAGCAGAGATTTAACCCAGAATATAGCAATGCTTAATCACAGAATATAGCAGGCCTTAATCCTAGAATATAGCAGGCTTTAACAAAGAACATAGCAGGGCTTAATTCCATAATATAGCAGGGCGTAATGCCAGAATATAGCAGGGTTTAATCCCAGAATATAGCAGAGATTAAACCCAGAATATAGCAAGGCTTAATCACAGAATATAGCAGGCCTTACACACAGAATATAGCAGACCTTAAACCCAGAATATAGCAGGCCTTAATCCTAGAATATAGCAGGCCTTAACACAGAACATAGCAGGGATTAATTTAAATATAGCAGGGCTAAATCTAAGAATATAGCAGGGATTAATCCCAGAATATAGCAGATCTAAATCCAAGAATATAGCAGGCCTTAAAACCAGTATATATCAGGATTAATCCCTGAATATAGCAGGACTTAATCCCAGAACATAGCAGGGTTTGAACAAAGAATATAGCAGGGATTAATCCCAGAATATTGCAGGGCTTAATCCCAGTATATAGCAGGCTTTAAATCCAGAATATAGCAGGTCTTAATCCCAGAATATAGCAGGGCTTAATCACAGAATATAGCATGCCTTATTCCTAGAATTTAGCAGGCCTTAACACAGAACATAGCAGGGTTTAATTCCATAATATAGCAGGCTTAATCCCAGAATATAGCAGGGATTAATCCCAGAATATAGCAGGACTTAATCCCAGAATATAGCAGTGCACAACCCCAGAATATAGCTGGGATTAATCCCAGAATATAGCAGGACTTAATCCCAGAATATAGCAGTGCACAACCCCAGAATATAGCAGGGCTTAATCCCAGAATATAGCAGAGATTAAACCCAGAATATAGCAAGGCTTAATCACAGAATATAGCAGGCCTTAAACACAGAATATAGCAGGGCTTAATTCCATAATATAGCAGCACTTAATCCCAGAATATAGAAGACCAAAATCCCAGAAAATGGCATGGTTTAAACACAGAAAATAGCAGATCTTCATCCCAGAATCTAGCAGGGCTTAATCCCCGAATATAGCAGCACTTAATCCCAGAATATAGCAGGTCGTATCCCCAGAATATAGCAGGTATTAATCCCAGAATATAGCAGGGCTTAATCCCAGAATATAGCAGAGATTAAACCCAGAATATAGCAAGGCTTAGTCACAGAATATTGCATGGCTTAGACCCAGAATATAGCAGGTCTTAATCCCACAATATAGTAGGGCTTAATTCCAGAATATAGCAGGCTTTAAAACCACAATATAGCAGGTCTTAATCCCAGAATATAGCAGGGCTTAATCCCAGAATATAGCAGGAACTAATACCAGAATATAGCCGGGCATAACCCCAGAATATAGCAGGGATTAATCCCAGAATATAGCAGACATTAACCCCAGAATATAGCAAGGCTTAATCACAGAATATAGCAGGCCTTAAACCCAGAATATAGCATGCCTTAATCCTAGAATATAGCAGGCCTTAACACAGAACACAGCAGGGCTTAATTCCATATTATAGCAGGGCTTAATCCCAGAATATAGTAGGGATTAATCCCAGAATATAGCAGGACTTAATCCCAGAAAATAGCAGTGCATAACCACAGAATATAGCTGGGATTAAGCCCAGAATAGAGTAGGGCTTAATCCCAGAATGTAGCAGAGATTAAAACCAAAATATAACAAGGCTTAATCACAGAATATAGCAGGCCTTAAACACAGAATATAGCAGGCCTTAAACACAGAATATAGCGGGTTTTAAACCCAGAATATAGCAGGTCTTATTCCCAGAATATAGGAGGGCTTAATCCCAGAATATAGCAGAGATTAAACCCAGAATATAGCAAGGCTTAATCACAGAATTTAGCAGGCCTTAATCCTAAAATATAGCAGGCCTTAACACAGAACATAGCAGGGCTTAATTCCAGAATATAGCAGGCTTTAAACCCAGAATACAGCAGGCCTTAATCCCAGAATATAGCAGGGCTTAGTCAAAGAATATAGCAGGATTTAATCCCAGAATATAGCAGGGCATAACCCCAGAAAAGAGCAGGGATTAATCCCAGAATAAAGCAGGTCTTAATCCCATAATATAGCAGAGATTAAACCCAGAATATAGCAAGGCATAATCACAGAATGTAGCAGGCCTTAATTCTAGAATACAGCAGGCCCAAATCCTAGAATATATCAGGCTTTAACACAGAACATAGCAGGGTTTAATTCCAGAATATAGCTGGCTTTAAACCCAGAATATAGCAGGGCTTAATCCCAGAATATAGCAGAGATTAAACCCAGAATATAGCAAGGCTTAATCACAGAATATTGCAGGGCTTAGTGCCAGAATATAGCAGTCCTTAAAGACAGAATATAGTATGGCTTAATTCCAGAATATAGCAGGCTTTAAACCCAGAATATAGCAGGTCTTAATCCCAGAATATAGCAGGGCTTAATCCCAGAATTTAGCTGGATTTAATCACAGAATATTGCAGGGCACAACCCCTGAATATAACAGGGATTAATCCTAGAATATAGCAGGGCTTACTCCCCGAATACAGCAGAGATTAAACCCAGAATATAGCAGGCCTTAAACCCAGAATATAGAAGGCCTTAAACCCAGAATATAGCATGCCTTAATCCTAGAATATAGCAGGCCTTAACACAGAACATAGCAGGGCTTAATACCATAATATAGCAGGGTTTAATCCCAGAATATAGCAGGCATTAATCCCAGAATATAGCAGGACTTAATCCCAGAATATAGCAAGGCATAACCCCAGAATATAGCTGGGATTAATCCCAGAATATAGCAGGACTTAATCCCAGAATATAGCAGGGCATAACCTCAGAATATAGCAGCGCTTAATTCCAGAATATAGCAGAGATTAAACCCAGAATATAGCAAGACTTAATCACAGAATAATGCAGGCTTTAATCCTAGAATATAGCAGGCCTTAACACAGGACATAGCAGGGCTTAATTCCAGAATATAGCTGGCTTTAAACCCAGAATATAGCAGTTCTTAATCTAAGAATATAACAGGGCTTAATCCCAGAATATAGCAGGACGTAATCCCGGAATATAGCAGGGCATAACCCCAGAATAAAACAGGGCTTAATCCCAGAATATAGCAGAGCTTAATCCCAGAATATAGCAGGCCTTAAAACCAGAACATAGCAGGCCTTTAACCCAGAATATAGCATGCCTTAATCCTAGAATATAGCAGGCCTTAACAGAGAATGTAGCAGCGCTTAATTCCACAATATAACAGAGCTTAATCGCAGAATATAGCAGGGATTAATCCCAGAATATAGCAGGGCTTAATCCCAGAATATAGCAGGATTTTATTCCAGAATATAGCAGGGCATAATCCCAGAATGTAGCAGGGATTAATCCCAGAATATAGCAGGCCTTAATTCCATAATATAGCAGGGCTTAATCCCAGAATATAGCAGGGCTTAAACCCAGAATATAGCAAGGCTTAATCACAGAATATAACAGGCCTTAGACTCAGAATATAGCAGGCCGAAATCCCAGAAAATGGCATGGTTTAAACCCAGAAAATAGAAGATCTTCATCCCAGAATATAGCAGGTCTTAAGTACATAATATAGCAGGGCATAATCCCAGAATATAGCAGGGCATAACCCCAGAATATAGCAGGGGATAATCCCAGAATATAGCAGGGCTTAATCCCAGAATATAGAAAGGCATAACCCCAGAATATAGCTTAGATTAATCCCAGAATATAGCAGGGCTTAATCCCAGAATATAGCAGGGCATAACCTCAGAATATAGCAGTGCTTAATTCAATAATATAGCAGGGCTTAATCCCAGAATATAGCAGGGATTAATCCCAGAATATAGCAGGACTTAATCCCAGAATATAGCAGGGCATAACCGCAGAATATAGCTGGGATTAATCCCAGTATATAGCAGGACTAAATCTCAGAATATAGCAGGCCTTAATCACAGAATATAGCAGTCCGAAATCCCAGAAAATGGCAGGGTTTAAACCCAGAATATATCAGGTCTTCATCCCAGAATATAGCAAGTCTTAATCCCAGAATAAAGCAGGGCTTTATCCCCAAATATAGCAGGACCTAATCCCAGAATATAGCGGGACTGCAACCCAGAATATAACAGGGCTAAAACCCAGAATATAGCAAGCCTTATCTCCCAGAATTAGCAGGCCTTAATGCCAGATTACAGCAGGCATTACACCCAGAATATTGCAGGCCTAAATCCCAGAATATAGTAGGCTTTAAACCCAGAATATAGCAGCCCTTAATGTCAGATTATAGCAGGCCTTGAACCCAGAATATAGCAGGGCTTTATCCCAGAATATAGCAGGCGTTAAACCCAGAATATAGCCGGCCTTCATTCCAGAAAACTGAAGGGCTTAATCACGGAGTGTAGAAGGCCTAAATCCCAGAATATAGCAGGTCTTAATCCCAGAATATAGCAGGCCTTAAACCCAGAATATAGCAGGTGTTAAACCCAGTATATAGCAGAACTAAATCCCAGAATATAGCGGGCCTTAAACCCAGAATTTAGCAGGCGTTAAACCCAGAATATAGCAGGGCCTAATCCCAGAATAAAGCAGGCCTTAATCCCAGAATATAGCAGGCTGAAATCGCAGATATAGCAGGCCTTAAACCCAGAATATAGCAGGCCTTAATCTCAGAATATAGCAGGGCTTAATCCCAGAATATAGCATGTCCTCTTCCCAGAATATAGCAGGCCTTAGTCCCAGAATATAGCAGGCGTTTATCCCAGAATAGAGCATGCCTTAATCGCAGAACATAGCAGACCTTAAACCCAGAATATAGCAGGCATTAATCCCAGATTATAGCAGGCCTTCAATGCGGAATAGGGCATGCCTTAATCCCAGAATATAACAGGCCTTAATCCCAGAATTAGCAGGCCTTAATGCCAGATTACAGCAAGCCTTACACCCAGAATATTGCAGGCCTTAAATCCTGACTATAGTAGCCCATATTCCCAGAGTATAGCAAAGATTAAAACTAGACTATAGCAAGCCTTAATCACAGAATATAGCAGGCCTTAAACCCAGAATATAGCAGGCCTTAATCCCAGAATATAGCAGGGATTAATCCCAGAATACAAAAGTCTTTAAACCCAGAATATCGAAGGGCTTAATCGCAGGATATAGCAGGGCTTAAACAAAGAATACAGCAGGCCTTAATCCCAAAATATAGCAGGCGTTAAACCCAGAATATAGCAGGGCTTAATCCCAGAATATAGCAGGATTTAATCCCATAATATAGCAGGATTTAATCCCAGAATATAGCTGGACTTAATCCCAGAATATAGCAGGGCAGAACCCCAGAATATAGCAGGCCTTAAACCCTGAATATAGCAGGGGGTCATCCCAGAATATAGAAGGGCTTAAACACAAAAAATAGCAGGCCATAATCCCAGAATATAGGAGGGCTTTATCCTGGAATATAGCAGGCATTAAACCCAGAATATAGCAGCACTTAATCCCAGAATATAGCAAGCCTTAAATTCAGAATATAGCAGGCCTTAATCCCAGAATATAGCAGGGCTTAAACCCAGAATATAAAAGGCTTTAAACCCAGAATATTGCAGGGCATAAACCCATAATATAGCAAGCATTTAACCCAGAATAGAGAAGGGCTTAATCCCAGAATATAGCAGGGCTTAATCCCAGAATATAGCAGGGCTTAATCCCAGAATATAGCAGGTGTTAAACCCAGAATATAGCAGGCCTTAATCCCAGAAAACTGAAGGGTTTAATCGCAGAGTGTTGCAGGGCTTAATCCCAGAATATTGCAGGCCAAAATCCCAGAATATAGCAGGCCTTAATCCCAGAATATAGCAGGCCGAAATCCCAGAATATAGCAGGCCTTAATCCCAGAATATAGCAGACCTTAAACTCAGAATATACCAGGCCTTAAACATAGAATATAGCAGGACTTAATTCCAGAATATAGCAGTCCTTAAACTCAGAATATACCAGGCCTTAAACACAGACTATAGAAGGACTTAATCCCAGACTATAGCGGGACTGCAACCCAGAACGTAACAAGGCTAAAATCCAGAATATAGCAAGCCTTAACTCCCATAATATAGCAGATCTTAATGCCAGATTATAGCAGGCCTTAAACCCAGAATATTGCAGGCCATAATCCTAGAACATAGCAGGCATTAAACCCAGAATATAGTAGGCCTTAATCCCAGAATATACCATGGCTTAATCCCAGAATATATCAGCCCTTAAACCCAGACTATATGAGGGCTTAGTCCCAGAATATAGCAGTCCTTAAACTGAGAATATAGCAGGCCTTAATTCCAGAATCCAGCAGGCATTAAACCCAGAATACAGCAGGACTTAATCCCATAATATATCAGCCCTTAAACCCAGAATATAGCAGCCCTTAAACACAGAATATAGCAGGGCATAATCCCAGAATATAGCAGGGTTTAATCCCAGAATAAAGCAGTCCTTAAACACAGAATATAGCAGGCCTGAATTGCAGAATATAGAAGGCCTTAATCCCAGAATATAGCAGGCCGTAAACCAAAAATTAGGCATGCCTTAATCCCAGATTATAGCAGGCATTAATCCCAGAATATAACAGCCCTTTAACTCAGAATATAGCACGGATTAAACAAAGAATATAGCAGGCCTTAAAAACAGAATACAACAGGCCTTAAACCCAGAATATAACAGGCCTTAAACCCAGAATATAGCAGGGCATAATCCCAGAATATAGCAGGCCTTAATCCCGTAATATAGCTAGCCTTAAACTCAGAATATAGCAGGCCTGAATCGCAGAATACAGCAGGCCGTAAACCCAGAATATAGCAGGCCTTAAACCCAGAATATAGCTTGGCATAATCCCAGAATATGGCAGGTCATAATCCCAGAATATAGCAGGCCTTAAACACAGGATATAGCATTCCTGAATCCCAGAATATAGCAGGCCTTAAGCCCAAAATACAGCAGACCTTTATCCCAGAATATAGCAGGGCTTAATCACAGAATATAGCAGGCCTTAATCCAAGAATATAGTAGGCCTTAATCCCAGAATATAGCAGGGTTTAATCCCAGAATGTGGCATGCCTTAAACCCAGAATATAGCAGGCCTATATCGCAGAATTTGAAGGCCTTAATCCCAGAATATAGCAGGCCTATATCGCAGAATTTGAAGGCCTTAATCCAAGAATATAGCAGGCCGTAATCCCAGAATTTAGCAGGCCTTAATTCCAGAATATAGCAGGGCTTAATCACAGAATATAGCAGGGCTTAAACCCAGAATAGAGCCAGGCCTAATCGCAGAATAAAGCAGGCCTTAAACCCAGAACGTAGCAGGGTTTAAACCAAGAATATAGCAGGCCTTAAATCTAGAATATAGCAGGTCCTAATCCCAGAATATAGCAAGCCTTAACCCCAGAACATAGCTGGCCTTAAACACAGAATATAGCAGGCCTGAATCGCAGAATATAGCAGGGTTTAATCCCAGAATATGGCAGGCCGTAAACCCAGAATATAGCAGGGATTAAACAAAGAATATAGCAGGACTTAAACACAGAATATAGCAGGCCTTAAACCCAGAATATAGTGGGCCTTAATCCCAGAATATAGCAGGCCTTAAGCCCAGAATATAGCAGGCCTTAAGCCCAAAATACAGCAGACCTTTATCCCAGAATATAGCAGGGCTTAATCACAGAATATAGCAGGCCTTAATCCAAGAATATAGTAGGCCTTAATCCCAGAATATAGCAGGGCTTAATCCCAGAATGTGGCATATCTTAAACCCAGAATATAGCAGGCCTATATCGCAGAATTTGAAGGCCTTAATCCCAGAATATAGCAGGCCTATATCGCAGAATTTGAAGGCCTTAATCCAAGAATATAGCAGGCCGTAATCCCAGAATTTAGCAGGCCTTAATTCCAGAATATAGCAGGGCTTAATCACAGAATATAGCAGGGCTTAAACCCAGAATAGAGCCAGGCCTAATCGCAGAATAAAGCAGGCCTTAAACCCAGAACGTAGCAGGGTTTAAACCAAGAATATAGCAGGCCTTAAATCTAGAATATAGCAGGTCCTAATCCCAGAATATAGCAAGCCTTAACCCCAGAACATAGCTGGCCTTAAACACAGAATATAGCAGGCCTGAATCGCAGAATATAGCAGGGTTTAATCCCAGAATATGGCAGGCCGTAAACCCAGAATATAGCAGGGATTAAACAAAGAATATAGCAGGACTTAAACACAGAATATAGCAGGCCTTAAACCCAGAATATAGTGGGCCTTAATCCCAGAATATAGCAGGCCTTAATCCCAGAATATAGCAGGCCTTAAGCCCAGAATTTAGCAGGCCTTAAACCCAGAATATAGCAGAACATAAACCCAGAATATAGCAGGGATTTAACAAAGAATATAGCAGTCCTTAAAAACAGAATATAGCAGGGCTTAAAAACAGAATATAGCAGGCCTTAAACCCAGAATATATCTTGGCATAATCCTGGAATATAGCAGGCCGTAATCCCAGTATTTAGCTGGCCTAAATCCCAGAATACAGCCGGCCTTTAACCCAGAATATAGCAGGCCTATACGCAGAATATAGAAGTCCTTAATCCCAGAATATAGCAGCCTTTAACCCCAGTATATTGCAGGGCACAATGCCAGAATATATCAGGCCTTAATCCCTAAACATAGCAGTCCTTAAACACAGAATATATCAGGCCATAATCCCAGAATATAGCAGGCCGTAAACCCAGAATGTAGCAGGCCTTAATCCCAGAATATAGCAGGCCTTAAACACAAAATATAGCAGGCCTTAATCCCAGAATATAGCAAGCCGTAAATCCAGAATATAGCAGGGGTTAAACAAAGAATATAGCAGGCCTTAAACCCAGAATATAGCAGGGCTTAATCCCTGAATATAGCAGGTCTTAAACCCAGAAAATAGCAGGGCTTAAACCCAGAATATAGCAGGCCTTAATGCCATCATATAGCAGGCCTTACACCCAGAATATAGCAGGCTTTAAACCCAGAATATTCCAGACCTTACACCCACAATTAGGCATGCCTTAATCCCAGAATATAGCAGGCCTTAATCCCAGAATATAGCAGGTCTTAATTCCATAATATAGCAAGACGTAAACCCAGAATATAGTGGGGCTTAATCCCAGAATATAGCAGGCATAATCCCAGACTATAGCAGGCCGTAAACCCAGAATATAGCAGGCCTTAATCCCAGAATATAGCAGGCCTTAATCCCTGAACATAGCAGGCCTTAATCCCAGAATATGGGAGGCCGTAAACCCAGAATATAACAGGGCATAATCCCAGAATATAGCCGGCCTTTTACCCAGAATATGGCAGACCTATATCCAGAATATAGCAGCCCTTAATCCCAGAACATAGCAAGGCATAATGCCAGATTATAACAGGCCTTAATCCCAGAACATAGCAGTCCTTAAACACAGAATATAGCAGGCCTGAATCAGAGAATATATCAGGCCTTAATCCCAGAATATAGCAGGTCTTAATTCCATAATATAGCAAGACGTAAACCCAGAATATAGCGGGGCTTAATCCCAGAATATAGCAGGCCTTAATCCCAGAATATAGCAGGCCGTAAACCCAGAATATAGCAGGCCTTAATCCCAGAATGTAGCAGGCCTTAATCCCTGAACATAGCAGGCCTTAATCCCAGAATATGGGAGGCCGTAAACCCAGAATATAGCAGGCCTTAATCCCAGAATATAGCAAGCCGTAAACCCTGAATATAGCAGGCCTTAATCCCAGAATATAGCAGGCCTTATTCCCAGAATATAGCAGGGATTAAACAAAGAATATAGCTGGCCTTAATCCCAGAATATAGCAGGCATTAATTCCAGAATATAGCAGGACTTAATCCCAGAATATAGCAGGGCTAAACCCAGAATAGAGCGGGGCATAATCCCAGAATATAGCCGGCCTTAAACACAGAATATAGCAGGCCTTAATCCCAGAATATAGCAGGGCGTAAACAAAACATATAGCAGGACTCAATCCCAGAATATAGCAGGCCTTAAATCCAGAATATAGCAGGCTTTCTCCCAGAATATAGCAGGCCTTAAACACAGAATATAGCAGGCCTTAATCCAAGATTTTAGCAAGCCTTAAATCCAGAATATAGCAGGCCTTAATCCCAGAATATTGGAAGCCTTGAACCCAGAATAAAGCAGGATATAATCCCAGAATATAACAGGGCTAAAGCCTTGAATATGGCAGGCCTTAATCCCAGAATATAGAAGGGATTAAACAAAGAATATAGCAGACCTTAAAAACAGTATATAGCAGGCCTTAAACCCAGAATATAGCAGGCCTTAAACCGAGAATATAGCAGGCCTTAATCCCAGGAATATAGCAGGGCCTTAAACCCAGAATAAAACAGGCCTTAAACCCAGAATATAGAAGGGCATAATCCCAGAATATAGAAGGTGCTAATCCCAGAATATAGCAAGCCTTAATCCCAGAACATAGCAGGCCTGAATCGCAGAATATAGCAGGGCTTAATCCCAGAATATGGCAGGCCTTAATCCCAGAATATAGCAGGCCGTAAACCCAGAATATAGCAGGCCTTAAACCAAGAATATTCCAGACCTTAAACCCAGAATACAGCAGACCTTAATCCCAGAATATAGCAGGTCTTAATCCCAGAATATAGCAGGCCTTAATCCCAGAATCCAGCAGTCATGAAACCCAGAATATAGCAGGCCTTAATGCCATCATATAGCAGGCCTTACACCCAGAATATAGCAGGCTTTAAACCCAGAATATTCCAGACCTTACACCCAGAATTAGGCATGCCTTAATCCCAGAATATAGCAGGCCTTAATCCCAGAATATAGCAGGGCTTAATCCCAGAATATAACAGGGCTTAATCACAGAATATAGCAGATCATAAGCCCAGAATATAGCAGGCCTTAAACCAAGAATATAGCAGGGCTTAAACCCAGAATAGAGCAGGGCATAATCCCAGAATATAGCAGGTCTTAATCCAAGAATATAGCAAGCATTAATTCCAAAGCATTGAAGTCCTTAAATGCAGAATATAGCAGGCCTTAATCCCAGAATATAGTAGGCCGTAAACCCAGAATATAGCAGGACATAATCCCAGAATATAGCAGGGCTTAATAGCAGAATATATCAGCCCTTAAACCCAGACTATAGGAGGCCTTATTCCCAGAATATAGCCATTAAACTCAGAATATAGCAGGCCTTAAACCAGAATCCATAACGCATTAAACCAAAATATAAGAGCCTTAATCCCATAATATAGCAGGCCTTAAAGCCAGAATATAGCCGGCCTTAAACCCAGAATACAGCAGGCCTTAATTCCAGAATATAGTAGAGCTTAATCCCAGAATACAGCAGGCCTTAATCCCTGAATAAAGCAGGCCGTAAACCATGAATATAGCAGGGCTTAATCCCAGACTAAAGCAGGCTTTAACCCAGAATATAGCCGGGCATAATCCCAGAATATAGCAAGCCTTAATCCCAGAACATAGCTGGCCTTAAACACAGAATATAGCAGGCCTGAATCGCAGAATATAGCAGGGCTTAATCCCAGAATATGGCAGGCCGTAAACCCAGAATATAGCAGGCCTTAATCCCAGAATATGGCAGGGCTAAATCCCAGAATATAGCAGGTCGTAAACCCAGAATATAACAGGGCATAATCCCAGAATATAGCAGGCCTTAATTCCAGAATATAGCTGGCCTTTTACCCAGAATATGGCAGACCTATATCCAGAATATAGCAGCCCTTAATCCCAGAACATAGCAAGGCATAATGCCAGATTATAACAGGCCTTAATCCCAGAACATAGCAGTCCTTAAACACAGAATATAGCAGGCCTGGATCAGAGAATATATCAGGCCTTAATCCCAGAATATAGCAGGGCTTAATTCCATAATATATCAAGCCGTAAACCCAGAATATAGCGGGGCTTAATCCCAGAATATAGCAGGCCTTAATCCCAGAATATAGCAGGCCGTAAACCCAGAATATAGCAGGCCTTAATCCCAGAATATAGCGGACCTTAATCCCTGAACATAGCAGACCTTAATCCCAGAATATGGGAGGCCGTAAACCCAGAATATAGCAGGCCTTAATCCCAGAATATAGCAATCTGTAAAGCCAGAATATAGCAGGCCTTAATCCCAGAATATAGCAGGGATTAAACAAAGAATATAGCAGGCCTTAATCCCAGAATATAGCAGGCATTAATTCCAGAATATAGCAGGACTTAATCCCAGAATATAGCAGGGCTTAAACCCAGAATAGAGCGGGGCATAATCCCAGAATATAGCCGGCCTTAAACACAGAATATAGCAGGCCTTAATCCCAGAATATAGCAGGGCGTAAACAAAACATATAGCAGGACTCAATCCCAGAATATAGCAGGCCTTAAATCCAGAATATAGCAGGCTTTCTCCCAGAATATAGCAGGCCTTAAACACAGAATATAGCAGGCCTTAATCCAAGATTTTAGCAAGCCTTAAATCCAGAATATAGCAGGCCTTAATCCCAGAATATTGGAAGCCTTGAACCCAGAATAAAGCAGGATATAATCCCAGAATATAACAGGGCTAAATCCTTGAATATGGCAGACCTTAATCCCAGAATATAGAAGGGATTAAACAAAGAATATAGCAGGCCTTAATCCCAGGAATATAGCAGGGCCTTAAACCCAGAATATAGCAGGCCTTAAACCGAGAATATAGCAGGCCTTAATCCCAGGAATATAGCAGGGCCTTAAACCCAGAATAAAACAGGCCTTAAACCCAGAATATAGAAGGGCATAATCCCAGAATATAGAAGGTGCTAATACCAGAATATAGCAAGCCTTAATCCCAGAACATAGCAGGCCTGAATCGCAGAATATAGCAGGGCTTAATCCCAGAATATGGCAGGCCTTAATCCCAGAATATAGCAGGCCTTAAACCCAGTATATACTGGGCCTTAATCCCAGAATATAGTTGGCCTTAATCCCAGAATATAGTTGGCCTTAATCCCAGAATATAGCAGAGCTTAATCCCAGAATATAGCAGGTCTTAAACCCTGAATATAGCAGGGCATAAACCTAGAATATAGCAGGGATTAATCCCAGAATATAGCAGGGCATAATCCCAGAATATAGCAGAGATTAAACCCAGAATATAGCAAGTCTTAATCAGAGAATGTAGCAGGCCTTAAATGCAGAATATAGCAGGCCTTAAAACCAGAATATAGCAGGCCTTAATCCTAGAAAATAGAAGGCATTAAACCCAGAATATAGCAGGGCATAAACCCAGAATATAGCAGGGATTAAACAAAGAATATAGCAGTCCTTAAAAACAGAATATAGCAGGGATTAATCCCAGAACATAGCATGCCTTAATCCATGAATATAGCGCACCTTAATCTCAGAACATAGCAGGCCTTATTCCCCGCGTATAGCAAGCCTTAAACCCATAATATAGCAGGTCTCAATTCAAGAATATAGCAGGCCATAATCCCAGAATATAGCAGGCCGTAATCCCAGAATATAGCAGGACTTAATCCCAGAATATAGCAGGGCTTAAACCCAGAATATAGCGGGGCATAATCCCAGAATATAGCTGGCCTTAAACACAGAATATAGCAGCCCTTAATCCCAGAATATAGCAGGACTCAATCCCAGAATATAGCAGGCATTAAATCCAGAAAATAGCAGGCTTTCTCCCAGAATATAGCAGGCCTTAAACCCTGAATATAGCAGGGCATAAACCCAGAATATAGAAGGGATTAATCCCAGAATATAGCAGGGCTTAATCCCAGAATATAGCAGAGATTAAACCCAGAATATAGCAAGTCTTAATCAGAGAATGTAGCAGGCCTTAAACCCAGAATATTGCAGGCCTTAAAACCAGAATATAGCAGGCCTTAATCCTAGAATATAGAAGGCATTAAACCCAGAATATAGCAGGGATTAAACAAAGAATATAGCAGTCCTTAAAAACAGAATATAGAAGGGATTAATCCCAGAACATAGCATGCCTTAAACCTAGAATATAGCCGGCCTTAAACCCAGAATACAGCAGGCCTTAATCCCAGAATATAGCAGGCCTAAATTCCAGTATATAGTAGAGCTTAATCCCAGAATACAGCAGGCCTTAATCCCTGAATAAAGCAGGCCGTAAACCAAAAATATAGCAGGGCTTAATCCCAGAATAAAGCAGGCCTTAACCCAGAAGATAGCCGGGCATAATCTCAGAATATAGCAAGTCTTAATCCCAGAATATAGCTGGCCTTAAACACAGACTATAGCAGGCCTGAATCGCAGAATATAGCAGGGCTTAATCCCAGAATATGGCAGGCCGTAAACCCAGAATATAGCAGGCCTTAATCCCAGAATATGGCAGGACTAAATCCCAGAATATAGCAGGTCATAAATCCAGAATATAACAGGGCATAATCCCAGAATATAGCAGGCCTTAATTCCAGAATATAGCTGGCCTTTTACCCAGAATATGGCAGACCTATATCCAGAATATAGCAGCCCTTAATCCCAGAACATAGCAAGGCATAATGCCAGATTATAACAGGCCTTAATCTCAGAACATAGCAGTCCTTAAACACAGAATATAGCAGGCCTGAATCACAGAATATATCAGGCCTTAATCCCAGAATATAGCAGGGCTTAATTCCATAATATAGCAAGAAGTAAACCCAGAATATAGCGGGGCTTAATCCCAGAATATAGCAGGCCTTAATCCCAAAATATAGCAGGTCGTAAATCCAAAATATAGCAGGCCTTAATCCCAGAATATAGCAGGCCTAAATCCCTGAACATAGCAGGCCTTAATCCCAGAATATGGGAGGCCGTAAACCCAGAATATATCAGGCCTTAATCCCAGAATATAGCAAGCCGTAAACCCAGAATATAGCAGGCCTTAATCCCAGAATAAAGCAGTCCGTAATCCCAGAATATAGCAGGGATTAAACAAAGAATATAGCTGGCCTTAATCCCAGAATATAGCTGGCATTAATTCCGGAATATAGCAGGACTTAATCCCAGAATATAGCAGGAAATAATTTCCAGAATATAGCACAGATAAATCCAAAAATATAGCAGGCCTTTGTCCCAGCATATAGCAGGGATTAAACAAAGAATATAGCAGGTTTTTATCCCAGAATATAGCAGGCCTTAAACCAAGAATATAGCATGCCTTAAACCCAGAATATAGCAGGCCTTAATCCCAAAATATAGCGGGCCTTAAACCCAGAATATAGCGTGCCATAATCACAGAATATAGCTGGGCGTAAACCCAACATATAGCAGGACTTAATACCAGAATATAGCAAGGCTTAATCCCAGAATATAGCAGGGCTTAATCCCAGACTAAAGCAGGCCTTAACCCAGAATATAGCCGGGCATAATCCCAGAATATAGCAAGTCTTAATCCCAGAACATAGCTGGCCTTAAACACAGAATATAGCAGGCCTGAATCGCAGAATATAGCAGAGCTTAATCCCAGAATATGGCAGGCCGAAAACCCAGAATATAGCAGGCCTTAATCCCAGAATATGGCAGGGCTAAATCCCAGAATATGGCAGGACTAAATCCCAGAATATAGCAGGTCGTAAACCCAGAATATAACAGGGCATAATCCCAGAATATAGCAGGCCTTAATTCCAGAATATAGCCGGCCTTTTACCCAGAATATGGCAGACCTATATCCAGAATATAGCAGCCCTTAATCCCAGAACATAGCAAGGCATAATGCCAGATTATAACAGGCCTTAATCCCAGAACATAGCAGTCCTTAAACACAGAATATAGCAGGCCTGAATCAGAGAATATATCAGGCCTTAATCCCAGAGTATAGCGGGGCTTAATCCCAGAATATAGCAGGCCTTAATCCCAGAATATAGCAGGCCGTAAACCAGAATATAGCAGGCCTTAATCCCAGAATATAGCAGGCCTTAATCCCAGAATATGGCAGGGCTAAATCCCAGAATATAGCAGGTCGTAAACCCAGAATATAACAGGGCATAATCCCAGAATATAGCAGGCCTTAATTCCAGAATATAGCCGGCCTTTTACCCAGAGTATGGCAGACCTATATCCAGAATATAGCAGCCCTTAATCCCAGAACATAGCAAGGCATAATGCCAGATTATAACAGGCCTTAATCCCAGAACATAGCAGTCCTTAAACACAGGATATAGCAGGCCTGAATCAGAGAATACATCAGGCCTTAATCCCAGAATATAGCAGGTCTTAATTCCATAATATAGCAAGCCGTAAACCCAGAATATAGCGGGGCTTAATCCCATAATATAGCAGGCCTTAATCCCAGAATATAGCAGGCCGTAAACCCAGAATATAGCAGGCCTTAATCCCAGAATATAGCAGGCCTTAATCCCTGAACATAGCAGGACTTAATCCCAGAATATGGGAGGCCGTAAACCCAGAATATAGCAGGCCTTAATCCCAGAATATAGCAGGCCTTAATACCAGAATATAGCAGGGATTAAACAAAGAATATAGCTGGCCTTAATCCCAGAATATAGCAGGCATTAATTCCAGAATATAGCAGGACTTCATCCCAGAATATAGCAGGGCTAAAACCCAGAATAGAGCGGGGCATAATCCCAGAATATAGCCGGCCTTAAACACAGAATATATCAGGCCTTAATCCCAGAATATAGCAGGGCGTAAGCAAAACATATAGCAGGACTCAATCCCAGAATATAGCAGGCCTTAAATCCAGAATATAGCAGGCTTTCTCCCAGAATATAGCAGGCCTTAAACACAGAATATAGCAGGCCTTAATCCAAGATTTTAGCAAGCCTTAAATCCAGAATATAGCAGGCCTTAATCCCAGAATATTGGAAGCCTTGAACCCAGAATAAAGCAGGATATAATCCCAGAATATAACAGGGCTAAATCCTTGAATATGGCAGGCCTTAATCCCAGAATATAGAAGGGATTAAACAAAGAATATAGCAGACCTTAAAAACAGAATATAGCAGGCCTTAAACCCAGAATATAGCAGGCCTTAAACCGAGAATATAGCAGGCCTTAATCCCAGGAATATAGCAGGGCCTTAAACCCAGAATAAAACAGGCCTTAAACCCAGAATATAGAAGGGCATAATCCCAGAATATAGAAGGTGCTAATCCCAGAATATAGCAAGCCTTAATCCCAGAACATAGCAGGCCTGAATCGCAGAATATAGCAGGGCTTAATCCCAGAATATGGCAGGCCTTAATCCCAGAATATAGCAGGCCTTAAACCCAGTATATACTGGGCCTTAATCCCAGAATATAGTTGGCCTTAATCCCAGAATATAGCAGAGCTTAATCCCAGAATATAGCAAGTCTTAAACCTTGAATATAGCAGGGCATAAACCCAGAATATAGCAGGGATTAATCCCAGAATATAGCAGGGCATAATCCCAGAATATAGCAGAGATTAAACCCAGAATATAGCAAGTCTTAATCAGAGAATGTAGCAGACCTTAAACGCAGAATATAGCAGGCCTTAAAACCAGAATATAGCAGGCCTTAATCC